>NC_140799.1:65000-1377450 GCF_037176805.1 Vigna unguiculata | reverse complement strand
TTACAATTTTTTAAATAATTTTTTATTTTTTTATTTTCAATATTTTAAAACTAATTAAAAGATATCATATCATATTATAAGAAAAAATTGTAAATTTAATAGTTAAAATATTATTTTTCAACGATAAAATTTACTTTTTTCATCAATTAATTGCTTCTGATAAAATGTCTTCAGATACTTGAAAGCAGAAAAGTCAATAAGTTTCAATTGAGCTGACTTAGGTTAAAAAAGTTTAAACACTTCCCAGTTGAGTCAAGATAAACTCAATTCATTTAATTTGGTTAAATAAGTTCAAATTAAGTTTAGTGACACTTATTTTCTGTTTAAATTCTTCAATCTATTAGAATAATTTTGTTTATTTAAATTCAAATTAAAATTCAATACAACTTCAACATCTTTATAATGTTTTTTATTTGAAATGAAACTGAAAATTAACAACTAGTAGATGAAATAAAACAAGAAACAATATGCATAATTAATTGAGTCAATCTACATAGAGTTAGATTGAAAATTTTTAAATCGGGATAAAATCTCGTTCTATATTTTAACAACTTATATGAGTCAAATTTACTTATTTTTCATATCTATTTAAAAGATACATGTTCAATTTCATAATTAATTATTTCAATAACTTCTCAATACCACAAGTATTAATATAACTCACTATATATTACAATCTATGTTATATTGATTTTAAATATATATTCTTTCTGCAATTTTCATTAATTTAAACACTTTAAGTCAACTAATTACGTTTATATTTTGATATTTTCTTATAAATATATAAATAATATTTTGATATTTTCTTAGATAATTGAACATGTGATCTACACCCCTATATTTTTTAATCCCCTAAGTTTTCCCATTTATATCAAATCCATGTGTTTCTATTATTATATATTATCTGGATTTGTCACTTTTGAAGATTAGAATATGTTTATTGTTAAGTCACTGACAAAACCAATACCATTATCATTAATTAAGATTATCAACCATAAAAATAGTACATGTTATAAAAAAAATAGGGTATTTATTATTTAAAAATTGTGTTGTGTAAAAGAAGTTATAAGGGAAAGAGACACCATATTTCTCTATATCTTTTGAGATATAAAATTAATAGTAGTGGTTACATAAAAAATTGATGGTTTATATAGTATTAGGAAGACTAAACCGAGAAAGAAGAAAATTAGGAGAAAAAAAAATTCCACTAGTAGACAAATTGATTTGGCTATAAATGTTTTACATAATAAAATGAGACAAAAAGAGAATTGTTAGGTATGTACAACACCATACATCTAGGAAAATGAAACATACTAAGCTACAAATAAAAATATCTAAAATAAACTTAACAATTCTTTTAACAAATACATGAGCTTCCAACAATAAGTTCTATTTTTGTAGTCCACAAATTAATACTAAATGCTTATTTGAAAATCAACAAAATCAATATTGATATAACCAATAATTTGAAAATCTCCTCCCTCACAACAAAATCATGTGGTTTGAAGTGAGATAAGTAAAATTTGTCATATACTTATTAATAAGGTTCATGGGCTCAATTAACTATTAATAAACTGTTAAAATGGGTTAAAATATGTGAGACAACTTTGTCCATCACGTATTAAAGTTGGGTTGGATTAAAATAAATTTACAATTTTAGTATGATCAACAATGAATTTGGTTCACTAAAAATTTGACTTATCTGAGTTCAATCCGTGATGAGTCGGGTTAGTGAACCAACAAAGACATAAAAAATAAAATAAAAATTCACCTCATTCATAACTTAAGAGTCCAACCCAAAGTAGAAGCAAACTTGTTTTCAAAATTTTTTTGGATAAAGAGGTCCATGTCCATGACACTTCATTCGGTCTCTACATTTGTCTCTCGTCAGTCATTGTCTTTTTCCTAAGGTTGTAAGGTATAATAATTATATCATTTTCCATAGAATGATCATTTAGGTTTATAGAGTTTAAAACCTTCATAAAACATTATTTCGACATGAAATATATATTTGGGTAGAATGAAGTATTTTATTGACAAAGAAGTCACACAAAGGTCTAATGTTTTTTTATGCAAAATAAAGAGTCATATAGATATGGTATGAACAAGAAAAGTAATTTTATGAAAATTTCAAAACACAAAACTTGTAAATTATGAAAATGGATTCAAGGAGGAGTAGACTTACTTTAAAATGATTGTCTATGTCTCATGTGTTTACCTCCCAAGTTAATATAATAGTCCAAATAAGATCATATTAGACATCATTATGAACCGATAATTAAAACGGTTAAAATAGGTCACCCGACCCCAGTCCATTAAGGGTTGGTCACTTAGTAACCCAATCTGACTTACTTATTAGTGAGCTCAAGAAATTTGAGTTTGAGTTGGGCCGACCCACCACTGGTTGGTGGGTTAAACGGATTGATTCACTTAATTAAAAAAATTACAATTTCTTTTTCTTCAATTTAACATTTTTTTTTAAATATGTAACCAAAATCTAAAAAGTTCAAACCTATTTTAAAAATTTGTTTTTTCTCATTTTAGACAAAAAATAAATCATTTATCCCAAAAACTAAATCATAATTCTAAAAAAAATCTAAATAATCTCACAAGTCAATCCAACATATTCATCTTAAAGTTAGAAAAGAAACTCAGAAACATTAGGTTACAAATCAACAATTAACATATAAAGTATGTTTATATTTACTCTTTGTCTATTTTAACACAGTTGTCTTCAAGGTGGAATTCAAGCTCAAATAAATTACTTGAAAAAAAATTAAAGGAAATAAAGATAAAATTAAACATGACTAATTCATGATGAAAAGATATGGGGCACATATATTGGATTTCTATATTTAGTAAGGCATAGCAAACAATTTCAACTCTTATCTTATGTTTGCATGAAAAATATTTAGAAGGTACGTAGATCATTCTTATAAGAATATAAAAAGTTTTATAACCAAATATGTTATTTCGATATAAATTTTTTAAAAATTGAGATTTTAGAAATTTATATAAGTATTTTAATTTCTTTACAATTATAAAATTTCAAAAAATTCATATAAAAAATAAGAATTTGAAATCTCCTTTCTCAAAGTTGTGCATCTTTTCTTTATTTATAAATAGGGTTAAATATTTTTTTGTCCTTTAACTTTTATTGAAGATTGAAATTAGTTTTTATTTGAAACTTTGGGCCAATTTAGTTTATAATATTTCGAAATGTATAGATTTAGTCATTTTAACCAAATTTTGTTAATATTATTTATTGTTTCAAACACATTTTTTAACTAATATCGAAATAAATATGTGTTAAATGGTATAAACAACTTAAATGTTATCATGAAATATGTTTTAAAACGTTAAATAAACTTAACCAAATTTGATGAGAAAAAAATTAAATTCATGTGTTTCTAAAACGAGGGACTAAATTAGATCAAAGTTTTAAAAGATGAATCAATTCCAATCTTCACCTAATTAAAAGACTATATATATATATATATTAACAATTCTCAATTCTTTTTTTTTTTGTGTTTTTAATTGAACAAATAACATACTGAGCAGTTATTTTTCTACTAATTCACAAAGTAACAATGGGAATGAATGCGGGTATTCTACTATAAGACTTGTGCGTTGCAGGTCTTCAGCTTAAAAAAGAAAATTCTAAAATAAAAAGTGTGGTTTGAGGAAATTTATTGGGAGAGATATGATACCGACAGGACATTAGTCAAACTCAGAGATCATTGAAATCATTTGCAATTCAAAATTTCAGAACAATGAATTATATGATTTTTAACTTTATTCTGGGTCCTCAATGTTTAACTTAATCTCTATTCCTAACACATTCAGATACAAATTTTAGTAAATTTAAAACTATTTCATTTCATAAAACAATCAAACTTTATCTCTATGTACATCAGTGTACTGGTCAAAGAATAAAAAAATGATGGGTGTGCATCCTCATCACAAATCTTAAATACAATACTTTTTATGTTAACAGCACCAGAGTGTGATCTTTCTGTACATCTTATGCTAACATTTCTTTCCTCCCACACCTTGTCTTTGGGAATGATTCTGCTTCATTCATTCCTTGATGACAAAACTTGTGTAAATTAAGCCAATAATCAATTGACATATTACAATTAACTGGCATTATTTTGCAAACACCATAAAGCATGTTTCAAAAAGGTTGAAATAATTATACAATACAGAGTATTTACTTAAAACTAATATTGACTTAACCTACACAGTGTTTTACCAATTCTGTATCATATCTCATTATGCAGAGGGTGATTGTGCTTGGGGTGCCTCTGATGCTTCTTCCTCTCTTAGTTCCATTGTTAGTTCCTCTAATAATATTTGCTCTGATGGTGCCCATGCCGGTGCCTCTGATGGTCCCTCTGATGGTGATCTTCTTGGTGCAAATTCTAGTTCTCCTAAATTGTCTTCCTCTTCATCATCAAGAAGACTCTGTACTGCACCAGATGAACCCATAACACTGTTTTGTGATAACAGCAACAATCACAATCAATTTTTGAGTAGTTTTATATTTTAATCTTGTAAGAACACACCAACATCTAACTACTTTTGTTTCAGAAACATTTCAAATTACCTTTCAAGATCACAGTTTTATGATTACCACAAAAAGTTGATGGTGTGTGTAAAATGTAAAAGGAGATAAGAATGAGACACATGTTCTTACCGAGCTTCTTGAACCCAGTCATTTAGAGATCCTGAATTTAAGGCCTCCTCAGCAGCCCTTTTAGCAGAACCATCTGATACAGCTTTCTCAGCCCCAAATATTGTGTCCTCAGATAAACCTGCTTTGGCTGCTTCGCTTTTTGCTTGCTCAATCACACTCTGCCAAGGATTATCATCACACAAAACTGAATGCAATGTCACACTCAAAACCAATGCAAATACCAAACCTATATTTGCCATTTCCCTGTTTTGCTAATTCCTTAGAGACAATTCAACAAACACCTTCGGGACAGTATGGTAGCCTCAATGCAGCAACGATTAAGTGAAACTTTTATCTATCTGGCTAAAACTAGGTCCTTATATGATGCAAAATCATTGGATATAATTGACTTAATGAGGATCATGAAAGTGCTTTCTTGGGTTGAAATGGGGTTCACACAAGTGTAAACTTTTCGGCTCTCACATCCAAATTTGTTATAATTGGTTAATTTTATGTGTTCTATGTTTTCAACTATTCGGCATCAACCATCTTACAATGTTTCTTTTGCAAAACCTTCATTTGCGGCTTTACTAATTATACACTCTAATCTTTTCCTTAGTAGTTTCGTACAAGATTGTTACAATTTTTTAAAGGATTGAGGTTTAGTAAGAATATTAACAATTTTATCTTCTTTTGTTTGGTTATAAGGAAAACTGTAATTTTATTTAAATTAATTTACTCATTTGTATGAGTGATGGTTGTAGAAATTAATGATGTACTCAACCTTTTAAAAAACAAATTTATTTTTTGATTAAACAATAACTAATGACATTAGAAAAAAAATAAAATTATGATAATATTCATAATTTTATGTGTATTGTTCCACACTTGTTTAGTTTTAATAAGTTGTCTCGGACATGAAAAAAGAATCAATTAATTTTTTAATCTTCATGGAAGTAAAATGGATTTCATATATTTTTGTTTTCTCAAATTTCAGTCAATTTTAGAATTAGTCTCTTTTCAAAATTTTATATCAATTTAATTATTCATTTTTATAAATACGTGAATTTACTTCTTCTTACCAAATTTTGTTAATTTTATTTGACATTTTAAACCCATTTTATAATAATATTTGAGTTAATATTAAAGCAAAAATGTGTCAAATAGTGTAAACAATTCAAATACTGTCATGAAATGTGCTTGAAACATCATATAAATCTAATAAAATTTGGTTAAAAGAATTAAATTCACGCATTTTTAAAGATGAAGTAGTAAATTAGTCAAAAATTTAAAAAAGAGACTAATTTTAAATTTTACTGAAATTTGAGGGACAAAAATAGATTTAACTGAAGTAATATTATTATAAGAATATTTTCAATATTTAAAATAATTATATATTTAACATTTAAATTGGATATCAGTAAGTAAACTAAAACGTAACTAAAATTCGCACCAGCAATAAACACGCAAGCAATTATTTTTTTTTCTTTTTATTTTTCATTTTCCCAACTCTGTTCGACCATGTCTAGGGAACACACGTTGACCTGTGGGACCCTCCACGTTCCTTTTTTTTTCTTGTATTTTTCAGAGACTACATTTTTTCTTTTCTAGAAGCACTTTCATTTCTCATTCACATTCATGTTTCTGTGGACCCTCTTCCTTCTACTTATGATTATTACTCATGGTTTAATTCCACCAATCACATTGCTTAACAAATATAATAAAGTAAATGTTACCTAAACCAGATTTTAAAGTTAAGAAAAAAATATACAATGTAATCAATGATATTTAAAAAATTCAAGAATGTTATCTAAAAAAATATTAAAAAAATGATAATTTTTATACTTTCTTATGAACCTGGTTTAGATTTTTCTTATGGATCTTCCCCACACACCGAGATAAAAGTCAACAAACAAGAGCCAACCTGTGAGAAAACTTTTGAGCAAAAGGAAGAAAATTTCTAACCAAAACATACTTTTTTTCATGTGTAAGTTGGTGATGCTTAGTGGGTTACTGTAAAAATCTTAAATTTCTTCGTCAATATGATATGGTCAATGGTTGAATAATGCTTCAGAAACTACAGAACCTACCCTTCTTTACACGTCTTATCCAATGTGAATAAGGTCCAAGAGCAAAAGAATCAAAAGGTACCATTTTTTTTGTTTATGTGCTGCAAAATGACTCAATTATTGATTAAGATATGTAGCTGCTGCTATAAAATGTGTCTTTCTCTTTAGTGTGTGTGCCGGCTGCTCAAGATATCTGTTGGGTTCTGCAGCATATGATCACATTTCTTCTTCTCTTTGTTGCTCATTCCATGTTCTGTCTCTGACTTTATCATGTCAAGAAACTCTGCAACAGTTTTAGAGATTCCAATTGCAAGTAATTGTAAAGATAAGGTACCATCTTATCTCTGTGATGGTTATCACCAGCAAGTTTTTATTTTTAAGCAAAAGGGTGTGCCTCAGTTATCAGATTTTGTACCAACAGTCTTTGAATTCAGGAATTTAAAGATGGTTTTCAACAGTTCTGTGTTGGTGTTTTCAGTGTCATTCTTTAATCAGAAAGCTGTTTTAATCTATGTCAAGGAATTATCTTTGTGAAACTTTAATTCTGGTAAAAAAAGACACCAAGTTATGTCTTTGAATTTGAAGATTGAAGAAAAAAGTTCATCTGATTGTAGAAATAGCAGTGTTAGTAAGGTTCTCTCTCAAGATGCTGAATAAGTGCAGCTGAAATAGTTGATGAATCATTTTGTTTATTAAGTGCTAGAAGAGATGAAATTCTGTAAAACCTTGGTGTGATTACACTTCATTCATATTTTCATTTGTGCAGGTACACAATTCTTTGTGCTCAGAGCTTCATAGACTCATCGATAGAATTTCACTGGTAATTTTAGATATTGAATCTGCAAGACCAAATTGCAAGTTAGCGATAGAAGCATTGTGTTCATTACACCTCACTTTGGCAAAAGCCAAGTCAGTTATCAAAGATTGTTCAAAATGCAGTAAACTCTACCTGGTAGGTACCCTTTTTGAACTTCAAACCTTCACTCTGATGATGATGCTGATACATCAATTCCAAATTAGTTTGATACATAATCTTTGAACACTTCACACTGTTCATACTTTGAAATGTTTTGGTCTGAAATGACTAACCTGGATTACAAACTGGTTAGGCAATCACATCCCGAAGGATACTTTCAAGATGTCAAAAACTAAGAAACGCTTTTGAGTTGTATCTGACAGAGATTCAAGGTGCAGTTACAATACCATTGGCTGATAAGGTTGGTTATTCTGCATAACATGAATGTGTTTGAGTTTACTCCTTATGAAACACTAAAAACTATAGTTTTAGAAGAATTAATAAAGAAGACAAGCATGAGTTCTAGTTTTAATTCTTCATTTGTGTTTTGTTTGTACTAGTGTGACTTGTGATTTTTGAAACTTGGTAATATCTGAGACTGGGAATTGAATTGAAATACAGATATCTGCAATACTACATGACCTTAGGAGTGCAAAATTTTGCCTGGAATTTGCAGAAGAGGCTAGGAAGGTACTACTTTCACTGTTTGAGAAGAATTTCCCAGATGAAGATTCTATGGAAAAGGAAGAACTTGAAGCTATACAGATTGCAACTTCAAGATTGGAGATCAAATCTGCATTCTCTGTCTTAGTAGAGAAAGCAAGTATTAAGAATCAACTTGATGAAGTGAATGAAACAAACCCAAAGGAGAAGGAGCTTCTAGAATACCTGTTGTATCTCTTGATCAAATACAGGAAATCCATTTGTGAGTTTGAAGATGGAGATCACTCACCAAAACATGATTTTCATGATCAATCCTTTGAGGTTGTTGAAGAAGCATTATGTGAGAACCAAGTCAATGATGAAGTTGGAGATTTATGATCATTTGATTCTTCAGGTTGTGTTACTTGTGCTTGTTGTTAGTGTGTAGTGTTCATAGAAGGTGATTTTTGAATTCCAAACAAGCATTTGTGTTTTGTTTTGTTAGGATCCTAATTGATTGGATTTGTCCCAGAGTAGCAGAGTGGAATAAGTTTTAGGAATTCAGTTTTTGTTCTTATGTAATTATCTAATCTCAGAAACAATGACCCCTTCCAGAAATTAGGGTCAGAACATTTTGGAATTTGTGATCAGAACATTTAAAAGGACCAAGTAATCTTTGATAATCAGAAGGTCTAACAAATAAACAAATTGGAGTAAATATAAAAAAAAAAATCTTTGGTTCTTTAAAAAACTGTTATTTTTGAATTGATTTTTCATGTTTATTGGAGTTTAGGAATTTCACTATATTTAAATTTAAATAACTCAAACTGCAGTTTATTTCAGGTTGGACTATGGATCTCGTTGTTTTTTACAAAATAGTTGTCTTTTTCATGTATCTTGTTATTAAGTCTAAATTTTACAACACTATTGTTTTTTTTTTTGTAAAGAGAAATAAATTCTGAAAAGAGTTGTAAAATTATTTACAATTAGGCAATTTTTTTCCGTCATCTCCATATTTTTCGTCCTTTACTTTAATAAATATAAAAGTTTTCTTTTGGTATTTTCAATTGGATAATTCAAAAGTTAAGAAATGACTCTTGAATAATATGAAGTTAAATATCAATCGTCAAAGTTAAAATAAACTTCAAAATTATACAAATCTAAAAATATTTTTTTTTTGAATCGTACAATTTAAAAGAAAAAAAGCGTCTAAATTATATAATTTAAAAGTAAAATGACTTTAGAAGTGTACAATCTAAAACTATTTTTTCATCTTAAAATATTTTTTATTTTTTTAAATTGTGCAATTTAAAAGTTTCTTTTAAGAAAAAAAATAACCTCTTTGAATTGTGTAATTCCAAAGGTAATTTTAACTTTCATGTAATCCAAAAGTTATTTTTATCTTCTAAATTTTGTCATCAAATAAATAAATAAATAAATTTATATATATATATATATATATATATATTTATTAAATGACTTTAGAACGAATTTTTATATTTATTAAGTTACAGGAAGAAGATTTAGAAGTGTAAGAAGAATTTGACTTACATTTAATTTTTGGTCACAATGTTGGGCTCAGTTCATTACAAAGAATTTGGGCCTATGTCTTAATTACACTCTCATTTCACTTTCTTCTTCACGTTGTTGTTGTTGTTGATGAGTAAGCACGTTACTGTTGCAGAGTGAAGCTCCATAAACCTAAAACCCTAACACAGTCCCATTAGGTTCTTAAAATTTCAATCTGAGACACCATGAGTTGGAGAACCATAGCTTCCACTTCAAGACACACCTTCAAGAGACTCAATGCCATCTTCCGATCCCATTCCGCCACCTTCCCTTCTCCGCACCACTCACGCGCCTCATTTCCCGCCTTCCTCCACGCGCCGTTCACCACCACCACCACCACCCCTCACTCCTCCCAACCCACCAACGCCCTCATCGACCCCAAACTCCATGCCACGCAAAACGACGCCGTCGTCGACGACGAAGATGCCACGAACGAGTTTCTATCGCGATTTGTGTGGATAATGCGGAAGAAGGTGAAGGAAGCGTACCCGGAATCCGACAAGGCCACCGTGGATGGCATGCTCGTGGCGATCGTGGAGAGGGTTACGGCGGAGATGGAAAAGGGCAGGGGAGTTGAAACGGCGTCGTTGGGTTCGGGGGATTTCAGCGAGGATTTGTGGGGAACGGTGTGGGAGGTGAGCAATATGGTGTTGGAGGACATGGACAAGGAGAGGAAGAAGGAGAAAATGAAGGGCTTCTTGCAGTGCGAAGAGGTTAAGGAAATGTGCAGATTCGCCGGTGAAGTTGGCATTCGCGGCGATTTGCTTAGGGAGCTTAGGTTCAAGTGGGCGCGTGAGAAGATGGAGGAGCATGAGTTCTACGAAGGTTTGGAGAAAATGAGGAAGGAAAGTGATGTTGGTGAGGAGGGGAAGAAGGAAAATGTTGCTGTTGGACTTCCCAAGAGGAAAGGGAAGATAAGGTACAAGATTTATGGGCTTGATCTCTCTGATCCCAAGTGGGCACAAGTGGCTGAAAGGATCCATGAGGCAGAACAGGTGTTTTGGCCGCAGGAGCCGAAGGCAATTACGGGGAAAGCTAAGGTTGTTAGGTCGAAGATTCTGTCGTCGAAGGAGGATGATGATGATGTTTTGCAAAGCCTGTTGAATGAGTTTGTGGAGCTTGTTGAACCTAGCAGGGTGGAATGGATAGATTTGCTTGACAACCTGAAAGAGCAGAATCGTAGTCTGTACTCGAAGGTATGTGTGTGCACGACAATGCTTATATGAGCTTCTTAATTTTGTCACATTTTTTTCACGTTATGTGGTTATATGAATTACCTATTTGAGAACATGGAATGATCCTAAGGATATGTTTCCGTATGCTGCTAGTGAAAATTGTAGGAACTTTCATGCAACACACGTTTTTTAAGTGAATTACTTTGATTCAACATAGGTGGCTGAAATGATATTGGCTGAAGATTCTTTCCAAACAAATGTCTCTGACTACTATAGGCTTATTGATACCTATGCTAAAGAGGACTGCTTTGATGATGTTGAGAGATTGTTGAAGAAGATGAGGGAAAATGGTATACAACTAGATGCTTCAACGGCCAGTGTGTTGGTCCACATGTACTGCAAGGGAGGCAATCATGACCGTGCAAATGAAGCATTTGAAACCTTGAAGGGACTGGGTTTCCAACCGGACTTCCAAGTCTTCAATTCAATGATCATGGCATATGTGAATAATGGCGAGCCTAGTTTGGGCGAGAAATTGATGAGGGAGATGGATTCAGGAAATATTAAACCAACGGAGGAAATATACATGGCATTGCTCCGATCTTTTTCTCAACAAGGTGATACTAAAGGAGCTGACCGAATTTCATTAGCTATGCAGTTTGCAGGGTTCCAGCAGAGTAAGGAGGCATGCACCCTACTTATTGAGGCAAATGCACACATTGGTGACCCTTATCAGGCAAAAAGCCATTTTGACTACATGATAAAACTTGGGTATAAGCCTGATGATCGCTGTGCTGCTGGCATGATTGCAGCTTATGAGAAGAAAAACTACTTGGACGATGCATTGGAGCTTCTTTTGCAGTTAGAGAACGATGGATTTGAGCCTGGGGTAGCCACTTATTCTGTTCTTGTGGACTGGTTGGGTAAGTTGCAGCTTGTTGATGAAGTTGAGCAGCTTTTAGGAAAAATAGCTTTGCTGGGTGAGGCTCCTCCTTTTAAGCTTCAAGTGAGTCTCTGTGATATGTATGCAAGGGTTGGAAATGAGAAGAAGGCCCTTCAAATTCTAGGCGTACTGGAATCTAGGAAAGATGAATTAGGAAAAGCTGATTTTGAGAGAATTATAAGTGGCCTTATTGATGGTGGGTTTCAGCAGGATGCACAACGAATATGTCGGATCATGGAGGCACAGGGTTTCGATGCATCAAAGGTTAAGATCAACCTTTTGAAGCCTGTCTCTAGAGCACCTCGTAAGAGATAGTTTAGTGGTCATGAATTGGGACATTTTGGTCTTTCTCTGCAAGTGAGTTACAAATGTATTGCCTTATATAGGAAGCAATGTCTGCATGATTTATCATACCATGTAACAAATAAGAATGAATTTGTTTATGGATTTTTTCCATTGCTCATATTCTGAGTTTACGTCTTAATTTTTTTTTTCTTTTGAACTTTAGTTCTTTGTATATACAAATATCTTCTGTGGCATGTTGGAATTTTCATTTCAAATTATACAATATTCTTATGCGAGAACAATAGAAGGCAGTGCAAGCTACAGTTTACAGTACGTCACACCATACTCTGGTCTTGTTTTAGTATTAAAATTTTGCTTGAAACAAAAAAAGAAGGAATATTTGAATTAAGAAACCATCTTTATTAACATGATATGTTAAATATTAAAATTAAAATCACAGTAGGATTCACAAAGATTGATATTAAATTATAGTTTATCTAAAGAAATCCCTACCACACACGGTTGGTTTCTCACATTGGCAGTGCCATGAAGATAAGAGAATAGCTTGCTATAACCGCTTACTTCGTGAAGTTGTGCTGTGATTATCTTGTCTCTGAATTATTTTCTTAAAGAAGATATGAAAAAAGGCACTTTTTGGTTGCTTTTACATGCAATCACTGAACCCTGAAATTAGTTCCTAAAAAGTGAATGAACGGATGACTAAAACAATAGCTCTATAACCCATATCAAGGGTAAAGTATATACCAGAATTTCTTCTGTGAGAGGTAAGAGAAATTTCTTTTCTCTGCTGTGACAATATTGGTTATTTGAAAGGGTGGCAAACGTTTGATTAGAACATTAATTAAGGCAAGAAACAAAGGAGAATTTCTCGAGGGGAATCAATGTGAAATGTTCTGTATGAAGCAATAAGAATTTGCTTGATCAAGTCTAACGAAAGTCCCATTGTACGTCCAAGGTATAAACATACACTTAAATTGTGTTTATATATATATATATAACAATCCTATGATTGTTGCAACATGCAGCATTGCATTAAGGTAGAACACCTCAAGAACATCACCCATTTTCCTTCTGTTGAATCAGATATTATCAACCATCCATGGCACAAAGGAGTAAATCATTTCGCTTTAGGATCCCATGGCTATCAGTACCTTCTGAATCATTCGCTCGTCGTGTGAGAGATACACCAAAATCTCCTCCTCACTCAGACACTAGTGTACCTATTCATAGACCATCTAAGCCTTCTTTGGTGCCACCTTCAGAACCATCTCCTCCTAGTCCTACAAAAACTGAAAAACCCTCAAGAGCTGAACCTCAAAATCTTTCACCACCTTCATCTCATGCAGATTCACCATCTAAGTCCCACATCGCTCCCTCATCCCCCAAAACTAGTTTGGCCTCAAATAATGGAGCCTTGAAAGTGCCAAAGCCTGTTGCTGAAGCATCATCCACTCCTCCCGCATCATCTTCCTCCGAAGAAGAAAAGAAAAAGATGATCTTTTCTGAACCAACACCACAAGAAGCTGAGCCGAAGGTAGAAGCACCATTGAGAACAATCTCCAAGTCACCAGAAACATCTTTTCAACCACAGAGGATCTCAACTCAGTCTGCAGACACCGAACAACAAGTTTCTTCTGTGCCCTATTCATCTCCTTTGGCCTCAAAGGACGTGAAAACTGAAGAAACCACTCCTCAAGAAGAAAAGGAGAAGATGGAAGAGCCAGTTCCAGAACAAGAAAAACCAAAGATAAAGTCACCTTTGAAAACCATCACCAAGTCATTGGAGACCTCTTCTCAACCAGAGAATCTCTCCACACAGCTTCCAGCAATTGAGCAAAGATCAACAACATCAAATAGCAAGTCCCTTAAACCTGAAGAAAAGGAAAAAGTGGTGCCAGAAACCTCTAAGGCACGAGGAAAAGGCAAAGATACAACAGCAACTACAACAACAACAGCAAAAGCTAAAGATTCATTTGGCAAGACGTTTCGTGGAGATAAGAAGCATCATGGAGTACGAGAAACTGTGGAGAGAAAACTGATGTTTGCCACAACCAACCCCATCGAGAAAGACACAAGAGTTGTGAATTCAACAGATGAAGGAACAAGGAACGTTTCAAGCTCAAGCATATTTTCTGAAAAAACTGTCTCATCCAGTGCTGAAAAGGCTCCTCCACTGCAAAAGGGCATCAAAGATGATATCACAAAGTTTGTACACAAACTAACAGCCACTGTGCACCCTTCACAACACACGGATGACAAACAGTTTAGTGTCATAACCTTGGTTGGTGACAATAGAGGAGCCACAATGCACTTAGGTTCTGAGACAGCTAAGAAAGAGGATTCAATCCACATACACCGAGCCTACAAGAGTGATCCTGAAGAGACCAACGAGGTGACCACTGATGGAGAAGAAAACACCAATGAAGATGAAGAAGAAGAAGAAGAAGAAGAGCTGGGGATGGCATATGTCAACAGCAACATACAAAGCATCAATAACTCACTCATGTTTCATGGTTCAATCTCTGAAAGAGACCCTGGTGTTCAAATTGCTCTTCCACAAAAGCCCTCCGAGCCCATCAGGCCCCATGATAAGCCTAAGCCGGGCTTGGAAACTCAGAGGACTCAGTTCAACATCAACCGGGCCGAGAAGTCCACGTACCAGCCCACGGTTGGAAGAAGCATCAGAGGGCCTTCCCTCGAATCACATGATAAACGTCGCCGTCAAAGTTGCAAGTTCAGTTGTGACAAGGATATTGAAGACATTGAGATAATGTGAAGAAGAAACAAGCACATGTATCCCTTCAAAAATCCAAAATAGACTGTGTAGTGGAATTACAAACACTCTTAGTAACAACAATAAGTGTTAACAACATCCACATTATGTAATTTATCATATATCATGTCATTTTTATGTTATGCTCTGTGATATTTTTATTGAGTTGTTCATTATAAGAAAATTACGAAGATGGTTATGTTCTTTTATGTGGGTGATGCTTGAGGAAATTACGCTAACAAACTTGTTTACAGTAGAGTTGCCATTAAACATGAATCCTAAAAGATAGCATTACACAGATTAAACTTGTGCATGCAGAATTAAAGTACTCATTAGAACGAGAGCTGTTTGTTTGATCCAGCTTCTTCTCTCCTTCCTTACGAAAATATGTACATTTTATATCAAGGAAGAGTGACACAATCGACAACAATGGTGTAGGCACCAGTCGTGATATCAATCATTCACAAGCTGGTTTTGTGTCAAAGCTGCTCAAACATATTGCAAAGGCTTGAAAAGCTGAGAGGGGGTATCGGTAATCCATGGTGAATATGTCCTTCCCGATTTTTCCAAATTGTAGAATCACTTTTTCATGTTCAGCAGCTGAAACATTTTGGCATGGTTCAGCAGCTGCCACGAGCTGGAAGTTCTTCACAGAGGCCACTGTAACCCTTCCCTTGAAATTCAAGCACCAGCATTGCAGTTGTTCATGCCATCTCGGGGCCTTGTTTTTCAAAACCAATGGTTCCCTTGCCCTCTGGCTTGATTCTTGAGTACTTTCAGTCTCATTTGTGTCAAACTCAACAACTTCTGACTTACTTCCTTTTGAGTCTGAGGTGGTGGTGGTGGTGGGGGTGGTGACAGATACATGCTCATTAAGATAATTTGTAAACTTCAAAGGAGTTGGAGCACTTCCTCCTTCTTGGATTGCAGATATGGGAATCAAGTGCATCGTACACCGCATTCGCCTTGGTCCTCTTGTTCGGAGGACATTGAGTTCATAAGATACTGTGGCCACTTTGTAGTTAGCAGCAGCAGCAGCAACCTTGGGAAGTACCTGCTTCAGATGGACTCTTTGCTGCAACTTGCAGTTCAATGGAAGTGAAGAATCATGTGGGGACTCGCCATCCAGGATCATGAACTTGGTGCCAAGAAAATTAGACCTGTTCATTGCTTACAGATCAAGTCAACAAAAGAAAGTAGAATAGTATATCAGAAGATGAGAGCAGAGATGTGAGACTAACCTCAACTTTCCAATGTAAGTGTTGCTTGTTCGAGAGAAATCATCTGCAACCAATGATATTAAAAATTCTGTACATGTTGCCCTTCGAATCTTCTTTGCTGCCAGTAGCAGTTTGCTCATATCACCAGAAAGGGCTGCAAATACAATATTACAATTCTCAAACAAAGTGCAACGAAAGAGTAGAAATTGAAAAGGAAAACAGATTCCAGTCAAACGTATATCAGCAGAAGCATACTGTGATTCACTTCCAATAAGGTGATTTGATGAGCATATGAAACAAAAGGTAACTAGAACATAAAAGAAGTCTCGAAATCAAAAATATATTTTCATACTAGGTAACAAAAAAAGGACAGAACTTAGATGCAATTTCTCAGGTGCTTTTGCTAGTGTTCTTCCATCAAGATTAAAGTTTGGATAATCCATGAAATAGAAAAGTTGTATTAAAGGTGTATATAAGTTTGTGAGGTGAAACTTCAAGTTTGATTAGAGAATAGGACTAAAAGTACCAAAAAAAACTACATCTAAGTTTTGTCCATATAAAAATCTATGCCATCCACTGGTGCAGTACATTTCCAAGTTATAACAAATAGATTCGAAGAGGAATCACGTATGTTTTCTGAATCTCTAACAAAACTATATGCAAATCAAGAATAAATTTTGTGAACACAAAGATCATATAATATTTCATCACCGTCGCTACAGTTACATTTATAGCAAATATCCTTGAATCTTCATTTGTCAGTACAAGCTATATACAGCAAGATAAAACAAGGTTTTTTGTATTCTCACGAATTTATCCTGCCAAAGCAATGATCCAACCTATTATCGTCACAACAAAGTTTCATGAATAAAAACTAAGACACGCTTCACCAGAAACATAGCATGATGATCAAAGATCTCTAACGAAGAAACTACCAAAAGAAAAGATCCTCAGAGGGTGATTTATTCAAGATCCGAAATCTGACCTTAGTTTCCCAAAAATCTCAACATTTTACTGAAATTCTTACAGAACTATTTGCAAGTGGAGAATGGATAATGTGAATACAGAAATTACCAGGGCTCAGGCCGAGATATAAACAATATGTTGAAGACACTCTTTCTCTCCTAATAAAACACTGGATTGGTGAGTCTCTTGGACCAGGCTGATAAACGAAAGGGATCAACACAAGTAAAAGAAAAACAAAAGAAATCAGATATTAGTATCATTTACTACCAACCCTGAAGTAAATAAAGTATAAATTATCTAGAGAGTTTTAAAATTACCTGCTTCAGTGATATAGGAAAAGTGAGCAAACCACACTGTTCTGGTGTCTTCACCACATCCTTTGTTATCTCTCTCCACAGCCTACAAACTGAGGAACATGCCACAAGTGCTCTACGTGCAGGCCATGATGTTTCACTGGCTTCCAACCTTTGAATTATGTCTAAAAGCAACTCTGGTGGTAAGTTAGCCCAACGACTCTGTGATGAAGAAGAGGAAGAGGAAGAAGAAGATGAGGAGGAGGAGGAAGAGGAGGATGGTGGTAGAGAACATTCTGGTGCAATGTGAGATTTTCCATGGCGATGCACATGTTTTCCCTCTCCCCCTCTTCTATACATGTTGCTGATACCCTCTCCAATCTCCTTGAGCTCACGCAGTATGCTTCTGAATGGCATTATGATAAGTGCAGAACTATCACAGCCATTGTGTTGTTTGAAAGCAAAAATCAGACATCAAGTACAATAATTGCGAAAGTATAACAACACTTTGCATGAGTTGAGTGGATTTATTGATGAGAAAAGCGGTGAACGTGAAGCAATACTAATTACAAACAATGATGGAGTGAGACACATATATGTTGCTGCAGTGATGGGAGGTTTAACTTGAAAGACAAGTTGTGTTTCAAGAATCAAAGGCTTGATCCAAAACACGGATTCCCATGTTGAGATTTGGAAGAAACAAAAAAGAAATGAATGAAAAGCTCAAAGATTTAGAGGCAGATGCGTGTACCGTGAGACAAGGGCCTAGAAAGCGAGGAAATGTTGCAGAGAAGTTGGAGGACACAAAGGGTGGTGAGGAATGTGGTGAATCCTTCCAAGACTGTACCTCGGACTCCAAAGCCAATGTCTTGGACAAAGAAAACAAAAGAAAAAAGAGTAAGAGATGAGAGGGGTGGTGGAGGTTGAGGTTGTGTGGGTTTATAGGTTACAAAGTTATTACAAGTCACAAAACAAAAGCTTGTGGATAAAAACTAAAACTAGAAAAATGAGCATCACATCCTCATGCCTTTTGGTTTTGTTTTTCCAAGCATCAAGCAAAGCATCACTTCCTCACAGCCACACAGACAAAAGTTTTGATCTTTGCAGTGCCACACCTCAAAGCAAATGTAAATGCTACCAAGCCTACAACTTCCATTAAATGGAAACCACTTTTCATCTTCATCACTCACTGCTTCTTGCAGTTGCACCATACAAATTCCTTCTTTCAGTTACCATTAAATGAGTAGGATTTCACTATGCTACTTTTTCTAGAAAATTTCTTTGGCAGACTAATATTTCCTTTTATTTTATTCTCTTGCTTTAACCATGCCCAAGATCACACCTAACAAGTTCTGGCACAAAAATAGTTAAGCCAAGAGGGCCCCACCTGGATATTTAATTTTTCCATAATTGCCATCATGAACTCTCTGAGTCAATCAAAGACCAATCCAACGGTCATAGGCTCATAGCCAAACGTGCACCGAATATCTCAGTTCTATGGTTTGGTCACAGTGTAAACTGTGAACAGCTGTTTCTGTCTTCTTTTTTCTAGTTTTCATTTTTCCCACAAATATCTACAATAACTCACACCCTCCTTACCTGAATCACACTCACTGATAAGCCATGAATGTCAGGATCCAAGCTCAAAATCTTAGATTTATTAACATGTAACATAGTTTGTTATATTATATATATATCATTCACGCATCAGATGATATTAAAGTTTAGTTTATATCAGTTTATTATAGTATATATTCAAATTCAAAGAATAATATTAGATGGGGTGAGCTTTGGCACATTAAAAGTTTGCAGCAGATTTGGATTCACCATAATGTGGCAGCAGGGATGGAAGTACGTAAAAGAAAGTTGTGCAGCAATGTGTTTGATCAAATAGACCAAGTGTCAAAATCAAGCAACTACTGCTACCACTACACTATACCAATTCCATGTTACGTAGTTTTATTAGACAAAACCACCAGTGTATGTAGAAGTCCTTGGTCTTTAATGTTACACAGTTTTATTTATCTCCTTTATTTATGGTCAAAAAGTAGAGACTGACCCTTAAGATGTTTGCATGCGAAAAAGTTGATGAGTGTGGAAAAAGATGGAAGCATATATGGACGATGATTGATGTCCCTTTCTTCTCTAACCTCTTCACTGATTCATTCTCAAAATTTCTTCTTCCTCCTGGATTTAGGTGTTGTTGGTAGATGGATCCTATGGCCACATATTCACATTGCTATCTTGAAGAGACACATTATCTACGCGTCCTTAACTCAAGAGACTTTCTCTACAAATGACTTGTAGTTGATGATAGCTGTGTCACTGTCACCACTCCTAAAAATGTTTCTCACACACGTGCCCTCCCGATACCCCACTTCATTAGTCTCACAAAATTTTCACAAACACTTTTACTCACCCCAATGCTTTCTCTGCAACAAAACTCAAATTCTTCTCTTCTGATTTCATGATTCAAAGAAAAGATATGTATGCAAATTACTCATTGAGATCATTCACTAGTAAAACTAACAGATACTTTACTGATAAATATAATGCAAAGAAGGTTTTCTGAGATTCTTCTGTCATGGACTAAACTTACATAGAATTTCTTAAGAACCATTGCTGATTTTTAAACAAAAATGGATTTTAATTTGCTTGCAAATCTGTTAAAATTACATATTTCTGAGGATAAAGTATCTCGTATCATAGTTGAAAGTCATGAGACTAAAATCTCTCAGTATGCAAAAGTGAATTTTGTTTCTTTTAACAAAGTCTTTTTCATTCACGAAGTGAAATAATCTATTCTTTTAACATGTTTTAGGAATTCAACTATCTATAACCTATCTTGTGAGAACTCTCACTTTTTATTTAACAACCCAGTTATAAAAAAATGAACTTCTAGGGATGGTAGCAGAAAAAAAAAAAGATCATAAGTTCTAATTCTGGTGTCTGTTACTGTGAAAATGTATTAAAAATGAAGAAGTGCATTATAACATTTTTGTGCAATGGGAATGAGTATCTTTATCGAAAAGTTTGGAAAGGTAGCTGACAGATAGATGAGTTAGCGTAATTGTACAGCATGGTCCACTCACCAACTTGCTCTCTGCAATAATACAACTCAAATTCATTGATGGTGAGTACTTGTTCTAATCACCATGTCCCCACAAAAACCTCTTATTCACTCTCCCTCCTCATTCTTTTGCCACATCCACTTTCTATTCTATGCATCTATTCTTAAACTCTAGCATCATGGAATCAATTATTGCTTTCTAGTTTCATCCCATTTTCCATTTCTTCTTTCTCATTTTTCTCAAAACCATATGTTTATCTACCTAGCTGTGGCTTAATAGGCTTTTTACAGTTCACCAAATGGATGTCACAAACTAAAATACAGACATTACAGTCCACCAACCAACTGGATCATGTGTGTCAGCTCTGCATGGAATGAATCCTAATATAGATCCATCAATCATATATGTGGCAAAAACATTATCCACTTTTGGTATGTCATTTTCATTCTCCCCAAACCCTTCCCTTGTTTTTTGGGTTAACCTCCGTTCAGGTAACGAAAATAATAGAATGAATGATAGTAAATATATAATGAACACTAAGTTTATGATTTCAAACGTCCCAAGTGAAAGACATTTTAACTTGTATTTGACTTTTTTTATACTTTTGTGACGTTTGGGTTAAATTTTTGTTTTGAAGACTGTGTTTAGTTGAAGTTAAAGAAAATAGAAGAGTTGTCTATATTACAAATTTTCACATAGTGTTAGTATCATGTTTACGAAATAAACACTTATTTAATGGTGGTGAATGAATATGACATTCAACTTCAATAGGTTAATTAATCTGATGCCTACCTTGTTGTAGGATAGAATCTAACAAAACTAAAACATGGTCCTGGCAATGATCATTCGACGGGTTGGTTTAGGTAAATTCTGAGGACAATTACAGCAGTAACAACACAGAAAAACACAGCAAAAGTCCTATTTCGTTAGAGTGGCAACATATATGAGTAAATCCTAGTTTTTCTCTGAATTTTTTGGAGTGTTTGATCGTTCGTGTCAATCAAAATAAAATAGTAAGATAATAAGACAAGGTGTTTGTGTGTTAGTTCACTCACTCCTTCGTCACCTTCTTGTAGTCTTTTTGTAAACTACTATGCAAATTGTGGCTGACAATAAGTTAAATAATTGATTAAGATTAGTTGGTGATGATAAATGTGGCTCAGAGGTTAATTTTACTGCGATGCTAGTTGATTGCTACAATTTGTTTTGTTAGTCCACCAGTTAAATAGGATATATAATCAAATCTGAGCTATATATGTATATTCTTATTTGTTTCTTTTCTCCTATTTTAAGTTCTTTAAATAAAAACATATTACATACAAATCTAAATTTATTTAACACTTTCGTGAGTAAAAAAATATGAGCATAAACGGTTATAAATTTATGTATGAATTTGAGTCCTAAAATAAGTAAGAATAAATAAACATATAAGGAAGACGTTTTGTAAACACGTTATCTTTGAAGTTTATGGTTAAAGCTAATGTCATACTTGGTTCATAACTCATGATTAAATTTCTTCGTTAAACCCTAATTAACCTTATAATATTGTTGACAACCGGTCTTTATTGAATACTCTCTAATATTATGACTTATTGAGTAAAACTTTGAGTAATACATGCATTATATTACGTCCTTAGTTTTAATCCTTTAACCACGTGAAATAAATGCAACTATTACCAAAATACAATTAATACACGTATACCAAAATACTATTAATAAACTTTTAGTCTTAAATTTAACTACGACCAAAAGACAATTTAATGAGCTCCATAATTATTACTAATAAACACTCCTATCTTTTTCATTTTTCAACTACCCCTTATTTAAGTTTATCTAATAAATCCACCTATAAACTTAAATGTTTCTTTTATTCATCATCTCGTTCTTTTATCTCGGCTTCCCACGTGTAGTAACTCCTCTTATATTGTGCTTGCTCTTTACATTAATAACCAGATTTTGCGCTTTTCTTCATGATCGACTTTGCTTTCATTGTGGTTGACTTATTGTCTCCATTCTTGGTGACTGATTTAGTCTTAGTCGGGTTCTTTGCTATTTTAGTGACCAATTTTTTCTTCTCTTTGAGTGAATTCTTCTTAACCTTGACAGACTTGCCCCTTGCTAGGTTTTTTTTTGTCCTTGTGACCGTCTTGTCAGTAATCGGGTTCCAGTAAAAAAGTCGAGCTCCTTTTGAGATATCAGACCATTCCCACGTACGGTTGTACTCAATCTCACCGATATTTTCATACATTGCAAGTCGTCACTTCTCATCTTGTACCTCCGGTGTAGCTCTCAAATCCTTCTCAGCTTGCAATTGTTCTTGCAATTTTGAAACATTTTGTTCAAGTTTCAGACATTGCTTATGCAAAACATGTTTTCTTCTCTCTAAGCTTTCCTGTAACTACATTGTCTCTAACTTCCTTTTCAACTCTTTGCAACAAATTGCCTCTTACAAGCTCTGGCCTTTGAATAATAAGCTCGTCTTCACACATGTCTGAGCTATCTGAGCTCTCCACTTGCTCCACCGACTTAACCGAACTATCTACATGCTCCACCAAGCTTTACATGTCCTTTTTCAGGCTATCCGAGATCTGCACACTTTCTACAAAGCTTTCTAAGCTATCCAGGATCCCCATCAAGTTTTCTGGGCTACATCTCATCATCAATAACTCAACTTCTTCTTCAAATTCTTCGGCGAGATTGGTTGTTTGTTGTTTTTTTCATTTTTAGATCAACAATGTATTGTGAAATTTTCGACCTTACCACAACTTAAGTACTTAACCGATTTGCACTCCTTTTTATAATGGTCATACCTGCCACACTTGAAGCACTCAACGCCTGAGACCGACCCCCTCTCAATTGACCTTGTCCTCTTTTGCGCCAATTTTGTTGGTTGGACTATTCTTTCTCCTCTTCATGTCCGCGGCTTTTACCACTAGGACTACTTTCTATACCTCCTTGGTATTGTCCTCCACCTTGAGTGTTTTGAGCTTCTCCCTTTATTTGGAATAGTTGATCAAGTGGCTCCCTCTTCTTCCTTCATTGCTCATGTGTCTTAAGTGACAAGCAAGCTCTTCAACTAAGAGCGTTAACAAGTCCTTGGTCTCCTCAATAATGCCTATTATATTCTTAAAACAACTTCAAGATTTTCTCCACTACTCGGCTAGTGGGCAGTGTTTCTTCGTTTCTTTCGAGCTAGTTTGTCACTGTTTCAAACATGTTTCATGATATGTTAGCTGAGAATTGCATTTGAAACGTCAAATAAACTTAACAAAATTTGATTAAATGGACTAAATCCACGCATTTCTAAAATTGAGCCAAAGTTTCGAATATAAACTAATTTCAATTTTTACTGAAAATTAAGGAATCAAAAACATATTTAACCCTATAATTGACTAAAGATGTAAAAAAAGCCTAAATAGTGTAAATATTTAGTTTGTGTATATCCTTCTTATTTCTTTTAATTGTATTTCAACTTTTTCTTTATTAAAAATGATAATGCAAGGTGAGCTATGCAGGCTGGCATGTTGGTCTGCAAGAAAAAGTAGAGGGCGGGCTAAGTATTTTGGTCTATTGACCTGCTTAGGCCCACTCCACACATTGAAATTCATGTAGGTCAATGATGAGACGGGATGAACTAACCCACTCCGCACTTGTCTAACTTTAATATTAATTGATTACTTTAATTTTTTATAGCTTAAACAATAATTTATTTTTATGTTTGCTTTTCGTAAAAGCTTAGAAATATTTATTTGATGTGGCTCTTAATTAATAATTGTTTAGTTTATTTCAATTTTATTATATTTATGAAGTGCAAAAAGATGTGAAACATTAAAATATAATTATTATTATTATAATATTTGTATAATTATTTTTTTTAAAAACAATTTAACCTACGGTATTTATGCGGGATGATCTTTTACAAACCAAAATATAAATAGACCAAAAGGTTAGCACTCATTATCATTCATACCTTTATGTTAATATTTGCATTTTTTTGAAAAAAAGTTTTTAAGTAGAAAAGCAAATATTTAACAAAATGTTTTAAAAAGGAAAACAACATTAATCAAAACATTATTTTGATAATTGTTCTCTATTTTTTAAACAGTAACCTCTTGAGTTTTTCTTAATCATAATGTTTAGTCTTATTCTTAATGTTGATGAAGTTTTAGTTGCTATTGGACATGATAAACCATGATGACATTTACGTTGGAAGATATAATTGTGTTGAAACAAGAGACTTTGGTCCTTCATTTTTTTTTTAATTTCTTATGAATTTCGAGTAGCATAGCATGCATTATGGATATGATTGGGCAGCCAAACCCTAACCCTTTATTCTCTCTCCCCTCACCAACTCTCATTATTTTCTTAATACATTTTTTTTGACTTTTCAATCGATTCTCCCATGTAAGTGAATCATTACCCATAAATTTTTATCCCACTTTTTAATAAGAATCTTTTTACATTACTAAACATTTTCATATTACATAAAAAATTTATTGCAAATTTGTTAAAAGAATTTATAAAAAAAATATTTTTCTATTTTTTTTTTCAGAATTTTAATTGGCAGGTAATTCTTTCGTGTGTAATTATTTCTTACAAAATTATAAAATTCGTAAGTATTTCTTACAAAATTTGTTGCGAAAAGTGTTTTATACAAAATGTTTTGCAAAAAAAATTGACAGTAATTTTCTATAATTTTTTCTTCATAACAGAATTTATAAGTATTTTCTACAAAAAAAAATTCAAAACAAAATTAACAGAAAATATGAGTTTTTTAATAGTGTTATTTTCTTCATAAAATAAAAACAAAAACTTCCTTGTTGTGATAATAGTGTGCTATGGATAATAATGGAAGATTTCATTTTCTACCAAGATATGATAAAAAAAAAAATTGTTATGTGATGTTCACCATATGCTTTAGCCCATATGAACACGATGTAAAAACACTTGCTAGAAACTGTGCTTTATATGTGAAGAGATTAACGGTCAAACTCAAAGATGATTTGTAAGTTTTTATTTTCTTAAACTTCTTTAGATATTTTTTTACTATAATAACTAAACTTCAAAATGATATATAATAGTTTAGTTATTTTTTAACAAAAGGTTAATGGAACAATATATTTAACTTTCAATTGATCAAGAACTTTTCAAAATATAGTCGTCACTCCTCAAATTTATTCTCCACTATTAGCATTAGAATGAGACTTACATATTTACACTCATCAATAGTTGCATTTGAGAATTACTAAATCAAACTTAAAAGAATGAGAATTTATCTTCAGAAATACAATTTTGTAAGAATAATAGACGGACTAGCTACAATAATCATCTCAAAATATAAGACATTTATTTTATATTTAGTATCATATTTATTGTCATAATATTGACGTGAATATCAAAATATTATTCTTTTCATACACCTCTTCTTTAAAATATACTTAAAAAAATAATAATATTATACAATACAGGTAAAAGAATTAGACTTAATTAATAATTTTATTTTTATCTAGGTCTTTGATTTTTTTTTGTATTTTTTTATTAAACTCAATTTCTATTTTGTTTTAGAAAGATTTAATGGGTTTTTTTTGTTTTCGAAAAATTTAGTCTCTTCCATTAAATTGACTTTAACGTCGTTTAAAATGTGTCATGTGTCAAAATAAGTCATCTTTTATATTGAAGTTATTCTTTTTCTTCTTCTCACTCCACCTCCTTTTCCTTCACACCATTTCCTCCATTTCACCTCAATTCTCCTTTTTATCTAGATTTTGATAAGTAACACCTTAAACGATGTTTACATCAGAAGATACCATATTAAATTTTTCTAGAAAAAAATGAAAACTCAATTATGTAAAATAAATATAAAACTAAGTATAGAAATTAAATTAATAAGGAAGCCTAAAAATTAAAAACAATCTGGATTATAAAAGTTAAGAAATATACACTACTTTTGAAAGTTATCTCAAAATTAAATTTTAAGTTGCCATATTTTTTAAAAATTAAGCTCTTCTAGAAGAAATTCGGTGATTAAAAAAATTGTGTCATACCAAAGCAAGAAAGATGGTCCCTTTCACCAAATTTTCCAACCTAATCTTTGATAGATTCTGCAACCTGCTCAGGACATTAGCTTGTCCTCTATGCTGGAAATAATTGTGGCACAATTGTCTCTGTATACGTTAATTATAATATATGTTATAAATTAATTATCATATTGGTTTAATTATCGAAAAAAATAAGTATACGTAGATTGACTCTTATCTAACACACTTGTCACTAAATAATGGAAAGAAGAAGAAAGAAATAAAAATTGAAATACCATTTTCTTAAACAAGAAATTGAAATAGCTAGATGGAGGGTAAGGAAGAGAAGTATGAGTTACATGTTATAAATAGTTTTGTTCTGTATATCCAATAAATTTCATTATCGTTTAAAAGTCGAAATCAAATTTAGTTTAAATATTTTTTTCTCCATTCACCTTTCAATATGTCTTTTAAGAACAAAATCATGACAAAATTTTACGTTTCAAATCAAACAATACTTTAGAAATACGATCGTTATTCTTAACAATCCTGCAAAACCGACTTGAGTCAAGTAGAAACATTGACGGATGTTGGACGAACTTGAGTTTCTTTTTTCACAACAAAATAATCTAAATAATTGAAATAGTGTAGTATTTTTCCATTAAGTTACCTAATTTTTCATTTTTGATTTACTTGCTTTCCAAATGACTAATAAGGCAAAGGTAGTAATAGAATATTATTTTAAATATTATTTTACATCAGGAAGCCATTGACGACCATGTTGTGTGATCCATCTATTCATTGTTTCATTTGTGTTCAACATCCAACAAACAATTACTTCCATATATCTAATACCACTTTTGTTCAGGACACATCCTCGGATTTTTGGTACCTTCAACAAACAACACAAAACAAATTTCTGTTTTTATATTTTTGGTTAAATTCTCCTTCACGTTATGCTCTTGCTTTCTCTTCATTTTTACTAAATTTTCCCACATGCCTCAATCATAATTGCCTAGTTAAATTCTCAATAATAATAATAATAATATGGTAATTTCTCCTGCACTTTCATCACCTTCTTTTTTTCATCTTCATATAAAATCTTTCCATTTTGTCTCTTTTAGATTATGCAGTCGAGAGATAAAAAATGATTTTTAATTATGTGATTTATTATTTCTTTTAAATGCATTTTTGTCTCTTGGATTTATCAATCTAATAAAAATACAAAATGTCTTTTAAATTGTGCCATCTAAAAATTATTTTCTAAAGAATAGTTTCTTTATCATACAATCCAAGTCAAAAATGGCCTTCAAATTTCAGACTATGTAATTTGGAACTATTTTTTCTTAAAAATAGTTTTTGAATTATATAATTTAGAATGTCATTAGATATAACGATACCGGAAGCCATTTGGCTTCTAAATTTCACTTTAAAATTATATGACTTCTAAATTATACAATTTGAAAGTTATTTTTTATTTTCGAATTATGCAATTTGAAATTTTATTTTAAGGAAAATTGTCTTCTGGAATATGCAATTCAAAAAATTCATATTTTGACTTTCAATTACACAATCCAAAATCCGAATGAATTCTAAAAAGGGAAAAATGGGATTTTTTTTTTATGTGGGAGTGCACGAAATTAGGAAATTACCTATTTTTGATGTTTGTGTTATAGCCCAGGTTATAAGAGTTGAAAAAGAGGGTCTTTCTTCCTACACTTCCAAGCATTTTTTCTGCACCTCCAAAATTTTTTTAAATTCCCCAAATACTCTTTGACCATTTAAGGAAATTCACAGACATCACACCTCCAAAAATACTTCCAGAAGTCAAAATATATCATCGGAAGTCAACTTACGAAAGTCAAAATATATCACCGGAAGTCGACTTCCGGAAGTCAAAAATCATTACCGAAAGTTGACTCCCGAAAATCAAAAAACATTATCGAAAGTCGACTTCAGAAAATCAAAAAACATTACGGAAGTCGACTTCCGTAAGTAAAATTAAATCAATTTTAAACATTTTTAATTTTTTTTAAATTTATATTTTCTAACTTTTATTTTATTTTAATTTTTAAAAACACATATTAAAAATTATAAAACATATAAATTTTAAAAAAATTATTTAAAAAAAAATAAAAATAAAAATAAAAAATTGAAAAATTAAAAATTAAAAAATGAAATATATATATATATATATATATATATATATATATATATATATATATATATAAACGGAAGTGAAGATCTGTTTATATGTATATACCGGAAGTCGACTTCCGTGTGTGTGTATATATATATATATATATATATATATATATATATATATATATATATATATATATATATATATATATATATATATATATATTTATTTATTTATTTTTTAACTTTAAAGTTTTGTTATTTTAAATATTTTAAAATTTTTTAAATTATATATTTTTTTATATTTTTAAATTTAAATTTATTTTTATATAATTTATTAAAAATTTAATAAAAATAAAAAACAATTAAAAAAATCATATTTAAAATAATATATATAAATAATAACATTTATAATTAAAAAAAAACGAATATATATATATATATATATATATATATTTATATTTATTTTTGTATATATATTTTATTTTTTATTTTTTTTTAATTTAAAGTTTTATTATTTTAAAATGAATTTAAATATTAAATAAAATTAAATGAAGCAGAATTTTTTTTTTTTGTTTTTTTAATTTAAATTTTAATATTATTTTAATTTTACTTATTTTTATATTTATATTTATTTTTTATTATATTAAATAAAAATAAAATTATATATAGATATTAACATTTTTTATATTTTAAGAAATATGAAAACATAAAAAATAAATATAATAATAAACTAAAAAAATCATTAAAAGTTAAAAAATATAAATTCTGAAAAGAATTAAAAATATTCAAAAAAGAAAAAATTTTACCTTACGGAAGTCGGAGAAGTTTTTCTTTGACTTCCCGGAAGTTAAATATTTTTTAACTTCCGGAAGTCAAGGCAATTTTTTTTGACTTCCGGAAGTCATATATTTTGACTTCCGGAAGTCATATATTTTGACTTCTGGAAGTCGACATAATTTTGGGAGTATGGTGTCTGCGGATTTTCTTAAATGGTCAAAGGGTTTTTTGGGAATTTAAGAAAGTTTGGAGGTGTAAAGAAATTTTGGAGGTGCAGGAAGAAAGACCCTGAAAAAGAAAAAAAAGAAACCCACTGGCCCAAGCCCAATTATTCGAGTAGGAAATTATGAACTCGTTGCAACATTCAAACCCAGTTGATACGGAAATAAGATATTTAGGTAATTACAAAGAGTAACCACCTTATCACTAGTTTCATTGAAATCTATGAGAATGTTGGGTTTCAACATTTACTATGTAAAATTTAAGCACTTGAAACATTATAAGCTTTCAGAATTTTATACTTATTTTATATAAAAACGTATGTGAACATCAAGAGGGTTTTATGATATTTGTTTTGAACTGATACATTTATGATATTTGGGATCTTATTCCATGATGCCAAAATTGAGACTGTTTCATTGGTTAAAAGGTTTCTATGAATTGTAAGAACCCAATTTGACAAATAAAATAAGAATGAATTTATAGAAATCTCTGTAGTTAAAATTTTATGATGAACAAGGAATTATATCACACCTCTAAGTTAATTTTGCTGTCAGATTTTGAGAGTTCTTCAAAGAGAATAAGTTTGTGTTAGAAATACAAGTATGAGTCTAAGTTCTATATTGATTAGAAATGAGAAAGTGAAATATTATATAAGGATAAAAACCTATAAATCTATTATCTTAAAATTTTGAATTAAGAATGATGTTAATTCCTTATGGAATTGAATTCAGATCTTATTGACGTTGTATCTCTTCGATAAAATCCTATAAACTTAAGTAAGAAGAGGTAATACAAAAGTATGCAAACTATAAAAACGAGTTAAGGTAGATTGGCCCACACTAGAACTTCCGCACCAAAAAGTCTATCAAATTTTTGTTCAAGAATGAAATCTTATTAAAACTATTCGGTTCCCCCTTTGAAACCATATCCCCAATAGGATGAAATAGGATGAAAGGAGGCCTACACCCCATAAAAACTGTCTACCTGAGACCGAGACTGTCCCCCACGTGGTAATGATCCAACTAAAGATTTTACTTAAAGATTTTACTTCCAGTGGGGACAGCTTTGATCATGGTAACTGCGGTGAAGTAGGCACGGGTATCATCGTCTAAGAGTTTGCACATGTATGTCAAGTGTTATAAACTTAAGAGTTTGCACATGTATGTCAAGTGTCATAGGATGTTTTTCCCTTTTGTTAAAGGATGTACCTTTATTCCTTACTTTGATCCACCTCTCACACTCCAATCCAACAATTGCTCAACAAAGTTTATGCTTTTACTTTTATGGAGGACAAATTCCTGATCTAAGGGTGACAACTCATATCTCTTTCTTATCCCATAGCTAATTACGTTACTGTGTTCTTATTCATCTGTTACTACAAGTGTTGAACCTCAAACCCAGAAAGAAGCCATGAATGATCCTCAATGCCATGATGCTATGTGCAAGGAAAGTGAGCAAAACAAACATGGGTAATCACAAATCTTCCACTCTGGTAAAAGGGTCATTCAATGTAAATGGGTATACAAAAATAAAAATATGAACACAATATGGGTAACAGCAACTATGAATTCTCTGTAATTTCACTCTTCTCATACATGTTTAGGCCTAAGTTCTATTCCTTCAAGAACAAAACCACACTTCTGTATATGACTCGTTGTCTCCATCACTTTTATTTGCAATTGCTCTTCTTTCAGGCCTGAATTGAAGAACTCTCCCATCTCAATCTCCAACCACCCATCACTCCTCACTCTAGGACATTGCAGTTCTCTCAAGCAATTATCTTTCACGTTCAGATCCAAACAAACGTATTTGCTGTTGCTACTTCCTCCACAAACACCAACTGAAATCACTGTGGGATGGTAGTGAAACCCACTTGCATTCATCATCTTGAACACAAGAAACACTGCATAATGAGTCTCTGATGACAGACCAACCGTGCTTATCTTCCCACTGATGTCAAACCAGCACACAGCACGAAGCACAGCAACCACTTCGAACCTGCCAACACAACAATTGCTCAATGTCCGAAATTCTTATCTAAGTTGTGTTTTCTTTTTTCATAGCACAACCAAACATAGCTCTGAGGTAGTTTCATTTCAACAAACAAACCTTAAAATTAAGGTTTCAATTTCAGACAAAATGTTTCTTGAAACCTTAATCAATCAATTTACCTGGACTCTGGCAGGCTTGTCCACTCCCAATGTTGAGCAGCATCACCCCATATAATGTCCAGATTCCTAGCAGAAAGCATGTAACACTTCTTCCCGGTCCTTTTGTCCAATTGAACACTCTGCAGACACAACACATTTAATTTCATTCAGTTAGAAACCACAAATGCTTGGTCTTGTTAAATTTTGTTAAAACCACCAAAACCCTATTCATGAGAAATTATTACATGACCCCAGATCACCAAATTGTGTTTGATCAAAATCATGAAGCAGTACTAATAAAGTGGTATTTATTTACTCACCTTTTTACCCTGATCAATGATTGTGGGGTGGTTGCAGAGATTGAAATAGAGACCCTTTTTAGAACTGGATGAGGGAAAGGAAGAAGGGGGAATGATTGAGGTCAAGTTGAGGAGAAAAGCAGACCACACAAAATCAGATTCAGCTGCAGAACAGAAGGTTCTGGAAACTAAAGAGAGCTTGCATGCATCCATGGGAGAGGTGTGTGAGAGTATCTCTGCAATGCATGCCTCTGCCAAATCTTCAAACTCCATTGATGTTCTGTCAAGCTTTTTCCAGATAAAATCTATGACTCACTCAAAATTCTGTTAACTTGTTTGGCATGTTTCTCAGAACAAAAAATGTGGGGATTTATTAAAGTTTATTATAAAAAATTATACATTTTAATTATGAAATTCAGTTTATATACATCATACCATTTTATAAATAATAATATACTAATATAATATCTAAAATAGTGAATGAAATGAATTATCTTTTTAATTTTGAAAAGAAAGTAAAAGAAAAGAAAAACAACAAAAAAAGAGCATAGTTAGGTGGCGACCGTGGCTAAGAGGATATTTTGTTGGAGATAAGATTCTTTTATTGTGGTGGGACCCACCTTCGTACCGATGTTGACGAATTACCTTTCCTGATAACTCCAACACCTGTCATTGTCAAGCTTCTTCCAAAAAACTTTAATTACTCGTAATGTAATATTAACACACGATAAATATTTTTAACGGAATATTAGTAGGTTGCTACCCACATTTATTTATATATGTATTCGTTTGTTATCTGGTCTTTTAAAATCGTTAATTGAGGTTGAATTTTTAAAAATATGTCTCTAGTCCTTTTTAGCAAAATATAATTAGTACAGTTAACGATATTGATATTTAAAATGATAATGATTTATAAAATTAAGTATTGATATATATAAAATTTAGTGGTAAAAATTATGAATTAAATTAACGATTTTAGTAATTTTTGTTTGAAAAGAACCTGATTAAGATATTTTTTAAAAATTAAAATTAAATTGACACATTTTTAAAGATAGATATTAAACTAATACATGCAAACAAAAATGGGTATCATCTAATTAATTAAACCAAATTAAAAATATGTTGTATTTAGTTACTATCAACTTTTTTTAATCAAAGAGGTTATATATTCAATCTTTTTATTATCGTATAAAAACTTTAGTATTTCTCATAATATTATATAATATGGAAAAAAAAATAACTTAAGATCTTAGGATTGTATATTTTACTTCCAAATTTAAATTTCATTTATTAACATTATTGAATAAAATAGTAAAATTATATAAATTATTTGTTGTAATATATTTTACCTTCTTGATGAATTCAATTCAAACAAAATATAAATTTAATCAAAATTGTATTTTAGTGAGTGTTTGTTAATTATATTAGTATCTAATTAAAATAGACGTAATTAAAATTTATTTTTTTTACATTGATTAAATTTTTTGGTTAATAGATTTTAATTATAATTAATAAAGTGATCATATTTGATGGGTCAAACCTAATTAGGAAAACTATAGACGAAATGAGAATTAATAAAGTAATCATATTTCATGGATCGAACCTAATTAGGGTCCACCGAGTTAAAAAATTTATCTACCAACTCATTTAGGTATTATCTACCTAATTTATTAAATTGACAGAAAAATAATAAGACGAAATGAATTAATCTATTGATTTTTATTTAATTAAAAATTAAAATAAAATAATTTAAAAGTTTTTATATATTTTTTATTTAAGAAGAAAAGTATTTGTTATTAATATTTATAAATTATTTTTTAATTATTAATTATAATAAAATAATTTAATATATAAATATGATAATTTTTCAATTAAAAGTATTAATTAATCAATTAAAAACGCAAAATATATTTACATTATTTAATACTAATAAAAGAGTATACGCATGAATAATAAAAGATAATAAAATTGTAGCTATAAGAGTAAAAGTAAATAATTTTTTATAATTTAATTTTTATTTATTTGATATATGATTTTTATTTATTTAATGGATGGTTTTTATTTATTTAATTTAAAAAATAATTAAATTAAAAAAGTGATTAAATTTAAAATTTTAATTATATTTAAATAAAATGAGGAGTAAAAGTGAAAAATAAAATGGACATAAATAAAAATATTTTTTTTAATATATTGATATAGATATTTCAAATATTTATTTATACAAATAAAAAATTAAAAGTTAAAAGTTTAACAATTAGAAGAATGACAAACTCATCCACGATCACCACGTAGCAAGCCACAAATTCAAGCTTACACACTACCGTTTTGTGACCTCTCATTTCAAAAAATAAAATTCAAATAAATTAAAAATTAAACCTTTTTTTCACTCTATATTTAACTTTCTTGATTAAATAATTTTAATTAGAATAAAAATAATGCACAAAACTTACATTGATTACTTCTCATCTAAATTCATTTAAATATCAAAAAAATTATAATTTTATAAACTCTTCATCACCTTAACTATAATGTGAATTTTATTTACCTTACTCATAATATCGGATCACGTGATACTCTTGTGGTATTGATGGAACAATTAATGAAAATTCAAAGCTTTGAAAATTAAGTTTTGATTTTTCGCAGCCCATGTTTTGGGATTAGGTGTATTGCTGACAATTCAATTACTTCATTCATAGGATTCATAGGATCGTGTTGTGTTACATGTTAATTGGGACCCACTCGTCTTTTTTTCATCATAAAAAAATCAAGAAGCGATAAGAACAAAGAAGAAAATAAAAATCTCATCACTGTCATCAAGAACTATATAAAATAATATACACCTGTGAGAAGATGAAAAAGTAGGTTAATTATCCTTTCAGAAATTAAGAGACAGTGTGGTTTTTTTACTCACAGTTTCATAACACAGTATTATGAGTTCCAGGACGGGACTTTACCCACGTGGATCCTAAGCCAGGTAAATTGTAAGTCAATGTTTGGTTTTGTGTCGGATGAAGTTAAATAAAGATCCATAATTTATGTTTGTGTTAAAATTGTTTGAAATAGTTTTACTTTTGGTTTACCTACTCATTTCGTCTTGGTTTGGTCAAATTTTTTTAATTTGATCATCTTTTTAAAATTATTTTCAATTTGGTCTTACTTTTCATAAATTTCATTTAATTAGATCAATTTCTTTTTCTTAATTCTGTTTAAATAATTCAGGAAACGATGATTAGCGTGTTTCGTTTACGTGAAGTACTGTTGAATGACGTGATCACGAAATTTACCAAACAATGCACTAGAAACAACAACAACTAAAGATTACAATAATAAACAAAAATTAAACAAACCTTAAACCACAAAAACTACCTCTGCAATGAAGATGCAAAACCTCCGCGACAAAATCTTCACAGAATGAAAAACAATCTTTGATGGTGGGTCATGCTTCTAAAATCTCCAATTCAAAGAAATCTCCAAATCCTAATGAATCCCTAAACCCAATTCGACAAATTATAAATCCTAAAACTCTCTAATTAAAATTAAAAGGTCAGCATAGTAAAATAACGGTCACGTCATTTAATGGTGCTTCACATCACAGACACACGAATGATGTTGTCTATAAAACTTGACTAAAATTATGACCAAATGACTATTTAAACCTTTTACTTTTACGTATGAAACATTTATTGCAAGATTCATACAACTAACCAAACATGTACCCGAAGCTCTCAATAAATTTATTGCTGTGTGTTTAAACTTTTTTGTAAAGTTAGTCATTAACCAATTGTAGAAGATGTTAATTTGTGATGAGGGTAAGGTTTAAGAATGTTTCAGCCACTCTTAAAAGGAACCAAAAATGAAATGTTGCTTTCTGGAAACAAAAAACGAAAGAGGAAGAACACTTTACAGCTTTTTCCTGGTCACCATACACTGTCTGTTCCTTCGCTTTTTCTTTCAAAATAAATACATGTTTTTACTCTCATTTAAATATAAATTATAGCATGTAATTAATGGGATTCATATATAAGTTATATAAGTTTAATATGCTGTTTTGCAAATATTGTATGAAAAAAAAAATCACTTTTTAAGGATTTTCTTCGATAAAGTTTGGATGAGTGTTTTTAGGAGAATTTAACGTGAGAGTTCAATTTATATAAAAAATTGACTTAAATTTATATTTAGATTATTCCTAAATATCTTTTTCTTAAAATTGAGTTACACATAGGTGTACTTTTTTATCGTTATAATTGTGTGATGTTATTGATATAATAGTTTAAGTCGGTCACCAAGACAAAATTTGATATGATTATTAGTTTTTAAGTTAAATAGCTTTTGTCCTTCAAATTGTAGTAAAATTTGGAATTAGTTTATTTTTAAAGTTTTTGACCAATTTAGTCTTTCATCTTTAAAAATGTGTGAATTTAGTCTTTTAACCAAATTTTGTTAAATTTATCTGAAGTTTCAAGCATATTTCATAATAGTATTTGAATTGTTTAAACTATTTGACACATTTTCGCTTCAATGTTAACTCAAATATTATCATAAAATATATTTAAAATGTCAAATAAACTTAACAACATTTGGTAAAAAGGACTAAATTCACGCATTTCTAGAAATGAATGACTAAATTGGTATAAAGTTTTGAAAATTGACTAATTCCAAAATTCACTGAAACTTGAGGGACCAAAAACATATTTAACCCTTAATTTTTTTATCTAATATCGAAATTTGTTACTTTTATTAATGTAAAATTTAAACTCACACTTATTATTTTAACAAATTTAAAATATATTACTTGTCAAAAATATTAGAAATTATAAATAGATATTTAAAAAAAATATTATCACATACTTTAGTATTGGTTTTGGAAGAACTTTCGAACCCTCGGAAAGAGACTTAGAATAAAAGAAGACAAAATGAGAAGTTTCACACCAAGATACAGAAATCCTTGAATGAAGAATTTTCAAAACATTTTCAAATAATGTGTGTCATATTGTTCTTATGTCCTTATACGCGACGGAACTCATTTTCTGGTGAGGTTAAACGAAATTATTCAACATTAAGTATTATTTTTTGTTAATATGAGTATATTTTATCTTTTTTATTTTTGTTAGTGATTTTATTTTTACGTTTTATGGTTTTTTTGTGGCTGGAACATTCAATGTGGAACAGTGATTCCATTTTTTTAAAACAAATTGAATTGTATTAGTTATATTTTATGTTTTTTTATTCACACGATAACTCTAATGAAATACTCAAGATATTCTTTAAAAGCTTCTTCAAGTTCTTATAATACAAGTGTTATTTGAGTGATTTCTTCAAGATTTATATCTTCAGTGGCTTCTCTAAACATTTACAATCCAAGATTAATGATAGATATTTATTTTATTATAATAAAATATAAATATTTATGGGTTTGACGTAATCGATTATACATGCTTCCTTTTTGTTTTTTTTTTTTGTTTTTCTTTTTATAACCAATTAGATTTTGTTCTGATCCATTATATATAAATTTTTTAGGTTTGTCAAAATGGACCGGACCCGTTATAATTTTCAGCTCGTCAACCTGCTGTAACTTGGTCTGTCTGGCCTGCCAATTTAACGGGCCAAAACGGGTTAGCCCGCCAATCATTTTTTTTAATTATTTTATGTTTAAAATTAAAAATAATTAAAAAATAATATTTTTTATATATTATATAAATAAATTTATATATATAAAAAGATTTATAAAAGAAAAATTATAAAAAATTAAAAAAAATTAAAAAAAAAAATTAAAAAAAGGGTCAGCCCGCAGGTCCACCCTAAAACGGGACGGATCATAGTATGTAGTCCGTTTATGGGTGGTGGGCCAGCCTGACCCGACCCGTTTTTGGTAGGCCACAGGCTGGCCGGGCCAAAACGGGCGAGGCTGACCTGTTTTGCCACTCCTAAAATTTCTTTTAGATATCATAATCAAAATGTATTTGAAGAAAATAGAAAATAAAAAGTTTAATTTATTATTGTAATAAATCAAATAAATTTTTAGTCTTTACTATTTTACGTTAATTCTGAATTTTTTTATATTTTAAAATTTGATATAAATCTTTAAATTTTAAAAATAAATAAATAAAATATTATATTAATATTGTTTTAGGATACAGACAGATGTTGAATTGTTTAAATTGTCCGATATAATTAAATTTAAATGTCAACTTATATCCTCGTTGATTATATTAAGAGAATTATATTTATTTGTTTTTAAAATTTAAATAAATAATATATCACGATACGAGACACATACAAATTTTAATTTTTCGTCTTAACTTAAAAATTAAAAACTTAATTCTTTTTATTTCTCTTACCCCTAATTTTTTCCTTGAGATGCCTCTTACTTTACGTCACATTCATATACCTCTATTCCTATCTTTGTAGCTTTCTCATTTGTTGTATTCACCATGCTTTCTAATTTAATGCTTTCTTAACTTTTCTTTGTTTCCCTTTCATTCATTCTACCTATTGATCATTAATTCATAATTTATTTATGGGTTGAATATGTATTTTGATATCTGAAGTTGTAGTGAATTTTGTAATTAATTTATTTCAAAATTTTGGATTAATTTAGTCTTTTATCTTTTTAAATAATGTGAATTTAATGATTTTAATTAAATATTTGTTAAGTTTATTAGCCATTTTAAATGCGTATTTAACCTAACATCAAATCAAAAATGTATCAAATATTATAAACAACTCAAATACAATTTTGAAATGCGTACGAAACATCAAATAAACTTAACAAAATTTGATTAAAAGGACTAAATTCACGTATTTCGAAAGATGAAAGACTAAATTGATCCAAAAGTTCGAAATAGACTAATTCTAAAATTCACTGAAAGTTAAGGGACCAAAAACATATTTAACCTTTATTTATTTAATTAATTTTTTTAAATTTCCATTAATTAATTTAAATATTATTGTTGTCAAAAAAACGTGCTAATTGATTATACGTAGAAAAAAAAATTGTAAAATGATAATTTTTCACTTTTTTTTTTTTATAAATAGACCTTTTGGATTTGTGTATTTGTTTCTTTTTTTGCTTCACTTTTCTAATTTAGAAGATGCATTTTCTTTTTCAACAGTCAGATTCAGACTTAGGAATTTTCTTTTTCTTATGCTGTCGCAATTGCTGGGTTGGAGCTATAGAATGAAAAATAAGAAACATGATTTTTTTATCATCCCCACCTATGTCGAAATTAAAAGCAATCATGCACACAGGGAATTTGGATTCTCTGTTTTGTTGTATTGTATCTTTATTGTAACTTTAAAATACATAATTTTAATATTTAAAAATATATTAATTTTCTTTTAATGTGTATGAATTAGTGTGTTCTAGAAAAAGACATTTACTATTTCGGATTGGCTTTTTCGGTAAATAAACATTTAGAATGATTTTCTTGGATTCTACGAAGTAGTCCTTTTTAAAACACGAATTTGGAACAAAGTTTGCACCTCTTAGATTTTCTTTTCTTTTCTAGAATGTTCTTCCAGCACTTCCACAAATACCAATCTGGAAGCATATTAATCTAAACTTCACCATTTTGAAACACTTTTATGAGCTACACCACCCCTTATCGGATAATTCTCTTCCAATTGAAGGGACAAAATTGAAATTCCAAATCTTGTCAGGTGCAGTTAGAAGTTGGAGGGGTGCAGAAAGTAACTGCCTTGATTCAATGCATCTGATTGTGCTGCGATGAGGCCCGATCACCGGCCCAATCATTAAAATGAGAAATAATTAACTCATTGCAACACACCAAACCCATTGTGCTGCTTCTAACATTATATTAAACTAATAACAATAAATATAAATAAAATGTTTATATATTTGTAAAAAATGCTTATGGAAAAAAAGAAAAGAAAAAGATATCAAAATAAACTGAGAATTCTGCATTCTTTTTATGTTTTCAGCCTTCACATATCAGACATGTTTAGGCCTAATTTCTATTCCTTCAAGAACAAAACCACACTTCCAAATATGGCTTGTTGTCTCCATAATTTTCACATTCACTTGCTCTTCTTTCAGACCTGAATTGAAGAACTCTCCCATCTCAATCTCCAACCACCCATCACTTCTCACTTTAGGACAAGCTAGTTCTCTCAACCTATTTTCTTTCAAATTCAGATCCAAACAAACGTATTTGCTGTTGCTACTTCCTCCACAAACACCAACTGAAATCACTGTGGGATGGTAGTGAAACCCACTTGCATTCATCATCTTGAACACAAGAAACACTGCATAATGAGTCTCTGATGACAGAGAAACTGTGCTTATCTTCCCACTGATGTCAAACCAGCACACAGCACGAAGCACAGCAACCACTTCGAACCTGCCGACACAACAATTGCTCAATGTCCGAAATTCTAATCAAAGTTGTGTTTTTTTTTTCATACCACAACCAAACATAGCTCTGAGGTAGTTTCATTTCAACAAACAAACCTTAAAATTAAGGTTTCAATTTCAGACAAAATGTTTCTTGAAACCTTAATCAATCAATTTACCTGGACTCTGGCAGGCTTGTCCACTCCCAATGGTGACCATCATCACCCCATTCAATGTCCAGATTTCTAGCAGAAAACATGTAACAGTTCTTCCCTGTCCTTTTGTCCAACTGAACACTCTGCATTGATTTCAGAGACAACACATTTCATTCAGTTAGAAACCACAAATGCTTGGTTTTGTTAAACTTTGTTAAAACCACCAAAACCATATGGGTTCGTGGGAAATTTTTACATGACCCCAGATCACCAAATTATGTTTGATCAAAATCATGAACAAGTATTACTCAAAGTGTTAATTACTCACCTTTTTGCCCTGATCAATGATGGTGGGGTGGTTGCAGAGATTGAAATAGAGAGCCTTTTTAGAACTAGAGGATGGAAGGGAAGAAGGAGGAATGAGAGAGGTGAAATTGAGGAGAAAAGAAGACCACACAAAATCAGATTCAGCTGCAGAACAGAAGGTTCTGGAAACTAAAGAGAGCTTGCATGCATCCACAGGAGATGTTTGTGACAGTATCTTTGCAATGCATCCTTCTGCCAAATCTTCAAACTCCATTCATAAAGCTTCTTCTTTTTCCTTCCAGTATAAGAATGATGACGATGAAGATGAAGCTTTGTTGCTTATATAAGTTGCCTTTTGCTTCTTTGATCGTGTAGTTAACTTGGTCAACTATTCAATTGCTTGCACAAATTGGATGTTGTACAGCTTAGACAATTATGTTAATGAAGTTGTTGAGTATTTATTTAGTTGAATTTATAGATAAATGGATAAAGTCTTTGTAAAAAACTCTCCTTTTTTGTGAAAGTTTTGAGCTTTCTTTGACAAAAATCTATTTTTTATTCAATTTGAGAATTAAAAAATAGTTAATACAGTTTTAAACTTGAAAGAAACTGTGGGTTGGTTGGCACCTCGGATAAGGCATTCCATATCAGAATATTGTGGCAGCGATAAGTGGGCCCAGTGTCGGCCTGTTTATAGGAAAAATATGAGTTAAATAAGATAAACATGTAAAATAATAAAAACATATAAAAAAATAGTCAATTTTGTACTTTTAAATTTCTCTCCTCTCTTATTTATTTCTTTATTAAACATTTTCAAAAACTTTCTCATTTAGTTTTTCTTCCACAAAGAAAGAAAGGGTATCGTGAGCCTCCACTCAGAATCCATTTCAAATTATTTGTAGGTTTAATGGCACTTTTTATTTAGTTATAGTCAGAAGAGTGAAGGGCTAAACAGGAATTCCTCTAACTACTAAATTTTCAATTAAGCAATGGTACTTATTAAATGCAAATTTAAACGCATAGAACTATTTTAAAGTATCTAAAGTTTCACCTTAAATTGCAACTTTGTCTAAAGTATACATCAAAAGTCAATGAATTTGTTTGATAAACTTTAATTTTGAGAATCAAATATTGGGAATTATTTAAATTTTTTGGTTGCCATACAATTTTAATGTATTGGAAAAAGATATTTTTGCATCGAAAAGAAACATTCTTAGGAGTTCTTATTATTTTTTAAAATCAATTATTTTTATCTTTGATTTTAATATAACGTTTTTGGATATAAAGTTTCATTTCTTTGAATATTGATCTACTAAGATCTTTTAATCAAACTTGATTGGTTTCTTTATTAGAGTAATTTGATTTTTCTATCAAAATTATCTTCTTCTTGCATGTTTTATCTTTTAATTTGTGTGTGTCCTTTTAACATCTTTTAGGATTCTTTGTTGATCAATGGTTCTTATGGTGTGATCCATTCGACAAGATCTTCTAATCCAACCGATTGATTTCTTAATTAGAGTAAGTTTATTTTTCTGCTCTTTCATAGGTCAAAATTGTCTTCTTTTTGCATGCTTTTGATTTGCATGTGTCTTTTGAGCATTCTTTAGGATTTTCTATTGACCAAGTTGATTATAATGGTCCCACATTGTAATCAACCCCACATATCAATGACAAAACCCCACATAATAAAAAATGAGAAAGAGAGGAAGAGGGTAGCTGATGTTTGAGGATGTTCAAGGGGCGCAAACGAAGGTTGTTATAAAATCCCAATTGTTAACATTTCCACTACACGAAGACGCTTGTCAAAAGCTAAATATGAAAGCGCAGAGCTTGCGATGTCCAAGATGAAGTCCTAGCTAGTTGTTGAAGCTCGCCGAAATCTTGGGGTTGAAGGAGAAGAGGGTTTGAATCTCCTTCCAGTGGGTTCTCCGTGCATGCGATGCTCAACACTCCACTAGAAGAAGATGGAAAACGTGTATAGAGAATGAGGGTGAAATGTGATGGAAGAAGAAGCTTAGCCAAACCCCCTCTCGTGTGTGATGCTTGTACGAAGGAGGTGGAGAAGGTGGAGGAGGTGAAAGAAAAAAAGAGGAGGAGAGAAGGAAGAGTGAGAGAAGGAAGAAGAGGACGAGAAGGAGGCAAGGCAACGACGACAAAAGGAAATAGTGATGACATGGCAGCGATAATTACCAATAGATTTTATCGAAGGATTTTTTATCAGTAATTACTGTTACCGATGAGGATTTTACTGACAAATTTTTAGTAGTTGGTAGATTGTCAATAATTTCGATTTATGGACGAATTTTTAGCATTACTAACGAATTTTGACCGGTAATAATACTAATATTTCTTGTAGTGTGCATGTCTCTCTTCGTTAATACATTAACAACGTACATCTCATATATATTGTGATATTTGTATGAGATGTTGTCCTTTGTAAGTGTGTTGTTTATCATATGTGTTACTTTTTATGTGTGTGGGGTGAAGATATTTGAGATGATATTGAACTTTTAATATTTTAGTATTAATTATATAATTAAGTGAGAAGAGAATATATCATGTGTTCTATAAAACGTTAGTGACTTTGATTAAGACATTATTAAATGATGAGAAGATAAAAAGAGTTTGTATTTTAATACGGATATTAATATATTTTCAATAGACTTTGACTAACATATAATAATACAATTTCCTAGAAAACATTAAGTATAATTAATTACACAGTTGTATTAAAATATAATTTATTATTCATATATATATATATATATATTTAGTTGTAATCTTTTGTATGTTAAGTTGAATGTTTGACAAAATTGATATATGTATATTTTATACGTAACATATAATATAATTGATTTTAAAAAATATTTTTAATTAAATTTATAAAAATTTAATTAAAAAAAACACATTTCGAAGTCTTATTTTTTTTTTTAAATTATAATTTGTTTAAAAATGATAAGAATTCAAGTATGAATTTAAATTTAATATTAAATAAATAAAATAAAATACTATATAAGAAAATAAATTTATAAATTAATTGTTTTAAGGTTTTTTATTAGATATTATGTTAATTTATTATGTGAATTTGATTTATGCCTAATTGTTATTAAATTTTCTCATGAATCATAAAATGTAATAATTTTTATAAAAATTAATTAAATTTCTTCATTTATATGCTTTTTAATTTAATTAATAAAATATTTAGACTTCATTCCATTTTAAACTAATTGTAATATTTTTATATTAATTTTTAAGTTTGATTAAAATAAAATAGTGTTTAAGTCTTTTATTCGGTGACAATGTGGTTTTATATATCAAAGATGAATGGAATCATCTTAGTATTACTAAATTCTGGTCATCTTCTGTTACATCAATTTATAAATAATTTTAGGGTGAATGGTTTATGCAATTATTATTTTTTAAATACTATAGTTCAAAATTTTCTATAAAATTACGTGTATATATATATATATATATATATATATATATATATATATATATATATATATATATATATATATATATATATATACTACTGGTTAAATTAAAAAGAAGAATGCCCTTAATCTAATATGAGAAATTTCAAAATATTTAAATTCAAAGATTGTTTAGAATAAAGTTAAAATTTAATCACAATTTAAGAAAAGTTACATTTCCCTTTCTCATAAATAAAGGTACATTTAAGCAAATGCCCCCTTTACCAAGTTAACTAATTGATAGTTTACTTTCATCCTTTGACTATTTCATGGTAAAGATCTTCTAATTGATATTTTGTATTTAAATGTTATGAAAAAAATATAAGTTCAGAACATGTTTGGACTCATTTTTTCTATAAAATTAAACTAAAATCAATTTATACAATTGCTCTTTTAATTTTTATCTCTTAATGAATAAAAGAAAACTCTAATTTTGTCTGCTTATTTTTCTTTTGCAAATAATCTTAATTTCTTTATTTCATAAATTCTATTATTTGAAAATTTTCTGGTTCAGCATGTTTTGTTTGTCTGTTAAACTTCTAAGTGTAACATTCCGTTTTTATAGTTTTTAAACTATTAAACAAAACATTTAAATTTCGATAGTTCAGAAGCAGATAGTGACATAGGTCAGCATAATCTAATACAGTCATCCAAAAGAAGTATATATACTGATCAACATGTACAACCCACATCACTAAAGGTTACAAAACATTCACTAGAGAAATAGGTGGCTACTACAGCTGGAAACGTCCTGGAAACCTGTTCAACGTCTGCCTGGGAAGGGTGTACCTTCATCTGCGCTTTTATCTGCTCACGTCATTCAATGAGGACGATCATTGCAAAAGTAGAAGACACACAGAACACCATAAAACTAGAAGGGTAAGCTAACTTGAACAGAGAGCAAATCATGCAAATTTTTATACTATAACAGAAAACAGACTTGTATTACACAATCAATTAAAATCCTCCAATTAATTCTGGCTACCACACCACACCACATTCTAGACTCGATATCCGGATTATGTAAGTGGCATTGGAGCTCTTGGTGACTTGCACTTGAGATGGTTCCTAAACTCTGCAGAGTTTTAGGCACAAGGAGTATTCACCCAACCACTCTCAAGGTAAATCCCATCACCTCTATGATGGATCGAAATCATAGACCAGGACCTCCTGCTACTTCCCCCGACGTAATCCATCATACTCTACTTGAGTCTTAATGGTTACTGGAAGCGTCAGGATATCACCAATCTGAGTCCTCATGCCATTACATTTACTAAACCACGCACCTTAGGACTTCCCTTGAAATCCTAACTCTACATACTTCTAATCACATCAAGTTCACACTTAATTTCTTCATACAGTTTAACATGCATAAGGATCGCCTACATTATCAACCATCATCATCTTAAAGCAACCAATCAAGCATCAAGAACTCAAAACAGTGGGAAAAACCCATCTTCTGCAGGGAATCTCGCTTGGGCTAGAGGGTCTCGCCTAAGCTAGAGAGGTTATCTCGCTTAGGCGGGCTACTCTCGCCTGGGCGAGAGCCCTTACAGTGGCAAAAGAAATTCTGGACGAACTCTCGCTCAGGCGGAGCTGGCTCGCCTAAGCGAGAGGTTGTCTCGCTCAGGCGACTCCAACTCGCCTAGGCGAGATTTCGTGCAGTGACATGGATGCTCTTCTGATATTCTCGCTCAGGCGAGAGCAACTCGCCTAAGCGAAACTATCAGGAAATTCTCCCTGTTCTTCACATGCAAACTCGCCCAAAGTTATCCCCCGCCCAAAACCACACACCAGCAACATCCAACACCATTTCAACGGATAATCATGCAATTAAAACGTTCACAAACACAATCCACATCTAAATGAGCTAAAGAGTTAGCTTCCCTTACCTTTTTGCCAAGAATTTAGTTGGTGGAATCAAGCAAATTGCAAGACAACGGAATTTTTCAGTTTAACCTGGGAGAATCCATCACCATGACATGGAGAATGAAGAATTACATGATCAGACTCAAAATTCAGAGATTAACTAGTAAATTCTAGCTGGAATTGAACCCAATTTAAAGATGAAACCTACCTAGGAGAATGGAAGCTAAGGAAGGAAGCTGCTGAGGTTCCTGTTGGTTGGTTCTGCCAGAATCTGAGTATGGATTATGGAAACAGTGAGATATGGCAGCAACAAGGAAGAGAAGTTGGGAGAAGGGTGGATTGCAGAGAAGTTGAGAGAAAGATGTAAGGTTTCTGTTTTTAGGAAAATAAGAAAGAGGGGTTTCACATTCTCCCCAACAACAAAAATTTTCGACCCGAAAATTGAGACTTACCAGAGAACAAGTGTGGATATGACTTTTTCACGTCCTCCTCCAATTCCCAAGTGGAGTCACCTGTCCTCTTGTCCCAAATGACATGGACTAGTCTGATGGATTTCCTTTTGAGCTGCCTCATCTGAACATCTCCTAAGCTTTCGGGTTGAACTTCCATTGTAAGATCTCCTCTAATCTGCAGATCTTCCATCTCGAGTATATGGGAAGGGTCAGGCACATACTTCCGGAGCTGGGATACATGAAACACTGAATGGAGGTTGGCCAGAGGGGGAGGTAGGGCAATCTCATATGCTACTGGTCCAATCCTCTTCAGGATCTGGTATGGACCGGCGAACCTAGGAGACAACTTCTTCTGACGGATGGCTCTCCCCACGCCCGTAGTCGGGGTAATTCTCAAGAAAACATGGTCCCCTGGTTCAAACTCTAAAGGTCTTCTCCTCTGATCAGCATATGATTTCTGTCTGCTTTGAGATGCCTTCATTCTTTCTTGTATGAGCTTGACCTTCTCAGTAGTCTGCCTCAGGAGCTCTGGTCCCACTACCACTGATTCCCCATCCTGATACCAGCACAAAGGCGTCCTACATCTCCTGCCATAGAGGGCCTCATAAGGTGCCATGCCAATACTGGTGTGAAAGCTGTTATTATACGTAAACTCTACCAAAGGTAGGACCTCATCCCACGTACCCAGATGGTCCAGCACGCACGTCCGTAAGAGATCCTCCAGAGATTGGATAGTTCTCTCGGACTGCCCATCGGTCTGAGGGTGATACGCAGAGCTCATAGCCAACCTGCTACCCATAGCATCTTGCAGCGTCTGCCAAAAGCGAGAGGTGAATCTTGGGTCTCTATCAGAGACTATACTCGATGGCACACCATGCAACCTCACGATCTCACTGATATACAACTGTGCTAGCTTCACCATAGACATCCTCAAATTCACTGCTAGGAAGTGAGCACTCTTGGTGAGACGGTCTACTATCACCCATATAGCATCGTGGTTCTTCACAGTCCGAGGCAAATGGGTGACAAAGTCCATAGCAATGCTATCCCATTTCCACTCGGGTATCTCGAGCTGTTGAAGCATTCCCCCCGGTCTCTGGTGTTCTATCTTAGCCTTCTGACAAGTTAAACATGACGATACATATCGAGCGACATCTTGCTTCATACTCGACCACCAAAACGATTCTTTCAAATCGTGATACATTTTAGTCATGCCTGGGTGCATGCTAAAACGGCTCTTGTGTCCTTCCTCCAGAATCATACCTTTCAGTTCTACATCTTCAGGTATGCAAACCCTGCCTCTGAATCTCAGTACCCCATCACCTCCCACCAAGAAATCCTTAGCCTTCTCAGTACCAAGTAACCCTACTGTCCTCTGTAGCGTGGGGTCCGACTGTTGCTTCTCCTTTATCAGCTTAAGGAAATCATTAGACACTGTGAGATGGTTACATCTAATGACTCCCTCATCCAAAATCACCTGCAACTGCATATCTCTAAACTGTTCCACCAAATCTAACTCTCTAACCATCATGTGAGATGCGTGAACTGCCTTTCTGCTTAAGGCGTCAGCCACCACGTTCGCCTTCCCCGGGTGGTACAACAACTCAAAGTCAAAGTCTTTGAGGAACTCCATCCACCGCCTCTGCCTCATGTTTAACTCCTTCTGGTCAAACAGATACTTCAAACTCTTATGGTCACTGAAAACCTGAAATTGCGCACCATACAGATAGTGTCTCCAGATCTTTAGTGCGAACACCACTGCTGCTAACTCCAAGTCGTGCGTGGGGTAGTTCTTCTCATGATTTTTCAACTGTCGTGAGGCATAGGCCACCACTCTCCGTTCTTGCATCAGAACACATCCCAATCCCTGATGAGAGGCATCACAGTAAACCTCAAAGGGTTTACCAGTATCAGGAATCACCAACACTGGAGCGCTAGTCAACTTTTGCTTTAGCTTTAGGAAGCTCTCTTCACACCGGTCGGTCCAAGCAAACGGTTGATCCTTGTGGGTCAACTGGGTCAAGGGTGCTGCTATCCTGGAGAATCCTTCAATGAATCTCCTATAGTAACCTGCCAACCCCACAAAGCTTCCAACTTAGCACAGCTTCTACCTTAGATGGATCTACTGTTATGCCCTGAGCCGATATCATGTGCCCCAAGAACTGAACTGAAGTCATCCAAAACTCACATTTTGACCGCTTTGCATACAACTGCTTCTCCCTCAGTATGCTCAGAACTATCTTCAGATGCTCCGCATGTTCCTCTGGAGTCTGCGAGTAAATCAAGATATCATCTATGAAAACCACCACAAACTTGTCTAGGAATGGTCTGAAGATTCGATTCATGTAGTCCATGAACAAAGCGGGGGCATTAGTCACACCAAACGGCATCACCACATACTCGTAGTGTCCGTACCTGGACCTGAAAGCGGTCTTCTGCACGTCATCAGACTTGACTCGAATCTGATGGTATCCTGATCTCAAATCAATCTTAGAGAACACTGCCGCACCGTGCAACTGATCCATCAAGTCGTCAATCCTTGGCAGAGGGTACTTGTTCTTGATGGTTAGCTTATTCAGCTGTCTGTAATCCACACAGAGTCTGGAACTACCGTCCTTCTTTTTAACCAGTAACACTGGCGCTCCCCAAGGTGATACGCTCGGCCTGATAAACTGTTTTTCTAGCAGCTCTTCAATCTGTTTCTTTAACTCCACCAACTCAGCAAGAGCCATTCTGTAGGGTGCGATAGACACTGGTCCTGCTCCTGGCACCAGGTCAATGGAGAACTCTATCTCCCTAGTAGGGGGTAGGCCAGGTACTTCCTCAAGAAACACATCTGAGAAATCTCCCACTACAGGCGCCTCCAAGGGTCCAACCTCAGTCTCCACGGATAACTGGGTCAGAACCAAGAAGCATTGAGACCCTTCCTTTATTGCCTTGTCCACCTGCTGTGAGGACACCAACAGGTCTTCATCTTCTAAGCTAGGAAACAACACTTTCCTTTCGTTGCAATCAATGAGAATGTGATTGGCAGATAGCCAATCCATTCCCAAGATGACATCTAGTCCCACCAAGGGTAAGCATATGAGGTTTACCCTGTACTTGCGCCCCTCAACCTCGATCTTGCACCTAGCACACATGGTCGAGGTCCTGACCAACCCAGAAGCAGGTGTGGACACCACCAGGTCATACTGGAGCTCCTTCACCGGAAGATCCAACTCCACTACTCTAGACTCCGACACAAAAGAATGTGTTGCCCCCGAATCAAACAGAACATGCAAGCTCCTACCAGCTATCACACAAGACCCGATGATAAGGTTACCTGATCCAGCTGCCTCTGCACCCGTCACGGCATACACTCTGCCCACTGCTTGTGGTCTCGCACCTCCCCTCGACGGCTGTGATTGAGGCTGTGATGAAGGCCTCGACACCGTGCTCCTATCAACTGGGCAATCCTTGATGAAGTGGCCCATCTGGCCGCATCTATGGCATGTCCTCCTATCAGGAAGCTGGGGGCAGGCGCTCCTCAGATGAGGCCCCCTACAGTGGAAGCACTGGGGCCTAAAAGGCTGGGACTGCTGGGGCTGATGCGGGAATCTTCTGGGCCCCTGGGGTTGAGGCCTAGAGTATGGCTTCCTTCTGTCATCATGTCTGCTCGTGGACCCAGATGGTCCTCCCACCTTCAGCTGAGACTTCTGCTAAGCTTCAACTTCAGCCTTAAGTTTCTCCATCACTCTTGCCTTCTCTACCAAGGCAGGGAATTCCTTGATAGAGAGTGGGGCCACCATGAGCTTGAGGTCACCCCTCAATCCATTCTCAAACTTTCTACACTGCCAGTCCTCTGCCATCTTCAGGGTGTGAAACCTACCCAAGTGTTTAAACTTTTCAGCGTACTCAGACACTGACATGTCTCCTTGCATCAGCTGCAAGAACTCAACCTCCTTCGCATACCTCACGCTGTCTGGAAAGAACTCAGCATAGAACTTCTTCTTAAACAGTTCCCAGGTGATGGTCTCATGGCTGTCCTCCAACATCATCTTCATGCTGGACCACCAGTGCACGGCCTCTCCAGCAAGAAGGTACTCAGTGTATGCCAACCTGTTCTCTGCAGGACATCTCTTAGCATCATAGATTCGTTCCATGTCCCGCATCCACTGGTCAGCTCCATCCGGACTAACTTTGCCATCAAAGCGGGATAGATGGTGTTGTAGGAAATCCTCCAAACTCCATTCTTGCACTCGGGGCAGTGAAGCTTGGGAAGAACCAGCGGCTAAACGGTTTTCCCCTATCTGATGCAGAGCTTCCATGTGCCTTTGTTGAGCCGTTTCTGCTGCTAGTCTTGTAGACTCCATCTGTTGCAAGGCTAGATTTTGCTGATTCACCATGTTAGCATTCTGCTGCTGCATGGCTGCTATCATCGCCTCGATTGCTCTCACCCAGTGAGGATTATCTGGGTTTGGAACAGGGGGTGGAGGAGGTCTAGGTGCCATAGCTCTGAGCACACAAAGGAGGAACCATCAGATTAGTCGACAGGTACAACAACTCAAGCCAAACACGCTATAAGGAACACACAACAGAAGCTAAGCAAGCTCACACCTACAGATCCTAGAGAAATCACTGCTCTGATACCAAAATTGTAACATCCCGTTTTTATAGTTTTTAAACTATTAAACAAAACATTTAAATTTCGATAGTTCAGAAGCAGATAGTGACATAGGTCAGCATAATCTAATACAGTCATCCAAAAGAAGTACATATACTGATCAACATGTACAACCCACATCACTAAAGGTTACAAAACATCCTAAACATTCACTAGAGAAATAGGTGGCTACTACAGCTGGAAACGTCCTGGAAACCTGTTCAACGTCTGCCTGGGAAGGGTGTACCTTCATCTGCGCTTTTATCTGCTCACGTCATTCAATGAGGACGATCATTGCAAAAGTAGAAGACACACAGAACACCATAAAACTAGAAGGGTAAGCTAACTTGAACAGAGAGCAAATCATGCAAATTTTTATACTATAACAGAAAACAGACTTGTATTACACAATCAATTAAAATCCTCCAATTAATTCTGGCTACCACACCACACCACATTCTAGACTCGATATCCGGATTATGTAAGTGGCATTGGAGCTCTTGGTGACTTGCACTTGAGATGGTTCCTAAACTCTGCAGAGTTTTAGGCACAAGGAGTATTCACCCAACCACTCTCAAGGTAAATCCCATCACCTCTATGATGGATCGAAATCATAGACCAGGACCTCCTGCTACTTCCCCCGACGTAATCCATCATACTCTACTTGAGTCTTAATGGTTACTGGAAGCGTCAGGATATCACCAATCTGAGTCCTCATGCCATTACATTTACTAAACCACGCACCTTAGGACTTCCCTTGAAATCCTAACTCTACATACTTCTAATCACATCAAGTTCACACTTAATTTCTTCATACAGTTTAACATGCATAAGGATCGCCTACATTATCAACCATCATCATCTTAAAGCAACCAATCAAGCATCAAGAACTCAAAACAGTGGGAAAAACCCATCTTCTGCAGGGAATCTCGCTTGGGCTAGAGGGTCTCGCCTAAGCTAGAGAGGTTATCTCGCTTAGGCGGGCTACTCTCGCCTGGGCGAGAGCCCTTACAGTGGCAAAAGAAATTCTGGACGAACTCTCGCTCAGGCGGAGCTGGCTCGCCTAAGCGAGAGGTTGTCTCGCTCAGGCGACTCCAACTCGCCTAGGCGAGATTTCGTGCAGTGACATGGATGCTCTTCTGATATTCTCGCTCAGGCGAGAGCAACTCGCCTAAGCGAAACTATCAGGAAATTCTCCCTGTTCTTCACATGCAAACTCGCCCAAAGTTATCCCCCGCCCAAAACCACACACCAGCAACATCCAACACCATTTCAACGGATAATCATGCAATTAAAACGTTCACAAACACAATCCACATCTAAATGAGCTAAAGAGTTAGCTTCCCTTACCTTTTTGCCAAGAATTTAGTTGGTGGAATCAAGCAAATTGCAAGACAACGGAATTTTTCAGTTTAACCTGGGAGAATCCATCACCATGACATGGAGAATGAAGAATTACATGATCAGACTCAAAATTCAGAGATTAACTAGTAAATTCTAGCTGGAATTGAACCCAATTTAAAGATGAAACCTACCTAGGAGAATGGAAGCTGAGGAAGGAAGCTGCTGAGGTTCCTGTTGGTTGGTTCTGCCAAAATCTGAGTATGGATTATGGAAACAGTGAGATATGACAGCAACAAGAAAGAGAAGTTGGGAAAAAAGTGGATTACAGAAAAGTTGAGAGAAAGAAGTAAAGTTTCTGTTTTTAGGAAAATAAGAAAGAGGGGTTTACACTAAGTAAATAATAACCTGTTACACAACTTCATTTTTAGAATATCAACATATAATATAATTTAGATGGTGGATCAAGTTGATAATTATTACAATTTAAAAGAAAGTAAAAAAACAAAAACAATAAAAGAAAAAGCAGAGTGAGGTGGGGACTAGATATTTTCTTGAAGATAAGATTTTATATTGAAGTGGGTCCCATCTGCATATCCTCAAATTATCATTCATCATATTTATACCACAACCTGCATATCCTCAAATTATCATTCATCATATTTATACCACAACCACCATAGGTTCCTTTTAATGAAACTTTAATCAATCACAATAATAATACACATTTTAATCCATTATTTACTTTTAATAAATTACTCCCAATCTTATTTTATCAGAACGGACTCTACAAATTTTTATCACAATATATATTTTATATATATAAGATACTCCGTGGATTTGATTAAGTAAGGTGGGACCTAAATCTTTTTATACTTCTCAATTTATTGAAAAATGTTTTATTATCTTTTCAATAAAAAATATGTTATTATTAATATTTGTTTGTCGTGTGTGCAGATTCATGTATCCATGACAATGCCTGATCCAATTTTATTCATTTTTTTTTCTCTAAAGTTTATTATATTTTATTGTGAAAATAAAAGCTTAAAAATTATGAATATTCCAGAATTAAAAAAAATGAAAAATACAACACAGTATACGCTTCATGTGTCCCCAATACCCGTTCCAAACAAGAAAGAAAAAAAAACAGTTAAAAAACAGAGTATTATTGAGTTTAAGGTTAATCAAAACAAAAACATTAGCGCTAATATCGTGACCTTGTCTTCTATTCTGTGGGCGACATTAATTGAAGCCCAGAACATTCATTTACTTTATTCATCGGAATCATAGGATCAGTGGTACTATATACGATGTGGGACCCACTTCATCTTTCTCATCACGCCTAAAAAAATCAACAAGAGATAAGAACAAAGGAAAAAGAAACATCTCATCACTGTCATCGACAACAATATAAAAATATTACAAACCTGTGATGATGAGCAAGTAGGTTAATTATCCTTATAGACATTAAGACACTGGTTTTTACTCACAGTTTCACAACACAATGGGTTCTCTTATGGCAGGATGGGACTCTAACCATGTGGATCCTAAGTCAGGTAAATTATACTTCGATCTTTGATTTCGTGTCAGATTAAGTTAAACAAAGATCAATAATTTTTATTTTTTTTCATTTGAATGATGTTAATTAAGGTTTTTGAATGTTTCAGCCACACTTAAGAGGAACCGTTCACTGACCAAAGATGAGATTAACGCTTTCTGGAAATCAAAGAAGAAGATAGAGGAAGAACACCTCACTGCTATTTCCACTTCACCATACACTGTTCAGGTTTTCAAAATCTGAAACTTGTGCCTTAAATAACATTGATTATATATCTCTGTCTTCTGCTTAAATTTTTGTTTAATGTATTTATCAGATAAAGAAACTTTTTACGATTATAAACTTTAAACTGCATGATCATATCAGTTAACGCTAATTTTTGTAGATCTCTGTTAAACTCTTTTCTGGTTTGTGATTTTTGTGATGCAGAATGAACAGGTGAGGAAGAACAACGCAGAGTCTGAGAAGAAGTTTCAGAAATCAGTGAGCATGCCAGTGACACGTGTACGTGAAAACTTAAATAAGGACCTTTTTGATACAAGTTTGGAGCAGCTTATCGAGAAAAATGGCTGGTAATAATAATATAAACTTTTTCTAATGCAATATTATAATTTTAGAAACTAATTAATCAACTAGTTTTGCAGTGTTATTTAGTTAATTAATTATAGTTTTAATATATGTGCATGTATATGCATGCATGCATGCAGGTGGACCAGGAGTAGCTGGGCATTTCTGAATGAGCCTCCAGTGAATGAAGCTGCATCATACAAGTACACATCACAGTTTCATGTTGCTAACATGGAATCATCAAAATTTAACCCACAAAATGGAATCAGTGCTTGAGGAAAATATATATATATATATATATATATATCTTCACTGGTGTTGGTGTCTGCATCAAAAACTATATAATATATATATATATATATATATATATATATATATATATATATAACATGATGTTATTAGTGGGTTTAGTTGGTGTTGTTGTTCATGTTTGGGTGAAGAATATGTTATGAGAGAATTTGGTGTGCGTGTGTGTGTGTTTGGTTTGGAAAAATTGAAGGCAACAAATGGAGAAAGAACTTCTGATGTTGAAACGTGTGGTTTGTTTGAAGAGGGTAATTGGAATGATCTGAACAATTAATGAATGACTTTCATGTGCTAATTATTTACTGATGTATATATATATATATATATATATATATATATATATATATATATATATATATATATATATATATATATATATATATATATATATATATATATATATATATATATATATATATATATTGTATAACTTTTTTGTTATCTTTCTACAAATTTTGAGGACAATATATTTTAATTACTAAATTTTGATAATTTTTTTTATAATATGAGATGTTATCTTTTAAGTAAATGTGAAATATTGAGAATGAGAAAATAAAAAAATGAAAAATCACTTAAAAGATGTTATCTGAGATTGTAAGAAAAAGTTGTCAAAATTTAATAGTTAAAAAATTAGTTTTCAAAATTTTATAATGCTTTCCTTATTTTTTATTTTTCCTTCTTTTTTGGAAAAAAATTGTTGGCTTAATTATTATTTGTGAAGTTATATTTAATATTTTAGTAAAATTGTTATATCATGTATGAATGAAATAAATATTTACAAGGAAGGAGTGGTGATAAAATAATCTTTATTATAGCTTAATAAGTTTGTTTATATGATGACGCTAGTTCACTGATTTAATTGAATGATTGATTGGGCTTGGGCTTGGGTTGTCCATGCATATGAAAGGTAGATGGTTCCAGCATTTCATTCAAGTCGTTTATGGGCCAAGCCCATTTTAGATTGCTTTCTCGTTTTCAAACATAATGAATCACATTAAGATGCCAACTTGTTCTTAATTTCAAATAAATCAATAAACACGATAAAAACATATTGCTATAAATTTCAAGCACAACTCATATTAACTATGATTTCTTTATGTAATATCGGATATAATATATATATATATATATATATATATAATAATAATAATAATAATAATAATAATATAATATAATATAACATAACATAAAATGTTTATTTTAAAAATAATACAATATAACATGATATGTTTATTTTAAAAATAATACAATATAATATATGATATCTATATGTTATAAAGTGTATAATAATTTAAAAAACATAATGTATTATTATTATCGTTTGCATCCAAATTCTAATCATAAGTGTTAAAATTATCAATATAAAAAATTATAAATAATTATCATTACATAAAAAATTATAAGTAATTATTATTATAAAAGTATTATTGTTTAATAAATTAGAAACTTCATTTATATATAATAATAAAGTATTTTAGAATATTGGATATGAATATATGTTAAATACGTTACCTAAATTGAAGAATTAATATTTCATAATATTAGTTAATTAATAATAAATAATAAATCATAAATTTAAATATATTATTAAAATAAGAATTCACGTGATGTACACTACATTGTCAAGCTATGTGCCAAGCTTTAATTTTATTATTATTAATAGTAATACAATTAAGTGAATTAATATTTCATAATTAAATATCTATAACTCAATAAATATTAATAGATACAATATTTAATTTAGTGTGACATATTTTAATTTGAACTTTCAAGACACACATTATGATTTGATTTATTCTAAAAAGCATTGCAACAATTATGCAATAATAATAAAATATTATAATTTTATTTAAAATATGTAAAAAATATTAAAATTATATTTGTAAACTCCTTTTTCCAGTTTATAACTCATTGGACTTGGCCTTTTCGTAGGTCCAAGACCAGTCCTACAGTAGGATCTCAATACCCCACTCAGCTTTTTCATTATCTCTTGTCTCCTTTTCAGAAATAGCTCTCTCTTCTCTCCTTCTCATATCTCCAGCAAGGTGCTCTCCTAGGGCATACCATTCTTACGTCTCCAAGCTAGCAAAACCTCGTCCGTCTCCAAGTAAGTTGAGCCTTAGGGTTTTAGATATGCTTTTCCCCCCTTTATACACTGTTTGAGCATGTTGGTCAGTTAGGGTTCCATTTATTTACCTCGTTTTGTCCTGGTTTTCATGTTTTAGCTCACTACTCGAGTTCCTGGAGCTGTGGTATCCCCTTAGTTAGGGTCTGTTTGCTTTTGGTACTCAAAACAGAGGTAAGGGAAGCTAGTATTTTAATCGTTTAGAATATTTCTCCTGGTTTTTGGTTTGCTGAATGCTTTTGGAATGCTGAATGAGGTTTTTGGTGGTATGAGAAGTGTCTTGTTTGTATCTGGTATGTTCCCTTGTGTGTGTTCCTGCTGCATGCGTGAAACAGTGGTGAGTACTGTCATTCTCGCCTAAGCGAGCTCGTCTCACCTAGGCGAGAGTGTCTGAGACTCGCCCAGGTTCTGCTCGAGTGTCTCGCTCAGGCGAAGGGCTCCTGCTTTGAGCGACGCATGGTCTCGCTCAGGCGAGAGTGACTCGCCCAAGCGAGTTCTCGAGGAAAACCTGATGTACTGTGCTCGCGTTCTCGTCCAGGCGAGAGATCTGCGTTTTGGGCGAAGGATGTAACATCCCGACCGAATATTACAGATTTAAATATTAAAATAGAGAAAATATAATTAAACTGCATTTACTGAAATATCATTTCCCCAAAACGGGGGAAATTTTAAAAATTTTATTTCTTTCACAATAAACCAAAATTCATAAGTATAAATAAGATTGTAATTATCCAAAAGTCCAGAATATTCCTAATTACAATTTATTTGAAAGCATAAAAACTTCATAAAAGTTCTGAAAGAAAATCTTCTCCCAAAACTAGCCTCGCTTCGTCTCTAGGCCTCACCAGATTCACCTGAAATAACATCTACTCCCGTGTACCGCGTACACGATCATCGCCAAACACAAACAGATAAGGAGAGCTAACAAATTACACATATATATAAATATTGCACACACACAAACACACACACACACACACACACACACACACACACACACACACACACACACACACACACACACACACACACACACACACACACACACACACACACACACACACACACACACACACACACACACACACACACACACACACACACACACACACACACACACACACACACACACACACACACACACACACACACACACACACACACACACACACACACACACACACACACACACACACACACACACACACACACACACACACACACACACACACACACACACACACACACACACACACACACACACACACACACACACACACACACACACACACACACACACACACACACACACACACATATATATATATATATATATATATATAACTTAATAATATTACAATATATAATTTTATTTACTAATATAATATCATCTATATTTAAAAAAATAGTAAAAATAAAGATAATACACTTTTTTTGTATTTTTTTGTATTTTTTTTAGTTTTATCCTCTTAATTATTATTTTTTAGAATTTTTATTTTTTATTTTTAGTAACTATTTTTTTTTTAAATTTGAATATTTACTCTTATATCATTTCAATAATTACTTTTACATAATATTTTTTTACATTGCAACTTGTAATATTTTCTATTTTAATAAATAACATTTATTTTATTTATAGTTATATCTATTGTTTTATATTTTATATTTTTTAATTTTATTTTGATAACTAAAATTTATTTTATTGTGGTGCAAAATGATCAATTATCCCAAACTCACTTATATAATTTAAGTTTAATTGTCTAAGTGACAAATTAATTAATTAAGTATGAAGGTTAATTTTTTTTAATAAACAAACATAATAATTATCAAATATCATACATTTCTTCAATTACTTTAACCCATTTTAAAAAAAGTTAACAAAAACAAAAATTTATATACTAAAATTAACAAATTATTTCTACATATTCATCATGAAATTAATTAATAATTTGTTTTCCGGCGCAGCGTGACGCAGCAACACTGTAGCAGTGGTACATTTCTATTTCAGTGTCTTATTTTTTTATTTTTTTATTTTTTAGAATAAAAGTAGTGTGGAAGAATCCAAAAAGTAGGTTTAAGAGATGTGGCACGAATCTTAAGTAAAATCATTGAGACAAAATGATTCATACCATTTCGGTTTATTAATCATTCATCCCATGCCTGCTTATCCTCCTAAACTGGATTTTGCACAAGTATAACACACCACTCACCACCCCATATCCATAAAGTGATTCCACTTTCAAATTCTTTAAATTTTGTCTACACAAATTTTCATCACATTTTTGTTTAGGTGAGTAAAAAAACATCTTTTAATGGAGGTGAATATGAAAATGTGGAATTAGAGGTGTTAATTTGGTACGATCCATGTAAATTAGGGTAAAAAAAGTTTATAAAGCAAGAAAGCTCTAATCAAAAAAGTTTACAAAATAAAAAAATCTACAAAAATTCAGGGTCAACCCATGAGCTATTTTCTTAAATATGAAAAATATATTATTAAATTTTTCGTCCTCATCTTAGGGTCTGTCTAGGACGTCAGCCCGAGTTGACTCGGTCGTCGACACGGCCTTGACGGGTTAGATGGGCTTGATGACCCACACAGGTCAAGCGTGCCCGATGACCCGGGAAGAACGGAGGGGCCCGACGACTTGAACGGGACAGACGAGCTCGATGATTTCGGATGGGTCTGAAGACTTGAATGGGCTTGACGATCGAAGCCGAGTGAGTCCAACAACTCGGATGGTTCAAATGGGTCTGACGATCCTGATATAACTGATGACCTGGAAAGAACGGAGGGATCCGACGACCTGAACGAGACAAACGAGCTCGATGATTTCGAACGGGTCCGAAGACTCGAACAGGCTCGACGATTGAAACAAGTCGGATGAGTCTAACAACTCGAATGGTTCGAATGGGTCTGACGATCTTAATATAAACGATGACCAGACAAGCCTGACAGACTCGACGACCCAGATTGGTCTATCGGGCACAACAACTTGAACGGGTCAAACATGTCAAAAACTCAAATGGAATGAACAAATACAACGATCCAGATAAACCAAACATGCCCAAAATTTTATATAGATCAAACGAGCACGACAATCTAAGCAGGTCCAATGGGCCCGACGCAAGCATTGCACCCCGTTTCTTCTTAGGTGCGTCGTAGTGGGAGATTTTTCCCTAACAATATTGACCAATGATGGAAGCCGAAGTGGATCTCAACAACGCCATTAGAAGTTCATGCAACAATGGAATTCACACTTCACACACTCATTTTTTAGCCAAAGAAAACGCCATTGTCCACAAAATGCTGACCAAGCAAACATTTGTTAATGCCTAAAGTATAAAAAAGGCACTGAATAATTGTCTTAATTTACTTCCAAGAAGAGAAAAAGAAACTCATTCCATTTCTTTATGCATAGATATTAGAAAGTGGAACATTTCCTACTCAATGCTCATTTCTTTTTTTTGTATTGATGAATAGGAGCCATGTGCCAAATTCCTATAGTCAAAGGCTAAAAGGAGTTATTCATCACTTTTCACTAAATGCTAAAGCTTAATCATTAAAGTCTATAACAATGAACTAATCTTTTCGTAATATCCAATAATAAATAATACGCTCCTTAGTTAAAATTAAATAAATTTTTCTAAATGTGTATAAAATATTGTTGTGTTATTTGGGCACAATTTGATGGGAATCTAAAAAGTTTGGACAAAAGCAAAAAAATTGTTCCTTGATTTCTGCTGACTTATTCTACTATATTACCACACAGAAAATAATGTTTTTTTCGACCAATAATCACAATGGTATCAATGTTGTTGTTTACTTACGTTGAAGGGTGTTGTCAAATATGATCACGTGTGACAAATTGATACTTTCTTATATTTCCCCATAACTATTAGAGAAATATCTTTTAACGTCTAATACAAATATTTAAAATATAAAAATCATTTTAAGTAACATTATGATTAAAAAGTGAATTTTGAAACTTAAATCTAATTTAATCTTATATAAGATCGATAATTTATAAGATAGTTTGTACTCATTTATATTTTATAAATTAATTTTATATGTAATTGATGTGAAATTTTTTATACAATTTAATAATTAGTAAATTTAATAAGGATAAACTCTAACTTATAATTTTAATATCATATTAAAAGGTAGATTTTAAAATTTAAGCATTTTATTTCATAAAATTAATTTATTAGATAAAACTTACGTTCTTTTATATAATAAATTATTTTTATCTCTAATTGACAAGTTATTTAACGATAAATATTAAAAGATAAACTTTTAAATTTGAAATAATTAATATAAGATAGGTATAAAAGTTTGTTGTGTTTCAAAAGTAGTGAAATCTTAAATATTAAGACCACTGAAATATTTTTATCCGATGAAATTACATAATAAATATATTTATATTAAAGAAATGTACAAGGTCCCTTCACAATTCAAAAGAAAAAAAATAATGCTTCTTTATAAAATAAGATGATAAATACTTTCTTTAAAGACATTTCATTCTCTCTGCTATATTCTTCCCCATATATCTATGTCAAATTTTCATAAAATTGAAATACTCAGACATTCTCTAGATAAAGACATTATCTCAAATAGAAAAAGTAAAACAAAACAATAAAATATATAAAGCTACGATCCATCGACACTTCAACCTGGGTTATATATTTGTGCCAATATTTTAGAATATTTTATCATTTTATCGATACTTATAAATGAAGTATTTATTTTATAAAATCGTAGTACATTACAAGATTTTTTTTTAATGATGACCAATTTTAGTAGCAAAAAATAATTAGTCACTATATAATGACCAATCTAAATACCAATTCACAAACTAAAAATTATTAGCAACTAAAATAGTTCCAAAAAATTATAATTGGTCACTATAAAATAGTTTCTATTAAGAATTGATTTATAAATTAGTCACTAACATTAGTTATAAGATTTCGATCACCAAAATAAATGGTTTCTAAATTGGTTACTAACATTTACAATCAGGTTTTGGCTATCAAAATAATTGGTTTCTAAATTGATCTTCAATTAGAAAATTCGTCTCTAACATGTTTTTGGTTACTAAAATTAGTTATTATTTAAGAATTTTCTTTTAATGGTATTATTATGATAACAATAATTTATATTTTTTATGTTGACAACTTTAATCATATAGTTTTATTTTGGATTCACATAATAACAATCATATATTTATTATGTTTTTAAGAATTGTTGTTCACTTCTCAATATTCATATATCACGTATCTATCACGTATCGTGTGTCCTATTATTTTAAAAATAAACGTATTAACATATTGGATACGTGTCGTATCCGTGCATCATAAATGTAAAATAAATTATTAACATAAATAAATAGATTTTAAAAAATAAAATAAAATATATTTTTGCATAAATATTTACAACTTTTTATCTTTATTATAAAATATAAATCTAATATTCAAATAGCATAAATTCTAACTATATATAAAATTCGAAGTGACTAATAACTTCCATGCCATGACCGATAATTTTTATCTTTATTCTTTTAAAGATTTGACATTTAACTCTATATTTTGAGGAGCATTGTTTCCATAAATCCACTTTCAATAGCAAAATGACTTTAATTTCTCTAAGATGCCTATATTGGAAACAAATTTTCTATAACAAATCTAAGTTCTCTTTTTTATTTTTTATAATATATTTTACTTCTATTTTATGTTTATCTTATTGCTTTTTAAACAATCGAAAGTCTTTTTGAGATTTCTTATTTTGAAAAAAAAAAGTCAAAATTCTCTTTCAATTTTTCTTATACATATATAAACATTTCAAAATTTAGTCTTAAAATCTAAATAAATTAAAATAAACACATGAAAGAAATTAATTTTCATTCTTCACATTCATATTTCATTTCATGCAGACCATCCTTAATAACATTACCAAAATACAATTTAGTATGTTTCATAGATTGCATTACAAGACTCAACAAAATATACAGACAAAACAACAAAAGTGAACACCGCGATATCCGGAAAATGCTGCGGCGCCATCGTGCTGTTACTGTACCATTGCTTATTACAAATATATATATATATATATATATATATATATATATATATATAAATAGAGAGATATCTATATATATAAATATAGAGGAGTGAGTGTAAGAATACAGAAAAAGGTGAGAAGAGAAGAAGAATTGATTCTTAAAGAAGAAGAGTGGTGAGAGTGAGAAGAAGAAAGATGGGAGCAGAAGCATTGTTGAAGAAGGAGGTTGCAGTTGCAGAGGCACCCATTGTTGTGGGACTGCAACCCTCAGCCCTGGTTGACCACGTGGCAAGAGTGGATTGGTCCTTGCTTCATCAAATTTCCGGTGAACATGGAGGCTCCATACCTGTATTACTACTACTCACACACCCCTCATCACAAATTTTCTTCCTTTTCATTTCCTCACTCTCACTCTTAACTTTTTTCGCTTTTATTATCACTTTCACTAGGTGGGTTCTTACAATCTTCTCTTTTTCTATGGTTTCATTTTCAAAGCATAGCCTTTTTGTGTTAAATTATTCTGTATATGGAAGCAATGTTGTGATCCTTCATAACATGACGTGGGTGTTGAATTGTTTGGTAAAATCTGTTTCATGATGGTAGGTTGAGCTTGAAGAGCTTGAAAAAATATACTGAGGGAGGTGAAAATCCATGTTCTCTCATGCCATGATGATGATGATGATGATGATGATTCTGCATATGTTAAGACCTTGGCTGGAGGCAGTGTTGCAAACACGGTTCGAGGGCTGAGAAGTGGGTTTGGGATTTCTAGCGGAATTATTGGGGCTTGTGGAGATGATGAACAAGGAGTGTTGTTTGTCCATAACATGAATTTCAATGGAGTTGACCTCTCTAGACTCAGGAAGAAGAAAGGACATACAGCACAGGTTTGGTTAAAACTTAGAAGAAACATTTTCTTAAATGTTTTTGGTGTTGTTGAATTGTTTTTTTCAAGGATCGATATCAAAGTTTGTCATAAAGTCAATTGTATCAGTAAATGTTTTGTACAAAAGTAGAAATGTAACAGCTTAGCTATCTATCTGTCACAGTGTGTTTGTTTGGTTGATGATTTGGGAAACCGTACCATGCGACCCTGTCTCTCTAATGCTGTGAAAGTTCAGGTACATGACTCCATTGTGTGTGTGTGTGTGTGTCTCAAATATACATGCATTTAGTTCAGGTTGAAACTAAAATAGCCATCAACTAAATTGTGTAAAGTTTGACAATTACTCTGCTTTTTTTCTTGCAGGCGGAAGAGTTGACTAAAGAGGATTTTAAAGGCTCCAAGGTTGTTGTCTTTGTCAATTGATTGAACTATTATGGATGCTTAACATTTTGGTGTTATTCAGAATACTTAATGTTTCATTTTGATCTGATTCTTGTTGTCATGATAGGGATTACATTCATCAGTTTCTTCTAGGACTGAACTAATTGTTCATGCAATGTAAATTCCACCAGAATGGATCATAGGATGAGAGTGAATTTGCCTTATATTTGATACTCTGCATTATTCACTTTAACTTAGTTTTCTGTATATTAAAATTTCAGTGGTTGGTGTTAAGATATGCTATACTAAATTTGGAAGTGATTCAAGAAGCCATTCTTTTAGCAAAGCAGGAAGGTCTTCTTGTTTCTTTGGATTTGGCCAGTTTTGAGGTATTTATTCTACGCAACTCAAAATTCCCTTACCATCTGCATCAACAATTAAGAACTATGATATCATGTTTCATTTCATGTTTGTGCAAACAAGTTATTAGGTAGGAAATTTAAAAATTAATGAAAATATGGTTTTCTAGGCATCAGCTATGTAAATTTAATCTTATATGGTGTCTTTATTTTGGCTAGATGGTAAGGAATTTCAAACAACCACTTCTGAAGCTACTGGAGTCTGGGAACATTGACCTTTGTTTTGCCAATGAGGATGAGGCAACAGAGCTTCTAAGGTAACTGTCATTTGCATTTTCGTTGTCTTAGTTTCACTTAATAAGTAATCTTCTGTTTTTTTTTTTTTATATTTTTTTTTATATATATATATATATATAAATTCTGTCACTTTATTACACAATGGATTAATTCAGGGGTGAACAAAATGCTGATCCAGAAGCTGCAGTAGAATTTCTTGCCAAGTGCTGCCAATGGGCAGTAGTAACACTTGGTTCTGATGGATGCATTGCAAAACATGGAAACCAGGTTTGTAAATTATGAGTGACACCAGTGGAAATTGTGAACTCTTACATAGGGAAAATAACCAATAGCTGTAAGTGAAGAAAGCTGAGTGAAATTTAGAAAACTTCACTTTATTCCTAACTATATCTTTATTAAGCTGATCAAATTAGTATGAGACTATGAATGAAATTTTAAGATACCAAAATGAATCATTTAAACTTAACTGGTGAAACTGAAACTTGAAATTCTGATGAGTGATATATGAGGATGGAACAAGTATAGTGCAGGAAAGTGTTTGATATTATCTGTTGAAGCAAAACTTAGGAAGAAAGGAGGTAGGAAATCCCATATCAACCAAAGATAAGATCAATTTATGGTATATAAGTAGGTGTAAACCTAAAGCTGGTTTTGTAAAGTTAAATTAAACTTCAAGTTTATTTCTTAACATGATATCAAAATTAGAATCTATTGTAATGAAGTTTAATAATTATTAGGTTTATTGTTCTATTTGCTATCAAGTCATTGTCGGATCATAACCGATTTTAAAGATTGAGTTAAATTTAAAGTAAGTCTTAGTTGTGTTTGAATGTGTCAGATTGCACGTGTTCCAGCCATAGGAGAAGCAAAGGCAAAAGATGCAACAGGAGCTGGGGATCTGTTTGCAAGTGGGTTTTTGTATGGAGTGATCAAAGGAATGACACTTGAACAGTGCTGCCAAGTGGGGGCATGCAGTGGTGGGTCTGTTGTACGTTCTCTTGGGGGTGAACTCACATTGGAGAATCTTCATTGGATGAACAAACACATGCAGATCATGAATCTTCTCACGCCAAATACTGCCAAATGAACACAAACTTCTTCCTTTTCTTTTCTTCTTTTTTTCCTTTACATTTCATCTCTCGTCAGAAAATGGCAGCAATTGTATTATTGTTCCAGTTGTGGAATGCTTTCATTAATGCATGCAAGCAAGCCTAAACAAGTTCTACACAAACACAACTACACTTCAGGTTCATGCAAGCAGGATTACCATTTTAGCTCAATCTAAAACATGCCACACTTATGGTTGTTATGATTTTCTTAAATAAAACTGTATAAACAATTCAAATACTATCATGAAATGTTCTTGAAACGTTAAATAAATTTAACATAATTTGGTTAAAAGGACTAAATTCATGCATTATTAAAAATGAAGGACTAAATTGGTAAAAAAGTTTGAAGAGAGATTAATTCCAAATTTCACTGAAATTGGAAAGACCAAAAACATATTTCACCATATTATTAATTCTAATTTTACCATCAAGTAACCTTATAACCGGTAAGTCAATAAAATTCTTGTTTTTTTTATGAACTGAATTTGAGAAAACCAATGTCTCAAATGGATTCAATTGTTCATAAAGACATGGAGAATCTTTAGTGTGCCATTATGATGGAAATTAACAGGTCTTCTTTAAAAATAAAAAGTTAAATTTGATCTATTTATCCATCCATCATAAACCTCTTCTAAGAATGATATAACTTGTTGAAACATCCAGACTAATGTATAAGCATGTTCAAAAGGCTATTTTCTTATAAACCTCAAAAAACTAGTAGTTGTATTGTAGTATTGACTTAAATTAACCCAATAGTAGTCATAAATTTCTTAAATTATTTTTGAATATGTAGTATTATACATACAGAGCCATGGCTTACGGTGGTCGCTCGATTTTAGTATCTAAGTTCCATCAAGTAATTTAATAGGTTAAAAAAAAAGTCACCATTTAATATGATTAATAAAAAAAAGTTCCATCTAAGTAGTTCACTGCATCATGGTTCATATAGAAAGGTGTATTATACATAATTTATTATTTATTTCAACTAGACATGAACAACAAGGATGATTTCAGACTTTCACAAAATTCAAATAATTAATTTCAAGTGCACGTAGACTGTGGAACTTGGATTACTTGTTCAAACTTTATATACTCCATAATAAACAAATAAATTAAACAAATAAATAAGAACTATGATTAACATGACACCATTTAAAAAAAAAAAAAAAACCTTTGCAGCAACCTTTGTATGAATTGTTTTACCGACAATTACGAGTGAAACAACTACAGTCTTGGCTTACTATATGGTATTAATTACATGAATCCCTATTTAGCTTAATGGCAATACCAACATTTTGAACAATGAAATAGAACTTTTTTATTTGGTTTCCCCGAACAAGTAACAGTTGTGTTATTATAAAAGATTTGGAGGTGCAGGAAGACAATGGAGTACATGAAGAAGCCCCCAAAAATAAACAAAACTGTACTCAGGTTTTTTGTTAAAAAAGAAGTGCTCGAGTGAGAAAAGAGTTGCTCAAACATTAAAAAACCTCTAACTGAATACACACAAATTTTACTCAACAAATTGAAAAGTAATGTCACTCCTGAAATAATTAAAAGAGAGATAACACTACATTTCTTAATTCATTTTCTAATTTCGCAATCCATAAAATTAATTTAAAAAAACACAAAACTTGAAACTGTCTTCAAATAAAAAAAGTGTAGCAAAAGTAGTGATTTTTAACAAATTTTAACCATTAAAATGAACCTAAAAGGGTTATAAAACATTTCTTAAATAATTAAGTTTAAAAAGTTTTATCCAACATTTTTTCAGCCAGACTTTCAGAAAATTGTTGCAAATTGTCATGAAACAGCAATTAAATCGTTTACAGTGAGGGATGAATTGCAGAAGCAAACAGATTAACGAAAGAAAATCCATCAAGGTCTTCTTCCATGACACAAACAATATGAAACCTACTCATATTTTTAAATATTGGTATTCAACACCTCTAGAAATTGATTTTAAATTATCAAATTTCCATTGGAGAACCACCTTGGTCTCCTCCAGCAGCACCTTGATCTGCACCAGAAGCCTGGTCGGTGGGAGCATCCTGCTCGGTTGCTGGCTGAGCTTCTTCAGCTGGAGGTTCATCCTCCTTCACAATCTCAAAAGTATCAATCAGCTGTTGAACAGTTTCTTGATCTAAAATGTGGAATGGTTCACCAACTCCAACCACAGCAATAGTGCATACAGAACTCCTCAGTTTTTCACCTTGCAAGGACTCCCTAGTTGCGATAAGTGCATCTTTGATCAGATCTTCTCGAGAAGAGCCCATGAAGTTATCAAACCTGCGTTCCAAATATGTCTTTGCAGCTTGAGAGCGAGATCCAATAGCAAAAGCCTGATATTCAAAATAGTTTCCACTGGGACAGTTGTAATAGAGGTGAGCTCCTGATTCATCTAATCCAGCTACCAGGAGGCCAACCCCATAAGGACGTTTCCATGACCGTTGCGTGCAAACCTGCAACTCAAAATTGCATCACGAACACCGATTAGAAAAATATCTTTACAGTTCAAACCCATACACTATTTATTCAACTTCTTATGACTAAAGCACAAATTACACAAGTATAACCGCATATAATAGAAATAACATGTTTGGATAAACTTCACTCAAACACCTCTAAAAGAGAAAAGATGAGGAAAAATGAATTCTGCTTCTTTACAAATTAAAATTAGTTTATACATGGAACTAATTTCTAGAATTTGTTTCCTATTAACTTTTCCAAAATTTGATTTTTAACCAATGCATAAGCTACTTTAAGCTTATGGGGAAACTACTTTTTTCCTTCTTAATTTTTCTCTCCTATAAGTGCTTATGGAAAAGTTTCCTCCAAACCAAATGTTTATTAGCTAATCCAATTCCAATATTTTGTTGATTGTGAACTAAACAGGCAAAATTCTAATAATGCAGCTACATTCAAGAGCCTGAAAAAAGAGGGGGAGGGTTACTTCTCCTAAAAAAAATGTTCAATAGATTTTCTATCTCTATGTACAGAAAGATTCTTCCACCACAGTAAGTAAAATCCAAGTTCTTCTTTTACATTGACAGCTTAAACCTAATTCAACTAGGTCTTTTACGTAAAAATTATGACAACTTGAACATCACAATAATTTGTTTTCTACTTCATAATACAGCCTTCTTCTCAACACAGATTTTGCATAACAGAATAAATATGACACGGCTGCATAACTTGCAATGATGCAAACATGAATATTATAATCCTTCACACAGAAATCTCAATGGTACTGTGTGCTACTTAAATTTCCAACAGTAATAGAACCCAAAGTTTCTACCAAACAAAAATCTCAAATACAATAACTGGACTGTCCTGTGGGAGCAAATCAACATTAAGATCGCTGTGCTCGGGTACCGACATTGTGTGGTTTAGATTCACAACCTCTCGGGGCTGTGCTCTGGGTGTTAAACCGAGAATACCCTGAGCTTAGGTGGACTCCTAGATTGGTGCTTCTTGTTGAACTTTCCGCTAGCTGCAAATATAGGAAGCGAGGCACATGACCCCTGAATCGTTCGGCACAAACAGTGCAGCCAACGTACCACCATCTTAAAGGGATTTGGGGGTTGCGGAGACTAGAGGCAGACACACCTATACTTAGGGAAGGATCTAATCTTTGATAGACAAAGAAGATAGAAACCTTTGAGGGATAGTGTTCTGAAGTTAAGCAGAGTTTATAAACATGAATAACTATGACACGACTGCATAATTTGCAACGATGTAAACATGAATACTATCATCGTTCACACAATAGGCAGAAACCTCGGTGGTACTGTGTGCTACTTAAGTTTCCAACAGAAATAGAACCCAAAGCCTCTACCACGCAAAAGTAACAATCTCAAATAGCAGCACACATAACAAAATTTGAAGATGCTATAGCAAGATAGCAGGAAGGCGACTATTTTAAATATTATCATTATAACAAAAATCAGATAGTTTATACTACACACCATAAACATAAGAAAAGAAACTCGCTATAAACAGTAAGTTATAGTTTACACAACGAATCACCATCAGTTTCGGAACAATCGAAACAAAAGAGTAATGAAGAAAAAAAAAGACGATGACACTAACAGACATTTGCAGTTTAATCGCATTCAACAAACGCAATTCACCAGTTTAATCCCACGACCTAAAATCGAAATTAAACAGCGAAACTCTAGAAGAGTCGCTTCAATTCTCACATAGATAGTAATTATTGAAGAAAAGCAAACCCTAGAAGAGTAGTTTCATTCTCACAGAGATAGAAATTACTGAAGAAAACCAAACCCTAAGTGGAAGGGAAGGGAAGGGAATGAGGACCTGTGCCTTGTCGGCGAGTTGAACGACAAGTCTGCCGACAGGGAGAGGGGACTCGTAGGTGTAGTTATAGTTGATGCACTCGGATCGCATGTATCGGGAAAGGACGCGGCCATCGGCAGTGAGGCCGGCGATGGCGACGCCGATGTGGTTGTCGACCTTGAAGATCTTCTTCTGATGAGAAGAGAGTTCGGAGTTGGCCTTGTTGACGCATGCGAGAACCACGTGCGTCTTGGATCGGAGACCGATCGCCGCCGAGCCCTGCTTCACCGCCTCCATCGCGTACTCCACCTGGAACAGCCGCCCCGCCGGGCTCCATGTCGTCACGTCCGTGTCGTACTGATTTCTGAACATTGTCGATTCAAAATCAAAACCAAAACCTCTTGTTCTTCACTCTCTCTTTATTGCAACACCTTGCTTCTTTCTCAAGAACTCTTACTCTCTCTCCTCTCGCCCCGTGCCTTCATTGTTGGACAAGTAAACCCACGTTTGACTGTTTAGTCCATAAATCCAATGGGCTACCATACATTAGACTGGCCCAACATAAAGATTGAGACTACCCGGTTTCTTCCTGCACCTCCAAAACTTTTCTCCTCTACTTCCGATATAAAAAAAAAAATGTTTTTCTCATTTCCATGTTGTGTGTGATAAAAGTAAAAATTGACTTCCGAGAGTATTTCTTCATATTATATATATATATATATATATATATATATATATATATATATATATATATATTTCGGATTGTATGTGTGAAATCCCTTTTAATTAATTTCTGTGTTAAGAGGAGTTTGAGCCTTGTCTATTCGAAGGCCTAGAGTCAGCTCACTTTGGGGACTCCCAAGACCTCCTTTACAGTCCTAATGTTTCACTTGTCTTATTTTCAAAAAATAGTTTCTTCCCTTCCTTTGTAGCATTTGAGAGCTCTGCTAGGGTACAGGAAACCTTCCATTTTTGAGCTAGCAAAATTCGTTTTACCCTAAGTAAGTCGAAAGTCGAACTTTGAAACTCCTTGGTCTTTTCTCCTCGTTTTTACCGTTTGGGGTTTGTTTTATCCTGGTGTTCCTATTTTCAGCTCACTGTTTGATTCTAAGAATTGTGTTACTCCTTGGTTTCGCAGCTGGTTGCGTTTGCTAGCATCTAAGCAGGTAAGGGAAGCTAGGGTTTTACTTGTGGTAGTTGTTCCTATTTTGTTTGGCTAAGTTTGATTAGTGTTTTGTGAAATATTAGATAAGATTGGGGAAAACATTAGTTTTTGGTATATTTCTGAGTTAAGGGTTCAAATATTCATGAAACTGTGATATTTGACGTTGTTTCTCGTATTCTGGAAACGTTGGGTGGTCGTTGGGCGAGTGACTTGGTCGCTGAAAGTTTAACAGTTGATCCTTAACACCTAGTTCTTGACTTTGGCTAGTCGGATCTTGAATCGGAGCTCTGTAGTGAGAGCAGTTTTTATCGCAAGGTCCCTGTAGTTTAGTTGTTGACAACATTGACCTTCATTGCTTGTTTGATGCATACCTTTCTCTATAGTTATTCAATTAAGTTGGTTCTTGTTGCATTTGGTTCTTGATTCAATAATCTTTAATTTGAATATAAATACACATTTTTTGGAGCTTTACAAAAACTGCAGTTTTATTTCTAAGATCCCAAATTGTTTGCATAATGTGTTGTTATATAATGAGTCATGACTTGGTTGGGTTGGACATTGGTATGCATTTATAAAGCATGAGATTGAATGAGATCTTATTATGTTGTGTATGAAATGGAAAACATAACAGTATGGTTGGTGGTGGTTTGGCATGAGAGTTGAATGCTTGATATGGCATGTGGATTTTGTTGGTAAAAGAGTTTCAAGGGAAACTCTTGGTGATGGTGGTTAGTGTATACCTTGACATAGGATATGTCTAGATAAAGGAAGGTATCCTAAACTCTAATAATTTATATGGTGAGAGTGGCAGGAGTTCCTAGTCTTGGAACATATTGGGCCCAAGACATTAGAGGATTAACTTATGTGTGGTTGGGTGATAACCCCTTGTGTTTAGACTTTGCAGAGTTTAGAAACCAGCACAGGTGCATACTTCCTTTAGAATTCTATATCAAGAGTATGATCCGGATATTGAGTTAGCGAGTCCTTTAATTGTTTGCTTTCACATGTTTTGGGTGCTTATGGCTTTACTCGTCTATAACTTGTTTTATAATCTGCTTGCTCAATAACATGTTAAATATTTTACTCTAGCTTACCCTTTCTCTTTGTCTGTTCTCTTCTTTGGCTTTTTCCTTTTGCGATGATAACCAAATCCTTAGTGTAAGCAGATGTGGAGACTCTTGGTGATCGTGATGTTGGCGGGGAGGCTGCGATGTATAGGGCTGGGCAAAAATAACTGTATTGTACAAAACTTAAGTTAACTATACTATTTAAAAAAAAAACTAAATTATTAATAGTAAAATTAAACTGTACTATTGTTTAAGTTAAAGTTTAAAAATTTGTACTGCAAACAGTTAATTGTTTAGAGCAGTACACTGAACTGTTTTCATTTATCTTGAATCTCATTCAGTCTCTTGAATCACGTTCGCTCCGCAAGCTCCATCGATATTCAATCACCACCGAGATTCAACCACCACCGAAGTTTTCGGTCTCCGTTGCCTCGTCGCCGTCGAAGGTCGTCGTCGAAGGTCGTCGTCGAAGGTTGCGTCGTCTTTCTTGAGGTATCTCTTGTTGCTCTTCATCTCTTTATAGCTTTAGGTTTATATTTCACTTCTCTTTTTTCTCCAATTCGACTTTTCCCTTCAATCATTCTGTATAATTAATTTATTTGACCCATCAGTGGACAAATTCGATTTTTGGCTTCTAGTTTCAGGTCAGGGAAGTGGCAGGAGGTGGACACTGGAGAAAGATTTGTGACAACTGAAGGAGCATGGCAAGGGCTCTTTTGATGACCACGAGGTAATTAATTAGGATTGTAGGGAAGAACCCTTTCTTGTGTCATGATCATTAGCCTGTGAAGTCACTTCGAAAGGGTAAGTTTTGGTTTCTTTACACATTGTGTTTATAGGTTGGGTGGTTGATTAATTGTATCCTTTGGATTAGATTTGTGCATGAATTATGATTACAAGAAAACTCGTTTTGTTGTAAAGGATGATGAAGGATTATGGGATGAGAGAGTCTTGGTTTAAGCTGGTAAAATTCCTTATCTGCCAAATCCTGAAGATTTTTCATACTCAGGGCCTTATTACGTTTCAGAGAATGGTGAAGTGTTGTTGATGTTTGAGTTTGACTTGATCCTCTATGATCCAAGAGATAAATCTTTTAAGTACCCTAGGATTGAGAGTGGGAAGGGCTGGTTTGATGCAGAGGTCTATGTTGAAACTCTGGTTTCGCCAATGAAGCATTAAAGTGGATGTGTCAACTAGTTTAAATGAGAAGTTTTTAAGTTCTCATTTGATATAATTTATTGCTCGAAATCATGGTTTCAAGAAAGTTAGTAGATTCGGTCATGTTTGCAATATTAGGGTAATTATTATTTTAGTATCTTGTCATAACCTTGATTTCATAGTTACATATCATATAATTTTTCATGTAATATGATTTTTGTTAAAAGAGGAAAATATACTGAAGATAACGTGTCCCCCTCTGTTGAATTTCTTCTCACATATTTTCTGATGGCTGCTTTATTTCAGGTTTTACTCATTCTGCATTTGCATTTGGGTATGAAGCGGGGATTGATAGATGCAAAAATGATGATAATGTGGTTCCACCGAGTGCTCTTGTTACATTCATACAGAAAGGCATTCAATATCTTGAGCTAGAAGCTAACCTGAGTGGTGTAAGCATTTTTAATTTTTGTTGTTCATCTTCGTAATATGTTATTCGATGTTCAAGTCATTAGTACTAAATGCACACAATGAATGCATTGCTCGAGGACCTTAAGATGATTGGTGTATGTGTTAACTCTTTTAAGTACCCTAGGATTGAGAGTGGGAAGGGCTGGTTTGATGCAGAGTGTTGGTAGGGGGAGCTACTTCACCTATGAATGAAAAATGATTTTGATGATGTCTACTGGTTTAGAATAAAACATAGCTTGGTCTAGTTAGGATATGTATTAGGCAAATAGCTTCTCTTTATCAAATGTATTTTAGGCCTGTTGTGTAATATTGCATATGATTAGTTTTTTAACTAATGGATTAGCTGTGAGTATGACACAAAGGAAGTGAAAATGTACTCACGATAATCGATTAGGTAATTTGCTAATCAAATTAGTGACAACAAAAACTTTTGTATAAAAGCCATTTTTGGAATCTGTTTTGAAGTGGGAGAAATTAGAAAGATCACGCAGTTTTCATCTGAGACAGAGCCATCTGAGAGTCACAAAGTTTCAGAAGATTCTGGAAGATAACTCAAGTGCAGATCCAAGAAGAATTGATGGTTGATTCTACCATAATGGGTCTTGCTTGATTCAAGGAGCATCTTGTCAAATCTGCACAACATAGGTGTAGTCGTTTCTTGATTTTGTTTACTGTATTTCTGATTACAGTTTCTTCAGTGTTTGAAGTGTAGGCCTAGGTGCAATTGTGTGGATGCATTGCTCCTAGGGGGAGTTCTTGATTGGTAGATCAAGTTCTTGGGTTTTAGGTTCTAGAATTATATAGATGTGCTTGTAATTCTTGAATCCTATCTGTTTAGTGGAATCCTTCTAAGTGTGTTACTTAGGAGAAGACTGGATGTAGATTCACCTTGAATCGAACCAGTATAAATTGTGTGTCTTGCTTCTTCCTTCTCTCTCATAATCTTTCTTGATTGACTTAAACAGTCCATTAACCTAAAACTGTGAAATTGATTAATTGAGCTTTAAAACCTAAAGATTTATTCAAGATTCATCTTAAACCAGATAAAAGCCTTTTAATCAATTCAGATCCCTTTGTGGTTAAGATAATTAGACATATATGTTTTTAACACAGAGGTCTATGTTGAAACTCTGGTTTCGCTGATTATAAGATAGAGAAATGCAGCTGATGCAATTAAAAGTCACAAGCTGCACATAAAAATAATTTATTTGTAGTTCTTACATTATTAAAACTAAGTACAATGAAACTTATTATCAAAGTATATTAATTAAGGAAGAAGTGATAGTTTTATACTATTGAAGGCACAAAGTGTGTGGCTAAACCACATGGAGCTATTTCTGCTCCACCCAAACGTGCTTCACTCAACCCTAGATATTCCCCTGTGTATATTACAAATTAATATCAAAACAAAAAAGCAAAAAACAGAAACATGAGTGTTGTTACAAATTTAAGAATGCTACCAAAAAAGCCAGGAAGTCTAATTTTGGAAAGTGATGGTGACAGAAGCTTACTGCTTTTTCAGTGACAACCCTAAATGTTGTGGGCATAGAGAGACCTGCTCCTCCTCCCATCACTATTCCATTCATAAGAGACACCTGATTCCACATTTATTCAACTTTTCTTAAACTTTTCTTCTATTTCACCACAAAACAAAAAGGTAATTTTGTGTGAAACTTAACAAACTCATTGTTGGCTTTTTATAGGTTGCAATCAAATGGTAAAGAGTAAGTTGTTTCTTGTAAAAGCTTGCTGCATAGGTCCAGTGTCCTAGATTCACACATATGTACATAAATCTTAAAAATATCAAACACCTTAGTTTCAAAACCAACATGTTCTTGAAACATGTTGGATTAAGGAATTTTTTGTATAAATTTTGCTAGTTTTGGACAAGTTGTACCTGCAACTGAAGACGTAATCACTGATACCACATCACCTATATTGTAGATATTTAACTAAATAGGTTGTTCATTTCAGAAAAGAAAAAAAAATTGTCACAAGTTCAATAGTATAAATAAAATTTAAAAAAAACCTGCAAATTTTGGTTATTTTTCTGATTCTTAATACAACAAATACTACTAAAAAAACATTTGCCGGCAGGTGATTTGCTTAATTTACCTTCAATATCACAAGTTGAACTAAAGGGTCATTCTCGTACAACTGTAAATTACTTTTTATTTGACAAATCTGCAAAACAACAAATTTACCATTTCAATTAATTAACCTTCATAGTAATCAAAGCAATCTATTTTATGAACTTACCATTTCATGGTTAAGGCTGTTTAGCTTCTGAGGTCTGTTTAGAATTTATAAGCTGCAATCTTGGATCAGATGGATTTTACATTGCCAGAAACTGTCGAAACTCTCACACCAGCTACTTCTGGGATTGATCCTTTACCTCCTTGTATAGCTACATCATCAACTGAGCATAGTAAAGGTCGGTCAGATGTGTGGGGGCATTTTACCAAACAAGATCCTTATTATGAGAAGAAGGCTAAGTGCAATTACTGTGGTGATTTGATTAAATATTTGGCTGGAACAAGTGGGATGAGGAATCATTTGATAAGATGCAAGGAAAATCCTAATAGAGAAGCATTCAAAAGGAAAAAATTGTCATCATCAACTACAGAAGGGGCTAGTGTTGGCCCTTCACCAACAATTTCTAAGTTTGACCAAAATGCATCTCGAATGAAGTTGGTGAAGATGTTTGTGAAGTCCGAGCTTCCTTTTCGATTTGTGGAAGATGAAGACTTCCGTGACTTTGTACGATCCTTGCAGCCACAGTTTGAGGTCCGTAACTTCTCAAGACGAAGTGGGACCTTCAAGTGAATTAATTTAGATGATTGAAGATGTATTAAGATGTATTAACATTTTGATGTTGTTTATGGGAGAACCTACTGGAGAACCTATGTATTAAGATGTATAAATATTTTGATTTTCGTGTATTGAAGTATGAGGCTTATTTCAAGTATTATTTCCTAAGCACTTTCAAATTATAAAATTTATATTATTATTGCGTATTACAATCATATGTAATTAGTGCAATTTGGTTCAAAATAATGTAATTCAGTTCAAAAATAGTGCAATTTAGTTCAAAATCAATGCAATTTGGTTCAAAAATAGTACAATTCGGTTCAAAAATAGTGAAGTTTATTCAAAATCAGTGCAATTCGATTCAAAAATGGTTCAAAAATAGTGTAGTTAAGTTAAAAATTAGTGCAGTTCAATTCAAGAATATTGCAGTTCAGTAAAAAATAGTGCAGTTCAGTTAAAAAATAGTGCAGTTCATAGAACAGTTCAGTTTATAATAGTTCAGTACAGTTCATATTATAGTGCAGTGCAGTTCAGTACAGTGCAGTTCAGTCCAGTTTATTTTTTCAGAAAAACAGTTCAGTTCAGTTCGTCTAAATTGTTTTTCAGTTCAGTGCAGTTCATACGAACTATTTTTTAGTTCAGTGCAGTTTTTGGTAGTTCGGTACAATACAGTTATTTTTGCCCAGTCCCTAGCGATGTAGTTAGGCTTCCTAGATCCTTTATTGCTCATGGTTGAGTATTTCTTCTTGTGTATTGTTATTTTGTAGTGTCTTGCTCTTTGAGCAAATTTCCAATTTAATCTAATATGTGTTCAGATTCTTTTCCTGGCATTGTGTTGTGTCTTTGGACTTTCATTCCAGTATAATTTGTTATAACTGTAAAAGCTTAATTCTAATATACTTTGTGTCGATGCTATATTTTATACTATAAGCCTGAGACATTCTATAAATTAGAATTATTCTGCTAAATTAGGACGTTACAATAAAAAAACTAAAATTAATTTATGAATTGTATAATTTAAAAGTCGAATATTTTTAGATCGTACTATTTAATTATTTTTTCTTAAAGTTATTTTAAATTTTTAAAATTTACAATAAAAATTTATTTTGACTTTTGAATTATGTAATTAAAAAATTAGTTTAACTTATGATTTGTATAATCTAATAATTATTTTATTATCAATTACACAATCTAGTAAGGGTAAAATTAGAACTTCTCTTTATGTCGGGTGCAAGGAAATGTATGGAAGTACAAAAAGAAATAAACTACTTGAAATCTATTATAAATTATTTATATTTAGCCATTTTTGATTTTGTATTTTTCTAAACGCTACAAAATATATTACTATTATGGAATGCATTTTTCAGGCTGAGTTTTTCCGAACAAGTTTAAGTTTTCTAGAACATGTGAAATGTATTCTGAAATATACTTTGAAACCAGTCTTTTTTATTTATTTATTTTTTTAAATAAGTTTTCTTCTTTTTTGATAACAACGCAATGATGACAACGTGGTGCAATGAAAAAGATTATCTTAATATTGGGGTGTAGAAAGAAAATATAAGTGGGCTGAAGTTGCGAGACATATGTATTGGGCCTCACGGACTTTGGATTAAAGATATATTTGAATGAACTTCTTTTTAGGAGAAAAATATAAAGTATAAACTTTGATTAGTTTCTTTTTTAACATTTCATAAAGTATTTTTTTAGGATTAAATATGTTTTTGGTCCTTTAAATTTTAGTGAAAATTAAAATTAATTTTTCTTGAAAACTTTGAACTAATTTAGTCCTTCAACTTTGTAAATGTGTGGATTTAGTCATTTTAACCAAATTTTTTTAAGTTTATTTGACGTATTAAATGCGTTTTTAAACTAATATTGAAGCTAACATGTGTCAAACTGTGTAAAAAAACTAAAATACTATAATGAAATGTGTTTAAAACGTCAAATAAACTTGAAATTTGGTTGTGTCAAATTGTGTAAAAAAAAACTAAAATACTATAATGAAATGTATTTGAAACGTCAAATAAACTTAATAAAAGTTGATTAAAATGACTAAATTCACACATTTACAAAGTTGAGGAACTAAATTGGTTCAAGGTTTTCAAGAGAGGCTAATTTCAACTTTTACTCAAAATTGAAGGACTAAAAACATGTTTAATTTATATATATATATATATATATATATATATATATATATATATATATATATATATATATATTTACAAATTACATAAAGTATTTTTTAAACATGAAAAAAATAAAGAGAAAATAAGGATAAATATATTATTTAAAATAAAACAATTAAAAGAATAGCGGTATGAGCCAAAGTGGTACGATAAATTTATACAAGAAAAAAAATTGTGGAGTTTTACAATGGAGAGGGTTAACACAGTGAAAATAAGATATCGCAAATTGATGATTGTTGATTAAAGCATTTGGCACACACATGCATGTGGAACATTATTTATGTTATTTTGTTTAAAACAAAAGTGAAAGTGGCATTTAGCTTTGTTGCTTTAGACATCGGAAACAACCAATGTTATGTTATCATTAATTCCAGATTCTCAAATACTCTTTTCTTGGTATCTTCTTCTTCCATTCGTTAGCTTTATGATGTTGATTCATCGTGTATTCAGTTTCTCCATTGTCTAAAATTAGGTCTAATTAGTTGAATGGTACCTATTTTTATCCAGATATATCAATTTGGTATCTGTTTTAAAAAAAAGTCAATCGAATTCCGACTTTTAAAAAAGTGACTCAATTAAGTTCATTTCAGACCAAAATTATTAACGTCGTTAACTTTATTCATGACTTTTACCACTAAATGTTGATTTAAATATCAATACTCAATTTTGCAAGTCATTTTAAATATTAATATCATTAACGACATTAATAACTTTTTTATAAAATAAACATAATTGAAACATATTTTCAAAAAGTATAACTCAATTGATACTCTTTTAAAAGTGGGTGTCAAACTAATATATTCAAATAAAATTGGGTATCGTTCAACTAATTAAACCTTTAAAACTACAAAGAAAACAAAAATCACTTTACAATTACAACTAACAAATTGGTTGTTGCTTTGAGTGCACATGGTCGGAATTTCTTTTGTTTTTGTTGTTGTCTTCTTCGATTTTTATTTAGGTAGCTGTGTGTTATGTTCTTTGGAATTGCATTATTCATGTGGAATGGTAGTTGTGCCTTCCTTTATTGGTTTCTGTGTTTTAGGGTCTCAAAGCTATCTTTAAATATAATTTATGAAGAAAATTGGCAAAATTCAAATTTGAATTATTTATATTGTTTATATTTTTTGTTTTTAAAATATATAGATAGATATTAATTTTAATGTTTTAAAATATATTAATATTTTTTTAATATATTAATGTGACTGTATTTAAAATATTTAATGAACAATAACACCATAAAATCCAGAAGATTGAGCGGATCAGAGAATTTAAACTAAAAAATTTCATACAACTTTTTTTAGAGTTTAGTTGTAGCAAAGCAAATGTTTGTATTACAACATCACGTCATAAAAATATGAAAAGTATTTTTTTAATAATGAAAATTTGATAATTTTTTCTAATTATATTTTAAGTGATTTTTTATTTTTGTTTTATATATTTTTAAAATTATTAAAAAGAGATCATTTCAAGATATAAAAGAAGATTGTCAAAATTTAATTATCAAAATATCATGGATCGTAAAATATATATTTAGACTGTGATGATATATTTTGTATACAAAAATTAAGGAAGAAAAATAAGATGAAAGATAACTTTAATTTTAGGAAAAATTGCAACATCAATTTCATCAAGCCTGTCTAACCAACTAATCAATTGGTAACACATCACATAGTTTTCATTACATGCCAATAAAATTAGTACAAACAAACTTATTACTTTTAAATAGATTTAATTTATTTATCAGGAACTTATTTCGTAAATGTAAAAGTAAAAAAAACTTAAATTTTAAAAATAAATTACAAAGTATTAATATTTTTCTTATCTATAGCTTTGTTCCTGGTATAGTTTTTTTCCTTCTAATTGGGTGCCAATAATTGTACTTTTGATAAGGTATTGCAGACTTTTTTATTATTATAAATGTTTTTCAAAAAAAGAAATTAATTCGTAACAATATATTTTTAATACATATTTGTATATAATTTATAGGTATTTAGATGTTTGCATCCGAAATAGAATGAAATAGAAACAATAGATTACCATAACTAAAATCAAATATAACATTAATTATGAACTTATAAACTGATTAATTTACATATGTGTAAGGTCAGTATTATATATCTGTAAGTTATACAAAAAAGAAAACACATTAAATATTTATTGGCTATGTTCATTACATAAATCTTTATTACTGCATATTCATTTAATTGTTTGTAAATTTAAATGTATTATGTATTTAGAAGTTAAGTGGTTATCCAGGAAATCTTTTTCAAAATAATGTATTGCAGGAATATTTATTCAATATGGCAATTATTGTATTATTTAAAATAATAATGGATTATTAAATACGCATGGAAGTCTTTTTCAAAATAATGTATTGCAGGAATATTTATTCAATACGGTAATTATTGTATTATTAAAAATAATAATGGATTATTAAATACGCATGCAAAACAAGGTACAGTAGTAAGACAACCGTGTGTGCACTGTTTCCTACGAATTTGAATACTCAACTAAATTAAATACCGTTTATAGAATACTTTATGTCCCCATTATTAATTTAAATCATTAAATCATACAATAAAATTAAATACACATTCAATGAATATTTAATTATATACTCAACATTGACCCGCGTATAATTAATATTGATGTACTGTTTTGCACTGTTACATAGTCATGTATTAAAAAATAATGATATTTTAATAATTAAATTTTGATAATTTTTTTAACTGAGGTGTTATTTTTAAGTAATTTTAAAATATTAAAATATGAAAAAAATTATTTAAAAAAATTATAGATTTTAAAATAAAGTTATTAAATAATATTTTCCTAGAAGAATAAGATTATGAATTCAAGTAAAGCTTTTAATTGGTACAATTTTTCACTGTTGTAAATTATAAATGTTACATATGTTTTATCTTTTAATTTTAATAAAAATATTAAAATTAATTAAATTTTAAAATTTTATACTAATTTATTAATTCCAGAAATATATATAAATTTAATAATTTTAATCAAAATTTATTGAGTTTATTTGATATTTCAAACGTATTTTAAAAATTATTATACTCAAATAAAATTAACAAAATTTGATTAAAGTGATTAAATCTACATAATCCTTAAATCAAAAGATTAAATTATTCTAAAATTTCAAAAATAAACTGATTTTATTTTTTTTCTTAAAATTAAAAAACAAAAAATATATTTAATCCAAATTATAATACTTAAATAATTAAACACTATGCTAATATAAAATATAAATAAATATTAAATGTATTTTTAGTCGTAAACTTAAATATAAAATTATAATAATTAAAATTTATTTGTATCTTTTTTCTTAATCTCAAATAAATAAATAAATATTCCAATACTAAAATTAATTTAATACAATCAGACTAAAATGATATTCTTTTGTTTTTAAAGTTTGAAATAGAATTATACCAAAATTTATTATTAAAATTTAATAATTAATTTTTTGTAACATTTTAGATAATTAATTAAATAAAATTGAATTAATTAATTTTGTCTGAAAAAAATAAAATAAAAAGAAGAAGATGTCCGTGTTTGTGTCCATTAGCAATGAATAATGAAAGGACTAAGTAACAGACAGCTGTATTCAGCAAGCAGCGCAAAAAACCATACCAACTCATCTATAAAATCTCCTTCAACAATCCAAAAACCTCTTTTGTAAAATCACCAAACTACCCTTTAAGTGTTAAAGGAGAGTTAATTCGTTCATAAATTTAATATTTAGTTTTATTTGATTTTCTTGTTTAATGATGGTACGAAATAAAATTTAAGAAACTCAGTCATATAAATTTATATCTTCTTAAAATTATTTATTTTTGCTAATAATTAAATAAGGAAATATTAAGAAGGTGTTGTAGAAATCTTGCATTAAATATTTCTTTGGTAGAGATTCCTAAGGCTTTCTAATTTCCTTGATTTAGAAAAAAGAATCTGAAAAAATTTATTATTGAAGAATTTTATGTGACCCACTCAGTTTTTCGAAAAAATTCTTATATGATTGATTATTTTAAAGTAAAAATACGAATTCTCAAATAAATATAATTAAATAACTAAAAATACATTTTTCAAGATGATAATTTTTATTATGATAAAAAAAGTTTAAAAACAAAATAAAAAGTAGCACTCTATAATATAATAATTTAATTTACGCTAATTGCATTGTGTCACATTTATTTTAATACAAATTTATAATTTTTACTGGGATATTAATATATTCAAGACAATTCTCTTTTTTACTTTTATATAAGTCTTACTTTTTATATTATGTTAGGTCAAAAATTAAGGATCAAATTCTATTTTTTAAAATTGTTATAAAAAATTGTTTTATTTTTAATGGGTTCGAATAATCTTATTTAATATACAATTTTTTTACTAATATTTTTCATGTAATAAATAAAATTTCGAAACATGTTCAGACGTAACCTTCACTTAACAGTTACTAAAAATAACTTTTATATAATATTCATAAAATAAAACATATTTTTTTTACAATAAATTAAAAAAAAAAATGTTTAGCTCGTAACTCACAAATTAAGATGCCTTACCTCACTTTTTTTTTTGGAAGTTCCGAAACTATCCCTTAGTGACGTTATATAGTACTGACTGGACTCTGAACTATTCCACAGCAAAACGACAACACAGGAGACATACCCTTGTTTCCGGAAAATATTTATGACATTTACCTGCTCCTCCAGTTCCCGGTGGACCTCCCAATCACACCGCCCAGAGTCAGAGGAGAACAGCTACCAGTTAGAGACCGAAAATGCCGGTTGCAAGTGCGTGCCCCACACGTTGATCGTGTTTTTTTCGACGGTTACACCGCGATTTTTTTTCCCTCTCATTCCGTTGGAATAAAAACTCTTCTCACTCTTTCTTATTTTTCTCTCACAATTTTTTCTTCTTCTTGGTGTCTCTGACTCTTGCTGAACCAGTTTTGCAAAGTCAGAGAAGCAACGCAAACCAGAAGAGTAAGGAGAAGAACTTCGCTGTCGAGGTCTCCGGCATGGAGTTCGGAACTGCCGCCGCGACTCTCACGAAGAAGCTCTCTAACGGCTACGGCGTCTCCGGAAGATCCGCGTACGACGGCGTTTTCGCCGCTCCAATCAAGCTCCGAGCTCCGACTTTCTCCTCTCAATTCGAGGATTACCGCGAGATTTTCGGTGCCGCCGGAGCTTCGCTCGGTTCCTCTATTCCTATTCTCGAACTTCCGGAACTCAACGAGAGCAAGAAGAAGATCGACGACGTTGGGCGCTCGAGGGTCGATTACTCGATGGTCTTCGGTGGCTTTGGGAGCCTAGACGCTGCCGTTCCTTTCGAGGAGATAGTGGCTGAGCCTGCTGTGGAGAAAGATAGCTTCGCTACACGGTGAGTTTGCTTGCTTTTTTTTTTTTTTGTTAGGGTTTTAACTTAATGTGACTTGGAATAGTGAATGTGCTTGCGTGTTGGTATCTTGCTTGGAATCCAGATTCGATTCGAGAATATTTGTTTTTTGAACCTGGCTTTGCTTCTGTTCTGCGTCCTTTCCATTTTGACCCCTCTGTGGGTCATGTGAGTTCTTTCTGTGAGATGAGAAACTGCATTTTCTTTTGCTATTTTTATTTATTTAATTATTTGTTGCGCTCTCGAGCAAGTAAGTGGGCAACAAAGGTAATAATACCTTACTTTTTAGTCACTTAAAAAAAAAACGAATCAATAAGAATATAGTGTTTCGCGGAACTGGTTGAGCCCTTTTGGCATTCCTTTTATTCTACTTCACCAGTGGAGGAGAACTTATAGGTTAAGGTTTATGGTAGATTTATTATTTTAAAATTTGGAATCGGAATCTAGACAACTTTGCAAATACAACTACTTGAAATATACGAACGAGTTTTTAGTTGCAAAGGGAATCTAGCGTATGGCATCACGATCTTACTAACACGGTTTTGTACTCGTTAAATGTGAATTTATGCTTGTATTGTACCACATTTAGTGCAGATTTATATGATATTTAGAAAAATTCCCAACAAGGGGCGTTGGATGTGAATATTAATCAAATTCATAAATTAGTATTTGTGGAAGGATGGAGATCTTTGGAAAAATTGCTATATTGTGCAAATCTATTATGTAGCATTGGTAACTAACCAAGTTCTCAGAGGCTGCTTAGGACGGCGATGTTAACATTGATGGTTTTCCTGACATTTATTATTCTGTAGGAGTAAGATCAAAGGAGAAAACCGATCTTTCCAGCCAGAGCTTACTACTTGTTCGATGGAAATTCCAGTGAAATCATGGTCATCCCATGATGCCAAAAGGGTCAATATGTCTTATCATAAAGTTAACCAAGGAAGTGAAAATGGAACAGGTGGGACGACACATATAGCTCAACTCCAGGCTGTCCCTGCTTACACTCGATTAATCGAAGAAGTCAAGCCAATGAAGATAAACAAAGCTAATAAGTCTATACCAGTAGCACAAGATACTTATTCTGGTAGCCATGTCGACGAGGGAATAAAAGAAGCTGCACATTCTACTAATTCGTATACTTGTGCTTCACCTGATAATTCTAAGAAACAGTCTTCCAACAATGGAGTAAAAGTTAAAAATAGATCTGGTTCTACTGATCTGTTTTTTGATGCATGTGAGATCAGTGATGGAACAAATAATGTCAAAGTTCCTCGATCAGAGACTACAGAATCTAACTTAAATAAACAAAAAGGAGATGCTCTGAAATCAACGCCAATCAAATTCCAGGCATCTAAAAGTAGTTCATCCGAAGGTGTTGCTGGTGCTGATTCGCCACCATACTCAGATGACATGCTAGACTATAATTCAGAGGTAGCTGCTTCTGTAGCTGCTTTAAGAAAGGCAATGGAAGAAGCTCAAGCAAGAATGAAGGTTGCAAAAGAATTGATGAGAAGAAAGAAAGAAGGTTTTCCTGATCGTGTGAAACGTAAGTCTAATATTGAATTGAAAGCTGATGGGAAAAGAGAGGCTAAAGTCACTCATAGAACAACGAAACTTGATGCAAAGCTAACATTAAGAGAAAAGGATACTTCTCTAAATGTTTCTTCTGAGGTAGGGAGGTCAACAATGAGAATAGAGAAAGCGAGGCCAGATCTGGGGACAAAAGAAACCTGTGGTGCTGAAGAAGTTGTACGCGAAACACAGAAGAAGATGAAATCAGATCGAGCAAAACATGAGAGAGAGGTTGAACGAAAAGAACCAAATCATAAGGGAAAAATACTTGAGCTGAAAGAGGCAGAAAATAACAAGAAACAGCAGTACTTAAATAAAACAGATAGGAATACCCTTGAAAAACCTGAAGAATCTGATGAAAAAATAGAAATTGTTAGAGAATATTGGGGGCTGGAGAATAATGAAGAGAGGGCTCATCCAGACCATGAAGCAAGTGCATATGTAGAACTTGTCCAGGAAACTAAACATAGGAGTCAAAAGGTAGTAGATGAGACAAAACTGATTCAGGAGGGATTTGAAAATGGACTAATGGACAATGATCTGAAGGTTAATGAAAATGGGGAAGTTGAGAATAGGGTTAAATCTTCTTATGAACCGGAAGACTATGCAAACAATGTCGGTGGGCAAGGGTTAATAGAAGGTAATGGGAAAAAAGTTGCTGGTGATCCAGAAGATGGCAACAAATCTGAAGGGTCCTTTGAGCTGGAAGAATGCAAAATAAATTTTAGAGCTGTTCAGGAACCGCGAGAGGCTGAGAAGAATATTACTGAAGAGCTAAAAGGAAGTGAGAATAAAGTTGATGTGTTCAGTGAGCTGGAAGAATGTGAATTGGCAGAGATTCTGGAGCCACTTGACAATGAGAGTGTGTGCAGTCAACATGCCATAAATTTGACCAGTATGGAGGAAGCCACAGAGAGCTTTGGGTGTTTAGAGGAAAGAAAGAAAATAAATGATTCTGGTTTTCTGGATATCAGTCAAAACACTGAACATTCCTGGCAGAGAGAAGCCACTGGTAATACCTTTGGCAGTATCTATGTGCAGGAGGAAATACTGGAGGACATCGTGGACCATATTCATACTAAGAAAAATAAATTGGATGGAAATGACAAGGTTCTAGATGCCCGAGCAAGTGAGAGTGGATTTGAAGGAGCCACTCAACTGATGGATGGAAATACGAGGGAAAGGATGGATAACAAGGAGCCCGCTGAAGTTATTGGAGTGACTCTATCTGATCCTTGTTGCGAGGAGGTAAAAGCAGATAAAACTAGCAACACCACAGAAACCAGTTCAAGCTTTGAGCCAGATGAAACTGAGAAGTTGAACAAAACTCAGGCAACTGATATAATCACTGCAAATGAGGAAACTTTGGAAGTAAATCTAGAGGCTCATTCATATGATGTGCTAGATGGTGTATCGGAAGCAAGTAGTGCTTCATTTCAACAAGAGGGATATGAAGAAACAGACCCCATTCAGGAGACAAGTGATTTCCGTGATAAACATACAGATGAGACTTCTTCCTTCACTCAAGTTGCCCTTGAACTAAACAAAGCAGACAATCAAATACAAAATATATTTGAAAGAGAGACTTCCGAAGGTGCTGCTACAAATACTGGTGACACTGACATAAAGGCTAGGCAAAGCATAGATCAGTGCTGGGAAGAGTCAGAAAATTACTGTAATCTGGACATGCCTGTTGAAGACACAACTCGCAAGTCTGTTGAAATCTGCAAGGATGCAAAGGAGACTAGAGATGCATTAAATGAAGATTTGGATGAGAACAGATCTAACTCCTCTAATGGGGAAAATTTGTACAAAAATGAAGACATTATAGATGAATCCCAGATACCTAGTACATCTGACTGGAAATCAAGTCTCTTCAAAGAAGTAGAGAAGGTTGAATCAAGTCACAGCAATATAAGGGAGAGTAATCAAGCATCCGCAATGGAAGAGAAGGGAGCAAATGACAACTTGCATAAGGAAGAGCAGGAAAAGGAACACCTCAAAAAACTCGATGCAGCAAAAGAGAGGGAAAGAGAAAGAGAAAGGGAGAAATTAGCTGTAGAAAGAGCAATTCGTGAAGCACGTGAAAGGGCCTTTGCTGATGCCAGAGAAAGGGCGGCTCTAGAGAGAGCTGCTGCAGAAGCACGTCAGAAAAACATTTCTGATGGACGAGAAAGGCTAGGAAAAACCAATAGTCAGGGAAATGAGAAGACCCCAGCTGAGAAGGCTGCTATGGAGGCAAAACTTAAAGTTGAGCGTGCTGCTGTAGAGAGAGCAACTGCAGAGGCACGGGCACGGGCCCTAGAAAGGGCGCTTTCTGAGAGAGCTGCCTCTGATGCAAGAAATAAGTCTGACAAACCTGTTGCCGGCTTTACGGCTTCCCGTGATAATGCAATGAAGCAAAACTTCCATTCAAAATCTTTCAGCCATGGTGGTATGTAATGTTAACATGTTCTGATTGCGCTGTAGTTGACCCTATCTTTTATCTTGTGTCATATATTCTTTATTTCTGTGCTTTCTTTTTAAATTTTTATTGATTCTGTTCAAATTGTATTTTCCTGAAGTTCGTGATTCTACTGATGTATTGGATGGAGCTAATGGCGATTCTGCTCAGAGATGTAAGGCTAGGTTTGAGAGGCATCAGAGAATAGGGGAACGCGTGGTATGGTTCCTGGTTTTGCCAAATATCTCTTGTACAAATTAAGTTGTCAAATTGTTTGTTCATTCTTTGTTTTGGATGCAGGCACATGCTCTTGCAGAAAAGAATATGCGTGACCGGCTTGTGCAGAAGGAGCAAGAAGAGAGAAATGTAATTTTCTATCAAGTTTTGCGATTCACATGTTTCACATTTTGTCTAACAAAATCTTATTTTTGCAGAGGGTAGCAGAGGTTCTCGATGCTGATGTTAAAAGGTGGTCAAGTGGAAAAACAGGAAACTTGAGGGCATTGCTTTCTACATTACAATATGTATGTGTAAACATCCTAACTTTGTTTAAGCTCAGTGCATATTTTGAGACTGTCATGCCATGCTAGATAGATAAGAACTTCTCATTGATATTTTTTTTTCCTATACTCAACTATAATCACTTTAAACTAGGGAAAATAAAGACATAAAAATATATCGTTTTTGAAAGCACTCAGTTGTTTTAAGACCTGGAGGAAATTTTCGTTTACTTGTTATCAAATTTGTGTTATGCAGATTCTTGGCCCCGACAGTGGTTGGCAACCGATTCCTTTGACAGATGTAGTAACCACCCCTGCAGTAAAGAAAGCTTATCGTAAAGCTACTCTTTTTGTGCATCCTGACAAGCTGCAGCAGCGGGGAGCAAGCATTCAACAAAAGTACATCTGCGAGAAGGTTTTTGATCTTCTAAAGGTTTGGCCTTCATTTGTTCTTTTTAGTTCTTAACAATTCTGCTGATACCATGGTTTCAACCTACAATCTTAATATACATTTCTAGGTTCTAAATAGGGTTCCCTTGCACCTTTTTGATTTAAACATAATATATGTAGTTGGGATTGGGATTTTGAATCTTTTCCATGGTACTTTTACTAACATGAGACCTGTGTTTGGAAATAACATTTAATATATGATACCGTTTCCATGTAATGTAAAATAAATTTTGTTGAAGTAAAAGTACTATTTTAATTTATGTTCTATAAAAAATATACTATCATATTCATGTGCAAAATCTAATTTTATACTGTAACATAACTTAGCTACCGTCATAATAATAAACCCGTGACAACATTAATCACATCAGACATTTCTTTTTATCATATCAATTGTAATAAATTGATCTCACAAAATATATTTTTCTCGTGTTTCCTTGGTTGAGCTAAGACACCAGGATTTAAATCTATGTATGTATGCATGTTTCTGAATTTCTGCTAAATTGTCCCCAGGAAGCTTGGAACAGATTTAACATGGAAGAACGATAAACAGTGGTTAGTGCTGGGTCTGCAAGTGGAACTTTATTGTATAGCTCAACATCTACTGTACTATTTTTATTTATTAGTTCCACATATTACAGGCCTTTATAGTTAATTATAGAATAATTTATCCAGAAGATAGCTAGCTGATTAGGAAAGTAACAGTATTGGCTGAATCAGTCTGAACTCCATTTTCATATATCACATTTGAAAAATGTTTTGATAGTATAAACATGCTAGAAACTATTCTGGATTTTATTACAAGTCACAGAACATGTCTACTCAAATTGATCCATCAGTTTCGTTTCATTCGACAGAAAAATTCTCGGGAGAGCTGATTATAAAAGTGTTGGATGGACTAAATTACTATGTTTGGAGGAAATAAATGGTTATAAAAAAGTTAATGTTATAAACCGATATAAAAGGTAATTTATATAAGCAATTATGATGTGTTGAAAAGTAGGTAACATATTATAAATTGAGGAAGTTGGTTATATTGCTTGTTTACTTATGAAAACAAGTAAATGAAATTAAATCTTGAAAAAGAAGTATATCTAATGAATCAAAGAAAAAATTGTTTGTTTATTGGTAGTTGATAAAGACATTCTAAGAGATATTTTTAAGAGTTATAATTAATACACATTTTTGTATAAGATGTGAAATTGATTATTTCATTTCCAATCATAAGTCTTTATATTATGTTGTTGTATTTTGGTTTTTGCTATTGAGAATAACTTTTATATATTGAAAAATGTCATCAATCAATTTAGTTATGTATGTAAGGGTTAATTGGCATATTAGGAGTTTATTGACAAATAAAAAAGTCGTTGTGACCAATTACATTTCAATTTATAGCAAATTTATCTATAATAATATGCAATTAAAATTCTTTCCTTTTATGCATACTATTTTTTTGTTAACTTTAATAATATTTGAAAAGAAACTACTACCTCCACAAAAGTAACTATTTACACATGTTTTATTTAAATAATTAATACCAAAAAATATATAATTTTATAGATATAATAAGCAAAGACATAAAACAAAAAAAAAGTACAATTCATATATATTACTTAACATAATAAAATTAGATTTTAACTTGTTAAAAATTAAATAACATGATAAAAAAAATGCGAATACGTTTTGTACGTATGCTTGTTGAGGAATGGTATAGTTTTTAATCGAGTCATTCTCGTTGGATTGGTGTATAATCTCTTCTGTTGTATTGTTTAAGCATCAAAGTGTTGATGCTTAAACTTGTAAAAAGGTTTGAATACATACTTTTCAACATGTTTCTCGGCTTATGAAGCAGAATTAAAATTAAGATTTTACAAGATGATTACTTATTAAGTATCATGACCTTATTAAATTAACTTTTCAGTAGAACAATTTAAGTACAATAGTTAAGCAAAGAACTTTATTAAAATTATGTTGAAAGATAGAATCTTGAACATACAAATTTATTCCGAACAACACAGAGATGAAAGCATAATTATTTGTGCACAGAGCCATTAACTGGAGTTTGAGCAGGTTCAGGAAGAAGCCCTTTTTCTCTGCAGGTCTCAACAGCTCCTGTGAACATATCCTCTAAGCTGTACTCAAATTTGAAGCCCATGTCTGTGATTTTCTTAGAAGAAAATCTAATAATATCCAATTCATCTGGAATATCCTTGAACCTGCATCAGAATTAGCACAATTAGTACTACTATAACATTCTCTGCATGCAATTAACTGATGAAATGAGAAAAATTGCAAATTCTTACTTTGTGGGGATATTATAGTGAGGGTATTTTTGGTTTAGCAGTTTTGCAATGTCATGAATGGTTGCCTCGTCTGAACAACATATGTACCTCCCTTCTGCTTTTGGATTCTCAAACAAAAATATATGAGCAAGACAAAGGTCATCTAAGTGCACGAACTGGCCTTGTTTTATGATATGGTAATGCCCCTCATTTCCTGCATAAGAGCATAGATAAAGAACATTTAGAAATTCAAGTGTGAGTATAAGTCTCATATTAATTAAAAATGAGAAAGTAAAGCACTACATAAGGATAAAATCGTTATATTTCTCCAGTAAAATCTCCTCTATATATACCTAACAAGTGGTATCAGAGTCGATAGTTAAAACTGGCTCAGATAAGTGTAATATGATCCTTCCGCTGGAGGGGGAAACATATTTAATTACCTGTGATGAGGGAAAGAGCGGTGATTAGGCTTGGTGGCATTGTTGGCATAAGAAAGGGACCAACAACAAGAGGTGGAATGACCGAGACAAAGTCTATGTTATGCTCTCTGGCAAATTTCCAAGCTTCTTTCTCTGCCAAGGTCTTTGAAACAAAATACATCTACAAAAAGAAACATGGTGTGGAATAGAATCATTCTTTTTGGTGGTGTATATATGAACAAAAAAAAAAACATGTAACACAGGTACAAAGAACTAACCCAACCAGTCATTTTGACCCTTCTGCAGAACTCAACATCACTCCAACAGTTCTCATCATAAACAGGCTTTGGCTTCTCAGCAACATCAACAGTTCCAGCTGAAGATGTGAAGACAATCCTTCGCACACTTTTGGCCTTCACGCATGCTTTCATGATATCAAGTAACCCCTTTATTGTAGGCTTTATCACTTCATTCTGCATTTCCACTCAATTTTTCTAACCATGTTACAACATCTTAATTCAACATTTTCACAACTATGGTAACAGTATATACCTCTGGGTCCTTGGATTCAAAGTCCATGGGGGTTGCAACGTGGAAAACTCCAGTGCACCCTTTAATGGCTTCGTCAAAGCTTCCTTCTTCACTAAGGTCAGCTTTCCACAGAGTCAGTTTTGTGTTTGCACCAGGAAGTTCTACCAAATGCTTCACCTTCTTCATGTTTGCTGCAGGGTATACATGCACGTGCATGTAATAATAATTAACATAAAACACCTTTGCATATGTAATATCCACTTTCAAGTGTGTTCTCTTTTCAAGAGAGAGTTTCACAACAAGTTCAGTAACATATCAACAAGGAAAAACAGTCTTAAATTTACTGTGTGATTAAGATTTTGGTTGAATCTGTCATGTTTTGTCACAATTCACTTCCATTAATTAAGATATCTCATTGTTTGTCGGATTATAATACCTTAGACAGTTGTTTTTGACAAAGTTTCATTAAATTTATTTTTCAAAACACATCAAAACTTCTTTTTTATTTATTTTTAAGTCACATCAAACTTTTATTTATTTATTAAGTGTCGTCACGTGTCATGTGTATATTGTCAAAAATTTGTTAAAAATTAATTTTTCTTATTTCTCTCATCGAAATATAAAAACAAAGTATATTGAATTAAACATAGATTCTGTTTTTGACTTTTTTGTTCGAGGGTTGTACTAATTCAGTGTAAAACAAACAAAAATATCTCCTTCTTGTTCGTTTCTTCCTCACGCGCTGAAACTCATGTAACTATTCTACACGATTGTATAATAACAGTACTTTTTTATGGTATAATGTTGAAAAAACCTTGTTCCAAACTTCTTTTTTATATAATTGTGTATTGAGACCAAGTATTCGTCAATAAATTTAAGTTATTTTTAGTATAAATCTTTTTTAGTTGTTCAAATTTAAGATCTTATTTACTACTATTCCAAGTTAGATCTCATAAAAGACACTATAAGAATTAAATAAATAAATAAAAAGTGAAGTAAGAATTCACCTGGGTCGCGTACGGTGGCTCGAACCGTGTAGCCACGTTCCATTAGCCTCATCACAAGCCATGATCCGATGAAACCAGAAGCTCCGGTAACGCAAACGGATTCAGACCTTGAACTCATTTTTTTTTTCTCTTTCTTTGTTCCTAAGTGTCAGGCTTAGGTTGAAAATGAAATACGGTTTTATAGAAGCAACTGGGGAAAGTGGAGTGAGGTAGCTGTCTGAATTTGAGTTGGAATTAGACTTGCAAAATTTAGATGAGATAATGATATTTTGACTATTAAATTTTAACAATTTTTTTTATAAAATAAGATGTTATTTTTTAAATAGTTTTGGAATATTAAGAATGAAAAATAAAAAAAATAAAAAATAAAACCTAAAATTATAAAAGAAAATTTTCAAATAATAGTAAGAAAAAATCATTTTCCAATTTAGATATACAAAGATTTAGATGGTCGGATAAGATGTTTGTAAATAAATATGGTTTTGTTTGGTACATTTGGGATTTGGTACGTTCGTTTTTGTTTTGACTTCCCACGTGATGAGCAGCCAGTCATATATAAAGTTAGTTAGGGTGTTGACCACGTGAGACTTTCCGAATTCTAAGGAGGATCTACATTTGTATATTTGTATTCTGGAAAATAATTTTTTATTATTAAATTTTGATAATTTTCTCTTATAATTTTAGGTGATATTTTCTAAGTGGTTTTTTATTTTTTTATTTTCTCATATTCAATATTTCAAAATTACTTAGAAGATGACACCTCATTTTAAAAAGTTGTCAAAATTTAATAGTCAAAATATCATTCTCCTTGTATTTATGTACATTTTTTCTCTCTCTTTCTTTTCTCTCTATGTAATCAGACAAGGTTGTCATTTTGTTTCTCATTGAAATTACTCTAGAAAGTATATAGCAGTTCATAATGCTACAGAGGTGGCTCGTTTTGTGGTAAGATGTAAATTTCATGCCCACTCTTTTATAGAACTTTATAAATTATGATAGCATAAATGATGCTCATCATTAATCATTTGTAATTTATGAGCTTGTTCGTGCTTGTTTCTGTTTATGATTTATGAGCCTAATCTCTATTTCTTTTGTAAATTATTTTTTGTTATACTTTGGTATAAATTTAATTATCTATATTTAGCTTGTTTATTGGATGAGTGTTATATCTATTTTTGTATAACTAAATATAGATAAATAAATACAATAAATATAAATAATTGTGGTTGAAAAAGTATATATAAATGCACAAATGATAAATGAGTAAAAACAATATATTAATAATTTAAGAATCAATGGTACTTTATAGAGGTAATTTATGAAAGTTGTGAAACTTATGATATTTTACAGAAGTTTCAAAACTAAAGGTAGTTAATGATAGTTTTAAACTCATAAAACTTAAATAGAGGTTTTAAAACCTAAACCTTCGTTAAATACAAGAGAATAAGAATCAACTATTGATTGAGATGTCTTGGGATTCGTAAAAATCCCGACGAACACATTCTCTAAGGATGGTTTAGTAAGGGAAGTCGAAACCTTGGATAAATAACTTAGCGTAGATTTTAATTCTGGATAATATAAAAACAAACCTCTGTCAAAATCATATTATCTCATTATCTGTTTGTTTGATTGAAAAATCAAGACCGTAATAATACTCGCGGTGTACTCTCCAAGTGTTGAAGTAATAACAAGTGTTGAAGTAATAAGGACTCATTCGATCAATTTAACAGCTAAGGTAGTGTATTTTGATCTTTAAAACTTAAAACATAAGAAGACCTGTTAATTAAAAGAAAATCAAAGCAATAATGCAATAAGTTGAAGTCATGCTATATAAATGTCTCATGATTTCCAATGGTATAATATACAAATAAAGACAAAATATAAGTTTATTTATTCAAATATAAGTTAAATAATAAGTGATACAAGAATAATCTATTCGAGATATATAGAAACAATTCTTTTTTATTCAAATGATAGACGTGAACTTGCATGAGTGAACAACTATGTGACCATAATCACTTGAATCAACAAAAGTACATGTTGAGCACTAAAAACCGTAGTTTTACATATAGATGAGCCTCAAACATGCAAAGTCATGAGACTTTATTAGAAGATTCATGTTACAATATAGTCACATTTCTAACTTAATAAAAAAACCGAGATTGAAAATAATTAACCAAGAAACATTCATGCAACAAGAAATGAAAGCATGTGTTTAGTTCTGAACGATGCCATTCATTGAAGTTTTTGCATTCTGAATGATAGTACTACTGAGTGGATTTTTTGCAGGTTTAGGAAGAAGCCCTTTGTCTCTGCATGTATCAATTGCTCCACAGTACATGTCCTCTAAGCTATACTTAAACTGGAATCCCAAGCCTTCGATCTTCTTCGAAGAAAATCTCACAACCTCGAGTTCATTTGGAATATTCTTGAACCTAAAATGTGTATAATATTAAATCAATTTTACAGTTAATTTTAGGATAATGATATTTTAATAACTAAATTTTGATAACTTTTTCTTACAACTTAATATTGTATCTTTTAAGTGGTTTGGAACACAGAGAGATGAAAAGATGTTACCTCAAGTTGTAAGAAAAAGTCGTCAAAGTTTAATTGTTAAAAAATTATTTTTTGCGTTGTTAATTGAGAAACTTACTTGGTGGGGATGTTGTATTCAGGGTATTTTTCATTGATTAGTTTGGCAATGTGATGAATAGTGGTGTCACATGCACTGCATATGTACCTCCCTTCAACTTTTGGTTGTTCAAACAGAAATATGTGAGCAAGACATAGATCATCCAAGTGCACGAATTGACCTTGCTTTATGATCGAATAATGGCTCTCATTTCCTGCAAATTTTGCAGCACCACTCATGAAATTTTCCAGTTTTGAACTATATATATACTCTTCTTGTTTACGTAAGAATGTGGAAAAGTAAGAACAATATATATAAACCTGTGATGAGAGAAAGAGCAGTGATTAGGCTAGGTGGCATTGTTGGCATCAGAAAGGGACCAACAACAAGAGGTGGAATGATAGTGATGAAGTCCATGCCATGCTTTTTCGCGAATTTCCATGCTTCTTTCTCAGCTAGTGTTTTAGAAACGAAATACATCTGCACAAAGCATGGTGTTTTGTGTTCAAATATGAAAATTTCAATCGTAATGGTTCATATCAAGTTTAAGATTTAGGGTTTAGGGTTTAGGGTTTATGATTTAGGATTTAAGGTTCATATAAAGTGAAAAGAAAAATCACTGACCCAACCGGTCATCTTTACTCTCCTACAAAACTCAACGTCACTCCAACAAGTTTCATCAAAAATGGGCTTTTGGTGCTCAATCACATTAAGTGTTCCTGCTGAAGATGTAAACACAAGCCTTCTCACTGTCTTTGCCTTCATGCAAGCTTTCATGATGTCTAGAACTCCGTTTACCGTAGGTTTTATCATTTCATTCTGCACCAATATATAAAAGAAAAAACCTTTATATAGATTGTTGTGATAGTTGATAAAGATATCATATATCTTCTGATTTTAATTCTATTAATAGAGATATCAATTTTTTTTTTATATTTGACGATAAGTCATTAAGGGTGGCAAAATAGACCAATTCGGTTTGTTTTGGCCCGGCCTGCCTGTGGTTCGTCAAAAACAGACTGGATCGGGCTGGACTGACCCGTCACCAATAAACGGGTTGGATGTTGCAACTCATCTTATCTTAGGATGAGCTAGTGGGCCAGCAAGCTTAACAAGTTGGAAATTTCAATCCAGCCCGCCAACCCGTCCTTTTCTTGGCAGATTGGTTAGCCTAACCCATTTTAACATTTCTATAAGTTGCAAACCACGTCAATAGTATATATATACCTCAGGATCCTTAGACTCAAAGTCCATTGGAGTTGCGACATGAAAAACTCCGGTGCATCCTTTAATGGCTTCATCAAAGCTTCCCTCATCACCTAGATCAGCCTTCCACAGAGAGAGCTTGGTCTTTGCACCTGGCAGCTCCACCAAATGCTTCACCTTCTTCATGTTCCCTGCACATGCATATATACTAATTAACAAGAACAAAAGGTGGTGGTGACACTGTATCAAAATTTAATCTTCACAAATTATATATTTAAGTCCAAAAACTGTGTTTAGAGAGGCAAAAGAATTAACATGCCTGGGTCACGAACGGTGGCTCGAACGGTGTAGCCACGCTCGATGAGTCTCATAACGAGCCATGACCCGATGAAACCAGAAGCTCCGGTGACGCAAACGGTTTCAGAAACTGAACCCATTATCTTCTACCTTTCTCTTTTTCTCACCCAAAAACACCCAAAAAAACTAAGATAGAAAACGTTTCCGATTTTTGGACTTTGATTAAAAATGACAACTTAGATCAAAAGAGAAAGTTGTTAAATACTAATAAAAAAATCATTTCCGATTAAGATGGTCGGATAAGATGTTTGTAAATTAATATGGTTTTGTTTGGTACGTTCGTTTTTGTTTTAACTTCCCACGTGATGAGCAGCCAGTCATATATAAAGTTAGTTAGAGTGTTGACAACGTGAGACTTTCCGAATTGTAAGGAAGATCTACATTTGTATATTTGTATTCATGTACATTTTTTTTTCTAAAAAGTATAGCAGTTCATAATGCTACTGCTACAGATGTAAATTTCATACCCACTCTTTTATAGTACTTTATAAATTATGATAGCATAAATGATGCTCATCATTTGTAATTTATGAGTTTTTTCATGCTTCCTTTTTAATAAGACTTATGAGCTTAATTTCTATTTCTTTTGTAAATTCATTTTTAGCTATCAAATACAAGATTACATAATTTTTTTTTCAGAGTCTATATTACTAATTATGATACATATTTATATTGTAGGTTTTAGAGTGTACCAACTAATTCTAAAACTTTCGTGCTTTATAACAATTTTTGCTAGTTTTTCTCAATTAGTATTGTACTTAAAAATGAATTTTAATGTGTATATTTTTTATACTTTGATATAAATTTAGTTATCTATATTTAGCTTGTGTATTAGATAAGTGTTATATCTATTTTTGTATAACTAAATATAGATAAACAAATACAATAAATGTAAATAATTGTAATTGAAAAAATATATGAATGCATAAATGATAAATGAGTAAGAAAAATAATATTAACAATAAAAAAATTTATGGTACTTTACAGAGGTGATTTAGGAAAGTTGTGAAACTCATGATATTTTACTGAAGTTTCAAAACTCAAGGTACTTAACCAGAGTTTTAAACTTACAAAACTTAAATAGAGGTCTTAAAAACCTAAACCTCCGTTAAATGCAAGAGAATATGAATCAACTATTGATTGGTGTGTCCTGAAGTTCGTAAAAATTCCGACGAACACATTCTCCAAGGATGGTTTAACGAGAAAAGTCGAAATCTTGAATAAATAACTTAGCAGAGATTTTAATCTTGGATAATATAAATACAAACCTCTGTCAAAATCATATTTTCTTGTAGTATGTCTCAACTGAATCTTTTGTTGTGTTAGGAATTAATCAAGCAGTTTTGTAAACGATATCTATGACAACTTAAGTCTTTATATGTTGTATTTTGGTTTTTCTTATTGAGAATTATATACGAAAAATATCATTACTTTAGTTATGTACGCAAGGGTTAATTGGCATATTAGGAGTTTATTGACAAATAAAAGACTTGCTGTGACTGATTAAATTTCAATTTGTAGCAAATTTATCTATAATGATATACAATTAAAATTCTTTTATTTTATGTACACAATTATTTTTATCTTTAATAGTATTTGAAAAAATAAGAAAAACTACTACCTCCACAAAAAAAAACTATTTACACGTATTTTATTTAAATAATTAATACCAAAAACTATATAATATATAGATATAATAAATAAAGTCATATAAAACAAAATAATTGATAAATTACAATGTTACAACATCAACATTCGCTTCCTCCTCCTACTCTTACTCTTCCTCTATCATTGTCGTCAACCTTCATCTTTATTATTGTCATCGTCGCCTTTGCGGTCATCTCCACCGCTACCATCATCTTCTCCTCCTCTTTCTCCTTTTATCTCTCATCTTATTTTCGCTCATCTTTAATTAATTTATAACATATTTTGTCAAATTTCACAAAAAAATTAATGTCCATTTTATCAATGGATTTAGCAAATAATTTCAAAAACTTGAATTATCGACTAATTTATGAATGACTTTTTTAAAAATTCAATTATCAACAAATATACTAATGAAATTAAAAAAATATCTATTGTTGACGAATTTTAAATAAAATTCAATTACCAAGAAATTTTCTTGATAATTTCATCACGACAATATCAAAATTCAAAGCAAAAACTTTGAAGCGCATGTTACTGATGGAATTTATCTACAAAAATACATGTCGATAACAAACATTATAAATCACTGATGAATTTTACCTGTCTGCTAACAGATAACACAAATTTTAATTTACCAACAAAAGCATTATCGAAAAAAATATTTGTCAATAAATTATTTTTTAGCAAAAAACTTTTTCTTTATTAAAATTTCATTAATAATTCATCATTTTTTTATTAGTGTATTAATTTGCAAACATATGTCATACATTCGAAAAATATATTTGTGGTTTAACAAAATTTAAGAATTGTGATGGTTAGCATATGATCGTTAATTTGAAAACGTTTGTAGTCTAATCAAAACAAGAGTCATGGTTTATCAAGTAACTAATCATATTTTATTTTAATTTAGATTCAATAAAAAAAGTAAAATTGTAATTTTATATTTTCATTATAATTTAAATATTTTTTTTATGTATTACACTAATTAATCAAATTATTCACAAACTTTCTCCTCACTTTTTATTCTCTTTTTCTTAATCAAAATAACCTCACTTTTCTATCTTTTTCCCTTCATTTCTATAATTGTACACTTTTCAAATCTGTAAAGACCAAGAAAATGACATTTTAGAAGTGATAATGATTTAAAAATATTGAAACTCGATTATTTTAACATTAAAAGATTTTAATATAAATAGTTTTTTTATAAACGACTTTCATTATTTTAAAACACAAAATCTTTTTATAAATAATTTATTTAGATTTCTCTAAATTTTTTTTAAGAGTTCTCATTATCTGTTCGCCTGACTGAAAAATCAAAACCGTAATAATACTTGTGGCATACTCTTCAAGTGTTGAAGTAGCAAGGACTCATTCTATCAATTTAACAGGTAAGGTAGTGTATTTTCATTATTAAACTTAAAACATAAGAAGACTTGATAATTAAAAGAAAATCAAAGCAATAATACAATAAGTTGAAGTCATGCGATATAAATGTCTCATGATTTCCAACGGTATAATATACAAATAAAGACAAAATATAAGTTTATTTACTCAAATATACATTAAATAATAAGCGATACAAAAATAATTTATTCGATATATATAGAAACAGTTCTATTTTATTCAAATGATAGACGTGAACTTGCATGAGTGAACAACTATGTGACCATAATCACTTGAATCAACAAAAGTACATGTTAAAACCGTAGTTTTACATATAGATGAGCCTCAAACATGCAAAGTCATGAGACTTTATTAGAAGATTCATGTTACAATATAGTCACATTTCTAACTTAATAAAAAAGCTGAGATTGAAACTAATTAACCAAGAAACATTCATGCAAAAAGAAATGAAAGGGTGTGTTTAGTTCTGAATGACGCCATTCATTGAAGTTTCTGCATTCTGAATGATAGTACTACTGAGTGGAGTTTCTGCAGGTTTAGGAAGAAGCCCTTTGTCTCTGCATGTATCAATTGCTCCACAGTACATGTCCTCTAAGCTGTACTTAAACTGGAATCCTAGGTCTTCGATCTTCTTCGAAGAAAATCTCACAACCTCGAGTTCATTTGGAATATTCTTGAACCTAAAATGTGTATAATATTAAATTAATTTTACAGTTAATTTTAGGATAATGATATTTTAACAACTAAATTTTGACAACTTTCTCATACAACTTAATATTGTATCTTTTAAGTGGTTTGGAATAAAGAGAGATGAGAAGATGTTACAGAAAAAGTCGTCAAAGTTTAATTGTTAAAAAATCATTTTCTGCGTTGTTAATTAAGAAACTTACTTGGTGGGGATGTTGTATTCAGGGTATTTTTCATTGATTAGTTTGGCAATGTGATGAATAGTGGTGTCACATGCACTGCATATGTACCTCCCTTCAACTTTTGGTTGTTCAAACAGAAATATGTGAGCAAGACATAGATCATCCAAGTGCACGAATTGACCTTGCTTTATGATCGAATAATGGCTCTCATTTCCTGCAAATTTTGCAGCACCACTCATGAAATTCTCCAGTTTTGAACTATATATATACTCTTCTTGTTTACGTAAGAATGCGAAAAAGTAAGAACAATATATATAAACCTGTGATGAGAGAAAGAGCAGTGATTAGGCTAGGTGGCATTGTTGGCATCAGAAAGGGACCAACAACAAGAGGTGGAATGATAGTGATGAAGTCCATGCCATGCTCTTTGGCAAATTTCCATGCTTCTTTCTCAGCCAGTGTTTTAGAAACGAAATACATCTGTACAAAGCATGGTGTTTTGTGTTCAAATATGAAAATTTCAATTGTAATGGTTCATATCAAGTTTAAGGTCTAGCATCCAGGATTTTAGGTTTTAGGGTTTAGGATTCGTATTTGTTGAAAAGAAAAATGACTTACCCAACCGGTCATCTTTACTCTCCTACAGAACTCAACGTCACTCCAACAAGTTTCATCAAAAACGGGCTTTTGGTGCTCAATCACATTAAGGGTTCCTGCTGAAGATGTAAACACAAGCCTTTTCACTGTCTTTGCCTTCATGCAAGCTTTCATGATGTCTAGAACTCCGTTTACCGTAGGTTTTATCACTTCATTCTGCACCAATATAAAAAAAGAAAAACCTTTACAGTAGTCCTAATGGTTGATAAAGATATCATATATTTTATCTGATTTTAATTCTATCGTTAGAAATAACATATTTTTATGGACAATAATACTATGATTCCTATCTTTTGACTCTCATATTTTACTTTTTGATGTGGCTTAATGTAGGTCATTATGTATCACTATCCTTTTCTTTAAAAAAATCAATGATCCACACTAAACCACATCAAAAAGGAAATGATGGGAGGAAAAAATATCGTTAAATATAATTTTCCTACTTTTATATTTGACTATAATTCGCAAACTATATATACCTCAGGGTCCTTAGACTCAAAGTCCATTGGAGTTGCGACATGAAAAACTCCGGTGCATCCTTTAATGGCTTCATCAAAGCTTCCCTCATCACCTAGATCAGCCTTCCACAGAGAGAGCTTGGTCTTTGCACCTGGCAGCTCCACCAAATGCTTCACCTTCTTCATGTTCCCTGCACATGCATATATACTAATTAACAAGAACAAAAGGTGGTGGTGACACTGTATCAAAATTTAATCTTCACAAATTATATATTTAAGTCCAAAAACTGTGTTTAGAGAGGCAAAAGAATTAACATGCCTGGGTCACGAACGGTGGCTCGAACGGTGTAGCCACGCTCGATGAGTCTCATAACGAGCCATGACCCGATGAAACCAGAAGCTCCGGTGACGCAAACGGTTTCAGAAACTGAACCCATTATCTTCTACCTTTCTCTTTTTCTCACCCAAAAAACTAAGATAAAACGTTGAAACTCTGATGAAAAATGAATAGAGTTGGATACGTTGACTTGCGAATGGAATGTGTGATGTTTGTTGGAACCTTTTTATAGAACAATTTTGTGCACTCTGCACATGAACAGAGCCCAAGGAATTGCTGGTGAGCTTTACCTTCCCATCAACTTTTCAAGATTTCAGTTGGACATTACAGTAACCTTTTACTCTCTTTTCTTAACATTAGAGTATCTTTGTAATGGAACATCATCGTCACAATCGTTTTGCTTTTCAAACTCAGGATTCTTCAGTTTTTAATCTTTTGTTAATAAATTATCAGTTTATTTACCTTTCACTTTCGGTTAACATAACATATTTGCTTTTCATACCTTAAAAGTTGTTTTTCCTTCATAGATGTTACATTGTTACTCGTATCTTTTGAACCTTTATTGGTACCATTGTTACATTATAACTCTGCCTTCTTTATGTGTATATTTCGTTCTAAACACATTCGTACTTATTTTCAATTTCTTATTCTATATGAATACAAAAAAAAAAATCTTTTCTTTCATCATATCACAATATTTTTGTACACACCGACCTAATTGTGTTAGAAATTCAACTATTAATGAAAAGGATAGAGTTGAATGATATCAAAAGGATAAAGTTGAATGATTTATGAGAAACAAAATTTACTGAGTCTTATCACTAAATGTTTCAAGTAACATCAAGTTATACATACAAGGTAAAAATTCAAATAAAAGTTGAAAGTTTTACGATAAATATAAATGATAAAGTTAACTGTGATATGAGAAAAAAAAATAATTAGTGTTTTGGTTCATGTATTTAGGTCTTTAATTTGTTATAGTCTCTGTATTTTTATTTTTTACACAATTGAGTTTTTATTGTTTAAAAAAAGACTTAATTGAGTTTCAAATTTTGAATAAAGAATTTCATGTCAAAATATAATTAGTTACATGTTAAAATGTATTTTGTCAGGTGCTGAGATCTACTACATCATGTATTAAAATCAACTTAAAAGTTATCATTAGACAAAATAAAAGTCATTATAAAGTAAAAAAAAAAAACAGATTTTAACACATGATAAACCTAGACTTTAATACATGACATGATCAATTTAACACAAGAAATCACATTACTTTTTATATTAAGTAATTGAATAAAAAACAAATATAAAAATCAAATATTTACCTATAAAACCTAAAAAACAAACACCTTTGAACTTAAAGTTTGATGTTATAAGTGATTTCAGGTCTTCTCTATAGGTATAATTTCATCCAAAATACTAATAACTTTCAGCATACTCTTAATAGCTGAATGAAAATTCCTTTTAATCTTTAATCAGTTTATCCTAGATAAATAAATAACCTAAAAAAAAAACACCATGTATGTTATAATTTTTAAAACAAAAAGAAAAAACAACTTTCTTACTATTAAAATTGTTATTCAAATTAATTGACAGAAGAAAAAAAAACATACCTTGTTGATCACGTGAGCCATCAGTAAGTTGACGTTGACTGTTAGAAAAAGGATGGTTTGGGTTGGAGATGACTATTTGGTTTCATGCTAATATGTTGACCGTCTCTCACAGGATATTAAGTTTGATTTTTTATTTATTTTTTCAAACGTTGTTATTCTTAAGTTTGTAATATTAATATTTTATTTTTAGTTTTCTTTCAATTAATTAATCTTTCCTAATAAAGGTAGTGCATTTATTGATAAAATGAAACTGTTTACCTTCAATTTTATTTTATTCTGTATACTAAAAAAAAACAAATAATAACTTATTCTAATAAAAAAGCTTATTATTTAATTTTATTTATAAATTAAAATTAACACTATAATAAAATTATTAAATAAAAATCAGTTTAAAAAAAATTGATTACTGTAATAACTAATTTAGATATTAATATATAAAATAAAAATAATTAATTTTTAAAATAATTTTGTAAATAAAATTATAATTGGATTGTGAATTAGTATAATCACTAATTTGAAAGTTTTAACCACCAAAGAATTATGTTTAAATTGAATTCCAAGATTTTAATAATAGATTTAGTTAAATTTTAAGTTTATTATAAATTTGTGTATTTTTAAATTGAATTTCAATTAAAAGGAATTTATGGATCGATTATTCAAATTTTTTGTATTTTCAATTAAATTTCAACATTTTAGTTATTTTTTATTAATTGAATAGCAGGTTATCTTATTTTATCATCTATTTTATTGCTTCATTATGATTTTATATCAATCATAAATTTTCACAATAAAACAAAGAATAAAATAAAATAATAATCATATTATTTAATTAATAAAAAAAATTAAGTGGTAGAAATACATCATTCAGAAATATTTTTTTAATGATTAATAAATAAAACAATTTAATTAAAAATACAAAAAAAATATAAAATAATTCAAAATTTAATTAAACTTAATCAATAATATTCTGACAAATGTTTTAAAATTCAAGATAGTAAGAATTGATTACTTCGTACGTTTAAATTATCAAGCGAAGATTTTCAAACATTATAATATTTTTAATATTTAAAAAATTGTAGTAAAAAAAAGTTGTATTATCTGCATTGGCAACGAAATATTATCAAAATATCTTATTTTTTTTTGGCAAAAGTTCATGAATTTAAGACGAAACCCACCAAAAACGTCCATGATCAAAAACTAAATCTGAAACATAATTGATCGATTAAACAATGTAGTTGAAATTGCAAACATTTAACTTTATTGTAACTTAAGAGTATTCAAATATTGTTGAGAGGTTCTGATTCCTCCTCTTATTTCATTAAAGGACAAGACTTAATCCACAAAATAGTCCTTAATTAACTCTTTTATCACTTTTATCACTTTATCCTTAATCAACATATTACTAAATAGGTTTAACATACATTTTATTCTCACAACTTTTTTTGGAATTCCAATTTTATCTTATTAATTTTTATGTATAATTTTAAATAGATTATATTCTTAAAAATTTCATCAATCAAGTTTTTTTATATTACGGTATATAATTTTACGTGTGAGATTATATATTAATGAATAATTTGATATTATGTCTAATAATAATAAATTTATTAAAATATATGTTTGATGATTGAAATACTCTTAAGAAATAAATTTAAATTTAACTCAATTTTATAAAATTAATTAGTAAAATAAAATAAAATTTATTATATATTATAAATTTATCTTATTTATAATTGATTTAAAATTTATTTTAAGAAAATTTCAACATGTAAGTGTTACTTTGATTGGCTTACCATTAAAAGCATTTCAACAAAAGTTTGCAAATTTTAAAGTGGTAGACAGGTAATTTCTTGGTGCCATTAAAGCCAGTTGGAAATGTTGGATGGAATTTATTTTCAGATTCACTGAAATTCAATTTATAAATAAAAACTAGTCAGTGAAAATAGACAAATAGTTAAAAAAGTGAAGTTTATAAATAAAATAAAAGCTAAATATGTTTTTTCCTTTAATTTTTATTAAAAATTAAACTTAGTCAATTTAATCTTTTAATCTAGATCGAATTTGAGATAAACAATTATATATATATATATATATATATATATATATATATATATAAAAAGTAAAAATGATGTCAAATATTTATATATATAACTAAATTAATTCAAAACAAAAAGACTCATTTCAATTTTTATGAAAAGAAAAATTAAAAGACTAAAAATATGTTTAATTTAAAAATAATTATAAAAAGATTAATTTTAAAAGCGAGCCTGAAGCATGTCACTTTGGGAGCATGATTCCATCCGAAGCATCGGACCTTAAATTTTGTCCGAAAGTCGATTTCATAGAATTCACGGGGCAACAATGTTGCATGTATGGACATAAAAAATTATGATGCTTTTGTGTTCCATCATCATTTCAGCATCAAAATGATACACTTTCAGACCCCACAACACACTCTCACATTGACATCTCAGTTTCTCTTCTCTATAATTCCATAAACTTTAATCACTAACATTTTTTCTTTTGTATAATTTCTTTTTATTTACTCAATAATATATATTCCATCACAAACAGTCAATTCAATTATATCTTAGGAGCCTTATGGCATTCAAATGGTGAGAGAATGCATGAAAAGTAAGGCCATTTGAAATGAGAAAAATAAATTATAATTAATTTAATTAATAAGCACCTAATGTTTCCGGCCAACCCAAATTTGAACTTCATCACAATTTTGTTTTTAAAAGACACCTCAAAAGATGGAGAGAAGTAAAAATATTTAAATTTCGTTTGACTTCGATTCCTAAACGATGTAAAATTTATTGGATGTATCAGACCATAATTAGATAATATAATACAAGAATAAAATATTTTTTATGGTAATTTAATAAAATTTAAGTATAGATTAAAATTGAGAAATAATTATTTTTAAATATGAATTTTATTGATTTGAATAATTAATTATAAACAATGTGTAACTTTTTTTCACATACCAATTTAAAAAAAATTAAAATATAAAAAAAAATATGAAATTTAGTATAAATTGTTTCCAACACGGTTTACCTTTATCACATTATAATACTTAAACAAATTGTTCTTTTTTTCATATATTTTATTTTGTATTTTTCTTTAAATAGGATAAATTACCGATAATAAGTAAAAATTAAGATGTATCTTATAAGTACAATAAGCTACTTTAATATCTCATTTATAATTAAAAGTAATAAATGAACCGGATGATGTAGGTGTCGTCTAGAACAAGTTTGATTTTAAGTGAAAATTTTATCTCGGTTAGAGATGTGTATAATTATGGATAATATTTTGTTTTTAAAATTGCATATAAAAATAAAAATGTATATGTACATATCTATTTTTATTTTAAATTGCGTTGAATTATACTTTTAATTTCCATTTTTTTAAATATTAATTTGATTTTTATTTTGAGAAATTCGATGTAATTAAGTTTTATTTGTCAGTGATGTATTAACAAAGTTTAAAGAGGTGTGACGTATTAATTTGTGATTTATTTTAATTTTAATTTTTTAATGTTAAAAAAAATGTCATTTGTTTAGTTATCGTCGTGCCACGTGATAATAATAATGTTACGTGTCACAACACACTAGGTGTCAAAAATTATTGAATTTTTATAAAATTTGTTACTAGATTGAAACAAAAAAAAAAAACCAAAATCAAAGTAAGACAAGTACAATGACACCTAGCATGATAATGACATCTAACACTGTCATTGTCACATCACACTGTCATCACCACATCAACTTGACACGTGACAAATTTTTAATTTTTTTCTTAAATTAAAAAAACAAAAAATTATTAATTGACACGTAATACATTTTTAATGTTGTTAGTATAATACTAACAAAAAAGACATGTTTGGATTAAAATTTTCAAAATATACCAAATTAAGACACTTATAAAAATACCAAATTAATATTTCCAACAAAAAATGACCAGAAAGACATGATTTAACCTTTAAAATTTTAAAATATTTTCAAGTTATTAAATAGTCCAAAAAATTATATGAATTTTTTTCATTTAATTTTATAACTTATTTATAAAACATACATTCTATCTTTTTTATTTTTTATACAATTATTTTATATTAATTTTATTATTGATATTTTTATTTTATATATACCCTTATAATTTATTTTTTATATTTAATATTAAGAAAAACATGTATTCTTTTAATTGATACTCGATATCATATTTTCTTGACTTGTGATTTTTATTTTCTGTAAAAAAATATTTAATTAATATTTAAAATAATAAATAATGAATATCAGTATAATGAAGAATAATTTTATTTACTTTTATTAAGGAATTGTATAAGGTTACCGTTGGGTAAATAAAATGAATTATGAATTAAGATTATAGTTATACTTATATTTTTATTAGTTTTAAATAATTATCCACCTTTCTTAAACTTTTAATAAAATAAAAATGAAATCACGAGAATTAAATTAAATTCCTACTATAGGTTTGATATTTTTATGGCAGACAAGCAGTTTTAATTTCTTTACCAAATAAAATATATTTCAATCAAATTACACCTATTGAATTTCCATCAAATGTTATATTATTAAATAGTCTTTAGAATTTTTTTACATAAATCTGTATTAATCTAAAATATCTAACGATATAACATCATTTTTAAAATATAAATTATTTAAGAATTATTTTATTGTTGTTCCGTTTCACTGATATTAATAATCATGATAATATTAAATTTTAATTTAATAACTAGGTTGACAAAAACTTATTAATACTATGTAAAACTTATACCAATATAATTTTATTTAAAAAAAAATAATATTATCGTTATATATATATATATATATATATATATAATAGCACCTTAAGATATAATATTTAATTATTTATTTTTGATTATTTATATTTGTTGTGTGTGCATACGTTAATTAGTTTGTATTTTTATTGTGAATTATATATTTTATTATTTAATAAATTTTTATGCCATCACAAATAAACTTTAGATCCACGTCTATTTTAAATGTATTAAAAATTATAAAATTGAACATATATCAATCATTGAAATTTTATACAAATAGCATTAATTAATTTCGGATGTTTAATTCTTACATTAATAATTAAATGTGATAATTATCATAAGATTAGAATTTAGATTTACCTAAAAGTTTAAGTTTTCTTTCCACTTATATAAATACAGTGATAGTCCCTATTCACAGACACGCACTTGCCATTATAAACAGTGTGGGACTCGCTTCAGTGCTGCAAATTGAGCAGTATCATTCCCAGTTCTTCACGCCACCAAAAACCAGAGAGTGAAGATTTTTGAAAAGCAGAACAATGAAGCTTGGTTTCTTTCTGTTTTCTCTGGTTCTCTACCAGATGATACTACAACCTGGGATCTTCAAAGTAGAAGGTGATGATGATGATGATGAGTTTGTGAGAGTAAGAGGGGTGCAGCTTCTGCTGAATGGGAAACCCTTCTATGCTAATGGTTATAATGCTTATTGGCTCATGTACATGGCCTCTGATCCATCTCAGAGAAACAAGGTTTCATCTGCATTTCAAGTAGCTGCAAACCATGGACTCAGCATAGCAAGAACATGGGCTTTCAGTGATGGTGGAGATAACCCCCTTCAATACTCTCCTGGATCCTACAATGAACACATGTTCCTGGTCCGTTTTCATCTCCATTTTGCAATCTCACTGCATTCTTTTCTATAAACATTCTGATAACCTTAAACCTCGACTTCTAAGCGATGTAAGACGGCATTTAATTTTAGACTTCGACTTCTAAACAATGTAAGATTAGCAAATGCCGTGTGAAGAAGATTAAAGATTTGTTTAAATTTAATTATAATGTTTATGAAAGCATATAATATGATCATGTTATAGATATTGTTAGGAATTCAAGTGTGAGTCTAAGTCTCACATTAATTAGAAATGAGAAAGTAAAGCATTATATAAGAATAAAAACCCATAAACTTATTGTCTTAAGATTTTTGTTGAGAGTGATGCCAATACCTTATATAGTTGAACTCAGGTCTCATTACTGTTATATCTTCTCAGTAAAACCTCCTCAATAAACCTAACAAAGTGATATCAGAATTAACATTAGTTGTTCTGTGAAATGCATGCCTGTTATAATTGGTGTACAGTTTTCTGCAGCGGTAATAATGATATTTTGGCTGTGTGAATAATGAAGGGACTAGACTTTGTAATATCAGAAGCCAGAAAGTATGGGACCAAGTTGGTGTTGAGTTTGGTGAATAACTATGATGACTTTGGAGGAAAGAAACAATATGTTGAGTGGGCAAAGAGTCAGGGCCAGTCCCTACATTCTGAAGATGATTTCTTCACAAACTCTCTTGTTAAGGAATTCTACAAAAACCATATCAAGGTAATTCAACTTTTCATTACTGTATTTTCTTTTCTTTTTAATATTATTTTATCAGATCAATTTAGAATATATAAATAATCGTTAATTTTATCTTACAGGCTCATTTTATAAGAATGAGTTAAACCGAAAATTCACTTTTAATATGATATTCGAGTCATGTATTGAAGAGATTTGTTGTCTGTTGAACATGTTGTTTCACCTATTATCAAACTATTATTAGATTATCTATTAATGTGTAGTATCATGTTCGAGTTGTATATGTCTCAGCAAAATAATATTGATTTATTGATTTATAGTATATAATTGGAAAAAGGAAGTTCAAAAAAAGTTTACCATCACCAGCTTTTGTAGTTGTTTGGTATGTGAGCATAAATGTTTAGCAGCTGAAAGGTAGCAAGAATTAATGAAGCTGTTATAGAGGTGTAGACTTTTCTTAAAGAATGTTGCTACTTGCTACTCCTACAAACTTGTGATTTTTTCAACCATCTTAATGTTTGTACATGTGCACTGTGCTATCCACCACTTCTTATATAAAGAGCATTTAAGTACAACGAATCAAACAAACACTGCATGAAGAAAAATTCAGCACTAACTACATATGCAGTGTGCAGTAATTTTTTATTATTATTAGTTGCTGTCTCAGCTACTTCTGCTCGTGACAACATTTGTAGCAAGGTTTTTGAAGTGAAAAAGACACATAACAATGTGGTTTTATGTTTTGTCTGCATGATAGAGTGTACTCACAAGGCGTAATAACTTCACGGGAGTGGTTTACAAAGATGATCCAACCATAATGGCTTGGGAACTCATGAATGAAATTAGATGCCCTTCTGATCATTCAGGAAACACAGTTCAGGTAATTATTACAAAGAAAAAAAAATTATTTAAAAAAAGAAATTCTTTATTGGATGCATTAGAATTTGTTATTGTGTATTGAAATTCTCAAAAAGTATTTTCTAAAGTTTTGTCCAAATAAATATAGCCTTCAATTTTGTTAGGAAGAATAGAAGGGTAGAAAACCTTTAGACATGAATGTATTTTTTTTTAAAATACAGAGATGAAAATAAAAAATAAATAAATTTCTTCTATCTGTCTACTATTTTTTTTACAAAATTATTGAAAACAAGGTTGATATAACTGTCTTTTGAAACAAATGTTTGAAACTCTAGCCTCTGGTTAAAGTAGAAAAAAATATATCATCAATTAATTCGAACTTGGTGTAAATATATTTTGAAGATGACTATAAAATAACCAAACATATCAAATGTCACCATATATCTTTAGATGACGAAATAAAACCTTTATGTACTATCAATACAAAGAAAAAGAAAACTAAGAGAATCCTTTATAATTATTTATGAAAAAGTAATACAATTATATATGATTTTTGTTTTGAAACATTTTGACAGGCTTGGATTACTGAAATGGCAACTTACTTGAAATCCATAGATGGAAATCATTTACTTGAAGCTGGTCTGGAGGGCTTCTATGGACTTTCAAAGAATGAGTCTAATCCAAATTTCCAAGTTGGAACAGATTTCATTGCAAACAACCAAATCCCTGCCATTGATTTTGCCACAGTTCATTCATACCCTGATCAATGGTGTGGAATTTCACTTCTATTTAATCATCAATCACCATTTTTCTTAGGCCACATTTAGACACATTTTATCTATAAATATCTCCTTAGAATTCTTAATGCTGCCTAAAAAGGTTGATACACTTCTTTCAATCACATACAGATAGATATATATTGTTAGAAATTTCACATCGATTAAAAATAAGACTAATTCAGAATGTAAATCTTACCTTACAAGTTAGTCTTGTAAGGTTGATACACTATCAATCAATCACATACTGCTGTATATTGTTAGAAGTTTCATATCGGCTAATAAAATTAAATCTTACCTTACAAGTTAGTCCTGTAAGGTTGATACACTGTCAATCAATCACGTACTGCTGTATATTGTTAAAAGTCTTACATCGACCGATAAGAGATTAATTCATGATGCAAATCTTACTTTACAAACCAATTTTATAAGGTTTAGTTAGGTTTAAAGTTCACCTAACTGGTTTCTTAGTATTCTAAGGAAAGATTTTATTTTTGATGATAATGCTGAATTGGGTAAGGTTATGAGCAGGTTACCAGGATCAAGCAATGAAGAACAAACCTTATTTTTGGTTCGATGGCTGAATGATCACATACAAGATGCACAGATTATTATTCAGAAGCCAGTTTTGTTTGGTGAGTTTGGAGTATCAGTGAAAAACATGAGCAGTGACTCAATTACACTAAGGGATCAATTTTTCAACTTGGTCTATTCTTCAATCTATTCATCAGCAAGTGATGGTGGTGCAGCAACTGGTGGCTTGTTTTGGCATCTTTTAGCAGAAGGAATGGATTCTTTTAAAGATGGCTATGAAGTGCCCTTAGATGAGAATAGTTCAACTGCTACTTTGATTGCTCAAGAGTCTCAGAAGCTCAACAGAATCAGGATGAAGAAATCCTCCATTGTTAAGAAGAATAAAGCAAGGGATGTTAGAAACTGAGATAAGTCTTCAACACTTTGTAAAATGAGTGTTCACTTTTTCTTTATTCTAGTAAAAAATTATTTAATTATAAAGGAATATTTATTAAATAGTTTTTATTATAAATAATTATTTAAATTTAAAAATGTAAAGAATCTTTGATTGAAACAAAACAACAGAAACTATTTATTCCGAAACTGAGAGAGTTCCTACATGAAGTGTAACTTGGAGTATACAATGGAACAGACTAATCCTACTACACTTTCTGCAACAAACTCCTTCAAATCACTGTTCCATCTTTGATTGTTGCATTCTTCACTATAACTACGATGCCAGACCTAATGTAGAATCCCTCTTCAGGCCTGTCAGCTTCTTCAACACCCTGTGGAGTCATCAAAAAAACTAAATCAGCAAACAAAACAAAAACGTTGGATTGTGAAAAACCATGTTTCCACAGTGAGTTTTTTATGCAACACTTACATCAGCATTGGCAATGATCACATTTCTTCCTATTTTGGCATTCTTGTCAATGATGCACTTCCTTCAAAATCAGAAACAAAGAACTTAGAATGAGGCAATGGTCAAATTCCAAACCATTTGATCACAGAATTCAGTTTTTTACTGGATTTTGTGTTGCTATTTTCTGTTGAGCATTAAAAACACACTATTTTGATTCTGAAAGAATAAGGAACAACACTAGACATTTTTGTTCTATTTGAGTATGAAAAGGTTTCACTAAGTGACATCATGGTACCTGATTTTGGTATTCTCTCCAACACCCATTGGAACCTTTCCAGCTGCCAGCAGTGTTGCAATTTCAGAATCAGTTTGATAGAAGTCAGCACCCATCATCATGGTATCCTGCATAACAAGGTTCATAAGTACATGCATCTCACACAGCATCCTCAACTTTTACTCCTATAATACTCATTTGCAATTATTTAAATCGAATTCTGCAGTTTCAATTAAGAAAAAACAACTCAGAGGGGTGAAATGGTGTGCTAAAGTTTTGACATTTTGAGGCCATGGTACCAATTTTCAATGGTGAGAAGTATAACCCTTCATGATGCAGAGAAAAACTGCAGAATAAGCTTACCTGAAGCTCTGAACCAGCCTCTAAACGTGAGCGCAAACCAACAACAGAATGTTGAACTTTACACTGATTCAAGAAGACCCCATGAGAGATAATTGCGTCCACAATCTGCAAAAACCAAGCTCAGTTATTCATTTGCTGTAATAGCATAAAAAAAAAAGAAGCAAACCAGTAAAAGTTATCACTCTTACCCTGCATTTTATTGCTCTAGTGGGTGGTAGGTTTCTTGGGGAAGTGAAGAAAGGCCTCTTCTGATCATAGAACTCAAACTTTGGAGACTAAAAATAATAAAACCAGTAAATGTCACAGATGGGAAAAAAAACTTCAAATTAAGAATTAACTATAGAGGAAATAAACCTGTTCTGTTAGGTCCAGATTGGCTTCAAAGAAGGACTTGATAGTTCCAATATCTTTCCAGTAATTCTTGAACATATATGCCTGAAAATACAAACAGAAACAAAATCATCAAGAACAGAAAGGAATTTTACTTCATTAGCATAAGAGCATCATTCAATTCCATGGTTTGGATTGTTTCTCACTTGGACTTTGTGGTCCCTCAAAGAAGATGGGATAATTTCAGATTCTAAGTCATTACAAGAAGGACAACTCCATCTTAGCAGTTTCAGCAGCACCTCAGTTCTGAACACAAAAACTCCCATTGGAGAAATGAAAGGATATTTCTCTGCTTCTTCTGCACTTAACCCTAGGAGAGTGGTATCAACACGCTGCAGTTATCAAAGTGACAGTGAATTAGCTCTGAACAACACTTCATTTTTCATTCAATATCTGAAATGTGAGAGTTAAGGCACAACTATTGTACCATTGCGTTCACATCAGCTTCATTTGGATTTTCTAAAAACTCTGTAACCCTTCCCCTTTTATCAATTTTCATTAGCCCATGATCATATGCACCGCTACAAAATAGTTAACATTGGTCAACTCCAACAGTTTATTGTTTCTGAAATTAATACATTTTACTTTTCCATATACATACCTTTCATCCATAGGTACACATGAAACTGTGATATCAGCATTGTTCGCACTGTGTTGCTGCAAGCATAGTCCTCATCAATTAGTGTTAACTTTAGAAATTGGTCACTGCATGTTTCTGTAAGCACAGTTCCCATGAACTATGTACAATGAATGATGAAATTTTAGCTGAGAAATTAATTAAGTTGTACCTCCACAAGCTTCAAATAGTCCATCCGGCAAAGATGGTCACCAGAAATTATCATTATGTGTTCAATATTCTTGTTCTTGGCATCCTGCATGGTAATCATCCACACACACATTCATTTTATGTTACTAAATAAGAAATTTTAGCATAGATTCATGTAGCATTCATAATACCTACCTCAAAAACCCAGATAAATCGCCTCACTGCATCAGCTGTTCCTTGGAACCATTTGCTCCCAGATTCTCCAGGAGTTTGAGTAGCAGCCAAGACCTGTTTCATGTAAATTACCCCAACTTTGATCATAGATTCACCGATAAGTTTCTTCAAACTTGTCTATAAATCTCACTCTTTTTCAAATGCTGGAAACAACTTACCTCCACAAAACCACCTCCAAAGTTCACTCCATTTTTAATATTATACGTGCGAGACAGGTGCGCATTGAGGGAGAAAGAGTTGAACTGAGTTAAAACGTACACTTTCCTGATGCCACTGTTGATGCAATTGCTCATAGGAATATCTATGAGTCTGTAACACCCTCCAATGGAAACCTGCAAACATCATGAAATTGTTAATCAATAACTCCACACATATATTTCATCACATTCAGAATCCATCACTGTCACGAGAATCTTTAATGTCGGAAAATTTAAAACAAAAACCTCTAAAGAAAATGATATAAACTAGAAAACCATACAGCGGCCTTGGCTCTTGTGCTGGTAAGAGGAAAGAGTCGAGTTCCAGCACCTCCACCCAGTATGATGGCAGCTACATTTTCAGGGTTTGCCTTTGGACTCTGAAAAACTGATCCCTCCGTTGCCTACCAGAAAAATCAAAACCGACATTACTATTTAGAATCATTAACGAAAACAAAAACATCTCATGCACCAACATGTGACTCAGATCAGATGACAAAAAACACACGTGTATCATCAGAAAAATGTTTGCATGTAGCTATTACCGGAGACTCTACGTTGACGTTGACGTCTGAAGAGTAAACAGCGCGTGCAGTGGCAGGCTTGAGACTCGAAGCCTTAAAACTCTTGCATGGTTGAGTACTGGGAAATCTTACGTTAAGACTTCCCCTTGTGTTCTCACCCCAGAAGCCAGAACTTCTTCTTCTTATCCCAAACCCCTTGTTAGCTACAATATTACGGCTTGCATCGGGAGTTGCAATGGTTGCATTCATCATGGCTCTCTTTCACACTCTTGAACAATGCAGTACTGAGGGACCCAGAAGTGAAGTGTGTTGAGTTGAGATCAGTGAAATCAAGTTTTTCTTATGGTATTTGCGTGTGTATCAGATCTGAAAGTGACGAAATATATATAGATTTTTGATGAGATTGTTAGAGAATATCATGGGTGAGAGCCATTGCCAAATGAGTCATTACCAGCGAAAAAAATGGCAGAAATTTATGCAGTTCATGACTCACTACATGCTACACATTATATCTTCCGAGGAATCAGATGGTATTCACAGAACAGAACCTTTGGAACCTTTTTTTTTTTTTTACGTGTTAGCTTCCTTAAAAACTTTGTTTTTGTCCTAAAGAAAATGTTTTGTTCTAACTATTAACATCAACATTCTTTTTCTAGTTCAATAATTGTGATGGCATAATTTTCAAATTATTTAAATGTGTATTAAAATAAAAAATTATTTTGATTTGGGTTAAAAATTGGACCAAAATGATTTGGACTTCTACTTCCTATATTTCCTACATTCTTCAAATTCTTAAACTGACTATTTAGCTATAACTAACTTCTACATATTCTGAAAAATTTAAAGAATAAACTTTTTCGAATTTCTAAAATAAGAAATTTCGGAAATAAAATTTCAGAATATAATTTTTAAAATAGAATTTTCGAAACATATGAAATTTGTTTTTTGGTATGAGATTTTCAAAATAAACTTTCTAAAGCATATATAATATATTTTTGAATGAATTTTGGATGAAACATATTTTGAATAATATTTTGGAAAGAACTTTCTAAAGTAAATGAAATATGTTTCAGTTTTTAGAATAATATTTTGAATGTTTTGTCTAAAGAAGCAAAACTAATTAATATCAACACTCTTTTTTCTAGTTCAATAATTGGGATGGCATAAACTAACTAGGAAAAGTGAAAATGAAGCAAAACTTTCAAATTACTTAAATGTGTATTAAATTAAAAAAAAATTATTTCATTATAATAGAACTGGGTTAAAATTCGAACAAAATGATTTGGACTTTTACTCCCTATTTCCTACATTCTTCCAATTTTTAAAATGACTATTTTGCTTTCATTAACTATAACTTCCTGAATATATATATATATATATATATATATATATATATATATATATATATATATATATATATATATATATATATATATATATATATATATATATATATATATATATTTTCTAGAATTAAAGCTTAATGGGCTTGTTGGGCCGAATGGAGAAGCCCATTTGGTGACGACCACATATGCAATGTCTGTCCGTAACCATAATCTCATCTCTGTCACAAACGGATAGGTACCTGAAAATGGCGCAGAGTGTGACGAACACATTCCTTCGAGGAACACCCATTCTTCCACTTCCACCTCCTAAGAAAAACGTAACCAATTTCAAACTCAGAGGTACCAAGTTTGAGTGTGGAATGATGAATTTTGATAGAGTTTTTTGTTTGAATTTGTTGGCAGGTAGGGAGAGTGGTGCAGTGTGGGGTGCGGTGCAGGAAGAAGGATATACACCCAGAGTTCCATGGCGACGCCAAGGTGTACTGTAACGGAGAGCTGGTGATGACGACGGGTGGGACCCAGAAGGAGTATGTGGTGGACGTGTGGTCCGGGAACCACCCTTTCTACCTCGGCAACCGCTCGGCGGTTATGGTGAGCGACGACCAGGTCGAGAAGTTCAGGAAGAAGTTCGGCGAGCTCACGCAGATTATGGAGATTCCTGTGCTCAAAGGAGAGATTGTTATCCCCTCTAGACGCAAGGGGGTTTCCAAGGGAGGCAAAAAGAAGTGATCTTCTCTTTCTCATCTTGGTAATTTTTTTTTTTTTTGTTCAATTTCAATTTGTGTAATATGATGAAACACTTTTTCTCTCAACTGTTTGAAAAAATGCTGCAATGGATATTGTTTTCAGCAAACGGGTGAATGTGGATATGTTTGTCACTGGTAAGAAAATGCACTGGGATTCGTTGTGTTGATTTTTTGCTCTGACAGATAAAACTACTCGGGTGTTACATTTTTTTTTTTTGTTCGTTTGGATTAGTTTATTTTTTACTCCAATTTATAAACGAGCTTGTTAATTTTTATTTCTGAGAAGAAAAATAAGGTCCAAACGATATGGTTATGAGACTTGAATGATGAGGATAATGGTGTTGGAGATCTCGTTCGATTAGTAATGTGGTTAAAATAGTACATATTAGTGGAAGAGAACTCGTCTCATGAACCAGCTTCCTGAGTTGCATTAAATATTAATTGGAATTTTTGAATGATCTCAGAATCTATGTATGATTCTATTGAAGTGACTGTTATATTGGCTGATAGAGTCACCCGTTCTCTTACCATTGTCAAATCAATGCACAAGTACACAAACTTATGTTCACAAGGAGTGTTAGAAATTTCAAATTGACTTGTAATATGATACAATGAAGGGATATCCTTCACTTCATGACCTAGCTTTGGAAGTTGTGATAAGCTCAAATCCAAATTCTAAAGTTCTTGATGTTGTTGTTTGTTAAGAGCTACAGAAGTACAATTGAGTTCAAGGATTGATGTGGGTGGGAAAATTCCTTCATGAACTTTCTCAGTTATTTGAGGCAGGGGATTTCTCTATGTCCTAAGGATTGTATAATTTTGAAAGCATCTGAGCACGAACTTCTCCTCTGTTTTTTTGTTAGCTGATGTAACCTGCAAGCTAATTGGAGGATAAAACCATGAACATGGTTGCAATTTAATTTCTTATCAGTTTTAGAACTGTTTCATGTCCATAAATAAATAGACTATGCAGAACAGTATGTTTGATGTTCTGCATAGTTGGTTTTGGTCTAGGAACCTTCCCAGTTCCTGCAGAATGTCGCGGTTACCATGATCATGTGCTAATTAAAGTTTCACAACATTGATAATGATTTACTTGTTAATTAATGTTTTGAACTTGCATGCCTGTTTTTTTTTAATAAACCAAAGATTATTGAAACATGAAATAGAATTACAAGGTATAAGGTGCTGCATATTGAATGAATATTACTCTGGCTGTTACATTTTGATGCTGTGTCCTGTTTTAGATTTTTGCGTGCATATTGATGTTAATGGCAGCCAAAATCTGAGAACACTTTATCATGCACCCAAAGCCTCCCTTACAAGAATTGTTGCAGCAAACTTATATACCAGAAAATGACTGGAACAAACTTATATTCGATAATTTTGCAGATACTGCTAAGCTTTATCATTAGCAGAACTTTCACTGTGTGTGAATGTGAGTATTTGACAGCTGAGAGAAAGTACAAATGCTGGTTCAATCATTATTTTCTTTTATCGGCAAATATTAGTTGCTGATATTTTGTTAGCGCATGATGGTTGATCGTTTCATGATGTTCCTAAAGATAACATTACCAAGGTTTGAGAGAATCGCATGATCTTATGAACTTTAATTTAGATGTGTTCTTGTTATAAACTGTCTCATACTGTAAGGACAAAAAGGATGAAAAATAAGAAATTAGCTATTAAATGCACAAAGAAAGAGTCATCTTCATGAATGTGAGTGAAAATCTTCATAAATGTGAGCAAATTTGCTTTCTGCACACCCTATAGATTTGGTTTCTGAACATACTAATATCGTAATATTTTTGTTTTAAGAATTCTCTTTTTGTGATGTATTAAGGTCCAATTCAATATAATATGCTGTTTGGACTGCATAAAAATGGTTTAGAATCCACCAAAAAGTTATAACTACAAAAAAGTGGACACTTAATCAATCAAAATGTTGAAATAAAATGAGAGAAGATGCAATAATTAAAGAAAAACTAAGTAACTGTCGATATTAATCAATCATATTAGTAACTTAATCCATTAAAATATTTTTTTAAGAATTCAGAAAATGAAATTAAACTGTATTAATCGATTATGTTATTTACTTAATCAATTAAATGTTGACTTAATCGATTATGTCCAGATTTAATCAATTGGTACAAAAATAAAACAAGGTTTCAATTTGTATTAACCTATTCCATTAAAATTTGACTAAAATTGAGGATCTTTTGTTGGTTTATATACATTTTAAGACCCACACTAATATTGATCATTTACCTAACACACCTCTTATAATTATTGGTTTATATACATTTGGACATCATAAAAACATATAATTATTGAATATTTTTTTCTTGACATAGTAACATATTTAGGCAAAACATATTTAAAAAAATATATATTGTTTCATTATATAAAATTGAGAAGAAAAAAAAAGTAATCTTTCAAATTTATATGAATTGATAGCGGATATTGAATATTAAATAAAGTTATATACATATCTCTAATTTTAAAAATTACACAAATTGTATATTTTAATCTTGATCATTCTCAATCAAATGTAATAGATAATAATTTATTACTCCTATTCTCACAAAACAAAAATATTGTCATTATTTAAAAAATTCATTATAAATACAATTAATGTGAAGTCCCCTTTTTCTGATATTCTAGTTTAAGTGCACCAGCCCATTTCAAACTCAACAAAACATTTCTCACCCCAACATAGTTTTCTCTCAACTTCTCCTCCAAGCAGTAATTTATATGTTACCTCCATAGTTCTGATCCTCCTTCTTCTTTTGCAATCAAATTGTGGAAAGGAAACTCTCGTAGAGCTCCCTGTTGATTCCACTTCCAGCTTCCATCCTCAAAGTAAGTCAATCCTCCTATGTTTGGTTTTGTTTAGCTTTGAATTCGAAATTTTGTCTCTGTTATGGGATTTAATCATAGGTTCTTCCTCTCCCTGTGTCCTGGTGATGAAATTCCTTAGGTTAAATTGAGGTTTATGCCCTTGCTAGTTGAGGTTGATCTCACCAAGCCCAAAAATAGTAGAAAGGTAAGGGAAGCTAACCTATTTCTTGAATTTCTGCATAGAACACCTCCCTGATGGTTTTAATTATCAAAATTGAGTGATGGATTGTTGTTTGAACTGCTGATGCCTTGGTTGATTTAAGAATTTCCCCTGATTTCTGAATTGCATGCAAAAACAGGTTGGGAATTCTAATGTTTTCGCCTAGGCGAGCAGCTCTCGCTTGAGCGAAAATACCAGAAACTCACACTTGTTTTTGCGCGAATTGTTGCCTAGGCGAGCTAGTTTCGCTTGAGCGAGAGAAACTCTCGTCTAAGCGGGACAGCTTAGCCTGAGCTAGAATTCGCTCAGATTTTGAGTTGCCCTCTCTTTGGAGCCTCGCTCAGGCGAGAATGACCCGCCTAAGCGAGATAGTCCTCTCGCTTGGGGGAGATCTTCTAGCTTGATCAAGAACCACTGTAGCTGAGTGTTTAATTATCTATTTTAATAGATGAAGCTATATGTTTGAATGTTAAAATGTGAAATTAGTCTATGATATGCTTGGATTGTTGTGACTGGTAACATGTATGGTGGATTTGCATGAATTTGGATTGTGAGAAGATGTGGTTGAACTAGAATTTCAAGGGAAATTCCAAGGAGTATGTTTTAGTGTATGTAAGGACATAAGGACTCACTATTGGGGGTATTCTGAAACTCCAATAATCATTCGCGCTCAGATAGAGCGGAATGGATTATGTCGTGCGCTCAGATAGAGCAGAATGGATTATGTCGTGAGGAGTAGCAGGAGGTCATAGTCTTTGGACTTTATCAAGTCTTAGACGCGAAGGGGACTTACCTTGTGAGTGATAGGGTGATAACCCCTTGAGGCCAAACTCTGCAGAGTTTGGGAACCGTCACAGGTGCACGCCACCAAGAGGTCCAGTGTCGCTTACATAATCCAGATATTGAGTCCAAAGTCATGTATTTATGCTGTGTTGTGGTGGTTTAAGTAATTCCGGTGAAAATGAGAACAATTGCTTGGTAATCATAATTGAACTGCATGTTTTCTCTTAATTAAGTTAGCTTACCCTTCTTGCTTGTGTTTGTTTCTTCTTGTGTGTTTTCTCCTTTGCAATGATCACCTACTACTTGGCGTGAGCAAAGAAAGATACAAACGAAGACACTCCCCTCTTGGATAGGAGTTGAACCCGTTGCATAGGATATCCAGCAATAGACTCTGTTTCATGTTTTGATTAAGAGTCAGATGTTGCGCTAACTCCTTTCTAGCATAGGTTGTAAATATAGTTGGTACTTATATGGTTATTTTGGATGATTGTATTAATTCACTATATTGGCCTATTTCTACACTATATTGACCTATTTCTACTATCTACGTTGCTTGATTACGATACAATGTTTTGTATTTAGTAACGTAAAAACTATTAAATGAGATGTTACAATTAATCCTTTAATTAAATTAAATTATAAAATAACTACGCTTATAAAGAATCTACAAGTTGAATTATAATTTATAATGTCATGTTGTTAATGATATAAACTTTTAAATATTTATTGTTTTTTTTCTCTACTAGATTATTAGCATTTTCTTTTGGAATAAGCCGTTACATGTCCAATATTCAAATTTTGAACAGTCATTGATCATTGTGGGCACAGTGATATTTATTTGTATTATTAATATTATTATTATTATTATTAGCGTAAACAACAGGCACTATCGCGTCTGTGTATGCATTTTTTAAATATGTATGTTATTATATTCGTAGGTGATAATATTGTAATATTATTAAATTAATATATAAATTAAAATTATATTTATTAAAAATGAAATGAAATATATAATAACAGATGAAAGAATAATCATTAATAAATAAAGACGAAGAGAAGAAGCAGAAACATCCGATTTTATAAAAATCTTCTAAAAGTAACGGTCAGTTTTTAAAAATTTAATAAATTATTATATTTAAAGGGTAAAATGGGTATTTTGAAATGTGAACACAAAAAGAGGGATCCTCTTTATATATTGTTATAGATTATTATTATTATTATCAAAATTTGGCTGAGTGTGGTATCAAATGAATGCACAAATCAAGATCTTTGCCTAAATAATTCCATTTTTTCAGTGACACTGAGTTTTCAAACTTGATTATGCCTAACCTTGTTTGGAAATTTCAACTTTACAATAATGACTTTGCAAATTTAGTTATGTTTTCTATTTTTAAAAATTGTGACTCTATTCAAATAAACAAAATATAAGTAGCCTAATTCAATGCGAATTAAATATCAGAACCAAGACGATATAATACAATTTAAGTTAATTAAAAGTGTTTAAATAAAATTAAAATATAGCTCGCAATATAATTCACTTAGCAAAGATAAGATAATAAGAGAAAATAATTAGTTCTTTGAAATCACCATGTTTTGGACTGGAGTGTGTTACCCAACCCACGTCACTGTGACGTATAATTCTTTTTTTTTTTCGAATAAGGATTTTTTCTTCTTCTTGAGACTCTAAAATTTTAAATATAAGAATGACAAAATTAGCTCAAAAGTAGTTGGTAGCTTATAAAGTCATAATTCATAAGTTCTGAATTTATAAATTAACTTAATTGTTAGGTAAAGTTAGTTTATAAATTAATTGATAAACTATAAATAATATAAAAAATATAATTATATAAGTTTTATTATATAAAAAAAAACTTTTTTTCTAAAATATTTTTTAAAATTTAGTATTTATATTTATTTTAAAATTTCCATTTATTTTTTCTATTTAAATAAGTCATTTCTCTAAACTAATTCCAAGTATTAATCAATTTTTTATTTACTTTTAGAAAAAAATATTATCCGTTAATTTAAATTATTACTACATGCATAAATTTTTCTTACATTTTTCACTTGTGTCTAATTTTTATCTTCATCTATGTAATAATACATACAAAATTAAAACTAATAATAAAATATAAAAAATAATGATTGAAGAAAAATTAAATAAAGTGAATTATATCTTATAAATTAAAATATTTTAAAGGTTTAATTAGTCGGATGATACCCACTTTCATATACATGTGTCACTTTGGTACCCGCTTTTAGAGAGGTGTCAGTTGAGTCCCAACTTTTGAAAAGATGCTTCAATTAGGTCTTTTTCAGCAAAATATATCGTTAACGGTATTCATATTTAAAATGACTTACAAAATTAAGTATTGATATTTATATCAAAATTTAGTGGTAAAATTCATGAATTAAGTTAACGGTTATAGTAATTTGTGTCTGGAAGGGATCTGATTAAAACACTTTTTCAAAAGTTGGTACTAGATTGTCACATTTTTAAAAGCGGGTACCAAACTGATACATCTAAATGAAAGTGGGTATCATTCGACTAATTAAACATATTTTAAAATAAACTACTTTAATGTGCTACAACAATTTTATACTAATTAGAATAATTTATAAATTAATTAAATAAATTAATAACCAACTTATAGTCTTACTAGACATTATTTGTGATGATTTAATGATAAGAACATGATGTAAGGTATATGTCAATGGACTGTCTTGGGTGAATAATTTAGAAACACTTGGAAGAGAAACTATTGAAGTTTGGAGAAAATTAGGAAAAATGATGCATGAGATATTATAATTGGTTCCAAGTGTCGGTTATCTCATATCCACAAATAAAATTGGTAAGAAAAAAATGTCAGGTTTATATATAGGTTTATATATGCATCACTGATGATATACCAAATTGACACAAGTTTCATTGAGGTGTGTTCTTCAACAAAATTATTGATGTTTTGAATTATGTATATTAAAAAGAAAATATTTATTCTGTTCAATGTTTTGTTTTGTTTTGTTTTGTTTTTTTAATAATATTTTATGTGATGATAAATGATGGATAAACTTTGAGATGTGAATATAATTGAGATGTAAAAGTTAATTATGTTTAGTTTGAATTTATTGGGAATTAAAATGTTAAGAGTTAAATATGTTTTTGTCCCTTACTTTTCTCTGAATTTTGGAATTACTCAATTTCAAAACTTTGAACCAATTTAGTCATTCATCTTTCGAAATACGTGGATTTAGTTATTTTAATCAAATTTTGTTAAGTTTATTTGACATTTCAAACGCGTTTCATAATAGTATTTGACTTAACATTAAAGGAAAAAATGTGTCAAACAGTATAAACAACTCAAATACAATCCTGAAATGCGTACAAAACATCAAATAAACCTAACAAAATTTGATTAAAAGAACTAAATTCACGTATTTCGAAAGATGAATGACTAAATTGGTCTAAAATTTTGAAATGAACTAATTCCAAAATTCACTAAAAGTTATAGGACCAAAAACATATTTAACCCAAATCTTAATGTAAGAATAAGAAAATAAATTTTTTCAAGTGAAATTTGAATATTTTATCGTCAAAATTCATATTTTAAAACAGAACAATTGATTATTCAAGTTTTGTTTATAAATATTATCATTTCTTTAAAATGTTTATTTTTTTCTTTCTATGACTTTTTTATAAGATTTTGAGAGATTTATCTTTTTATAAAGATCGGATAAAAAAATCATCGTAAGGATCATGTGGTAAAATAGAATCATTATATTTGATCAGATTTTTTTTATTTGAATAAAGTCATCTTTACTTCTTTTCTTTAATTATTTTTAAAGTTTTGCATGTATGGGTATACAATTATTACGTGTGACTCAATAATGTTCAAGGTGAAACTCTATTCTTTTAAGATTGTTAAGATATGTTCAAATTATTGATCTAAAATTTTTATGTATCGACATTTCATTTTATGTGAATGAAAAACTATTATATTTTTTTAATAAGTAGTACAAGTTAAATGATCTCATTGTAAGGATAATATAGTCACTACAATTGTTTTAGATAGATTTTTTTTATGTTTGTTGATGTTGAATGTTGAAATGAAATGTTTTGAATTAAATGCTTTAATATGATTGGTCAGTGAATTTAAGTCCATATATAAAGTTTAGTCTTATTGGCTCAGTGGGACAACATTTTAGAACTAAATATACTAGTTTTAGCATTTTTTTTGTCTTTTTAATTACTTAATTAGTGGTCTACAAACACTTAATAGATAATGGTTGAAAATTCAGTGGATGAAGTCATATATGGAAATTTAAAACTATTTGACATGTGGGTTTGTTGTACAATTGAATACAACAACTCAAAGTTTAAGAACAAAAAGTAGAGGAAATTGAAATTATCTAGTTCGTACAAAGATATTTTTCGTGGAAAGTATTAAAAATGTGTTTTAAACCGATATAATAGGAGAAACGATATTAGTGAGAGATGTGATGTGAAAAAAAATTAAAGTTCTCGTAAGATTTTTTTTTTTTTCATTATTGCCATAATTTTATAAATTTAAAAATTGGTTTTTCAAAGTCAAATATAATATGTAAAGATTTCCTCAAACTCTCCACACGTACTTTAAATTCCAAATTCATCACACCAATTAGTTGGAATGTTATATAGGTTCTCGTCTATGATGCACAGATATGATACGTGTATCAGATACGACACGTATCTTATACGTCAATACGTTTATTTTGAAAAAAATAGGATACGATACGTGATAGATACACGGTATATGAATAATGAAAAGTGTGCAATAATTCTTAAAAACATAATAAATAAATGATTGTTATTGCGTAAATCCAAATTAAAACTATATGTACTAAAGTTGCCAACATAAAAAATATAAATTATTGTCATCATATAAGTATCATTACAAGAAAACTTTTAAATAATGACCAATTTTAATAACCAAAAATATGTTAGAGACCAATTTCCTAATTAGAGACAAGTTTAGAAAGCAATTATTTTGGTAGGCAAAACTTTGTTAGCTAATATTAGTGACCAATTTATAAACCAATTATTTTGGTAGTCGAAACCTTAGCTAATGTTAGTGACCAAATTTGAAATCAATTCATAATAAAAACTATTTTAGTTACCAACTTAAAGACCAATTATAATTTTTTGAAACTATTTTAATTGCAAATAATTTTTAGTTTTTAAATTGGTACCTAAATTAGTCACTATATAATGACTAATTATTTTTTGTCACTAAAATTAGTCATTATTAAAATATTTTCTTTAGTGTACTACGACTTTATAAATTAGATATTTTACTGGTATGTATCAATAAAGTATCATAAAGTATCGGATACGAATATGTGACTCAAGTTAAAGTATCGGTGCATCGTAAGTTATCGTCTTTCCAAAACCTCAAAATTGAATAGTGGTGTGTCTGTGTAATCTTCTATTTGTATTATATTTATGGGTTTTTATTTCAATAAATCTGATCTACATGACTAATTACCTTGATTAATTTTATCTAATATTTTAATATATTTTAGCTTTTGTCTTAACTTAATTTTATTTTATTCACGTTAAAGGCGTGATTAATATGATGTTACTTTAGCCAAATATACTTAAGTACATCTCAGTCTATCTGGTTGAGATGTTCCCGAAAATGCATAATACACAAATATTTCTATTTAATTTAAGAAACTAAATTTAGTGTTTAAATTTTTTTTATCCATGTTAAAATATTGATTTTCCTACTTAAAGATAAAAGGAAAGGGAAGTGATGGAGTTTTTAAAGCATAAAAGGACAAAAACATATTAGATAGAACCATATATGAACGAAACGGGTGGAATGCCGACACACAACTGTTGGATTGAAAAAACTTTATAATATAATCTTATTAATAGTAATAACAATCATGTTAATGCTTTAATAATGATATAATAGTTTTGATTCATTCACCCCAAAGAAAACATGTTTAGATTAGAATTTCTATCGATTGTTATTAGGTAAATATGAGTTCGAATAATGTTTAGAAACATTTATTTAAAATATTTTGAATAGTTAGAAATAATCTGAGTTAAAATCTCACATAAGATAAAATAGATAAAATTAAATTTTATATAAGATAAAAGACTTATGAAATATATATATATATATATATATATATATATATATATATATATGTGAAATAATATTAGAGATGATAATAATCAAATTACATATGATATCATGTTTTATTTTAAAATATAGAATAAAGTAGTGTCGGGAGCAAGTAGTTGTCTTGTCTCATGAAATTCTGGAGAAAACTAACAATAAATAATACAGTAATGGATGAAAATATATAAACCCTACAAGCTTTCCAAAATTCTTAATAAAACGTTGGCATGACAAGGACACAAACCACAAAGTCACATTATAAGATAGAAAAAGATAATAATTTCACATCTCTATCTTTTCTTCCAACCACTATAATTCAAGAAATTATTATTTTGTTTTATCATTTTATTTATATCCAACAACTATTACATTAATATAATATCTAGCTGTAAGATACATAGCAAAAGATGTTAGAATATATATGTTTCTTCCATAGGGACATGGAAAAAGTTATACTATTTTTTTATATTTTAACAAATGGTAGAATAATTATTTAAAGTGTACATAATTTATTGTTGAAAATATTTATTTAATATTTTTTATTTATATTAATTTTTAGGAATTTTTAGTGTTAGAAAGTTATTATTCACATTTAGAAAATATTTCATATTATGTTATATTTATATACGTAAATATTTATATATATATTTCTTCCATTCTATATATTATGAATAAATAAAATAATAAATTTCTTTATATATCTTTTATATCTCTTCTATTTCAAGAATTTTCTAAATATTTCAAGTATCAAAATTCAAAACCTCATTCCTAGGGACATGTAGAATGGAAGAACATCTTTAACAAATTGCTATTTCGTGATCCATTTTTTTTTATGATAAAAACTATGATTTATGAGTAGTAAAAATATAAACTTAGAAAGACTAGATTTATGAGAAGGTGCAGAGAATGCGATAATCCATTATTCAAATATCCACCATAGCTTAAATCAAAATATATATAAAAAAGAAAAACTTATATAAATTACCTAAATAAAATAAAATAACAATTTCTACCTATAATATATATCTCATATATTTGTATTTCCAAAATTCATAAAAAACTTTATTGCAATAATGGGGAAGTCATGGTAAATGCTTTTTGGTACTGTGATGATGATGTTTCTGAAGTCAGAAAGACGTAAAAATGCTTGTATATACTGAATTTGAGATGAAAAAGTCCCGATAATTTTATCCTTTTTTATAATTTCTCTCACAAATTATACCACTTAAGTAAAAACAAACATTACAAAAAAAATTAAATAATAATTTATTTTAATAAAAAAGAATTATTAAATATTACATTGACCAATTTAGATATTATGTATAAAATAAAAAATTAGTAGTTACTCATAATTATGAATAAAAATTATAATTGATTGCTAAATTTATTTTTAAAAGTTAACTATTAAAATTTTGACTATCAGAAGAATTAATTTATAAATTGATTATTAAATATTAGTCGTCAATGTTTTAACTACGAAGAAAATTATTTTATAAATTAGTCTCTAATTAATTAGATACTAATTTAAAAAATATTTTGATAGTCAAAATTTTAGTAATTAAAATTTAGACCGTGTTTATTGTGATGTTGTTTGAATAGGAAGAGTTGAAGAGATGGATAAAGAGTTTTGAAAGAAAGATTTGTGAGAGTTTGATGTGATGAATTTGATAAATTAAATATATTTTTAAAATTAGTTTATATTAATATATTATAAATGTTTATTATATTAGATTAAAAAATGAATATTTTATCCTTTTTATTATATTATATTATTTTTTATAATATTAATAACATTCTTTGTTATATATATATATATATATATATATATATATATATATATATATATATAATTTGATTTTTTGTGCAAATCATCACACGACTGTGAAGATAGTTTAATTAGAAAGAAATTTCGTTTTTCGTGTTCAACTACAATGGTTTTCGAACTTTCATGGCAAATCTACGCTACGTGAGATTTTGGACCCATAGGTTTTGGACCCAATTGGATGGGTAAAAATCTACATTTAGACATAACCTTCATAGGAAGAATAAGTAACCATATTTCTTCTATGTATAGAATAAACACTAGACCATTAGAAGAAGCCATTAGCTCTTATGGTACACAATTCTTACCAGCCTAAGCCTTCACAAGAAGAAATGAAGGACATTTATGGCAAACACATTTACCCAGAGAAGAAAATAACCCAATTACAGCCCCTTCATCTGCTATTTTACATAACAGGTCTAGAGGACTTAGTCTAAGTTTTGTAGATTACACAAATATACCACGACTTGACTTAGAACAAGATAGGTTAGCTGAAAATAGACATAGCACTTCAGCCATTCCTGATAACGAACACATTTCCATGATGAATATAATACAATACGAAGAAGATGAAAATGATGAAATGACTGATGAAGAATGGAATCATCATCAGGCAATTATAGCCATGTACAGACAAGGATCTTTGGATCCCTCTACAAACACAAATATTGAAAATATTTACGATGAAACAGACGATATCATAAATAAATGAGGAATTTCAGATCTCTCTCCCCTCCCTCTGGAATCGAAGTAAGTTTTTATATGGAGTAGTTTCTTTTTAGGCATCTACGGATGCCTTGAGTAATATTTATTAAAGGATGCGGTAATCATTTAAAGGCTTAAAAACATTTTATGTACAGTCTGTCTTTATTTTTGTTAACCTGAGTTGTAAATTTATGAGAGAATTCATTATTGGAAACAAATGCTATGTTACAAACCAATTTATAAACTAATTATAATATTTTGTTAATGTGACTATTTTAGTAATCATTTATTTTGTAAAATGATATCTAAATTGGTATTTATAGTAATTAACCATTATTTGTCACTAAAATTGGTTGTTAATATGAAATTTTCTTATAATAAAGTCTTTTGGGAAGTATTAACTTAGTTTTTCTCTTAGTACCTTGCTAACACGGGTGAGCAAAATATGCATAACCGTCCAAACTTGTCCAAACCGAAAGCTAAAATGAATATACAGTCAGTTTAATTCAAATTTAGGTTACCATAAATGAAAAATCGAATAGAAATGGATTGTGATGGTCGGATTCGAATGTTAAAATAAAAATTCATGGATACCCGACCCGAACCACATTTTGTCACACCTGCGCATGAATTAGGTTTTGTATATTTTAGATCTGAAAATCTCCATCTACCTTTTCCTTTTCTTCATTTCTCTTTATTGAAAGACAATACAACTTCAACATTCCCAAACTTACACTCGCATGGACCAACAAGAGTCGTCGAAGGTCGTTTAAATCAGAAGCCTCGCTGGCGACAACACGACCCTTCCTCTTTAATTTTGTTTTGTCGCGGCCTTTCTGTGTCATCCAGCCCAGGTTGCCACCGGCACTAACGTGTCACCGCCACCCCACCTCATATGTGGTTCTTCACAACGTCGTAGTTGTTGCGATTGCAAAAGGCTTGTGGTGGGAGCATGAGACCTCAGTGAGGGTTGGGTGAGGGAGAGGAACAGTAGATATGATGAAAATGCAGTATATCTAATGAAAATGTATGAGTCAGTGGTAGATTTGATGGAAGGCGTAATTGTTGCTGCTCCGATCTGCTTCAAACTCCTTCAATCTACTTCGAACTCCACCGATATGCTTCAATCTCCTCTGATTTGTGTCATAGATGGTAGCGTGGTGGAGTTTACTTGGTTTTCGTCTCATGGCTTTAACATTTCAAACTGCATCCATCCAGATTTATCCGCAACTGAATCAACCGAACTCATTGAATCTGAGACGTAAAACGATCGGTTATGAATTTGAAATTTTAAATTCGGATTGGGTCGGATTAGTCTTGTTGAACTCTAATCCGGCCCAACCTGACCTATGCTCACCACCACTTGTTAAAAAACGATCATTGTTTTCCAACCACACATTGTCTAACCAAATTCAATTATCTGGTGACATGTTCTTCAAAAAAATCCAATTCATGTGGACTTTTCTCCTGACTAACAAAAAGATCTTGATGGAATTGTCACATATAAAATTTAGCACAATTTTACAAAAAAATAGCCCACTTGTTTCTAAAAAAAATTTGAAGCATGTTCAATATTATTTGATTGAATAATTAACTCAGTCCCTTGTTGTTTGAAAAAACCCTCCAATTCCTTTCGTATTTCTTCAATCATGATCCTTATGGACAAGATCATCCGTATAATATAAAAAAAAAAACTTCAGATGTTTTATATAAGTAAAAACTTCAGATGTTTTATATAAGTTATATTAACTTTCTATTTTTCTTTCAAACCTTAAACAATAATAAAATATTAAATTAAGTTTTTTAATTAAAATGTAAATTAAATTACCGAAGATAGAAATAAATAAAAGTTGTTGTAGGATAATACAGGATGGACTTGAGTGGTTGTAAACGAATCTAGAAATATACATGGTCACAAATCAATCGTACAAGAGTGAAACACAAACATACTATTCAAGAAATTGTCTTTTTCTTGGTCGCATTGTGTTGCATACATTTTTTCATCTCACTCACAAGTATTTGGTTCCAAAAGACTACAATCTTTTCATTCACAGTATTTGAAATCAAAAAGGTGGCAGATGCGACAGGCTTTTCACACAGAACTGATATTCAACAACACTCACGATATTTGATGTGTTCCAAAGTTTCACCAAAGTTTCAAACTTTCAATAACCTTGTTATTGCTTCACAAGGGAAACGACCAAATTGATGTATTTGGTGTCAGTGTTGGACAAATGTTCATCCACATGTTCTCCAAACCTTCGAAAAAGCTCATCCATAATGTGAGAACCAAAATGAGATTCCAACATGGACTCAAGCACAGCCCTTAGGGTTCTTGAAACTCTTTCTCCTCTAGACAGTGAATCACTCTGCAATTTCATTCCCCCATCCCACTCTATTTCATAAGCATCATGCTCTTCCGCTATGAATGACCCTTCATTTTCAATCACCTTTTTCACTTCTTCCATGCATGGGGCATAGTACGGAGCATCAAAAGAATCCACCTTTTCCTCTTCCAACAGACCCTACACAACCCCACAACACTTTTTTCTCATTTCTCATACATATCACATTACCAAGAACATATATTTATGTAAAATTTTTGGACTTTAGCATACCTGAGAAACCATGGTCATAAGGGAGCGTGCCAAGAGTTCCCACTGATAGCAACTGTGGTCGGAAGTTGGGTCCATGGTTGTTCTTCCCATGAAAGACAAGACCATGCGTCCCCCAGTTACCATTTCATGGGTACGAGAAGCCAGAAACGATGAAAAATCGTTCTTGAATTGTTGAGAATAAGCATCGAGCACGCACTGAGGACTGCTCTTTGATATGTAGATCTTTCCCTTGTTCAATGCTCTTCCATTAACGTCTTCTAATCCACCAGGAACCTTGCACCCAAAAAACAACAATAATCTTTACTTTCACGTGCATCTGTCAAAACATGTCCTACTTTCTTCTTTCTTAATCACATCAAAAAAGTTCTTCACTCTCACATTCATTCTTTTTCTTTTTGGCATTATTAACTTTTCAGTATATGCCTCCTCTTTACAATGTTCCGAAAACATGGATATAATCAAAATTAAAACCCCATCTCTCTTTGTCCTTTAACAGAGAAATTCGGTCTACACAATTTGAGCAAAGATAACTGATATATTCCTTTTTTTTTGTATCACATAGTTATGGATAATGCTGCTTTTAGTTTAATATAACAGTCATAATATAAACCTAATAGTTAAAGTGAAGTAAGTTTAATTAGTTACTTGTTTAATTAACTTCAGCTCTAATTAATACTTATTAATGTGTGTGTGTGTATATATATACCTGAGAAAGCCAATGGAGGCTGGAAGAAGAGTGCACAAAATGGAGGGTTTTGGCAGGGAAAAGCCTTCCATAGAAGGTGCCAGGAACAGCTGAAACAAAACAGGGTCCAAACCCGGTTCCTTTTTCTTGTCTTTGTTTTCTGTAGAAAGATGGCAATGAGGCAAAGATGTTGTTGAAGTCATTGGCGAAGAGGTCGTTCAAATGCACCACCAGCTCCGGTGGCGGCCGCTCCAACAGACGCGTGGTGGCGTAGACGCCGTCAACGATCTCAGAAATCACCCTCAACGCATTAGGGCCGGAGGAACAACCCATCTCAGCAATGCCCATCTTCTCAGGCCAACTTGTGCACAGAATTTGAACAATGGCTTTCTTTCTCGATGCCTCTGCACAAGAGATGATTGTGTTCTGCAAAAGGAATATATAAAAGTTTTTTCACTTCAGTTTAGTATAGCTTCTTGCGAAAATTAAGGTACGAGGTGTTTAAAACATAGGAAGATGTAATTAAGAAGAAGGTGAATGAATGAATTAACCTGAACGGAAGAGTTCATGGCATAGCTAGTTTCGCCTGCGCCTTTGTTCATGTGAAGGAGTTCCAAGGTTTCCATTTCCTTCCTTGTGGCTGTTTGCATGGTAACAGTGTGTGGAAGTTGAAGGTGTGACGAAAAGGGAAAAAATGGTGAGTGTGGTAATGTAATGGTTCCTTGGATGAGGGAAAAGGAAGAGGTATATGTGTATAAATAATAGAGGGTCATGAAAACTTGACCAAGAAAAGAATAGCAACCACAGAAAGAGATAGAGATGACAACTCTTGGTGGTGATGCAAGAATATGACATTCCAAAAATGATTTTTGCAAGACCATTCTATTTTCCCCTTTTTTCTAATTTTTTATTTTATTTTATTGTATTTCTTTCGTATAAATCAATTTTAAAACATCTCTCAAAATGGGCTGGAACTCGCGAGCCAATCTGGTTTATCACGAGTTCGGATTGGATTCAATTGAAATTTTTTTACAAATTTCAATACGGATTGATTATTGACCTGATTCACCTAAAACCCAGCTCAAGTTGAACCATGGTGAGTCGGGTTGATGCAAATAAAGGGTCACACAAGTATATTTTTGTTAAGTTGAGCTTTGTATTTGAGTAATGTTAGGTTGTTTTTTTTAGCCAAAACACAGATAATTTGTATTTTTGTCATTTTGGTTTGTATTTGGATTGTATTAAAGTTTATTTAGATTTTAATTAGAGTTATAATCTAGTTTTAACTCAAAAAAAAATAAAAAAGTTTTATTTTTTAATTAAGTGAGTCCGTGAGCCAACCCGTGGTGAGTCGGGTCGGGTTGAAATTTTTTTGACTCGCTAATAAGGTAGTCGGGTTGGGTTGGCTCACTAAGTGATCAACCTGTGGTGGTCCGAGCTGGGTCGGGTTGGGTTACCCGTTTTGACAGCTCTACAATTATTGTATATATCTTACCTAATATGCTTAATATTAATATTTTGGTTGATTTTTAAAATTGATTTTAATTATGAGTTAATTACGTTTTTACTCCTTTAACTTTGATGTAAAATTGAAATTCGTCTTTATCCAAAATCTTGATATATTTTAATCTTCAAACTTTAAAAACAAATAAATATAATCTTTTTAACATAATTATATTAAAATTTTTTGACATGTTAAACACATTTTTTAGCTGACATTGAAATGAGAATGTGTCAAACGGTGTAACAAACTCATATGATAGCTTCGATGTTAACTAAATAATGTGTTTGACACATTACAAAATTTAACATAACTAGATTAAAAGAATTATATCTATTCATTTTCTAAATTTAAAGATAAAAATTATCAAAGTTTCGGACATGAACGAATTTTAATTTTATATCAAAATTGTGAGACTAAAAACACATTTAACACTTTAATTATTAATTATTGTTGAAATAACTAAGTATCAACTTAAGTCTCACATTAGAAATGTAAATCTAATATTTAATTCAATCTTCGTGTGAACAAGACTCGAATTATATATATAATCTATTTCTAGTGAGCTCAAAAACAAAGTTAAAATAATATTTATGCGTATTGATATCAGGTCACATTTATTTAATCTTTTCCTAATCGACTCATATCTTGAAATAATAAATATTAAATATGTTTTTGGTCCTTTAACTTTCGGTGAATTTTAGAATTAGTCCATTTCAAAACTTTGGACCAATTTAGTCATTCATCTTTCGAAATACGTGAATTTAATCTCCTTTTAATCAAATTATGTTAAGTATTTGTCATTTCAAGCGCGTTTCATAATAATATTTGACTTAACATTAAAGTAAAAAATGTATCAAACAATATAAATAGTTCAAATGCAATTCTGAAATGCGTACGAAACATCAAATAAACCTAACAAAATTTGATTAAAAGAACTAAATCCACGTATTTTAAAAGATAAAGAACTAAATTGGTCTAAAGTTTTGAAATGAACTAATTTCAAAATTCACTGAAAATTAAGGGAGCGAAAATATATTTAACCAAAAAATAAATAAAACATCAATAATGGTAGCTTTTACTCTCTTTTTTCTCATTTTTTACCTATCGTTTTATACAATTTAATCATGAATTTCCTTCCATCCAAAGAATAATTATGCTCATAACACCATGATTATTGTTGATTTTATAAGTTTTCGAATGACGTAATAAATCCTCCAATATTATATGTGTGATTTTAAAAATAATATATTTATTATTTAATAAATGAAGGGACCATTATAGAAAGTAGGCAGGTCCCCACCTATTGTCCCCCATGTTTACAACTATCTACATTCTAGTATTCATTATTGACTTATTGTACTCATTGCTATTTTCAATTTATATTTTGCTCTTTCTTTTCAACACATTCACAATTTTTTCAAATTTTTATTTGTTGTTCCAGATGTTTTATTTATTTTAAGTTTTCATATATAGCCATCACGTAAATTTAATAATTCTACACTAAACAATAGTACATAATTAAATATAGTTGTGACTACAAGAAAAATAATATATATAATTATCTTTCATCTTTTATATTCTTGAATTCATTAATAATTTTAAAATTTCTTTTATTTTAATAGCATTTTTTCTAAAAAAATTATTTGCATTCATTACCTTGTAATAAATAATACATTATTACATTTTATTAGGTATAAGAATAAAAACAATCTTTTTGCTATAATTATATTAGTTTCTCATTTTTCTATTCAATCGAATTACTAATGAAAAATATTATAATTTAATTTTCGTGAAAATTTGATTTCTCATTTCCAACAAAAATAAGTAATAAATAAAGGTATACATTCATGTTTTTTGTTCTATTTATCTATGATATTGTATAATTTAAAATTTATCCTATATTCTTTTTATCTTTTTCTTTTTTTCTATTTGTCTACTCATATATCACAAATTGGAATGTTGGGTGTGGAGACCTCAATTCTCATATATTTACTCGCTCTTTTCATTTATGATGTATTGATAAATTTTTTCTGATAAAATTTATTTTTCAATACACACCAAATTTATTTTTTTAAGTTATATTAATTATTTTTTCATTCATTAAAGTATATATCATCAAAAGTTTGTCGATAAAATTTTGTTAATTTTTTTTTAAAAAAGAACGTTGTAATATATAATAGTGTGAGAGACAGTGTAAAACAATTAAAATTTGGAGTAAGCGTGTGTTTCACGTTTCAACGTCGTGTTTTGGTACTTTGATCGAAATAATAGAATTTGAAAACGATATCAGGTTTTGGCAATTAAGAACACAAAAAACAAAAGGAAAACGTGCCATTATGTGATCTAAACTGAAATGAGAGAGAAGACGAGTGAGATATTTACCTTATCGATTTCAACTCTAAAAAAGAGTGGTGATCCCCAAAAGACAAGATTCACCAAAATAACACACTGTATAAGAACTCCACTCCATTCATTATTCTATGACTTTGGAAATTTTGGTACATATTCATGTATAAAGTAGTGATCCAAATTTTTTTATTTCTATCTTGTGTGGTCATTCATGTTTATTCCACCACCTAAGAATTTTTTCTTTTTAAATTAGACTGTAACAACTAAATTTTAATAATTTTATATAACAATATAAGTTGTCATATTTTCTTTTAATTAGTCGGATGATACTCACTTTTCGTTTAGATGTGTCAATTTGATATCCGTTTTTAAAAATGTGTCAATCTAGTCCCAACTTTAAAAAAAAAAAGTATTTTAATCAGGTTTCTTTCAAACAAACTTACTAAAGCCGTTAACTTAATTCATGACTTTTACCACTAAATTTTGATATAAATATCAATACTTAATTTCGTAAGTCATTTTAAACATCAATATTGTTAACGTGTTATTTTTTGCTGAAAATGACATAATTGAGACATCTTTTCAAAAGTTGAGACTCAATGGACATATTTTTAAAAGTGGGTGTCAAACTGATACATCTAAATAAAAGTAGGTATCATCTGACTAATTAAACCTGTCATTTTTTTTAAATAGTTTTTTATTTTTTTTTATATTTTTTTATATTCTAAACTTATTTAAAGTATGTCAATTCAGATTATAAGAAAAAATTGTCAAAATTTAATTATTATAACATTATTATTTTTTATATACACGTATCATACGGTGGCTTCTAACTTTGTCTTACTCATTAATCAATTCCTTATTCTTCCTAATGTCTTCGTCGACCTCATTTTTTTCATGTTATAAACTCATTTAATTCGTCGACATCTCTTCGTCAATTTGTCTGAACAATATATTTTAAGATATCCCATATCAAATTAATTTATAATTTTTTTATATTAACACTGGTTAAAAAATTTAATTTTAATTTAAATATGATCTTACAGAGACCGCTCTCGACTCTTAAATATTAATTCAGCTTTTTAACAATCTTTTTTTTCAAAAATAATTTAAAAACACATTTTCTTTATTGAATTTTTAAGACGGTCTTTTACAAACAAAATAATGATACAACACCGCACTCTTAATTAAATAATATTTTAGATGCGATGATTAATTCTAAAAATATTATTTCAATAATCCAGAAATCAAAACAATATCTTATATTATGTTATTTTAAAAATAAAATTATCATACAACAAATAAATAAATATGTAAATATATAAGGTATATGTAAAATTAATATATGTCTCAAATTTTAATATATTTTTATCCTAAATTTAAAAATTAAATGTATAGTCATTTCAACTTAATGATATTACTTTTATATGTTAAATAATATTTTAAACTGATATTTAAATTGAAACGTATTAAATGATGTAAATAACTTAAATACTAACCTAAAATCTCTTATCGTTTAACATATAAACAAAAGAAAATCATAATTAAGTTAGGAAGACTATAACTATTTATTATTAAAATTTTGAAGATCAAACTATATAACGTAATAAATTCCAATTTCGTAATTAAGCACTGAAAAAATATAAATATAGTAAATAACAATATAAGCTATTACATCTTAAATTGTGTGTTATTTCTAACTACGATCACAAATAGTGAGAGAAAAAAAACATGAAAAAACAATAAAATTTGCTTATGACTTTCTTTCTCCGAAGAAAGTTACTCTATAGTAAATGTTTTAACATTTACTATATTTGTAACCTAAACATAATAAAATATTTCATAAACATTAATACAAATATATATGGTTAGATGAGAAACATAATAAATTAGTGATAGGTTTAAATAAAATATTTATGTTTTATTATAATATAATGAGTAATGAAATAAACACAAAATAATAAACGGATTAAAACAAAAAAAAAAACTTGATACTTGATGAAGTAAATTATTTTAATATTTAGTAATAAATATGAAAAATTTAAAATTTAACCAACTTTTTGTTATCTTTTTTTAAAAATTGGTATTTGAATATTTACGATTGTTGGATGGAGAGCAATTATATCCTATTGCAATGTTATGGATAATTGTAATCAAAATTTTACCACATAGTGAAGGCACTATAAAGAAATGAAATATACAAAAAAAATTAAAGGAACCAATACACCTTAATTTGCAAAATTTACCATTATTCCTTAATGACAAGCAACTCTCAAAATCACACCCATCCTCAAAGCTTCTTCAAGAATCATAGAAAATCTATCAATGTGATCTTCCAAGATCTAAAGAATTCTTTATTCTCAATATTTCAATAGCCTAAAATTAAAAAAATGTCATGTCTCAAAATGTTAATAAAGGTTTGTTTACAAAGACAATAATGCTCTTGAAATAAATTGATTAGAGAAGTAATATAATCGATTATCAAGTTCATATTTGAAATCCAATGACTCTAGTGAACAACATAATTGATTGGATAAATAAGATAATCAATTATTGAGTTATAGAAAAACTATTCTTAGTTCATACTTATCCTAATTAATAATGTTAATGTTCAAAACAATTGGATTAGGTTGATTTCAAGAGTTGGAATACAATGATTCTAGATTAACACCACTAGAATAATTTCAATTGACTTTGGCATCATAAAAACCACGCATGGATATGGATAGATGATAGGCTTATTTTGTCAACAAAAAATAATTATTTAAGTAAATAAATTTTAAAGTTTTAAATAATCTTTTAATTTTATTTTTAATTTATGAATTATGTCATCATAATTAATTATTTTATATTACGGTTTTCTAATTAAATTTTAATCAATAATATTTTAATAATTCAATATATTATCTAATTAATTTAATTTTTTATTCTATAATAAAAATTAAATTAACTACAATTTTTTTATTGATTTATTTTTAAAAAGTCATTTCGAATTATAACAGGTTTTCTATTTAGTCTCTAAAATTGAATTAGAAAATTGTGATGTTTGAAAAATTAAATTATTCAATAAATAAACAAAAAACAATATATATATATATATATATATATATATATATATATATATATATATATATATATATATATATATATACTTCAAAAGCATTCAAAAAAAACAAGTTTTGATATGTCATGATTATTTTTATATATTAATCACGACATTATCTGTGCCTATTATATTTTGTTGCAGAACACATTAAAATCACTTTTACGTATTCATTTCTCATAAAAGAAGTTCATATTACATGAACCGTTTGATAAAAAAAAAAAAAAACTATCTGACCTTTCAAAATTAAGTGTTATAAATTTGGAGAATTTCTGTCATTTTTCTAATTTTTTATTTTTAACGATACATAAACTAATTTATAAAAAAAAATCATTTATAAATATTTACTCAATCCGAACAAAGGTAAATGTTTCTACATATTTTAATATGTTTTCCTATTATTTTTCAGTAAAAAAAAATACTATTTTTATACAATTTTCCTTTCATTAGTAATTTTATAACGTTACAAGTAATATCCATTTAATATTTGTTATATTAACACGAAACATTTTTTTTTCTCAAAATTGAGTATTTAATACTGGTAATTGTATAGCTAAGATACAATTACGGTCTATATTAATAGTATTATGATTCTCCATAACTTTTACCTAAATATCATTAATTTTCTCATTGATTAAAAAAAATTAAATATATTTTTTGTCACTTAACTTTAAATGAATATTTTAAAATTAGTTCATTTTAAAATTTTAAACCAATTTAGTTCTTCATCTTTCAAAATACGTGAATTTAATCATTTTAATCAAATTTTATTAAGTTTATTTGACATTTCAAACATGTTTCATAATAGTATTTGACTTAAAATTGAAATAAGAATATGTCAAATAGTATAAACAACTCAAATACAATCCTCCTACAATGTATATAAAACATCAAATAAACCTAATAAAATTTAAAAGAATTAAATTTACGTAATACGAAAGATAATAGACTAATTTAATCCAAAATTTTAAAATAGATTAATTTTAAAATTTATCGAAAATTAAGGAAAAAAATTCATTTAATCCGATATCGAGTAATTCGTTAATTATTTGTTTGTGAGCATCGACACGTAAAGCTCTAACAGAGAGACAGCATGTGATTCTTTTGCATAGTTGGTTATTATATTCCCCTTCTTACTGTTTAGAACAGAAACTAAGATAACATTAGCATTTTTTCTTTTCGAACAGAATCAAAGACAACATAATTTAGCATCTTTTAATGTCAAATTGGTTTTGTTCCTGTGGTTAGAACTTGGGAGTAGTGGCTGCATTCCAATTTTCTCCCTTTTGAAGAAAAGGTACTCTTTCTTCTTTGGATTGTGGTGTTAGTGTTTGATGAAATGCTTGACAAGATTTGATTGTGAAACAGATGGCACTCACTTTGAAAGAGGAGGATGCAGCTGATTGGGTTTACAGAGGAGAAGGAGCTGTTAATCTTGTGCTCGCTTACGCTGGATCCTCTCCTTCTTTTGTGTGTTCTTTATTTCTCTTTCTTTCTTTCTTTCTTTGTTATGCTTGTAGCAACTGAATTGTTTGCTTGGATGAACCCCAAACAAATTTTAATGTGCATTTTTGTGTGCGTAGATTGGGAAAGTGATCCGATTACGTAAGGCTCCGAAGAATGGATTGGAGGCAAAGGGTGTGAGTGTGAGGAATAGCATAGCTTTGACTCCTCAAGAACGTATCCTCTGGAAAGATGTGGATCAACTTATTTCCTCTTCTGACAAGGAAATTGTTGGTCAACTATATGTGGAGCATGTCATGAAGCCCTTACTTGGTTCCAATTATGTTGATGCTGGGGTATGTATGTATGTATGAATGTCAGTCAATGACTTTGCATTGTCTCTCTTCTAGATTTTTTGTCAGAAACCCATAATTGAAAGTTGTTTTATTGACTGGAAGTGTTAATTTTTATCACATGTGTTGGAGATCATTCCTTGACTAGTAATGTGACCACATTAGTATTTATGAGTGGGAGACAATTTTCACTTAATGAACTAGCTTTTGAGATGGACTTAGGTCTAAATCCTAGCTGTAACTAGGAAAGTGTGAACCATTGTTCTAATTACAACAACTAGAAAAGCTAATGATTGTCACAAATCACGGAAACGAATCAATTTTCATCATTATCATGTTTTCTAACTTAGGGTTTCCAAATCAGGTGCTGCCTAACGCACCATTTTAAGATGGTTATTGGTAGTCTCCATTCTGAACAATTTTGCTAAAGATGAAAATAGGTTTATTGAATTGATTTGATTTGATTTCTGGAATGAAGTGCCTAAGATGTTGAGTGAGAAAGTTGTTGATTGTGTTTCTGATCCTTGACCTATTACTCTTTGGTATTTGTTAGACGCACATCCTGGTGACCAGGGAATTCCTTGAGTTAGTTGAGAAGAATGTTACTGATCAACGTCCTGTGTGGCGAGTTGATGCTGCGCAGGTTGATACACATTGTGATTTTGGCCTTCTCATGTCCGATCATTCACTTTTTGCTCATGGTAATGATATGTGATCTTGCTTCTACCTGTTGACACTTTTCTGTTTTCCCTTTTAAATTAAATATCCAATATGTAGTAGCACTGTATCATACCTAGCTGAGATATTTTAAGAAAGTAGGTTTTAAGCTTAACCTCACAAACATTAAATCTAACTCAATAGCTTGTAAGATAAAGTCTGCACTCACCTATATACTACAATTTGGTTTGGTCATACCTTTAGTCAATTTGAGATTTCCAACATATATCATCAATTTCAAGTTTGAGAAGTCAGTACATAAACTTGACAGATTTTTGAAAGTTTTGTATTAAGCTTCTTGTTTCATTTCAGGAAGTCCAAGACCTAGCCCCTGCATATCTGTTGAGATAAAGGTATTGTCTCATTATTTTTCTCTCCTTAAATAATACCTTAGCTTATATTGAATATCTTCATCTCACCTTCATCCCTTTCCTCTCGGTCTTTGTCTTTTGCTTGTTTGTAACAATAACTTATATTTTATCTCAAAAAGTAGCCCAAATGTGGATTCCTTCCATTTTCAAGATTCATATCTGAAGGAAATGCTAGCAAAAGGAGAATAACACGATTTGAAATGCACCAAATACTGAAATTGCATCAAGGAGAGGTACATCTCACACGATTTTACATTTTATTTATCTAGTGGCTACATGGTTCATACTTCTTGTTTTCATAAGTTCTTGGCTCAGCTTTTAATTCTGTGTCTTTTGATTGACGTTATGACTGCCAATGTCAATTATTTTTAGCATTAAATCTGAACCAAAAATTCTTTGAATATGTATGCAGATATCACGGCTAAGTGAGTACAATCCCCTTGATCTATTCTCTGGATCTACGGAAAGAATTCAGAAAGCTATTAAAGGTCTCCTTATAACTCCTCAAAACAATTTCCGTGTATTTTTAAATGGCTCTCTCATACTTGGAGGTCTAGGAGGTGTTGCAAAAAATACAGATGTGTGTATTGCTCAAAAATTTGAAGATGAGCTTAAGTCGGTCATTGAAGTTGATGATGGTCTGTGCACAGAGAACTTACTTAATCTTGTTACTGAGGCTTTGCAAAAGTCAGGAGTTCTTGATAAGCTCCTGGAGGTTCAGAAGCTTGATAGTGTTGACATAGAAGGAGTCATTCATGCATATTATAACATTACTTCTGAACAGTGCATGGTGTGTAAGGAATTGAGTGAAGAACAGGCAAAAATATATGCCTCTTTGCATTCAGCTTCATTTGATGAAAGCTTGAGAATAGTAAAGGACTACCTGATAGCAGCAACTGCAAAAGACTGCAGTTTGATGTTGTGTTTTAGACCAAGGAATGAGGAGGATTCTGGATTGGTGTACAATAATGTATACCTTGAGTCAACTAAGCAGACCTTTGATTTTAAGGTAGGCAGAAATCTTTCATTGTTATTATTTGTTGGAATTTTGGGTGTATTGTACTCATTGCACTTATTTTTTGTTAAAGAGAAAGCAATACCAACATGCAAAAGTTTTCATCATGAATATCATAATCTGAATGATATGGTTCTTAATTATGGTTTCCTTTATATAAAAATGAGCTTTAGCTGTAATTCTATACATTGAACATCTGAGTTCATTTGCAATTTGATCTATATTAGGTGTATTTTATCGACCTTGATTTAAAACGCTTGAGTAAAGTGAGAGACTACTATGAATTAGATAAGAAGATAGTGAGCCGCTACAGACAAAAGATCAAAATGGATCGAGGAAGAAATGAAGTGACAGGCTTGAAGGCATGTAATGGTGTAAGTTAATATTTAATAGGTTCGATGGTGTTCTTCTCTTATTTCCAAAATGATGTAATATTATTCAAGATGAAGATAGAAACAGCTCGTGTTCTGCTTCATTACTCTTCTCGTTTGCTGTATTGCACTACAACTTTCAATTTTCTGTATATGTTGGGGCTGTCGATTCCTCTGTTTATGTATGTGTTTGTATTTTTATTTTTCTTCTACTCCCTGCATATGTTGCTTCCTGAAATATGATCTTCATATGAAAATAACCTTTTTCAAGAAAAACATATTTAGTGTTAGTGTTCTGCACAATATTTTGGTTTTTGGAAGCTTGTTTATTATCATGATAAATTCCCCTTATTATTTCCACAGCATCCTCTGCCTGCTACAGGGATTGCTGTAGTGGAGCAGTTGTAGCAGACCAAACAGGAGCAGTAATGATTCTAAAAAGTTCCTTTCAAGAGAGACAGTAAGATGTTTTGGAAAGATATTTCTGGGGTTTTAATTTTGGGGACTGAATTCTACAGACAAAATAATAGTGAAAATGATAAAGGCTTGGATTTAGAAGATGATTGATAATTCCAATTCAGGAAATTTGTAGTTGACTTTTGCTAGTGTTTAGTTGAATGTTTTGTTTTAGATACTCAGGACTTTTTACTGTTATGAATTATCAATGTAGTCATTTTTATTATCTACAAGGTTGATTTGGTAGTAAACTGGAACAAGAGAAACGACTTGAATCAGTTGAGTATATAATTCACCATAGTAATGTCTATCTCACACACCGCAATCAATTTCAAGCAATAAATATATAGTTTCACTTCTTTTTTATATTTATTAATTATTTTAATAATTGTTTTCATCAAAGGCTTTTAATTTGATATATTCCAGCGATTCTTGTGGAAAATAACCCAAAATAGATTTCACTTCAAATTTGGTTACAAGTTGTGTAAGAAATATTAGTTAGTAATCGGCATGTAAGTCTTAATTAGCTCAATTATAAATTAATTTTGAAGATAAGATTAAGAATAATGAATTCATTATGATCTTATTTAGTTCCAAAAACTTCGTCACCACAATTATATTATGGTTATGTTTGACAAGTCATTTTAGTTTTCTTATGCAAACAAGGAGAATAATATCATTTATACTAATTCTTGTGACACAATGATTTTTATTTCTTATTTTTTTTACATTATTCTTTCATTCACGCTTGTGTTTATTTTTAAGTTTTCTCCACCAACAGAAAATAATTTTTATAAATTAAAATTAGTTTGTAAAAAAAAATTCTTAAAAGTACTTACGGAGGAACTTATAAAACAAAGTATTTCAAATCACTTCTTTCATCCAAATTCGACTCCATAATGGTTACTAAAATACTGAGACAATGGTAAAAGATGAAGCAAAAAATTCTCCCAACTCATACTGCAGAGGACAATGAAAAAGCTCTGTTCATACTATTTCTACATGATTGTTTTTCTTCAAAAATTACACAGAAAAATAGTGAATGTAACAAAATATATTACAGCAGTTATAGAATATTCCATTTATCAGTAATTAATATAAATTTTGTAGTTAGATGAAGTAAATGATGGCATTGACAACCATATCGCATCCTTATTACGTTATTTTCAGACATGCATGTCACTGATTACCAACCACTGCCAGCATTGATAAAGTGACACTATATTTAATCTTCAACCAAACTTCTTGAGTAGAACATGGGGGAAAATGGTGCCATAAATTCATGAAAGCTTATTCAGGGAATAATAGATGGGAGATAAATAACACAGCAAAGTTTGATTCTTGTTTCTGTACCAGCTTGTTCCGGCATTGTGGCTAATTATAGACTCCACAATCATGTCCAAGGTTTATGTTTCATAAACTTCCACATGATAAAGTTATTTTTGTTATTTAATGTAACAAACAAATCTTAGGACCTATCACCTCGTAGAGTCCTATACTTAAAGTACTTTCAGCTGTTTTGTTTCACAATGGTGTAAGATTTATGTACTTTTTGTAAGGGAAAGTAATAACTTATCTTAAGTACTTGTGTGTTGCAGAAAACTGTGATGTCAGTAGAACTTCGGTGTTCAAAATGCAAGAGAAAGGTGATGAAGTTAATTGCAACGGTTGCAGGAATTAATTCCATTGTCCTAGACCCAGACAAAAACACAGTGACAGTAGTTGGTGAGGCTGATCCAGTAAGGATAATAAAGAATGTTAGAAAGTTCAGAAAATCAGCAACAATTGTGAGTTTTGGCTCCTCAAAGGAAGAAAAGAAAGAACATCAGAAGAAAGAAGAGAAAAAAAAGGATGTTGTTTCTCGTACTCCGAATTTGTGTCAGAGATTTGATGTGTGGCATGACTGGTATGTGACTGTTGATGAAGGGTATAGTCACTGTTCCATCATGTAATTAACTTATTATTCTGGTTTGTTCCACTCAAACTATTGTTAATTTCTTTGACAGATAAAACACTTTATCTGTTTACATACATGGAAACTAAGCTGTAAAAACATGGGAAGGCCAACCTATTCTTTCTTTAATATTTTTTTCACATTTTGAGTTTGATTTGGTTTTGTTGGTCGTTGCTTTGGTATAACAGGTAAGGCTAACCAATTCTTTGTTCAGTCCACCCTTGTCTTACTGCAAAATCTGCAAGAACAGAAATTTAGATTGTTAATGTTTTTTTAATCAAATTAACGGGTCCAAAATGATTTCAGATTCTACGTTGAGTTTCTTTTTTATGTTGTCTTCTGCTGTCTTGACACATTAATACTTTATATTTTAAAATGTCAAAATTAGTGTTTAGAAATATATTTTGAAAGTACAGTAAAAGAACTAATACAAGAAAATTTAGCAGAAAATTGTAACATAGCATTATGGGTTGACAATGTTGTATTGCCTTGCTGTGTTAGATCGAATTAAGATTTGTCAGACCTCATTGGCAGATTGTAAATTTCTTGCAGAATTGCGGAGACAAGGTCATTTGGATATCAGTATATGTGTACGTGACATTTCCTATGTTGCTGAGTGTTTTTAAGACTAATGTTCAGAATTTCTTTCTTAGCAACAGGAACACTTGAACATTGGACTTGTAACTGGTTTGATAGAACGGAAATCTTGTATTTACTGATATATGATCTGGTGTGACCAGTATGTTCAAGATCGGTTCAATAATTAGAAGACCGAAAACAAATTTTAAGAGAAACATTTCAACTTTAAATAAGAAAAGTGCATATTACAGTTCTTTTGTCGACATCTGTGTGTGGCATTGTTTTCTTATATAAACTTACGATGGAAAATTTTTTGTCAGTTGACCTAAAACTTTAATTTAATAATTAAAGATAATGAGAATGAAATTGGTGTAATTATTATCCATGAAATAATTCTTCATTTTCTTATATAGTTTAAATTATTAAATTATACTAAGAGGGTATAAACGTACAAAAACTGCTTGTTCTTTCTATTAATAAGAAAGGAGCATTTTTCCTAAGAAAATTGAGGTCAAAATACATGAATAAGATATATTGCTGTAAAATTATGTGAATAAGTTTAGTGTCTTGACTTCTTTGGTGCCATTTCAACATGATATTTAAGGCATTGATAATATTATAAAAGAATTCTACACTTAAAAGGTGAATCAAGTTTCATTTATCATACACTTAGCTATAATTCAGCAGTCAAATTCATGTATATTAAAATTGGGTGAGAGAAAAGTAGACGTGTAAGAAGAATTCCATGATATAAGAATTTTGTGATGAAAACAGACAACAAGCCATATTGAAGATAAAAGTACTGTGCAGGTAAAATATACAAACAGGAAAAAAAGTAATATATATATATATATATATATATATATATATATATATATATATATATATATATCTCCATCAATCTGCCAAACAGCTCCGTTCTGTACAGTTATCTCTTCACCAGCAAAACTTCTTTTTCTGCCACAAAAAGATTGAACTAACTTTTTTAAGAGTTCCGAATCAAGATAGTAACAATTACCATAAAAAATGCAAATTTGTTTACATACCGCGAATTTACTTCTTTCCTGACGATCTATATATGCCAGAAGTTCTTCTTGTCTGATCAATGCTTCGTATAAAGCCTGTTTAGGAATAGTATTGTAAATTAACTTTATCTCTAATCGATGTGAGACTTCCAATACACATTAGCACCCTCAAAAGATAATAGTCATACAGAGACTCAACTTATACACAAGTTCACATTCACAATAGTCAAGCATGCAAACCTTTTTCTTAAAAATTGAGACTTGAATAAAGAATAGTAGTTGTTTTACCTTCTTTGTAGCAATCAGTTCTGCTTCCAATGCATCCACACGATAAACAGCAGCATTCAGCAGCTCCTCTTTCTCATATGGCATCACATTTGGTTTTGACTGTAGCATGTCAACCTTCTCTTCGAGCTCACCAAGGCGTTTCAAAGCAGATGACACAAGTTCTGTCTTTGTTAATCTAGGAACAGGAGATGGGGGACGAGATTCTTCCTTGGCTATTGAATCAACGGTCATGTTAGGTGTGTTTTTGGTAGAATCAGATTCAGTGTCCTTTATTCTCTTAGTCACTTGAAATGCTAGTGAACGAACAAGAGTAAAGATGGCAACAAAGAAGCCCACAATAACAATCCAGATATGTGCACACTTTCCACCAGATTTTCCAGTCCTCAGAAGGAAATTTTCTGCAACAAATACATTACATGTGTTAAGCACAACAGTAAATATTTTGAATTTGCAAAGAATATGTTTCTGTTTTACTCCATTCCGTAAGGCTTCAAAAAAATGTGAGAAAGCCAGTTAAAATAGGAGCATATCAGAGTCAACAACTTCAGGGAATATGCATCAAGTCTCTAACCTGTTGAACTTTTCGAGTTTTGAGTTGTCACTTGTTTCTCCTTCCATCCGAGGTCAACGGCCTTGTCAACCATGGGAATAAACTCATCAAACTCAGAGAAACCGCCAGAGAGATTAGCCTTACCAATCAGTCTTGCCTGGGAAAACATCAAAGCAGTTGTATTTCAGTTACTGCAACATTTTTCCATCTTTTGTTTCTTTTTGCAACAATATCAATTTCAGGATGACTTACTTCTTCATGAACAGGAGTTAGTCTAGGGTTTGTATAATTTCCACTTGCTTTGGGAGAAGTGATGTCTTCAACTTCAGATCCTGATTCTGCAGTTGATGTATCACTACTTCTTATTGGCTAACAAGATCCAAAACAAAGAGTTGATAAGAATCATAAAATGTTCTCTCATTCATGAAGTGTCTAAGAATGGATGGATGAATAAACATACAAAGAGCTGATAGAAGTATAAAATCTGAAAGTTTTCATTCATGAAGTGTCTGAAATGGCTATACCATTGGAAAGCATGCCTTGTCACATTCTATAATGGTGCCCTCATCGTTAGAAACCGTTACTATTTGCCTTGAACATTGCACTTCGCCACTGAGAACCATCTGCATGCACACAACTGTTCTAGCTGAGTCACAGAAGCATAATAAACATTTCGTGAAAAGCAGAGTCTAAATATTAAATGATAGGTAGAAAACCTTTAAAATATTTGGATCCTGCCATGGACCCTTATCAGACCTCATACAACCACCTTGATCTGTACAAGTGCAACTACCACCTAGAAATTCTGGCAGCTCACTGGAAAAACACACAGATAGTCAGAATTTCCAAATAACTATACAAGTTGATTGACAAGTACATCATTTACAAAAACTACTGAATAGTTACCTCGCATCAATAATCTCAAGTAATTTGTTCTGGAACTTGTTTCCAAGAACCTAATGGAACATTGAAGTATCAGTTAAAACTGTACCAATAAGACTATCTTTGGTAACTGTAAAAGATGATTAGTCTTTGAAATCCTATAAAATTGTAAAACAGAACGAATAAAAGATCACATTAATTAACACGTACATTTATCTTTGAAGTAGTTTTGGGATCAAGAAAGGATTTCACTGTGTTCCAAAGCAGCTTAAAACCAGGACCAGCATTGATTATATACATTTGACATAATGTCTGCACAGAAACTTGTATAGATTAGAACAGAAGAGATAGCAGCATAACAAGTTCAGAAACCCTCAAGAATTGAAAACCACCAAGAGAAATAGTTATGACTAAAGTTGCATACTTCGGGATAGTAATCGCCATCAATTTTCTGCAGCCGCATGATGAGTTCCCGTGCAGATTTGGTTAGGTTTTTGAAACCCTGGAAGCATAAAGCAGCATAGTAACCACAGTGATTATCGACTACAATAAATTAAAATAGTGGAAGGAAACTTTGCAGACCATTTAAGACAAACAACCTACCACACCATGAACGTCCAAAATGGTTGTACTTGAATCTATATGTCTCTTTGCAGCAATAGAGCATGCAGGAAACTTAACAGCAAACGTTTGCTCAAAACCCTGCACATGGTATCTCAAATACCTTTCTATGGTAGTCACTTGCATAAGCTTACAGGGATCAACTTTGCCTAACCTTTCAATATAAACAGGTCTTCCATCCTTATCCACCCCATGATAACCATGTGGATAGTACTGCAGGACTTCAGTCAACTCACTGAATTCAAAATCCTAAAGATAAAGACAGGACACCAGAAATATTGATAGCATTAACAATGAATTCAGAAAACAAAAAATGTAAAGTTGATCAAACCAAACATGATCAACCAAGATGAAAACCAAATAAGTTAAATATATTTTTCAATTCAAATGACTCACCTCCATAATCGTATCAGTACCATACTCTTTCCTCCATTGGATCATGTTGGCCCACATGTGCTTTGCTTTCTCAATATCAAATTTCCTTGCTTTCAAGAATCTGCAACAGCATCAGTCAACTCAAGTTATATATTATACTCCAAGAGGCAAACAAGTTATCTGTGTTAGAAGCATGCTACTATGAATGTGCAAAGACACCATTTTATGCAAACAACATATGCCATAATCAAAATGTCATGACCTTTTTGTGTAGTTTGAAATAATGAAGGCCATGGTTAAAACCAATCTGTTATAGATGAGTTGTAGTTACTGAAGGCATAACAAATTAACAATATAAGTGATAAGGGGCAGTAACCTTAGTAACATATGATAGTCATCATGTCTTGATGGCAACAAGTTTTCTGACATAAGTGCCTGTCGAAAAGCATCCACTGCTTGGAGCTCCTTAACATCTCGAACATCCTCAATGGAAACCGAATTGCTTCGGCTTGCGCTCTTCCTTCTGCTGCTCTTCTTCCTAAGAGAATGTCTGAACTTGCTTGAAGCATTGATTGCTTTCTTTTTCAAACTGCCAATTCTTGTTCTCCGATCATCCTCTGAATTCTCAAAATCGGATCTCCTCTCCCTCCTTTCATCGTGACCAGAAAACCCCTCAAAGCCTATCAAGCAAAGTTTCACCACAATTCATTCCAATTACATTCCAAAAGCTCATAATTTGACCCAAACTCACAAATTAGTAAGCTTTAAATTCTTCATTAAAGCCAAATCCGAAGAGATCGATTATCAAACCACTACAGTACTACTCAATTGCGAAATCTATGCATGCACTATTGGATTAGTACTGAATTAAATTCAGCTTAACTAAACCATAATTGAAGTTCATTTGGTGACCCAGATAAAAAAAAAAAAAACAAGATGATCGAATCCGTAAAGATGTGATTTTTGCGTTGAATTGAGAAAATTGTGAAAAGAAAAAAAACGAAGATACTGGTACTCACAGGGACGTGCGAACCGATCAAGCGGCCCTGACATGTGAAGACTGTTAGATGAATACGAAAGATGTTTTGTGGTTGAAAGAAAACATGAAAATGAAGGCCCCAACAGATAAAACCAAAACCAATTCAGTGGAACAGAAACCTAAGGCAGAACCGAAAACCGAAAAGATTACGATAATTATGATGTTTTATTGTATTGGACAGAAGTTCGTTTAAGATAGATAGAAGATGTCGGCAGAGGAGAAAGAGAGAGAGAGAAATTGAAGAGAAGATAAAAATGTTTCACAAACTGTAAATTTAAAGTCAGAGAAGGTTGCTGCCTTCTCAGCCAGCCACAGAGTCAAATTCATACAATTTTATTATTTAAATGTTTCTGCACTCAATCATTTCTCCATGAGACTCCTCACTTAAATAAATTATTATATTATTATATGCTTTAGGGCTTTAATGATAAAATCCAACAAAAAAAATATAATTTAGCTTATTGAAGATATTTTAGTGATAGATAATTAATGTAAAGAAATCTAATAATGGATATTATAAATGTTATTTGGCAGTGACGTTTTGATATATGATACAAAATAACAAATTTAAGATGGGAGATGGCGTTTCAATGTAAGAAGTGTTTAGTTTTGGATCACTTCAAAGCAATGAGAGAGTTTAAATCTACAAGTTATTGACATAATCTTTTTCTTGTTTTACATGGTCAATTCTTTTGGGATTCGGATACCTCGTGATTCCAATAATAATATATTGAGCCCAACACCATATAACTCGTTTTTAATTTTGCATTAATAAATATAATTTGTTATTTTAATTTTTTTTTAAATTGTTGTATTTATTGTGTATAATAAAATAAACAATTTTAATTTTATATTTTCTTTTTTACTCGAGGAAAAAAAAACATAATGCGTATTTATTTTTGTCAAAAAAAAATTAATGTGGCTATTTTTATTAAATTGATACCATTTGAAATTATCATATATTTAAATTCAAATTTGCGTAAAAATTTGATAATTTTTTATTTAGAAGATATCAAATGTCAAAATTTAAAATAAAATGACCAGATTATATCACGTGATAAACTTAAATTTGACATGTTACATTCTTAAATAATATTAAGAGTTAAATATGTTTTTTATCTTTTAACTCTCACTGAAAATTGGAGAATTAGTTCCTCTTTAAAATTTTAGTCTAATTTAGTTTGTATTTTATGATAATTTCTTAACTAACATTTAAGCAAAAACGTATTAAATGATGTAAACAACTCAAATACTATGAAGAAAAATGTTTAAAACTTTAAATAAACTTAACAAAATCTCGTTAAAAGGACTAAATTCACATATTTCAGAAGTTAAAGGACTAAATTGGACTAAAATTTTGAAGATGGACTAATTCCAATTTTTACCGAAAATTAAGGGACCAAAAACATATTTAACCATAATATTAACATAAAAAACAGATACAATAACCAAAATGAATAAAAATACAACTATAAAAACTAAATTACTGTTTACACTTTTTTTATATAAAATAAAAATGATATTATTTTATATTATAAAGACACAACACAGGAATCTCACATGATATGGTTTTTCATTTAGGGGGTCCTACCAGTGTTGCATTATTAGCCACCTTGCCTTGTTTTCAGGTCAATCCACCATTATTGTTATCTCTAACTTTGGCGGGAATTGGCCGTCGGTGCGGTGGTGGTTGGTTGTTTGGTGCTATGCTATCTATCTACGCCTTCCTCGTCAACTTTATTTTTTTTCATTTTTATGGTTCACTAATGATTTTTATTTCATCACCTATCATTGTATGATCGAGATTGACTTTCATTAAGTGTTTGTAATCATTTTTATATAATCTGTGTAATATGATTTTTCAAATGAACGGAAAGCCCGGTCCAATTATTCTATTATAAGAAATTGTAATCATAATCTTATGTATTCACGCAATGATTCCTTTTTAGGTGTTTTCAAGTCCAAGTAAAGATAGTATTAATATTATTAATAAACATTTTGGTTTTACCAATCGTCGCGCAAGTTGTGACCATGGACTTTCCTTCAACCGTAAGGCACTTGGCTTGCTCTTTCTAGAAAGAAAAGAACACTATATATAATATTCTGTTTCTAATATACTGTAAAGTTGTCGAAAAATCGTCCATATATTAGACGATTTCCTTCTTTGGAAGGATTAGCTGCACTAAATATACCAAAATGTATATTTAACTGGGAACTGAGTAATATGTTTACACTAATTTATCTAACCAACCCAAGTATTTTAATAACACGGCGAAACACATCAATCAGTCACATACTGATAAAAAACCACATTACATATTAACATCTTTTGAGGATTGAAACAAGTCTCTGAAAAGTAGTGAAAAGTTGCACGTGATTGCATTAACATTATAATGTTTAGGAATATTTACAAATTATTCACAGAAAATGTAAGCATTTATAGACCGAGGAAGGGAGAGACATGACCGCAATCAGCTCTCAGCTGTACCAGAACCCCATCGCCATTCTAATATAAGATTGTATTTACAATTAAAGCATTCAGAACCTGCAACAAAACAAAAGTTGTCAACGTTCATTAAAGCTGTACAACAGAACAAAAAGGCCAAAAGACGGTTCTGGATTGGGTTTAAATGACTCGGGCATGGAATTCTTTCACAGAATATTAACTTGTCGTGTCATATAAGAGCTTCAAACCTGTTATTCGTGTTTTTCCCCGCCCTAAGTTGATTAAGTTTGTCCCTGAACAAAGCTGGGGTTGCGTATAAAACATGAGATGTGTAAGTAACATCAGAGGCGTACAATTAATACTATAGTAGTCAATAATAGATGTAATATTGATTCCAAAATCATGTTAAGCTTCAAAAGTATATAAAAATAAAAATACAGGTAAAAATTAAACCTATAAATGCTCAGCAAAAGCATGCTCTGGTGATATGGCATACAAACTTGTTTTGACTAAAACTGATGGATGATACCAGATGCTTACAGACTACCTAATGGTGATGAGAATAAAGAATTAGGAACCACTTGTGTAACTGATAAGAAAAAGTCTTGATTTTAAGAACATTAACATGAGAGGATCCTCAACCAAGAGAAAAATTAACAAGCTGATGCCACTCCAGCTACTAAGGGCAAAAATATCAAACCAATACCATTGACTAGGGACATGTTGGCTGCCACTATCATCAATCACATACAACGTCCAAGAACTTTTGTCATGCGTCATACATTAAAAAGATATATCTCAAAATCACAAAAAAAAAAATAGATTAAAGAAACAATAATAACAATTATTACCAGCATCTTTATAGCGCTCTTCAACAACAGCTTTCAACATGTTGTTTAAAAGATTGAACTCGGTTGTCTCAACACAAGGTTGACCACTTGGCCTGCAATTATGTCCCCTTTTAGTGAGAAGATGTTTTATCACAATGGAAGAAGTACTGATGATGAAGAGACTTATTCCAAGATTTATATTTTTTATAAATAAAAGTTACCATGAACAGAGACTACACAACTACAGACAAGTTATATAGCCTTATAAGTATTGTATATTTTCCACAAACTTACCTGTCCATTTCAGTGAATAATCGGCCATCCATACCAGGAAGCTGTGTTGACAATTTGCCCGATTCAACTACTCTCATACCATCACTGTATGCCAGGTACTTGTTGACTTGTATTGGAACCTACAACAGATGTAAACTAGTGAAATCTATGATAGTCCCTTGGATTTGGCCTTCAATCAAAACAATCCAACAGTGGTTCCAAGGATATCAAACTAGAACTTTGGGATTTGATAAAATAGTCTCTAACAGGAACTGAGATTTCGGGGCAGTTATGGCAGTTGTTAACAGAAAATAAAAGTAATTACATATTAAACAGGTTTAATAACTGTCAGTAGCAATTATTTATGTATAATTTATAACTCTATAACAATATATAAATATATATATATATAAATACCCAGCTTTTGGTGTACACTATGTAGAACCTTTTTACCTCTAATTATTTCGTAAATGTAGAAGCTCACCACTAAAAATAAATAATTTTGATACACTTTAATTGTAAAATTTGACAAACAAAATTTTAATTAGATGTAACTGCAGAGCGGCTTATTAGTGTATTAAAAAACAGTCTGTCTGTGTTTTATATCTCTCATATCTTGTAAGCTCAATCATCTTTTTTTATTTTATATCTGTCATCTCTCTCTTTTCGCTCAACCATCTTTCTCTTCTCATTGGTGCCTTTCTCTTATTTTCATTTGTTTCTCTAATAAATTTTCTTGGTTCAACAAAATTTAAAATTTCTCCACACATTTTTTATTTGAAGGCCAAAAAAGACTTAAGTTTTTCTTCCGACACCAGTTTTTATGAATTATGTTTATTAGTAAATGGCAGAGGGTAGATTGTAGAACTTAGAACAAAGATTCTCCACAAAAGTAATAGAGTAACCTACAAAATCAGTAATTGTCCATGTTATTTGTTCTGCTTTTTACTATTTGATTTTGTTACTGTAAATATTGTTCTCAAATTATTTTACTTATTCTTGGAGAGGTTTTTTTCTGTATGTGATGCAAAATTTGAATGTAGATTCATAATTTTTCCACCACAGTCTAGGTTAAAGAGACAAATAACGTTGAATTACTATAATATATAGCAAATTTAAGGCAATAGCAAATTTAAGGTTAAAGAGACTTATTCTTGGAGAGGTTTTTTTCTGTATGTGATGCAAAATTTGAATGTAGATTCATAATTTTTCCACCACAGTCTAGGTTAAAGAGACAAATAACGTTGAATTACTATAATATATAGCAAATTTAAGGCAATAGAAATGCAGACAAAAAGGCAGACCAGTGTTTCTGCTAGTTAATCATGTTAGCAGTTTAAGACATAATTGAACACATGCATATTTGCATCCTAGTAGTTTGGACAGAACTCTTTACTGTAGGAGTCTATGACTCTGGAGTGACAAGTTCTGTTGTATTTAAAGTATTCTATGATTTAACCTTACTTTATGAACTCAGTGAAAACAATACAATAGTGAATCCAAAGGGTACAAAACTGTCTCCAGCACTAACCTTATATATAATAAAAATGTCGAAAAAAAATCCTGCAACCACTAATTTTTTCCAAAATATCAGCAGGGGGCAGGAGGGGTGAACAACTACAAACCAAACCAATAAAATGCAATGTGATGCAGGAGATTATTCAGACACTGAGTTTACGACTATACCTTGCATCTTACTGCAATATTGATAGCGTCTGAAGGCCTTAGATCAAAGCTTACACATTCTGCAGGATTTCCAACCTATACCAAATATAATATAACCATCATATAACATTGGGAGCTTTTGTTCATTTTTTAGTTGGGGAGAAGAGGAAAGAGTAAAAAGTAAATGCCTTAGTAAGATATAACTGGGCAAAGTATGCCTCATGAACTCTCCTGGTAACTCTGACAAGTTTAACCTGTAGAAGCAGGAAATGACACAAGTTGATTCTTAATTTCAAGTAGAATCTAGTGGAAAGAACACAATACAATCAGGATCATACGTAAGTATAATGATAAAAAGAATCATACCTCATAACCCATCTTGTCAATCATCTCCTTTACTACTTGATATAAAGTAGGTCTAGCCTGATACAGCAGCTAGATAGTTAGTATCGATGGGCCATATTACATAAATGCAAAATCTTTTGGATAAATTATTTGATTAATTGCACATCTTTGGAAGAACAAAGAAAAGAAGAAGTATTCAGATGTGTAAGGGTCAGTCAACTGACGGAAATAACATACTATGGGAACATTGCGTATGGCTGCCATTAGCAAGACGCTGGGCATCTCCACTGCAAATAAAGACATTTCAGAAACTTACAACAGTATGGATACATAATGAAATCCAAGAACTAATTTCCACAATAACAACAATAGTAAAAACTTATAGGGAATACGAAAGACATACAAACAATTATGGGGAGAAGTAGGCCCGTCCCATCTTCCATCTTCAGTACAATAGCAGGATGTGGTGCATAATCTGGAAGATGTCCTCCCTGAGGATTGTTATGGACGCATCTTAAATGTCTACCATCCCTCATTTTGATTATGAAACCATCTGATCCACTCTTCACCTCAACTAGTCAACAAAATCACAGAACAAATGTATTTCATAAGAGCTAAATGGGGAGGAGACACTGTTTGCCAGAGCTTCTTGCACTGGCATTATAGACATTCAGTCAGCCCAAACCCACCTTTTAGTTAAGGTATACTTCAATACTAGTATCATTCATCTAACCATGCTATCTAGAAACAATGCACTACATTGATAATATCAGCTTATCGCAATATTGATCGTGCCAATTTGAAACAAGTGGACAAACTAATGCATAATGTAATATTTTTTTTATTTTGGCCTAAATAACATTTTAGTCCTTATAATGAGTTTTTTTTTTCATTTTAGTCCTCCTATAAAAGTTCCTGGTTTAACTCTCACAATTTTTTTAAATTTCATTTTAGTTCATACCAATAACGTGACTAACACAAATTAGACAATCGGCCAAAACTTTATCTGGAATTAAAATGAATATCCTGCAATATAAGAAACACCCACATGAAAATTTACAGTGATATAAAGATTGATAGGAAAAAAATAGTTTACATGATCAAAATGAATATCAAACCCAAAAAAGTATTAATAGGAATAAAATAAAAAGTTATTAAGCAATTTACTGATATAGATAGAAATGGTCGTAAGTCAAACATACCAGCTTCAATCACACTGGAGGTGACGTAGTCTTCATCATTTTCATTGAAATTACCGGCGGTACTTCCACTGTCATTCGAAGGTGAGTTAAAACTACAATGCACAGTCTTGCACTTTGCCGTGTTTATACGGCAAGAAAGAAAACCAGGTTTAGCCTTAACGCCACTGAGACCCCAAAATTCACTTCTAATGCGTCTATCGTTCATTTTCACCGCTCCGATCATCGGAATGCTGCAGACGGCTACCTGCTTGGCACGGATTGAAGGGCACACAACTGGTCCTTGCACAGAATTCATTCTCCAAACCTATTCAACTGGTCCTACACACATCATCTACATGCGTTAATTATATCACAACAAGGTTATAACCGAATTATATTAATATTAATATTATAACGATTCTAAATTAGGGGAAATTAATTGCAATTACAAGACCTTAACCCAACTGATAATTCTTCCATGATATTTTGTTCGAAACTTCACTTCTTATCATGCAATTATTACAATTAGCTGTTAATTAAGAAGGACAAAAAAAAGTTTAATTCAGACCTGGAATAGAAGATATGCAGGTCCCTTAGGACAACACTACACAACACAATCGCGATCGATCACCGCTCGCGATTTTCTTCAATCCGACGAGAACAGAAACCACAGAAACAAATATAATTAAATTAGATTAAATTAATCATGGATCATGGTGGATAAGATCGTAGTGAAGAGTTTCCGACCAAAAAAAGAAAAAACTGAACGAAATAGGAAATCGAGGTTGGAATAGATAAAGAGGAATGGAAGAAGGGAACAAGAAGATAAGAGATTCTTTTTAGAAAAATGTGAAAGCAAAGAACTGAATGTATATATACTGAGATAGTGAGGTGCAAATTACTCTTCTACCCTCTATTCGGTTATTCACTTTCTACTTTTCTGCCGTTAAATACTGTCTAAAGTGGAATTTTACATGATAAAACAAAAAAAAACAAAACACTAACCTTGGAGGATTACAATGCTCTCTTCACTGAATTGTCCATTTCAGTAAATATATAATATTTATTCTCATTCTAGAATATTAAATAATTTGAATGAATATATATAACTGAAGATAATTTTCAATTATGAGAAAGAATAGATTTAAATTCAATTTATTCTTAATAGTAGGGCTGGGCAAAATAAACCAAACTGCACTGCACTACCAAAAACTGCACTGAACTAAAAAACTGTTTGCATGAATTGCACTGAACTGGAAAACAATTCAGATGAACTGAACTGAAATGTTATTCTTAAAAATAAACTGGACTGAACTGCACTGCACTGAACTGCACTGCACTATAATATAAATTGAACTGAACTATTATAAACTGAACTGTTTTATGAACTGCACTACGTCAGAACTAAACTGCACTATTTTTGGACTGAACTACACTAATTTTTAACTTAACTACACTGTTTTTGAACCATTTTTGAACCGAATTGCATTGATTTTGAATAAACTTCACTCCTTTTGAACCGAATTGTACTATTTTTGAACCGGATTGCATTGATTTTGAATTGAATTGTACTATTTTTGAACTGAATTACACTATTTTGAATCGAATTGCACTAATTACATATGATTGTACTACGCAATAATAATCTAAAGTTTATAATTTGAAAATGCTTAGAAAATAATACTTGAAATATGCATCATACTTCAATACACCAATTAACATTTTTATAATTTTTTTATTTATATTAAAGTTTTTCGTAACTTAAAATGTAATTAAAATATTAAAATTAATATAATAAATATAAATATCGGTATTAACTTATTTTTTATATTTTAAAATCTTATGTAATATTACTTTTTAGTTTTACAATGTTTATTATGTTGCGTAAAATTTTTTAAAAGGATTTATTTTAGAAAATTCTCAAAATTAATATTTTTTTTTAACATTTGTATTCATTAATATTTGTGTGAAAAATGTTATAGAAATTTTATGAAGTTCTAAAATTAATATTTTAAGAATTTTTTAAAATAAATTCTCTTTAAAAAAGTTGATGCCACATAATAAATATTTTAAAACTAAAAAATAATATTACATAAGATTTTAAAATAAAAAATACGTTAGTACCAATATTTATATTTATTATACTAATTTCAATATTTAATTTACAAAAAACTTTAATATAAATAAAAAATTATAAAAATGTTAGCTGTCACAGAATTTAATTTTTAAAAATAACTTCTGTAAAATCATAACATAAAAATAACATTACATAGTAAAATTCATTCAAAATAAAATAAGATATTGAATTAATTTATAATTTTTTTTAATAAATTAATTATAAATATTTTATATTTTTCTCAAAGAAAGAGTAAAGAAAAAAATTAAGACAAAATAAAATAAATATTTCAATATGAAAGAGAAAGAATAGAAGGTAAGATATAAAACACATAAGTCCAATTCTTATCCTAATACTAATATTTTATTTGAGGTATTTTGCTCTTTCAATCTACTATAGTTCAATAGTTAACTTAGTTAACTTAGTTAACTTAACATAAGTTTAGTTTCTTAAAACTGAACTATTTTATAGTACAGTTCAATTATTATTATGAATAGTTTAGTATATTTTAGTTTAATATAGTACAATTAACTATAGTTTAGTATAGTTTAGTAAATTATGCCCAGCCCTACTACTTAATAGTTGTGTCAAAAGTTTTATTGACTTATATGTACATTTAATGTTTCATTCCTATATATTTATTACTTGTTGGTTTTTATGGTAAAAAAATAAAATTAACACGATTCTTACAAATATGGTATAATGATAAATTAGGTTTAAAGTGACTTCTTTACTTTGTTTCAATAATTTATATTAACCTAAAACGTACATTAATAATGTTACCAGTTATTACTAATGACAGAAAAAATCTATCATACTAATAAAGATCTCATGAAATTTATTTATTTATAAATTATATTCATGTTAGACTATTCAAGATTTTATGCTTATTTAAGGACATGTCAATTTAGAAATAATCATAAAGTATAAATGTTAATAAAAGATGGAGAAATGTATTAAAAAGAGAGAAGGTAAGACTTTTGTTCATAACATTTTTATCTCTCTTCGAAGTATAATGTAATAATAAGTCTTCTTCATTTGGATCCTTTTAATGTTATTTTTCTTTTGTCAGAAAAGTTTGGTGTTTTATTTTTTCTCTTTTCACTGTCAATATGAATGGGAAACGGAATGTGATAAATTTAGTGTTCAACTTTAATGAAAAGTTAATATAAAAATGTGAAACTTTGAAAACAACTTTTGATAATTAACACAACCTAACATAGCTAGTATTTTTTTTATCACGCAATACTAATTTTAGAAAGTTAGGTATAGTTAGTAATTGTTCTTGTCGGGTCAAACTTTATTTTATTAAGTCTCTAGAGTTCGAACTAACTACTAGGTCTTCAATATGAAAATTAGCACTAATGATATCAAAGAATCTCAGAGAATTTTGAGGTATAATTATTGTATAATGAATGTATTGAGTAACGTGCTATATACACTATTTACCTACGAACTCATTGAAATGGGTCTTTTGGTCCAAAATACATTTTCTAACTGTTTTTAGGTCTATTATATATGATTCTCGAGGTTCGTACCCCTAACCTTCATGGGATGAGGTCTGGGATGAGGTCAGTCATAAGGCATTGTGGGGTTCTTTAACCTATTGTTGGAGGAAGTACCCGGTACCTGACCATGGTGAATAAGGCCAGGTACGAGTACTGTTGAATTCTTGGTCTCTTGTTGGAGACAGTTCTCAATACTTGGCCATGGTGAATGAGACCGAATATGAGTATTGTTGGATTCTTGGTTTCTTGTTGAAGACAATACCTAGTATCTGGACATGGTAAACGAAACCGAATACAAGCACTATTGGATTCTTGGTCTCTTGTTGGAGACAATACCCAGTATCTGATCATGATAACTGAGGCCAAATACAATCATTGTTGGATTCTTGGTCTCTTGTTGGAGACAGTACCCAGTACATGAACATGGTGAATGAGGCCAGGTACGAGTACTCTTGGATTTTAGGTCTCTTATTTGAGACAATACCTATGACCTAACTATGGTAAATGAGGTCAGGTACGAGTACAGTTGAATTCTTTGTCTCTTATTGGAGATAGTACTCAATACCTGACCATGATGAATGAAATCAAATATGGGTATTATTGGATTCTTGGTCTCTTATTGGAGAAAGTACTCAGTACTTGGTCATGGCGGATGAGGTTGGGGTACAAATAGCACAATAATTTTTTTTCTTCTATAGTAAAAAAAAAGGGTTAAATATGTTTTTAGTTCCTCAAGTTTCAGTGAAATTTGGAATTAGTCCCTCTTCAAAACTTTTAACCAATTTAGTCCTTCATTTTTAAAAATGTGTGAATTAAATGTGTGAATTTAGTCATTTTAACCAATTTTTGTTAAGTTTATGTGACGTTTCAAGCGCATTTCATGATAGTATTTGAATTATTTATATCATTTGACACATTTTTTCTTCAATATTAACCAAAATATTATTAGTATAAAAGGCCGTGTAACGTTATTTGACCAATGAGCAATCACAACCACTTATACAAGTATAAATTTATGTAAAAAACTGAGTAAATATATTGAAGTTGTAAGGTAAGTGTGATGGTAAAGTTAACATAAGATTAAAAAAAAAAACTTTACTAGACTATAAATTCAGCCTACAATATCTATTTTTGGATGGAGGAAGAAAAAAAATCCAATGACAAGGATCTGAAATGGGATAAGAAGATAATAATCCTTGCATAATTAATCAAAAAACCCATTTCCAAATAAAATAAAAATTGGATTCATGGAACGCTAAACAATAAAATCAAAGATCATCACACATATTACATTTTATCTAAAAATATTGAGAAATTAATTTTATAATTAACATATAGTTTTAAAGCGCGCAACTTAAATATATGTTAAAATAAAATATATATATATATATATATTTTTTTTTTCTGAGTTTACATAATCTATATTGTGAAATAAATGAAAAGGTTACTGCTTGAAGCAGAAAGGGCAATTTCGGATTTTTCTATAATAGACCGAAAGTTTGAGTTTGGAGATGCCACGTGTGCAAACATCTGTCGCATGATGTGGATAAGGTGTTATGATCAACATCCTTATCATGCCTGTGAAAATATCTTCTTCGTTTTTTTTATTTTCAGAAAGTTATTTTCTTTTTATTTCAAGAAAAATCTCTTCTAAATTTGTTTCATGGTGGTCCATATATTAGTACCAAACTTTATCTGCATCTACCATTAAAGAAATATATTATATTACCATTAAAGAAAGTTATTATATGGTTTATCTAAATTGATTTTAAATTTTATATCAGATACTTTTGTGAAGTTTGAAAACATCAAAATAAAGTTAAATAAATTTCAAACGATTAATAAAACACATATCAAAAGTGAAAAAAAAAAAAATATATATATATATATATATAAAGTGGAAGATTTTTCTTCCAGCACCCCTTATTAGAAACTGCACTCCTATACTAATAGAAAAAGACTATAATATCTTTATAATATGGCCAATTCTGTTCTTGTCATTATGCCATCACCGCTAACGTACTCCATTGCTCCCTTTGACTCATTATGAAAAAAAAAATTATTTCAAAAATTATCATATATATTCTGAAAAACTTATAGAAATTCTTATTCAGAAATCTTGTTCTAAACGTATTTTATATATTTTAGAAAATCTATTTCAGAACATTTTTTTTAAATCTTTTCATGTATTCCAGAAAATGTGTTGTGAAAAATCAGTTCAAAAATATTTATTCTAAACTTTTTTTAAAATCTTATTCTAGAATACTTTTAGAACAAATAATTTAAAACTCCCTCTTTAGAATTATCATTTAAAAAAAAAGAGATGCAGTTAGAAATTGTTGGGGGGTACGGAAAGCCAAATCCACCAGAAGGTCTAAACCGTACAAAGTCGAAGAAAGCCCAAAACAGAAAACATCTGTGGCATATTAATCTATCAAAAATGTTTATTTTCCACGGAATTTTTTGTTTTCTCTAAATGATATTCTGATAAATAGTACGATTTTCAAAAATAAATTAAAAAATTATTTATTTATTATTTAAATTTACTAGGAATAATTTTATTATCAAAAATTATTATAAAAAGTGTAATAACTTTCTACTAGATTATTGTAGAAAAAATTATTCTCCACGAAGGTGAGAAAATTTGATTCCTGAATTTATTTATGGGCTAAAAGTAATTAAAGACTAAACTAAAATTGAAAATAAAAGCAGCTAAAAGTTTAGATATATTAGTTTGGGACTTGAGTCTGTCGACTATTTGAAAACATATTCAATATCAATATTATCATGATAAAAAATTCTTTAATTTTTAAACTGGTTTCTAAATCACTTTATATAATTAATGTAGATTTTTGTGTGTTTGTAATTCAATTTCTATTTTATATTTTTCTTTTTTTCTTTTAGTGGATGCTAAGTTGTTAATTATTCCAAAAATATTATAACTAAGTCCTGATCTTAGTAAAACTTAAATTTATTGCAAATTAATATTATATATCAACTCACCCATACTTTGTCTTTGATTCACAAGTCTTAATATAAATAATATGATCAGTGTCAAAATATAAATATATCTTTAAATCACTCTTATGTGCATCATATAAATGTGCATGAGTTTGAAATAATTTTTTAACTCTATCATGTTTATTCTAACATCTTTTCCATTTTGAGACATTATATCGGATATTAAATACTTCATCAATATGTGTGGTGTGATTATTCAAGAATTATTCCAACAAATTCTTGTACTTATGTAACTTCTATTTATTAGCTATGGTCCATTTTCCAATTTGCATCATACAAAACAATTTGTGACATCACCAATTTAAAAAGACACTATTTTATATTTAATTCATACAAATTTGGATAAGTTTTATTTTTTTTAGATGTCAGTCTTACAAAAGTTTACATTAACATCTAGATATTAGTGTCAAATGTGTTTGTATGTCAAACAAACAATAATGAATGCGGTTAGAATTATAACAATTATATCTATTTTAAAAATTAAATAATATTAAAATTTAAATAAAAAAATTAATTTTGAGTTAAATTTAAAAAATAAATATATAGGTGTATAGATTTAAGTTATCATGCATGATGTTTGTTACACAAATATATGATGGAATCAAATGAAAGAAATTTGGTGTCGAATTCATATGTACTAGCATAAACAGCATAAATAGGCGCTATCGCGCCTGTGTATATGATTTTTTAAATATGTGTGATATTATATTAGTAGGTGATAATATTGTAATATTATTAAGTTATTATATAAACTAAAATTATATTTATTAAAAATAGAGTGAAATATATCAAAACAAATGAAAGAATAACCATTGATAAATAAAGAAGAAAAGAAGAAGCATAGATAACCGAATTTATAAAAAACTTGTAAGAGTAATGATTAATTTTTAAAAATTTAATAAATTATTATATTTAAAGGGTAAAATTGGTATTTTGAAATATGGACACAAAAAAAGAAATCCCAATATATACATATTTCACTCTTATGATTATTATAATTAACAACATTTCAAGATTATATTGTGCATCTTGATAAAGTATCATTTTGCCGACACAACACCACCTATCTTTATTCTTTGTTTATCGAAACATTTCTTTTTGAGGACCAAATAGATCTTTATCTTAAGAACATGATCATGCCTTCAATGTTCTAATCTAATGAAAGATAAATAAATAAGTTTTTTACCAGTAAATATTACTTTATATACATCAATTAAAAATAAAAATTTTAAAAAACGATATACAAAAAGACTATAAATGAATTTATACATATTGGTTTAATTATAATATTCTAAAATGTATTATCACTAAAATATATATTTTAGAATATGATATTTTGGCAAACTGTTTTGTTTGACAGAATTTGATAAAATTTGACAAAATTTATTTTTCAATCTATACTAAACATTTCTTTTATTTTTTTCAAGTCACATCAAACATTTCTTTTATCCATTGAAGTAATGTCACGTATGCGTTATCAAAAATTTTCTGACAAAACTATTAAAATATATTTTCCCTAAAAACAATTATAAAAATTAACCTTTTTTGACCGACGGGATAGAACAATGGGTGTTCAAGGTGGTGCTTGGGAGAGACAAGTAGTTTCAAAGGTGGGCTTTCAAGGATGGTGTAGGAAGAAGAAGAAGAAGTGGGAAAGATAAGACAAACTAGTCATTTCACCACCACCATGGGGGTACAGATTGAAATCAAGGGACTGCAGAAAGAAATAGCTCTGTTTTAATCAGGCAGGCCAATGTAGTCGCCACGAGAACAGAAAGAATCGGTCTCTTAATCAAGGCCCAAATTCACTTCTCTCCAACAGCTATATAATAATTTGATAAACTCTCTACTACCATGTATTAAAAAAAAAGAATCTGTATGTAATTTAAACAATTAAATTCCTCACGTGTGCATTTAGTTCTAACTCTCAAAAAGTAATATCAAATTTTTTAATGCCCTCGACAAAATTATTCTTCACATGAGTAAAATACTTTGAATTTTTTATTTCACTTTCTGTTAAGTTTCCAAGGACTGAATTTTAAAGTTTGGAAATAAGAGAAAACATCGTGTGAAACAACCCACTTTTAAGGATACAACTTCAATTACGTTGTACTCGAAATTATTCACCCTTTTAAATTTTAAAATTACAGATTAAAACATTTAATTTGTAAAGTTAATTTCTAGAATACTTCATAAAAACACTTTATGTGATGAAACACCTGTCTAATTTAATTAGTGGTGACTTTTATGCAATAGGTTTGATCCACCTAATTTTATGTTTGATTTTGTGAGTCTTGACCTAATTTCTTAAAGTTTATACTTTTATTTATTTTTTATTTGATTTTTAACATGTCACAAAACATAGACAAATGAAAAGTTACTATCTTGATTGAGATGTCTTAATCTCACATGGGTTAAATATGTTTTTGGTCCCTTAACTTTTAGTGAATTTTGGAATTAGTCCATTTTGAAACTTTGAACCAATTTATTCCTTCATCTTTTGAAATGCGTGGATTTAGTCCTTTTAATCAAATTTTGCTAAGTTTATTTGACATTTCAAGTATGTTTCACAATAATATTTGACTTAACATTAAAGCAAAAATGTGTGTCAAACAATATAAACAACTCAAATACAATCTTAAAATGTGTATGAAACATCAAATAAAGTTAACAAAATTTGATTAAAAGGACTAAATCCACGTATTCTGAAAGATGAAGGACTAAATTGGTCCAAAGTTTCAAAATAGACTAATTCCAAAATTCACTGAAAGTTAAGGGACCAAAAACATATTTAACCCATCTCACATTAATGAGTCCTGGTTTTAAGAAAGAAAAACAAAATCCACACTTAAGATCTCTCAATATATATATATATATATATATATATATATATATATATATATATATATATATATATATATATATATATATATATATATATATATATATATATATATATATATATAATCTTTGTCTAATGCATTTAAATTTCACAACTCTGAAATTTTTACAGAAAAGATTTTTTAGCCATTTTTTTTAATTTTAACTAACGGATAATTCTTTCATAAATAATTATTTTTTACTAAACAAAATTTTCTGTGAAAAATATTTTGTATAAAATATTTTACAAAAAAAAGATTAATAACAATTTCTTCAAAATTACTTTTGATAACAAAATAGTTTTTTTAGTAGTGACTCTTTATCGGAGTCAATTTAAAAGTAACATTCAAAATCTGAAATATAATTTATATATTCAAAAAATATTATCATTATAATAATAATGTAAAAGTAAATATTTATCCTATACAATTGACCATCTAAAACAAACTTGATATGTAATCTTGACACGTATCTTCATTGGAGTCGTATTTCTATGTTCTTTATGTTGACAACAACAAAATAAACTTTTGTAAGTTGAATACACGATTCATGTTAATTAAGTGGCATCATTAAGAAGGTTGAAGTGGTGGTGGTTCAACAAGTGGGGTCACATTAATGTGTATAATGTTGGCTTTTTCCACATTTTCTTGAACCATGTCGGCTTCAAAATCAGATTCTTACGTATACTTGTTATATATGCATGATTCGATTCTCATTGTGTTCTTATATTGAATCTCTCAACCCATATATATGCATACATATATGTACATGTGTATGTATATTTTGACCCATGCATGATGAAAGTTCTTGTTGTGTGCTCCTAAACCTAGACATGGATCATAGCATATATAAGAGAGAGTGAAAAATGAGATATTTTGATGATGATGATTTACATTATTGGAGGCATATGAAAAGAAATATTAGTCAACAAAACAACAAAAGTGGAAAAGTTTAGGTGACTGGTTGTGTTTCTTTTGTCAGTTTCTTGGACATGTTCTTTCTTCATAGTATTATATATATTTGTGACTTTTTCTTTGTATCTTCTTCATCTTCCCTTCTACTAACATAAAAATCCAAATATGCCATTCAGCATTCAGAATTCAGCAACCACCTTTAACCTTTGTTTCATTTAGCTTTTTCCAAGCTTCTAATTCTTTGCAACAGGGAATGCGTGCATATGCATCTTTCTATATTCTTCTCTTCTGTCACGTTTCTTTATTCCAGATCTACAGTTTCTGTTTCATTTTCTTAAAGACAACATAGAAAACTCAAGCATAAGGGCACATATAAACTTTCACATGTTGGAGTGGCAGTGAAAAAACAACATTAACACATAGGATGTCTGAAAATGATGGAGCTGAGAATCGAAAGGAAGAAGAAATAGTTTGTGATATATACCCGGTGGATTAAGGAATTACATGACAAGAAGCGTGTATTCTGCATTTCATTTTTCTGCACTGTGACGAGGATGAGACATTATTAAACCCCACAAAGATACATATCTTTTCTTAAAAAATGGTCACATGGGCTAATAAATGCCTTAGTGATTAAGGAAACAAAGGCAACACCGAAGCTGAAATCTTCTTGCTAAGTGAACAATGAAATGACACCACTTTCCAAGTTCATAGTTTTTTCTACTTATATTTAGTCACTTTAGTTAACGTCAAAATTTTGAATTTGGATTTTTTTTTTATGTTTTTTTTTTATCATTTTTTTTACTGAGTATTTATAATACATTAATTATCACTTATTTTGATATTTTAAAAATATATTAAAAAAATATTTAAAATATCAACGAAGTGTATTTTTAATAGTCAACGAATGAAAGCAACAAAAAATTCAATAGAAAATTTAGACTAAAATTTTGTAACTCTTCTTGAATTTCTAACAAAACATTAGGGTTTCTCTTACGTACCCTTCGAATTTTCTTTTATAATCAATGCATAAAACACACTTCTCTCTCTCTATATATATATATATATATATGATGTTATTGAGTTGAATTGGTGGCCTTCAAAGAAGGAAAAGGAAACATGAATGCAAGGTATGTTACGTTGCTTTTGCAATGGTATAGTAGGAATAATGATTATGAAAGGCAAATATAGAAGTTGTACGAAGCCTTATTAAAGATGATAAAGTAGAACCATTTCAGTGACACTTTGGCTATGCACACCACACCAGCACATGGATGCATGTTGTACAAACTGAATTTTGGTCGTTACTTACATCAACTACTTATCTGTAAAAGCAACTGCATTTCATATCAACCGATCTAAACTATATTATATGTCCAAATTATTATTGATATTGTATCGTGTGGCCTATCAATATTCCTAATCAGATTTTCGGTCGGATAGTTCAAAAATAAACAGTCCAAAGCTGTCCGCAATAGACAGATAATAACATAAGACAAGAAAATTATAAACTTGATTCGTAAATTTGATCGGTAAATAAGGTCGCAGATGATTAATCTTGTCACTGAAATCATGAGTTAAACTTTAAGTATAAATCATTCTTACAAAATCATATATTTTATAAATTGATCTTATAAATGCAAACACGAGTGTTCTTAATGGATGATGTAACACGACTAAGATTAGATTTGGGACCTCTCTATGAAAAGTGGAAAAACACTTCGTGGCCCCACAAACCGACCACCAATGCCTTTTCCACAACGTGTTACTTTTTTTCTCACTGTTTTTAATCCAAGAGCTCTCGTAGGTTTAGAAAGAAACATAAAGTGGTAGTTGCAATTATTGAACTTGGAGGGAACTATTTTCAGATTGAAACGAGTGAAAAAAAAAGTCATTTATATGTCACAAATTTAATATCTAATCATAAAATATTTGACTTGAAAAATATGCGGTTATAATTTTTGTAATTAAAAAAAATTTATCTTGAATGTTCTCATATTTGGATGTAAATTTTAAAATTTATATCACAGTATGCTTTAATTTGACGTAAATTTTTGCTTTTAAATTTTGGTTTGAACCAACATCATATAATTTAAAGAAAATGTCTAAATTTTACAACGGAATTAAATTTCAATGTAGGCTTATGTCAAAATGTAAGCTGACAGAGTCGAAAATATATATATATATATATATATATATATATATATATATATATATATATATATATATTTGACATAATATTTTAATATAGCAGAAGAAAATGAGGAGTTACTTTAATAAAGAAAGGTGAAAGATTTGGCCAATGAAAGTAAAAAATGAAGAATTTGATGGGGTAGTGAATTGTTTAAGTTCATTGGGAATTTAAATGAGAATCCCTTAGGTATATTCTTTTGGCACCACAATATGATCCTTATTATAATAATTTAACTTAGGATACATAGGGTAGAGTTCATCGAGAAATAAAAACCCTAAATATTATAGAAAGAAAAAAAAAGATCTCTTTATTTATAATATTTTTTATACACACATTTTATTTTATTTTTCTACTTAAAATTTGAATAAATATTTGAATTAGTCTTTCAAGTTGACTGGTAAGTTTTCTTTTTTATAAAATAAGTTTATAAAAAATGTATCTATTATATCGAATGTTTTAGTGACTAAAAAAATTTAATTTTTGGTATAATAATTCCCTTGGCATTAAGTAATTATTTTTGGAGCCTCTGATAGAAACGTAACGAAATGGAAATCTTAAAGGAGGAAAAAGAAAATAGTATTTGCATGAAAACGTCATTGCAATTTCTCTTTTTAGGATACTGATGTTGTCATTTCACAAAAGTTATTAAGTCCTTCAAGGTGGCAAAATATGATCGAAATAATATTTGCATAATTATTCATACAGCCAAAAGATATCAAAAGTAAAGAAAAATAGATATATTACTATACAGATAGAGAATAAAATAATTTTATAAAACGTATCGGAAAAAATATTATACACATCTCCATTAATTCTTCACATTTTACAATAGTCAAATTGTTTTTTGATATTTTATATTTTTTATATTTGATCTCTTTTTCTTATGTTTGTTATGAAAATGTTGAAGCACTTGTTTTTCCGTGGTGACCACGGTATCAAAAAGTTCGTACACTACGCTATTATACACTTAGCGTTTAGGTTATGCTTTCTACATGTGCAATCAAATTTAACCATCTATAAATGCTTTTTATCAACTTGCTTACAAATGGAACTCAACTTTTTTCTTAGTGGTAAAAAGTTAACGTTAGATACATTCAGAAAACTTTCAAGTCAAGACACCAAAATTCTTTTTCAAAAAAAAAAAAAAAAAAAAAATCAAATCATGTAATGTGAAATTTGTTCCTTTTATATCAAATGTCCTTTGGTAAAGGCGTCATTTGGTAAAGGCTAAGTGGACGAGGAGTCCAAATCCTCTACTGGTTTTTTTATGTTGTTCAACATTAAAAATACATTGTATTGATATTTTAAATATCTTTTTAATATATTTTAAAACGTCAAAATTAATGGTAATCGGTATTATGAAGACACAGTAAAGAAACAATACAAACAATCCCAACAGAAAATCCAAATTCGTGGACGAGTCACAATTGAATTGTGGTGCTTGAACTGTTACACTCTTAAGTAAAAAGAGTTGCATCGTAGCCAACAGTTAGAGTTTTTGACCTAATGATAAATTTGATCCAATAAAATTAGTATCAACATTCACTTACTGATTTTGAAAACCAAACATATACCGATTCTACATTAAAAAATGAATTTTAACAAATTTTACATCATTTTATACAGAACCAAACACGCATTTATAACTGCATCGATGCTAATCGTGAAACTAGAGATTTTGTGTGTGAAGTGCATGTCTTGGGAGGGACCATTTTGGCACTCACACAACACCAACTACCACCAAAATACCATAAACACTAACTCATGAAGTTTCTACTTTATGAACAATAATTGAGGTGAAGCTTCATGTGTATGGAAAACTTCACACTCCCAAATTAATACACAAGCCACTTTCTACACTACTTTTATTGTGATTTTGTGTTTTCATTTCCTTCTTTGTTATAATGGTTTCTCATGATGCAAAAGAAGACAGTGATCGAGAGTTCAGCATCAACTTCTATTTTTGTAAAAGGAAAAGTACTCCATTGTTGAAAATCATCACCAAATTGATGTTGTTGTTCATAACCATATAAAGTTATAGCCACTTTTCAATTACAAACACTAGTGTAATAGAGGTTATAAATCGTTAAAAATAAGTTTTAAATCTAACTTAACTCCGTAAAACCGACTTATAAGATAATGTTTGCACCTTTATATATATATATATATATATATATATATATATATATATATATATATATATATATATATATATACACTTGACCTCATTTTTAATCAACGTGTGACTTCCAACATAGATTAATTTTTTATCATACAAGAAGTATTATTGTAAACATTAAAATTTAATTTCCAATGGCGGGTGTTAATTTGTTTTCGATGTTAATTTTAAGTATTACAAACGAGTGTTTTAAATAATTGAAAAACTACATTACAAAATAATTTATCTGGTGCATTACACGAATACAAGCATTAATATGACAAATGATTTGTGGTTTAAACTTACCTTTAGAATTGAAAACTTCAACCACCGATAAAAGTAAACGCAATATTTAGTTAACATACCTAATCACATTACAAAAAATGTTATTTTTCCAACTGCATATATATTAATTATTTAATATTATTATAGTTTCTGTTTCAACTTTAAAGAAGCTTTCGTCACTAAAATTAATAAAATAAAAATATTATTTGAAATTAACATATGCATACCGAAAAACTTATCTATATTAGCTACATAAAAGAGAAAGAAAAGGATATGATCACTGATTTAATCCTCTGATATATTAATTTGATTTATTTTAATTTTTTATTATTTTTAGGTTCAATTTAATTTAAATTGAACAATTTTAAAATATTAAAAGACTAAATTAAATCTAAAAATAATAAAAAATCAAAATGAACTAAACTAATAAATTAAATGACTAAAGCAATAGTTATACCAATAAAATATATTAACTATAAATCTGTAAATTTACATTTCAAATAATAAAGCAGAAATAATCATATATATATATATATATGTATATTTATTTTTTTATTAGAAGGGTTTATATTAAAGTTTTAGGTTTAGAAAAATTAGTTTATGCTAAAAAATTAATATTTATATGGATAATAATTTTTAACATCTAAATTTTACAATTTTTTTCGCATCATACTCAGAAATATTTTATAAAAGAATAATTTATATAAATAAATGTTACAAATTAGTTTATAAAAGAATAATATTTTACAAATTTAAATTATATTATTTTCTCACCATACTCAGAAATATTATAATTTATATAAATGTTGCTAGATCTGTAAACGTGACTTCACACTTTTGAAACGTTTTTTAATCGCTCTGGATTTTTTTATTTATTTACCTCTTCTCTTAGAAGAATGGAATTTTTAATATTCCAAAATGAAAAAATATAATCCTAACATACTTTTACAATTCTTAACGTATTTAAACTCTTGTTAATAACTTATTCTGAAAAATCAATATGAACTTTATGAGATTTGACTTTAAAAACATTAAATGACCAACAAATATATAGAGATTTGACTATGATTATTTTATGCTGCTAAAGAGTTTTGTTTAGGAGGTTTCAAACAGTCATTCAACCAATGATTTTCTTTTTCGCCTTTAGTTCAATGTGTCTTGCAATATATTAATATAATTTTTATGCGTACTATTAATTATTTTGCGAGAGTTGTTAAATAGATTAAATTACTGTCACATATATGAACTATTATTATTAGAAAGAGCTACACACAAATTAAAAGTTATAGAATTTATTATTATTAGAAAGAGCTACACACAAATCAAAAGTTATAGAATTTATATAATGGTAGGTGGTAAATCTAACAACAATTTGTTTATCATTAAGTTCGTATTAACTAGTTCATTTTAAGTTATACATTATCTTTAATTCATCCTGATATTTCAGATTAAGTTATAAAGTTTGATACATGTATTATATTTTACTGATATTTATTAATAAAATTAATAAAATATTCAATATCTAATATATAAAACAACAATTTTAATTTTTTTAATAACAATAATTTATAATTTTTTATTTTAACAACTTTAAATATATATTATTTTAATTTTGATTCATATAACAATAATAATGATAATAATATATTTATCATGTTTTTAAGAATTATTATACATTTTTATCACATATCGTATTTTAATATTTTCAAAATAAATTTATTAGTATATTAAATATGTGTCCAAACTGATACACGTATTGTAACCGTGCATCATATATAATAAATGATATTGTTAAATATATATATATATATATATATATATATATATATATATATATATATATATATATATATAAAATTGAATATGAAAATATCATTAAAGAAACTATAAGGTCTTGAAGGTATTTTGGGGACATACCATTATAGAGATGTCAAAATGAGTTTTAACCCGTGAGCTAACTCGGCTCACCACGGGTTCGAGTTGGGTTGGGTTGAGAAAAACTTATTTTTTCAAAAGTGGGTTGACTCAACCCAGCTTACTTAATCTACAGGTTAAACGAGTTTGAGCTGGGTTGAAGGTGAACTGACCCACTTAATCCACCAACATTTTTTTACAACTTTTTTAATATTTATATAGGTTCACAATTTCATATTTTTAAATACTAAAATGTTGTTCAATTATATTTGAATAGTTTGAATGTTTAATTAATTTGATTATCGAGTTATATACGTTGATACTTTGATCTTTAACTATAATTTTTATATTAAAGTACTCAAACAACTGTCTTATAAACAAAATTTTCTAATTAGCATGATAAAAATGTGTAATTTTTTATTTATATTTTGTTGAATAGCATGATAGGAGATGTGTAATATTAACCATGTTTTATTTGACTATATGGACACTTTCTTATAAACAATTCATCATACATTGGTGGTGAGCATGATGAAGACATTTGTTCTTGATTTTACTATGATTGTCATCTAATAGATTGCTTAAAAAATTATTTAAATATTTAAATACTTAAAAATAAATACATAAATAATTTTTTTATGTGGGTTGGTAATCAACTCACTTGACCCACCAACCTGTGGTGGTTGAGCTGATTTACCAAATTTCTGATTCACCATAAAATGAGCCGAGTTAGATTCATTTTCAATCCAACTCATGATAAGTCAATTTGTAAGACAATGATATTTTGACTACTAAATTTTGACAACTTTCGCTTACAACTTTATGTGTCATTTTCTAAGTAGTTTTGAAATATTGAGAATGAGAAAATAAAAAATTGGAAAATCACTCAGAAAATAACACCTAAAATTATAAGAGAAAATTATCGAAATATAATACTCAAAAAATCATTTTCCCAAATCGTATGAGTCAGTTTAGCTAACTTTAACATGTCTACACCACTAGGGTTGTGAAAGAGGGTTGTCTCAACAAAGCATGCCCCTCACCTTGTCCCACCCACCCACCTTAGGAGTATATTCCCATCCCACTTGCTTTTATCCACCCCATTTTTCACTCTCTCCACCCTCCCATTCTCCTATAAATTCAACCCTCTTCTTCAATTTTTACTTCCTCTTCCCCTCTCTTCCTCTCCCACCCCCACCTTCCTTTCAAACACTCTTTTTTTTTTTCCCTTTCCCCTCTTCTCTTCCCAAACCCTTGCTGCTTCTGCACTCATACCACTTTTCCTTTCAATCACATGAATCTTCATGTGTTACATTAATGTCTCCAGTCCTCAGTGAGATCCTTCGTTCCGGGTTTATGATCAATTCTTCCCTCAGACGCAGGACCCACTTAGTTCAATCTTTCTCAGTTCTCTTCCTCTATTGGTTCTATGTTTTCTCATAATTAACCCCAACACCACTGTTCCCTTTTATATATCTTCATAACAACAACCTTCTCTATTATTATCCAAATTATCTTTAATTGTTCCGGATTCAGAATTGAATTAGACTTAAGTTCATTTCTTAATATAATCGGTTCCAAATTAATGGCCTCATCCAGTGGAACTTCTACCATGTCCACGATGTTGATTCAGACTTCAGGGTCTGAGGAGGATCTGCAGCTTCTGATGGAACAAAGAAGAAAGAAGAGGAAGCAATCGAACCGTGACTCGGCCAGAAGATCAAGGATGCGAAAGCAGAAGCACATGGACGATCTCACTGCACAGATGCAGAGTCTCCAGAAGGAAAATGACCTACTCCTGACCCAACTCAACATCACCACCCAACACCATCTCAAGCTCCACGCTCACAACTCCATTCTCATAGCCCAGAAGACTGAACTCACTCAAACCCTTCACTCCTTCAATCACATCATCAAACTCATCAACGCAACAAACCCTAATTATCATCACCATAACAATAACAAAACCAACAATAATTTCGTCAACCCCACCATGCACATGCCCTTCCTTAACCACCCAATTGTCGCCACCGCAGACAACATGTTTCTGTGGTGAACATTCTCAGAAATTAAGGTTCTTGTCTTGTTGTTGTGTCAGGGTTGAATTCAAATGGATTGTTCATTACTGGTGTGTTCTAGGGTGATGATGAGGCAATGTTTATTATATTATCAGAGTGTCGGAACTTGCTTGCTACGTATAATGGAATATTGAAAATATCATATGGTGGCATTGGCATTGGCATGGTTCTGTTGTTGTTGTGGGTGTGCTTTTTATAAATGTAGAAATGGTACCAAAAAAGGTGTTTCTCTTAGTTGTTTTCAGATCGTTAACGTTCTCAATTGCCTTTTGATAAAACTAAAGTGATGAATAAAGTGATGGATGCAGCATGTGTGTGAATAGCACCCATGAAAGTGCAAAATTAATTAATGCATAAAAACTCTTCTGGAACAAAGAAAAGTAAAAAAAGCTTGCTATGTGACGCAAGGTGAACAGTGTCCATTATTGACACTTTTTATTTAATTATAATTTCTTTTGCTAAATTATTACTTACTTTGATTAACAAAGCAGGTGTATGGGATTTAAATTTAAAAATATCTGGGTTTTAAATACGACTATTATGTAAAAGGTCAAATTTTTATTTTTATTTGTAAAAACTCTCTCATGTAACTTGACCAAATTTTTATTTGTATTTATTCATAAGTTAAGTTTTTTTATTTATATTTATATCTTTTAAAAGTTTTTACGGAAAAATGAGTCTAAATATACCCTTAATAAGTTTTGTGGACGTCATCCTTATATCTAACTTAACCACCAGTTATCAACCCGTCCTAACTAAAAATAAATGATCCAAACTGGAATGGGCCTTTCAGTTTTAGGATAAAACAAACTTTTTATTTTTTGGATTTACAGAACTTTGGGCCTGTAAGGTTTACTATGGGCCTGAATTCTCATTTCCCACGTTTTTGCACTCAGTTAATAAGCATAGCTAACTCCACAAGAAAACAAAAAGAAATTAATTAGTATTTTAGTTTCTTTCATTTATCTTGGTTTTTATATTGTTTTTGACTTAACTGAGTTTCTGTTTTTATTTTTGTAAGAGACTTCACACTAATACCATTGTGTCAAATTTTAAGTACGTCACGTGTCAATATTTGAATTATCTTTTATTTTTAAACATTTTTTATTTTAACATATAACACTTTTTTAACATGAATAATCCAAATTTTGATATGTGAAAAACTTATATTTTAATATGTAATAAACTTAAATTTTGACATGTGATAATTCTAAATGGTTGTATTTTTTTTATAAAAATTGTGATTCAAATGATTTTTTTTAAAAGAATTAGAATTCATAATACAAAATATAGAAACTAAAACAAATTAAAGAATTAAATGTAAAGATTAAATTACTAATTAAAAAAATAAAAATAATAATGACATTAATAAATCATTCAAAGCTTTTAATGTTTAAATAAATGCATTTTCTAATATGTTTGAGAGAAAAAAAAGAAAGACTTTGTTGCATTTTAAGCAGACATGCAACGAAAGTCAACATTGACTTTAGTAACAACATACATAAATGCTCAATTAATAAAGTATCGCCATAAATAAAACAGTTTCCCGATAATAAATAAGAAATTAATAAATAGATAAATTTGATCAAAATCATGATAAATAGGATAAGGTTAAATAATCACGATAGATAAAAGATTGCGGAAAATGAAGCAAATGGTGACTTTTTTAGAAGAGACTGAATAAACAATACAATTATTTTGAAATTAGACTTTATAGTTAATTAATGGGAGAGTTTTAATAGCATTGACTTTCATGAAATGTTTTTCATATGTTTGTTTTTACTTTTCAGGGTGCAAAATGGAAATTAAATGAAAGCGAAAGGTTTGTGTTGTAGTGTGGTCATAAACGAAAAATACGAAAACCTGATTCTAAAAGGATCAAACGGTCGTAGTCTTAGTCAGAGCATGGCAAAAATTGACCACCGTTGGAACCATGGAAAGATCTTGGTCAATGGTTTCTCCCCGGTCGCAATTTGGTATAATATTCCCTTAATTGGGTGCATGTGAGCTTATAGTGCGCTCCACGTGGTGGAAACTAAAGCGTCCAATTCTCATCCACGGTTTATTATTACAAGTAATTATAATATTCAACGCGCAATTTTTATTTATTTATTTATTTTGGTGTAAGAAATAAATAATTATTAAAGAGGGAGAAGCGCAGAGAAGAGAGGTGGAAAGAGGAAAAGGAAAAGATAGAAACAGACGTTTGCAGAAGGAAAATAAAAAGAGAAGATGCAGTGAGTCACAGTCACACAATACGGAGAAACTAACAGAGGCGCCACCGTTTCCGTTTTCAACAACCTCTACCCTAACGCCGTCGTACCGGCTTCTGCTTCGGCGGCGCTGCGCCGTGTGCCGCGTTTTAACTGAAAAACGGACGCGACGGACTCCATTTCCGTATATGACCAGAGCTCGATTATTTTCCCTCTTTTATCTCAGTTTATAGTTTGCGAGTAAGATTCGCGCATGCTTCTTCTTCTTGTTAGATTTCTCTTTTTCGTTTGTCGTGTTAATAATTAATCGTATGCATCAACGATCCTAGTACTCAGTATTTAGAATGTCTCGAAACCCTAGAAATTCTTTTGAGGTTCTAGGAAATAAATGAACGGGGGGACGATTGAGTTTTTTGTTTGGCTCTTAATTGTTTTGACGAGTTCATGGATTTTGGAAGGAAATGAACTGGATTTGGTTATTATTTCTCTTTATTGGCTCTGGATTTGTGTTTTCAACTGTGAATAATGACGGTGTTTTTGTGTGCGTATTGTAATTAGTGCTTTCTGTTGTTTGTATGGAAATCTTTTTTTTCTCGAACTGGTTTTATTTTAACTTAGAGGATGGTTGAGTGGTTTATCATGTTAATAGGATGGATTTAATTGTTCTTCCTCTTTTACAAGTTTATGTTTGAAGCCTTGTGTTTACGGTTGAAGCTGGTGGTCGTTTTTTTTTTATATATGTATTTAGTTTCTAATTGCTGGATGCAGTTAATAGAAACAGTTTTCTATAATTGAATTTTATGTTGGATTTTCGCTGAACTAGATTTCGTTAGATTAGAGCGTTGGAAATCCGAAGTTTAGAGCGCGGTCCTTGTCTGGAGCTTTTTGGCCGGCTTGAAGGTTCTTAAGTTATCTTGAAATCTTAGTTTAATCGTCTTTCCTTTTTGTTTATTTTTCAGGAGGAAGTAGGGTTACGGTTTCTTGCTGGAAATTGAGGCGGCTTTTGAGATTTCAATTGTGATTTTCGGGTACACTATAGGATTTATTTTTGTTCAAAAAATATCAGCAAGTCTTGAATTTGTCTTTACACTACGGTTTGTGGCTATAGTTTAGATTGTCTTCTATTTTTTTCTGCAGTTATCATGGGATCAGCTTGTTGTGTTGCTGCAAAGGATCCTAATCTTCCTAACAGAACTAGAGGTGAAAGCTTGCGTAGGGATGTTGTGTATTCACCATCGTGGAGCTTTCAATGGGATAGTAGGGAACGTGTTACTGGTGAAATTGAGAATCCTTCTTATCACACATCTCATTTAGACAGTAGAAATGTCAGCATGGAGTTAAAAGGTTCATTAAGCTCTGAAAGAGGTAATCTGTCTGATGGGGGAAGCATCATGGAGAACTCTGTGACTCCTATTTCACTGAAGTCCCCTGTTGATGAGGCGCTGGTTGCAAATCTGATGACCCCCTCGTCTGGTAAATGCTAAACCCTGAACTCTATTATTCTTTTATCCTTCACCATGAGCACAATGTTTGATGGGTCGGTCTTAGTTATAACATTTAGGCCTCTTCCACCCCCATGTTTTTGGGGTATTCTTACTTTTAGTACATAATATAGGATGCAAGAGTTGAAATACAATTTCCTTTTTAAAAATTTGGTATGGTGGTGGACCAATTATCCCATGAAAAATGTTTCTGTTACCTGTAGGCAACCTTGACATTGAAGCCCTTTGAGTATGCTTACGAAAAATGAAAATCCTGCACAGTTTAGTCATAGGTTTTGAGAATGATTGCAATCAGCACAAATAATAGTAAATACATGATCAATAGTTTCTGAGAAAATGGGTGGGATTATATATATCTTTTGAAAGGAAAAACCCTTGCTGTTTCCTTATATTCAAGGGATCTTTATCTCACACACGTGTCTTTTTTACATCGTGTCTGACCTTGTTCACCACCTTATCTTTTTTGCTGTTTTCCTAACCAGTGTATAGTTTTCAAACTCGGTTTGTTGTGTTGAGTGGTCCCATATATTGGTATTGACATTCTGTTCATGATGCTCTCTTTTATGCACTTTGGTTCATTGGGTTGATGTTTCTTTGTTTGGCATTGATTTCTCTTTGTTCTCCCTCCATGTCCTTGTTGCAGATCTGTCCATGTCAAGCAATTTTTCTACAGTGGTTAGTTTTGAGCTACTGAATTGGAACCATGAGCTTTGTGGTGCATAATCTGATTTATTTTAGGCTTTCTGCTGTAGTACTGCTGGGCTCACTCTGAATCTGTGTTTCTCTTTAGGTGAAGAATCCAGCGGAGTCTTCAATACCAAATCTTTCTTTTTCAATACCTTCAGTCTTCTCAACGCCCACAGTAGATCCTATGCCTAATCACAATTATAACCATCTTCCCAACTCTACCCCAACAAGATGGGCACATCGATCACCAGCACACCCTCTGTTGAGACAGATTTCTGATAGTCGAATTATGGGTCTGAAATCACCGGACAACTCAATTTCTGAAGGAAGGCCATCCTTTGTACTCTCTACTTGCAGCAACGAAATGGCTGCTGGATCCCTATGTGGATCATCTGATGGATGGTCAATGCGAACCTTCTCTGAGATGGTGGCATCATCCCAAAGGGAAAGGTGGTCTTTTGATAGTGAGTGTTTTGGCTCTGGTCGTCACAAGATAAGTGGATCCAGTAGCAGGTTCTCATATTCTCCCTCCATGGAACTGCAATCTTGTGGGGCTTGCTCAAAGCTTTTGACTGAGAGATCAACATGGAGCAACCAAAAGTTTATTGCCAGCAATGACCTCTCGGTTGTTGCTGTGCTGGTCTGTGGTCATGCATATCATGCAGAATGTTTAGAGGCCATGACACCAGAGGCAGATAGGTATGATCCAGCTTGTCCAATTTGTATGGTTGGAGAGAAGCACTTTTCAAAGTTGTCTAGAAAAGTTCTTCGGGCTGAATCAGAGATGAAGGCCAAGAACCACAAGATATCAAGAAACCGTGTGGTTGATAGCTACCTTGATGGTGGTTTTGATGTTTTTGATCGCCAAAAAGATATTGATTTAGGAGGAAAAGTTTCAAAAATGGAGCCAAGCTCCAGTGCGAGGAGCTCATTTGGAAAGCCATTCTTGAGGCGGCACTTTTCACTTGGATCCAAGTGGAGCCGATCCCTGTCCGATAACGATTCTGCCAGGAAGAAAGGCTTTTGGGCTAGATATCGGAAAGATTGAGTTCCATTTGCTGTAAGAGTCAACCATTCTCTAATTTTAGTAGTGATAACACCCACCATCAATTTAGAATTTTTAATATTTTCTATGTAGTCTAACTTTACTCATAATTTTAATCGCTTTAAATTAATTAATTTTGACTTTTGACCAGAAATTCCAGTGAGGTTGATGTGGTTCATATGAACTGTATGAATATAACGTCCCTTGGCAATTGTGGCTGAGCCAAAGCAAAGACGACCACAGGGAAGCAGAGGAAAGAATAGATATATATTTTTGTTTACGAAGATTTCTGCTTCATTCCATTCTATGGTAACAGTAAGAGGCAGACTGCTGCAGATTTCTGCACTCGACAAAATAAGGTTTAAAAGTGCAGCGCAGGAAACATAAACTCCTGTATTTATATTTCTAATGAATGAATATAACATAACTTTGCTAATTTAGTCATATGGATAGAAGGAGAATCCAAAGAATGATTTATGAGACAGAATCACTGAATGTTGTAATTGACTCAAATCTTATGCTTCCAAGACTGCTTTTTCTGTCGGTAAGCACTGCCATACTGGGAAAATGAAGAGCAGTGCACTCACAAGCAATGCTGCGTACAAAATCATGGATATATTGTATTTATACCCAGTTATTGGTATAGTTATATAAAATAGGTTTTGGATGTGCTAAGGATAAACCTTTAGAAATAACTAACAATAATATGAAGAATAATTAAAAATATCCGTGTATTTTGTAATAATAAATGCATTTGTAGACCACCGATATTTCTGGTATTGATGATGGTAAAGCAATTCAATGAAGTATCATGTTCTAATGGCAGCAAAAGTAGAAGGCCTAATGTGATATTTGATGAAGTATTATACAGCATCTCTCTATTGCTGTATCTTTTTTTTTTAGTTATTTATGTACACTTTTAAAATGATCTTTTATATAAATAAGTATCTAAGCATTATTTTTAATTGCTTATATGTTAGTAAATGACATAGACATCATACTATTAAGAGTTAAAATTATATTAATTTAAGTTTTTTGTTTTAAGTTTCTTTAGCTCTTTATTTCTCTAAAGTGAACATTTTTGTTGAAAAATTTATCATTTAAAATTTTTAAAATCTAATATATACACAATAAGATGATATTGAAGTGATAGGTTGGTAGGAAATGATGGCAACAAATTTATACATATATATAAAAAATGTTATAAAGTTGTGAATAAAATTAAAATTAATTTTAAAAAAGTGAATCACGAGTAAATTTATGATTTCACAAAAATAATTTATTTCTAAAGTCAAACAAACAGGGTTTCTTTTATCTCGGTTAGATATTTTTCAATCATTATGGTTCAAAGATTGATTACTTAATTTAAAATTTTAATAAATTTAAAAACTAAAATCAATTCAAAAATACAATGACAAAATACAAATTACAAAAAATGTATAATGATCAAAATCATACTTTTTTTTCTTAGTTTTATTTTAAATTAAAAAAAGGTATGAACACCACATACTGATTATTAGCTATTTATGATTTTATTCCATTTTTTAATGTAATATTAAATTAACATGAAAAAAAAAAGTAAGAATGCGAAAATATAAAAGAACATATAAAGACTTTGTGGATTATTTTTATAATAAAATATGTATTTGAGACGTAGTGGCATCACTGGTCTATGTGGTTTTGACTCAAAAATCATCTCCCATAGTCAGTGTTCGAATGCCGCTATATGGATAGATAGATGAAGGGAAACAGAAGAACACTTATACTAAATGAGGTATTTCAAAATACCTCTCTTTTATTATTATTAATTATCATAAACTCATTTTAGTAAAATGATTTTACCCAGTTAAACCATTTCATAACTGTACTTTACTAATTTTTAAATTAGTAAATCAATATTATTTTTAAAACTACTTATTTTAAATACTTTACATTTGTTTAATCAGGTAAAGATATTAGTTTAATTTATTTAATATTAAAAATAAGCAATTACTATTTAGATATTTTTAAAAAAACAGTACTCCATGTTTATTTACAATTAGAAAAATAACCTTCAGAAAAAGAAATCGATTATGAAAAATTGTTTCAAATATTTACTGGCTTTATTCAACAAAGTTACTTTTTTAACCATTTACCCTGTTCTTTCAGAGGGCAAGTGCACATTGCATTAGACACAATCCTATTTGAACCAGATAAGACTACTGTAGCTAAATATATTAAATTCTCTCCCCAAACACTTCTATCATCATAACTTGAATTTGGGAGTACTAGTTCAGTAACATAATCACACCAATTGATTTGATGACATATTTATCCTAGTTTTGGAAGTGTTAATTTTGAGATTCTCATTTTGAAGCAGTGCAATAGCATTTGCTGAGGCACAAACATGAAGTGATGTGAGTAATTGATGGGTTTTCTCTAAGAAGGTTCATTTTATAGAGAAAGTTTATATCAGTATGACCTGAGTCCAACTTATATAAGGCATTGAAAAGTGAGACTCTGGATTTGGTCAATGACAGTGGAATGGACTCTGAATTTGGTGAATTATACTCTTCAATCCTGATTTGTAATCAGGGAAAAGTAGTTGCAGTCCTAGTTCCCTCTTCATTCTGGCATTACACACTCGTTTGTCGCCCTTTGGATTTACATTGGACCACTCTTTCTGCCTCTGCTCCACACTTTGTAACTTCAGCTCTGGCCATTTTTCCTCCACCAATTTCATTGCATACTCAAATACTTCTTCCCTCGGAGCAGGGTCATCATCAACGATATTGTAAACTTCCCTGAAAGTGTGACCAAATTGACCCAAAGAACACAACCAATGAAACCAATTGACACAATAAACAATCACTATAGTTGCTGCAAGTGGTAGGTGTTGTCACAAATAGAAAATGTTAAACATGTGAGATGTCAAATAAGTCCTTAAATTTAACTATTTGTCATAATTTCAGTCTCTCTCTCTCTCTCTCTCTCTCTCTCTCTCTATATATATATATATATATTATATGCTGATATTATCATTTAAAAGCATGCTTTCTTGAATTTTGGATTGATATGCTTGTAACACTTTCAATGTTTTTTTCTGTCTTATATTTAGGAACTAATGACAGTATCCTACAAATTCAGGAATCAAAGAGACTGTAAAAAAAATTCAGCATTAAGATAATTTCAGGACATTCTTTATTAATGCATCCCAAGTTTTTGGCTCCTTGTGCTCATAGGCTGTAAATGCTGCCCTTTTAAGTATTGATCTTGCCCACTTTATTCTTGTTGTTAATGTCGATAGTAAGAGTCAGCAAACAAAGGTAGGAAAAACTAGTAATGGTTTTCAATTGTAGTTAGGCTATGTTTCACTTTCATCACAAACTTTTATATTGCAGAAAATTGCAAATAGACGTGCCTGTTAAGGTCACAATTGTACTTTTATGAACCACCAAAACCTTGACATTGTAACCACAATTATGGATGCAAACCAATTATTAAAATCATTACTAACATACACAACCAATATTTAGGACTGTGTATTTCCAATAGCGTAAGTAAGTACTTTAAACGGTAGTTGGTATGGTGTGAAGGTTCACCACTAAGAAATTCTAACAAATCTTAAACTTAAGATATGATTATTAGGAAAACAGCCACAGCCAATGCCTTCATCAGTATATGTATTTATAATAGTTTCTTTATTTGGGAGAATCTTCTACGTGTATTTTGAGAAGGTAAACATTTCATCAGTTTTGTAGTTAAAGTTGCAACAGTAAACACACATGATGAAGGCTTTGAAATAAAACTACAATTCAAGAATTGTGTTTCTCCAGCCACGTAGGCACTTCAAGGTAAATGCCAGAACTTTCCACTACTGCAGAACTAGAAATGCAGAATATATTGTTTGACAATCCTACAACTTTGGTTTTTCTCTTGGAAATTTTTGCCTAATTAGTTTATAAACATTTCAGAAGGGTGTTAAATGTAGCAGAAAGTTAATTATGGTGGAAATTCACCTGGGGGGAGGTACATAAACAGTAGCCATCAGTGCCTGGCAGATGTCATCAACATGTACTCTGGATGTGTATTTTCGGTGTTTTCTCCTCTTCTGACCTTCTGACATTGGTTTCTGCTTCATTATTGTATCAATGGCACTAAAACAAAAGAAATGTTCAAAGCCAAAAGAAAATATATGCTTAATTGACAGTTAAGTGACAGCAGGTAGCTATGTAAACATAAACCCACGGATGAGACTCTTATCTCATGAGATACGACACTTATTGACTGGTATATCCTTAGAATGACAGATTTGAATTGATTTTTGTGGGAAATCCCACATTGACTAATGATAAGATCAGTTTATAACGTATAAGCTGGTATAAACTTCACCTTACAGATCGGTTTTGTGAACCGTTAGATTTAAAGTTCACTTCTTAACAATTTTCATAACATCCAACTTAGACAAGAATTTTCTAGGCTTTTACCGATCCTACAAAGAAACTGATGATAGAAAAATTGAAGTGAGAACAGGCAAGTACCTTCTGCCAGGGCCATAGATACCTCCTAATCGAAATAAAAGTGGTGAGATCCCAAGATCATAAGACAAATTTGACCAGCCTTCTTCAGAACTTAACCTTAATTTAGCCAACTCACTTTCTGGATTTGTTGGATAACTGTCACAAACAACAAGATGCACACACTAAGAACCAACTAACGGAGAAGATCCAGAAATTTTGGAAGGCAAGTGATTTATTTAGTTATACTCTCTTACTTACTCCTCATCCACCAATTCACCGCCACAGTCTCCATAGACACCTGCAAGATAGAAAGCATGTTGGGTATATCAGCTAAGAACCACTAAACCCTAATTTTAATTTCAATGTAGACTCACTAGTCGAAGACAAGTAACTCAGCCACTGAACATCTGAATTTGCTAAAGACCTTCTGAAAAGTTCTTCATGCTGGAGCATCTATAAATCAATAAAAATAATAAAAAAAGTGGAAAGTTTACATATATTACCCTCAGAATGGTGACACACATATACAACAGTTGTTACAGTGAAATCATACCGGATCACCAATGCCAACAAGAGGGGGCACAGAAACAAGAATGTGAGTGTAATTTCTCAGTAGCCTTAGAATATCCAGACTGCAAAACGAAAAACAACAGCAAAAGTCTTATCCATTAAGTGAGAAGAAATCCAACAGCAAAAACAACATCCATGTTTGACTCCCCAAAGAAATTATTCTGACCAACTAAATATGAAATTCCTAAAACACAAATGTGCCCTTTATAGTTTTCAATTCAGACATCAAATCCAATAACATCCACATAACTATTAGCAATTTTTTCAAGAAAAAATGAAAAATTGAACGCAAAAATTACCAGCTGACTCACTCGGGGTGGTTTGCATCGAAAAGATGAACATGAAACCCCATGTTCTGGAGCTGCTGCTTCTTCACGTGGGTTGTGCAAGTCCCAGACACGACCCTACCAATAATCATTGATTCTATGAGACAAATTTTGAAGCGAAAAAGATAAATATTGAAGAGAAGAGAATGTAATGCAACTAACCATCCTTGGTTTTGCAGTTTTCGTGCAAGTGATTGCCCCACGAATCCCATACCCATAATGAACATGCTGCGCTTTTCAGACAACTTTGGGGATATCGAACCAAAACTTATCCCAACATGATTATGAGCATGGCAACGTTGGATAGGAATAGATAAAGTTATTTCCATCACAAAATCAAAGGTTCAACAAAATCATCTAAAAACACACAGATGGTAGAGCGAAAGCTCCAGACGCAATAGAACACACTTCTGATAGATAATAAACGTAAAAGTAAAACCTTAAAATCGCACAATAATATTAGAAATAAGATAAATATCATGAACATTATATATAAGCAGGAATATAATATATGAATGAAAATAAATTAATGATAATATATCGGTGTAAATATATTAATAAAATAATATTATATATGAAATTATCAACATTTTCATAACGTATGAATTTTTATAGTCATGTTAAATCATGCTTTACTAACAATTTTTGCCTGTAAGCAAAAAGAGTACAGTGCCATAACTTCTCACCAAACCCCAATTATGTGTATGTATGCATGGTCCCCTTTCCTTCTGCCGGAACTATACTTAGGTTTTTCAAATTTAAGTGTAAGTAAAATTACTTGGTTTCTAAGTTAATTAAAAAGTTACTCAATAATTCTTGGAACAATAAGATGAAGATTAAATATATTTTTTGTTTTCAGTGAAATTTAGAATTAGTTCCTCGTTAAAATTTTTGACCAATTTAGTCTTTTATCTTTAGAAATGCGTGGATTTAATATTTATAATCAAATTTTGTTAAGTTTATTTAAAGTTTTAAACGCGTTTTATGATAATATTTGAGTCAGCATTGAAACGAAGATTAGTGGAATGAAGTAAACAATTCAAATACCATCATGAGATGCGCCTGAAACATGAGCTAAACTTAACAAATTATGGTTAAAAGACTAAATTCACACATTTCTAAAGATGAAGGACTAAATTGGTCAAAATTTTTAAAGAGGAACCAATTTCAAATTTCGCCGAAACTTGAAAGACTAAAAACATATTTAACCCTAGAGTTGAAAATTACGTGGAAACGCATTAAAATTCAGAAAAGATCAATTTGAATGCGTTGTAGTTCATAGCAGCATGTTTCATTTCATCTATCTGTCCATGCAAACACATAATAAATGTGGTAGTTGAACAATAATTTCCGTAATTCCGAACTCCTAACTTCACTTGGTCGTACTCCATTGCCTCATCCATATTTCTGGTGGCAGTTATGTTAGGAATGCAACAGCAAATTTCTTTGGGTCCTCTCAAATTAATGTCTTTCACGCAATCGTAGTTACAGGTTTGCAATCTGAACCATATAACTCTTTATGCATATGTGTGTGTATTGAATTCAACATAAAGTACACTTTTTTTTTGTCAATTTAAGTAACAACGATGCAGTTGCAGAAACTTGAACTGTGAACACATATTTTGCAGTTTACAGAAATGGAAAAGTATGTTACAGAAACAGTGGTTGTTGGAGTTGTTTCATGGACATCAGCATTTGTAATAGTGAGAAGACTATTCCCAAAACGCTCTTTTGATTTCTGCAACCGCCTTGTGTCCACTCTCCATGCAACTTTAGCAGTGACATTGGCTTGGCTCTCTATTGAAGATTGGAGGTGTCCAATTTGTGGTGTGGGATCAAAATCTTCACCCCAACAGGTACATGCCCTTTTGAGGGAAACCTCACTATTATTTTTACATGGATTTGGGTGTTCTTAATTGTTTAGAATTGGCACTAAAGTGGAAAGTTTGAACTGTGTTCTGAGCAGATGCAAGTTCTGGCAGTGAGTCTTTCTTATCTGATTTATGATCTAGCTTGTTGTCACTTTGGTGAGAGAGTTAGTCTAGACAACACTGTCCATCATTTGGTAAGCATTGTTGGAATTGGAGCAGGCCTTTTCTATCAGAAGGTAATCAAAAGCTGAAATCATTTCTCAAAGTTTTGGAATGTATTGTTGTTTTCACTGTTAAGTATATTCTCAGTTTCTGAACACTAAGCAATGCTTGTTTTGAGTTTCACAGAAATAAATCTTCTTCTTGTAATCATTCATATATAAAAGGGTGTTTTGCACAAATTTATCTCCTTTTAATATAATCTTTTAGAAAAAAATGAGGTATTGATATTTGGTTTCATCTTGATTGGTAGTAAAATTTTCAAGTAGTTGTTTCTCAATTTGTCAGTATTGTCCATTTACCTCAATTTCAGAAACTGTTTGTTGTTGTAATTATGACTGTTTCATGATTAGCTAGTGGTTATTTGCCATATCTGTATACAGTGTGCCGCAGAAATGGTGGCGACAATGTGGATAACAGAGATATCAAGTCCATTTTTACATTTGAGGGAGCTTCTGAAAGAGCTTGGTTACAGAGATACCCCTCTTAATTTGGCTGCTGATGTAAGTAAAATTGTAGTGATGATAAATATTTCATGTCTGGCTTTGATTTTGGGCATGCCTTGTTAATGAACAAAGTATAAACTGTTTTGAAGCTGAGTTTCACGTAATTGCACAGATTCTGTTTGCTGCCATATTTTCTTTTGCCAGGATGTTGCTGGGACCGTGTCTCACTTACGTGACTTTATCTGCTGACTATCCACTTCTCATAAAGGTGAAGGATTTTTTGTTTTGAGAAACCTTTTTTTTTTTCTTTTTCTGTTTTGTTACACTCACCTTTGCTTAATTCCTTCCATCGTTACAGGCTATGGCACTGGGTTTGCAGCTGGTAAGTGCATTCTGGTTCTTCAAAATTGTTAGAATGATAAAACGCAAATTAAGCAAGAGAGCTTAAACAACAGCAACATAAAAAGGACTACCAACTGGGAAATGCAATTTAAATTCTGTATTGATGGGTGTGAAAAAGTGCAAAAGTATGGTTGAGTCTATTAAATGCATGTTTGGTACCACATCGATTCTTTTTTAGTTCACTCTGAGGTGGTTTTTTCAATGTATGTAATTTTCAAGCTTCTTGACTGCTGTATAAATTCAATTCAATACTCTCACATTTTATGGTGGAGAAATTTGGTTTCCTTGTTGTATGAACCTTTTACATTAGTTAGAATCCACGTTTGTATTATACAAGACTAATGTAAAATGTAAACGATTTACTTCTTACACTTGTCATAATATAACCTCATAAAGATGTTTTTTTTATGTCATCCAATGTAACCGAAACCAAAAGTCCAGGGTTCTATTCAATTCCAACGAGCACTAGAACATTCTGTCAATATGGATCAGTATATAAGTCCATTGGTAAATCGGGATTTAGCAATGTAGGTTTGAAGATTATAAGTATCACCGCATTAACTTAGTTTTTGAAGTTATTTACATCAATTGATATTTTAACGTAAGTAACCTATAACCTATAATGCATGGATACAATACGTATATCCGATATGTTGATACGTTTATTTTAATTTTCAAAATAATAGGATACGATACGTGATAGATACACGATATATGAATATTGAAAAGTGTGTACGATAATTCTTAAAAACATAATAAATATATGATTGTTATTGTGTTAATTCAAATTAAAACTATATGTACTAAAATTATTAACATAAAAAATATAAATTATTGTCATAATAAAAGTACAAAAAACTCTTAAATTTAATGACCAATTTTAGTAACCAAAAATATGTTAGAGACTAATTTCCTAATTAGAGATCAATTTATAAACTAATTATTTTGGTAGCTGAAACTTTAGTAGCTAATGTTAGTAACTAATTTAGAAACCAATTATTTTCGTAGTCAAAATCTTGATAACTAATGTTAGTGATCAATTTAGAAATTAATTTATAATAAAAATTATTTTAATTATCAATTTAGAGATTAATTATAATTTTTTAGAACTATTTTACTTGTCAATAATTTTTAGTTTTTAAATTGATAGTCAAATTGGTAAGATTGATCATTATTCAAAGATTTACTTATACCATACTACGACTTTGTAAATTAGATACTTAACTCATAAGTATCGATACAATATCCTAAAATATCAGATACGGATAAGTGTCGAACACAGATATATCATCCAAGTTAAAATATCGGTACATCATATTACATCATATTGCGTAACAAACCACTTTCTACATGCATTAAAATTTCAACTAAGGTCCAAAAAAATATTTATATATATAAAAATGTCACCATAATATAAAGAAAATATGTAAAATATTTTTTTTCCACGTGTTTACACGGAAGGTAGAGTTCACAACGCAACACTCAGATGACCAAGGCCCCAAATTAGTATAATGGCTATACAAAAGAGCTTAGCTATCTGGATTTTTGCTGGCCGTAATTAGTAGTAGTATATAACAGCATAAAATCAGATTTATTGATCAAGATTGGAAAGGAATTTCACTGAATAAGGATCTTCAACAATAAATGGGGAGACGAACCAATTCAAAGATCAGTGGTATAAATAATCTAGAGCATGATCTTAAAAGAAAACAAAAAATAATTCAATCCAAAACCTAATTGAACGAAGAATTTGACTCATGTACTGCCTAGATATCCATGACTAAGAATTTTATAATAGCTCTACTCTTTGCCAAAGTCAGCACTGTAGGGAGCACTGGATTCAAGTTTCTTTGCATCATTCAGTTTTCTAACAGCCTGCGCGCCAAAGAAAGAAGTCAAGTTATTGTCCAGTGAGTGATGAGGGCTAATCCCTTGAGCCTGATAAATAGAAAGAAAAAAAGCTTTCGTCAAAGTAAGAACTCACCTTCATAAAATCTTCATGGATCACATAATCACGTTCTGCACGAATTGCTGCCATTCCAGCTTCCGTGCACACATTTCGAAGATCAGCTCCATTGAAGCCCTGAGCAATTTGCAATAAAAAATACATCAAACATGCTTCTGTAATTATCAACAAAATTAATCCAAACTGAACTCACCTCGGCAAGCTTCACAACGGCTTCATAATCTATTTCACCATGCTTAGCTATCCCAGCAGCATGAATCTTCAGAATTTCCATCCTAGATTGTTCATTTGGCAGTGGAATCTCAATTTTTCTATCCAATCTTCCAGGACGCAGAAGAGCAGGATCCAGTACATCGGGACGGTTTGTTGCCATTATCATTTTAACCTACAACATCCATTGAGACAGCAATGTTGTAATTGTAGTCAACCCACCATAAGAATTCACCAGAACAATCATTTTTAGTGAGAAAAAATCACACAATATAATGAAGACACATTAATTGCAAGGTTGCTATACTTCACATTTTATGTGAATTATATCTGACATAAATGAAATAAGAATGTCCAAAATGACTAAATAGGGATAAGAAGAAAGATATACCTTCCCAAGTTGATCAAACCCATCAAGTTGATTAAGCAACTCCATTAGTGTTCTCTGAATCTCACGATCAGCACTTGTTCCTTCACTGAAACGACGACCACCAATGGCATCGATCTCATCCATAAAAATAATGCAAGGCTTAACAAACAAAATGGAGATTAAGAACTACATTCCAATTATTATATGAACAAATAGGAAGAAACTTCATTCAAGAATCTACCTGATGATCACGTGCATAACCAAACATTTCTCTAATTAACCTGGCACTTTCTCCAATGTACTTATCAATTATTGCACTAGAAACAACCTACAACAGTATGGAGGGTAAGGTACATTATATTTAAGATTAAAGGAAACCTGAAACACAACGGAATTCAGAAAAGAAACAATTCTGACCTTCAAGAAGTTAGCATCTATGTTACTAGCAATTGCCCTAGCTAACAATGTTTTACCAGTACCAGGAGGCCCATAAAGGAGAACACCCTGGGAGACAATAATTAAGAAGATACTATCAGATTCAAAATTAAATATCATGGCTCATCAAAAAGTAAACTTTCACTAAAGAACTTTTAGATAGAAACTTGGGTGACAGTACTGCCAAAACACATAACAGAGGTAACAGACATAGTAGTACAGTGAAAACTAATCACCTTAGGAGGTTTAATTCCGACTCTAAGGAAGAGCTCAGGGTTCATCAGAGGTAGTTCAATTGATTCCCTCAATTCTCTTATTTGATCAGATAAACCACCAACAGCGGAGTAACTGATATTACCGGGATCCTCATGCAGCATATTGTAAACTACCGGATCAACCTATCAACTCACATCCATATGGATCATTAGGCACAAAAGACAAGCAGATGATTTTCAGAAGGAAACCAAACCAAATAGCCCAAAGAGCACAAGCTTCACATTCACCATATCAAATAATACCCAAAAAAGAATAAACCACAAAACCTTACCTCACGTGGAAGAGCTCGCATTATGGTTAGTGTTGTCATATCAAGAACCACTCTGGTACCAGCAGTCAGTTTTTCCTTATCTACTTTACTGCGGCAACCGACCACATACCTAGGTCCACTGCTTGCCTTAACGATCACTGAGATAACATAGAGTACAAGGAAAATAAAAATCAACCTAGGCTTAAGTTCACATCAACCAAACAAAAAACATAGAAGATAGTGTATCAGTTTAGCTCGATCAACTAATTAGATTATTAGACAACAGGCCAAATTACAGAATTTAGCACTCAATTATCATCATTTCAAGAATTTTATCGTCCATGTTTTTTAAATGTTTAATGGTGTGTCAATGTGTCATGAAGAAAAAGTTTTTTGCTGGAAAAGAAAAAGGTGTCACAACGACACTGATTCGAAAAAACTTGTAACAAAACAAAGTTGCTTCAGGTTTTCAAAACTTTAGGGTGGTGCTTTTAGCTCTTTCCATGTGAAGCATAAAGTCATCACATAGTATAATGCATTATTTAAAAAAATACGGTAAAACGCACAAAAGAATTGAGGGCTAAAATTAAAAAAAATTATGATAGTGCAGAATAAAATGTGCAATTAAGTATAGATTATATATTATCATCCAGAATGAATAGGCTAAGGTTTTCACATTTAAAGTGAAACATAAGTTTGTGTTCATAATCTCAATATATATTAGAATACACTAAGAAGTTGAATGGCGAAATATCATTCAAAATACGAAATGAAAAAAAGGATAGACTCAATACAGCGTTCATTGTCGAGAGGCCTGAGAACCTCGCCAATGATCTGTCCAACGCTTTGAAGAGACTTCAAATCATCTTCTGTTTTGTTAAACTCTTTTCTCGAAGCACGTAAATTCTCTCGGACTGCAATTAGCATTTCAAAGCCAAACACGTCAAAATTCATAATGAATAAACCCTAATCAATCGGAGCATGACAACATCATGAATAAAAAATAGTGTAAATTCATAGCAAATTCTAAACGCAATTCAGAATCGCAAGGGAGTGAAGGTTGGATTGAGAAAGAACGAACCTGATCGCACCCTGGATTCCAATTCCTTATGTTGAAGAAGCTTCTTACGGTACTCCGTGACCGCATTACGGCGTCGCGTCGAGTCTTCAGTATCGGTCATTGTTAGTGTTACTCGCTATAACCAAAATCTGAAATCGGAAAAAGGATTCAAATAGCTTTTTTTTTTCTTCTTTTATCGAACTATCAAATTATAACTATATTGTTTATGCGACTTCTCTTCCTTTAGCCCTAATATCTTGGCCCCCAAGTTTATTTTATAGGTTGCTATGGATTGCAATTCAAGTTATCTTAAAAAAATATTTTATCCATTTGTTATAGATTTTTTTTTCTTTTACATAAAAGTTTGGTTTTATTTATTTAAAAATTATTTTCTTATAAAATCTTTAAAAGATTGGAAAAGTATATTGTTGACTTTATTTGTAATTTTGTTTAGGGTTAAATATATTTTTGTTCCCTTAACTTTTGGTAAATTTTGGAATTAGTCTATTTCGAAACTTTGGACCAATTTAGTCCTTCATCTTTCGAAATATGTGAATTTAGTCCTTTTAATCAAATTTTGTGAAGTTTATTTGATATTTCAAGCACGTTTCATACTAGTATTTGACTTAATATTAAATAAAAAATGTGTCAAACAATATAAACAACTCAAATACAATCCTAAAATGTGTATGAAACATTAAATAAACCTAACAAAATTGGATTAAAAGGACTAAATTCACGTATTTCGAAAGATGAAGGACTAAATTGGTCCAAAGTTTCAAAATGGACTAATTCCAAAATATACTGAAAGTTAAGGGACTAAAAACATATTTAACCCTTTTTTTATATGTATGGCTTGTATATATTACGTATAATTATGTATTATAATATAATATAAAATGTTAATTATTGTAGTAACGTTCTTTGAAAAACATTTGCTATCAATTATCAGCTAAAATTAATTTGGAATCTTTACAAATAAATAAGTTATCATTACTTGTTAGTTATCTTACATTAATAACTTCATTTATTTATTTATTGTTAATATAATATGAATCATAGTAAATTCTAAAAGAATTTTTATCTTATGGAGTTATATTGGCGTTAATGTAATAATTATCTACTAAAAGAATTATTATCTTATTATGTTATTGCTCTTTTTTATATTATTCCATTCTTCATATTAAACGAACTTGTTTACAAAATTTACTTTATAAGAATATCTTTAAATAAAATATAAAATTGTTTTGAATATAATAATGGATTTGAAGGATAAGAGGTATATCTTTAGAATTTTTTTTATGAATATTCCTTTTTTTAATAATGAACATGAGAGTGTCATCAAATATAAATTGTTGGTTCTAATTCACGTGGAATAAGGTTTTAAATTATGTTTTAAGATATAAATGGTTTATATTTGATTCCAATAGTAATATTTGACTATTTTATCTTTATTCACAAGTATTAGTTTATCTCATTCTCTCATCTTTATTTTTAATAGATATGGAATCTTTACTTTATTTTAATTTCTATATAAAGATATTCAATGAATATGAAACTTTTTATTCCCATCAGAAACGATGTTTATATTCACTTATTTGTTATTTTAAATATTTATTATATATATATATATATATATATATATATATATATATATATATTTAAAAAGTCATAAAAAATAAAATATGATATTATCAAATATTAAACCAACGTAAAATCATACATATTACTTTTCTCTAATATTTTGGTTCATATAATTCTTTTAATTACTTAAAAAATTAAATATATTTTAAGATTTAAGTATGTTTTTATCTCTTAATTTTAAGTGAAAATTAGAATTAATTTATTTTTAAAATTTTAAATTAATTTAATTCTCAATTTTTAAAATTAACATTTGAGTTATTTATATTATTTGATAATTTTTTTTATATAAATTATATATTAACTTAAAAATGTATTTAAAATATTAAATAAATTTAATAAAATTTGATTAAAAAATTAAACGATAAAAGACTAATATAATCTAAAATTTTAAAGAAAAATTAATTCAATTTTTTTTGCTTTGAAATTAAGAGAAACTAATCTTTATATTTTAATAATTTAAATAAGTACGTATATGAATAACGGTTAATCCAATATGATTATTACGTACGATAGACAAATTTCCTACTTGTTTAGGAAGAACATTCCCCTCTCCTTCGTAATATATATATATATATATATATATATATATATATATATATATATATATATATATATATATATATATATTATAATTAAGATATATTCTAATTAAGAATGTTGCAGTGAGATCGTTTATGAGATTTTATCTACTGGAACAAAGATACATTCTTGAAAGATTGCTTTTTATGTAAAAGAGAAAAATAAATTGAACTTTTATATTATAAAAATTTACTACAACAGTACTATAATATATTTTTGATGTGTTAATTATTTGGATAAAAAAAAATAGTCACACTATGTGAGCTTGACAATATATTATAAAAATAATATTTAACTTTTTCTAAATTACAATTATTATTTAAAGAAAATACTGCCAGTCAAGACAAGATGTATTACAAAGCTAGGAAAATAATGGGATCCAGTTCTTTTCTTCTTCTGACTGCTAAGGATGAAACTAATAAATAATCTCAACAATTGATATAGAAAATTAAAGAATATAATGTGTAGACGTGTATCAAAAGCCTATAAATAGAGCAGTTTCTTACAGCATATGCTACATATGGCATAAGGAACAGTGGTATACAATTCGCTCTTGCCATGACATTCTCTTTACCCTGTAAAATTTACAATTTTAGAACAGCAAAAATGCCTAAGCTGGTTGACTTAATTGTGGCTACCCTTCCGTAGCACATCCTTCAGAACCAATGCAATTCTCTGTGCCATATGAGGCTCTAGAAACCTTTCCTTCACTCTCTCATATCCTTTCTTTCCCATAGTCAGCCTCCTCTCAACATGAGTTGCCAAATTCATCATGTTTTTTGCAAGAGGTGTCACACCTGCTTTTCCAATGGGGTGCAGCAAACCAGTAGTCTCATTCACCACAATCTCCATGGTGCCCCCAGCTGCAGTTCCCTGGGATTATTGTTAAAGATAAAAAATTGTCAAAGGAAAATATGACATAATAATATACATGCCTAAGAAATTCAGAGTGCCAAAATAGAATGACTTCTAATCTCATTGTTGAACTTACCAGGCCCTAATTAAATTGTCAAAGCCAAACATGTGTAAAATATAATGCATAATTTGAAAGAAAAACAATAGAAGTACGCATGAGATCTGTATAGAATTTTTGTCTCTTGACACAATTTGCAAAATCCGCAAAATACTTCTTAGCTATTCTTTAAATAATCTTGGAAACATCTCCCCATGGAAAAAACATCACAAGAGAAAGTTGAAAAGAGAGGGTCGGTGAAATTTGAAGAAATAATAATAAGTAACTTGATGTATGAACAAGACCGTATAACGACCAATGAAACTTGAAATAACTTCATTTTTCTTTTGGTGAGGAGTTTGCCAACTTGCAGCATTGAATAGTGAAATCAATAAAACAGCAACATCAAAGATATTTAAGAGAGAAGTGAGCAAAGAAAGCACAGTAGGTATACGAATAAAATGGCATATACGACACGAATTAAAACCAAAAAATATATATAAAAGGAAATACGTATTGACAAGGCAAATTATACTTACAAGTACAGGCAAGCGAAATGCCATAGCTTCAATGGTTATCCTCCCAAAACATTCTCCCCTACCCTAATATAAAGAGAGGCATATTTAGAAGTAACATAATACTTCATGACATTGGGTGACAAAATCAAAAAGCTACTATAGTTGCAATGCAAAACTTATTCTTGGTTTCTAGAAGTGTGAAGCATTAAACTTAAACAAGACTAGGACCTATAGAATCTCTCTTCAGGTCCCTCATCACTGATCTTAGCATTAAGACTTACATGGAAGCTGGAAATAAATCTTTTTAAAAAAGAATCTTGCTAAGTATAGAACAATTATCGGTTCAGGAAGCAACTCCCACTTAGCAAAAACAATAGAGTGAAAACAAATTCTGTTTCATACAAAACAACATAACAGGGTATATTAAAAGATACCTGAGAATTCTGAACAAGAACATCAATAGAAGCCAGGTAAGGAGCCACTGCCAGTGTTTTGTTAACAAAGTGAACACGGTCCTGGATATTTTTCTCCATGACAAACTGACGCAATTCTGTTTCAAGCTTTGTGTGGGCATTCATATCACTCCCTACAACTACAGCATGCAAAGATGGCACTTGCAGTTTCTTCTCCTTGATGAGCAGCAAACTTTCATAAAAGGCCCGAAGAAATAAGTCCTGCCCTTTACCACGTGAAACACCTGCAATTATATCATCCTGAAGCTCAAATTATATAATGGTAAAATAAACGCCAAAATGAATGGAAGGGTATAAAACAAAGGGGAGGATTAATTTGTAATATATTTTGTAATAAAAAAAAGAACAAGTGGAATCACCTCAATCTCCTTTGTTACCCCCTACTACATTCTTATATTTCTAATGCCACTCTCTCTTACTTCACATACATGTACCCGTAGGAAACACTTATGACTGTGGTTAGCTATCTTAATCCATGCAGCAATGAGAAAAACTGAGTTCGACGTGAAAATATAATGGATCAATCCGATACAAATACAGCTAAAGGCAAATGACAAATGAAAAATATCAGAAACACAATTCTGGAGATGAAGAAAATTACTAATTTTAGAGCTCTTACTTATAAATGCCAAGAAACTATCACGATGTTCAGCTAAGCATGAGCAAAGTTTAAATGTGCAGAAGTTCGAAGCTCCATAAAGTAGCTTAGCTTCCACATCTTTTTTAAATAATTGAAGCAAAATTACAGTAAAAAAAGCATGTAAATGAATTTGAACCAGAGTAGGATCATACTATTTATGATGGCAAAAAGTAGGTCATCATTCCTCACTCCCAGAGATTCTCGAACATGTTCTCGAAGAACCCTCTTGGCCACACTATCTTCCGCAACCTCCATAAGGTCCTTGCTATTTCCAAGATGCACAACATAGGTCTCTGGCATTTTAATCCTACAACATTGGACCAAGTTAACAACATATAAAATAGAAAGTAACATAGTCGACACATGAACCACTAACAAAGTTGTAAACATACCCTAATTTCTCCCTAGTCCTATTCTTCCAGTATTCAGCAGTTGTATAAGAATCGATCATGGCACCTGCAACAAAAGGGAGGTGCTTAACATACTCCCGTTTGAAATAATGCCCTCGCATTTCATGAATCCACCACAAAACCTTTGGAAGAACCTCCGAAACTTTCTCTTTTAGAACAGAATCAAGCCACTTCCCAGCCACAGCAGTATTCAAAATCACCATGTCAGCCTTACATGCTACGTCGACGCCCTTCTCATCTTTTCCATCCAGCACCTGTCACCAGTCACCAGTCACTATGCACACAAAAACACTTCTCGCAACAAAAAAAAAAAAAAAACTTAGGTGTAAATTCTTATATATTTTGTAAATGTTGTTGCTGCGAAAAAATAGTACTTAGTGTCATACTACTTAGGCTCATGCTCTCAACTATTCTTCATGTACGACACATGGTGAAATTTTTAAAATTACAATACAGAATTACCAAAATTGGATTAGTTATGACGTGAAGATTGAGACAACCGTGATTCCAAAACATATAATTTCTCCACTCTCTTTTTTTTTCCTTTTTTATTTTGGTTGTACAAATAAAATTTCACTGTATTTCTAGTGTTGTCTAATTAGAACTAGAACTTGACTTAATTAACTGAACAATAAATATTTGCATTAAATACTATCAGCACAATAACTAACGATATCTGAAGCTATAGCCAACAAGCAAAACTCGTTAACGTCTTCTAATTATCGTTTTAATTCGATCAAATTGGCGTAATAGAGGTATAAATTGAATATTACATCAAATTACAATACTATTTGTAAAAAAAAAAAAAACTAACTAATAAGTTTTGTTGCTTGAAAAGTACAGTACCTGCACTCCTCTATCGAGCATTTTGTTCTCTAGAGCATAGACGACATCGTCGGTTTGCGGCGGTTTCTGAAAGGTGATCCAAACGACGTCGGATCTGGCGGCGCGCAGCAGAAACGCTAGTTCCATGAGCAAGAGAGGTCCGCCGGAGAGAGAGAGTTCGTGCGAAACCATGAGAACGAGCTTCGACTTCATGAATTGGAGAGGATCAGAGTTCTGTTCCGGTGAGGATTCGGTCAGAGTCTGAGAAGTTTCCAGCTGAAGAAGCGCGGTGTTGCAGGAATCAGGAGAGGTTCGGATGAAGAGGATAGTGAGAGTGGAGAGAGCGAAGAGTGCGAGGAGTGTTAGCGCGCATTTCTTGCTGCGCATTTCCATCAACGCTTGCGAATGCTTCACCATTGTTTCTTCTTCCCTAACTCTTCTACACTTACCATTACACTATAAGCTTCGCTTTTCTCTGCTACCTATTTCTCATCTTTGATTCAGATTTGGAATTTGATCCAGTGAGATTCAGAGCTTAATGAAAATGTCACCGAATTTTAAATCTTAACCATAAAGGAAAAAAAAAAAAACTCGTTTTAGTTTTTCACCTTCTAAAGTAATAGTAATAGTCTTTCTGGTTTTAATGTTAAGAAAGAATGAAACAACAACACCTCAAATACTAATTTTAAAATATATATATATATATATATATATATATATATATATATATATATATATATATATATATATATATATATATTACAATGTGACAGAAAAATAAATAAAGTATATATACACATGTATCATCACTATTAGTAAATTAATTTGATTAATATTAAATTATTTTATCATTTTAACAACTTTTTTGTGGTTTTAATGCGTGCTATTTTTAATGAACTATATTGAAAAATTAAAAGGAATATTATTTAAAAATAAAAATGACTATTTTAGAATAGAAGATGTTTTATGTACTAAGATTTTTTTATTTTTTTTATTTCATCTTGTCTGAACATAATAAGTTAGTGTTTTAAAATGTTAATTAGAGAGAACTTTTTCATTAAAAAATTATCACTATTTGTTAAGAAGTGGTTAAAAATGATTAAATAGATTTTTAAAAAGTAAACTAGTGATAAAAAACATATAATGGAATCTATTATGTTAGTATTGAAAAAACATATTAGTCTATTTTTAAAATTTATTGTTCATTTTGATAAATTTTACAGTGTTTTAATTATCTTTCATCAATAATATTTATGAAACATATTTTGATATGTAAAAGCATATATATGATACAATTTATTTAGTCATCTCATTATTAAATATGTTTACTATCGAACTACTTTTTATTTGAATATTTAAATTCTTGTTAATATTTTCACTTTCATGAGAAAATAGCTCGTCAGGCACATGCTTAATATTTTAGATAAATATAAGCACTTTATTTCAAGACCCTAATTTAAGTCAAATTTAATAATTTTTTCCATTTGAATATTTAAGATTTTTTTTCATTATTCCACCCCAAAAGTACATAATTATGTGGTTATTTAATATCTATAGACAATATATCAAATATAATTCTTAAAACTGGATTTTATTCTTTTAAAACAAGGCAATTACAGTTTTATTCTTTTTTTTTTTGTTTTCTCCATTATTATATTGTTTCAGAGGGTTCAAATTCCTTAAATTAATATTTGCACACAATCCTTTCATAGGACAATAACTTTCATCACTATTATTAACTTAGGAGCAACACACTAAAACCCTCTTAAGTAACTAATAACTACCAAACATCAAGCATTTTCAAATTCTTTCTCTTTTTTTTTTTCAGAAGGTAACACTATAACACTTATTAACGATTCACATAAACATAACTATAAATATGGAACTTAGTTAATTAACTCTGCGACAGTTTTTCCTAACTTGACCATTGAATCCAGTGAGAGGACGAAGGTTGGCCATCTTGATCATGGACGTGGAAAATTGCTCGAAGAAGAGACTCTCATCTTCTGCATATTTCTTGACCAATTTACGAGTTTCCTTAACATTTCCCACAAGAAGCACTTGATCTGAGTTAAGAAGTCCTTTCCCCCTAAGAATGAGTTTGAAATATGTATTATCAAACAATCTTGGAGAGCCAAAGTCCAAAGGAGAAATGAAGTTGTCTCCTCCAGATTTTGGGCACATTGTCTTCAAATCAAAGTAAAAGGACTTTTCTAGATTCTCATCTGGTTCGTTGTTTCCCTTTTGGTTGTATAGTCTCTGCTTGAATGTGGCACATCTTGCCACCCCAATGGTATGTGCACCTACGTTAGAATCAAGTGTTAAAATATGAAACATCTACTATCAGACGCAGACGCAGACACACACGTATATGATATGTCGATATGAAAAGTATTGGATATAAATATTTGTCAGACCGATACATGATCCAAATTAAAATATCGATGTATCATAAAATGCATAGCATGAATGAGAAGTTGAAGTTCCACCTGAGAGGGCAACAAGGTCTACTTCATCAAGGCCTTGACGTTTAAAGAATGTTATCAGAGTTTCAATGGTGGCGTTTGGTGGAGGAATATTTTTGTTTGACCCGCTCAGGCTTGCAGTTTTTGAGTCTCGTCTCCCTAATGGGAGTTCCCAGTTAGGTCCTCCACTCTGTGTTAAAGAATCAAACAAGTTTCAGAATCTCACATATTTCTCATGTATAAGAATGTTCATAATATATTCTGAGTTGGCTCAGTATGAGTGAAGTGTGTTCACTTACAAGAACAGTGGAGCCCCTAGCAGCAAGGGCAAGAATGTCTGCACAGGACACAGTCTGAGGACATGCTTCTTCCAACCTAGACTTCATTTCATCAATCACTTCAAAACCTCGGACAGAGTTCTTGTTAGGTCCAGCATTTTTTTCGCTGACAATTGTTCTGCTATCATCCAACAAAATTGATGCATCGCATCCCTGCCATCGAAAACAAAAGATTAACCGTAAGAATTTTCTCATTTTGTTTATGGACAATATTTTGACAACTTTGTCGAGACGACATCTTTTAAATAATTTTATGGTCTCATGTCGTAAGAAAAAGTTATCGATTTGTGTGTCCGAGATCTCATTACGACAAATGCAATATAAGCTTACCTGCACAAAGCAATCATGAAAGTGAAGTCTAAGTAGAGAAGCAGGCATTCTCATGTCTTTTGCAATGGCCTTCTCCAACACTGACATGACAATGTCGTTAGCTTGGGGGCAAGAAAACTGATAGAATTGAGGTGAAAGGCCAAAAGATATCCCTCCATGGTGACCACCCCAGCCGAAACGAAAACCAGGGTGAGCACAGGAGAGTTTAACAGAGAAAAAAGCTATTAGTATTGCAAGAAGAGTGAGTTTGATGAAAGTCATGGTGACAGGTATAGGAACTAAATTTGAGAGCTTGCTAATTTTGGTGATTGTGTGTGTTCTATTGGGTTGGCTAGTGTGACATATATAGTACTCAAAATTCGAACCACCCAATCTTTTTACCAAATCATGTGATGTGGGAAACCAAGCCTTTGACTGTTTCAACAATGCATATATTGCTGTGAGATTGCAGTGCTTCTGATGATGCATTGTTCAGTTTTGACAGTGGTTCTGGTATTATCTGCTCCTGGACCAAATCAAAACAGTGCAGAATTCGGCATTTTGTATTTTGGGATTGATTTTAAGTAAAATTTATAGAAATAAGTTCGTTAAATTTATTTTTTTTCAAAATAAAGTCAAATGAGGAAAGCTGCTTTTTATTTATATGAAAAGTGAAGTTGTCCTCTCTTACATGACATTATTTCACTTCTCAGTTTTTCTTTTTTTAATTTTAAAGTTGAAGTTTTAAATTTTTATTTTACTTTAACGGTGCATATTTAATGACATTCAACTTTTTATTTATGATATTTATAGAAAACATAATAAACATTAAATGAAAATCTTTGACAACGAAACTGGTTTTAATGTATATTAAATACAAATCAAAGAAAGCCAAGATAACTTTAATTTGCATTTAAAGAAAATTGCTGTCTAGACAACTTAAATTTTGCATTTAAGAGAAACGTAAAATAAAAATTTAAAACTTCAATGTGAAAAAATAAAGAAGAGTGAAGTCGTCATGTACGAGGACGATTTTTCTTTTATATAAATAAAAACTGACCTTTCAAAGTACGATTTTACTTTTTGAAGAAAAAAAAAAGAAAAATTGAGTGGAGGACGACTTCATTTTAATGTTGTCCTCTACCTTAACGATTTGACTCCATTTTATAAAAAAAAATTAAACGAACTCATTTTTACAAATTTTACTTAAAATCGACCGTAAAATACGAAAAAACTGAATTAGGACTTTCGGTCAAGATATAGTTAGGAAAAGTTTATCAAACATACATTATCAGCTAAAAAATAATTTATTACAACTTTATTACAGAAAAACCTTAAATGAAAAATATTTTCTAACTATCAGTGTTATTTTTTTACATTAGTTAAATTTGTAAGAAATTAATTTTAACTAAATAACAATCGAATCACCTAATAAAGCTCTTTAAGATAAACTCTAATTCCCTATTAAAAAATGAATTTAAATATAACTCATTGTTTTAAAATCAACATCTATATCATCATTGTATAAGGAAGTTTTTTCTTTTGGTTTACACGACTTTTTTCTTCAATTTTATCCTTTAATAATTATTTTAGTTTATAAAATAATTAACTTATCACCGTTAATTTAAATTTAACAATTTTTTTTAATGTTATAACTTTTTAAATTAAAACAATTACTTTACTAATTTTATCCGTTAAACTAAATTTAACTATTTCAAAATTAAAATAATTATTTTATTACTTTACCTTGTTTATTTAAATTTAATTATTTTTAAATTAAATTAATTATCTACCATACAAAAAAAATGTCTTCAATACTGTAAAATAAAATATAAAAAAAGAATCTCAAAGAACAAAGTAGTAAAACATATAATAATATTGGATCAAATTGAAATAAGGGAATTAGATTATGCTTGTTTATTAAAAGGTGAAGAAGAATCAGAGTGTCTCATCTTGGTGTTGCATTGAGATGATATGAAAAGGTCCTTGTGTGTGTTGAAAAACTGAAACATGAAAACATCTGTCTTCACGGCACCGCGTTAAGTTCAGATAATTGCTGTGTTCGGTTTTTTCTCTTTTTCTTCTACTTGTCGTTCGTATACAAGAAAAGAAGAGGAATATGATTCTTTAACCCAATCTGTTATGACTTCATACGCGCATTGCTTAACTGAATATCTCATACGTTCTCGTTTTCTTCTTTGAATTCTAAGAAACTGCATAGTTTGTTTTCACACGACACTTACATTACATCACTGCCAAAATTTGAAAATCTTTAGAAAAATTTCTCTTTCCAATAACCTGTTCACTCGTCCCAAACTACTTAACAGTGCGACCGCGACCATGGTTGTAGAGGTCAACATAAAAAGACCCTTAGGATAAGTTATTGGTCATTCATGTTGGTGCAATAATGCCTTGAGAATTTACGGAGTACAACGACTTAATAATTAAATAATATTTAAAATTAAAACAAAGAATCAAGTGGATTTGAATTCTCTGATGCTTGTAGGGTAACATGATATGATCACGTAAACGAGTGAAAGATGCATTTTTATCAAGTAAAGACTCGCTGTGAGTAGTTAGTTATAAATTTGTAGGGTAACGTGTATTTCAATTTTACTTAGCCCTGTTAAATAACCAAATAGCATGAACGAATACAAATCTGGATTGGATATGCATGACTATTAAATCTAGTTGTAAATAAATTTTGCATTGCCATCGCATTCTTTTGAATAAGATTTCAATAATTACATACATATGTACATGTTATGCTGCAAAACTAGATATATTAAAGAAAGTTAAGGTCGCGATACGCACAGTTGCCTCATGGGTGTGAGCATTCTCGCAAAACGGAGGGGCACGTGTGCCTTGATATATGTTCCTTGCTCAGTATATTCCTATACAAAATTAAAGATAAAACATAAGGAAGTACAACTATAACAAACAAGCAGGAAAACCATCATATGATGAACAATGTAAAATCTGCCAGCTTAAAACGGAAAGGCAAATCCAATTCCATAATTGGTTAATGGGCAAAGGTATAAATTACTTACAATTTTCTCAACCATTCCAACCTGGTGTATGGTACTGAGAAGGTCCCCATTTTCAAATGGGACCAAAGCTTCCACCCAAACCATGGAATCCTGTCAATGAATAGATTTTTTATTAGCAAATGTAAGTAGTTCAAAGTTCAAACAAATTGATTTCATGGTATCAAATACTAAAATGGTAATTATATTCAGATTGTTTTCAACTTTTTACCTTTAGCCTGTCTTGAACTGCATTACAAAATTCTTGTAAACCATCACCACTTATAGCAGATATGCATACAACATCATCTCTTTTTTCAGCGTCTAGCCTGAGTTTATGGGGATCGCTAACTTTATCAACCTGCAACAAGAAGTCAGATGCACCAGAATGATTAACCTAGAGTTCATGTTGTACTATATTCAATTTTGGGTGCACAGTTAAGCTTGTTGATGAAGGATAAATATGACCGCATCCTCTTAAATAACACATTACAAGAAGAATTTCATTGAAGTGAATTGAGCAAAATTTAAAGAAAGACAGCCAATTTTGAACTGAAAGCAAATCATTAAATCATGGATATTCAACCCATTCTAGTTATGTATGACTTACATTCCAATGCTAATAAAAAAGAAGATAAGATATCAATTAAAAAAAAAAAAAAAACTCCAAATGAAAGGAAAAACGAAAGTCTAAGATTAGAAAAAGACACGACATCAATTAAAAGGTTAAAAAAAATCTAATTTAAGACACATTCCCTCTGGTTTTAATAATGAGTCAACTATCCTAAAAATCTTAAGTTGTTCAATGCAGAAGTATGGACATTGCATTGATCCATCTACCTTTTGTTCAAATTCAACTCTTTTTACTTTTAGATTAGAAAAAGACACGACATCAATTAAAAGGTTAAAAAAATCTAATTTTAAGACACATTCCCTCTGGTTTTAATAATGAGTCAACTATCCTAAAAATCTTAAGTTGTTCAATGCAGAAGTATGGACATTGCATTGATCCATCTACCTTTTGTTCAAATTCAACTCTTTTTACTTTTAGAATCAGGGTAGCAATGACAAACTCCACGTCCACACGAGTCATACAGGATTTGATACCATATTAGAAGTCAACTATCCCAAAAAGCTTAAAACATTGACTAAAAGAACACAAATGATTTCATAATGATAACAATTTCAATAAATGTTAGTTCATCCCTCCACTTTCGATTGTTTAAATTTTCAGGCTAGTCTTCGACGTAACTTAAGTCACTTACAACCCGATTTGTATGGATGTTTTGGAACAATTTCAAATTTTAATATTCTGTTGGAAACGGAAATAATTTACAGTTACAAGGACAACCATTTCTTTATATTAAAAGAAAAAATACATTGACAAAGAAACACAAAAAAGAAATCATTCATGTAACTTAAAAGGTTAAATTGCAATGAAGTAAATTTAGAATAGGCTAACGTCCTTAAAAAATGTAACTAAATTCCTAACCAAGCAATAAATTGGATGGACGGCGGAGGTCGAGGTCCAAGGAATACCACAATATCTTCACAAAACAAGAAAAGATAGAAGGAGATAGACAAACTCAATAAACGATTTTCAGACGGGAAAGCAACAAAAATGATCGACAATACCTTGTTCCAGACCATCAATTTTGGAATTGATGATACATCTAGTTCTGACAAGACTTTGTCGACTGCATTTATCTGTTGCTCAGCCAGAGGATGACTGCAATAAAAAAAATACTTAACGAAATACTGCGCAGGTTGCCACCACTGGTTTTACTGAGTTCCTTTTCTCTAAAAATTAAGTCTCTCACAGTAGTTTAATTTCTGCATACCTTATATCAACCACATGCACCATCAGTGATGACTCCGATATCTCCTCCAGGGTAGCTCTGAAGGCAGCAACCTACAGAAAGCAGAAAAAGAGTTTTTGGTAACTTAATAATTTAGGCCTAACTTATAGACCAACGTGTTAAGTTGATAGTAAATCGTGCTCTGAAAAATTATAAAAATATCAAAAGCATATTTGTTGTATAAAAAACATCAAGAAAAAAATTATTTGTAGGAGAGTTATCTTTCTTACTAGAGTAGTAGGTAACTTCTGAATAAAACCGACAGTGTCTGTCAGGAGAAACTCCTTTCCATTCTTCATCTGATGAAAGCAAATGAACAACCCAGAGTATGTTAAAATAACCATTTCTAACCGCACAAGACTTATTTTCCTACAATAAATAGTTCGACTAAAAGTAGGCAGAGTTGTAATATAACCAGAGAATGTGGGTAATTAATAAAATACTTTAATTTAAATTAATTGTGAATGGGCCTTCACTTTCCTACTTTACAAGTATCCTCACTTTAGAGGAGAAAAATACTTTCATTAACTTTTAGATAAAAAGAAATAAAAGAAAAAATGAATCTTAGTCATCCCACAGCCATTATACACTGTAAACAGAGGAAATGGCTATGCTGTCCAGGTGAATGACAATTATAAGCGCTTGGCTAGTTCTTTATGTAGTAATAAAAGGGTTGAAGGTGGCACCTAAATCTCATCACAAATAAAAAGTATACACAATAGTAAATAGTTTGTAGAAAAAAAGATGGGAAATTCTCCTGGCATGTTTTGTCTTACCTGAACCCTCCTCGTAGTTGGATCTAAAGTTGCAAATAATTTATCCTCAGCAAGAACATCTGCTCCAGTTAGTTGATTCAAAAGTGTACTCTTACCAGCATTTGTGTAACCAACCTACAACGTTGTCAAAAGCATTATCAAATTATTTATTTGGCATTCATGGCCATGATGTGCGAGCTGCAAAGGTCGCCCAAAAAGTAAATGACCTCAAGATAATTGAAAATAACTAACCAGAGATACCACTGGCACAGGAACTGAGAAACGCCTGTTACGGTACTGCTTTCGATGTTTCCTAACAGATTCTAGTTCTTTTTTTAGAATACCAATCTGCCAAAACCCAGGCATCAGAAATTTCTTAGAAAAACTAAGATTCCATGGGTATAACAGAAAAAATAGAGAACTTTAAGAGAAATACATAGTCGATGTGACCGGTATGTTACTACTCAGAAATATACAATGTGTCTATTTGCCAGTATTACACCAGTACACAGCACGTCAATTCAGTCATATAGCAGACTTTTATACAAAACTTGATAAATTTGACGATTATAAAAAACTGTCTGCTTACTTGATTACGCAGAATACGTTTATCCACTTCTATTTGCTTTTCACCCATTCCCTTCACCTTTCCTCCTGCTTGACGTTCAAGATGAGTCCACATTTTTGTTAGACGAGGTAGTTGGTATTCCATTTGAGCTAACGAAACCTAGAATTCGAAAGACCGTAGAATAATAAGACAAAGGATTGAAAATTCTCCTCCTTGCCCAAGCAAGTTCTGGTCATAACATGAATAGAAAAAAGCACATTTAATTCGGTGCTTTCAATGATTTTTTTTTTTTTTTGCTTTATGAGAGTACAGTACTCTCTACAATAATTAGCTGCAAAGACCTGGAAATTTTCTCACTTTATTGAAATATAAATACAATACATTATTTTTCATTAAGACTTTTACACATCATCGTCTTAATAATGAATTGATGATATTAAATATTTTTCATATATAATACTTAAAAAGACATTTATCACGTAATTATTGGAGTAAACTATCAATAAACAATTTTTTTATCTAGTGATCATGTAATGGTTAAAATTAAAGGTTGGGATAAATGGTAATGAAAACATAAAACTCACGTAAAAGTCCTTGTTGCATTTATATTTCAACTGAGTTGATCGGGTACTAAAACCCTAATAAAAACAAAGGATACTGGTGAAACTTCTTTCTAATTTAAAATTGCCTGTAAAGATGCTTCATGTGTTGCTGCTCGTTGATTAAATATATCAAGGATGAGAGCAGTTCGATCGCAAACTCTCACATCTCCACCAAAAATCTTTTCCAAGTTGCGCAATTGCCTAGAATTGGCAGAGGCCAGAAATTTTATGTGAGATCCAGGGTATCATTTCTTATGCAGCAACTTGACTATAAAAAAAATAATAAATCTTGGAACAGTAGTCTGACAATCAGGAAAACAAAAAGTGAAAGAACACAATTATAACAATTATCTATGTGCATATAAGCAAGCAGTATACATTACTAACAAGAAATCATAAGCTTCAAGATTAAAATATCACAGATTTATGGACCTGGTTTTGATTTCTGGGCTGCTCTTAACATTTGAAACATCCTACTACTCATGTTCACAAATCAGTATTTTGATTTTCAAGCTATGGGTTGTAAACTTCTAGTTGGGATTCAGTTGTAAGTGATAGATAGAGCCCTTTTACTTAATCTCCAAATTTCCCTCATGATTTTAGTTGTAGAAGTCTCAAGCCCTATAATATCAAGATTCTACATAATCTTGTAGAAAATAGGTCTATTTAAACATATGCAATTATCTCTCTTCTTGGAAATTACCACATTCATGAACAATTGCATTAAATTTCTCTGTTATAGGTTCTCTTATGTAATCAAGGCCTCAATGCCTAGGGAACTCCGCGTATTGTCCAAGTTTCTAATGCAGAGTAAGATTTATTATTTTTTCATTGCATAGATTAAGAGTCATGCTCTAGACGTTAGCAAAGTTAAATGATTTGTATGCGTATTGGAAATTAAGGGCCAATGTAATTGACAGTAGTTAAAAATCAGTACAAAGTCATTAAAAAGATTAGCTAGACAACACTCAAGGTAAGTTTGGGAGTCAAGCGAAGTAGTACAGAGGGAAAATAATCGAACAAGAATGCAGGGGAATAGAAAGGATGAAAGTGGGAGGTTCGCCTTGTTCGGATTTTCAAAATCCACCAAAGATAACAAAGATAAATGTTAAACAAAAGGAAAAGGGGACCTTACCCAGCTGACAGTTCATCATCAAAGATCACAGTTTCAACACCCAGTGCATGAATTGCGCTCTTAATTTCAGAAACCTTGCCAGAGCCAATGTATGTCCTAGGGTTTGGAGATGCAAGCCTGCACTAATTCAGAAATTGAGTGAACAAATAATATTTTTTTCCCAAAAGAAAAGAAAGCAACATAAATATACTTTAGCAATTAAAATTTCTCAAGACGAATATAGAACTGCTGGTTTATAGGACACAAACAATATTGTCCTGCCATAGTCCTTAATAGGTCCAACTCTTCCCTGTTGGACCCCTGCCATGGCGGGAACTTTACAGCACCAAGTTGCCCTCTGCTCTTAATGAACTATTGTCGTTTGGATTAGAAGAGAGTGGAAAAGAAAAGAAATGAAGAGAAAAAGAAGAAAGTGAGAGTATATTTAATTGAGGAGAAAAGAGTGGAAAAATGAAAAGGGAACTTTACAGCACCAAGTTGCCCTCTGCTCTTAATGAACTATTGTCGTTTGGATTAGAAGAGAGTGGAAAAGAAAAGAAATGAAGAGAAAAAGAAGAAAGTGAGAGTATATTTAATTGAGGAGAAAAGAGTGGAAAAATGAAAAGAAATGAGTGGAAAGTTTTTAAGTGATTTAATTAATGTGATAAAATTAAAAAAAAAAATGCAATATGATCAATTTGGAAAATGACCAAAGAGCCCTAATACTAAAAATGCAATATGATTAAATGTCAATAAATGTTTAAACATTTATCCCTCACCTCAAGTTAAAATTCTATCCCATTACAAATCAGGTATCCTCTTATAAAATAATCTTCTATTATTTGATACAAGTTAGTATCCGTAATTATATGAAACAATTATTGGTGAAAAATATATTTAATGAAAATTAAAATGTTTTCACAAATAATCAATTATAAATTATATTCAATATCAAAATTATGTCATATACTATCTCGATTATTATATAAAGATTGGCACCTCACCTCACTGTGTTTAGATTCAGCACAAGAAAAGCTTTAATATTTACACATAATCGATTATGTTTAAAACATAATTGATTATAAGTTTCTTCGCAATTCTCTTAATCAATGCGAAGAAAGTTTAACGCGTAAAACATATCTCATTTTTTGTGCTTTTCAATATTTTATTTCTTCCTTTTTCAAATATTCTTTGATTTTCGCTGCATCCTTACCGCCTGCGATTTCCTCACCTTGATCCGAAAAGGACATAAGGGAGAAATCTGAGAAAAATGCTTTACATTAATCAGTAGCAGCCATGGTCTTTTAGTCCCCATCAATGATGTGAGAAGTGGGTTGATTCTCGGGATTATTTGAAATGAAAAGAACTTCACAAAGGGGGGATTACACTTACACATAAAGCATCGTATGCAAACATGGATATACATTGTTGATTCTAATAACATCCAGAGAAGAATGAAAAAGTATTCATCTAATAACATCCAGAGAAGAATGAAAAAGTATTCAATGAAATATAGCAACATCATAAAGCCTAAACAAGATGTGCTGTTCAACTGCATAACAGAAGAACAAGAGAATAGTGAAACTCAAAATCAGGCATTATACTTCTTCAGTACATCTATATGATCCCAAATTTCCACCACAAAAAAAAAAAAGTGATAGAGACAATAAATAGATTTAACAGCAACATAATAACTCTATTTTTTGAGTAAATTGAAGCTGGAGTAATTGCAAAATCATGTTTAAGAAAACTAAAAGTGGTTTCTCACTTTTGGTAAGTAGAGCCAACAACCAATAATCCAGCAGTGTCAGCTAACTGCGCCAATTCGCTCAGAGACTCTTCGATTCCAAAATCCTGAACAACATTCTTGCGTTCAACGCCTACGAGATACGCTTTTTCCTCAAAAACCTGAAAACTCCAAGTAATCATACAATAGAATTAAGAAAGCGAAACAACCAGACAAACATAAGAAAATTATAAAAAAAAAAAAAAAAAAAAAAAAAGCGAATAGCGAGTAGAGACTTCTCTTCCGTTGCGGAGCTTAAAGCGGTTATCCGAAACGACGTCGTCTTCTTTCTTCTTTCGAAGTCTCGTTTCTTTATACTCGGACGAGAGTGGGGGCGGAACTGTTTCGTCGGTGTGGCGCTCCGTCTCCAGCTCAACCGTTTCATTCTGCGGCGAAACGGCGTCGTTTGAGTCGATCGACGGCGACGAGGACGCGAGTTCAACTGCAGAATCGCGTTGGAGAACGGAGGTGGTGGAAACAACTGCGGTGGTGAGAGGGGATATGCATAGGGGTCGAATTGGGATTGGTGGTGATAAATAATGATAGCGTTGTTGTTGAATCAAAGGTGATGGTGGATGAATAAGCGAACCGTAGAGGAATGCAGCACCACTCATATCTTTCTTCAATTTTCAACTCTGAACTTGCATGAATGAATATGCTTCCTTCAACCTTCTTCGCTTTTTCTGCGTTTCTCAAGAGTAATGGATTGCATTCGGTTTTCGAGTTTAAATGGATTGATATTATTGTTGCCTTTATTTAATTTGGCAGCATTTCTATTTTTTTTTACTTTTAAAATTGGTTCATAAATTAACTTTAATTAATAAAAAAAATTAAGTTAATCAAATTTTTTTTATTTATTGAATACTAAAAAAATTTATATTTTTTATTTTATATGTTGTTTATTTTTTTTATTAACTATGTAACATTTTTTTTAACTTCGCATATGGGAATATAAAATTTAATAAAGAAATAATTTGATGATAACTTAATTAAAAGCAATCAAAGTTATGACAAATTTAAAATTTAATTAAATCTTTTATTTATTTGTTTTTCTCTTGAGAGCATTTAGGAAAACGTCTATTGGAACTAATTTAGTGTTTCTCATGTATCAATACGATGTTCATTAATTATCTTTCATAGGCAACTTCAAGTAAAACTTGATTGGTTAAGAATTTGATACATAGTTGCAAGCTTCTTCAATGAGAGTTAAACTCAATTATTTTTATAATGAGTTGTTTAATAAAAAATAAAATAAATAAAACCTTTGTTTTTTAAAAATACCGTATATTTTTTTCTCTATTATCTGTATTTTTATGGAAGAGAAAAAAGTAATAGAATCTCTACTATTAAAATATTATAGGTGAAAAATAATTTGATTTTAACAAAAAAAACTCTCACATTGATGGAGTATAGATAATACTCAATTTTGAAGTGTATATGGAATATATATATATATATATATATATATATATATATATATATATTTGCCTCATCTTCATATTTATGTCCATCTTCATATATATCTTGTTTTAAATTAGTAAATCACTTATGATTTATTATAATCTAAAACACTTATATTCATATTTCTTTGATTTATGGATTCTACCTTATTTCTTAAACATTGATTATTATTTATTTGACCTTTATCACATTGTTATTAGATGTTATTTGATATTTATACGATTGTATTTTTTTTTTTTGATATTTGACATTAAAGAAAAGAAAATGTACACCATTTTAACGTATAATATTGTATAATATTACGTTTCCTTTTATTTGATTTTTATATTTTTAAAAAATATTTAATTAATATTTAGAATAATAAAAAAACATATATGGGTATACCCATCCCAATAGGATAAAGATGCCACAAAAATTACAAAATCATTCAAAATATAAACGAATTTTTACTTGGTATATGGGATGAAATAGTGATACTCCCATCGGACCATCGGCAACGCACAGTCCTTCGGTCCATCGAACAAGGCTGGGAGGACTTGCCTATGAAACATGACCATCGGTCGAACGGCCCCACAGATGAACCATAGGGGACCATCGGTCGAACGGCCCCACAGATGAACCACAGGGGACCATCGGTCGATCGGTCCCCCAGATGAAGCACGCGTACCCTCGTAAGGGACCATCGGTCGATCAGTCCTACAGACGAACCACGCATTACCTCGTAAAAGACCATCGGTTGATCGGTCCCCAGGTTGATCACGCATCAACCCATGGAGATCCATCGGTCGATCAGCCTCATAGGTGATTCGCGTAGTGTCTTACATATGCGATCGGCCACATGGATTAAATATTCACTTAAGATTATTAAAGTCAGAGAAGATAACCCACCTAGTCAAGCGGTCATCGGTCGATCGGCCAAACTGAGCAAGTCAGCTTGGTTAATTAACATTAAACAAGTCAGTAATCTTGATTAAAGGATCATTGGGCCGTGATTAAGGAACCCTAATTATAGGCCCACACCGGAAACTATAAATAGGGTCCAAAGGTAGGTTGGTGAGGATCTTTAATTCGCATTTATTACAACAGCTATACTTATACACCGATCAGTCCATCAACTGACTTAAGCATCGGAACCTTTTAGACAGGTACCCCGATCGTCTGTTCAACCGATCAAGAGAGAAGAAAGCTTTCTTGGTGAGGAAGTTATCGCATATCAAGAAGAGAGGAGACTTAGCGAAGAAACGAGTAAAAGTGAAGTGGTTTTTAGTAGGCGCTGGGTCCCTACACCCGAAAATTACCCATTTTTTGTACTGACTTGATTAAAAAATCCAATTTTAGTTATCACCAAACAATCAATCTTTAAACATGTAATTGTATATGCACACAAAGAATATAACAGAGAAAAAAAAAAACTACAGATAGAAAACTAACTTGTATAATCTACTATATATCTAAGATAATCATATCCTAATGAAGTTATTCAAGTGGACATTGCAATTTGTTGACATGTATCCAAAATGAAGGGCTTTTGTTCTTTTTGATATTGTTGTGTTTTGACGCGTGTTAACATTTTTTATTAATAGGTGATTGACGTTGGCTGACAGAAAATTAGTATTCTTTTTCTTCAAGCCAAGTTATTTTGAACATTGATTGCCTCAACAAGGCTATTTGTGGTTATTGTTCTTTGGACATCCTTTTTCTTTTTCACAAAAGTTTGAATTTTTTATACTTCGTTATTCTTCTTCTTCATGCATCCTTCTTCTTTGTGTATCTTCTTCTTCTTCGTGAAAGATTCTATTTTTTAGTTTTTTTGCTGTTCAATATGGTTTGTCTGTGTGTTAGTATTTTTTAAATGTCATGTTCGAATTTCTCTGTTATTTTTTATGGTGTTATTTTATTTTATTTTTTACTCCTTATTTGCTTCTTCTTCTCCATCATGCATTTTTCTTTTACTTTTTTAGTGTTGAAGATGTTTTTCCTGTATTTTAATACCCGTGTGTTAATATTTTTTAGAACAGGAGGATATTTTTTTTACGTTAGTTGTTTATTGGACTCACGTTAAAGGTTTATTATTCACTAGTGTTATAAGATGCATATTTTTGTCATACTAAACATGTACAATGCAACTATTCACTATTTTTATACTCAAACTTCATCCTAACGCATTGTTCAATACTAAATTTTCCATTAATGTTTTAAAAATCCAGTGACAACATTTTCAAAAGAAATTGTTAGAGTAGTAGACATGACTTCTTTAAGAAAAATATTTATCATTTCACAACTTGTAGGTTTATAGCAACAAAAGCTACAAAATCAGGAATAACTTTTATGCTAACAAGAAAACTAAAATACACCATAGAAGATGAAAATTTGCAATATATTAATAAGAAGTGTGAGAAGTATTTACTTATATTTTTTGTTTCCATTTATATATTAAACTAGGAGTGACAAAACAAATCAGTTTGACATGTTTTAGTCCGGTCCGTCATTAATCCATAAAAAATAGATAGGGTTAGCTTAGCTGACTATTAGAAATGAGACAAAATTTATAACCTAGCCTAGATGGACTAGCGAGTTAGTATGCCATTTTTTTAGTGTTTTTAGTTTTTTTTAATTTATTTATATATATCTATATATAAAAGAAATTTCTTATTTTTGTGTCCCATTTCTATTTTAATTTTACCCTTTAATAAATATATGTCTTTTAAATTAAAATAATTGACTTATCATTTTTACTTTTTAAGTAACCTTTTTGTTATATTTAAGTGTTTTATTCATTTAATTTTTGTTTTAAATTAATCATCTTAAAACTAAAATAAATATCTTTAATAAAAAGTTACTTTCAAAATAAATAAATAAATAATTAGAAAAAGTAAATATAAGTAGCATGTATTTTCACTAATATATATAATAAAAATATTTAAAAATATTCAGTCATATTTTTTTTTAAAATTTTTAATTTATTAATTAATGTTCCTAATTAGATAAATTAAAATTACAATTATATTTATATGTTAAACCGATCCATCCGTTTGAACGGACTGATGTGTTAGAACTCGAGAACCGTAATCCACTTTATCATCCTAATTATGACGAAAAGGTACGAGAAAATATTAAATTACATTATATTATTAATTACTCACACGTTTCTATCAATTATTTATTGCATGATCTGAATTTTTAATTTAAAACTAAATAAAATTTAACAGTGAATAAAAGACTTAGATGAAGAGTAAGTAAATAACTCTCTTCCATACGAAATCCACATTAAATAAATACTTTTAGTCATAATCAGCTACTATAAAGAGTTTTCTTATAAGAAAATTTCATACCAAAAAAATCTTACTAAAGTAAATGGATGCGAAAGAGTAAAGTCACACAATGAACTCTTATAGAACATACTTTAATTTTAACACAAAAAATATAATGTTTTAATATTTATATTAATTTTTTAAGCAGTAAAAAGTTAAATGTAAATAAAAACGTTTTCTTATAAAATTTTATTATTAAAATATAAAGTAATTTGTTTAAAAATAAAGTGAAATAACTATTTAAAGTATAATAAAATATTATGTTATTTTTACTTTAGGGTTTTGCAAAACCATGTGGGTATAAAATGTCACCCTCTTGTCCTTGTTGATTGGTGAATTACTTTTGTACACATATGAGGTTAATAGGGAAGTCTTAGGTTAGGATACTGAGTAGCCATAAATAATTCTAAGATAGCAATAGCATAGGAGGCTACATTTCTCAGCTACATCTCAGACCTATGATTCTGAGGCAGTGCTCTCTGTTCTGCCCTATCATGGAAGCCAAGAAAATCGGCTACGTAGAACATGACATAAAAACAACTTGGTCCCCAACCTCCCTGACAATAACACAACAACCAAAAGCTTCAACCTTTCAGCTTTTCAAGTCTGAAAAAAGGTAGATTGGAACACACAAAAATCTCTGCTTGCTTTGCTGTGTTGTTCATTTGAACTCTGTGCCCTGCATAAACCACACCAAAATTTTGGCTCCTCCTTCTGCATTCTCCCGGTTCTAGGTTACCTAATCTGTGACTCTCACCTTTCATAAACAATAACGGATACAGTACTGTATACCAAATGTTCTCTTTACCACAAAAGAAAACATTTAATTGAAGATAAAAAACCTTTTTCTTTTTAAGAGATTAATTGAAGATAAAATGGGCAAATTCTCTTACCAAAACTGTCTTCAACTATCACAAGTTCATGAAAGACATAAACTTTAATAATAAGATTGCACAAGAGTCCATGCATTCAGATGGGTAGGTAGGTACCCCTTTTACATTGTTCACAAGGTTCTTTATTTCATCATGCATGATGCACAAAATTGATACAACCAATCTTCACCATCATGTTACAAGAGAATATCTACACATACCCTACGTGTATATTTTGTACTACTGTTCATGATTTACATGGCTTTTTATGAAATGTTGACAACAAGAATGAATAACGAAGTCAATAAAGCAACAACACAGGCCCTTTTGTTTATCTATCTATTCTGGTGGTACACACCACTTCCATTGTTTCCTTCATCCTTCATCACACAACAAACTCGTGCAATAGGTGAGGATTGCCAAACTTGTTTTGTTGCTTTTCTTGGTCTGTGAAATGGTAATCTAGCAGATCAGCCTCTGGGGAAGAGGCCAATGTTTTCTTACGTCTTCTATGCATGTCATCATTGGACAAGCCAAACCCTTCACTCTCACAGTTCCTCAATTCCAATGCCAGTGACACCTGTCCACCAACACCAATGTTACCTAGCTCAGATAAATCGTATGTGGCAGGAGTAGGAGCAATTATGCAGCCTTCCCCATAATAAGAACTGTTGCTGTTGTTAATGTTGAACCTTTGGTCACCCTGCAGTTTCCCAATTCTAGGATCCATGGCATTTTCTCCATGATCACTACCTCGGATCCCTCTGTTCAACTCTGAGGCATGATCCAACTTCAACCCATGATGCTGAATATCACTATCATCAACTGTTATTAAGTTGTCCTGGGACTCTTCCCTTTTACTGTCAGAAGATTGAACATCATCTCTTGGAGCTTTCAGTGTGTTCTCTGATGATAATATATTGCTGCACATCTCAGAATCGCCAAATTCTTCCTTATAGATTTCTTCAACCATTGGCTTCCAAAGCCGCACCCTTGCATTAATGAACCAATTTGCCACCTGACATGAATCAAGTAGAGACTAGCAAACGTTACACAAAGGGGTCACTGATTTTTACGGCTGGAAACCCATCAAAACCAAATTTTCAGGGAATACATGTAGACATTTAATTTGTTTGAAAGAGAGATTGGTAAAAAAGTGACTATTCCACACAAGTAATCATTCCCAAACAAGCACTTATAGAATCTTCTGCAACTTAAAAAACATTAACTATCGTACCTGGTTTCTTGTTAAGCCAGTTTGCCTAGCCAGCATAATTTTCTCTGAATCCTTTGGATAACTGGAACCGAATGAAAATTGGAAAACAATTATTAGACAAAATACTATATAGGAAACAGGAAAAAAATTATGTACAGAATAGGGGGAGTTACGGATGAAGGAAATGCTCAAAGAGCCATGCTCGAAGAATTGAAACAGAGGTTTCAGGAAGTCCCCTCTGAGGCCTCCAAGCTTGTCGCATTACACCGAGTTGCTGAAGCGCCTTTTGCTGCCGAAGCTGCTGATCAACATAGCGGAGACGAGGTATTCCTTCTTGTTCTCCAAGGCTCCTTTGAGTCACTTGAATTTGACCACTAATGGCATCACGTAAACACCGAAAGTGCCGTGATATTGTACTCAAGGCTAATGCAGTGTATGGTTCAGCTGCTCCACAGCCAGCAACCATATCAAAAGATGAAACCACGATCTGCATCTGGTGGCAGTACTGTCTGTATCTTTTATCAACCTGCCAGAGAAAACAAAACATAAAGAGTTAAGTCACAAGCTAACACTGTCGTAGCCATGATCATTCACACTAGTTGTGTCTTTAGTATCTAAGTATACACGATTCAATCAATCACTAATGCATCATATGTATTAAAACTCACTAAATTGCATAACTTCAAATCAATAGCAGAGAAAGTCGTTTACTCTTTTATTCTGTAACCAATTCCCTGCTACTTATTACTAAGTGTTATAAATCTATGCATAGCACTTTCAATACATACACTTTTCTAGGAAAAACAATAACATACAAAATTAGAAAGTTGTAGTGGTTGTTGAGTTAATAACTTTACACGAAAGCTTAAGTTGTTAGGTAAAACGTTCATTTGGAACGTGTTTTCAAAGGATTATTTTGGGCAAACCAAATTGTTGTTCTCCTAATGTTCTCTCACAAAACATATGAAAAAAAATAAAACTTTTTGCTAGATAATAAACCACTACACATATACTAAACATTTTTATATGTATCACAATCTTAAAAACCAACTATATGAAATACAAAGATCTGGGGACAGACCAGGGCCGTTATATCAACAGAATAGAAAAGAAGAAAGAACTGTAATTCAATGCTACAAAGTCTAGAGGCTTACCTCATCCAACATGGCCAAAAGTTTTGTCTTTTTGTCCAACAAATTCTGTCGTTCTGCCGGTGAGAGTTCACATGAGGAGTTTGCAGCAGAACTATTGGGACATGAAGATATCTGCCCTGATTGGCTGGTGGATTTTCCATCAGAATCTTTGGAGCCATCTAAACCAATATCACGGAAACTCTGTTGCTTCTCTAAACCAGTTTGCTTCAAAGCCTTTCGAACATTGACTATTTCATCAAGCAGCTCCTGTGCTGCCTTGAGGTATTGTGAGTTCAAGACACTGCTGGAGAAGCCTAGTGATCCATCGCTTTGGCCTTCACTGAGGCACATTGAGGGGTGTTGTGGAGTATACAACAAACCCTCCCTTTTGTGAAAGCCAGAAGAAGCTAAAGATGCCATGCACTCGGCATTTCTCAATTCTTCATCATCTTTGAGAGATGAAGTTCCCTTTAAATTTGGAACAGAAGAAGCCATTAGTGAAGAGAAACCTGCGCCAGGATACTGATATGGAAAGGTAGGGACTGATGCAATAGAAGGCATCACTGAGCCAAGGCTAAGAGACAAGCCTTGGCTCTGTACATTTTGCTCACTGTCCACAAGTCCAATTTGTGTTGTTCTTGGAACAAGATGAGAATGGGAATCTCCAGCATTGGAAAAAGAGTCTTGACCAGTTGTAGGGGCCGCATTTGAATGCCCATCAATAGATTGCACAGTCATGGTGTCCCTCATTGATGTCATGAACTTGAACTCACTTTGTCCTCCAACATTTTCACTGTAGTTATGGGGTAAAAGAGGATTCCCAGACAACATATCTGCATAGGACCCTGAAGAAAACGCTTGGTTTGAATACATCGTAAAATTTATAACTCAAATTCAGATGTGCTTGTTTCTGGTCCCTTCACAACTGAGTCAGCTACACATCTCCTTCGAGGCTTAGGTTCAAGAAGTATATAATGCTACCTCTGCTACAAGATTGAACCAACGATTATGATGTTGAAAAAACAAAAGCTCATCACAATACAGAACCTAAATTGAATTAAAATAATCCAGAAAGAGGAAAAAGTTAATGAATAGAAAGATTAACAAAATAGAAGACACGTATGATCAAAGGAAAAGATTACGTTGTTATAAAGCAAAAGCATCACATCACAAGCAAAACCAATCAGAGACACATTATATCACTATCTATAGCATACATATATCTGTAGCATAACAGTGCAGCTTCAACCGTTCACTAACCACAAAGCATTGGCTTAAACTTCAAACGACATGAGGAATTAAAAGGGGTTTGGCCGAAAGCATGCTTTCGTTACCAGAGATTAAGAAAAAAAAGGCTTTGTTTACCCTGTTAAGTAAATTGACCAAAGCAAGCTTCTTTCACTTTTGTTGTTTTGTTTTTGCGTGTTGCAAGTCAAAAACGGAGGTACGAGGTAGCAGAAAACGATGAAAACAAATCTGAAAACCAAACAAAATCGAAAAAGAGGTGTGAAACCAAAATCCCACAGGCATAATTGGCTTCAAAGTTGAAACCCTACGGTGGTGCTGGTGCTGCTTCAAAACTTAAAAGTGAAAACCAAAGAAGCAAGGTGAAGTTCAGAACACAAAATAAAAAAAAGTGAAATTGAGGAGTGAAAAGAAGAAAGGTGCAAGAGAAACAGTGCAGCGGTCAATCAACCACAGAAGACAATAATGAGTGAAAAATCGAAACCTTTGAAGCATAATTTAAACTTTTGCACTTCACAGTAGCTTTTAGCTAGTAATTTATACTTTTAATGATGAAAAGTGAAAACCCCACCACCCCTTTTGTTAGAACAAGAGTTTATGGGCAGGAGAAGTAGCATCTACCATGATAAAGCATAAACAGTAAAGAGCATCATCATAGTGATCTGAAGTCTCTGTTTTGAAGTATTGTGGTGGTTGTGCAGTGTTTCTGAGAAAAGAAAGAAGAGGAAAAGAGAAATACCTGAAGGAGAAAGAGAAGGGGAGGAGCAGGGTGAAGTGGGAAGAACAAGAGAGGAGAGAAGAAGAGAAGAGAGGTTTAGAGCAAAATTACAGACAAGAATCCACAGTTTGGGGAAGCCCAGACAAATGGCAATCCCAAGACATATAAATTTCAAATTATCTTTGGAACCACCAGCTGCACCAACCAATGAATAACAAAACCATTTTTTATCAAACAAATAAAGAATCAAACAAATTGGTTTCTTACTTTCACACGTCTACGTCTTATATACATCATTTATTTCAATTAATTAAACTTTCTGCTGCATGCTCTATTGAAAACCAATCTCCCCAACACATTTGTTTGTCGTTTTACATGTATATACATAACTTGTGATAAAAATATTATACCAATTCTCATACTAAAATGTTTTTTTATGGTTGTCAAAGAACAATTCATTCTCACAACTTTTCAAGATACTCTTGAAAACCGCACAAATGAATTCACAACAACACTTTAAACTAAACCCCTTTTGAAAAGTTTGATTTTTTTCTTTACTTACATGAAGAAAAAAATAGATAGCTAGCAAAAACCATGAGTGAGGATTACTACGTATAGCACGTGTGGCAGCACGTGTGGCAAAGGAAGATGTTAAACAAATGTTGTAGTGGAATAGAAGGTAAAAGATAGAAAATAGGAATGTAAATAGAATAGAAGAATGAAATTGAAGCATAGAATAGAATAAAAGATTTGAGAGGGTGGTTGACTGGTTGATTATATTATTGCTTGGAAGTGTTCAAAGGCTAACCACCAGTTGGTGGACCTGAAATGTAATGCAATATAATGTATTGTTGTAACCTATTTCCCTCTTAAGCCTTCCTCACATAACTTAAGTCACAAATCATGCACAATCTTTGTGTTGTTGTGTTAGGATGAACATAGAGAGAGAAGAAGAAGATTAGTTGTTGTTGTTGTTGTGATGAATGAAAAATGAAAAATGAAAAAAATGAAAGGATATAAGGGTTGGGTGGATTGGGTATGAGTAGAATAATAAGTAGGTCAAAGTCACCAAATCAGGCATGGACGTGTATGTTTGATGTGTTCTAAATCTAACCACAATCCACTAATTCAGTGCACGTCATCTCTTATTAATGTGTAACTATTATTAATTAATTATATTAGGTCGAGTGGTATTATTATAAACGACTTTTGTGAGTGCCTAAGTTATTAGTATATGATTTGTTAGTTATTATGTAGCTAGCTGGATCCAAAACACAGTTATATTTCATCTTTCACCACCATGTATCTAGCAAGCATAATATATCAATACAAGTCAACAACCAAATTGTTAAGGGCTTTTTTTTCCTTTCTTTAAATGTTTCATACCACCCTAATGGTTTATTCATATACTAATGTTTACACATCAACACTTAATTATATGTTTATTGTGTTTATCCCACTACAATGAAAAACGTTAAATACAAACGACAATAATTCGTTGATAAAGATAAAAATCCGTTGATATTTTGTATTTACCGACGGATCACCGACGATCAAATATCTGTCAGTCAAAACCTTTGTTGGTAAATTTTATCGACGAATGTCGTAGATCCGTCTGTAATTACCGACAGAAGTATTTGTCGAAAGGAGCCGTCAAAAATTACCGACGGACTGTTAAATATCTACTATAAATATAGTCAAGTAATAATATATAAATATATAAAAGTGATAAATAAATCTCACACTATAAATTAATTTTGTGAGGTTGAATTTCACATAAATTTACATCTTACAAAATATCGACTAGAGTCGTTACAAATGCTATTTCTAAAAGACTTTGTTCACTTTAAAGATTTGTCATTATCATATATCAAAGTATATTTCATCAAAATGCTTTTCTAATTTAATTTACACATATGCATATCTAATTTGTTATTAATTCTTGTTGAATCTTAACCCCACCTTAACAAAGGTATTACGTTATATCAATCCATATATAATTATTAGTTTTCACTAAACAAAACAACTAAAATAATAAAATATAACATGTAAATGTTAAAATAGTTCAAAAACTTAATTCTTTTATATTATAGGACAAAATAATTAAACTAAATTGATTTTTTTTCTTTAAGTTTTGTTGAGCAGACTTTAAAAAAAAACTTTTTGTCCCTCAATTTTTGTGGGTTAATATATTTTAATAAGCAAATTTCATGTCAATATACATTTTTTCTATTTCTCAGAAGGAAAATTTGTATAATTCATACTCTTGGTCATTATGTATAAAAATTAACATACAAAATTCTATTTTCAACTTGAAATTAACCACATAATTTTCAAATCAAATTAAAACTAAGTTTCAACATTTCAATTAACACATATGCTCAATTAAAATCATGACTTCAAAATGAAATTTCCACTTTTATTACATCACATATTTCACAAGCAATATAAATTATCACTCTTAAAAAGTTATTAGTAACTAAGAAAAAAAATAAAAAAAAAAAAAAAAAATATATATATATATATATATATATATATATATATATATATAATATGACATGTTCACTTTTTAAAGTATTGTTTACACTAATAGTGTGTGGTTATGTTTTGTTAGTTTTTCTTATCTTAGAGTATATTTATAAAGACAATTCAACTTTGAAAAATATAACGAATCAAAAACCTTCATAAAAAGTTTTCATTAAATAATACTATTTTGGAAGCATAAAAGAGAGAAAAGAAACTCCTTAAACTTAAAAAAAAAAATTCAAATAATATATATATATATATATATATATATATATATGTGTGTGTGTGTGTGTATGTAGAGAGAGACTTTAATTAGTTTTTTAGTGGTCATGTTGTTGGTTAAAATATAAATAGTAAAGTTTAATTCTCATTTTTTTTTCATATTCCTTTTTTTAATCTCTAGTTAACATATTTAGCACATGCCTCCATCTTCAAGCAAAGTTGATTTGTTAACAACTTTGATGTATAGTTGCTGTGAAGGACATCAATTGAGTTTTTCTTTTCTTTTCTTTTGTGTGTAAGTTGGTTAAGAAATTAACATATTGTTTTGAAATGTAAATATTTATAATATGCATACATTTTATTTATAAAACTTATTGTACATTTCAATGTTTTGTAATTAAGTAATATATTTTTAAAGTATTATATTATACTTATTTATCAAACTGCAATTTTTTATTTTATAAACTTAATTATTAGTATATAAAAAAACAAAATAGCATTATTTTTTTTTCTAAGAAATACTACCTAATTACATTTTTCTATAACCACGACTTTAATACCATGGTTAAAAATCTTATCTATATATATAAAATAAACACACACTGAAAATGTATCACGCAGAAAATTGAATCATTGTCAAAATTTTATGTAGTTCAAATATCCATACATTTTTACAAAATGATAACTTTTCATTCATATTTTACATAAAAATTTTACAATAAGATTTAAATTTGTGACACTTATCAAAGTAAAATTTTAATGCTCACCATTTTCATTTGCAATATCTTATAAATTTGACACTCATTCTATCAAAAGTTACATATTAATACTAAATGCACGTCAAAAGTTGCATATTATGCATATTAGTACTAAAAGTACGGTAATTATAGGTTTGAATATATCTTTTATTCTTAAATTATTATAAAAGCTATTCTTCATTTTAAATTAAATTAAAATATTCAATTCATCCATTTTATAAAAATCATCTAAAATATCATTTCCGGCATGAAATATTTGTCATAACAAATAAAATTTTATAATAGACTACAATATAACATTCACAGTTGTTAGAATGTTTTATATGACTTATATAAAGTAAAAGATGAAATATTTTATAATTTAATTTAAAGAAAAACATAATTATTTAAAGAGAAAAAAAAACATATTTAACTGATAATTATATTCATTCATAATTATTTATCATATATTATTAAAAGAATTTAAATCCCTGCTCTCAATAAGTATTAATGCAACTCATAAATATCAAATTAATTGGATCACTCCATCAAATTGAACTGCTCCAACTGTAGAGTATAATAATTATTCAATTAGTTTTGTCAGTTCATACATTTTGACAATTAAACCCATTTTAACACACAAAATCAACATGTCCTTCATTCTCTGGAGTTTGCTTTGGTATAAAGAAAGCATAATGCTTTAATTAAGGGACCTTTTTTTTGTCCAATAAATAGCTTCTTAACAATTAGTACTGTCAACAGATAAAAATAAAAAATAACTTACAAAATCCACACGAAAAAAAATTAAACTTTTTTCAATCCAATCTCACTGAAACTATGGTGAATTGGATTCCCTTATAGATTTGAATTCATTTTGACATTTTTACCAAAAGCTTTGAACAGTTATGAATGCAACAAGAAGCCATCTTAAAAGACAGTATTTTATGAACTGAGAATTTTTACCACACAAATAAAGCCAAGTTTTCTTTCATAAGAAAACAAATGAATGCCAAGGTAGCTGCTGCAAAGTGCAGGACCCCTGACACCAGTAACTATGTCAGATATGTCAAAAAAAAATACAATTTTTACATATAAAACCACTGGCCAACACAATATTCATGATTGTGGTGTGATGAAGAACTAACCCTTTGTAATTGGTGATTGGTTAATTATTTTTTGTTGAGGAGTTAGGGTAATAATGGGGGAGTTTTTGTAGGGTTAACTTTTAGGGCAGTAATTGAGTAGATGCTGACATGCCATAAATAATTCTAAGATAGCAATAGGAGCCTATCTGTCTCAGCTACATTTCAGACCTATGACTCTGAGGCAGTGTTCTCTGTTCTGCCCTATCTTGGAAGCCAAGAAAATTGGCTACGTAGAATATGACAGAAAAACAACATGGTGGTCCCAAACTTCCCCTGACCATATAACAACAAGCGAAAGCTTCAACCTTCCAGCTTTTCAAGCCTGAAATAAAGTAGACTCGAACAGAGAAAATCTGTGGTTGCTTTGCTGTGTTCATTTGATCTCTGTGCCATGCATAAAGCAGTGCAAAAGTTGCCTTCCTTCTGCACAGGATTGCCAATCTGTCACTCTGAAACTTCATCGATAATAATGGATGCAATGCACAATATAATTCTTCTTCTCTTTACTTTAATCAAACACCTTTTACTTTGTTCTCTTACTTTCATTTCTACACAATCAAACACCTATTGTTTTCAACTGTATCGTTGTACAACTTCATATACTAGATTAACTGATTCAATATTCAATGTTTAGTTAATACGTTATGCATGGAGGATGTAAAACTTGCATTCAATTCAACACCAATAAACCCAAAGGCAAATAGTATTAACAAAAGTAATCAATATGATTGTACTCCTTTTACATGAAGAAGTTATGGTTTATGAAGCATAGTGATTCATGAAAGACACAAACTTCAATGACGAGAGAGCACAAGAGTCAATGCATTCAGATGGGTACCCCTTTTCCGCTCTTCACAAGATTCCTTATTCATCACGCATGATGCACAAGATACGTTCCTTGTCCTTACAAAATTGCCTGCATTCTTTGATACAACCAATCATCCCTTCACCACCATATTACAAGAGAATATCTACACATACCTACGTGTGTATTTTTGTACGGTTCATGATTTACATGACTTTCATGAACTGTGGACAACAAGAATGAGCAACCAAGTAAAATAACAACATAGGCTTTTTTGTCTATCTAACTATTTTGGTGGTACACATTACCATTGTTCTCTTCACCCTTCATCACACAACAAATTCGTGTAATAGGTGAGGATTGCCAAACTTGTTTTGTTGCTTTCCTTGCTCTGTGAAATGGTAATCTAGCAGATCAGCCTCTGGGGAAGAAGCCAATGTTTTCTTACGTCTTCTATGCATGTCATCGCCAAACCCTTCACTTTCACAGTTCCTCAATTCCAATGCTAGTGACACGTGTCCACCTACACCAATGTTACCTAACTCTGACAAATCATATGTGGCAGTAGTAGGAGCAATTATGCAGCCTTCCCCGTAATAAGAACTGTTGCTGTTATTGATGTTGAATCTTTGGTCACCCTGCAGTTTCCCAATTCTAGGATCCATGGCATTTTCTTCATGATCACTACTTTGGATACCCCTTTCCAACTCCGAGGCATGATCCAACTTCAATCCATGATGCTGAATAACACTATCATCCACTGTTATTAAGTTTTCCTGGGACTCTTCCCTTTTGCTGTCAGAAGATTGAACATCATCTCTTGGAGCTTTCAGTGGGCTCTCTGATGGTAATAGATTGCTGCTCATCTCGGAATCTCCAAATTCTTCTTTGTACATTTCTTCAACCATTGGCTTCCAAAGACGCACCCTTGCATTAATGAACCAATTTGCCACCTGACATGAATCAAAATGAAGATTAGCAAACACAATAAAGACTAAAACTTTTAGGGGTTACTGATTTTACAGTTGGGTCGGATCCCCATCAAAACCAAATTAATTTGCTTGATTCAGCTCAATTTAAAAAAAAAAAAAAACTACTTCTTATGTGTAATATCCAAGCATTGCTTGTGTAAGAAATTTTAAATTTTCAACTAATCAGAATTCAAGAATCATAGTGGTATTGATTTTAAGATAGTTGATATAAATATAACAAACTTACATACATGTTAATTTCTATTTAAATTGCTAGTGCAAACACTGTTTACTGTTTACTATCAGCTTTGAAAAAGAGTGATTATTCCACACAAGTAATCATTCCCAAACATGCACTTACACAATCTTCTTCAACTCGATAAACATTAATTATTGTACCTGGTTTCTTGTTAAGCCAGTTTGCCTAGCCAGCATAATTTTCTCTGAATCCTTTGGATAACTGGAACCAAATGAAAATTGGAAAACAAATATTAGACAAAATACTATATAGAAAACAAGAAATAAATTATGTACAGAATAGGGGGAGTTACGGATGAAGGAAATGCTCAAAGAGCCATGCTCGAAGTATTGAAACAGAGTTTTCAGGAAGTCCCCTCTGAGGCCTCCAAGCTTGTCGCATTACACCAAGTTGCTGAAGGGCCTTTTGCTGCCGAAGCTGCTGATCAACATAGCGTAGACGAGGTATTCCCTCTTGTTCTCCAAGGCTCCTTTGAGTCACTTGAATTTGGCCACTAATGGCATCGCGTAAACACCGAAAGTGACGTGATATCGTGCGCAAGGCTAGTGCGGTGTATGGTTCAGCTGCTCCACAACCAGCAACCATATCAAAAGATGAAACCACGATCTGCATCTGGTGGCAGTACTGTCTGTATCTTTTATCAACCTGCCAGAGAAAACAAAACATTAAGAGTTAAGTCACAAGCTAACACTGTCATGCTCCTAATCACTAGCACTATTTGCGTTTTTAGTATCTAAGTATACACAATTCAAACAATCACTAATGTAGAATATGTATAAAACTAACTAAATGGGATAACTAAAAATCTACCACAGAGAAAGTCGTTTAACTCTTTTGTTCTGTGACCAATTCACAGCCATTTATTACTAATGAGTGTTCTAAATCTATAACACAAAATTAGAAAGTTGTACAGGTTGTTAAGTAAACAACTTTGCACAAAAGCTTAAGCTGTTAGGTAAAATGTTTATTTAAGCATGTTTCGCAATTATTGTTTTCAGGAAAACAATACCTTTTCCTTCCAAAGTTCTCTTAAAAATAATACCAAATAAAATGTTTTGCACTTGAAAATGAACTACTACACATACACTAAATATTTTTATATGTAACAAAAACTTGAAAACAATCTATATGAAATACAAAAGAACTGGTAACAGACCAAGGCACTTATATCAACTTAATAGAAAAGAGGGAAGAGCTGTAATCCAATTCTACAAAGTCTAGATACCTACCTCGTCCAACATGGATAGAAGTTTTGTCTTCTTGTCCAATAAATTCTGTCGTTCTGCAGGTGAGAGCTCACATGAAGTGTTTGCAGCAGAACTATTGGGACATGAAGATATCTGCCCTGATTGGCTGGTGGATTTTCCATCAGAATCTTTGGAGCCATCTAAACCAATATCACGGAAACTCTGTTGCTTCTCTAAACCAGTTTGCTTCAAAGCCTTTCGAACATTGACTATTTCATCAAGCAGCTCCTGTGCTGCCTTGAGGTATTGTGAGTTCAAGACACTGCTGGAGAAGCCTAGTGATCCATCGCTTTGGCCTTCACTGAGGCACATTGAGGGGTGTTGTGGAGTATACAACAAACCCTCCCTTTTGTGAAAGCCAGAAGAAGCTAAAGATGCCATGCACTCAGCATTTCTCAATTCCCTTTGTAGGCTGGCTTCATCATCTTTAATAGATGAAGTGCCCTTTAAATTTGGAACAGAAGAAGCCATTAGTGAAGAGAAACTTGCGCCGGGATACTGATATGGAAAGGTAGGTACTGATGCAATAGAAGGCATCACTGAGCCAAGGCTAAGAGACAGGCCTTGGTTCTGTACACTTTGCTCACTGTCCACAAGTCCCAATTGTGTTGTTCTTGGAACAAGATGAGAATGGGAATCTCCAGCATTGGAAAAAGAGTCTTGATCAGCTGTGGGGGGCGCATTTGAATGCCCATCAATAGATTGCACAGTCATGGTGTCCCTCAAGGATGTCATGAACTTCAACTCATTTTGTCCTCCAACAGTTTCACTGTAGTTATGAGGTAAAAGGGGATTCCCAGACAACATATCTGCATAGGACCCTGAAGAAAACGCTTGGTTTGAATACATCGTAAAATTTATAACTCAAATTCAGATGTGCTTGTTTCTGGTCCCTTCACAACTGAGTCAGCTACACATCTCCTTCGAGGCTTAGGTTCAAGAAGTATATAATGCTACCTCTGCTACAAGATTGAACCAACGATTATGATGTTGAAAAAACAAAAGCTCATCACAATACAGAACCTAAATTGAATTAAAATAATCCAGAAAGAGGAAAAAGTTAATGAATAGAAAGATTAACAAAATAGAAGACACGTATGATCAAAGGAAAAGATTACGTTGTTATAAAGCAAAAGCATCACATCACAAGCAAAACCAATCAGAGACACATTATATCACTATCTATAGCATACATATATCTGTAGCATAACAGTGCAGCTTCAACCGTTCACTAACCACAAAGCATTGGCTTAAACTTCAAACGACATGAGGAATTAAAAGGGGTTTGGCCGAAAGCATGCTTTCGTTACCAGAGATTAAGAAAAAAAAGGCTTTGTTTACCCTGTTAAGTAAATTGACCAAAGCAAGCTTCTTTCACTTTTGTTGTTTTGTTTTTGCGTGTTGCAAGTCAAAAACGGAGGTACGAGGTAGCAGAAAACGATGAAAACAAATCTGAAAACCAAACAAAATCGAAAAAGAGGTGTGAAACCAAAATCCCACAGGCATAATTGGCTTCAAAGTTGAAACCCTACGGTGGTGCTGGTGCTGCTTCAAAACTTAAAAGTGAAAACCAAAGAAGCAAGGTGAAGTTCAGAACACAAAATAAAAAAAAGTGAAATTGAGGAGTGAAAAGAAGAAAGGTGCAAGAGAAACAGTGCAGCGGTCAATCAACCACAGAAGACAATAATGAGTGAAAAATCGAAACCTTTGAAGCATAATTTAAACTTTTGCACTTCACAGTAGCTTTTAGCTAGTAATTTATACTTTTAATGATGAAAAGTGAAAACCCCACCACCCCTTTTGTTAGAACAAGAGTTTATGGGCAGGAGAAGTAGCATCTACCATGATAAAGCATAAACAGTAAAGAGCATCATCATAGAAGTCTCTGTTTTGAAGTATTGTGGTGGTTGTGCAGTGTTTCTGAGAAAAGAAAGAAAGGAAAAGAGAAATACCTGAAGAAGAAAGAGAAGGGGAAGAAGTGCGAAGAGCAAGAGAGGAGAGAAGAGAAGAGAGGTTTAGAGCAAAATTACAGACAAGAATCCACAGTTTGGGGAAGCCCAGACAAATGGCAATCCCAAGACATATAAATTTCAAATTATCTTTGGAACAACCAGCTGCACCAACCAATGAATAAACAAAACAAAACCATTTTTAATCAAATAATTAAATAATCAATCAAATTGGTTTCTTACTTCCACACGTCTACGTTTATATACATCATTTATTTCTATTAATTAAATCTTTTGCATGCTTAATTAAATCAAAAACCAATCTTTTCATCACTCTATAACTTGGCTTCTTAGATAACCTTCTTTCCTTAAACATCTACTAAGAAGTTTCACTCTAGCTTCACCCAAAATATACATATATATATATATATATATATATATATATATATATATATATATATATATATATATATTAAAAAATTTAATCTTTAACGAATATCGGGAATTTAGAAGATTGGTCTCTATTTTTTAATTCAATAATATCTTCGTTATCCAATAAATTAATAAAAATCCATGTTCGGTGGCAACAGTATGTACGATCATGAAAAATTTTTATCATCATTGAGCACTTGAATTAATTGATGTCATATAATTTTATTTCAATCGTGAATACAAAACTACGCTTACATCTCTTTACAAAGAACTTTAGCATTATTTGACTAGAACTACAAATGTATGAAAAAAAATAAGTCAATTTTTATTTCACAGATCACTTGTTTTTTTCATATAATATCAACAAATAAAAATAATTCTACATTCTTATTTACACGTATAAATACAATATTCACATTTTATATACATATATTTCTCAGTTTTCTTTATCTACATATAGTGAAATTAAAAAGAAAAGAAAGAAAAAAAAAACAGTACTTGAAGAGATAGATTAAACAATTACTAAATTTCATTGCCAAAATCTTCATATGAAGATTATTATCACATGTGAGAAAGGAACAATTAGAAAAACTATAGTATAGTAGAATATACATATACAATATTGAGTTTTGGAGGTTGAGGTTTAGAGGAAACATACAACATCGAGATCTTGAATTCAATAATATAAAATATTAAGATTATTTTTAATTCAAAATCTTAACACAATGAATTTATAGATTTTTATCAATATATAATATTTTATTTTCTTATTTTTACTAATGTAATATTTAGATTTCACATTTAAATTTCTAATTATATATAAATAAATGGTGTAAATAGAGGAATGAAATAGAATAGAAGATTGGAGAGGGTGGTTGATTGGTTGCTTATATTATTGCTTGGAAGTGTTCAAACCCTAACAACCAGTTGGTGGACCTGAAATGAAATGCAATATAATGTGTGTTGTTGAAACCCTTTTCCTTCTTAAGCCTTCTTCACATAACTTAACTCACAAATTATGAAAAAAATGTGTTCTTGGTGTGTTAAGATGAACAGAAGCAAAGAGAGAGAGAGAGAGAGAGAGAGAAGAAGAAGAAGAAGATTGGTTGTGAACAGAGAAGGTGTCTTTGTCTGATGAAAAGGAAAGGATGATAGAAGAATAAAAAGTAGGTCAAGGTGTGTTTTATGCCTTCTAAATCTAACCACAACCCTAATCCAGTGCACACTATCTCTTATTAATTAATCTCTAACTATCATTAATTAATTATTAGGTCGTGTGGTGTTATTATAAATGACTTTTCCCAAAACTTTTTAGCTTACACTTTGCTACTTATTAGCTAGCTGGATCCAAAACAGAGGGAGTTATTGCATCTTTTATTTCTTTAATGTATAATTAATTATTACTTTCGGATTATTGTATTAGTGTAAGAGTTTCACTTAATTGTGTTTACTTTAAAATTAATGTATTTTAAAGGTATAAAGATAATAAATAGAAAGATAATAAACAAACTTAATAGAAAATTCAAATTTCATCATTAATAAATCAACTTTATACCTTTTTTTTTAATTTAAAATATTATTTCTGTTGGATTATATATATATATATATATATATATATATATATATATATATATATATATCTTTTATATATGGATTATGGTTATAATCATAGTTATTGAGAGATTGTGGTTCTATATATATAAGACATTAGTCTTACACATATAAGTTATTTGACACTATTTTTACCCCCAAAATTTTAAAGTAATAGTGTTATGGGTCTTTATTTTTATATAATGTTTAACTTTATTTATTCTATTCAATGTAAAACTTTGACTCATACTTGAACTATTTTCAATATTTTTAGTTATTTAGTTTATATTTTTTTAATATAGATGTAGATAAGGAATCAAACCCAATCGTGATTAAATTCATTTTGTAAAGTGTTCTATACACGAAATTTATATTCTTTTTCCTACTTTATTAAAGTATATACTAAAATCATTTTATAATGATGTGATTATCATTTATTCAATATTGAAAAATAAGCTTTGGTTTATATATTATAATTTAGTTTTAATTGGTGCGGTATCTCTCTGACTAACACATGTAAAGTGTATCAAGTATATAAATTAAGGAAAATTTAGTAGTAGATGACACAATAAATCAAAATTTTATTGAAACAGACTTTCAGTTAAAATATTATATTAAAATAATAAAATTTAACTTTAATTTAAAACCAACTTAACAAAAAATAAAATTTATTTATATTCCATAAATTATTATTATATTTATTAATATAAGATCATAGAAGAAAAACAAGAATAGTAAACATGGAAATCGATGAGAGGAGATAATGAACATCAAATTTATTCACGTGAATATTAATAATAAATATTTTAGGATTAAATATATTTTTTTTGTCTCTTAATTTTTATTGAATTTTGGAATTAGTCAATTTTGAAACTTTTGACCAATTTAGTCTTTTGTCTTTCGAAATACGTAAATTTAGTTCTTTTAATCAAATTTTGTTATGTTTATTTGATGTTTCGTTTGCATTTTAGAATTGTATTTAAGTTGTTTATATTGTTTGACATATTTTTGCTTTAATGTTAAGTCAAATACTATTATGAAATCCATTTGAGATGTCAAATAAACTTAACAAAATTTGATTAAAATGACTAAATTCACGTATTTCGAAAGATAAATGACTAAATTGGTCAAAATTTTTAAAGTAGATTAATTTTAAAATTCACTACAAATTAAAAGTTAAGGAAAAAAACATATTTAACCTAATATTTTATTGTTTCCCACATAAATAATTATATGTATAATCCATTTAAAAAAATAGAGAAATAATATTTTTATAATTTGTTGTCTTATCTTGGACGTCCATATTATTTATTTGGTTTGGTGAGTCCATAAATGCTTTCTTTTTTTCAGTTCTGCCAATCAAATGCAGTCTTTCACTTTATTAATGAAGCTGCCTTCCCATCCACTTGTTTCCACCAATCACACACCCACACTTTTCAAATTTAACTTTTTTTTATTCTCCTATTAAAAACACTCAAATGATTTAAAATTTAATTAGAATGCACTGAAAATGGCTATAATTAGAATTTGTTAACTTTTAAATGTTTGTTTTGAAAATCATATTTAAATTAATTTTTAATTATTAATAATACACATTTTTTTTATCTATGACTATCATAGTCATGATGAAAACAGAAAAATCATATTATAGTACTTATGTCAAATGAAATGACGATACTATGTGTATAGATAATAATACGGTTTGCGTAAACATTTTATTTGTATATTTTTTATTCCCTTAGTAAGTTATATGTGTTAGTGGAAATGAGGAAATTATTTTATAACTTTCATTTATTTATTTCCTATTAAATTAATTAAGAATTTTAAAAGTATTCGTGGGAATATTAAAAGTTATTAACTAAATGTAAACCTAGATATGTTTAGGAATAATATTTGTTTTATCTTAGCATTCATCTGAATCATATTCCTAAGAATATAAAACTAACTTGAAACAGGCACGCTTTGAATATTTGTTTAGACGAGTTTTTTTTTTCATAAACGTATCTAAATAGATTTATTAACTGTATGTATAAAATTAACTGTCTGTATAAAATTAAAATAAATTATAATAGATAAAAGGAATTAAATATAATAAAACATATTAAAATGTAAGAGATAGTAATGAAATAAAATTAATAAGTTATGTATTAACTAGAGTAATTTATAGCTTATAAGTTATTAACTTTTAAAATAAATCACTTTGATGTACCTATCAATCTATTCTTGCATCAATTCAGATAATTTGTGAAATATCAAATAAGCTAATAAATATATTATTAGTTTTACTAAAGATACTCATAATTATCTGGTCTAAGCTAAGGTAGAATGTAAATATACTCTAAAATAAAATATTCATCGATAATAATTCAAACAATTTAGACTAACTGTTTGATTATGTTCTTTCAAACCATAACGTAGTTCAATCTAATTCATTTAACTAATTATATCATTTAATTCAATCCATGAAAAGACTTTTGAAATTCAACTCAACTTTTAAATATATTATTTTCATTATCCTACATTAAAAGTTAGTTAATTCAAGCTTGTGTATTCAAACTCCCATTTTTTTTTTTTCATTTGAAACCCTAATCTGAGATGTAGATTTAAAAAAAAACAAGTTATTTGATAAATTTATCTTATCTGGAATTGATTTAAACAGAATGTTATCCTACCCTTATTTATTCCGACTATTAAAGTTTGGGTTATATATTCTTTCATATATTTTAGTTATATATGTTATGGTTATAGTCATCGAGAGATTGTGGTTTCATATAGATATGACATTAGTCTTACACATATAAGACATTCGACACCACTTTAACTCAAAATCTCAAGACAATGTTGTTGTAGGTCTTTATTTTTATATAGTATTTAACTTTGTCTATTATATCTGATGTGAGACTTTTGATTCATACTTGAACTATTCCTGACACAAAGAAGCATGTGAGTTCTTCATTTTTCTCCTAAATGATAAGACTTTTCCCAAGTGCCTTGAACTTTTAAATTTTCAATCATTTCTATCTACCACCAATCCTACACATTTTAACATTATAATTAGATAGAAAAATATGTATGTTTTTATACAGTTTTAAGAAATTAAATGCTTGTTTTCAATTGATGTTTTTATAAAGATTTGTTTAAAAAAACTTGTAAAAGTACACTAATACTATGTTTGGAAGCAAGTTTTCGTGTCTTCTATTGTAGTTAAAATATCTATGGTGATTTTCAAATTTCAAGTTGTATTATTTAGTATTTATTTTAGGGTTAAGTATGTTTTTAGTCCCTGAACTTTAACCAAAAACTAGAATTCGTCCTTGACCGAAACTTTAATAAATTTTGGTCCCTAAACTTTAAAAATGAATGAATATAATCCTTTTAACTCAATTTTGTTAACTTTTTTCTTAGGTTTCGAACGCATTTTTCAGTAAATATTGAGCCGAGAATATGTCAAATGGCGTAAACAACTCCAATACTAACATGAAACACATTCCACCTGTTAAAAAAAGTCAACGTAATTAGGTTAAAAAGACTATATTCATTCATTTTTAAAGTTTAAGGATCAAAATTTATCAAAGTTTCGACTAGGGACGAATTCCAATTTTTGGCCAAAGTTCAGGAACTAAAAACATAGTTAACCCTTTATTTTATTATGATGTCACATATAAAGCTTATATATGACTAAGTTGAATAAGGCTAATTATTGGTTTACATCTTTAACAAACACAAGCCTCCTTTCCTCTTTTGGTTATTAATTTTTTCACCCAAAAATGAATTAGTCACATTGGTTTGGATTTTTTTTCAACATTTTTGTTCTTTTGATTAAGGAAGATTGTCGCAAATATTAGTGTCCTCTATACTACGGCAGACCTTCATATGGATAAAGGAAGGTCATGGTCCCCTACTTTTTTTTATATATTTATATATTTTTAAATACATCTTTTTCAAAATTTAATATTTTTAATATATTTCATATATTCGATATTTTAATAAATTTTTATACATTTATATTTATATATAAGGAAAAAAAAGTATTCACGTCTATTTTTCAATTTTATCTTTTAAATATTTTCTAAATAAAAATTATTTTATTAATATTATCTTTTAAGTGATTAGTTTTAACTTAACCATTTTTTATTTAATTATTTTTTTAACTTAATCATTATAAATGAAAATTAATCATAGTAAAATTATAAAAATTATTTATGTTTAATTTTATAATTATAATAATTATTTTTTATTTTTTATTTTCATAAAAAAGTAAAAACAATATTTTCACTAGTTTATATAAAAAATTTGGAATTACTTTTTTGTTCATGTTTTCATTAAAAAATATCAAGTTGGTTCTACAATTTTTTTTTAGTTTCAATTTGGTCTTGATTTTTGAAAACATGATGCAATTTTGTCATTTTTTTTGTTAAATTTTTTAAATCGGACAAAGGTTTTTTCATCAAAATTGAAGTTGTGAATAAGGATGTTTTGTTTTGTTTGTGTAATTGACATAGTCATAGGGCTCAATTTTGATGAAATCATTGCTTTGATTCAATAAATTTAACAAAAAAGATCAAATTATATCAATTTTAAAAAAATCAGAATCAAATTGAGACTAAAATCCACTAAAGGAATAACTTGATACTTTTGGACGAAAAATGGACCAAAAGAGTAATTCAACAAAAATTTTGACACCCCAAATTATTGGTTGAAAATTCGCCACTTCCTCTATAGCAGCTCGAAAGTTGTGTATGGTAACAACGAAGATCCCAATGGGAGACTCTAGAGTAGTAGTGGTTCAAATGATGCTTGTCTTTTTGAAGTGCAAAGTTTCGTAAACACATACAAGATGACCAAAGAGGGCCAATCTTCAACACTCTTTGCATTCAAAGCTTAAAATTGCATTATTACAAGGAGGGAACTATCTAGTCTAGGAACTATTTCATTTTTTAAAGACTTTGTTAGGAAGTTTGTGTTTTATTTACATTACCTACATCAAGAACTTCTTAACTTCTTTTTGTATGTGGGTTGAGAAACCCTCTTGTTTCGTGTGTGTATACATACATACATACATACATACATATATATATATATATATATATATATATATATATATATATATATATATATATATTCTTTGCCGATAAAAAAATTTGTATAATTTGAGTAATGTTTTCATATCTTTTATTTATTTTTAAATCATTCTTATAATGATCTAACTTATAATTATAATTATATGCTTAAGATACTTTACCAATATTTATCAATGAACTATCTAATATATAAACCAATAATGCTTTTATGATGACAATAATTTATAAATTTTATGTTGAAAATATTTAATATATTTGATTTTAATTTGGATTTGCACAAGAATATTCATATATTTTTTCATATTTTTAAAAAATTGTATATTTTTTAATATGCATATATTACGTGTCGTGTCCTACTATTTTCAAAATTAACATATCGACGTATTAGATACGTGTCATATTTGATACACGTATTGTATATTTGCATCATAGCAAATGTCACTGCACAACTTATTATGACAGATGGATTACACTTGACATAATAAGTCATCATTATTTTATTATTTTTTTTCACTAGTGGGTTATACATGTTAAAGTATATGGTTTACTAAACTACATATATTGTGAATATGGTTATATTTTCTTATAGTTTTTTCTTATATTGAGTTTGAATTATCAAGGTTGAATTGAAAATAAGTGAAGGATAATGCCCAAACAAATTTTAGATTGTACTAATAATTATGAATGTGTATAGAAATTGTATTTTTGAAGTGATGTTATGATTGATTTTTGGGCAAGCGAAAATAAAACAAAGATCTAAACATTACTCTTCATCTTATTTTTGCTCAAGCAAAAGAATTTTCGTTCAAATGAAAGTTAAAAGCAGTCTTGTTCTTAGTCATATTTTACCTCAAACAAAAATAACACTACAACTCAACCTCTATATTTGTCCTGAATTTGCTTAAACAAAAACATTTTTTTCAAGCGAGTCTATTTCCTCTAAATAAAGCTCAAACTGAAATCAATTGAAAATTTTATTTCTTTCTTTTTCTTTTTCTTTTGTTGTTTCTTTAATGATTTGTATTGAAATGCTTATTATAAATGTAAAGCAAATGTTAGTTTGTATATTTACTTGATTTATGGTTTTATTTAACTGAATTGTGTTGTATGAAAATTATTACTGAGAATAATAAAATTTATATGAATTTGTGGTCATATAATAAATAAATAAATAAATAAATAAATAAATATATATATATATATATATATATATATATATATATATATATATATATATATATATATATATATATATATGAGAATCAATATATTAGGTGATGAGATACTGATGGGTAATTATTGCACAAAGTGACATGTTTGACTTGGAATGTAATAAATATGTATACAGATTAATTCTCTTATATGTGTATTGAATATAAAGTTTGTGTATTGAATCACTTGTTACTATATTGTAGAACATATTTTAGCTAAAAAATTATTTAAATATCTTACTCATATATATTGTTTTATGTTTTAACATGTTATGAATGTACCATGTACATGAATATATATCATATAGATGCAAGTTAACATTTGAAAGAAGATTGAAGTTTTATTCGTGACTTTATATATAAAAGTTTGTATTTATATGTTTATATTTAGTGTATATTTATATTATATTTTGAAAGATTATGTATTTTATATAGTGGTAAGTTTTATATTACAGTATACTATTTGGTGAGGGTGTCAAAATATGTACGATTGATAAATTCTCGAGAACACATAAATCATTAATTTTTTCATTATTTTATTTTCAAATGTAATTTCTCTTTGGCAGCAAACATTTATCCATTATTTAATTCACTTGTTTCCATTTTCTAGTTAACAAACGTAAACCGAAAACGATGTATTACCGATTTCCATATGAATAAATTGAACAAAAATAATAAATATAAGGATTAAATTAAATATAAAACATTGACTTTGACACGAAACACACTGTTGGGTTGACACGTGGACATTTAAAAAATATTAAAAAATTAAATAAAAAATTCAAAAAATTACAAAGTGACACATGGTAGTTACTGTTTATGGCCGTCAATGATTTGAACGGTGTTAGCAAAAAATGACCCAATTAAATAAAATTGATGAAAATTATGACTTATTTGAACACAAAAATCAAAATTAAAACTTACTTGACAAAACTTGACAAAAATTGGAACTAAAAAATATTTTAATCTAATCTTTATAACATTCAAACATTTAGTTTTTCTTCTTAGAAAAAAAAATTGACATTGTGTCAACTTTTCACGTTCATGGAATCAACAATCAAATACATATAATTGGACCAAGATAACCAAATTGTGAAAGGCCCTTTTCCTTTCTTTGGTGTAACCCAAATTGTGTAGGGTTGGCCCTCTTCTTTGGGGCATGTTATGATTGGACCCCCCCAAAGATTCATAATTTTTCTAACTTTAATGCAAATTTTTCCACGAATAATTGAACACAAATTTTAACAGCTGATTTTTCTTTTCACATCATCAATTAATTTTTTTTACCGATGTTTACATTTAAGGAAAATCACAGTTAAAATTATATGATTGATTAAAAATATAGTCAAATTTCACTACACATATTTTCTTTATTAGTTGGAGTGAATTTTCAATTCAAAACCATTCCAACCCACATTAGGAAAACTTCTATGACACACCTTTTACGTTTTTATTACTATATAAATAGATGTATTAACAAACTACGACTTATTAACAAATTTAAATTTTTTATTAATTTTTATATAATGTTTTTCTATTATGTCTGTATAATATATTAATTATTATTAATTTTAGTTTTGATGTTTTAAAATATATTTATCAATGAACAAGTGTTATGATTGAAAAGTGAAGAAAGAAAGGGCGGTTAATCATGATTTAATTTTAATAGTCCAACTCCATTCATTAGAAATGTTATAAATATTATAAATGCTTTATATAATGCTTTATATATTTATATTTATAGGATTTATCTTGTAAGTTTTCTGTTCAAAGTTTTATTTTAATAAAATTTGATGTTAATTTAACAATTAAATAAAAATAGATTTAATATTTTATTCACTTGAATAAATTGTAAGAAATTTTATTTTTTTAATAGGTTTAACATTATATTTTATTGTATGAACGATTTGACAGCTTGCCAAACACGTAAGATAATGCTTTTCACAAAAATCACATTTGAGTTAGTGAAAAGCATTGGGGACATTCTGTTAAGGAAAATGAGACTTTGATAATAAAAAAATTGATAAAACTGACAAATTTTTTACAAATAAAATTAAAGTAGATTTATTTTTTATTAAATTTTGTTAAAGAAAACTTTGTTAATATATCATTTCAAATACCACACTTGCGGTTCAAGTTTTTAAGGCGAAGTATCAAGAAGCTGCGATAAACCAGTTTTAGGATCAAATTAATTAAAGGTAAATATGTTTTCTGTCATTTAATTTTCAAGTAAAATTTAAAATTAGTTATTTTTTAAAATTTTAGACTAATTTAATTTTTATTTTTTAAAATATATAAATTTAATTTTTTTAATTAAATTTTTTTAAATATATTTAACATTTCAAACGTGTTTAATAATAATTTAATTTAATATTAAAAAAAATGTTTTAAGCCCAATTAATTAAAGAGTTAATGGCAGATTATGTAATGAAAATTATTTTAAAGCAAATTGAAGTTTTGGCTTGTAATGAAAAAAGCACTTATTTTGTCGGCAAAAGAAATAATGGTAGTAGTTGGCTCAAATTTAAGACCGAATATTTGGGCCCTGTGACGTCATTTTTAGAATTTTTTCATTTCATTGTAAGAATAATTGTATTAATCAACTTTAATTAACAATTAAGATGCACTCACACTGCAGAGACTCTATTTCTTACAAATACATGCCTTCTTTAAAATCACAGAAAAAATTAATTACCCCAATATAATTAAAATTATTTAAAATCATTTATAAATTAACATTTCTTTTAAAAAATAGTTTTAAAAAATTGTTAAAATATGGAAGTTTATATCTAATGAAGTAAATCTAAGCTTTTCCTTTTATTTTTTAAGCAATTTAATATTAATTGAGTTTCATATTTATGGTTGAATAAGGAGATAGAATATTATTTCAATGCAACAAAAAAAGAAGCTAAATTTGCTCTAAGTCTTTTAGTAAATGGCATAATTGTTTGGTTAGAAACAATATGTATTTATTAGATTATTTTATCAATGTTAATTATCTTAATTTAAAGTTATTAGATAATCCCCGTACATTGTTATTGGTAAATGACCTAAATAAGTTGCTGCAATTGTACTATGTAAATTGAAAAACACATTTACTACTACTTTTTTTTTTTATTATTGTTTATTAATGGAGACTTTTTTGAAGTTTTATAAGCATTCTTTGTTACTTATGCCTTTGATCTCTTTTTGTGTATAGATAGATAGATGAATACATGTGAATATTGGTATCTCCCATTGTAACATTGCTTTGGAACCCAATATTAGAATAAAGAAGTCATTATGATGCATGCATTGCATATGTACAAAATATTTAATTATATTAGTAACATACTTATAATGTTACCTTTATAAAAAAATTACTAAATTATTTTAGTAAAAGTTTGAAAATGTTTCTCTATTTAAAAAAAGTGTTACTAAATATTTGAAGTAACATCTATGTGATTTTCTTTTTTTATTCGCACCACTTTCTTGTTAGTTGTTAGTTTTCGTTTCTGGAGAAAATTAAATCCACAACCTCTCTGGCTCACAATCTCTAAACCCACTAAACCAACCTTATTTTTTCAAATTATTAGTAGGAGGGATTGAATCCACGATATTTTTTCATTCTCTTGTTTTTAACCACTGGATTATCTTATCACTTTTACTTATTCTAATCTTTTAGATCACTCGGGATAAATGTTAGAGACTTCGTCTAAAAGTTACCATGATTAGTTTTGGAAAACATGTTTTATACATTACTAGAAAGATGAATTTTATATAAAATTTAAAAAATAATCGAATTCTAATTTCATTTATAAGAATAAAAACTAAAAACATACTTACATTGTAAAATATATGGTAAACAAATGAAACAGTGTTTTTTCGATTATTAATTATTCTTTAAATGATTAAAAAAACTATTTCCTTTAATGTAGCAACTTAACGTTAGGTATACTTTTTTTTTTTTAACTTATTTAATATCTACCTACTGAGTTTGTACATTATTCTAGTACTTGCATTTTAAAGTACTGTGAACATTGAAAAAAAAAATTGATAGTGGCATCTAAGGACAATGATTCAAGCATTTAAAAAAATCAATACTTGTATTCACTGAACCCCCTGACTTCAAATTAAATTGTTTTTATTATTATTTAACCATTGAGAAACTCACCAATAATTGGAATCAATTTTACAAGTGCTAGAACAAATAATTTCAAAATATTTGCGTCATAAGATGATTTCGTTTATTCAAAGCAACAGCATAATTGTCACTTCTTCATAATTAGTGGCGCTTTTAAAGTCCATGTTAACATTTGATTTCGTTGTTATGGATGGTAGTTCAAAATATTATAATAAAATAAATACAAAAAAAGAGAAAACAAAAATCTAAAGAAATAGAGCTTTACCTAAAAGTCTTCCTTCTTTTCATATACTATTCGAGATAATCATTCAAATTATTTGGCATAGGAGTGAAAAAAACGTATGTCTGCCTTGTCTTTTGCTTGTCAAAAATAGTTTAGATCGAAGTTATTTGTTATTATAAAATAGGTCAAGAAATATAATCTATCCTATCACGAGATGGGTCGATAATATTTTTCTTAATTTTTATTTATAAAATTTGTTTTATATATACTTATATATGATTTTTTTAAAACATATTTAATCATATACATATTTTAAAATTTTTAATTGATAAATTAATATTTTAAATTAGATAAATTAAAATAATTATTGTATTTATATGTTAAATTATTTTATTATAATTAATAATTGGAATTGAATTTGTAAGAGTTAATGATTTAAATTACAATAGTATTACATATTTACATCTTTCAAAAAATATAATAAAATATTCAATCTTTTTAATTATTTTAATATTTTTAAAAAAGTGGTATAGACCCAGGGGCGAAACAGGTTGGCGGGTTGAAAATGTCAACCCGACCCACCCCATTTTGGCAGGCTGGCCCGTCCGGCCTAACCCACTTTACTACCCATATTTGGTAAATGCAAGAAAACAAGAACTTTGTATATTATAACAACGACTATTATTTTCTCTAACAAAATATTCTTCCAATTAGTATATTTATATTTATACTGTATGGATCGATCAGTCAGGTCAACAATGACTGGTTGTCAATAGAAACTAATCGAGGAGACTACTTCGAAGAAGATTTTCAGAGATATTATCGATTTGCTGGTTCGAACACACCTTGAACCGATTATGTGAAATCACGTGTGTCCGTTTGCACCTTACTCAGTTTCTTCACCACCGTTAACTTGATTGGGAATTACAATTTGGGTCGCACAGCTCCGTCAAACAAATACGCCCTCGGTATAGAGAACATGCTAATATTCTCTGTATCGTTCCCCTAGATAAGTGCAACTTGGTTCAATCAGTGATGCTATACTAAGCGGTCTGCCTAGAAGTTAGTTGATCTCCCAATTAAGCACAAACATGTCAGTAATCATAATTAAATAAGATTTGGTCATGATTAGGCCAATCCTAATCGGTGGCCCACGACAAAAACAATAAATACAAGTCAAATGTATGATTATTGAGACTTTTTATCACACATTAATTACAACATTTATTACTTTTCCGACGTTGACTCTAACATTGGAACACCTCTAATAAATACCCACCAATAAAAGATATCCACAAATCAGTTGACGAACAAGAACACCAAATGAAGAGCAAGATAAAATATCTTAAGAACTTAAAAATTGTTTAAATGAACGTTCTATCTTATACTCGAAACATTATTTTTAATATATATATATATATATATATATATATATTAAAAATCTCATGAATTAACATTCGTATAAAAAAATAATATAAGTGATTTAATAATTTATCTCCATATTTTTATTTAAATTTCTTTCATAATAAATATAGTTTGTTTATGTTTTATGAAATATAAATTTTATAATAGATTTAATGTGGTCTTTCTTGTTTTCCATTTTAATAAATAAAATGTGAGGACGATTTTTTTAATAAATTGATCATTAATTAAGAAATTAATTTTTTTTGGTAGTTAGATAACTAATTATAAAGATCAAATTACAAATTAATTATAATTTTTTATTTATAATAATAATATTTTAATACCTAATAATTTTTAGATTGTGAAATAGTATATAAGTTGGTTCATGTAATAAATAATTATTTTTTATTACTAAAATTTGTAGCTAAATTTGTACACTGAGCTAATTATTTTTTCTACTAAAATTAGTTAATCATATATAGATAAATTGTTAAGTTAACAGATATTTTTCGTTTACCCTTTCAAAATCCGATCGTGGATAAAAAATACATTTTTCTGAATTAATAATTTTTTATTAATTTTTCTAATTTAAAGAATAATTGACCAAAATAATAGTTTTCTCTAAAATTCAGTCAATGATGAAAAGACGAAAAAAATATCATTTTCTAAAATAAACCAAGTAGGAAGCATAATAATGATTACTTATCCATGGGTACACCAATTTGCCACCCATCATGCATGAGGAAGCATAATTCTATACATCCACCACCGACACAAACTTAACTTGATAAATGAATTCTATTTTAAATATAGGGTTTGATTTTTAAAATTGTGTGAGAATAATCTTCTAAAAGAAATAAAATTATTTTAAAATTCATGATGGCAGAGTTATTTCAATATCTTTTTTAAAAAATATTTTAAGGATTTTAATGTATCGAGAAATTAAATTGGTTATCTCTTATCCTCTGAACACCGACATTGAAAGAAAGGAAACATCGTATATTGTTGCATTTGTAGTTTATTTACAAAACAATTGGAATTAAAGAAAACATTGCTCAACGACAAACTATCATGTCTCGTCACATCATTTTATATGTTGAGATCACATATAAATTCGTACATAATATTGTTTATATTTTTATATATTAATTAAAAATATGTAAATTAATCGGATAAAATTATTGTTGTGAATCCAACAACTAGTTTATTCTTTTATTTTGAGAAAATAGTGGTGATCTGAATAATATACAAAGTAAAAAAGAAATATAAAAATTGAATACATTAAGAATTTGAACCGAAAATAATATTAGGTCTCTATCATACTATCATATAAGTTGATTCATGATTCGATATTTATTATCTTTATAACTTTCGCTACTTGTTTTGAGATATTGTATGTTTAGAAGTTTGTATTTCGTTATTTGAGGTATTATTTGTTTATAAACGAATTTTATTATGAATTTTGTTATAATATAGGTAGAAGAGAGTAGAAGAGAACCCCTCCATACATGGATACACCCTCTAGTTCTTCTGCAGATCCTATCCTCCTTAACTCCTCCATTTCCCTTCCTAGTAATGTCTCAAAAACCTTATCTTCCAAGATCGAAAACCTTGTTGAATATTCCTATATTCCAGAAGATGCTCAAATCTCTGAAACTTCCACCCCACTTTTAAGCCCTTACAACATATTTCGAAAAAGAAGAACAACTATCCAGTCAATTACTAGGCTAATCTCTACAAAACGTCCCACTGAAAAGGAGTATGTCTAATCCTCTAGGATGGAACAATGTGCTCTTACTGCTTCTTCCCAGGAGCAGTATGTCACTCTCGAGATTCCTCAAGAACTCATCACACACTGGAGGCATGAAGGATACACCCACCTTCATTACGGAGCCATCAGACTCATCCTTTCCCTCCATGGCAGAAGAGGACTACCCGTCTCTGCTAGGGTCTCTCTGCTAGACACCAGTTACCTCCATTATGAACATGCTGTAATCGGAACTGTCCTGACAACTCTCCACGCAGGGAGTATCGTGCTTACGCTTTGCCCAAATTTTAACGTAAGCCTAAAAGACCCTACAGTATCTCATAGACTAAAAGTACAAGTACACATAACGGGAGCAGATCAGGTTCCCGAAGCTTTATGTGCCACACTACATCATCAGATCATATACAGGATACAGAACCATGCAGTCAATCTATCATTGCCTAATCGAAATGATGGAGCTTTGTTTGTCATAGTTGATCCCAATGAAGAGAGTCCTTCTATTATCCAGGTGCCCAGAAATATTTCTAGGGCTCAACTCCAAGAACTAGTTCCTCTCCAATGGGTTACAAACTATGAAAAGATACATGAGAACAAGAGACCCATTCAATCTATGGAAGCCACTTTCAGAAGATCCGTAGATGGAACAGTTCGAACTATTTTCAAAAAACCTGAAGGAGACCAGGTCAGCAGCTCTTCTCATATCTTCCAATCTATGATGATACAACCTTGTACTAAAGAAGGCAAGATACCTATCTGGGGTGTCCAACCAAATGGGACACCAATATTGACAAACAAGATAAATGGTCACTTCATATGGGATGCTGATCCTGATATGTGTGACCCTGATTGTGACTGTCACCATGACTATGGGGATTCGAGTGACGAAGAAGAAGAAGAGGATGATGGTAAGCCAGGCGGAGGTCCTTGCAAACCTTCTCCTCCTCCTTATGACAGATCTCCACCAGCAGATCGCCCATGGATTGGTCTACACCAGCAAAATCTTCCAGATCCTTTCTGGAAACAAAGACGGTGCTTAGAAATCTTGGGGAGATACCCTTCTCCTCCCAGAATTCCCGTTCCATGTATGATGTTCACTGAGACGAACTACGAGTCTGAATTTCCTTCCCTAGAGAGACAAGTAGACCCAGTTTCTAATATTGCAACTAAGCCTAATATTTCTCCAACTGAGGTTGGACCAGAAGGACGACTCAAACCTCTGACCCAAGCAGAAGAGGTCCTCAATTGGCACACAGAGAATGCCAAGGCACAGAACAACATACTAAAGCGCATTGATGCAGAAGTAAGCAGGCTTTCAACCCATATTGAAGAAACAGACGGAAGAATCCTGCATCTATCAGAAAGAATGCAGAAGCATTACCATCATCTCTCCTTAGAAATCTCACGCCTTGAGAAGGAATGGAAGACCACCTCGTTTGGGAAAGCCTCTGATGAAAAGGAAAGAGAAATTAGGAGTCTCAAAAGTTAGATCCAAGAGCTAGATGACATCATTGCCAAAAAAGAAAAACAATTGTATTATCCTGACCCTTATGCTTTTGTACCACCTCCTCTAACCTCCACTAGAACTTCTCCTTTTCATCCTCCTTACCAACAGTCTTCATGGACTTTACCTACTGCATCTGCACACAGAACCAGAAAACAACCACAAACCTATGAACAAGAAAAAACCTCTTCTACTAAGTCAGAAAAACAAAAAGAAGTCTTTCAAGACTCACAGGATCCATATTCCCAGCTCACTATAGAAACCTGTCCAAAACCCTGTCTGATAATATCCGAATATACTTCTTCTGAATACGATACAGATGAATCTCTCCATGATATCAATAAGGAAGAAGAACAAGGAAATCCCTTCCTTGACATTCTCATGGCCAACACCTCGTCCTCGAGGCAAGAACCGATCTATGAATCTCAAGAAGAAGAAGAAGTTAGCTCTTTCCCTCCTAGAGGAGATAATCAGAGACCCATTAGTGGACCTTGGTTTACTCTAGATGACGTAACACCAGATCAATGGAGGAAAAGACTCATTGAGTTTGGCGCTTGGCTGGACACTAAGCTCATTAAAGAAGCAGATACTTACAAGGTTATAGAAGAATTCTGTTGCAGAATGACTGGGACATTGAAAGAATGGTATCACAATCTGGGAGCTGTAAGGCAAGATCAGTTCCATACCTTGGGCAGTACTGCAGCTGTCCTTGGAGCCCTCCATGAAGAATTCATAGGAGATGGAGCTATCACTGACAGAAAAATAAGGCAAGAATTCTTTGAGATGAAATGTTGTTCTCTTAGCATGAAAGATTTGGACAGACATTTCAAAAGAATGATACAAAGATTTTACCTGCTCAATGGAGGAAATGACCCAAGCCTGAAAAATACTTATGTTGCTTCTCTTCCTGTTGACCTCCAACCAGAACTCAACAGAATGGCTGTAGCTGCTCAGAAGGATTTCTCCCACATGACAATGGGACAAATCCACCAGATGACCAAGGAAGCGGTAGATAAGCTGTGCAGACAACACCAACACTTCTCAGATATCTTAAATCAGAGAAGTAAGTTTACTAAAGCATGCAACAAGCCTTATCTGCAGATCAAATGCAAAGAAAAATGTATCTGTTCCCGCAAGAAGTCAAAACCTACAGAACCTCAAAAAAAGAAGAAATCCTTTAAGTTCTTCAAAAAGAAAAGATCCAAAGGGAGAACGCCAAACCAAAACTGTTTTATCTGTGGAAGAAAAGGGCATTTTGCTAAAGACTGCCCTAACAAAGCAGATAAAGCTATCAGGCTTATATCTTCCCTCAACTTAGGAGACGAAGATGTAGAATCTCTTTACTCAGAACAAAGTTCTCCTGATGAAACTACCATTTTTGCGCTCCAAGAATCTTCTGAAGAGGAATCTCACAGCCAGACAAAATCTGTACCAGTCTTCTCAACTATGCAACTTTCCAACATTACTATTGTGCCTCCTAAGCCTCATATCCCAGTCCATATACTTTCCTCAAAGTATGTTAAGCCCATCAAAGTTATCGCCTATATAGACACAGGAGCCCAGAAAACCATGGTTAATCCTGACATTTTGCCTGCTGATCACTGGAAGCAAGAAGATTCATATTTCATAGCAGCAAATGGGAAAATGTTCAAAACAGAGCTAGTATCAAAGAATCCCATTGGGATCCGATTCTTCCCAGAATGTATAGTTTGGGCCAAGGTCATAGGCAGCAAGCTACCAGACAGAGACATACTGATTGGAATGGATGTGTTCTCCAACACAGGGGCTTTACGCATCCTCCTGACTGGTCTAAGATTCAAGAAAAAGTTCCAAGCTTTTGTTAATACTGCCAAACTCTTCTCTCTACATGAAGGACCTCTTGATCTAATCACAATCAAGACAAAATTGAGCCCTTTATGTGCCAACAATCACAAAGAATTCAGACATTCTCATCCTTTGTGAAAAAATCCAGAATTCTTCATTGATCTTCCCTTTAAACTTAATGAAGATATCAACCCTACTAAGGCCTCTCACCCTGGAATGTCACCTTCAGACTTACTCTTAGTTAAACAGGAATGTTTAGACCTCTTACAACAGGGATTGATAGAACCAACCCAGTCAAACTGGGCATGCCAGGCCTTCTATGTAGAAAAAAGGGCAGAAAAGCTTCGCGGAAAGAAGAGGCTTGTCATAGATTATAAACCTCTGAATCATTTCCTCAAAGATGACAAATTCCCTATCCCCAAAGCCTCGGTTCTTCCAGTACTGCTAAAAGAATCATCCATCTTCTCAAAATTTGACCTCAAATCTGGATTCTGGCAAATAGGCATCAAACCTTCAGAAAGATACAAAACCGCATTTTGTATTCCTAATGCCCAATACCAGTGGACAGTACTCCCATTTGGACTCAAAGTAGCCCCTTCTCTCTTTCAGAAAGCCATGACCAAGATCTTTGAGCCTATCCTAAACAGTGCTATCATCTACATAGATGATATCTTACTTTTCTCCAAAGACAAAGAGTCGCATAAAATTCTCTTAGAACAATTCATCTCTCTGGCTGATCAACATGGTATTATGCTTTCAGAAAAAAAGATTCATTTAGCACAACTGGAAATTGATTTTCTTGGAATGCATTTCTCCCAAGGTACATACCAACCTCAACCTCATATAGCTCAAGAGCTTCTTAAATTCCCTGATTACTCTTTGACCGTCAAAGAAATCCAACAGTTTCTGGGGATCCTCAATTATATTCGGGATTTCATCCCCAAAGTTGCAAAGTATACCAGCCCTCTGTCCAGATTATTAAAAAAGAACCCTCCTCCTTGGGGGACAGAACAAACACAAGCAGTGGCTGAAATAAAAAAAATAGCTCAACACCCTCCTGCTCTTAAGATTCTAGGAGATGGAAAAAGAATTCTCCAAACTGATGCCAGTGATCATTATTGGGGAGCTGTTTTAATGGAAGAAAATGGAAACCGAATAGATTATTGTGGACATGCTAGCGGTCAATTCAAAGAAGCTGAAAAACATTACCACACCACCTTCAAAGAAGCTTTAGCTGTCAAGAATGGCATTAAGAAATTTGATTTCCATCTTAGAGGTTTCCAGTTTGAAGTACAAATGGACAATTCTTCTTTCCCAAGAATCCTGGAGTTCAAAAACAAGATGCCACCAGACCCCCAAATCCTTCGCTTAAAGGATTGGTTCTCTAGGTATGATTTTTCAGTCAAACATCTCAAAGGAAAAAATAATCTAATTCCAGACTTCCTTTCAAGACCCAGAAAAGCAATCCAGATGATTACTGCCATTAACATTTTCCCTCTGATTTTTATGGTTAAACCTTTACCCAATATGGCAAAAATCCAGAAAGATTACCCTCCTGGACTGCTTCCTACATCTCCTACTGATATTCTCCAATTTGCAAGATCAAGGTATCTTTATTACCTACATGAGACCCTGAGATACAAACACAGTCCCCCATGCATGTTTGATCCAAATAATGAATTAGGAGGAATATATGAATTGTTTTTAGGAGTCGGATGGGATATCTGCGAACCAACTCTTTGGGCCATTTGGTGTAAAAGTGTTCAGAGGTCCATTCCCCTAGCCTTGAAAGTCCAAGAAACTTACAACATCCTGACTGATCCTTTCAAACAAGATACTTGTTCTGGACTCTGTTAGAATGGTTTTCTCCCATCCCATGGTGGAGACATGAGCTAGAAAAGATTATTCATTATCAAAGACAGAGAAATGTAGATATATCTAAATCTACCTCTATTATCATTATCCACCGTCCATATTACCAAAATCACTCTGGAGCAATTTGGTCAAAAAACAAAGCTTATATCTGGGGAACTTTTGATGAGTATCCTATCTCTGACAGTTATAGGCAACAGCTAGTCAGGTACCTCAAAGAAATACGACAAGAGGAGAATCATAATGAGATCCAGCTCACTCCTTCACGATTGATTCCGTCTGGACAGCAAGGTCCTACTACTACAGAGTTCTATATTCCTGAAGGACAATTCCAGATATCACAAGATCTCGGAGGACCAGAAGAAGACAAAGAAGATTTTGACTCGTGGGATCCAACTGGACAAGAAGATGATATTATGGAGAGTGACACTGACCCAAATCTCTCTCCTAGTCATGAACCAATCTTCAAAGATTAAAGTGTCTAAATAAGTCAAAGACAGCTGTAAAATCCAGGCCCACCTGTCGGCCATTATGTTTGCTTTTCACGGATTTCAGTTTGTTTATTCAAATCCGAATATTATGATGTAAGCACTTACGTCTACGGACGTAAAACCTAGTTATGTAAGGTTTTGAAATCCGAAGACGGATTTCTATAAGTAAGCCTCTTCCCTTTGTGAAAGATCATCGGGTTTTGAAGGCATTGTGAATACAAATATGTGTTTCTAAACTCTTTGCTCTTCTCTTCGAAATCTTATATCTAAATTATGTTAAGGTTCTAGGATATCCACGAACTGGTATAGAAGATACTATAGACAAGTGGGATGAGTATGCTCTGAACTCGCCTCGTAGGAGGATCTTGTTCATCAGAATAACTCCCTAGTCTGATCATTGATCCAGTTATGGGATTTCTTGTTGTTTGTGTTATTTCTTATAAAAGAAAGTACGGCTATAACGCCATGGGGGCAAAGAATTCCGGAAATCATTTATAAGGATATTATAAATGACTAGGTACCCGTAAGAAAAAAATAATATTTAAATCATTTTAAAATTCGACATTTAAACAATATAAAATTGGACAATGTGTATAAAACAACTATCATTAAGAATATTATCATAATGAAATTTATATGTATAAGTATTGAAATGTTTAAGGTTTATAAAATATGAGATGTATGTTTAGGGTTCTATCTTAAGTTATTAGAGCATGTATAGAAAAGAATATCACATAATATTCAATATTTATTATATTTCAATCTTAATTTTTTAAATTTAAATAATAACTAGATATATATTTTTTAATATTTCTAAAATTGAAAACTTTTCTAAAATTTAATTTATATAAAAAATATATTAAGTAAATATTCTCTTGTTTAATATATGTTTATTTAATTTTAAATTTTTAAATTCGATTCTCTTTTTGTTTATGATTAATTTTCTTATTTTATTTATTCATTTTTCTTATATTGACATCACATCTTTATTGCATTCTTTATTACATTTTAATTTGGACCACAGCAAAAATTTTTAGCAACATATCATCAATATCATTTTTCTTCAAAACTTCTCATAAATCATGTCTATGATAAGTTTTTAGTTTTACCGCTATATATCATAGTTTTTTATAATCAAATGCCACTCTTTTATTCCATTTTCATATCTATTTTATTTTACATTTTTATAAAGAATTTTATATATAATATAATATAATAATATGCAAACTACAAATCATTTTTTTTTCTTGAACTGTTTTATGTTCGTACAAACGCGTATTATCTTCATGAATAATATAATTTTTCTTTTAGTTAGGTGAACATTGCGAAAACAAACTAACATAGATATTAAATTATTTAAAGACTTCACAATTTTCACCAAGTTTCCTTTCAATTAAAAATTAATCTCACCTCATGTTAAGATCAATAATATTTTATAAATACATAATTTTTAATTTATGGAGACATCTTTTAATAACACAATTATGAAAAAGAGTTATTGAACATCGAAATAAACAGAGTTAAATATGTTTGTGTCTCTCAAGTTTCAGTGAAATTTGAATTACTCTTTAAAATTTTTGACCAATCTAGTTCTTCATATTTAGAAATGCATGAATTTAGTCTTTTTAACTAAATTTTGTTAAGTTTATTTGACGTTTTAAAAGCGTTTTATGATAATATTTGAGTTAACATTGAAGAGAAAATATGTCAAACTGTGTAAACAATTAAAATATTATTATGAAATGCGTTTGAAACATCAGATAAACTTAACAAAATTCGGTTAAAATGACTAAATTCATGCATTTCTAAAGATGAAAGATTAAATTTGTCAAAAGTTTCAAAGAATGACTAATTCTAAATTTCACTAAAACTTAGCGACAAAAATATATTTAATCCAAATAAATAAACAAATATTTTATTTTTGTAACCAATGTTTCTTTATGAATAAAACAATCTTATAATCATAATATTCACCAACAAAACAACAATGTATTGTAAAAGTTTGGTGGATAAGAATTTTTGTAGTTACAACCGACACATGATTGGTGGTTGAAGAATGCATTGAATATGTTATGAGCTTCTATTTTGTAATTAGAAACCCTAAGGGTTTTGGTAGAGAAAAACGTGGTGCCAGCTACCATTAATAACCTTCGTAAGATCATAACATATACCACACTTTTGGACGAAAGAGGTAAACATTTTATTGCTTTTTGCCAGCAAAAAAAAAAGGAAAATGTGTGTTTCTTCTTTGGCTGAGACACCAAAAACGAAAATAAAACAAGTGGAGAACGATGCAATTTGCACATGTACACTTTATTTGTGTGCCATCACAATGTACCAATAATAACTACGCAAGAATATTGTCATCGGAACACAAAAACCAAACATACAACAATGTAGAAGAAAGAACAAAAGACCTACCCAGCTCATCATCGTAATAATATATTGGAATTTGGTGACAAAGTAGAAGGGGAATGAAATGTAACAATTTGTTAATACTTACATTCTTTGTACTTTGTACTTATTTTTAAGGATGTCAATATGGGTCTCGTTTGTCAGGTTAATCCGCAAAATAAACGCGGAGCGGGTAGAATAGTGAACCCGTAGGTTCGCATTGGCCTGCAGCCCGCACGGGCTGACCCGCGGCACAAATTGGCCCGCAAGCCCACATACATAAAAAATAATAATAAAAAATAAAAAAATTGCACTTGTATATATCAGTTACTTTATGAACTTTTGCATTAATGTTTCAAATTTTTATATGACTGAAAAAAACAAGTATTATGTATTTTTACTGTGTTAAAATTTAAAGAATAAATTGTGTATGTCATACTACGAACATAATTATCAATTTATCATCAAACTCCCCCAAAATCTTTGCTTAATTTCGTGAAGTTCTTAAAATTTTCTAAATTTTTGAACATTGAAAGTTTTATCATAAGAATTTAAAAAAAAAAAAAAGCGGACTAGCCCGCAATTTTGTGGGACAGGCCAAACGTTTCAGTCCACATTTAAAATGCTGAATGAGGCGGGTCGGCCTACATTATGCATTGTGCGGACAAAATGCAAACCAGACCAACCCACATTGTGCGGGCAAAATGCGAGCCGGGCCTAAATGGGCTGATCCTACCCGCATTGCCACCTATACTTATTTTACATCATGTAAAGATATTAAAAATGGTGACCTAATATAACACTAACTACCTTAAGGTTTTATACAATTATGAAAATTCTCTTATTCGTTTTATTCTTCTTGAAAAAAATGTATCATTGATATTTCTTTACATTAGCCTATTTTTCTTAATTATTGTTTAAAAAGATTATAGGGTGTTTTTCTATGGTCAATATTTTTAAAAACTACAGAAAAAAATTGTAATTTTATGATTCATATGCAGCTAATATAATTTACTTAAAAGGTTAGTATTGATATTAATATTTGTGATTAGTTTAGTTTAGTAATAAGATCACTAACCATAGTGACTTGAAACTTGTTTCATCATCTATATACTGTATTTTAAAATTGGAAATATATATATATATATATATATATATATATATATATATATATATATATATATATATATAAATAGTCGGTTCATTATAACATTGATATATAATTAATTTTTAGTATATACTAAGATAAAATTAATTTTAGTCCACGGTAAATTTCTTTTTTCAGGTAAGTTTGAATTCTACTCTTTTTTTTTTCGATCTGTTTTTTTTTTCCTGCCTGTAGTTTTTCTTTGATTGTATGTAGTCTTCCTATTTTTTAGATGAAATTTTTTTTGGTTATTTTTCTAAAATTTTGTCGGAATTCTTTTGAAATTTTAATTGATTAATTAATATTTTTAATTGAATAAATTAAAATAATTATTGAAACTTATTTTATAAGTATTAAAAGTTAAATTACAATATTATTATATATTTATATCCTTCCAATAATATAATATAAACAAATTATTTTTTAAATTATACTTTATTTTAATTTTAATTTTAAAAAATAATTAACAAGCTAATTCTCTTATTCAGCCTCTAGCCTTTCAAAATTAGCAAACCAGGTTGAATGGATCAAAATGGATTAAGAGAAAAAACTTTAATTCAATTAATATTGTTTGAATTATTCGTTAACAGTCATGAGAATTAAGCACGTGTTTGATATTATAATAAAAATAACCTAAATACACAGTTAATCTTAAAAAAAAACCACTAAATATTTATTTAGCTTAATTTCTATTTTGTTAAAAAATACACGTGACAATCATTAAAAACTAAATACATGTTTAATTGTCTTAACTATTAATTAATTTTAAATAAAATTAATGAAATTAAAATATTTATATTAAAACTATAATTTTTATTTTTATTATACAAAATATATCAATTGTTATTCTCTATCTTTCTCTTTTTATGTATATAAAAAAGAAAATTGTACAAAATGAACTTTAAATTCTTAAAGGCAATAAAAAGGAGATATTTCTGTTTGGACTTTTAGATATTTGTTTCTAATAATACAATTTAGTAATCAAATCTGAACATATATGTCCAAATTTGACACATTAACTACAACACTGCTTCTTCATTACCATATCTAGTAATTAATTTTGACACATTAACCACAACACTACTCTATGAAGAAAAATAAATAAGATATCTAATGTCGAGAAAAGCTGATGAACTATTTATGGCACATTAATTTGACTCATTAACCAAAACATTACCTCATCATTATCTCAAAAAGTTATTACACGTATATACTTACCCTGTTTCTTATTGAGGACAAGGCAAAGAAAAAAGAGCAAAGTCACGAGAACACAAATATGAAACATCATCTTCATCTCACATGGAACCAAATCCTAAATGTAAACCCCACAGAGACCACACCATCATCACCAGCTAACAACACAACAGACAACCATAGAAGACCCAATTTGTCCTTGTGAGAGAATGATACATTCAATAAGTTTTATTCTTTCTAACATACTTTTCTTAATACACCTTTTTTAGCAATTACAATTTGTTAAAAATTATAAATTAGGATAAATGTTTTTAAATAGTAAACATTAAAGTTAATTAAACTTTATCAAATTGTCTTTTAAGATGAAATTTTATATCTATTTAATTTATATATCGTAAATTTATCTTGATTTTACGTCAATACATATACATTTCAGACATAAAATTAATTTTTAACATATAATTTGATGACGGTTTAATAATGGATGACTCAATTAGCCCAACAAATAACAATTCTTGTTAAATATACTTTAGAACACTTTAATATTATACGAAGAAATAAACTTTAAGCTTAATCTAGTCATATAAAAAAATTAATTTGAAAGATGAAGTTTGCAAACCCACTGTATTAAAAATTTCTATGAAATATTTATGGTTAAATATGTTTTTAGTCCTTTAATTTTTAGTGAATTTTAAAATTAGTCTATTTCAAAATTTTGAACCAATTTAGTCCTTCATCTTTCGAGATGTGTGTATTTAGTCCTTTTAATCAAATTTTTTTAAATTTATTTAATATTTCAAACGCGTTTCATAATAGTATTTGACTTAACACTAAAATAAAAATATGTCAAACAATATAAACAACTCAAATACAATCCTAAAATACGTACGAAACATCAAATAAATCTAACAAAATTTGATTAAAAGGACTAAATCTACGTATTTCAAAATATAAAGGAGTAAATTGGTCTAAAATTTTAAAATAGACTAATTCCAAAATTCACTGAAAATGAAGGGATCCGAAACATATTTAATCCAAATATTTATTAAACAAACATCATGGAACCATCTAATTTTATGTTTTTAATTAATAAATTTTAATCCATAGAAATAGTATTTTCTAACTCATAGGGATTGCTATTGTGATCCACAACGCGTAAGAGAAATGAATAGCATGGGTGCCCACCACATGCAAACAAATAATATGAAATGAACGGTGTGGTAGGGTTGCTAACCCTATCACAAGAGGAATAATAATATATACATATAAAAGAAAAAGAAAATAGTTTTTATGTAAAAAAATTGCAAGATATTTGCATTGTGGCAATATAATGCAAGAGAAATGTAGTTTTCAGGGATAGGAAAAGCATATTCGTTGTTATCCAAAAAAGAGAAAAGAAAAAAAAATAGTTAAAATATACGGGAAAAAAATAAAATTACATGCTAGGTACAAAATTGTGACACGACAAAGGTACGTGACACATGTGATACATTTGACTTGAGAAGTGTAATTATCGAGATTTGTGGTTTCAATAATTGACATGTTATTTCATATCTAAGTGTGGAAAAGTAATTGTCAGTTATCACATGGTTCTTTAGCTTCACTAACGTGTTTAAGGATAAAAAAATTGGCATTATCATGTAATTTGATAGGTTAATTGTTGTCATTATATTAACATGCAACAGTAATTCACATCTTATTACGTGTATTTAATTTAAGTAACATGTTGTCACACTTAACAAGTGTAATTATATACTTATTTCATTGACGTACATAATCAATTGACATTGTCACAAGTCTAAAGTATAAAATTTCAAATGTATTTATTTTATTTTATTTTAACCCCCTTTAGTTTCAAATGTAATTAATGCTTTTATATTTTTATGTTTTCCTTTTTCAAAAATGTTGTTCTGACAGCCATTTACTTTGTATTAAAAAATACATTGTAGCTTTGATTGATATTACATATTAAAAAAACTATCGACTCTAATATTTTGGTATTCAAAAATAATAAATATAAAATGTATGTAAAAATTTATTTGGTGTGAAAATAAAAGCTATTACGTATTAAAATTTGAAATTCTCAGTGTGGAACTCTTTAACTGAAAGCAACTGTGATATGATAAGGAATGAAGGCCGACAGAATGATGATCTTCTTCATTGCAAAACAGTTGCAATTTCTTGTTTTTTGACTAAAGCTTAGTTGCTGTTAATGGCGTAGTTGTAAAGTTGAAGACTTGAGAAGCAATAAACAAGGCTTTGATTAAAAAAGCAAAAGAATGAACTTTTGTAGTTTCAAACTCTCTCAGACCAAAGCAAAAAAACAGTCCAAATACCAAAACAAAACATAAATAGTAAAATAAAACACAATTCCCTGACATGTGTGGAACTCTCGGTAAGTAGCAGTTGGTACCACTACTAGCAGAAAGAATCACAGACAAAAAAGCACAATGGTCTTAGGTACACAGTTTTAGATCAGATTCAAAGAAACAGACACCACAACCCATACCTCAAACTCTCTCTCTTTCTCTCTCTGTCTTAAATACTTTCAAAACTTTCCCTCCATTCAGAAACCAAGAAGCTATGGAAACCACCTCAGTTTCCAAGCTTCTACTACTTGTTTTCACCATCTTGTTTCTGGGTTCTGAGTTGATTCATTGCAGTGTCACTTATGATAGGAAGGCCATTATCATCAATGGCCAAAGGAGAATCCTCATATCTGGTTCCATTCACTACCCCAGAAGCACTCCTGAAGTATGTATATGTATACCATTATAATATCATTATAATATGTCTACCTTTTCTTCAAACTTTTTTTGTTTTTGTTTCAAGTTTGTATTTGAGTTGTTTCTTTGAAATGTGTGTTGTTGCAGATGTGGGAGGATCTAATTAGGAAGGCCAAAGATGGAGGCCTTGATGCCATTGACACTTATGTCTTCTGGAATGTTCATGAACCATCACCTGGCAATGTACCACTCTGGAATCTGGATCTTCACTGCATTGAATTCGGTTTTAAATTCTCAAGTACAATCTCACAGAGTGTGTTGTTTGTAATTGCAGTACAATTTTGAAGGGAGGTACGATCTGGTACGGTTCATTAAGACAGTGCAAAGGGTGGGGCTCTATGTCCATCTTCGGATTGGACCTTATGTGTGTGCTGAGTGGAACTTTGGGTACATACACCTTCAACTTTCCCTTCTGGGTTTCTTTGGTTTGTTGGTGTGAATGTGAATGCTATTGTGATTCAAAATCACGTTCTTTAATGGTGCAGAGGGTTTCCTGTTTGGTTGAAGTATGTTCCTGGTATCAGCTTCAGAACAGATAATGGCCCTTTCAAGGTTGGACCTTGAAAATTTTAGTTCTGTCTTTGTCTTCTCACTCTCTCTGCTTAATCAACAAATCTTGAATGGTCTAAACCAGAAAAAATACTTCTTTTTAACTTCTTCACTTTTTAGTCTGCAATGCAAGGTTTCACTCAGAAGATAGTCCAGATGATGAAGAATGAAAAGCTATTTCAGTCTCAGGGTGGTCCAATCATTCTTTCTCAGGTCAGCAGTTCCTTTCACCTTTTTCACCACAGGAGCGTCATAGCTGAAAGTGTTTGTTCAAAAATTGTTTCCCACATGTTTTTTGCATGGGAATAAGTTCCTCATAAAGTGAAATTTGGGTCAATGTTCAAAAATCCTGAAGTGGATCTGGAGCTCAAATTCATGCTCAATCAAAAATCACTATTTCAGCACAATTCTATCTTCTTTCTTCTATACAATTCTGAGATCCTGGATTTCTTTTGAAAAGCTTGTTAATTATGTTACCCCAGTCTTTGGGGAACCATATTAAATCCCGGTATACTGAATCAGATAAGTCTTAGAACAGTGTGATTATGACGTTTTGGTTCATGTTTTTTGCAATTGCAAGTGACACAAAAACCATGGATTTGATCTGGAACTCACAAAAGTCGTGCTAATGCATCGCTACTTGAAGATAACATCTTAAACTTGTCTCTACTTTGGTTAACATTTCTAGATTGAAAATGAGTATGGACCAGAAAGCAAGCAATTGGGAGGTGCTGGTTATGCATACACAAACTGGGCTGCAAAAATGGCTGTTGGATTGAACACAGGAGTCCCCTGGGTGATGTGCAAGCAAGATGATGCCCCAGATCCTGTGGTGAGCAATCTCAAGATCTTCTTAGCTGCTTCGCTCATTCACCAGTTTCAGTTGATACACCATTGATGAGAATCACTTCAATAACAGTCTTTTTCTCTTTCTTTAAATTCATCGCAATTAGATTTTTATTAAGGGTCTTTTCAATTCTTCTCAACAGATAAATGCCTGTAATGGTTTTTACTGTGATTATTTCTCTCCAAATAAACCATACAAGCCTACCCTTTGGACTGAATCTTGGAGTGGCTGGTAAGTTATATAGTATTCTTTTCTTTTGTGTATGGTTATCAGAATTCTTTACCCTTTTGATCTTTTTCTCTCTTCTTCCCATTTTGGATATCAGGTTTACAGAGTTTGGTGGTCCAATTTACCAGCGACCAGTGCAGGATCTAGCTTTTGCAGTTGCTCGTTTCATTCAAAAGGGTGGCTCATACATCAATTATTACATGGTTGGTGTTCTTCAATGATTTATTTCGCATTTAACAGAACATAATACAAAATATACGCATTCTTACGGGCTTAATGACAAATGATATAGTACCATGGAGGAACTAATTTTGGAAGATCAGCTGGAGGGCCATTCATTACCACAAGCTATGACTATGATGCTCCAATTGATGAATATGGTCAGATAACTATGCTTTCAAAACATCCTTAGAAGATTCTTTGATTATTTTTGCTTTCCCCATGAACTCACTTGGCATCTATCAAGAACATTTATTTGTAATTTATTTAGGTTTGATCAGGGAACCTAAATATGGTCATTTGATGGACCTTCATAAAGCTATTAAGCAATGTGAACGTGCTTTGGTTTCTTCAGACCCCACTGTCACATCATTAGGCACGTATGAACAGGTCAGTTGCCTCTGATGTAAGGCAGTAACCTCGTCTAGTTGTGTTCTTCTTTAAGATAAACTAGTTTCATGGTGAATTCATGTCGTAATTACCTTCCAGGCTCATGTGTTCTCTTCAAAAAATGGAGCATGTGCGGCTTTTCTGGCAAACTACCATTCCAATTCTGCTGCAAGAGTGACCTTCAATAACAGGAAATATGATTTGCCTCCTTGGTCCATAAGCATCCTCCCAGATTGCAAAACAGATGTTTTCAACACTGCAAGAGTATGAAGCTATTGTTTTTCCATCAAGTATTTACTATCTGCTTTGCCCTTTTGCATAAAGTTATTGATTGGATTGTTCTGCCTTCATCAAGGTGAGGTTTCAAACTACAAAGATACAAATGTTGCCTAGCAACTCTAAGTTGTTCTCATGGGAGACGTATGATGAAGATGTATCTTCACTATCAGAAAGTTCAAAGATCACAGCTTCTGGACTATTAGAACAGCTGAATGCCACCAGAGACACCAGTGACTATCTATGGTATATAACCAGGTGAGTTAGTATTTTCTTCTAGATTTTTAAACAGCAATCAACTAATTCAAAGTATTTTGAAGTCATATGCATAAAAGTGAAGACAACTTTCTTTTCTGAAGAAATTCTTGAATTCTGCCGTTTCTTCAGTCTTTCAGCTTTGAAGTCTCCTTGGCCATCTCAAATCAATGAAATTCTTTGTTTCACTTCTTAGTTCTCAGCAGTTGAAATCTCACTGTTTTCTGGTTTGCATGCCACACAGCGTTGACATTAGTTCATCAGAATCATTTCTTAGAGGGGGGAACAAGCCCAGCATCAGTGTGCATTCTGCAGGCCATGCTGTCCATGTGTTTATCAACGGTCAATTTTCAGGTTTGTAGTTTAACTCGGTAGCTCTTATGATTGGAATCCAACCAACATGAGATGATTCCTATTTCCTTTTACAGGCTCAGCTTTTGGGACAAGTGAAGACAGAAGTTGCACATTCAATGGCCCTGTCAACCTACGTGCTGGAACCAATAAGATAGCACTTCTCAGTGTAGCTGTTGGATTACCCGTAAGTAACTTGCTTTTGAACTCCACTTTGAACTTGATCATTCCTTTATACTTGGCAGTTTGCTCATATATTCATAGCTTTTGTTCTTCTTTTCACCCCAGAATGTTGGATTCCATTTTGAAACATGGAAAGCTGGGATCACAGGTGTTTTGATTCATGGGCTTGACCATGGACAGAAAGATTTGACATGGCAGAAATGGTCATACCAGGTTTGATGCACATAAATATAACATTTGCGTACAAAGGATTTATTATCCACAAAGAGAAAACACTTTTTAACTATGGTATCTAAACAAACAGATTGGCCTAAAAGGAGAGGCTATGAATTTGGTGTCTCCAAATGGGGTTTCATCTGTTGATTGGGTGAGAGACTCACTTGGTGTCCGAAGCCAGTCACAGTTGAAATGGCACAAGGTAAGAATTGTCAATGGTTTATGATACAACAACATCTTAACGTGTGAAATGAGAAACTTATGGGCTATAACTGATCCTTAACTTGGAACCTTCAGGCTTATTTCAACGCACCAGATGGAGTTGAACCATTGGCCTTGGACCTTAGCAGCATGGGAAAGGGTCAGGTATGGATCAATGGACAAAGCATAGGAAGATATTGGATGGTTTATGCAAAGGGTGCTTGTAATTCTTGCAACTATGCTGGGACATACCGGCCTGCAAAATGCCAACTAGGTTGTGGACAACCTACGCAACAATGGTAACACTTTTCAACTGAACTTCAACATCACATCCTTGTCCTTAGGAAAATTATACTCACTTAACTGTTTGTGTGAAAAAACCACATACCCTCTATGCATATCACAGAGCCATTATGTTTCTGTGATGTATCAAACTCAGACATGATTTGTGTACATAAACTTATAAGTATTTACAGAAGTCTTTTCATTCAAGTTATCCAAAATTCGGGTTACAAAAGTCAGTTTTAAAATGGTTACCCTTTTCCTAGTAAGTATTTATTGAAACTTTTATTCAATCAAGTTCAATATCTTAGTAATACCATAGTCTACAAAATGGTGTTTTTTTCTTTTGGGTTTTGATTAGAATCACTCTGTGAAAGAGTTCTGACAACGAGACAAACCATTTTGGATATAAACACAGCACACACCCTTGAATGTGTCCAAAGCTACTTTATCTGTAAGCCCCGGCCGTGAATTTGGACAATGGAAGAGTTGATTTAACCTTTTTCTATTTGGAATTTTGTAGGTATCACGTGCCAAGATCATGGTTAAAGCCAACAAAGAACTTGATAGTAGTGCTTGAAGAATTGGGTGGCAATCCTTGGAAAATATCTTTACAGAAAAGAACAATACATACACCAGCATCTAGTGAATCCAATTCAAAGAACTGAAAGAACGTGAATATTAGTAGCTCTGTGGTAATAATCGACATAAAAAAATTGGATTTCTATTTGTGCAGTTCTCTGGCTTCCATTGGCAATGGTAGATCATAGTGTTGATGAAATTTGCTACACTTGGTACGGAGTTTGGTTCAACCGTTGATGTGTTCATCTCCAATTCCACATTCTCTTGATCTTGCATCTGATGGAGAATGGCAGATTACATAAAAAAGTGTGGCAAATTTGCTTTTTAATTTATTTTCTGGACTTAATTGTCCATTTGTATTGTTCTTGGAAGTGAAAAAATTACAAAATTCAGAGTTGTGCTTATGTCACTCTTGTAATTTGTATATCTCAACATACGCAATGCAAGTATCAAGTATATCAGTGGTTATTTATTTCTCAAGATTTTCTACCATACTTTTTTATAACATCATATTATCTTTCAGTATTATAACAATAAAAACACTAAGAACATCATTTGAAGTGCATCACTAACTGATTCTAAGTACAGTTGTGGAAGCAGCATTTCATTGTTGTAGTTTACCAAAAACCCTTGACTATATATAGTACTAAAAATACCCTTATAGTACTTATAGTGTTTACCCCGTCAAACAAATCATATACAGAAAAAGATAAGTCCAAGGGAACGATAAGAAAACACAGGCACAAGGCCAAACATTCTCATAAATACTATGCTCATAAAGTTAGTACTTAAATGTCCATTTATTTTCATGTAAATAAGAGGCAACACAACAATTTATTTTCATCCGTAACTCATGTTCTGCAAACTGCATAACCATAGATAGAGAAAACATGCACAATGATATAAGAACATATTAAAATGTTTTATTATTGTTGTTGATCTTCTTCATGTGATGCTGATGGTACTTCACTTCAAGCAACAGCAGTAGCATGCTTGGTTATGGTCGCTACCAGGGGATCCTTCTTAGCACCCAAAACCTTGTCCACCTGCTCACCCTCTTTGAAGAACAAGAAGGTTGGCATAGCCTCAATGGACCATTCCTCAGCAACACTCTGAAAACATCAATGCAATGAACAATCCATAGTATACTACTATACAGCAACAAAAAGTTCACATGATCTTTTAAGCTTAAAAATAAAATAATGTGACAAAGTAGATTCATGTTCTTACCTTCAGTTCATCCACATCCACCTTGAGGAAGGTTACTTCAGGCATCTTCTTAGCAATCTCTGCAAGAATTGGGGCAATAAAACGGCATGGACCACACCAGGAAGCAGTAAAATCCACCACAACCTAGTAATTTAAGAGGAAGATGGTGTAGTGAAAAGATAACATCCTACATAATATAGAGATCTAATTTTCTTTTTATATAAAGAAAGTAACATGTTATAAACCCTTATAAAGCACATGAATAGACAACAACAGAAAAAAAAGGTTCCTTGTGTTATTTGCTCACTTTTCTTTAAATGTAAAAACACCATCCTGGGTTTTTTAATTGGTTTTCAAATATTATCCATGGAATAGAGAAAAAAAAAAGATTACATTTTTAATATTTTCAGCACAGATTTATTAAGCTAGAAACTGATAAAAAAAAAGAGTGGTACTTTCATAATTAATGAAAACAAAATAAACCACTGAGTGTTGAACCTTAAACTGAAGAGATCTCAGAGAAAACAAAGTTAAGGTGATGAAGAAGTTAAAGTTTGTTTGGGTACTAACCAGCTTTTTGGAGTCCTTTCCCTTCTGGAATTCTTCTTTCCACGACTCAACGGTGTGAACGGCAATAACTGTTCCCTCTTCAGCCATGTCTGAAATGTGGGTTCTTGCCTTCTTCACCTTAGTTTGCAGAATCACAGAGAGAGAAAGATGTTTAGAATATGAGGTAGCTGTAAGACAGAGGCATTTTATATGGTACTCTTCCTACGTTATTCTCTGTATTTAATTGTAATTTTATATTTAAAAAAATTAAATATATTTTATGTCCTTAAATTATTATAAAATATCATGTTTAATGTAAGATTAATTTATAAATTATTTTGTTTTTATATGGAGTTATAATTCATTAAGAACATATAAAATAAACATTATTGCAAGAAGAGAAAATTTAAAAGAAACTAATAAAGTCAAAGAATAATATATATATATATATTAATTAAACGTAATGCATTAATTATGATTTGTAGTTAATGCATAAAAATATTAAACATAAAGTTAACTGATTAGAGTCAGTGCAGTTCAATTAGTTTTTAAAGTTAAACATGTAGATAAAATAATTAAAAAAAACGTGTTTTGTATACACAATAAAAAGTATGTATTTTTTCTACTGAAAGAAATACAAAACTAAAAAAAAGAAAAGAAGGAAAGGTTCTGAACTTTAAGGAAAGGGAGAATATGGACAATAGCTTCTTTAATAAGCTAACTAAATGTAATAAATGGAGAGAGAGATAGAAAGAGGTGTGTGGTCACGGTATTATAGTCACAAAAGTGTTACATGAATTTTAGATTAATATTTTTATTTATTAATACTGAGATTTTCTTAATTATATTTCAATATTTTCATTTGATTATTAAAAAAATAAATTTATAAATTAATTTTTTTGTCAATGAGTTTCATTTTATAATATTTTAAAAAAAAATTAAACATTTGCTTTACTTTCTCTTTACATTTTTGACTTCATCTTTTTATTTTTTAAATATCCGGTCATAGATCTTTTAGATATGTTATTTTACAAGAAATTATTATTCAAGAGTGATAAGAAGTGTTAATTTGAGGGATTTTTAGTATTCCTTTTTATTGAATGGAAAATATAAAAAAATGGTAATTTGAGAGATCTCTCTATATAACATTTCTCTTCTAAGTTGAGATTTGATAATGATTATAACCATTTTATCAATTTTATTTTATTGCAAAAATGCAACAATAGTGCACTTCCATATGTTCTTATACATATACTTTTTTAGATATTAGATATTATGTGATATTTTAGTTGACTTTTTATTAATGGTGTCATCACAAATGTTTAATTTTTTTCTTTAATATTGAAAATTAAAATATTTAATTTTTTTACTCAAATATATTATAATATTTTTTTCAATTAATAAACATTATTAATAATTTTATTCATCATAAAAAAATTCAAAATTAATTAAAATTTATCTACGTATAATTTTACATTACTTTTAACAACAAGGACAATTTGGTATTCTTATTTTTCATCAATTAAATTTTATTTTTCATTAGTTACATAAGTCAAATTTTTCATAAACTTTCACAAAATTTATTCTCAAATTAACTCTGGTATCACCTTCAAATCTCTTAAAAAAATAACATAAATTTCACCTTCAAATTCACCTAAATCAATTTACTCACTCTCTCTCAAATCATTCTTCCCAAAAAAATGCACCCTTGTTGAGGTTCACAATCTTATCTAATCATAATCTTGAATATAGTAAGTCCAGTTTTTATCTCTCATTTATGTTTCTTTAAGAAATCTACTGCATCAGGAGTGTTTTGGACTTGCATGTAGTGTTTAATGATTCAAAATAAATCTTTGTGTGGTTAAGAATGCTAGGATGTATTCTCATCATTGATTAGAATTCCATGTGTGTAAGTAGAGTAACCTGTATACTACATCTTTAGAATTTAGGAACATCTATCCCTAATAATGTTTTATACAAATATTGATGGGACTTAATTGTTTGTGATTGCACCTAACTAGAGAAAAGCTAGTTAATATTGTTGATTTAATCATGTTTGATGTGTGAACTGTGATTCGTGAAAGTTAGAATTTGATATGTTAAACTGAATTAGTAGATTGTGTGATTGTTGTTTTAGTTGAATACACTACTACAGTAAAGGTTTTTTGCCCTGATTATTTTCCTCATTTTGCCTCGGGTCTAGAACCGAGGCATACTGGGGTGAGACCAAAAGGCACCCTTTTTGGCCTCGATTGTTACCCGAAGCCATAGAGTTCCGTTTCTGTCTCGGGTCAAAATAGAACCGAAGCCAATCATCTCGCCGACGAAACGCAGCAGCCACCACCATCTTCTTCCACGCATCTGCACCATGCTCGAGCAACCCTAATTTTCATCATCTCTTTCCATCACCATGGCAGCCGCCACCCTTGTCGGAAGCAATGCACCGGACCACAATTTCGTCTTCTTCTCCACAATGCACCACTGCGCGAAAACCTGCAGCCAATAGAAACACAGATCCACAACCTGTAGCCAATAGAAACACAGATCCACAACTTGCGCGAAACGCGAACGCACATCCATATGCGGACCACCATCATCACGCCATCGTGAACGACACACCAGATGCAGAGAGCAGCGCCACCGCGAACGAAGGCAGCGAACCACCACTGCAACAACGCAACGCCACCACCACTGCAACAACACAACGCCACCACCACCTTCGAATAGATCAGAGCAGCAGCGAATCCGCGCCACCAGAGCCACCATTGTTGCATCTGGAACGTCGACGACATCACCACCGCGCCTGGAATAGCCATGCCGGAGGGAGAAGAGAAAGAGTGCTGTTGCAGAGAGGGGCGCGGGGAAGAAGAAGAGAAAGGGGGCTCGCGAATTTGGTGCCCTAATTAAACCATATGACCTCGGTTATTAATTGAACTGAGGCATATAGCCCTATTTGGCACCGGTTCAGACCCACCCGAGGCCAAAGAGGTAACAACTAGTGGGTTTTTGGCTTCAGGTCTGTGTAACTGAAGCATATGAGCCTCCTTTGGCACTGCTTTTTGGCGAACCGAAGCATATGAGCCTCTTTTGCTTTGGGTTAAGCTGAACCGAGGCATAAAAGTTATCTGAAATTGTAAAAATGTCACCGTGCCATTATATGCTTCTGTTCCTGGACAACTGAGGCATATAAGACGAGGTAAAAATGAATTTCTGCACTAGTAATAAGTGATCTGTGAAGTTTATTTAGCTATAATAAGATGTCCGATTTGTTTTGTCTAAGATCTAATTTAACATAACATGGTATGTTACATGAAAGAAAAGATGAAAAAAAAAATGTAAGCCTGCGCATTGGATAACTTATGATTTTTGGTATAGCGTTGGACAGCATTACAACATTGTTGGGCACAAGTTTAGAATTTCAAAGTCACTTACCTCCGGTGGTGGAAATGATGAGTGCCACCCTACAATCACTGGTCGCTCACTTGGTAATGAGTTTTCGTAATCCAAGACGTTAGACACCACATTGAAACTAATAGGTGCTCACTTGATAATAAATTTAAGAAAAATTCGACATTGAATTATGAGAACTTACACTAAATTTTCTGAGATTCACTTCTAAAGCTTCATAGTGATAAAGAGAAAAAACTAATTTTCATAAACACATTTTATGTTCACAACACACCATAAAAAACACATTTTCTGGAACATTAAAAATGAAAAATATTATTTGAAACATATTATTGTTGTGCAAAAGATAGTATTTTGAAAATACTTCCTAGATTACTCTTATTTCATTTAACATTATGTGCTTTGTTTTACAGAACATATTTTATTTTCTTGTAAAAAAGTACTTTCTAAAACATTAGAAAAAAAATATGCCGTTTAAATAAAATAATCACAAGGGAGTGCATCTAGCATAAAAGGGAAGTGTAAATAGCATGAACAACTCAAAATACGGGTTTGAATGGGAGTGGATTCTTTAGTTGCCACAACAGAAAACAGCCCAACGGAAATCAGAGATAGAACAGTGAAATGTTAACATTACGTTAGTGTTGAGCTTCAATTGTAACCTATTTTTTATTTTTTTTTGAATTTATTTATTAGTATTCTTATGTTTTGTGAGATAATTGTTGGAAGGCGAAGAGTCACACGTGGAATATTCTATACCACTTACACACTATATCCACTGAGAGAACTCTTCTTCCACCAAAATTCCACACATTTTCTCTATCCAATCCAAACATAAAACATTAATAACAAAGATCATTCCAAAGGATGTTCTTTCACTCTCTCAACTCCAAAAATCACCAAAACAATGCCACAAAAAAACCACACAAACACAAACTAAATCATGCAATGCAATCCCTGTCTCCCTTCTTCTAAACCAAACACAAAAATGGCATCTTTCCCAATGCCACACCTCCTACCATGCACTTCTCTCCCTCACACAACCACCACCGCCGCCGCCGCCAATATATTCTTACCCTCCTCTCTCTTCCGCCGTCGCCGGACTCTCCACTCTCTCCGCTGCTCCGCCTCCGACAAGCCGCAAGACGACGCCGTCGAGCTGCCTCTCTTCCCTCTCCCTCTCGTCCTCTTTCCGGGCGCGATCCTCCCTCTGCAGATCTTCGAGTTCCGCTACCGCATCATGATGCACACGCTCCTCCACACCGACCTCCGCTTCGGCGTCGTCTACCACGACGCCGTATCCGGCACCTCGGAAGTGGGCTGCGTCGGGGAGGTGGTGAAGCACGAGCGCCTCGTCGACGACCGCTTCTTCCTGGTCTGCAAAGGGCAGGAGAGGTTCCGCGTCAACGACGTCGTCCGCAGCAAACCCTACCTCGTGGGACGCGTCACGTGGCTGGAGGACCGCCCGCCGGAGAACGACGCCGGAGACGACGCGGAGGCGCTGGCCCGCGAGGTGGAGGGGTACATGAAGGACGTCATACGCCTCTCGAACCGGTTGGGAGGGAAAGGTGAGAAGGAGATGGGGGATTTGAGACGGAACCTCTTTCCGACGCCGTTTTCGTTCTTCGTCGGAAGCACCTTCGAGGGTGCTCCCAGGGAGCAGCAGGCGCTGTTGGAACTGGAGGACACGGCGAAGAGGTTGAAGAGAGAGAAAGAGACGCTCAAGAACACGCTTAACTATCTCACTGCTGCTTCTGCTGTCAAAGATGCTTTTCCTTCTTCTTGATTCATCACCATCGTCATCATCATCATCATCATCAATACCTTATAAATTTTGATGCTTCACGTTTCATGCTTTATATTTGTTCATAATCACTGCTTAATTAATGATAGTAGATATAGTTTTTCAGCTCCTAATATTCCACCATGTCATATAGATCAATGTGCCATTACTAATAAATATAGCATGTTTTGGTTGGAATGTCAATGAACTTGGAGTGTGCTGTTTGAGGTTTTTGGATCTGAATTTGTAAATATTTAGAAAACAGAAGAAACCAGTTCCGAAAGAAAAGGCCATTAACACTACTATTTCGATTTTCAATCTCGTTTGAGCATGTTAGGTGATAGAGATTTTACGTGATTTTGAAGTTATGTAGTAATCTGGTGTGAAAAACCAGCATGATCATGCTGTGAAGACAACGATTTCTGCAGATTTTTGAATTATGCAGCACAGTGGTTCACACAATCACAGAAGTTTTATATATATATATATATATATATATATATATATATATATATATATATATATATATATATTCACATACTTTTACATTCATCTATATCAGTTCAACATTTGTTGGAGATCCGACATTGCTGAATTGTACAAGTAAGAATGATTAATAGTCATAATGATATATCACCAATTAACAAGTTTTCGATCACAGTTTCCTAGTAACCTTAGTCTTTTTTGTCTTGTTAAGGATAATCTCACTCTCATTTCTTGTAGGGTTTACCTTCTATATATATCCATTTCTTCCACCAAGAAATATATTTAGAATGCTTTATATATAATGAAAAAAATGATTTCACTTTCTCTTATATTCCCATTTTAAATATGATGAGAAAGTATATTAGAGTTATGATTTAGGTCGAAGATCATTAAAGATGATCAAATAATAATAATATAAGACTAAGTTTAAAGTGTCACCTTATTCATAATGAAATTGTACTATATTGACATCACTTGTCTATTTTTGTAATTTTTTAAAAAGTTATCCACTTTGTTAATTTTGAATTTTTTTTCCCCAAAATACTACATTATAGTTCAATATGACTGCGTGCATGACATACCATGGCATACCATGTCATGATTTAGGCATAAGAGTTTTTCCTTTAAAAGAAAAAAAAGGTGGCTCTTAGCCGACGCCATTGTGAATCCAAAACAACCCAGTTATACATATTTTTCAACTGTAATATAGGTATTTAAGTTGAATATGAAGCTATAAGATACCTGGTCAGACAAATTAATCAATTCTATCATTTTTCAAATCTTATAACCAACCCTTTTTCTAAGTAAATGAAGCCAAATAATTATAAAATGTGTTACTGATGAGATTTTCCATCGCATCTATGTCAACGTTTTCGTGTTTGTCAGAGGTAATGAAAAGATATCTATGTTAATTCTTAGGAGAGTAATTGTGTTATCATATTTTAACTTACATCTATTGAATATCTCAGACGCTCATGGGAATGGAATTTATTGTCTGCAATAATAACTAATTCCTATACTGTATTCCTCTAACTTTCTTTTTCACTTATTTTTTTTAAATGAAATTAAATAAACTTTATTATTCATCTGTGTCAAGAATTACTAAAAGTTCTAAGAATATAGTTCACAAGATTCCTGAGAATGCACTATTAACCCTACAAGAAAATGTTTTTTTAGTAATCAATTCTAGTCATTAAAAGTTTTTAGTTATTATAGTAACAAATTTTAATATCAATTTACAAACTAAAAGATTATTGGTTACTAAAATAGCCGTTATTATTATGAATAAAAAAATATAATTGGTTATTAAATTGGTCTCTAAAATTAGTTAACATGATTTTGACTACCAAAGGAGACTGTTTACTACAAATTAGCTATCTAGGTTTTAACTACCAAAATGACTTAGTCTTTGAATTTGGTCTCTAATTAATTACTGACCAATTTAGTAACTAATTATAATTTTTTGTTTATAATAGTGACTATTTTAGTAACCAATAATTTTTTATTTTTTAAATTAGTATCTAAATTGATCACTATAATAGCTAACAACTTTTCATCACTAAACCTGGTTACTGATAAAATATTTTCTTGCGGTAGAAACACAGTTAATAAAACAATTAGATATTAGTTTGAATATACAAATTTCAATTTCAACGTAGTTTATTTGATATATATATATATATATATATATATATATATATATATATATATAATTTTGAAGTTATTACAATAACAACTAAAAAAACACTGGACAAACAAACATGAAACCAATCTAAATGATGAATAATACTTTTAATTCAAAATCTCAAAACATTAAATTTACGAGTTTTTTTCTTATATAATATTTTACTGAGTCATTTTTATAAAATTTAAGATTTAAACTCTGACTTGAATTATTTTGGACCAAACATGTTTACATCTAATTTCATTTGATTTCTGGTGTTTATTTTTGAATGGAATATGAAAGTCAACACTATTGGTTGGACATCAAATGAACCTGTCAGTAGTTGATAAAGTATCATCAAGCAGAGGGTCCTATTGTTAACTGCATTGTTTGGTCCCTCTTTTCATTCATGTCACAACTTGCACTCACCCTTTCTTATCCGAAACTGAATCCTCACGTGTTGGATTTTTCACACGACTATGTTATGCAAGTGTTTTGTGTGCATTTATTATCTCTTTTCCTCAGAAATTAAAACCATTTTAAGATTTGTGTACAGGGTAAAACAATTTTTCTTTCGCATGCAGTGGTGTGTAAAAAAAAATTCAACTTTAGACAATTTCTTAACTTTATAGTGACGTTGGTCCAAAAATGCAGCCTCAATGTTATTCGGAAGACTTTTCAACACAACAGGAACGTCTTATAGAGAGACTTGGACAACCATTTTCTTCTGGTGATTTTAGTTAAATGAACATGGAGGTTTGTAACCATGGAAAACCATCATAAACACAAAAAAGTTAACAATGGTAAGAGTTTTCTTTTTCTGCCTCATCTCCACGTTCTTATTATCTACACAAGGAACTCTTACTCTTACTCCAAATGAATCAATCCAAGGTAATAAAACCATGGTTTCTTCTGCTGGAACTTTTGAAGCTGGATTCTTCAAGTTTGGAAATTCACAAGGTCAATACTTTTGTATATGGTACAAGAACATATCACCAAAGACTATTGTGTGGGTGGCCAACAGAGATGCCCCAGTGAAAAACTCAACACCATTTTTCACATTAACAGAAGAAGGAGTTCCTGTTATTCGTGATGCCTCAGGGAGTGTTCTGTGGTTCTCCAATTCATCAAGAAATTCTAAGAAACCAGTCATGCAGCTTCTAGATTCCGGAAATCTTGTTGTGCAAGATGGAGACAGCACAAAAGATCTTTTGTGGGAAAGTTTTGACTACCCTGGTGACACTTTCCTTGCAGGAATGAAACTTCGTACAAACTTTGTGTCTGGTCCTTTTAGGTTTCTCACATCTTGGAGAAACGCAGAAGATCCTGGCTTTGGTGAGTTTTCATATCACATAGATGCTCATGGCTTTCCTCAACTGGTTACTACAAAGGGGGAACTTTTGTTCAGTAGAGGAGGGTCATGGATCGGCAATGTTTTCAGTGGAGTTTCATGGAGAAGAATGCTTAGACTCGTAAATTTTTCTCTTGAGATCAACGACAAGGAAGTCATTTACCAATATAAAACCTTAGAGGCTGAAACTATTACTAGGTTAGTGATCAACCCATCTGGTTTTGTGCAACGTTTGTTATGGTCGGGTGGTAGCCGGGGTTGGGAGATTTTATCCACTCGTCCCATGGATCAGTGTGAATATTATGCCTTTTGTGATGTGAATTCACTGTGTAATGTTACCAACTCTCCAAAAATATGTACTTGCTTAGAAGGTTTTGTACCAAAGTTCTATGAAAAGTGGAGTTCACTGAATTGGTCTGGTGGGTGTGTGAGAAGAGTGAATTTGAGTTGTGATGGTGATAGGTTTCGGAAGTACACAGGAATGAAGTTGCCAGACACTTCTTTTTCTTGGTATAACGAGAGTTTGAGCCTTGAGAAATGTGAGAATTTGTGTCTGAAAAACTGTTCTTGCACAGCATATGCAAATATAGATGCAAGTGGGAGAGGGTGCTTGCTTTGGTTTGGTGACATTACTGATTTGAGTAGACACACAGACCAAGGACAAGACATTTACATAAGACTTGAAGCTTCAGAGTTAGGTATTTTCATCTCTTATATTATCATCTTTTGAAATCTAAACATGTTCCTTCTTTTGCTTTCCTCTTAAACTGCAATCTTCATGCAGTTTATTCCTCAGATCATGGAGGCAGTAACAAGAGCTTCAATAGCAAGAACATTGCAGGGATAATAGTAAGCATTGTTTTCTTGGTCGTGGTACTTGGATTGGCCACATTCACATATATGAAGAGGAAGAAGCTCGCGAAGAGAGGTGAGCTTATGGAAAAGTAAAATTTGATTCTTCATCACATAATCTAACATCAGAATGCAGTATAACTATTAGAATGAAAAGAAGTGTTCAATTCTAAAGTCTGATTCGTGTTCTTCTTATTTTGTTTGCTAAATTAATCTGTGAACCATACCATATTGGTATTTCCTACCATTGTTTTCAGAGGTGCTAAAAATATTTCACTGGAAGTACAAAAGGGAGAAGGAAGATGTGGAGTTATCAACAATATTTGATTTTTCTACCATTTCTGCTGCTACAAATCACTTTTCACCCAGTAACATATTAGGAGAAGGTGGCTTCGGGCCAGTGTACAAGGTAGTTAAATTTCACATCAAACAAATCTTGTTAATGAGATAAATAATATTTCTCTTGATCAAAGTTTCAAAATTACTCTCAGGGTATACTGCAAGATGGGCAAGAGATTGCAGTCAAGAGGCTTGCAAAAACTTCTGAACAAGGAGCAGAGCAGTTCAAGAATGAAGTCATGTTAATGGCAAAACTTCAACATCGAAATCTTATAAAACTTCATGGTTGTTCTACTCACCAAGAAGAAAGGCTCTTGATCTATGAATACATGCATAACAGAAGCTTGGATAACTTCATTTTTGGTTTGAAATCTCACACCATGCAAATTATGGCTCTTCATTTTGCTCTATTTTGTAGTTCTTACACTGACTTAAAAAGTGAAATTTTGTTAGATTCAACGCAAAGCAAACAACTAGATTTGACAAAGCGTCTTCAAATTATTGATGGTATAGCACGAGGGCTACTCTATCTTCACCAAGACTCTAGATTGAGAATCATCCACAGAGATCTCAAAGCCAGCAATATTCTTCTGGACAACGATATGAATCCAAAGATATCAGATTTTGGTTTGGCTAGAACATTTGGAGGAGATCAAGCTGAGGCCAATACAAATAGAGTGATGGGAACATAGTAAGTAGTAAAAGTCATGTTTTTTTACTATGTTGCAACACAGTTTGACATCAAAATTTTCTTTCATGCTTGTGTTGCAGTGGTTATATGCCTCCTGAATATGCTCTCCATGGACATTTTTCAATCAAATCTGATGTATTTAGCTTTGGTGTGATGGTAATGGAGATAATCAGTGGGAGAAAGAATCGGAATTTCCATGACTCTAAGCATCAGCTTAATCTTCTTAGTCATGTAAGCTTAAAGGCTATTTCTTTCCTTGTGTTTGAAAATTCAAACAGTTATGTTTTCAAAACTCTTGATCTTATGCTCGCAATGAAAAAAGAAAAAAAATTGCTTTCATTCCATTTCAGGCATGGAGATTGTGGATTGAAGAAAAGCCATTGGAGCTAATAGATGAGGTATTAGATTATCCAATCACACCACTTGAAATACTGAGATGCATTCATGTGGGTCTGTTGTGTGTGCAACAAACACCACAAAACAGACCAAACATGTCCTCTGTGGTTTTGATGTTGAATGGTGAAAAGGTGTTGCCTGAGCCAACTCCACCTGGGTTCTACACAGGAACAACACAGTTTCCCATTCAGGCAGAATCTTCTTCGAGAAGTTGTGGAGATAGATCACAAAATGAAGTTACAGTGTCCTTGTTACAGCCACGGTAGAGAAACTATCGTGTTCATTATTCAAGGATTAAGATCTTGCAGAACTTGTTAGCGGATTATGTATAGTTTATTCAGAAGATGTTCTTTTGTTCCATGAACCAAATCACTTGTAGTTAGGAACCTTCTACTTTGTTTTTTAATTGGAAACATATGAAATGATACATGTAACAATTCATACAATGTTTTTTTTTTGTCCATGTTTATTATTATGGGATGTAATGAATAATGTGCAGGGGAAAGATTGACAGCAAAAACTGTTATTTACAGTTTGTTGTACAAATAGTATTTTTTTTTTTTAATTTTAAAATGTTTAAATTTTTATTGAAAGAGTCTGGCTATTTATAATTTATCTATTTTCTGGTAAAAATTAATAAAAATGTGATTAATTAATTATTTCAGTTATTAGTTATTTCACTTCATAAAATCTTGTTTTTTGGCGGCAATCTTGCTCTGCTTCTGTTCTGTTGGTAGACTCACACACAACACATTCATATATATATATATATATATATATATATATATATATATATATATATATATATATATATATTAACAATGCCCATCTTTTCGTGTTTCTGATTCTTGAACACTAACCCACAATCGAAGCTTCTCTTCTCCGATTATCCATCCCAATCGACGCTTCCAAGTTCCAACCATGGAGATTGATCCTAAGCTCTATGAAGACATTGTACGTTTCTTCTCCTTCACCATTTTCCTCTTACAATTGTCCTTTTAATTTCACTATTTATTTATTTCTTTCGTTGTAAAGCATTACTGCGTTCTTGCTTGCTTATAAAAAAAGAAACTGCGTTCTTGCTTGTTGCTATAAAAGAATGCGGCAAGATTCAAAGAAGATTGCAACCTTTTTGGTTCTTTTTAACTCGAAGATTCAATGAATGTTGGCTATGCACTGGTCTTGATTTGTCTGAAAAGTTGTGATCTTCGTTCTTGTCCTCTGTGTAACATGTTTGGCAATGTGAAGGATTTGCAGTATTTGATATGTTGTTCTTGTCTTCTGTGTGAAGTAATAATTTACTTTCTGTACACTTTATTTTGCTACATGTATATTTATTTACAGGCTCTAGGTGAAAATGTTGTGAACGACCTCATTCTGTCGTATCTTATACATAATGGCTACAGAGAGTCTTCAGAGTCATTCATTGCTTGCACTGAGATGAATCGGCCTGCAGAGGATTTGGAGAAAATGGAAAAAAGAATAAGTAGGTTTATTATTGTTGTCTTTAGGTGTTCAAGGCTGGTTGAAGACTTTTGATTTCATGTGAATGTCATTTTCTTGGCTTGTGCACTGCAAACCTAGCTTTTTCATCTCTGTTCAAATATTTGACAGTAAATTTGATTGATCATTAGGTATCGTTCGCCTTATAAGGGAGGGAGATTCACGGACAGCTTTTGAGATCATGGACGAAATGTCACTGCGTGTGCTAGACAACATTAAGTTGCTGTTTGATGTTATATGTCTTCATTTTGTTGGCCTTGTCTTGAATAAGAAATGGTGAGATAAGATTAATTTTTCTTCCAAGTGAGCATGTTGCAATCTTCTTGCTATCATACAATCTTGTGTTGGCAGGGTAGAAGCTGTGCTGTTTGCTCAGAAATACATTGCTCATTTTGGGAATCATCCAGTATATGGCCAAAAAGTTAAAGTATGTTTGCCTTTTGCTTGCAATTTATTCATACATGTATGTGTCGATCTTCAAGGTGAAGTAAACATAAAGTTTTCCTTGATTCAGGATTTTATGTCCCTTCTTGCTTATAAGGATCCACTGGAATCCCCAATGAGTGGTCTGGTTGGCGAAGACTTTCGGCAACAAGTGTTGGAGAGTTTGAATCTCGCCATTCTCGGTTGGTTAACTTCAATATACTTTGTTCTATCTCATGCTAAATATGATATATTGCTTTCTTTGTCTTATTTTTTGTTTTGGTGATGGCCAGCACACTTAAACCTTCCCCAACTCAGTGCCATGGAGGTTCTTATACGGCAAACAACAGTAGTTAGAGATATCTTGATGCAACTGGTTAGGCCATTGATTATTATACTCCTGCATATGTTCACTATTTTTTCACTCTGCAATTCAAGCTTTGAACTAATTCTATTCAGCTGACAAAATTATTTGTCTTCTTAGTCAGTGTTTCAAACTGATTCATTCATTTGCTCGTTGCAGGAGTGGTCGCCACCATTTTCGTTGAGTAATTTTCTTAGTGATCGGTTTACCATCTATTGAATATTCACTGGGATTGGTGCATGCATGATTTGATCACTGGTGTAAAGTTGTCTTCGTGTATAGTTTCTTTTGTTGCAGGCTATCTAGTCATGCTGCATTCGTATCAAAATGGAGAAAATTGTTATTCGATATAGTATGTAGCTTTAATATGTCATTCTTCCATCATTTTCCACATTTTAGATTGTATTCAATCCACTGTGAGGTTTAGCTGATAATCAGATCCATTTTCTTTTTGTGCTCTGATGTGTGATGTAAAATGCGTTTACATCTTTTGGTTACATGTTCGGTACTTAAAAGAACTATTATGACGAGTTTATATATATATATATATATATATATAGGTCCCATAAATAACTTTTACACCATTTTATAATGAACAAATCATAATAAAAAAAGTTCACTAATTATCATTTCATGCTTTGTTATTTAACTAAATAAAAGTTATTTTATTTTTATTCAGCTCAATATTTTTTCAACACTGAATTAGTTCAACAATAATATGATATTATAATTGACACTAAGGTAGTTTGAATATCATATAACTTCATTACAATATCAATAATAAAGTCATGCCGATATAACACAAATTTGTTTGGACAAATAATTAATTTTATGTGAAAACTACACGACTCCACTTTTTATACTAAAATCTGCACCACTTTAATAATTTCCAAGTCGAATTGCACCAATATTGTAAAAAAAAAAAACACTTTGTTAGATGTAAAAGTTTTAGATATAGTTTGATATTTTTCCTTTGCAAGATATTGCTTCTTGGGTCACTCACAGTGAACATAGGTTCATTCTTTTACTTCTTCCTTACTAACCAAAATCGGATAATGGTGTCTCTAATTTCGCCACCTTCTTCGTCTCCCAAAATTCAATTGCGCGAAACTCCTTTCTTCTCCACTCTCTTCATTCCACCAAGGTACTACTTTCACTCACGCACTCACTCACTCATTATTTATCCCTTTTTCGGTTTTTTCTGAACTAAAATTGTTTAAATGTATATATAGGACCGTCCAATTCCTCCACAACACACGAAACCACGAAAATCACAAATGGAAAACGGTACGGTGCGGCGTAACCAGCGCCGGCGCGTCTCCTCCGCCGTCGTTGATGAAGGAGCCTCACAAGTTCTTCGACCACGTAATCATCACCGTTCGCGCGGGTGACGGAGGCCACGGCGCGGTGCTGAATCACAGAGAGAAGAACGAGCAGGAGCAGGCTAAAACGAAGAAGAAAGGGAAAGGCTCATTGAAGAGGGACTTCGACGGGTCGCTCATACTCCCTGCGGGAGGGCACGGAGGGGACGTGGTGATCTACGCCGACGAGACCAAAGACACGTTGCTGGAGTTTCACAGCAAGAGCAGGTTTCACGCCAAGCGCGGTGGCAACGTTGGTGCCATGGGCGTTTTGACGTCGATGTTGCGCGATGGACTTGTGGCTCCCACGATGCGCATTCCTGTTCCTGTAGGTTTGTATGCTCTGTTTTTGTGTTTTACTGATGTTTTTCCCCCTGCATTACTGATTATTGGCCAAATCGATAGCTATTTTTTGAACCTCTGTGACTAGGCTTTGTGACTTTGAAACATTTTCCTAAGCACTTGAGTTTAAAAATTAATTTAATTTGTAAAGAAACTAATTTTATTTTAATTTAGTTATGAATAAATTAATTTTAATTTGTATAAATTACTTATACGATGGGCGTTTGAAATTTACTTATGTATAAATTAATTTTAATTTGTAAAGAAACTAATTTTATTTTCTTATTCAGGTCCAATGAAAATGATAAAAACTTAGAATGAAGTTTTTATTCTGGTTAAAGGGGGTCTTTAAAGTTTCATCGTATTTGTCCAACAGTTCTAAAATCAACAATGTTGTGTCCAAGCACGATGCATGTTTGCTTTACCTTGATCCCTCGTGCAGATGCTTCTCAACAGGGATGGCACTCTGATAGAGGATAAGAAGGCATTGGAGGTTTTCATAAGCTATCACTTGATTCCTATTTTCATTAATAATTACAAAATATCACTTGATTTAGGCTTTGTATAGAATGATGAAATAAAAAGAAAGCCTTTGAAATTAGGAACTTAGTCAATATAAAATGGTACTTCTATCATTAATTAAAATAGGAAACATTTTCTCAAACCAAACAAGTAATCAGGTGGCAATTGACTTATTCTATTTTTGCGTTCATTTTGAATTTGTATGTTTTGATTTGAGTTACAAAAAAGGTTAACTTGTTTTCATTTTGCATCTTGTTTGGTGAAAAATCCTGCCATGAATTAAATCTGATCGTGTTTATAAATGTGATAGGTACAGTTGTGAAAAGCAAACGAGGGAAGGTGTTGGCTGATCTAGCACAACCTGGCGATGAAGTTCTCGTTGCTAGGGGAGGACAAGGAGGGGTAGTGCACTTTCAAAAGTCTATTCAAATCTGTTCGCATTGAAAATTCTATTCAAATTTGTTAATGTTGTGATTGAGTTATGAATACTTTAATGCATTAGGGACTACCAAATTGTTTAGTGGATAAGTTGTGTTCGTTAAGATTGATGATAAAATGAATAATTAGACCATCAGAACTCATATATGCATATAGATCATTGTGGCACAACAGTAGGATTGTTGCCTTGTGACGTTAAAGTTGTCACGGGTTTTTAAATCCAGGAATTGGCCTCTTTGGTTGTAGGAGTAAGGATGCATGCATCTACCTGGCCTACACCCCATTAGATTGGAACAATGAACACTGAGCAACCCTTCTCATTCATTTATTCATAACATACACCTAGTTTGTTAATTTTGTACTTCACACCTGAATCTGTTTTTTATTTTTTGCATGCCCAGATTAGCTTGTTGGAAATGCCACAGCGTCAAAGAAAAAAGATGATGGCTCTGACAACTAATGTGATGAGGGATGACTCAGACAAGGTAAAGTTTATCAATATTTATGCGTGCGATGGAATATTTCTCAGTGTCATCTTTGGAAAGATATAACCTCTTATGGTTACAATCTTCTCTGTGCAAATTGAAAATCTTATACTAGCATAATGTCTCAGTTAATCAAAATTTATTTGAATTTTGCAGTACATAATGAGTGACCAATTATTTTGTCCAAGATGGATACTTTTTTTTCACTATTTTTGTCATGGGTTTACTAATATTATGATTTTAAATTGTCAAATCTAATGTTTGGCTGTCAGGAAATGTAAATCTGCTCGAGTCTGGAAACAGTAGACTAGTATTATTTGAAATTTCTGCATTAGCAACTTGTGTTCCTATCTCAGTGTAAGATATAACATTTTTATTTAATTTTTTACAGATTTTAGTTCACGGTCAACCTGGAGAGGAAGTTAAGTTGGAGTTGATTCTACGAGTTGTAGCTGACGTTGGTCTCATTGTAAGTTTTGCATCTATGCATAATGCCCTGTTTATTTAGTAATATTTTGTCTTGTATTTTATAACTGTAAGCTTGATATCGGCGAATTTTTAGTTTTTCTTTTCTCTGTATCAAGGAAGATAGTTTTATCATTGTTGGGTAACTGAAATACCTTGGCGTGGAGTTTGTGAAAGATGACAAGGAGAGGTGTAATAAACCCGAGGTGGTTGTGTTTTTCCTTTGTATCAAATCATTTCTTTGGTTGGTGAACAAAGGTCAACTGTATAGTGGTTGTTTCTTACTTTTTGTCCTCCTGGTGTTTTCACCCTTTCATCTCATGATCAAGTTAATCTTGTTTTAGGGACTTCCAAATGCTGGGAAATCAACACTTCTGGCAGCCATTACACTTGCTAAACCTGATATTGCTGATTACCCTTTTACAACATTAATGCCAAATCTTGGCCGCCTAGGTGGTGATCCCAGCTTGGGGGCAGGAATGTATTCATCGGAAGCTACATTGGCAGATTTGCCTGGTCTTATTGAAGGCGCTCACTTAGGAAAGGTATAAAAGATTTTTATTCTTAGGAAATGTCCCCATTTTAAACCATCGAGATGCTAAATATGACGGTTTTGTCTTTCACTTTCAGGGTCTTGGTCGTAATTTTTTGAGGCACCTCAGAAGGACCCGGCTATTGGTCCATGTTGTTGATGCTGCCACTGAGAGCCCTGTAAATGACTACAGAACGGTCAGAGAAGTATGTATTTTACCCTACAATTGGATATATTTTTTTATCCATTCAGGCTAAGGTTTTTTCATTGGTTAAACAGCTTGATTTGAAGTGTTGTTTATTTTAGCTTTGGAAGAGTCTCTATTCTAATTCTAAAAAATTGAAAGGGAGTTTACATGGAAAATTGATCTTGTTATCTCTTATTAGTTTTTCCTTAAAAGTCAACAAGTTGTAAGTCATGTTAAGCTGTTTTCTTGTTGATAATCACAACTCTGTTTTTCTAGTTGTAAAGAGCTTCCCTAGTTCTCTGTTTTTGAATCCTGCTCATGCTCTCCCAATTGCAATTCTTCTCTGTTGCAGGAGTTGCGTATGTACAATCCTGCTTACCTTGAGAGACCGTATGTTGTAGTTTTGAATAAGATTGACCTACCAGAGGTATGTAGGGTCGCAGCCAATATGTGGGTTAAGTGTTATCTTTTAATTTCCTTTTTCTTGAAAAGGGATGGCCAATGCATCATCTGGTCTGTTATTGTATTGTTTAGGGACGGTCACGTATATTCAAGAAATATGCAAAATTCTGTCACATAACAAACATTTTCATCTAATTATAATCTTAGGCAAAGGACAGACTTCCATCGTTGATTCAAGAAATCATGACAATTGGCAACCGTGATGCTCAACTGTCTGATGAAACTGACACGAAGGAGAAAAGACTTGAGGACTATCCTGGACCTCTCTCTGTTGTTGGAGTCAGTGTTTTGTAAGTGCTCAAGAGTTTGTTTTATATTTTCTTTTTAAATTGTTTTTCTGTTTGATAATTTGTTCTATATTCTCTTTCTGAAAGTGTTTTTCTGTCTGACTTTCTACATTTTGTTTTTGAAAGTGTTTTTCTGTCTGATGTTTTATATTTTCTTTTTGAGAGTGTTATTGTTCTTCACATACATAGGGTGTTGCTTAGACAATGTCTTTATTATATCTTAATTCTAATACATTAGCCAATCTCTTTATTATATTATAGTTCTAATACATGGACTTTGGTCAACAGGAATCAGCCCTCTGTAAGTGCTTGACAGTTTATTATGTAATTTTATATTTGCTTTTAAAGTGTTTTTTCTGCCTGACTACCTGTTTTTATATTTTTAAAAGTGTTTTTCTTCTTCACTTCGTGTAGTAATTGTTTAAACAGTCTCTATATCATATTATAATTCTATTCATTGACTTTGATCAACATTTGTTGTTGTTTGCAGAAAGGGCATCCAGATTAATGAGATGTTAAAGGAGATAAGGTCTGCTTTAAAGAAATGCTCGGGTTCTAGTGAAACATTGATTTCTACTTGAGAATAGCTTATTATATGTTTTCGTTAAGCAATACTGCATTGCAGTTCATCGAGTCTTTTTGCAATGGTTCTGGTATTAATTTGAATTTATCAGAGAACAAAGTTAAGAAGATTATTACCAGTTCCCAACAGAGGAATACGTGTAAGATGATGAAAGCATCGAGTATAATAGTTCGACTTAATCTGTCTGATATTGTTGTAAGCATCAAGATTGACATGAAAAGGTTTATATTGTTGTAAGCATCAGAATTGACATGAAAGTTTGTAAAACTGTAAGCAGCAAAATTGACAAATTGAAAATGGGAGTTTATATTTTTCAAGCATGAAGAATGAGAATTCCACATGAAAGATATATAATATTTAGTACAAATGTAATAAACAAAGTTATGCAATAGTTATCTTCTGTATTGCGACAAAAATCATGTCTGTCATTCCCATGCTGGCATAATAAATACATCATAAGACAACAAATAGCATAATAAATATTGTAAGACTCATAATAAATATTTATCAGAGACTATGTCATCATCTACTATGGAAGTATTTGTGAACGCGTTCTCATTTGCATCTTCTATATAAATTGCTAGTTCAAGCAAAATAAACCACTTGAGTAGAAAGCTTGGAATATAGTATAACAAACAGCACATATACACACATGTAAATTTATATTGTACTACTTATCCCCCAATGTGAAAGCAAACAAATCAAAAGTTAGGAGATAAACATGATGATACCCAGGAATCATGATTTTGAAAACTTCAAATTAGACCAAAAACAAAAAATGAAGGTGTACTTGCAAATTGTCCTTGTGATATACCTCTGTCGTACACAGGGATATCTAGTCGTGTTCTGCACTCTTCCCATATAAATCAGAATCACTGCGTGTATACAAAGTAAAAAGTAATGTAATACATCTATAGTTTATTTCATGTCAGTTTCTAAATCCAGAGATGTTACTTTAGATGCTAAAGTGCACATGTGAAGTGGATATTTTCAGCTTTAAATAATACAACCTTCGTAGACTTTTTTTATCTTAATTTATCAGTATTGATTTTAGTGCATTAAAGAGTGATATCTGCACAGTTCTTTTATATTTCCTTACCTGAACTGGGAGGAATCACTTCTTTCCAAGTTATTACAAAAGAAAAACTAACACATAGATAACTAGTGATTATGTGTGAATGCATAAAATGCTCATCAATGAAACAGTAAACACAGTGTGAAATGTGTATCCATTTTGGTAAAACTGACACCTGTTGTTAACAGCACTTCCTCAGTCATTAACTCTAGTTGGAGTTTTTTTAATGTGCACTGATTACAATTCCAAACTTCGAAACTACTAGGATCAGTTACTTTGGCTTTGTTATTATTGCAATTTCACGGATTAAATTTTCATTCCTGAGTCATAGTTATCTTGAACCGTTTCTTCCAAATAATGTCACATGACAAAACAGCATCTGATAAACAACATCCACACTAAGAGAAACCACATCCATCCTCCCACAGCTTTTAATTTCTTCCCTCATCTTTCACTTTTTTATAGTGTGCATTCATAGTCTCATTTATTTCACTCAATATAAAAAAAGGAAAAGCAAACGAGAGTTTTGCTCTCGATTCTTCTCTACATAATGAGTTTGCATACAAACAAAAATCCAAGCCAAGTGTGCTGAGGAGAAGCCAACAGTGAGCCTGAAGGTTGACACGATAATCTAGTTCATCATGCCAAGTAGCTACTAAACTCCACGTTTCAAATACTTGGCTTACCTATTAACTCTGATAACACTTCTTATCTGAGTATAAATACACTGATCAGCTTCCATATTCTGACACCATATACCAACCCTTATCTCCTTGGTAACTCCTCTAGCTAGCACAATGCTGAAATCAGGCATGAGAATGAGTGGTAGTAAGCAGGTGAAAAAAGGTGCAAAAGCGAGTTCCAGAAAGGGGTGTATGAGAGGCAAAGGAGGCCCTGAGAATGCGAGTTGCACCTTCAAAGGTGTGAGGCAGAGAACTTGGGGCAAATGGGTGGCTGAGATCCGTGAGCCTAACCGTGGTGCACGCCTCTGGCTAGGCACATTTGAGACCTCTGTAGAGGCTGCCATGGCTTATGATTGTGCAGCACGTAAGCTCTACGGACCTGATGCAATACTCAACCTCCCACACCTTCCTATCATGCCCTTCAATTTCCAGTTTCCACCACCATACCCTCAGATTCCCCCTCCCTGTGATGTTTTCAATCTCCCCTCCTTTGATTTCACCAACAACCTCACCGATCACACCAACATCATCTTCAACCCTGTGCTCTCCATGCCTCCTCAGCCTCCTCAGCCTCCTCAGCATGCAATTGCTGATTCTGCACCTGTGTACACCAGCGATTCTCATGTTGCAATTCCCCATGAAACCACCACCACCACCATGTCCATGGAGATGAACGGGGACAGGGTTGATTCTTTTGGGGGGTCATTCGATGACATTCCTGAGCCTATGTTCGATGATTCCATCTGGGCTGAAGCTGCTATGTCTCTCGATTTGCCTCTGATACCAGATGGTGCAGGGATTTATGAAGCTAAAACCTTTCTTGAAGTGGGTCCTTGGGACTCTCTGCAAACTCCCTGGTGCATGTAATCGTCCTCAAAAGGAACTAACTCCTCGGCCCTCATCATACAGAAGTAGTAGTAGGTTAATAAAAAGGTCTTCTCAGACGGTGAATACCTTACATCACCAGAAGTTATAGTGTTATGTGAATATATATAATATATAAATATGTAAGTGATGTATCAATTCTGTTAGGGGGTGGAGTACATAGAATTAAGGTTATATATATGAGTGGTGTCTGTCTTATATTTGAAGTATGTCTTAAGGCTGCTGTTAGCATGACAGGGATATCTGTATTATTTTATCAGCAGCATATTGTATAAGAATTTTATTATATATATCATTGGTATAATGTTATAACTCTATCTTAAACTGAAACTTTGTCTTAGAATTTTCATAGAAAATGTCCGCTGGAATCTGTGTTAGAATTTGCTCGAATCTGTGTAAGAATTTTCTCTCATTAACATCCTTGCCTGTCTTTAGGGTTATCGCCATTTTCTCTGTTTGTACCTGTTTACTATTATCTACTTTAGATTCTTGTGGGACTTAGCGCTTTTGCCTTAAGATTATCGTTGCCTTAAGAGTATCATATTAGGATTGGGTTCTTGTCTTGTTTGACCTTAGGTTCTATTATTGTCTGAACATTTAGGGTAATTGTCTTCTTGTCGAGCTTATGGTTCTTCAATTCTTGGGACAGGCTAAGGGCAAGGGTTCTTCTCGCTTGTGGGGCTGTCTAAGGGTTCTTTGTGGGGCTTGTCTAAGGGTTCTTTTATACTTGTCGGGTCTGTCTTAGGGTTTTTATATACTTGTCGGGTTTGTCTTAGGGTTTTTATTCTTGTCGGGCTTAAATTTTTGTCTTCTTGCCTTAGGGTTCTTGTCTTATATTACTTTATGTGATATGTAAATACTTAAATATTTTAATACACTAATATATAAATATTTGAGTAAATAATATTGCTGTTCTTGTTCTCAAGAAATAATAATATTACTGCATGTGACATGTAAATATCATGTAGAATGATATTTTATGTTAATATTATATCAGTATAATATATTTTTCTAATAATAATAATAATAATTATTATTATTATTATTATTTGTGAATATTAATGGTATGTTATTTACGGAAAAATTATCTTTTGACAATAAAATTTTTGACAAAGAATTAAAGTGGATTAAATTTTTATTTTTTAAATAAAATAAAGTAATAAAATAATACTTTTTTAATTGAATAAGAAAGTTTGTGAAAACTTTGTTAAAAACTTTTTGTTAACCTATCATAACTCTGTTATTTACTATATGTAATAGATGTAATAATGAGTTTATTTTGGACAGAAGTACTGACGTGGAAGATAACATATAAGTCTAATTTTATATTATTGATTTTTTTTTCAAAGTCTTAAAAATGTAACAATATTTCATGTTATTAAGCCTAATTTTATATACAAGGTGAAGTTTAGAGATATATATTCTAAAATTGATAGAATAAAAAAAAATCTAGTTATTGCACTTCTGATTGTGGTTAAAATCTAGATTGAGTTGTAACTTTAAAAGAATTATATATATCTTCCGTCTTTATTTTTATTTTAATATAGTAATTTAATAATCAATTTATTTTAAACTTAGATTTTAAGAAGATGAAAGTTAGTAATATTTACTTGTAAAATAATTTGAGTTTTACTTTATCTATGTCTTATTTTTTTTATTGGTATATGGACATGACTACTATGGTCGTTTGAGAACCTTGTTAAATATATATACGAAAGTTGATATATTTTTCAATGATCTAGATAATACATGACTTTAAAAATAATATTTAGATGGTGCTAAGTATGTTTAGACTAAGATTTTAACAAGTTTTTTATTTTTCAAACATGCTTTACTTATTTCAAATATCTCCATGTTTATATTGCAATAAATAAACATGTTTATACAAGATGACATTATAAAAATCTGAAAAATGATAATCTCTATAAGTTTTGGAATCTTCTAACAATGATAAGTTATTGATCCAAGTGTTCAGAAAAAAAGTCACATTCCTATCTGTAGTATTGCTTTAAAGTATTAGGGGTATATTTTAATTGATTTAAATATGTTTACTCCAGACATTTTTCACAATAAATATATATATATATATATATATATATATATATATATATATATATATATATATATATATATATATATATATATATACGCGATTAATGCTAGTGTTTACAAAATTTCACAATGGATTATTTTCTTTTTTCAATAGTCTAAAAGAAGAAGTGAATAACAAGGAAGGATAATCAATATATAGAAGTTTCGATTTAACTTAGCCACCAACCAACAAAAATAATGGATAATGGATATTCATAGAATTAGCATAAATCTTCCATTCTAAATTATTTCTAGAAGTACCGTATATCTCTCATTTCAAATTATTTTTGAGAAATTATTTATGAATAGAATTTAAAATATTTTGAAAAAAATAATATATATCTTTTTAGTCTTTTAGTATTTTTTTTTAGTTGTGTTTTTCTCAAAATATGTGAAAGATTGAAGATAGTTAAAGTGCGTTGAGCACCGCTCAAGCACATGTTTTTTATCTTATGTTTTTGTATTTTTGTTTTTCCTTTATATATCATATTCCTGTGTATGCTTCTTTAGAAAACATTTTTCTTTCTCTTAATAAAAATATACAGATATTTTCTTCGTTTTATGTCTGCTTCCTTTTTCATTACCATGCATAAGTATTTTTGCATTGTCAACAACGTGAAAAATATGCAGAGTAGTTGTAACCGAAAAGTCTAAGATGGTATAAGAAGAAGTGCTCTGTTGTGCGTTCCTGACCTTTTCCTTCTTCTTTCGTCTTTATTTCCTTCTTGTTCACCTTTCTTTTCTTGTGCTTCTTATTTTTTATTTCTCTCAACATGACTAAAGCAACTTTCGTTTCAACCTCCACACCAGCGTTCTTGTATCTTCATCCTAGCGAAAATCCCACGACTCGTCTTGTCTCTCTTGTACTAGATACTAACAAGGTCGATGATGGCAACCTTGAGTGCCAAAAACAATATTCAATTCGTGGATGGCACAACTACTAAACCAGATAAGAAAGATGCCTTGCCCCATTCCTTCCATGTTTGCTCATAGATATTATCTTACCATTGTTGATGGATGCACGCGGTTCAATTGGATCTACCTTACAATAGGGATGAAAAGATGGAAAAACATGTGTGTTACTTTATTTTTTTTCTTTAGTTGTTCTTGACTATGAGAGCATTATCACCGGTACGAAGTAAAACACCTTTAATCACTTGATCTTTACTCTTTAATCATTGTTGCTCTTGTGCTTACAATGCATGTATCACTTCTGTCAAAGTAATTGTACATAGATCTTTTGTATTTTTTAACGAAGCAATAATGCTTCATATCTCTCTAGCACCATTACCATAATTCTCGAAATGAGTATGGAATCTCGAAACTCATTTTCCAACAATTTTATCTTCCTAGAAATATCCAACAATTTGTTTGAATTTTTATTAATTGTCTCAAACTCTTTCATTTGTTGCGGCTCAAACTCACTTATCAAGTTTAAAACGTTCATACATTGAATATTCTTGTTTCCCTCGTATTCTACCTTCAAACAATTTCAAATTTCTTTGAGTGACTTTAGAGTTATGATCTTGTTAAGGATTAGTTGTGAGACACTAGCAAACAAGCATGACTTCGTCTTTACCTTCTTTGTCATGGTTATGATTATGTTATTGTGTTGTTGATTTTACCCATTACCGGTGTGATATTGTGTTGTTGTTAAGTTATAAGGGATACATATTGTTAGAAGTTAATGTATCATTGGTGTAATTTGACTTTTTGATCACAATAAGATTGATTATTCAAATAATTGTTTATATGTTATATCTTAATATATTTGTTTGGTTTAATAAACTAAATCACAATTTATTAATTTTAACTACGGTTGATAAATTTTCTTACAGATTAAGATTTAAGTAAATATTTTTCTTATATCAACAAGAATGAATTTATTCATACTACTCTAACCCATTTATACATTATGATATACTTTATTCCCCCATCTGCATAAGGTTGAAAGTGTTCTCCTCAAAACCATCAAAGTAGTATTTCTTTATATAAACAGAGTTCTTAACTTGTACTCAATGCTTTAGAGTGATTAAGACAATAAAAGAAAGATTTAATTATTATTTTGTTCTTTATTTAATACAAAAAAAAGGTTCAATAAATTGCTACATCACACCACTACTGTCACATTATACTGGTCGGCCACATGACAAAAATGTGAAGCGAGACGTGTCAAAAAAATAGAGAATTCTAAAAAAGGGTTAAATATGTTTTTAGTCCCTGAACTTTGATCCAAATTTGGAATTCGTCTCTGTCTAAAACTTTAATATATTTTGGTCCTTAAACTTTAAAAATAAATGAATATAGTCATTTTAACTCAATTACGTTAACTTTTTTTTTTGAGGTGTCAAACATATTTTTCAGTAGATATTAAACCAAGAATGTGTCAAAAAGTGTAAAAAACTTTAATACTAATATGAAAAGCGTTCGACATGTCAAAAAAAGTTAACATAATTGGGTTAAAAGGACTATATTCATTCATTTATAAAGTTTAGGGACCAAAATATATCGAAGTTTCAGACATGGACGAATTCCAATTTTAGATTAAAGTTCGGAAACTAAAAACATACTTAACCCTCTAAAAAATCACAAATTGGCAATACACACTGACTTTAACATTCCATGTAGCCCATGCTGGATTAATAGTATTCAGGGTCAGAGCAATGAATTATTTTGAAGTGGCTCATTTTATACCTGAGAAATCCATGTGAGAACAAGGTTTAATTTTTGTTTTCCTACTGTATGTGAAAAAATTAATGCCAAAGACCAAATTAAATTAATTTTTAAAAAATCAAAACTAAATTGAATCAAATTAAAAAAATTAAAACTAAATACTGATAAAAAAAACTAAAAAACCTACTTGACATTTTAAAAAATAAGGATCAAAGAAATAATTAAACTTAAAAATTAAATCCAAATTCACTGCTGCTGTTGTCTCCTTTTAATATTTTTTTTGCTTGAGAGACCGTTTTGTTTTCAGAATCAACTCAACCTACTTACCTGCATGAAAGCTTTTAGACTATAAAATACGAAAAAGTTAAAGATGACAAAATTAAATTTACTAATAAAAACAATATATTTTCTTTTAAGATGTATATAGATATTTTTTACAATATTTTCCATCCACTAAACCAAATTTGTAACTAATAATTCTCAGCATTATCAATGTCACGGTTGCGATAGCCACATAAATAATATAATAATTAAGAAAATTGAAATTCAACTTGGCATCATCTAATAAACTATAGTACTGTAACATTTGTGTGGGTGATGTGTCTTCCACAATAAAGACTGAATAAAATCTAAATAAATAATTAAATAATTAGCAAAGTTTCTTTATAGATTCAAACAAAGATTCCTGTCCTACAAATGTTGCATGTGTGTTAAAGTTAGGTCACGTTCAACACAATTATTATAAGTGTATTACACATGATCATATAACAATTTTTAATTCTTATATTAATTATCGAAAATAATATTAATAATAATACTTTTAAATTAATTTATAATGCCAAAGCTATTTACACTAAAACTCCGTGAAACTTGTTGTAAGGCCCTATTCTTTTTGTAATCTTTAACAAAACGGGCTGCCCCAAATCTGATGGGCCAAAGAGCTGGCCCAGAAGATAAAGCTGACCCCAAGTTGCCCTAACGTTTCCACTCTTACTCTTTCACAGAACCAGCTGTCACCTTCTCCTTTACCCTCACAGGACGCTCTGCTAGGGTTTGCCCTAAGCCTTCTTCGAGCTAACTCAAAACCAGCTCCTACTCCACGTAAGTGCCTCTTTCTAGCTTGTATGGTTTTCCATTGATCTTTCTTCGTATTTCCCAGTTAGGGTTTCGTAATAATTTGCCCCTTGGTTTCGTTTACCTTCTGCTTTCAGCTCGTTAGTTCATTCCTAGAGCTGCAGTGCTCGCTGTCGTGCCGTCAAGGCCTCTGTTAACCCTTTTCCAGGTACGGGAAGCTAGGGTTTCGAGTTTAAGTTGTTCTTGGCCTATTCTTGAGCTTGCTTGATGTTTGTATGGGTTAATCGTTATTTTTGGTGTGTGGAATACTTTGTTTGATTGCTTGGATTTGAAAATACATCTGCTGCAGGTGAGACCAGGGCGAGAACTGGTAATCTCGCCCAGGCGAGTCAGACTCGCCTAAGCGAGTCTGGCGGAGGCTCGCCCAGACCTTCTGCGCGAGTTGTCGCCCAAGCGAGTGGTCCTGGTTTTGAGCGAGAGACTGTCTCGCTCAGGCGAGGTGAGCTCGCCTAAGCGAGCTAGCGCGTTTGTTTCTGCCCAGTTTTATCGAGCTCTCGCCTAGGCGAAGGGGAGCTCGCCTGAGCGAGACCCCTTCGGCCTGAGCGACGAGCTGGGCGAAGGTACGCGCTGGTTTGGTGTTTCCTTCCCTGCTCATTTATGTTTGGCATGTAATTGATGGGTTATTGTATAATGGCATGAAGGGTATAATATGCATGTGTGAGAGGGTGTATGAATTATGAATGACAAACTTGAATAAATCCTTGGCATGAAATGAGCATGAAATGGTTGGTTGCGAAAGTGGCATGGTTATGAGATGGATTTAGATTCTAATTCATGGATGGAGCATGATGTGCTGGTATTGGTTTGATCTGGAATATGAAAGAGGTTGGTTGCGAGAGTTCACATATATGTATGTATGTATGTATGCGCGATAATTGTTAATTGGTTGCTTGATTATGTTTAGTTGTAGTCAGTGCGTAATTCCTTGAAATCTCTAGGTGAGATTTCAGGGTCGTGCTTCAGTGGTCAGGACGTAATTCCATGGCCCCTGTTAGTGGGTGTCTATGGTGGTGCCCCATCTGTATAACTTGGTAAGGATTCAAGGTAAGGTTGCATCCCGACACTCTAAGGAGTCAATTAGTCTCATCTAGAGCGGAATGACTCCTGTGGTGAGAGTAGCAGAGGCCTGAAATTCATTAAGGGCTAACCTTGTGGTGAGGGAAATTGATTCATTGTAACATTTATAACACATAGCTCGGGGGTGAGCAGCTCGAGGGTGAGCAGAGGTATCCACCACAAGTGCAAGCATCCGCTGAATCCGATCGGGTTATATGTATTCAGATGAGTCGAGTCGTGTCTTAGTGTAATGTTTGTGAAGTCATAACATGCTTGGCTGATATGTGTATATGGAATTGTGAAAATATATTTGAATTGCATGAATGAAATCCATTGTGCTCTAGCTTACCCTACTTTTTGTTGTGTGTTTTGTTGTGTGGTACTCTCCTTTGCGATGATCATCAACTTGTTGGTGTGAGTATATGCGAGGAATACCCGTGGGCATCAGGGAGGTGATGGTTCCGCTGCATAGTTCGTGTGGACTAGGCTTAATTTCCTTTATGAGCTTTTCTTTAGGGTTGTGGCCCATGTATTTGTTTGTCCTTGGGTTTATATACATTTTGTAAACTTTTTTTTATCCAGTTTTCTTTTGGGTATCGTGGTGTGCCTTGGGTTGTAAGGTGTTGAGTTTTAAACTCCAGGACGCATCCTTTAATTTCAATGGGATGTTACACTTGTAACTTCAGTTGAAGTAAAACTATTTGAAACTTTATTTATTTATCTATTTTATTCATCATAAAATTGATATTTTATTTAATAAAAGTATCACATTATTATTTATTTTATCTAATATAATAAGAAAAAAATATTTCCCTTACGTATTTTACTCAATATAGATATTTAAATTTAGTTTCTTTGTTATTTTTTACTTTTCCACTGTAGAAATATATAACTAAAATTTATAATAAATTAATATTTTTAAATATAAATTGTATCTTTTGAATTCAAATTTGTAATAAATTAATAATTTAATATATAGATTATATTTTGGAATTTAATAAACAATGTATATTGCAGCACTAAATTAATTTTAAATATTGATAAGCTCTCTTTAGAATGTTAGAATTCAGCTTAAAGATATGAGTTGAAAGAAATAAACAGTTAAAAAATTTAGAAAAAAAAGTTTTAAAATATTTGAATAAACATTTAAAAAAATAATTTTATACAAAATAAACATTTTCTTCGTTTATATATTTGAATATGTCAAGCTGTATACGCAGTTTTGAATGGACTTATGCAAATAAAATAAGAATAATTTTAATAGTTAATTAGTACTCACAATTTACTTTATTTATCTGTTTCCAAGTAAAATGAAAACCTGGTAAATATATCTTTATTTTCAATTCCCATCATATATATATATATATATATATATATATATATATTATCTCACTGATATTTATTTTTTATAACCACTACAGATATATAATGGTTTCTAAAACTATGTGATTGTGAACAAAATAAAAATGAACACACTCCATTTGTGTGGCCATTCAGAGACAGGACAGAGAAATCGTAAATTCCCATGTTAGGTTCCCAATCTCTCAATTTCTTTTATGAAACCCTAAAAATCGATTTTCACTTCGGACCAAGTTATGCAAGCCTGCATAGTATATATATATTTGCATAAAAACTTAGTCTTGGTGTTTTGTTCATGGCCTTATCTAATAATTAATCATATCAATGTTGTGACCCTACTCAAATAAGATCATATTTATAAAAAAACAAAATGAGAAATTCGAAGAAAAGCATATGTCAATACGTAATTTCCTTAATCAATTAATTAATTGAAAACGTCAACACTATCCCAACCAACTTAAGCCCTACACCATTCAATTTAAATCTTTTAAATATATTTTTATATATTCCAACCTTCCCTTTTTATTAGTCTTTTTCAATCTTTCTCTTCACAGATATTACACACCCTCTTAAAACCCAAAACGACACCAAAATAATTTTAAGTGTAAATTAATTTTCTTTATTAGATGAAAGATCCATGGAAGATCCTTCGATAAATCTGAGATTTTTGTGTAAAAACGCAATCTAATAAAAATATCTGAAGAAATAAAAATAAATATTTAAAAAATGAAAAGGAAAAGTATTTTAAAGTTGGATAGGTTTAGATAAGAAAGGGTGTGGGAAGAAGAAAAAGTGTTGGGATAGTGGGAGGAAGAGATATGGAAGAAGAGAAGGAGAAGTGTGAGGTTGTTATGAGGTTGTGAGAGGAAGAAGAAGAAGAAGAAGAAAACAAAACATGTGGGAAACAAAAGATACATTATTGAGTTTCGTAATTTCCCCACTAAAAATTCTCTGGGACTCTCTCAGAATCATTCACACCAACAAAATCCTCTTCTGTTCCATTCTCTGTTTCACCACGCTCCCTCTGTCGTTCCTCACTTTCACGCTCGCAATCTCCACCCACCACCTCCGCTCCAAAATCTACCACCTCGAAGCCGTCGCAAGCGTCGCCCCCACGCGCGTCGAGGCGCGCCACGTCTGGCACGAGTCGCGCGACAACGCCGTTTCTCTCCTCCGCACGCGCCTGCTCTATGCTCTCCTCTCCTTCCCCATCTCCCTCGCCGCCGCCGTCTCCGCCATACACGCCGCCGCCCACGGCAAACCCATCTCCCCCCGGGCCGCCAACTGGAAGGCCCCCGCCGTCACCGTCGTCTTCGTCTACGTCCTCCTCATGGCCTTCTCCCTCGTGCCACGCGTCCTCGCCGCAGCAACGTTCGGGTCACCTCTGTGGATCCGGGTCCTCGCTCGGATGATTGGGTCGGGTTCTGAGGTGTACCTCTTATCAGTTATGAGTCTCGGGATTGTGGTTTCCGTTGCGGAGGATCGGGTCGGGTGGGAGGCTGTGCGGGTCGGGTGGGGTTTAATTCGCGGAGGGAGGGTGTGCGGGTGGGTTCTCTCGGCCTTGTTTGTTTTTGTTTCGGGTTTTATAAACCGGAACGTGGAAGCGATGTTGGAGAATCAGAATTCGGAGATTAGCGTTTGGAACAAAACGGTGCTTATGTGTTTTTATGCGGTGGTGGTTGTTTTTAGTTACGTGGTTACCACCGTGTTCTACTGTGATAGCCGAAGACGACACGACAACAACATCAACAACGTTAAGGAACAACCTCAAGGAGACGATGAAGTTCAAGGTTTTGATGCAGATTCATCCTCGGAACTGTAGTTTCTTTTTTTATTTGTTTTCAGATTTAGCTGAAATACTTTTTTTGGAAAAAAAAATGTAATAACTAATTCTTAAAGTGTATATGATACGTAAGTGCAATAAGAGTGATGAACTTGAGTCAAATATCTGACAATATTTCCCATTATTTTACGTCATGCTATTATTTATTTATTAATTATAATTTCAGTTAAAGAGTTTAGAAAAAAGAGAAAATATAGGAGCATTTTTCCGTGTCAAGATGCCAATTTTGGTGACCTGTATGAAAAGTTGACGCGGACTTGACTTTATGAAAAGTTTAGTTTACTAATTATTTTTTTAATAGAAGCACTTTCGTGATTTTTTAGTAAAGATTTTGATTTGTATTTTCTGTTTTAATAATTTTTAAAATAAAGTATCAGCAGTTAAAATAATTTTATGGAATGATATGAATTGTTTATCACGCATATTTCCTTATTTTTATCTTTATTCATTCGCCGTAAATGTTTATTTTATAGATTTGATAGATTAAAGTGACGGTGTGTGAAATTGATTAACTTTTTTTCCACATCAACGTGAATATCATGTTCTATATTTTTCTTCTTCTTTTATTTAGTTGAAATATCTATATTACTTATTTACGAATGAGTAATAAAGTTCACTCATGTAATATAATAGCTTACTTTTAAAACTTAAATTATTACACCAAAAGTTTCACCATTCACGTACATATATATATATATATATATATAAAGTTCACTCATGTATATATAATTTTTTTTTTTTATTTTATAAAATCTTCTGACGATACACTCAAATATAATTATAGTACATGAAAAATACAAGAAAAATAAGTTATTAAGAGTTAATTATCGATATAGAGATATATATACGTGAATCATGATTTAAATATCTAATCTAAACTAAACTAAAGCTATTTTAAAACATTATTGGTTTAAAAACATTTTTTACTCATAATTTCAAAATAATTATATATTGAGTTTAATATATTTAGCATATTTAATTTAGATAATAATTATTAATAATATTTTAATTATGGTATGATTTAAAATAAATTATAATAACATACATTCTTTTTAAATAAAATAAAACATCGTATCAGCAAGGTGTCGTATTCTGTATCATTTAAGATCAGTGCATCATAAGTAGTATAATTGTGTCGAGTTGAGTTTGCTAAACAAAACAACAATAGTCTTAGGCAGTGGATACAAATTATACAAATTATCTATTGTTAAGGTGTGGAAGTAGAGGTGGACTATGAAATAATCTTTATCCATGGAAGCATCATATATCCACCTACTCTCAAGGAAATTTATCTATGTGTGGAAAACGAACTAATGATTCTTTATTTGACTCTAAAAGATATTATGTGTTGTGTGGAATGATGATTCTACCACTTTTCTCATGTTAGAAACAAAGACATTACAACCACATACAAGTAATACTATTCATAGATAATATATCTAATTACAATCATGTGACCAAAACTTTTGTGCACAAGATCCTTTTCATCTTCATTCATTAAGTTCTATGAAATTTATTTCTTTATAAATATTCATACATTAAGTATTTTATTCTATACTCTTCAAGCTTGTACACAAGGATGCAAAGTTTATTTAATGTTTCAATAAGTTTCACATTTTTAATGTATTGAGCTTGTAACACCTCCTGGCTCACCCCAGCAATGTCAGTGTCAGGTCTGCAATCCAATACACCCCAACCTCTCGCCCCAAGTGTCCCCCCACTTCACAAGGCAGGTTATTATTGTCAGTGGATATCGAACCCCAAACCTAACCTTTAACACCCTGGCGAACCATTACCTGACCTTTAACACCCTGGCGAACTCGCCAGGGTGTTAAAAGTCAGGTTTGGGGTTCGATACCCACTGACAACAACCTGCCTTGCGAAGTGGGAGACACTTGAAGCGAGAGGTTGGGGTGTATTTGATGGGGGTGTTATAGAGCTCATTTATTCTTATTTTAATAAATATATTTGGAATAATTATAATTCATAAAATTCTACTCAACCACACATATTCAACATTCCATAATAATTAATAATATACATTTACATATTTCAAACATGAAAATATGCTCATTTTATTATAACCACATAGCATAGCATATGATAACAGGACATTCATTTTAACCAAAAAGAAATGGAAAATTCCTTCATACCTTGGCTTAGCTTATATGGTTTCAAGAATATAAGAAATTCTTGTATAAACAACACAAAATTTTTAATGGTTTTTTTTTTATAGTAAAAATTGATCAAGTTAGATTTAAAAAAAAAAAAAAAACCAAAATGGATAGACTAATAAGTGGTAAATCTGCTTCGGATAATGTGCTAATACCTAGGGATGTTTATGTAATTAATTTTCTTGAAGTGGTCACTATGAAAACTCGTAATATCCATTTGATTCAACTAATCCTGTACTTAAAATTCCTCAAAAAGTCATTTTCGTGAATCAAACCATCAAAATAACTTATAAAATAATATAATTAATTATTTTAAGCAAAACATTAATTAAACTCAAATTTTTGCATAATTAATTATTTGATAACCATAATAATGATTAATTAAATGCGCACGCTAAAACTTATATTAATAAACCAAAATTATAACTAATCAAATTAGAGTGATTTTTTTTATCTTATTTATAATTATTAATAAATGAGATTATTTTGTTAACCGCTTACTGATATTTTTTTGTTGTACACATTTCACTACTCATATTATCTTTATTAATACCAGTGAAAATATAGCACATGTCTACTTTTATTTTATTCTATCACTTAAACTATAAAATATTCTTTTAATAAAAATAATTATAAAAAAATAACTTGTATAATTTTTTTTAATTATATAAATATTTTTTTATTATATATAATTATTTGAAATTCAAAAAATTAATTATTAAAAGGATAAAATTAAAAAAGATTTCTCTTTTTATTCTCAATAATTATTTGAATTTAAAAAGGTTGTTACTAAAAGATAAAATTGAAAAAGAAAATGTGAATACTAAAATAAGAACCTCCTTATATAATAATATCGGTAAACTATTTTATTAATTATTTTACTCTTTAGATTTTGTAACTGTTTTTTTGTAATTATCTTTTTACAATATAAATTTATAAAGTTAATAACATGTTTTTTAAAATTATTTTTTATTTTTTATCATTATAAAATAATTCATTTTTACTAGTTTTCAATAAACAAAATATAGGTTAGCAAAAATAAGTGGTTTGATTAGTTTTCTCCGTTATAATGATCTACAAACCAACTGAATATAGTTTTCGATAAAATGCTGTCTAAAAATAAGTTATTTTTATAATTAAAATCAAACTGAATATTTTAATTATTTAAAGTTAAAATGTTATACATATTATATAAAATATTTATTTTTTATTTCTTCTAAGGATTAAAATTATATATATATATATATATATATATATACTAGTGTAAACACAGGTGCTATCGCGCCTGTGTGTATTTATTTTTTAACTATGTGTGATATTATATTAGTAGGTGATAATATTATAATGTTATTAAGTTAATATAGAAACTAAATATATAAACTAAAATTATATTTATTACAAATAAAGTGAAATATATCAGAACAGATGAAAGAATAAGCATTGATAAATAAAAAAAAAAAAAAGAAGCAGATATCCGATTTTATAAAAGAACTTGTAAAAGTAACGGTCATTTTTTTAAAATTTAATAAATTATTATATTTAAAGAGTAAAATTGATATTTTGAAATGTGGACACAAAAAGAAGAATCTCTTTATATGTTGTTTTATATATATATATATATATATATATATATATATATATATATATGGAAAACCATTAAACCCAAACAACGATATGGGCCTTCATTGAAAATTTGTTATTTTTTATGCAAGATTGAAAGAAGAAAAAAAAAACAAAGAAAGGAAAATTGAACTCGGATCCATATTATTGGGCTTTCGCACGGATTCACCCATTTATTATCACCCATCAAATTTTGTTTACAAAAATACATTCAGTATTGTTTATGGTGCCATTTTCTTAAATTATAATTAAAAATGAAAAAAAAAAGATGTATTTCTCTAGTTTTTTTGAGGACTCGATTGTTCCATTTTATTTATGCTTATGATGTTTTCTTTTTCTATTTCAAACTTACTTTTTTTTAGAATAATAACCATACTCTATTTTATATATGAAAGAAATTAGATGAGTATATATATATATACATGTATATTTGTATATGCGTATATAATGATATAACTTTATCTAATAGGAGTAGAAAAATTGAGAAATGTACATTAAAAATTTTTCCTAAAATTTATTTCTTGTGAACTGAATGGACAAATAATCTACTCTTTCTGCTTTTTGCCTAAAGTAAACTGTGAAAAGTTGACATCTCTGGTGGATTGAGACTATAATCAAGACTGAAATTTTATAAATAGAGGGTTAAATATGTTTTTGGTCCCTCAACTTTTAATGAAAATTGGAATTAGTTCCTCTTTGAAACTTGAACCCAATTTAGTCCTCAAACTTTAGAAATGTATAAATTTAGTCATTTTAACCAAATTTTGTTAAGTTTGTTTGACATTTTGAACGCATTTCTTAGCTAACATTCAACTAATGTTAAGGTGGAATTTTATCCAATGGTGTAAACAACTCAAATACTATCATCAAACGTATTCGAAACATCAAATAAACTTAATAAAATTAGGTTAAAATGACTAAATTTATACATTTCTAAAGTTGGAGGACTGAAGTGGGTCCAAGTTTCCAAAAGAGACTAATTCTAATATTCACTAAAAGTTAAGGGACAAAAGATATATTTAATCCTAAGATAGATAAACAAATCGAGTGAAATGAACCTTTATTGTAATTATGAATAGAATTGATCATTAAAGTGAGAAGATGATGACTCTTGTTGACACTAAATGTTCTTTACCTTGTTATTTTAAATGTAAAGAAAAAGGGTTAATTTTAAAGCACTTCCTGAACAGTTTGCGACAAAGGTCAATTTCGATCACCATTTTGACATCTAGCAAAGCAAAAGATGGTAGAAAGAGAAAACCTTGGTTTGATCACAAAAGGAAAAACATCAATTCATCATCTCAGTAAAGTAAACTTAAAGTAAAAGGGAGAATTAACTTAATATATGATCATGGATCTCAATGTTTCACACATATTTATTATATATAAAAGCCTTTTGCGATGTGTTAGTTGAGTATGCTAATAATTTTCACCTAGAATGTTGTCGAGTTGTCTTTGTTTTTAGAAGAATTAACAATGACAGGTGTTAGTTTGTTGCCTCGTGCCAGTATCTTACCAACTCTGTATCTATTTGTTTGTCAGATTTTGTGACAACATAATGGGGACAATACATTATTAACTATGAATAAATCTTCATCACTTTGTCATCATTTTGTTTCATGGTAATTATTTCTGGTTTATCATGACATCTTCTTCACTGCTTAACCTACTCAAAAAGCAAGAGTTTTTCACTGGGAAATTTTAGTGGGTTTTCATCACTTTTCGTATTACGTGATGCTGCGAGATTTTTAGTAAAACAATTATTGAGGGAAAAATTGTTGTAGATAACATTAGCAAAGATTAAGCGGACTCGGTCACAATATAATTATAACACAATATAATTATGACGTTTGGACTATTATGCTCTTAATTAAAAGTAGTTACCTCTCGAGTAATGGTTATAGTTTTTGTTGTAGTGGTAAAGATCCTATGCTAACATATACTTTGTATAAGTAGTTTTTCTTAATATTGCAGGATCCGAATAACAAAAATTGTTTACGTAAATCAAACCATAAATTCATTGACATACAAAAGCATATGGAGGATTTCAAGCTCATGGCCCCACTTTAAGTGGCATCATCCACCATTACAATCATTCCCACAATTCTCTCATTCTAAAGAACCTACTCAGAAGCATTTGATCAATAAAAGAAAGAAAAAAAAAAAAACAGATGAAAACTGGTCTGAAGTTGGAACACACACAGAAAGCTTGCTGACACAAGGTAGTAGTAGTAGTAGAGACTAGTAATGTATAACTGATAGTTTTTTTTTTTTTTTCCTTTTGTTTCTCTTGTTGTCACCAGAAGATGGTGTGGTTTGAAGTTGGAGTTTTCTGGTTCAGACATGTTCTGTTGATGAAGAAAGAAGTGGCTGAACAAGTGATGCTTTGGCGTGGCTTGCAGGCCTAATGATGCTATGATCAGTGGTGGATGCAATCGCAAGCTGTTCTCTAGCAAATTTCCTCTCTTCACTTTTACCCCACAAAACAAAGTACAGTCCCGATACAATCAACACTGCCCCAATGATCCTGTGTGACATCACAGATTCAGCAAAGAACCAAACTATTATTATCATTCTAGAAAGAAAAAAAGGGTATATAATCAAAAGAGGGAGCAAAAAGTTAACTTAAAGAAGCACACGAGACACAATCTTCTGTTCAACATGTCCTATGCTATAATTCTTCAAACTTTTTTAACCCTTTGGAATGTAGAATCATTCAGCAGAAACCCCTTTTCAGGTCTCACCGAAAGGTAACAAATTTACTGGTTTTTCTAGCTGCAATTGTCGTTTACTGTGGCCCTTTGTCATTTTCTCAGTCTCCAGACAAGAAAAATGCTTTTAGACCATTTCAGACTCAGCAGCATATTGCAGGAAATACGCTGTCAAAGTTCTCATTCATTGAAAGATGAAGTTTATGTATAGTGTGTGAGTGTGTTTAGTCAAAATTTGACTGAGGAAACTTCAATTTCTTCCTTGAACCATGAGCACATGCACTTTTTTTTTTTCTCGTGCATGAACATTTTCTTGAAATTTTTCTTGTGTTAACTCATTACATGATGGAAATGATGAAGAAAATGAGGATGATTAGAGTGTAGTGGGGACTAACCCTCCCAAGTAGAACTCTTCTCCTAAAGCTATGGTTGCCATGATGGCGACAACAAAAGTCTGAACAGGTTGATACACGGCAACAAACACAGGGCCACCTCTGTCAATGCACCATATTTGTACAGCGAAGGCAATTCCTGATGCCACCACTCCCTGCAACCCATTATCAAAACCAAATTAAAACGAAAACACATCGATAAATGTTTTCCCATCATTATTCACACAGAACATCATTCATAACATAACCACTTTTGTACTATCTATAATGTCACGCCTCAAACCCATGCACCACTTTTCAAATTAATATGTTAATCACAAATATTAGTTCTGATATTAGAAAAACAATCAGCTTTTCATCAGTTCCACGTTAATTTATCTGACTCAAGACAGACTCTGGTCGCTGGTCACTTAATGTATTCTTATATGTCTGTGTCTGATAAAGCAAGTTTTATAAATGATGTTATTATTCCAAACCATTGAATAAACAATGAGCAAGCACAAGGTCCGAAGTTTTCAAAACCATTTTTTTATGACAGTACGGTGAATTAGCTGTAAAACTGATAAAACTCTTGCTCTAATCAGAAACAATACCAGAATTGTGTGCAAGTTTTATACTTTTTTGAAAATGAGTGTAAAGTACAGAATAATATTGTATATAAAAGTTACTAACCGCATATAAAATTGTGAAAGCTTCTCCACCAGAGTGGAAAAGCCAAGCCTGTGCATCTCTTTCAAGGACCAAAGCAATGACCAGGAACTGCAAGAGTCCAAAGAAACAGGTGTAGGAAGTGAAAGAGAGACGAGCAGGGTACTTCTTCAGAACTGGTGCTTGCAGCACAAGCCAACCAGACCAAGACAAGCAGTGTCCAATCAGGTACAAGCACCCCAGGGTCCAGTTCTTTCCCTTTGCATCTCCAAGAGAGAGCGTTCCAAAATCAAACACTGGTGTTGTTATTGTGTTGCTGTTGATGCTGTTCACACGGGTTCCTGGGCTGTATATTGTTGGACCTTTGTAAAGTGTGATCACAGTGGCCCCAACCACACACAAAAGGGTTCCCGCCACCTTTGCAATCCCATCTTTTCGGTTCAATCTCACTTGCTCTATTCTGAAATTGTGCAAACCCACTTTATCATTCACATATTTGAACCAAATTCATGTGTTTATATATATTAAAGTATGAAAGTAAGTAAGTAAGAAGTATATGTGTTCATAATAGGGCTTGCCTGAAAATGGCTGCCATGAGGAATGTAATGGCTGGGACAGAGTTCTGTATTGCTGATGCGAAGGTAGGAGATGTGTTCTCCAAACCAAGCAAGTAAAAACCTTGATTTGCTGTGATCCTATTTAATGCCACGTTTGTATATATATATTATCAAAGGAAATATTTTGAAAATGAAAGAACAAAAAAGCCCTTAATTTAGTTTAACGGTAATTAGTGTTGCATGGCTTGATGAATTAGACATACCCAACAAGTGCCAGAAGAAAGAACTGGCAGGCAAAGTTTAAACTGATAGCTGGCCTCTCCTTCCTGAACCAAAGGAAAAAGAAACAAAGGCGCAGGTGAGATCATGAAATACTTGTGAAAGTTTATGAAGAAAGTGTTAACATAGATTTATTGGAATGAATATGAAGACTTGTAACATGTTATGTTATATATAACATAAGACAGAAAGTTGAAAAGATTACGAACTTTTCCAAGAAGTAGGCGAAGGGAAGGAGAAGAAGCAAGGCAATGATGTTACGATAGACTGGGAAAACAAGTTTGCTGACACCCATGTTAAGTGCAGCTCTTGAGACAACATGGAAGCCGGCATAGCCAAACTGCAAGGCCAGCATGGCCACATGCAGCTGCATTCTTTCAGGAATGGAACACCACATTCTCCTGGAAGAGGCTGAGCCTAAATCAGCCATTTGGGAGTGATCACTACTGCAAAAGGGTTTAACTGGTTTGGACCAAAATAGCAGTAGTGTTGTGTGAGGTATAAAGGGTAGAAGAAGAAGAAGAAGAAGTGGTGATGAGAAAACGGGAGAAGAGGGGCTATAAATATAGGGAAATGTGAGAGGAGAGTGTGGAATAGAAGGAATAGGCATGGCCCACAATCTCCCTAAAAAGACGTTATGTCAACTGTTGATAGCATTGGAATGTTTTTAGTTGTCTCCCACATCTTCTTTATAATCTGCCATGTTTGGTTCACAGGACAACCCTCACCGCACTTCCCTTCAAATTTAAACAAAAAATGGGATCCTACTCACTCTAGGGGCATGCTTCATCATACTTACTAATTACATGAATTTAATTAGAATCTTTATCGATTATCATGGATAAGAAATATTATTCACTTTCTAATGGTACACTCTAAGGCGTAGTTCGTCGTTATTTTGTCTTTAAAAAATATCTCAATAGATAAAAAAAGAAATGAGTATTTAAATTATTTTGGATATCGATTTCTAAATGATATGAAACTGATGAGTATGGTAGGATCAAAATGAGATATATATCGATCTTTAACCATCGGACATCATATACAAGCTTGTGAAGATTCTTATAATGATAATAAGTTTACATTTGTATGAATAAATGTATTATTTTTGTTTAGTGAGAAGATTATTATTGTTTGATTGAAGAAATTAGCAGGTTATGGTTTGGCAGCATGCCATGAATGACGATAATTGAGAAATGGCTTAGCCGTCATCAACACAAAAAAGCCAGACAGCAGGGTGGTGGATACCCCCATTCCATTCATTTTCAAAGTCCAAACCCCACCCCCCACCAATTTCTGTTTCAATTCTTTTGCACTCTTCTAATTCTTTGTTACGGATTTTTTTTTCAGCTAGATTTTACGGGCTAATCTTGTTTATGATAATTTATTATTTAGTGATTCAATCAATTTTTGTATACAATGATTATAGCTTACTTAATGATATACTGTATTATTTTATATACTTATTGATATATTAATTTCGTTTTCTCTCTTCACTCTCTTGTTCTATTTTTATGTTACTTTTGCATTTCATGAAGTGTTAAACTTTTTATGTTGGTTTCATTCTAATTTTATTATGGATTCTGAGGTTATAATGAAATAATTTTTTTATTCTTTTTATTATATTATTGTAGTTGTCATTCATCTATGTCTTTTATTATTAAATCACATAAAAAGTAATAATTTTTACATGCTAGCTAATTAGCGAAGTATTTAAATTTATATACATGCTAATTACATGAGTTGAAGTGTTTCTAAATCTAATTGAGACTTTACTTTAATTTTGTTTACAAACTTTTAAGTAATTAAATGAGTTTTTACTAAAGAAAAACATTCAAATTAAACATTTTGTTTCAAGAAACAACTAAATTAAAAAAAATTATAAATAAAATAATTAATTCATTTTTTTATCTTTTAAAATGTACTTTTGCTTCTTCTTTTTTTTTTATCAATTTGAATGTTAAGACTCTATCATGAATTGTGAAGTGCAAGGACTCTAAGAGCACCATCTATACGATAAAGATCTCTTTATAAAATTATATTTAATGCTTATAAAAGGCTTGAATAATTTGTTGATTAATTAATGTAACAAGGATGAGTATAATTGTGATATTATGGAAAAACTAAAGAGAGAGTGACGAAAGAGAATCCAGATACCCCACTCACTTAAGGGTCTTACCCTCTTACCCAACACTTTTTCCCTATTCAAATAATACATTATCATGAAGCATGTATTGTAAGCACTTATATAATATATCATATCATATGGACCACCAATGGGTATAATACTATACTTTCGTCCTAGCTATAATATTTTATTCATCAATGATCTAAAAGATATATATTCCATTTCTAAAATCTTCTATTGCAACTAGTATTTGTACTACATTCAATTAATTAATGTCCAATCATCTCAATTTAATCACAAAATTAAATTAAGATTCCAAGTGCACCATTTTGTTAGTGTTTAGAAGAAAAATTTTATCATAACAGGTTCGAGAAAATAAAAATAATGAGAAAAAAAAAACATGACAAATATTGTGATGTAATTTTCAGAAAGGGATAAAAAATAATCGGCATAAAGAGTTAGATATATTTTGTTTTAATAAGACCTAGCAAGTTTTGTTGGAAGTTCCACCTCGACTAGAGTTAAGACAAATTCACAATATATAAGTGAGTGCAATCCTCATCTTACAAGTTGGTTTTATGGAGTTGAATTAGGTTTAAAGTCAACTTCTAACATGATATCAGAGTCACTATAAAAAAAAAAAGGTATAAATATATCACTTAAAGTCTACTTCTAACAAGTTTAGAATGAATGATTTTAAAAGAGATAAATGTTAAAATTTATGGTTGAATTATACAAGTTACAATTTTTTATCATTCAAGTGATAAAAATGTCAGACTACTATTTAAAGTCTATTGCTTTAAGTTGAATGCTGATGATGTCTTATCCATTGTCATGTATAATGTATTTTGTTGAAAAATGTAATTGTAAAATGTGAAGATAAATGTAATATTCATGTTATAAATAATAATTATTTTAGTATTACGAATATTCATGTGTGTGATAATAATCTGGAAGATGTTACTGAGATATTTTAGATTAGAATATTTGATGAGATACCAAAACTATAATGATTCACTAAGTTAAATTGACAAATATAAGAATTGATGGAATTTTTTTTTACATCAATTAAGGAGTAAAGAATCATCAATAATTGGAGTAAAGAATCATCAATATCAATGTTATGTTATATGTAAGAAATTACTTTAAGATATTGCTAAATGATAAATGTACCAAAATAAACAAATTTTTAGACAAATAAAATATTATCTGAGTTTAAATTTAATATTAATCTTTTAAAAATGATGTTTTATTATACATGCTTTATGAATAAAATGTGTTGTATGTGTAATTTAATAATTAACTTACTTTAATTTTTTTAGTTTTCTATTTGTGTTGGACATCTTGCAATGATTATGTTTTAATATGGAAACCAATAATCTATGGGCACAAGTATCATATAAATAACTTTATCTATTTTTATATAAACTTTTAGTTTAATTATTTATATCTGAGATATGTAATATATTCATATACCTAATTATTCCTCCAAATTATTATCCTGCAATTCATATGTTTTAATAAATTTAATAACGAATATTTTAGTGTGTTATATGTGCTTTTCCCCAAAATATTAATTTTATCTACTAGATATGGTAGAGATAAGAATTCTAATATAGTTCAATTTCTTTTTTTCAAGAAACTAAAAAGGAAAATACTTTGAGAAAGAAAAAGAAGAAGAAACTAAATTTAAAAAACTCCCTTGCCAAAATATTGATTAGAAGATTCATGTTGTATATCTCTAATATTTTTTAATTTTATTTTTAGTCCTTAAATCACTATTTAAAACATTTTATTTGAGTTAAAAGAATTATCTAAGTCGTTTTCAAAACAAAATATAAATTTATTAAAACAATGTATTAAAGAAAACTTATTAGAAATTAAAATAAAATCTAATGATTTGTTAAGGATAAAACAACTAGTTAAGACTTTTACAAATTGCATACCCATAAACTTCTACAATTTTAATTTTACTTATGATCTAATGAATGGAATATATGTGAACTTTTACTATAAAAGTTGTAAAATTTTTGTTATAATTTACATTATACATTTGCACAAATAAAATAATTTGTTTTTTATTTTGAAAATTGAACTATTTAGTGTGTAAATATATATATTATATTTATATTTATAAATATAAATTTAACGGCCTGCACACGTACCTTATATACATTTTTATAATGTTAACCATTTAATGTATAATGATTACATAACTAAAGTAATAATGACATTGAATAACAATGTATATAAAAATTTACTTTACCTTTTTCTTTTTTTCAAATATATAAATATTCTCATATATGAATGTTAGCATTACGCAAGCTGATTCAAAGCAGCAATCTCAATGTAATTAACCAAAACCAAAAGAAAACATAGAAAAAACATCCACAAACACAACCAAAACTCATTAAATAAATTTGATTGAATATTATATTTCTTTTCGAAAAGAATATATATATATATATATATATATATATATATATATATATATATATAAAACGATATTCTTAAAATATTTTTGTTTAAAACAAGTAAATTTTATTTAATATCATTTAACATATGATTAAATATAGCTTTCTTGTTCTACTTGTTTTTATCCATATCATTTAAAAAAGTAGCAGGTTGCAGAAAACTTCAGGATCCGTTTTGCTTTTGAACATTTTCTTTTTTGTTTTTGTGGTAGATAGTAATTAATATTTAATTAAGTAAGTAATTAAGTGGAAAAAATGTTGATTGAGTCTGACTAGAAATAGAAAATGGAGGCAAAAGAAGTGTTTCCACTCCCAAAGTTAGCAGAAAGTGTTGGTTTCTGAAACGAACCTTCTCACTTTATCAGACATGTTGGCCCCTTCAAATGCGACCATAATCATTCTCAAATTCAAACAATACAAGCACATTCATTCCTATACCACACCTTTTCATCTTTTCAATTTTTTAAGGAAAAAAAAATCATGTATTTTTTACGAAATATAGAAGATAAGTAAAATAAACGATGTTTATTGTTTAGATTGATAGAAGTCTTCGTAAAGGAAGGAAGGAATGAATAAAAAGTTTATTTTCTTTCTTTGAATGAATGAAAAAGATAGGTGAGAAGAGAAATTAATTACAGAAATTATTCGCTTAAATTCATACTCATTTAAATCTGTATCCCACTTAAATTCGTTAAATTCACAACTGAAAAGAGTAAATTATCAAATCAATAATTTTTGTTATTTTATTTTAAAAAAATCATGACTTTATATTCTCTTACATTTTGTTATATATAGAAAATATATGAATAAAATAAAATAACAAGTTCTTCCTGTAATATATTTGTTATATTTATCATATATTTTATATCTTTCATATTTCACAATCTTTACAAATTTTCAATACTCATAATATTTCATTCTTTAATTATATGACCCTAATATGCTATATTGTAATATAATATGATTCTTAAAATTTCATAGGTCCGCATCTCAATTACATCTGCATCAAACTCTCAAGCTTAAAATGCAGACTCAAATGAATGTTTATTGTATACGAAAACAACAATAACTAAAAATTTAATGGTTTTTTTGTAAAAAGAAAATATTTCTTACTTTATAAAAGTAAACTAAAAATAAAAAAAGAAAGAGTAAAAAATTATGCAAAAGATAAATGTAATTTTTTATTATTATTATTATACGTGATTCTCTTAACTTGTGATTCATTATGCTTTTTTGTTTATGGTGTAAGGATGAATGTTCACTAAAGCAATTTGTTGATCCTTTTAAGTCTCTTGTTTCACTCATTGCTCGATATTCTTGTTTGTCACTGATCAAGGATATGTTGTTAAAAGTAATTTAATGCTAAAGTTAGTGTAGAGTCGATTAGTAAAAATAATAAATATTATAGTTATTGTGAGATAAAAGTCTCAACAATTATACATAGGTTTAATATGTATTTTTAAAATTTTCATGGACTTTTATTAAAGTTGACCTAATCATGATCCATTATAAATATATTCATGTTAATCAATAATAAATTAACTTTTAAGTGGATTGTTTGGTCTCTCATGGTTAAACATGACTAGATGAGTCGAGTCGAGTCGGTTTCAATCGACCGATACAAATAGTACATTTTTAGTAGTATAAAAATTGGAATGAGCTTGGAAAAGTTTTTAACATAAAGAAGATATTGATGAGAGTGAAAATTTTTGAAGAAAGAATATTGTTATGGGAAGGGTGAAAGAAGAGTAAACCGGTCGGGTAGTACCTAAGTAGATGTGGTGGTGATTGTCTTTGCACGAGCTTTCACCCTTTTGGGTTGCACAAAGTACATTTCTCACACATTTTCTCAAAATAAGATCCACCCACGCCACCAACGAATCTTCACTCTCTTTTCTTCTCACAATCTCTACTCTACTACTACAATCCTCACCTACTCTACTATTTTCACTTCAAATCAACAAATAATTATTTAAATTTGCTTTTATCAATTTAAATACTCATTTAATCAATTATATCAATGAGTTGATCAATTTATAAAAAAAAGTATATAATTCGTAGTTAATTAGTGGAAATTATTATGAGTAATAATAATGTTATAAGAAACTAATAATATCAAGTGACCGGAAAATCGCACGCATATGTTGTTGGTTGCTAAAAGATGTTTGCATAAACAACCATCATTAAAGTGTCGAAAAACAAAGAAGAAGAAGAAGGAATCATAAATGAAATCAAATCAATAAACAATTGGATTCCTCCAAAAGGATGCTGTTCCTCCTCATGCCCAACATCATCTTCAAACCTTGTACCACTATCCTTTAACCATCAGGTAAATTCATTTCTCATTTTCACCATTATGAGATGCATGGATATAGATATGGTTTCAGATGAAATCAATTTTTCAACGTTTTCAAAAATCAATTCTAGTTAATTTTACATTACTTTGACACAAAACAAAACATAACATGCACTAGTGTTAGAAATTTTATTGGGATTAGAGACAAAACAAGTGCATCAAAGATAAGATCAACATATCGAGTCATATGACATCACTTTTAACTCGAAATCTTAAGACAATGAATTTATGATTTTTTGATCTTATATAATATTTAACTTTATTTTTTATATTTAATGTGAGACTTTGACTCATACTTTAATTATTCCCAACACAGTGATGAGTAAGTTTAACTCATAAAATGATATTATCTCATCCAAAATCTTAATACAATACATTTATGAATTTTCTTCCGTTTATCATACTTAACTTTCATACTTGTGCTTAATATGAGACTTAATACTTCAAAATAAGTCACAAGTCAAACACGAAATCATATGGTCTGAATTAGGCATGAGTGGTGGGTCAGTCAATGCTTAAATGAAATTAACGTTACCTTGCACACAATAATTATTCTGACAAACTGAATTTATTATTATATAATAAAATCACAATTGGTAGCATTAAAATATGATATCATGCTTATTTTGTAGTGGTATGCATAAAGCTCTGAAGGAACCATTATCGGAGCTTGGAGGTGGAACGATTGAAAGGGATATATGTAATCACGAGAATGTCTAAAAGAAAAACCTTAACTGTTGCTAAGGTTTGATCATATTGAGGTATGTGTGCTTTATCAAAGATTGGTCAACTTTGTGATGGTAAAGTCATCAACATTGATATAATGGATGGTAGGACAAGAGGTGTAAAAAACTCACTATTCTATTTCAAAACATACAAAACTATAATTTATTGTAAGGGGATATTCAAAGTTCGTGTTCTTATACAGTGAGTTAAGATATAATTTAATTTCACACAATCTTTTTTTTTTTAATTTGAGTTATTTATTGAAAATGTTATTTTTTGTTGAAAATATAAAGTGAGTCTAACAGTCACGTATTAAGTAAAAAAAGTAATTAGTATATAAGTAGAAGAAACACTATAAATCTATTATGTTAAAATTTAGGATTGAAAATCGTTATAATCTCTTATTTAGACTCTTTCATAATTTATTGGTGTAAAAAAAAGGAAACTAAACAAAATTTTATCAAAGTTTTGAAAATAATATATATATATATATATATATATATATATATATATATATAAAAGTGAGACAAAATTTTCTGATAATTTTATAGTTAAAGAAATTAGTATTAGGTGGAATTGAGTTTGGAAGGAATTAAGAAAGAGAAAAAAAAAACTATTTGGATGGGAAAAAAATTGTGGTAAAATAAATTTATTCTCATGTCTCTATTATATTTTTTTCTTGGAATATTTGTTGGACAAATTCTCCGAAAGTAAATTTACGTAAGAAAACCTGTATCATATTTTAACACTCATTTTTTTTTACACTCATTTGATATTATCATTCATTATCTTCAATTTCTCTATTTTTTTTTTTATAAATACAAAATTGTAAACTATTAATCCTTACATGAAGCTGTCAAAATGATTGTTTTTTATGTTTAAAAAAAAAAATCTCAAAGCACCCTTTCTTTTCTTGTAGATTCTTGTGGATGTTATAACTTAAAAAAAAATTGTCAATGAGAAGAAGATACAATTAAGATCTTGAACTTCACAAAGATCTTACAAGGTTTTCACTATTGTTTCTACTAGTGGCTGAAAAAACTTTTTCTTTCTGTGTTCTTTGACTCATGGCACATTTGTAGGATCTTCCTCAGAAAAAACAATAAAAACTAGTGATTCTTTATGTTCCTAGTTAGATGCTTTTGGCACAAAGGTTATCCGCCACAATCAACGAAGACACTTCATTGCCTTTACCACTAAAAAACAAAAATAAAAATCACGAGCTTGTGAATTTAATGTTATGTATATTAAGAATTCGAGTCTAAATTCCACATCGAATAAAAATAAGAAAATAAAGTACTATATAAAAATAAATACCTATAAATTCATTGTGTTAAAATTTTTGATTAAGAGAAGTGTCAATGTTTAATGTAATTAGACTCAGGTTTCATGGATGTACGTATTTCTCTTGTGAATAACAATATGATCCTCTGTGATGTTGTTTGTATTATTAAAAAAAAAATTATCCGTTTCTTGTAATTTTAATTCTGGTTTCCGTATCAATTTAGAAATGAAATTCTAATCGTGGATTAGTCTTCACTAACGATACCCAGTTTTTACTATTTTTAATTTTACCATTACAAAATAAAATGAGACATAGTTGTCAAAATCACATCATGAAACAGGCAACTTCGTTTAGCATAATCTAAAAGAGACATAAAAAAGCATTAATCTTTGTGTTTTGATGCTACTTGTCTCATGCGTGCCATTTTGACCCTACAATATTTCGTTATAATTAAGCTTTATGTGGGAATTAATTAATTAAATTCATCGCCTTGGATATCAATTTTATTGTTCTAACATTATCATTATCTATTTGAATCATGCTGGATATTGATATTACTTTTTATACACTTGTAAGTTAACCAACATATTTTTAGGTAGGCTCAAAAATAACATTTTGATAATAAATATTATTAAAAATGTTAGTATCAAGAATACCAATTTAACTTGGAATAAATTATTCCTACTATTAAATTTTATAGGATATGTTAAGTCGTTTATAAATTAATGTTGTCGAATATAAATTAAATTTAAACTTATCAAAGCTTATCCTGATGAATATATATATATATATATATAATTAAAATAGTTTGATCAATTTATATTTTTGTCTTTGTAAACAGTATCAACTTTTGCATATAATAGTTTGCAATTTTCTAGTAGACTTACGAGTAGATATGCTCCGACACGTCTCATAAATGACGTTGTGTCCGACACGTATCAGACACTGACACTCGTAGATACTTGAGACATACTATGTTCAATTTGAAAGATATTTTTTTATCTTTGATGTGATTTTGATGATTAAAATAAGGAACAAATCTTATTTTATCACTACTTTTTACATATTGGATATTAGATAGGTAGATTGGATTCATTTTTGTGTTAGTTGACAGTTTCAAACTTAACACGTATATACACGTCGTGTCCCGTGTCTTATATTTTTTTAATTTAACCGTATCTCCATATTTATGTATGTGTTGTATCCGTAACTGTGTCCGTATTTGGGCAACATAGCTTACGAGTTACATAAATATTATTAGAAAATTTGATTTTTGCACTAATAAATCTAATCTAAGTTGATCTTTTTGCTGAACCTTGTGAAGATGGTATTGGAATCTTTGAGATAAGAGGAAAAGTTGGCACAAAAATCTTCCAAAGCAGACAAAAAAGATTCTAGGGTTGACTATTTCATCCTTAATTGCACGATACAAAAACATGGTGTGTGCATTTGTGCTTCACAAAGGTTATCGCAAACATAACTCATTACTCTAATTTCAATGTTTACGATAAAAAATTCAACTCATGAATTACACCATAATGATGTCATGAGGAAAATCCTTCATTCAACTTTACATGTAGTGGCTACTACATAAATTATCTCTTTAAAGTATTCGTTTAATATTCAAATTTCACCCGTTCATTGTCTGATTAATCAAATTTGGTTGATTTGATTAAATAAACAAATTAAAACACATGACTAATTGAACTTATTATTTAAACGAGTCAAATTCAAGTTTCACAAATGCAACGTAGTTTGTTTATTTAAATTGATGGTGAGATTTTAATTAACTTCTAGGTTTAATAATTAGATTGGTTCTTTGGCCTACTTCAAAAATTAATTTATGTAGTTTAAATCACATTATTTATAATTGGACTAGAAATCATGAAACTTTATGAAAGAAGGTTTTACTTTAAATTAAATTTTAATCACGATTCATTCTATACATTATTCTTTAATTATTATAATATGCTTGTACGGTCTTTAATTAATTTATGTAGTTTAAATCACATTATTTATAATTGGACTTGAATAATGTATAGAATGAATCGTGACTAACACTATTGACCACACGTGATTGATATAGTAAAGAAAAAGAAAAAAAAAAAGATGAATTTGATGTGAAAAAAGGAACCTATTTCCCTTAAAATGAAAACAAAACATATGCATATAAACAAAACAATATCTATTTACATGCATGTGTTAGGTGTTGCTTTCTTTCTTTATTATTTTTTCCATACATAGAAGAAATACACAACAATTCTTCCATATCATTATTGTACTATCAATCATTTACATTTATTAAGAGAGAAGAATGACACTTAAAAACTAAATTGATGATTTATTAATTTACCAAAATCTCAATATGTATCAATGAGAAGGTCAAAAAAATTGGCATGCATAGAGTAACTTATGTGCATTTCTAAATTTTTCTTGCTTTTCTCTTTTGCAAATTAAATTTCTTCGAATGTTATGTGAAAAAATTTTACTAATTAACTTATAAATTAATTAACTTTAATTAATAAACAAAACAATTGATATTTTTTAAATTATTGTAGAGAAACTTATCTGAACATATTTATTATCAGAAATAAAAGATAAATAAAAAGATAGGCTATTATTTGTTGTGGACCTGAAATACGATAGGGCTGTAAATTAGTGGGCCTGATGGTTACTGCGTTTTAAGTTCAATATAACAGAATGGGCTGGAAAACATTGTCAAGCCCCATGAATCCCCAAAATTAATCACAGTGATATTTATTATTTTATGAAAGTTAAAATCATTTTTTTTCTTAAAAAAAATCATACAGAGAGAAAGATATAGAAGTTCTTACAGTCACAAAACAAGGTGTGAATTTTTTAAATTACTTATATTAAAAAAGAAAAATATACATACGTTTAGCGTACGTGTTTTTCTATTAATATACACAAAGGAAATATTTTATTTGAATCGAAATGTATACAATATGATAGAATTAACTTTTCTAAATCTCTTTTTTTTTAATTGAATTTAGAATTTTACTCTGAAAAATAAATGTGTATATTCCACTTAAATTAACTATTCATTTATAAACTCAGAAGAATAACCTTCATGAAATTATTTATAGTTTCTACTCTAAAAATCTAGGTTTGGTTTGAAAATGAGATATAAGATTTTTTATATCCAAAAGTAATGTGGACAATTTTCAAACCTAGATTTTTCCAGAGAGGAACACAAACATAGTCATTATCTACTTTAATTTCTGATACCAAATACTTTGTTTCATTCTACCTTCAATACTGTAGAACCCTCTTTCTGCACGTATCTTATACTAATTTCAAATTATCATCCAAACATCTCCTTTAATTAAACAATATCTTTTTTTATAATTTGTTTTCTTTTAATTTTAATTAATTTAAAATTGAATTTGCTTTTAATGTAAAAAATTCTTTTGAACAAATGAATACACCCCTAAGTTTTATCGATAAATTTTAGGGTTAAATATCTTTTTATCTCTCAAGTTTCAGTTAATTTTGGAATTAGTCCTTTTTCAAAATTTTATATCAATTTAGTTTTTCATCTTTAGAAATGCGTGAATTTAGTCCTTCTTATCAAATTATGTTAAGTTTATTTGACATTTTAAACGCATTTTATAATAATATTTGAGTTTTGAAGCAAAAATGTGTTAAACGGTGTAAATAATTCAAATACTATCATGAAATGCGCATGTGCTTGAAACGTCAGATAAACTTAACAAAATTTGGTTAAAAGGACTAAATTCACACATTTTTAAATATAAAGAACTAAATTGGTCAAAATTTTTTAAGAGGGATTAATACCAAATTTCACTTAAACTTCAGAGACAAAAACATATTTAAACCTAAATTTTAATTGTTATTCAAATAAATGGATCTTTTTTCTCAAGTGGACACACATAATTATCAATATATATATATATATATATATATATATATATATATATATATATATATATATATATAAAAGTGTAAAGAGGTATAAAGTAGAAAATAGAAACATATTTAGTGTTAGTCAACTTTATGAAGTACATATAACTTTGACACAAAAACTTCAATTATTTATTTGCTTAATCTGTTAAAAATAGTTTATCAAATTACATTCTCATTAGCATCGATAAAGAATATAATTTAAAAATGTATGTTTACTTTTATTAAAAGAGATCAAGTTGCTTGTTGATGCTTCTTTTTGAAAAATGGACTGAATTATTTAAGTGAGTGAAAGTGACATGAAAGTTGAACGAAAAATAAAAGAAAAAAATCTTACCAAAGCTTGAAATTTTTGGCATGGAGAATCAAATTTTCAGTCGTGGAAAACACACACCTACAAAGGGAAGGGACAATATTAAAAGATGTCATAATAGTAAGAAAAATAAGAGAGACAATATTGAAAGAAAATATTATCAATAATTGTAGAATTTATATATTTAAAAACATGAAATGCTGAAGCTATCGTTTTCAATGTTTTTTAAAGTCTTTTAAATCAAATTAAAAACAGGAGAATAAAAAGTAGATGCATAATTGTAATTACGTCTTAATCATTTCGGTCACTATTTGTTTTTTTCCACAACACAAACACATACACATACAAAGGTTCGGAAATTTATCTACCGAAAGAGAGAGAAGAAAAAAAAACTGAAAAATATGTTACGTAATAGACAAGAAAAGAAATAAAAAAATATGGAGGTACAAGTATTCAATTGATTCCTATCCTTGTTCTTATTTTAACTTTTAGTCTTTTGTGAGAAAATCGTAATTTTTTTCTGTCTTTAATTATCTCTGATTACTTTTCACTACTTTTGTTTTTTAATTTAGAGAAAATACTTTTTTAATTAGTAGAAAATGGAGTTTCTTTATGGAAAGATCCGAATATTATATTATATTCGTGTTGTTTAGTTAGCATCTCTTGCCACGAATGGATGGGTCGTTCCTTAATGTATTTATCATAACACCGCACTAATTAATAACGTTAGAAAAAAAATTGTGTCTGTAAAAATTTGGATAAAATATTTAGTATTTTATTTTGTATATAATAAAACCTTTGGCAATTACCAAAAAAAACTTATTTGATATTAAGAAACAATGAGATGAAAAAGAACAATAGCAATGAAATAATAGGTCCAATAGTCCCACCTGATTATGGGAGGAAGACGTTGTTAATATTCGTCTTGAAAATGATTTTAAGAAAATTATGACAAGGTAGAAACTTGAAAATGTCGATTTGTTAGAGATATTTTTTCCACAAATGAGTTTGATAATTTCTTTATCAATTTGTTTTTTTATATATTGAAGATCATTCTTAAAATGTTTAATTCTTTATAATAAGAAATGTTTATGGTGAAGTAAATAACAATCATATTAATAAACCATTGCATAAGAAGAAAAAATATATAAAAATTAGAAAACAAGTTGTGAAGTCATGTAAGTTCAGAGAAGACAACAACAAGATATTTGTATTTAACTTCAGTTGATGCTAACCGTCTTTTATCTCTTGGCTTTCTAAGGTATTAAAGAGTTTCTCATGAATATACAAAAACCTATGGTAGATTGCTCATTATCCATACAAAATCTAGCATCAACATTGAATTCGCTTTGAATAAGATGTCTTGTCCAACAATATGCTTTAAATATTTGAGAAGGATATGTACTATATTCATGTGTGTTCATCCTAGGAGTGGAAACAAACTAACTCAGTTTATGAATAACATAACAAATATTAGGTCTAGAAAATATTAAGCATAATAATCTCCCAATAAGGCATATAAATACCAGGATTAGGAAAATGAGTGTCAAAGGTGGAGTGTAGTTTTAGATTAGGTGTCATAGGAATAGATGAAGCTTTACACGCCAACATGCCGAATAGTCTTCAATAATGGATAGAATATAATGATATTTACACATAAGAATCTCAACTTGTCACTTGGAAAGTTCCAATCCAAGAAAAAACTTAAGATCACTGATGTCTTTCGGTTTGAAATTTTTCTTAAAGTATATTTTTGAGACAGTTGATAATAAAATGATTGGGATTAGCAATGAGAATGTCATCAACATAAAAAAGGATGACAATGTCTTAAACTCTTGTTACAAGTTTCATAAGTGGTACTATTACAATAATTGATAGTAGAAAAAAAAAAGAATTGTATGTATGAAATGCAAATCAATGTTCATGTCATTACCTATTACATAGGTAGCAATATCATTTGATGTTGACATGAGCAGGGATTAAAATAGACGAATAAGTTTAACAACTTGATTTGCATTATTAATAGTATGATTCTTGAAATAGTTTGGAGTATAATCAACAATCTTACAACATTTATCTTTTGTGTGACCCAACAAATCACAATGACTGCATTTAAATCTTAACTTCTTGATTCTTTTTATTTATTGGGATTATATTGGAATTTTTTTAAAAGAAAGAATAAAGAAAACTAAATTATAGGAAGGAGAAAAAGATGAAGTTGTCAAGAATTTTGCGTTGAGCTTCTTTTTGGAGTATAAAGGGAAAAACATTTTACCAATTGATGGTAGAAGATTAAAAAGGAAAATTTGGCCGCAAATTTGAGGAAATCATGCAAACCTATACAAAAAAGACAACGGTAGCATATGTGTACTTGAAGTTGTAAAATATCAGTTACATTGAAAATAGGGTTAATAGTCAGAGAGTTCTTCTCAAATGGACTTTAAGTTGAACCCATTTGTTTGATAACACTTCATAGAATACAAAAATGCCTAAAACGACCGTTACAATCAAAGGAAAAACATACATATTTTTACATTTGCGTTACATTCAACGAAATCAACCGAATTCTAAACATATACTTAGTAATTTATTTGTGAAATTTTTGATATTTAGTTTAAGAAGCTTTCATAATAAGATTTGTTGAGTATTTGTTTGATATAATAAGATTTGTTGAGTATTTGTTTGATATGATGAATCATTCAGTTGAGTGAATCACTTCTTTTTATTTAATAATGTATTTAAACTACTTGAGGTAAATGGAAAAGTGTGGGAAATTGTTGCTGGCTGGTTGGGTTTTGGACGAAAATTTGAATAACTTTGGCATGATTTAGACACCTTTGTGTGAAAGCATTAATTAATGACTTCATGCTGCATGTGTGTACTGTATTTTAAGAGTATACGTATGCTAGGTATGTATACAAATTGGGTATGTTATAAGTAAATAATAGGTGTGCACAATAATTTTTTTATATAAAAAGAAAATGCATGTCCAATGCGGATATTGCAGAGTATTTGTTTCGCACAAGTAACTAAAATTGATGTTATTAAATTCTAGTGATAATCTAAATCGTATAACTAAAATTAGCAGGTGGTAAAAATCTTATAAATGTTAATGTTATATAATATATAAATTAAATCGAGACAAAAAGACCAAAGAAACCACTTAAAAAACTTAATTTGTTTTATTATACTAATAGATAGATTAGATAGAAATATCATCATTAAGTAACATAAAAAATTAGCTTAATAATATATAATAAACCAAAGAAAGTGTATACGTTTTGCGTACATGACACGAACACGTATTTAATGAATTATTAGGGGATAGTGTTTGCTGAGGAGTGCACTCCCAAGTTTCAGAAAACGACGCCGTTTACACGTGTCAAAATTCCATTGGCCGAACTTCTCTTAAATTTCCACCAATTCCATCTTTGGCCCAATCCATTCCCTTTTGACTTACCATGGCTCGCTACTCCCTCTGCGCTCTCCTCCTCTTCGCCGCCGTGGCCGCCGCCGCTGGGGCCAACACCGACGCCGACGACATCCTGATCCGGCAGGTGGTGCCGGAGGGCGAGGTGGAGGACCACCTGCTGAACGCGGAGCACCACTTCTCGAACTTCAAGGCGAAGTTCGGGAAAACCTACGCGACGAAGGAGGAACACGATCATCGGTTCGGTGTATTCAAGTCAAACCTGCGCAGGGCGAGGCTTCACGCGCAACTCGACCCTTCCGCCGTCCACGGCGTTACCAAATTCTCCGATCTCACTCCGGCGGAGTTCCACCGCCAGTTCCTCGGTCTCAAACCGCTCCGCTTGCCGGCGAACGCGCAGAAGGCCCCCATCCTCCCCACCAACAATCTCCCAAAAGATTTCGATTGGAGGGACAAAGGAGCCGTCACTAACGTCAAGGACCAAGTAATTATCATATTAATACTAATAAATTAACTGTTATTTGACGAGTTTTTTATTTGGCGTGAAATTGAATTTGTGTTTGTGTTTTGTGTCTAGGGCTCGTGTGGATCGTGTTGGTCTTTCAGTACCACGGGAGCATTGGAAGGAGCTCACTTTTTGGCTACTGGTGAGCTCGTGAGTCTTAGTGAGCAACAGCTTGTGGATTGCGACCACGTGGTTCGTTTCTCTATCTTTATGCCTTGTCCTGTACTTTTTTTTTTTTTGAAGTTTAGCCCCTTTTGGATTTCGATCTTCCCTTTTGGTGTTTGCAGGATGATCGCATAGTGTTTGTAAAATTGATGGGGTTCAAATTAATTTTTGAAGTGAAGTGTTTTCAGGAAAATTTGTTTTAATTTCAAGCAAAAGTTGTCTGAGATGGTTTCAAGTCAAAATCAATTTTGGACTTGAATGCATTATTTCCAGTGAGATCTAACACTTATGAACATCTAAAGTCGGGGTAACTGATATATCAACATGATTTTGTATAATTTAGTTTATCCGAACATTGCTGTACGTGATTTGAGTACGTTTATGATACGCTACTATTCAGTGAATGGTTGTAATGGAAAATCATAGGTTATATAGTAAATAGTTGTTTTATTTTGATTTCATGGATATTTCCGAGACTTTAAAAACTGTTTTGACCACAGTAAGATAATCCGAATACACAGTAATACGATGAAGATATGATTTTCCTTACCGTAAGCTAACACATTTCGAAACAATAGCCATATCCATGTTAGACATTTCCGATAATTTTTACTGTGTTTTACTATATTACTTTGTTTTCAACTGTTATATTAATACGAATGAAAATTCTGTTATATTTATGTTATGTTGTTATCTGATGGAACATTGATGAATGCGATGTGCATTCTAACTTTTCGAACATGGATATTCTTTTCTAGTTTATGTTTTGTATTTTTTTTCTTGCTAATATTATGGTGTTTTTAGAAGTTGTAATGCAACTATGCTATCCACTTATTATACTCTATTTTTTTTTTTATGAGCAATTCACTTATACTCAATAATTTCAAATTTATTGGAATCCTTTGTTCGTGTAATATGTCATTTGTGTCTAGATCACATGTGTACCCTGTAGTTGGTAAGACAGTAAAGTACAAAAATTTGCCACCACACTGATATATAATGATGAATTAACGGCTGTGAATCTGGCAGTGTGATCCAGAAGAATATGGAGCGTGTGACTCAGGCTGTAATGGTGGTTTGATGAACAACGCATTTGAGTACATACTTGGGGCTGGGGGAGTACAGAAAGAAAAGGACTATCCATACACTGGAAAAGATGGCTCCTGCAAATTTGATAAAAGCAAAATTGCAGCTTCTGTAGCTAATTACAGTGTGGTTTCCCTTGATGAAGATCAAATTGCTGCAAATCTTGTGAAGAATGGCCCTCTTGCAGGTACCTTATTTGTTCTCATACAAAGCAATTACGAGACACATATTTAGTGGTGAATTATAGAAATACTGACCTTTGGTTTACTTGGTACAGTTGCTATCAATGCAGTTTATATGCAGACATACATTGGTGGTGTCTCTTGTCCATACATCTGTGGGAAGCATTTGGATCATGGGGTTCTTTTAGTGGGCTATGGTGAAGGTGCATATGCTCCCATTCGTTTTAAGGAAAAGCCTTACTGGATCATTAAGAACTCGTGGGGAGAGAACTGGGGAGAAAATGGATACTACAAGATCTGCAGAGGTAGAAATGTTTGTGGAGTGGATTCCATGGTCTCAACTGTAGGTGCTATACATACATCCAGCCAATAAACACTAGGATATAATAATCTCATTGTGGTTGTGTGATGTGATACTGGACTAGGATAGTTTGTATAAATATTTATATTATCAACTCTATCGTTTGGATCAGTAAACTTCTAAGATCATGTTGTTTATGCAGTATGTAATTCTGTATGCTTCTGAGTCCAGTGCCTATGTTCTTTGTTATGGCAACTTGGCAGAGTTAATGAATTGGAAATATACTTCAGTGTAAAATCTTATTACTTGTTAATGTGCACTGTATTTTTTAACACATAAGGATCTCAAATGGAATAATAATTTGTTGTTAAACCTGCATCAAACTCACTCAAGAGCTTTTTAACCACTCACATACTATAGAAAACTTACCCTGAGCTGGACTGAAAAGACCAAAGTATATATGAACTTAAACATAGCAATCCATAGAAAAACTTTTTGTTATACAAGAAGCACTTCGTCAAAGAAAAGATTACAAATATGAATTATGACTGAAACAAGAAAAAAAAAAACTGAAGTATATAATAAAAAAGCTGGAAAATGCATTTCAAAATTGGAAAGAGATGAACTCAAGCCCAGTCCATGTAAGTCATAACATAAACATGTTATGTATAGAACAAGCAACTGCTGCTACTGCTTGGAGGCAACAACAACAACAACCATTACAATTCTTATTTCACTCAAAATTCAGAAATTGATTCTGAGTTCAACAAATTCAAGTGTTTTTTCGTTGGATAAAATGATTTATCAAATTTATTATTAATTTTTTATAATAAAATCATTATAGCATAAACGCCCTCCATTTTTTAGGTGTTGCAAGTTTAACTTTTTAATTTGAATGTAATTGTATCTATTAAGTTTAAGACAACACTAATATTCGTTTGTCAATTATATTCTTATTTTTATATAATCTTTAAATAATTTATATATGTATGTACATATCGTAATATACAAAAAGATGAAAAAAATATTATAACTCTTTTATTAAAATTTAGAAAATTTATAGTGTTTATTAGTTTTTTACACAATAATCTTAAACTACACAATCCTCTCACAAATTTTCCAAATGCCATCGATCTCAGTTCTATAAGTGTATGTTTGGATTTAAGTTGAAAAAGGTAAGTTCATTGAATGCAACAAAAACGTAAAAACATTTATGCTATTGCTTTGAATATAACGGCTATTTTAGGCATTTTAACATTCAATAAAGCATAAATGTTCTTACATTTTTTAGTTCAATTTTCAAGATTTTTTTAACTCACAATTTAGATCTCAAACGTGAAAACAAAGAAATCAAAGAAAATCTGCACATCATTAGTCAGATAAATCTGTTAAGTTTAGGAGTTCCAAACTTTTGTTTCCAATAAAACTAATATATATATATATATATATATATATATATATATATATATATATATATATGACTTAAAAAATAAACATAATTATTAATCTATACTTTGATAAATTGGATTTATAGGTTTTTTTAATGTTATTTAACTTTGTTATTTATATAGTTTTATCTGATATAAAACTTACAGTTATACTTAGATTATCTTCAACCATTATTTATGTAGGTGAAACATTAAAGTTCAGAAACCTGTCAAGTGTAGTATATTTTGAAACAATAATTAAATCTAATGCTCTTACTTCTCCTACTTTCTTTGTTATTAATTATATTTTATATTTTTAAGATATTAAATGTTTAATTTCTTAATACCCTTTTCTAGAAAGTAGAAAGATCTGTAGAAGAAGGTAACACTATTCGTTTTAAATGACATTTCAACTAAAATAAAATATATTAAATGCTTCTTACTCTGGTTATTTTTCCCTATTTTCTTTGCCTTTTTCCTTAACTACCTAACATATTTTTAAAGCATAAGATGGTCATTTAATTTTGTTGTGCGGAAAATTCATCTAGATCTGAATAAAAACTGAATAAGACATCTCAATTTGAAAGTTTAAAATAATAAATTTATGAATAATAAGTTTATAGGTCCTTTTTATTATACATTATTTAATTTTTTTAATTTTTAATTATTTAATGTGTGACTTAGATTTACTTAAATTTAACAATTATTTATTTCTCTCTAATAATCAATATATATAATATATATTTAGTAATTATAAAAAACTTTATTGCGAATTTTATTAGAAGTTAATCCAATATTCTCACATTTTGGCTAGATTCCATGCTTCTTCTGTCGTGTTTGAGAATTTAGCACAGTTTACTACGTACTGCTTTATTAAATGCTATAAGTTTTCTTCTCTAAAAATTGATAAAATTAATAAATAGATTATATTCAATGCCTGTATTAAATTATATATCAATTTTATTTAATAATATAATAATAAGTATAAATTAAATTTATTGATTTAAATATAACAAAATTACAACATATTAGAATATCTAATAAAATATATAATTTTATATGTATATATAAATGATACATTATCCATTAATATTTGCATTCAAGTTATGATTTAAATATAGTAGTAACCACAAATAAGGGCTTTCAAATATAAAATTAATTTTTAAAATACTGTAATAATATATTTAAAATATAATAACTGAGAATATAAGTTAAACCAAGTATATTAGAAAAAAAAATTAATGATATGTTACAGCATGATGTAATGACAAATTAACAAATTAACCAACATTATGAAAAAATTGTTAATCTTTATATTAATTATCCTAAAAGTCCGTGCTTTCTTCTGATTGATTGTTAACTTAAAACATCACTATTAAACTTTACATATTATAATAATATACATTTAATTTTTTAAACTGTTTTATAAAGGTATTGTAGTATTGTATTTTATTAACTTTTTTGTATCTATTCTCATTACATAAATTATAATATTTTCCTAGATTAAAAATACTTACTAAATTTGTCATTATTATATAACGACAGTGTCTCTATATGTAGTTTTCTTAACCTTGATCAATTACTCCCATCTTTATATAAATTTTAACATTGTAAAGAAAAACGAACTAATTATTTTATTATTTAGCCTCTTAACTGTGAAATATTGATGTTTAATGATTATTTATTAACATTCTCAAAAAGACACATGAACAAGATAGAGAAAAAAAAAATGAAAACCTAATTTATCTCTGAGATATATATTATAGTATAGATAACTTTTTATGACTATTTTCACATATTTTTGTTGTCGTGTTCTTGTTACCCTTGTTTGAGACTCTATACATTTACTCATAGCCTCAAGCATCAAACATAAACACATTATTACTATTCAAATCTTAAAAAAGTAAAGTAGATATAACCAAACTTTGATATATAGCATATATTTTTCTTATTGTAGTATAGAGTATCTTATTTTTATAAAGTAGTTACCTGCTAAAAATTTTATTGTTAGTTTTCTTTTAACTATAAAATTCACACTCCTATAATTTTATTTTATTTTAATTGTTTACAATTTAAAAAACTATTTTAATTAAATTACTATAACCGAATTTTTTTATTTAAAATTCAATATTTTGTAAAAAAAAAAATGGGATTTAAATTTAAACTTTTTATTACAAGATATATGCTCCAATAAGATTTTGTATTTTGAGATAAATATGTTTTTGTTTCTCAAGTTTCACTGAATTTTAGAATTAGTCCATTTTCAACACTTTTGACCAATTTAGTCTTTTATCTTTAGAAATGTGTGAATTTAGTCCTTTTAACCAAATTTTGTTAAGTTTATCTGATGTTTCAAGCGCATCTCATGATAATATTTGAATTGTTTACACCGTTTGACACATTTTCGCTTCAATGTTAACTCAAATATTATCATAAAAATGCGTTTAAAATGTCAAATAAACTTAATAAAATTGGGTAAAAAAGACTAAATTCACGCATTTCTATAGATAAATGAATAAATTGGTATAAAGTTTCAAAGAATGACTAATTCCAAAAATTCACTTAAACTTAAGGAACCAAAAACATATTTATTCATTTTTTTTTTTCACAAAATCTAACTTAAAATTTAATATATCTTATGCATACATTTTGATCCATGAGATTTTGTTAAAATAAAAAAGTTGTATTGGTGGGTCATTTCATGATGTACTTTGTATACCCCATCCCTATTAACCGAACCATTTTCTGCAACAGTTTAGTCAAAGTATGGTTTTGCCAAACTCTTCAGCGTGGGTTGACAGATACCTAGCATTCCCTCTAATCACTCACCAAAATTTTCCTTCTCCTTTTTAATAATACTTATATAAATTATTTATGAAGATGATATAATTAATGGAAAATATGTATGTATAGGTAGGGGTAGTAGTGTTTTTCCAGAAGGAGTTGTTGAAGAGTTGAGTTTGGACCACTGTGATGTGTAGCTGAAGAGATATCAAAGAGAGGGAAAAACAGCTTCCTGCTATGCCCCGCGCTATCACCTATATTCCCTTCTATTCATTGCACAAACCCTACACACTGTGACCATCATATCAAACCCTAGCTACCATCTTCCTCATTTTTTCCACCATTCTTAACCCTTCTTCTTCCCACATTCATTGTCCTCATTCACCCCATCAAAATCGCCCGTGAATTCTTCTTCCTCATCAAAATCTATCTTATGTTATCTTATTCCCAACCACATTAAATTTCTCAATTTCATGTCCTGTCCTATCAAATAAAAAGTTCTTATAAAAAGGATGATATATTGGATTATATTTTTTCCTTTTTTTGCCGTGATGAATAATGACTCACCAATTAGCTTTTGCATAAATTAAATCAGGGTATAAAGCGTTGCAGGCATGGGAAACTATATTTTTCGAAGCACAGGATTTTGCACCCAAAAAAGAAAGGAATATACAATTGTATGACTAGGCATTTGACTAGACAGCATGTCGTCTAGCCATCAAAACCTTCCTATTTATCACCGCAATCACAAACTAAATCTTTGCCCTAGCTACTGTCACAACCATCAATAATCCTTTTATAACTATAAACCAATTTTCCTAATAACACTTTTTTTTTTTATATATTCTCAGTTTTCGATCACAAATTAAATAAACCCACCATCAATTAATGGACCACTTATGTATATTATATAAGCACCAGTTTTATCTCTTCTAATTAGTTTAAGTATAAAATCTTATCACATTATTAAATACGTAAAACACACACTCTAACTCATATAGCATTATTGTTGTCTCGCATATATGTTTTTTTAACACACCTAATAACATTGTCATAAGCATGTATCAGGTAAAACTTCTTATGATGAAGAACTGATATTAAAAATTGCATAAGAACAATGTTTTTAGTTCCTTATCAGATGCAATGCACCATGGCACACTTAATATCACTCCACTTTATCATAAATGTTTAGAATAACAACTACGATCTCTTCACGCACAGAGATACAATAAATATAACATGATATTTTCACTCAGAATAAGTTGAACCAACATTCTTGTGATGAATGATTTGAGAAAGCTTGTGAAAATTAACAGTCATCTAGCTTGAGTCCAACTTTTCAATATAAACAATTACCATCACAAGCTTTTAATTGCATTAAGTTTTGTTTCACTGTTCACCAACACTGGTTTTGTTATTATACTCATTCTCATCTTACAGAATTTGTGCATATAGAGGATTTGTATATATCTTTGATGCATCTCACTATTAGACTGCGATCGAAAATACGAGGTTTATGCCATTTATCATCACAAACATCGCAATTTAACAGTTTTATGGGAGCAGAAAAGAAGAGAAGATAGGGAATACGATGCAGGTGTGTGTGTGTGTGTGTTGCTACATGAAGATGATGAAGACTGAGAAAAAGAAGAGGTTGGTTATTATAAATACAAAAGAACAAAAGTATAGATGAAGAAGAAAGAGACCGCTATGGTCTCAATCAGCTGAAGGTTGTGCAGCACATGTTATGGGTCAGTTATTACAAAACAAGGGAAATTTTCGAAAAGTTTTCTGGTTCTTCCTTATGAACTAAAACCAGCAGTCTACGGAAGTATCATTAACCCTATCATATCATATGTACCTTGACCTATATCATTGGTGGCAGTAGCCACTTGTATGCAATATGAACACACCTCACATACACATACTTTGAGAAGCATTAAACATTTTGTGCCAAAGAAGAATGCTTTTCCATCTCTAGCATAAGGAATAGACGTCCATGGATGATGGATGTCTATTCCAGAGCCCAATTTTATTGTGTGTTCAGAGAAGTAGTTGGTGTAAATGCTGCTTGTAATTCTCCATTTATACGTAATAATAATAATACATTTATGCAACATATATATAAATGTACATGGATCGGGAGAACAAATAAAAAAAAAAAAGAAAAAAAAAAAGTGAGTGAATGGTTTCACTTTAGGGACTGGTCTGCACTAGGCCAAGTTTTTGCGAATGGCCAATGCATGGGAGACAAAGAAAAGACGCACCTGTTTCTCCCAGAAATCGTGCCAAGGGTTAAAAAGAATATATGCTTTTAAAATTCTATGCTTAACCAAACACGAAACCTATTTCGTTCCATTTTGATCCGGCAAACCAACGGATAAACGGGGGAAAAGAAAAGCAGCTTCGAGTTCAGCACCAACAACATACCCTCTCACTCGTATTATTAATCAACACCAACCAAAATACTATAAACAAATTAATCACACAGTAATAATAATAATTATAATAATAATAATGATAATGATAAGAAGAAGAATATATATAGTATGTAGTAGTAGTAGATTAGATTAGAGTGTGTATGATGTGCACTAGAATTGATCGAGAATGAGAAGTGAGTATTTCGATAACAACGAAACAACATGAAAATCTGAACTGAGATTCGGACAAAACTAAACAAAACAAACAGGCTCCCTTTAATTTCGTGAATCATCATCTTCGACGTAATCATTTGTGACGAACTCTTAACTAGTCTATAGCTAGTAGCAGCTACTTCAGCTGATGATGTTAAGAACTTAAGATCGATGCACATATAACACCCAACAACCTTAACCTTAATTATAAGAGTGTCCATGAAAAACAAATACCCGGTTTCAACTTTCAATCATTATTAGCCAGAGAGGAGAGAGAGAGAGAGAGAGGGAGAGAGAGAGAAACGTCCTTAGGATCTTGGGGGTGGGAAGAATTGCGTACCAGCCATGAAAGCATTCATCGGAGCCGTGTAGAGTGAAGCGTCAAAAGGGTTTCCAGCTGCTGTGGTGGTGGTTGCGGCGGCCATGAGAGCGAGTGGCCGAGCTTCACCGCCGCCGCCGCCGGAGGAACCCTCGCAACCTGCACCGGCGTAAGGACCGTCCGCTCCTTGATCGTAGAGAATTCCCTTGAACACGTGCCCTCCTATGTTCACTGCGGTTTGGTACGCGAAACGCTCGTCCGGTGCATCCATTGCACTCACTTTCACGCACCGGAACACCGCTGGCGAGTTCAGCTCCGGTGGAAATTGACCCACCTCCAACCCTAACCAATAACCAACCAACCCACAGATTCATCAGAATCGCAAATCAAATTAAACCCTTCATGTAAATCAAAGAAGCTAGTAGCTACCTAGCTAGTTCCAATTTCTTCTCTCCCTCTAACGGATCACATGGAATTAGATTAACTTATTAACAGTAATGGAATAACAAAGAGAGAGAGAGAGAGAGAGAGAGAAAAGAAGCAAGGTGGTGGTGATGGGTAACTATGGAAGAGAATTTCACTTTCAGAGTGAAGTGATATGGACCATAGATGTTAGGTATCAGACATAGAAGGCTATGCTTCCTTGAGATCTCACTGTATCTTGATCTCTCTAGCAATAATATCTCATCCAATAGACTCAAATACCTATATATTTGAACAACACGAAGAAGGATTTTCATTTTATGAACTTTTTTCTATTGTATGCGTATATATGGTGTTTTATTACAATCTTTTTTACCTGTGGTGGTGATAGGAACCGGAGCGCAAGCGAGGGAACCACCGGCTGCAACACCCTCGATACTCTCCCTGTGTCGTTTGGAGTGATCTCCACGAAACTGCGGTGGTTGATTTTGTTGCTGCAAGGCAGCGAGTTGTTGCTGTCGTTCACGGCGTTTGGCGGCGGGAACCCAAGTGCTCTTAACGTGGGTTTGGCACTGAAACCCTCGACTCTTGCAGCAGGTTCTGCATCTGAGGTGCGAACAGTCTTTCTTGGCCTGGTTGCCACAGTCCTGACAGTTCATGCCGGCGCCTCCTCCGCCGCCACCCACGCCGCCTCCGGACCTCATGACCGTGAAGCCGAAGCGGTTGGACTCATCCGAGAAAGAGACAGAAACGTCGTCGTTTACGTTGTTGGAGGAGCTGTTGTTGTTGTTGGCGGTGTTGTTTCTGCGACTAGGGCCCACGCCGAAGGAGTAGTAGTTGGTGAAGTTGTGGTGGTACGAGGATTGTGGCCATATCTCGAAGCCCTTGTTGGTGTTGTAGATCTCGTCGTTAACGTTTCTGAACAAAAATTGACTGTTGTTGGTGTTGTTGTTGTTGTCTTCTCTGTGATCCTCGTCTTCCTCCGCTTTGTTATGCCTTCCTCCTAGAGAGAAGAACCCAGCCATGCTCTGTTGCACTCTACGATCCCCAATTCAGAGATAATATCCATATCAGAAAGAAGAACCTTCGCGAATCTTTAAACAGTTCTTCACAGGTTTATATATTATCAGACACACCCCGCAACTGTAATACTAATATTTTTGGGTTACATATAAAGTGCATCTTTAATAAATTTTCTGACCCATACTAATACTTATTAATTTTCCACCCACTCAGAAAAAAAAAAACCCTTTTTTTTTTCTTTTGTGGGTCTTGTTGACTCTCACTCTGTCACTGTGCCCAGACCGTGTGGGGGCGTCTCAACTATGATCTTCTGATCTCTTCCCTTTTTTTCTGACTAAATCAGAAATTAGGTGCACATCCCAAATTTCTAAATGGTTTTTAAACCGTAAAAACTATAATAACCACGTTAAATTTAGTTTGTTTTATTAACCTTAAAGATTAATAGGATCGGTTTTTGCAGGTTTTGAGGAGAAGAGAGAGAGAGAAATGTTGGGTTTGTTTGTTGTGTGGCGCAATTATGGCAGGGAATTAGAGTGTCTGCTACGCCGCCATGAGAAGTGGAAGCGAGGAATTAGAAGAGAGAGTGGGTGAGAAAAGAAATGAAATGAAATGAAAGAACACACTACACTACACTACACTGAGACTGAAACTGAGAGTGTTGTGGTGTTTGTGATGTGAGACGGGGGAACAACAAAATCTGGGACTGGCAAGTTGTTGTGAGAGTGGAATTTGGAGGATCGGAGGGTGGAGGAGGGTCCACGTGTCGCGTGACTGGGTTTTTGTTATTCGTCCTTGCAGCGGAAAACCCGGTGGTACTTTGTCTGAGCGTGGCCATAATTAAGATTGTTTTCTTGCGATATTTATGGTGTGAAGCGACCACATATGATATTCTACACAACACAACACAACACAACACAGCAGAGGAAAACCCAATACGCTGCGTCACGCACATGCACTTACCTTCCTCACACGTCCCCATCACCGCTCATTTCTTCCTCCACTTCCCCATCACACGCCTCTCAAACATCATATTCTTTTTCCATAATCACTCTTATTCGCTTCCGCTTCTCTTCATAAATAAACCCCTTTCCTATCCATAAAATCAAATATACTCTCATTTTTTTTTCAATATTAAGTCATTATTTAATAAATAATTAAATGCTCTGTTTTTAAATAGTTTAATTTTGGAAAATTGGAAGATTAAACAGTGTACGTGTTTCTTTAAAAGTCAAATCAACGCTCCTTGTTTTATCTATTGAGATGATGTTCCAGTGGATCTATGTTGGATGAAAGCACGGAAAACAAATAATTAATTAAAAAATTTATTCATTTTTACTCTTTTTCTACTATTTATCTTCCATCCAAAAATACCTTCATTTTTTCACTCTCTTCAAGTAAAATCAAAGAGTATTTATCCTCTTTCAAAAATGTGATGATAATTGTATTTACTTCATATTATTTGTTATCATTTGATGTGTCACGTGTTATCATATTATTCGAATGTTTCTAAACATTTGAGATATGTTTTTTCCTCTTCATAATCGCTCGTTATGAAAAGAAAAGAAAAAGTAAATACCTCTTGTAAACACACTTTTGAAGATTGGACGAAAGCCTTGAGAGTTTTTAAGGCTGAGTTTGTAACGGCTTTATTTTTTTTAGATATTTTTTGGGTTAATTATGAACTAGTTCTTTGAATGTATAAATTAGTGACAGTTTAGTATTTGAAGTAAACAAATTGTGACAATTGCATTGTATGGTCAAGTTTCATAAATTCATCTTGTTATTAATTAGCTGTATTATTTGAAACTAAACAATGTTATGAAATGGATGTTAAGGTATAGAGTTTAGTAAGCAATTTATATTTTTACACCATTGACATAATTGTTTCCTGAATATGTTATAAGAGACAATAATATGAACTAACTATTTTGGTTGTTGATAATAGATAAGATGTTGATGCACGATATCACCCACTTTTTGTAAAATTCTTTTTTTATAATCTGTGTGAAATTGTGAATTTGATCACGTAAAGTAACATGTACCTGCCAATTTCTTGATGATGAACTTGTCGAAATCGAATAAGGTAATCAAATCCTTTTCCTTCTGCATCAATTCATCCACCAAAACACAATTTCAGTAAGTGAAAATTATGGTTATTAAATACAACTATTTAGAATTATAGGGAATCAAATCTCATATACAGTTAAAATATTTAGAATTAACAATGATTTTGAATTATATGAGAAGATATCAACCATATAAGAAGTTTTATAAATAAAAAAAATATGTAAACAATAACTTTATGATCAATTAAGTCCCTATTTTAAATTTATAATTTTCAATTATATGTATAATTAAAATGAATTTGACATATATTATAATTATATTCAACGATTCAAAGTCAATTAAGTTTAACTTAGACTTAAGATGCAGTGGACCAGCAAAATTAGAGAGGTTTGGATTGATTTTATTTGATTTAATTAGCTTAAAATTATATAATAGTTAATTTCAGTTTGAAATATAATTATCGCTAAAATCAATATAATATTTAGTACCACTCCACTCAATAGATTCATTTTATTGCGCGCGGAGAATTCCTTTCAAACTCAAGTTTAAAATAAATGCACTTTTACTATTAATTTAATAGCTTTTGTGATTTGAATTTCCTTTGTTTTCATACGTATATCATCCTTCATTTTTAAAAATCGCTAAAATTTTGTCCTCTTTATTATATCTCCATTAAATTTCAAATGATATTAATACATTTTTGATAGTTCTAAATCTAGTTAAGTTAATTATTTTTCGCAAAAAGTGATATCTTTTAGTTAAATTTAGTTATTTAATAATTCACATTTCATTAAATAGATTAATTATATATTATTAAGATGAAAATATATTATTTTTATAATAATCCTTTAATTATAATTGTCGGGTCGGTCAAATACTTCTTATTTCCAAATAATTTGTAATTTGTTGCTCATATCTTTTGTTTAGTCGATTTCCAAGATCATCCATCAATTCAAAATTGTCTGGATAGTACTTGCAAAAGACAATACGATGCTTAAGTCATTAGGTGACAGATTGAAAAGTATTAAATATTGTAATGTATGTGTCTGAACAACCATACCTTGGACCTTTATTTATAATTGGTATTATGAGATTTTACCTTTTTATTGTCCTAATCATGATTCAATCATACATTGATTAACATTAATTGATCGATTTGTGATTATCATAAGCTAAATGCTAATCTAACCTTTATTTTATCTCGATCTATCAAAATGATCGACCTACTAATCAATCGATCAAGACGATTAACTTATAATCAATCAACACGGTTAACTCACTAATCAACTTACAGGTCAATGAAACTTATTAACCAAAATTATATACAACACAACTACAATTTGCAATGTATGATTTTGAGCTAATGCGGACCATATTGTTGATTCTGGTAAAAATGGTGAAAGCCAAGGTAAAAGTGTATCACTAAAACAACATGTTAAAAACTAAGAGACAAATTAAAAGATAATTGGAAGAAAAAACGCAATAAGCCAAGAATTTAAAAGGGAATGGTATCATTGATTGAAGTGAAAAAAAAAGTTTTAAAAAGTTTATCAGTGATGTCACTAATTAGTTGTGTACTTTTTTGGTTAAATTATAAAACCAATTAATACCATAAAATAAAGAAATTTATTCTCGGGTGTAGTGAGAATTTACCTGCTATAGTGCCTGCATTTTCAGATTAATAATATCAATCCAAATCCAACCTCGTTTTCAACTCAAAATTCTTGGCGTAATCATTATATGATTGACACTCAATTTCACATAACAATAGTCTCACACGTATTAAGAAAAAATTTAATTAATTAAGAAAATTACTAAAATGTTCTCACATTTTACTTAATAATGATTGATCATTGCATTACACTTTTCTCAATTTTATTATAACTATCGCATTGAAAACAATATATGATAATCAATTTAAAAATTTATAAAAACAACTTAAACGACACATAATGTGAAATAGAGTGGTAGTAAGTAACAAGTGAGCATTAAAGTACTTATAACTTTAGAGATTTTCTTAATTATTGTCTGAGAAATAAAATAATTTAGTTTTTATTAATTAATGTTTTAACATGTACCTAATATTAAATGAATTTTTTCTATGATTAAATTTGTTAATTAAAATATATAAAATATATTCCAAATATATTTTAGATGAATAATTCGAATTTCAATAACAACGTTTTGTTAACTATTGATACTTAAAAAAAATACTGAAATTAGATTCACAGATTCAGAAAGGATAAATTAGAAATATAAACAAAATATAATTTTACAAATGACTAAGAAAGAAAAATAAAATTAACTCACTGCAACTTTGAAGAAGATGATATAGAATGAAAATTAAAAACGTGTAATGGAGAAAGTTAACAACAATCTCATTGTTCAAATCAATTAAGTGAGTAAATCATTTGAAGTTTTGAAGATATTTTAGTTTTATGAACATGGACTAACTTGAATGAATATGAATGTGATGACACTGATAAAAAGAAGAAGAAGAAGAAGAAGCTTAACCATGTTGTTTTGAAGTGAATGAAATTAGTGATATGATTCCACTTTTGAGTGTACTTGGAAAACCTAATCTGCTTTAGTTAAACTGAGACTTCAATTATAGACCTTCCATTGTGGAAGATGCATCACGCATAAACCTGGAACAATATCATTTTATATTTTTTTAACGTTTGATGATTACCATATATGTTGGGCGGTGACATGGTTTTTGTTTTATGTTTTTTTGAGGAATCTCATTGACATTGTTGGTTCCATCGGGTAAATTCATGGTTTTCAAATCCAATTTATTTGTCTCTTTTAAAGCATCACCCATGATCATTATGAGAGTGATAGATAGAAAGAAAGAAAGAACGAAAGAAAGAAGAGTCTGACCTAGTTAACGCGTAACGTAACACACGTTACTTGACGCGTTATGCGAAGACCTACCTACATAAATATTAAAGCTTGAAAAAAAGTTAAATGCAAAGCTATCACTCATCTTAAACAAACTTTAATGTCTTTAAATAATGCAGAATTTGTCATTTCATGTGGGTTGACATACATGCATGTAAGTAAATGCCAATAAAACTTCGCTAAACTCTCTCAGCTACCCTTCTATAACTCACAACAAACAACGTAAAAAAAAAAAAATAATCCAACTGTTTTTCTTAATTACATCGTATTTTAATATGTTTTATCAGCTTCTCAAAATCATGTATGTATCAGTGTGATGAATCTGATTAGCAAGGAAACAAGAAGAGTACCACTGTTGTATAAAAAGTTTCTGGTATAAAATTAGACATTCTGAATTGACAATGCATACGTACTTTCAAATACAATATTATAATAACAAATTTTATATATATTTGAGATGTTTCACGTTGTTATTTATATATATTATGTCATTTCAAGTGGGAAAAATCTGGTAAATTATTAATGGTTTGTTCAAATTTTCAAATAATAGTCCAAGAGATTTGGCTGTCATAACGCAATTTTCATGTGCCAACTCTTTCTCTGCATTGGTGCGCATAAGGCTTTTATGGTGGTTAAAAGAGATTTTTTATATCGGTGATAATCGATATAGAAAGCCTTAATTATCATATTTGTAATATTATTGTTGTGTCGTTTATTATACTGGATCGATTATACTGAGCATATTAAGTCGATAGAGTGATAATCAACATAGAAAATTTCCTAGTAGTTACACGCCTTATAAATGACATGTTCCGTGTTCGATACATATTGGACACCGACACTAATACGATACTTGTAAGACATACTATGTCTAATTTGTAAGATATTTTTTTATCTTTCATACAACAATTAAAATAAAGAACAAATTTTATATTATCACTATTTTTTTCATATTAGATATTAGATAGATAGATTATATTCATTTTTGTGTTAGTTGACAGTTTCAAACTTAACATATATATTCACGTCGTGTCCCGTGTTCTATATTTTTCCAATTTAGCCGTATCTTCATGTCTATATCTATATCCGTTTCCACATCTGGACAACGTAGATTACAAAACCGACACTCGATCATTTACATGGGATGGATTATAAACATAATAATAAATCGTGTAATAGAAAGTTGATTAATGGTGTGATTAGCAAAGAAAAAGGGTGGGGAGCAAATAGTTTGGGACTTTCCCTTTTCAAACTGAACAGCATGAATTTGTAGGGTGATGTGATGTGGCATGAGTCTGTGGTCACATAGGCTACAGTGTGCATAGCTGGTAACATATAGTTTCACACCGAATTTCTAGAAAGAAAAAAATGGTGCAATAGTAGTAAAGCAAAACAAAGGAAAGTCAAGTAACAGAAAGATTGAGATGAAAGAAAATTTGGAATTGGTCAATTTGTAAGGATGAAGCAGCCTCATGCTCAGCTACCTATGCTCAGCTAGTTGTCACTCGTAGAAAGCGAGAGCCACTAACACAGCACAAAACAAAACAAAACAAATTCAGAATGAACAACACACACAACACAACAGTTCAAAAAAATCAAACATCATCAAAATTAATTAAAAAGTGTGTTTTTATTAGAGACAAAGGGAAGTAGCTATATAGCAGAGGAAGGTTTAATTATAAGTAGCAGTAAAGTAATTAACAGTGTTGTGTTGGAGCTGTCCACGGGTCTCATCTCAGAAATCAAATGAAAATTAAAATCGTGTTTCAAAATGATTCAGTAGCACGTGAACCGCCCCAAACTGTAATTAATTTAAGACCACAAATAATTGGCTTCAATTATGTAACAACAACAAAGGACAGTGTCTCATCGCCTGCGTTGCACTGCCGTACGCTAATTCCTTTTCATCTCAATTTTTTAGGTCTCTTTAAAATCATAACACCAAAAAACATAAACATTTATGATATGATTCATCGTTGTAACATTCAGTAAATTATATGCACTCATATTCAATAATAGGGATTCCGAACGTTGAAGGAGTTTAACTTGTGTTAACATGCAGAGACTCCCAAATTTAAACAAAAATCCAGAATACAAGAGAAAATGGTGGTTATAGTTATTAATAGGTGAATTTTAAATCTCACTCGATCACACAAGATTCATTTATAAGATGAGATTCATATATTTGTATGTTGTAAATTGACTTTATATATACAGTGAGTCTTTTCACTTACTTTTCTTATGTCAAAATATATATATATATATTGGATGTGAAACTAGATATTAATTAATTAATTAATGATGTGATAGTATATGAAAAAATAGACGTAACAAATAAGAAATTTTGATAGGATAAACTCTAATCGACCGGTTATGATATTATTATATTAAAAAGTAAATTTTATTAAACTTAATTTAACATCATAAAATTAGCTTGTAAGATGAGATTTATAATCATTTATTTACTATAAATCAGTCTTAACCCTAATAAAAAACAATGGTTCAAAATTTAAACACTTTTCTTTTTTGATGAAAACATTATAATTGACATGTCCATTATTATGATAAGGGGTGAATGTTTTAGAAACTTGACCTCCATTGAAGTGGTGGAATGAGATATAAGAAAAAAAAAAGTGTGATAAAACATGATTTTTTTAATGGTAACTGTGTTAAAAAGCAATGAAAAGTAAATAGAGAAGAAGAATGAATTCTGGAATGAGTGGACAAGCATAAAAATTAGTTTTGACAGAACCAATTGGAATTTACTAAGATTATTATATATATGATTCGGAAAGGCAAAGTTTGCATTATAAATAGAATTGTTATTAGGGGCCCGAGGAAAGAAATGATCTTTTTTTTTTTTTTTTTCACCAACTATTACTACTACCATTATTTGGCCGCCCCCTTTGTCCACTATGTCACATTCTCGCACTCTCAAGTAACTTTGCAGTGTTTCTTTCAACCATGATTGATTCATTTTTTTTTTCCCCTTTTTTCTTTTACTAACTTTTGGTTGTTTTGTTTTTGTTTGTTTCTTCTCTCTGCGGCATTAAAGATGCAGACCAAGACTCTTGAATCAATATAATTATGATTAGACCAATTAGTGGCCCAATTGAAAATGATGCTCTCAATCTTGATGGTGCATGAGTCTCAAACAGGTCAACAATACCTTTTTAAAGACACCATAATACTATGCAAAATCTACCCTTTAAACAAACTGCCTCACCTCTCAACACCTATCCACCACTCATCACACTTAATTAATCTCAATCACTCGCCAACTATAACTAATCTATTAGTTATACTGCATGAGTGATTGATATCAAATTATGATATACGGACGAGTGATAAGATGATTTAGTGGTTAGATGAAAAGAAAGGAAGGAAAAGGTCGCGAGTTTGACCTTTCCTACTAACAATTTGGAGAAATAAAGTTGGTTTGGTGGATTTAGAAGAGAGGGTGAGAAAGACTCTCGGTTCAACTCTCCCACTAACAAAAATCTAACAACTAACATTTATCGATAAAAAAAACGACAAACGAAACAATTTTTGCCTAATGCGATTAATTATGTGAAGCTTAAATATGCTTAAAGACTCTTTAACATATGATATCAAAATGTATATGTTAGAAGTGAGTTTTAAGCCTAACTCAACCTCACAAAATCGATTTGTAAGGTGAGGATTGCATCCACTTATAGATTGTGAATTGACCTTATTTCTAATCGATATGAGACTTCCAACAATATCTTAATAAAAATTTGTATGTTTATCATGTCTTTCATTATAATTATCTGGATTTAGTTACGAAACATTTCATAACAATTTGATAGTTAATCCGTCACACAACTTGTTAACAAAAAATTAGCTACGTAATAGTTAAAAGGGAAATTATAACTAATATGTAACTTTTTTTAGTGTTATAAAAGACTTAGAATGAGTTTGATGGTATATTTTTATGGTTTATTTTATAAATAGGTTTTGTTAAGTTGAATTAGATTTGAAATTATTTTCTTAATATGATATCATGATCTTTTTAGTAAGTTTATTAGGTTTAGTAGAAATATATTATTAAAAATTATGTAAGGTGGAGAAGTATTATGATGCATGTTATTGGCAGAAGCTGAAAAGAGGTTTAAAGAATGGAGAAGAAGGTTTATTTAGGGTTTGAAAACTGAGAAGTGTAACTTTCCTCTTTCTGTGTGTTGCAAAATCCTTCTTCCCGATTTAGTGTATATCATGATTGAATTATAGACCATTTTGAAGGTCGGTTTGGGCTGGCCCAACAAGATAAATTATTTAAGTAGCCATCATTCTTCATGTCTTTTGTTCTCATCAAACTAATAGTCATAGCCATTCAACTTGGTTTAATTTTTTATTAAAAAACATATAAATCAAATGCAGTAATATTTAGTTTTATTTTTATTTAATATAAAATTTAAATAAAACCAAATTAAAATTTTTAACTTGGTTTGAACTCTTTTTTATTATTAAACAATTATTAAATATTTTATAATAACAATTTATTAAATAAATAATTATATTATATTTTTTTATAAGTTTTCTCTTATTCATGAATAAAATACATGGTCTAATAGTAAAAAAGTTATAATACAAATTTATTATCATGTTTTGATAGTGTAAATATTAAGAATCTTATTCATATAAATGTTTTTTTTAATGAACTTAATATATATAAATATTATATTTAAATATAATGAACAGTTTGACTATGGTGTTAATTTTCAAGCTGAATTTTGAATCGAATTCCTTTATTAACTTTAATTTTGATTATTTTCTATTTTTTTCTATTTAATTTGGAAGAGCCATAAGTTTAGGTTGTGAATTACACATAAGGGATGACGATACCTAACAAGTCTAGTTACTCATAAACCCTAGCTAGTTTCCTGTTTTACCATTCTTACTTTTCATAAAGGGTTTTATTATCTCTTTTATTTGCTTATATATCACTTTTTTCATTTATTTAATTATTCTTAAAACTCTTTTGACAAAGAGTTGATAAAGTAATTGATCACATGCTCTATTAACCAATAATAAATAAGGCTAAGTTTATATAATGTCATCTAATTGGACTATTGATCAAAATTCTGAAGGTAAAGGATTGACCACTAAATACATGTTTGGTATTGGGTTAAATTGATGTAAAATTGATTGTCTAACGCATGATCAATACGTATTTGGTTTCCAAAATTAATTAAAGGGTAAGAATTCATGTGAAATAAAAAACAACTAATTATTGTCTCTGCATTAGAGAATTAATTTTTCAACGCTGAACCAAATACACCCTAAATAAATTCTTTAATGCATTGTAATTATCACTTTAGTATGTACATTGGACAAATTTTATTACATGTCATATTACATGTAAAATTATAAGCAATTGAATTAAGTAAAATTTCAAATGAGTACGAGAGAGTCATATTACATATCATAAGTTAAACAAATCATAATAACCAGCTAAATACAAATAATTTGATAAAATTTTAAATATGAACTGGAGATTGTTTAATTGTAAAGGTTTAAGCTACTTTTTTCTTTTCTGTTCTTTTTATGCTTTGATTTTGTTCCTCGTATTACTTTTTGTTTGTTCTTTCTACTACATATTTTTCTTATTATCAGTTCAAGCAGCGATGATATATTATAATGATGTCATTTGACACCTTATTAAAAGTGTTACCTCACCATAGAGTATTACTAGAAATAATAAAAGAAACGACATTTACAGAAATTAAAATAAAAACAATTTTTTAGACTGAAATTAAAGGATTTTTAATCATAATACTCATAAATAAGATTTATTTTATTTTAGTCTTCATAAATATATTATTTTTACAAAATTAATTTTTATTAGTATTACCATATGTTGTCATCTTATTAGAGTTAATATAATGAAGGTAATTAGCAACTTAGAACAAAATTATTAAAATGAAAATCAGACAAAGGAGTACGTTGTTCCTCATTCAACAAGAGATTTTTCTATTTACATAATTTTCATTCATCAAGTATCTTTCATGTGCCATGTTTATGTTAAATAGAAAGTTCTTTAATTCACAGAAATCTAAGGGTGAGATAAAGGTTTAAATTAATGGTCACTATTATTGGTTACTGATATGTATTAGATTTTTAGTTTCTATTAGAAAAATTCCAAATATATATATATATATATATATAATTATTTTAATATATATAATTTTTATGTTAAGTTCAAAATCTAGAAAGTGTGATTTTAGTATTATTGTATGATAATTACACTGAAATTAACACTTCAGCTAAAATATTACTGCTAAAGTCAGATTCATTTTTGTATGGTAGGACAGATAGTTTATCCACCGACTAATCCAAATTTAATGCCCAAATCTTCTTTTAACTCGACATTAATACTTCACATTACTCTTAAATTTACAAATAAAAGTATGTATATTTCAATATTTTATTTAATAAAATATGTTTTTAATCACCAAACTTTTTTGCGAAATTAAAATTTATTTATATTTCAAACTTAATACATTTTGATTCTAAAATTAAAAAAAAATAAATAGATATAACTATTTTAATCTAATAATATTAATTTTTTTTACTTATTAAATAGTGTTTTAAATTGATATTTGAACTTTTATATATATAGCAGATGGTATAAACAAATTAAATGTCATTATACAAAGGTCTGAGATCAACAAAATTTAATACAATTGAATTAAATATATTTTTAAAATTAAAAAACAAAATGTATTAAATATATATATTTATTTTGAGATTGCGATACCTTCAAATTCTGGATAGATTTGATAGCTTCAAATTTCCATCTAGTTAAGCTCTTATTTTATTTACTCTCCTTATGGTGATTAGGATTTGAGAATTTTGGAAAAGTAAGACACCATGGTATACAAAAACTCATTTATTTGTGGTTTGATAGTTATGTGTTGATTATTGAAGTAACAAAAGAGATCCTAAGATGTTTTGTTTCATATGTCCTAAAAATATAAAGCAATATACCTAAGGTAAAGGAAAAATAAACTTGTAATAAATTTCAAGTTAGAATATAAAGTAGACTCTGTATCTGAAAAGTTTAGAAATTTATGAGTAATTAATTATATTAAATTGGTTGTTGGTAACTAGGGTGTGGGTTAGATCGGTCTCGACCAATTTAGATTTTCTGTTAGATTTTTTTTTGTGCTGTTCTACTATTGTGCCTTCATAATACACTGATTAATACTAATTTTGACGTTTTAAAATATATTTAAAATACTAGTGTATTTTTAATGCTCAACAGAGAACAATACCAAGAAAATCAATAAAAATTCTGAACTCAATCTTGATCGGTTTAAATGATGATTTTTTACTTAGTGAATTTGACACAATTTTAAATAACATTTGTTGAAATGATTTGAAAGTGGATTTTAAGTCTTTTAGACATAATATGCAAATGGATAAATTTTGATGATAATTAATTGGATTTGTACACTTCTTAAAGTGGTTTTATTTCTTTGGTTTGTTCATTACATTATTACATATGAAATTTGAATTTAAGACTACTTTCAAATTTAATTATTGTCGTCAAACTTTTTGTACAAAATTTTTATTGAATTGGGAGTAATGATATGATTTAGGATGGATTGTGTACGTTAGACTCATTCTTCATATCTCAAACAAGATGTGAATTTGAGAGTATAATTTTAGTTATGAAGGTGACAAAATTATATAAAAATGGAACCTTATTAAATTATTTTTTTAAGTAACTATATATATATATATAATAGTTTTAGTAAAAAAAAAATTGTTAATTTTATTTTTGCTAATGGTTCAAGTAATTGAACACATGTCTAATGTTTAGTAATTGTTATACGTGTATATTGAAAAAGAAAAAAACAATCTTAATATGAACTACTACAAATTTTAAATTTACAAAACCAAGATTCAAAGATTAAATAACACATGTAAGAAGGAGTACATTTCAATATCATTTACATATTATAATGTCAAATTCTTCCTTAATAAATACGCATGCCAATTACTATATATAAGAAACACATTATTCATTTTCTTAATGTTCAACTATTTTTATACGACAATTAGTATTTATTTATTATATTAAAAATTAAAAATATTATTGCACTGAATTCAACCGTTTATCTCTTACAATTTTATTCATATATTAAATCAAACTTTATTGTAATCATAATTGTATTAGTAATTTACAAATTAATTATACTTCTATCCACTTAATAACCCATTCAATATTACCTTAGAAAAAATAGTTAAATAATTAAAGCCTTAATTTGTAATCATGCATGAATTATGAAAAGGAAGGAAGGAGATATTTATAAAAATTGTTATATAAAAAAACATCAAATAAGATATACATCTTCCAAAATTTATTAACAAGATAAAAGTACAATCTTTAGCAGAATAGTTTAACCAAGGTTTTTCTTTTTTTAATAAAATGTATCATCCATTAAATTAAATCACATATGTTAAAAAAACAAATAAATAATTATCTTTCTGATTTATTTATTTATTTATTAATATTAGTATTTTGAAGTAGAAACGTTATCCTTACGATTTGTAGTAATGTTATTCTTTTGAAGAATCCAAACGTGTCCCATCGCAGAATCCCGTTTTCTCTCTCTCGAGCCTTGCGCTTCTTTTCTTCCATTCAAACTTCAAATGCTATGCTCCAACTTTATCATCTCATATCTTATCACATGTTTTCCTTTCCTTTTTATTTTTTATTTTTTTTCAAAACTCGTATAAAAACGTGATACATAGCAAGTACTCATCAAATTAACATCAACATATATATATATATATATATATATATATATATATATTATGGTGACAGCAACTATAGAGTCATAATCGAATTATGATGGTTAAACTCATATATTTTTAAATAGAAATAATTACATCTTAACTAATAGTTATAATTTTTGGTCAAATTTAATCCAATCATATAAGTTAAGAAAAGTAATTTTTATTTAATAAATGTAATGTTATATAGAAATTTGACGATGGATGGTCCCCATGTCTCAATAGATATAGTTATAGTTATGTTATAGGGTTGGTCCAAAATCCAAATGAGCTTGCATGTGACTCAAATGATGGTACATGAGAACATAGATTATAGCAAAATTATTGTTACACGCTATTTTTTTAGTGTAAATGAATAAATAATATGATAATATGTGATGTGATGTAATTAAAGGGAAAAAAGTGAAAGAAAAATAAGAATATTATCGAAAGTGTACGATCGTTGGCCTCTCAGCCGATAAATTGTCATCATGTCTCAACCAAGGTAACACAAAACTTTACTCACAATGTCTTTTCTCTCTTTTTCCTTTTCCTTTTTTATTTTCAATTAAACAAACCTTTTCTTATGTCTTTCTTACGTTATCATTCACGAAAGAAGAAGAAAATAAAATATTCTTTTTTCACACCCTTTTGATTTATGTTTAAGTGCTGTGTACACTAAGTTGTGAATTGTGCATCTATTTTATAATATAAAGTTTATCACAACTCATATGTCAAGGAAAAATGAGTATAAAGTTGGAGAAAATGAATAAATCCCAAGTTTAGCCTAATGAGTTGAGATTTTTATCGTATGTGATGTCCTTAAAATTTTCTATAATGAATTGATATTTTTATGTTATGAGTCGTATAATCTCAAGGCAATTAGTGATAAACAAAGAATTAGTAATGAGATAAGAAAAAGTAATATATAAAATGAATCATTAAACCTTGATAATTATAATTAAAACAAAAAATACATAAATAAAGACGAAAGTTTTAATAAAAATGGTCGAGTAAAACTATTTTTTAGGTTACATAAAAAATATTTTCCTATAATTTATTTGTTCTTTCTACTTTCTTTCAACCCATATATTCAAACACAAGTTTTTTCGGTTTTTTTTTTTTAATTTCTGTATTTTTATTTATTTCCTTTTTATTTCAGTTATAATTCAAATTAAACATTAGAGGTGCATTCATATTTCTGTACCAAAAGAAGAAGAAAAAAAACTCTCTTGTCGTTTCAAACTAATTTCTATACTAATTTTAATATTTTAAAATATGAATAATTAAAGAATTTTATATTATAATTTACAGTATTTATCGTAAATGTAAATACTTTATTTTTATAGTTTTAGTTATATCATATATATTTAATAATGCTAATTATTGTAAAATTTAATTATTAACTTATTGATACACAAGATATAGATTACAGGTTCAAATAATTCCAGAAACTTAAAACACTAAATTGAGATATATACATTAGAAAAGAGAAAAGATAGATACGGCAGATGCTGTTATTTTCCAACCAAAACTAAAATTTATCTCTCTGATGCGCATATCAATTAGATTTCATGTTTATATAATGAATTTCTATTACTGATACAGTAATTCTGGATTATCATTCACTAAAAAAACTGGTATATTGTGGAGGTTAAAGAAACCCTATTCCTTTTCTAACATGCAACAATGTGTGTTGGACCAGAAGGATGAATTAAGGTTAAGACCAAACATGCTTACTTTTGCCGGAGAAAGAAATTGTATATAATTAATCTGTTGTTTCAAGCTATTGTTATGCTGTTTACTGATATATTCTTTGTGTTATGATAGCACTTTCTAGGTTACAAACATTTTCATTTTCAAGTCGTTAAAAGAGAAGATCAAGTTGAACAAAGGAAGAATCAGGTCGATTAAAGAGAAAAAAACAAGTTGACTATAGATATAGAAGATCGTTTAAAATGAGAGAAAAAAAAATTTTAAGTTTATATAGAGGAGTTTTGTTTTATAATCTTTTTGTGTGTGTGAATTTTTTCCAACATAATATGCATCATCATCCATCAGTTGCAAACCCGATAAGTGCCTTGCTTTTGGTAACATTATTTCACGGATAACAAAAGCTATATTGCATCTATTATCTTTCCATGCACAGAATTTAATGCCTTTTTCTACTTCCTAGGGTTGCTTATACTGTTAAAATTGCATTTGTTTTTATAGGGTTTGCTGATATGACTTTTTAGAGATATATATTCTTAAGAAATATACTTTAAATTTGGTAAAATTTATATCTATTTATATATTATCTTTCGTTGATGTAGAATTTTCGATATACTTCTTATGTTAAGATATAATGAAAAACCTATGTATATATGATACGGATAAGTGTATTCTTTGATTTAGTTTAAATTATTACTATATATTTGAAAAAAGTTTATATTGTCCCACTTACATAGGATCTTATATTCGTGAATGTGGTGAGATACATGTATCTCGAATGTAAAATTAAATATTAATGAATGATTCAATAACGACTCGATAGCAAATAACATAGACTACAAATCTTGTTAAAATGTAAAATTTCTAACATTAAAGAACTATACGGAGATGAAGTAATCATGATTTGAAACTAATTATACATATATTTGATATGTATACGTTATATAAATTGAAAAGTGCTATTTCTTAGGGTTGTAGGGATGATTGTTTCTTGACATGAGGATTCATTGTGCAAATGATTGTTTGATCTTTACCATCATTCTTGCTTTAAAATTGAAGTTAAAGCAGAGGGTATTGCTGAGCTTCTGCTTTATTCACGCTTCAAGTCCAAAGGATTTTTGTGGCAAGAAATGGTGTTTGGGATGTGACTAAAAGTAATTTCTAAGCTCACGCCTAATACCTTAAACTTTTGGGTTGATTATTGCATCTTTGCATTTTTCCTCTTTTTACTATTCTCTCTTCCTTTATTTCCTTTTCTATTCTTTCTCATTATTTCTTCTGCTCCTTCTTTTTCTTCTTCTCTGTGCTTCTCTTTTTTACTTAGACATGCAAAATGCGAATATCTGTTTAAGCTTCTAATGTTTTCATATTAATTAATTAGGTAGATTCAGTGAATATCTTGTCAGAAAAAATCTTTAGTTTGGTAAAGAGACAAGAACGGTGAGAAGAGAAAAGGAATGGAAAAGAAACAAACAAATAAAAAGATTTAATTGGTAAGAAAATAAAAAAGAAAAACACTTTTTAGTTGAGATTTTTTCAAACCTGATTAATTACTAAGTTTGGTAACTGCCAAAAAATTTTGACTTCTTGTAGTTTGGAATGGTTGCACACAAACACCATTAGCATCTTCTGTCATTCATTACTCAGATCTGTCCAAAATTGAAGGTAACACATTTTTAATTTGTAGCTGATGGTCCTGCCATAAGCAAGACCAATCTTTTGGACCTTAGACATGTCAGTATTCACTAAATTTAGGCCCAATCATGGTTGCTAACTTTGTCACACACACAAAAAAAAAAAAAAGTGTTCCTTTGTTAACGTTGTCCCAAAGTTTGTTTTGTGTATTATAAATTTAGCTTTTATATATATAAAAAAGAATTGATAGGGACTCTACCCTGTACCCCTTAATATATAACAAAATAATCTAGACATACAAATATAGGTTTAATCATTACCTTCATCGATGCATATAATTCTTTCCATAAAATTAAGGTTATCATCGCCTTAAACCATCTATAAACAAGAATCCTGATATATAACAATGGAGATTTAAATAGAAAGTTTATTACGGGTGACAATGCGGATATTTCTGTACTTAACTTGTAAAATGTAGGTTAGGTTGGTTTGTTCTTGTTAAAAATGTAAGTAGAAAAATTTGACTTGTCCTATACGTAATGGCTTATGGATCTCCGGGCCAACATGTTATTTATTTATTTAAAAAAAAAATCTTGTAATAAAGTTTTCAATGTTCAATAAATTGAGAAACTTTAATGAGTTTATAAAATTAAGCAAAAACTTTGAAGAATTAAAAGATAAATGTATAATTCAACATTTTTATCATATTCATCTTCATACTTTGACACACACGACATATTCTTCAAATTTTAGCACATTCAAAAATACATAACACTTGTCTTTTCCATTTATTCAATAATTTGGATCGTTCATACAGAAGTCTAGTCCAGAAAAAAAGTAATCAATACACACACGTGCAATTTTTTTATGCGGCCTACAAATTATATGGGTCAGATTTTTGCGGACTCAATATCTCTACCTGTCCCACATTTTTTTGACAGGCCTGCCGGACCGACTCGTCGGACCAAACCACGTTATCATCACTAAAGTTTATACATCAATTATAGAACATTTTTTTATAACCAGTAATTATGCAAGATCCCACAAATGTAAGTATGAAACCCTAATCATAAACGAAAAAACAGTGTAGGGTAGGGTGCCCCTCGAATGGTGTATCTGTCTATTAAATAAGGGTATGGTGGAGAGGATGAGATATGTTCTTGACTGTGCTATTACACCACCTTCATGCAAAAGCATGTCTTCCCATTCCTCTATCTGATCCTCTCCTTTGAAATTTATTATGAGACTCTGTGCACTAAATTTATCCCATCCAACTTTCAACCATTTTATGGAGCAAATCAAATCATTTTATTGCTTAAATTTTCATATAATCAATGAATATTTCACAGAAGAAAAATCTGAACCCATGAAAAAAGATTCTTGATGAACCCGAACTTCTGTTGCGTAGACTACAATCCAACTTGGTTTGTAGTTAATATTCTTATATGCAAGGAGATTTGAAGGGGAAATAAAACTAAACCCCACCATTCAATAAGGAATATTGAACTACTTGATTTTGATGATTATTGAGAATCTAAGTTCTATATAGAGTAGAAATAAAAAATTTAAATATCATGTAAATAAAAATATATACATAAATATATTATTTTTAATATTTTGGATTAAAGATGATATATCGTTGGGTTAAATATGTTTTAGTCCTTGAATTTTGATTTAAAATTGGAATTCGTCCATGTCCGAAACTTCAATAAGTTTTAATCCCTAAACTTAAAAAAAAATGAATATAATCCTTTTAACTCAATTATGTTAACTTTTTTTTAGGTGTCGAACGCATTTCTCAGTAGATATTGAACCAGAAATGTGTCAAACAGTGTAAACAACTCCAATATTAACATAAAAAGCGTTTGACATGTAAAAAAAAAGTTAACATTAGGTTAAAAGAACTATATTCATTTATTTCTAAAGTTTATGGATCAAAATGGATCGAAGTTTCAGACATTGACGAATTTCAATTTTGGATCAACGTTTATAGACTAAAACATACTTAATCCTATATATTTTTTTATGTGAATTTGATTCAAATATCATTATTATTACGTCTCCTCTACAAATTATTTCAACAGATTAATGATTGATTAACTAGGTATGTTTTGATTTTCAAATTCTTATTTTCATTTCACTATCTATTGATGCATATTTTTTAGTGAGGGATTATTGGTATATACAATCATTAGTTGTTGCTGTCGCAAAAATTTACGAGGGATCATTTTCTTTGGTCAACGCTTTTGTTAACTCTTTGTTGTGGCAACCACTCGATTATTGGTATAAAAAATTAGGTTATGTAAGAGAGAAAGAGAAATTGAACTAATTGCATTTTTTTTGCAACTCATTTTGGAGACAGAACATTAGTATAGGGAGTTGAAATCGGTGCCTTAAAAGGAGAAAAGAATGATACAAATAAAATATGTTAAAAAATTTGGATACTCTAAGTAAAAAGATTATATTATAATTAAAAGTAACGGTGGTGATTTTTTTTTTTTGATATTTAATATTGTTTTATGGAAAGTGTAAAAAGAGGATAATAATAATAATAAGAGACACCCTGGCAAAGAGTGGCCAAGTTGTTCGAATATAAGGCTTTGTGAGTGTCGTAAAGTGTAAAAAAAAACATTATCCAAAGCATAGTATAGTGTGTGATGTTTGAATTTGATGATTGAAGAATGCACATAAAAAAGATAGTGATGGAAGAACAAGAACAAGAACAATGGAATTGATGGATATGTATAATGCGTATAAACTAGGAAGAACCTATTCATTCAATATTGCAACAAGTGAAGAAGCTAGTGTAGTCAATGTCATCCAAGAATATTGTTTTTTTATTTGTTTCTTCCTAAGTTAATATTTTCTTTTTTTAATTTCAAAATAATGGATTATATATATATCAATGTGGGTTCAACACAAGAAAAAGTGTGGGTGTGTTAAGTATCATCATGACCCGTTAATCTGCTTAAACCGGCCCGCATTATCCACGATTCATTGTGTGGATCTTTTTAAAAGTGTGTCTATATATAACTTATGATGATGTCTTCACTAATACGAGTATTATATGAATTTGTAATTATTGGATGGTCTTTTTATCAAATTTTTTATATATATGAATTTTTTTATCTTACCATTATATGATAGTTTTTTAAATTTATCTCACTATTTTGAATGTTCTTAATTTGATATCATTTTCTTTAAATAATAGGTTAACATATTTATGTCAAATTAATGGTAACGGTGTTACAATACTGATATGTCTAATAGAATTGTGACTCAAGCAATAAATATCACATGTCACTGTAGTAACATTATAATCATGAATTTGATAAAAGGAATTACATTAACGTTTTTTAAAAAAAAGAATAAACCATATTAAAAACACCCAAAATTGAAAAAAAAACAATAAAAAATGGAAAAAGCTATTAAATCTAATATATATATATATATATATATATATATATATATTACATTTTCACATTTTAGTTAAAAAACATCACCAATGAAATGATTTTTTTAACCATTAACATTATTTGGAAATGTATGAATGGAGTAAAATTTGTTGTAGGTGACATCAATTATTTAGTGGCAGAGGTCCAGTGAGCCGGACCACAATCAAATTGTAATGTTTGAACTGTTATACTATTAAGTAAAAATAGTTGTGCCATGACTAATGACTATAACTTTTGACCTAATGGTAAACTCTCGATTCCAACAATATTTAAGCAAGGGAAGGTAGATTAGATATGGATGAAACACAAACTATTAAATGTTAACTTTTTTCATTGTGACTGATACCAATGTCTAGTTCAATGCTTAAAGCCTATATGAATATGTTCTATGTAACTCATAACCGATATCTTTGGGTATTCTTATACTTGTTAGCCAATAGGAGTAGGGGTGTTAACATTGCTACAAGGTCAAGACATTTATAGGTACATGTCCCCAAATGCTAGGGAAGAGGAATGTTCATGCATCTTCAATTTGACACAAAGCATACACGAAAAACCTTCATATTTATAGAAATTTCTACAAAGGTTATTAGACAAAGGTTTTAGACGACTTTTACTCAAAGCTTGTCTTGTTGCAAAGAAGCCAAATACAATACACGATATTCAATACTTTAAGCATCATTTTGTTTACCTTGATTTGTATCCTTTCTATTTTGTTTCAATATGAGATCATGTTTCATATGTTTTCTTAATTTTGTTTATAGTTTAACTTCTTTTAGGTTCACCTTATATTGCTTTAAGCCAGTTTTATATCAATACCTATAATATATGTATATTGCTTTAAGCTTCTCTATTATCGATACCTATAATATATGTAGCCTACTAAGAGAATAATAAATTGTAATTTTTTGTAAATGAGTTTTAATACTGGTGCTCTACTTTTATTATATTCATTTTTTACCCATAAAATAAAATTAACATTAAATTTTGAAAATGACATACTAATCAATCATTTTAGAAGTGAAAAAACAATAACTAAATATGAAAATCAATAAAATTACCTACACTGAAAACATAATAACAAAGCCTTAATAATAAACACATTTTAAAAAATGTATTATAAATATTTATATATTTATACATAGTTGCCTAATGCATTAATAATGAAGTAAAGCGTTTCAACTGTTTGGTTTATTATTAATAATGCATACATAACACGTTACACAAAATGTGGATCTCCAAACCTAACGGATGAATTAAGACAACGACGTTACCTTCAGCTTCCGTCAATTGTAGAGTGTAGTTGGCCATTCATTTATATGCCTTCTTTCACTTCTTAAGTTTTAGGGTATAAAGAACAGAATATTCACCCAACTTTTCTTTTTTTTTCTTCATTTTTCTTTTCCACACTCTTATTATGATATTTTTCGTATATATTTCAATGGGTTCAGCAAAAATTTTAATTAAATTCGAAACTGTTCCAATCATATCGGAATTGATAGAAATTGGTCCCAACAATGCTCAACTTTGGTCAAGGGATTTTGGTTTAGAGTATTTATTTTGATTGTGCTACATTTATAAAATTTATTGGGTTAGATTTATTGTTTGGCTAAACTTAGGAAAACAAGAAAATTAAGATATCAATATTCCAAAGATTAGAATTAGAGTGACACCACTTTTGTCATATTTCCTCCTTAATTACTTCATTTTTCTTCCATAGAAGGTAGAAAATCCTTATTATTATTTTTTTCAAATTAAAGTAACCTTTTGCTAATTTTAAGATTGTTCAATAGTTACTTCAACAACAATAACGATCTAACGCCTTCAGTTTGTCATGTTAAGAATTTAAGGTAAATGATTAGTCTATTATTAATAAAGAAATATTATAAACGTGTTATCTTCAATTTTTGGATTGAAAATGATATTTGATTTTTTATGATATTTTTTTTTTTCAAAAAGTTCTTATAATTATATCAACGTTGATGATTTATCTTAATAATGGTACAACTATAATATACAGTAAGTGAAAAATCTTAAAAGTTTAAGGATTTTTTTTTATTTAAAGTCTTCCTTTTCAAAAACCAATTACTTTACGATTTTTAATTGAAAACTGTATCATGAATTCTTGATCAGTACACATTTCATTCTTACAAAATCTTTTCCATTTCTTTTTTAAAAAATAATATTTTAATCTATTTTTTTGAGCTATTTTTAACCTATTGTTTCAATCATCATTAGATCATCTTTTTTTTATTTTTTTTAATAATGTGATGTGATGATCTAATGGTGATTGAAATAATGAATTAAAAATTGATAAAAAAAGTGAATTAAAGTATCACTACCTTTTTTTTTTAATAACTTATCGTTTTCTAAAGAAAAAATTTTGTTTGATATTATGATTTGACATCTCAAAGATAAAATAATCTCCATAAAATTTAACTTTTTAAAAGAAAAATGAATAATAAATAAGAATAATATTAAATAATAATAAAAAAAAGTAATGTCAAAATATCTGTCTTTTACCAAGTAATCTGTGGATATAATGTTTGCTTTTTCACATTAGTAATTTTGTTATTAACATATGGCTCTTGAATCAACTTCAATTATAATTGCAAAACCATGAATTGCATATGGAACTCATAACATAACTAGAAAACTCTAGAAACCTGTTGAAAAAAAAAAGGTCATAATTGTTGTGCAGCACAGTAAAAAGGTTCACAATTGACAGCAGAGAATAGAACAGTTCCAGTGGAAGCTGGGTATTATTAACAATCATAGACATTTTTGGAAAAGTCAAGGATGAATAGCTTCATCACATGAAAACAAAAAGATCACTGAAATTCTACATTAATATAAGGAACAGATCAATAGAATTGTGACACAAAACCCAAATAATTATCATGCTACACCTACCATTCACTGTACTTATATTATTAAAAAAGTTTAAGATAAAATTAAATAATACTGGTGATGTTTGTGCACCCTAATTCTATTTAGAAAAGTGAGGTGAAATTTTTATTTGAGATTTGAAACGTGACACTCTTTGATTGGAGAGACAATAGAAAATTCCCATCTTAGACTATTAAGGTTTCTAAAAATCAACAAAACTAAATCTTAAAAAACTCTTTGAGGTTGTTTCCATCTCCAACGAAAGTAGTATATTTTCTTTCTCTTTTGAGGAAAAAATCTACAGCAAGAAGAAGAAGAAGTGAACGAGTGAGTGAGTGAGTGGGTGAGTTATGACGATTTGACCATATTTATGCATCTCAATCACTTCCCACTTTTCATAAGCATTACACAACTAAACCCCACGCTTCCTTTATTCTCCTTCTTCTCAAAACTTCACTTCATTCTCTCACAAAAAAAAAAAGAAATCAAACCTTTAAACCATGAAGATCCAATGCGACGTGTGTAACAAACACGATGCATCGGTCTTTTGCACCGCCGATGAAGCCGTCCTCTGCGACGGCTGCGACCACCGCATCCACCACGCCAACAAACTCGCCTCCAAACACCAACGTTTCTCTCTTCTTCGACCCAAACAACACCCTCTCTGCGATGTTTGTCAGGTACAAAAATGCTAAAACAAAAACAAAAATGCAAAAAAAAAAAAGAAACTTTTTTTGTTCAGATATTTGAAATTGTTGAAGATGGTTTCTTTTTGTAGGAGAGAAGAGCCTTCACGTTCTGTCAGCAAGATAGGGCGATTCTGTGCAGAGAGTGTGACGTGTCGATTCACTCTGCGAACGAACACACCCTTAAGCATGATAGGTTCCTTCTCACTGGTGTGAAACTTTCTGCTTCTTCTTCATCGCAGGAAACCCCTTCTCCTTCAAACTCTGCCCCTGATTCTCTTTTTCACGTTTCGAATCAAAAAACAATACCTTTATCTTCCACCGTGAGTAAGGTTGGTGTTGAAGCAATGGGTTCCGCAAGTGCTAGCAGCATATCGGAGTATCTGATAGAGACTCTTCCTGGGTGGCAGGTTGAAGACTTTCTCGATTCATATTCTGTTGCCTTTGGTTTCTCCAAGGTTTCCACTTTCCTCCTTTCTCTCTTCTTTCGATCATCCAAATCCATTCATTCATCTATTCTATTACATTGAAAACATAAAAATGGTATGTTTTCTGTGATGGATCATTTGGGTAATACTATACACTTTGATGTGATACTACATATGTTACCGGAAGAAATTTCAATTCTGATAGTATTTCTAAAATTGTTATGCTGAATAAGTGAAAACATTAAAAGGGTTTATGAAACTGCATGAAAAAATTGTTTTTTTATTTGTTGGATCTGAGATTTGATGAACTGCAGAGTGATGAAGCGTTGCCACGGTTTGATGGTGACATGGAGAGTCATCTGGGTTCTTTCTCAACAGAGAACGTGGGAATATGGGTTCCTCAAGCGCCGCCACCTCTTCTGAGTTCTTCACAGATGAACAGAGTGATTGGTCAAAACGAAACCAACAACATCAAAGGTAGCAGCAGATCGAGGTTGAAGGATGATAATTTCACTGTGCCACAGATTAGTCCTCAGTCAAATTCCAAGAGAGGAAGGTTTCTGTGGTAGAAACAAAAGAAGCCTCAGTTTCCATATCTCATGAGCAAGAACAACCTCTTTCTTTTGTTTTGTTCTTAGGTTACTGTCAATGTTTTTAATTTAGTTCTGTGTTCTTCCTCCTTCATCTTTCCCTGCTGGTTTTTTGGTTTTTGATGAATCTGTGTAACTTTCTGCTGGTGATTGTAAATACAAACTTTTCCAAATGCATGTTATTTTTGACACATGTTTAGAAGGGAAAAAGTGTTATATGCAGAGAGAATGTAATGTAAGACATCTCCATCATCTCATACATTTTAAGACCATAATTGAAAGAAAAAAAAAAGTAATAAATTTGTTTTACCCACTAATATATAAGATATTTTGAAAATCATAAAAAGACACTGAAAATACTTGTATGGTTTTGTGTAAGTTGAAGACAGTGATAAGTATGGAAAGTTGGTGGTAGTGAGAGTGTGTTCTTAGTAGTGTTGAAGGAGAAGATGATTGCAGAGATGAAGATGATTTGATGGTGATGGAATTGGGTAAAAGATAAAGACAGAGAGAAGGGTCACGTTTGGTGAAAAGGGTTTGAATGGATGGCACTCAACATAGAAAATTCATTTGTAGGAGCAATTGTACCTTCTTTTTTTGTTACCATCTCCAAATGGAATTGTCTTTCAATTACCTTTTTCTTTCTTATTTATTTTTTTTACTTAAATATATTTTTGTTCTTTTAACTTTTAATAAAAATTGAAATTAATTTTTTTTTTAAATTTTGATTCAATTTAATTTTTCAATTTTAGAAATATTTGAATTTTAATTTAATTTTGTTAAGTTTATTTGACGTTTCAAATACGTTTCATAATAGTATTTGAGTTATTTATATCATTTGAAAATTTTTATCTCAACATTAGTTGAATGTTAGTTAAGAAATACATTCTAAATATCAAATAAATTTAACAAAATTTGATTAAAATGACTAAATTCAAATATTTTTAAAATTAAAAAATTAAATTAGATTCAAATTTCAAAAAAGAACTAATTTCAATTTTTACAACAAATGAAATATTATTGAAAAAACATAAACATATCTCAGTCCTCTTATTTTGTTGTATGTTGTATTTTGTATTTTATATGGTTTATTAATCTTTAAAGTTTGACTTTCAAGCTTTAGTTCGATATATTTATCTATTTGCAGTCTAAATTTTTTTAAGTTATCTTAGTATTTTAATAATACATCTTATTACCCGATCCAAACTATTTGATCAAAGTTGGAATAATTCTATTTCGAAGAGACATGTACACTAAAATAATTTGATCCAAACAAAATACATTAAAACATACTATTACTTTTATGAATAATAAACATATATAATATAATCAATTAAGATGTGACTCATATAATTACAGGTCATTGATATTTTAAATACTTCATCAGTTGTTTCAATATTTAATGTCTATGTACGGTTTATTTTCGTGAAAATAAAAAACAAAAAAAAGGTCAGATATTTCTTTTATATCTATTCTCACCTCTTCTTTTATGCTATCAAACTGTACATTTTCTACTATTATCTGATTTTTCTTTTGGGTTTTCCTGTCTTAAATTTTTTTAATGAATCGTTTTAAATAAAATATACTTACAAAATGAGAATAATATTTACTATAAATTTCAAAAATATTTGTTGTTTAGTTAAATAAATTGTATATAAATTAAACAGAATTTCTTAGACAAATAAACCTTTTAGTACATAATTATTTTTATATATATGAAATTCACTTTAAAATAATATATATGTGGACATAAATAAAGTGATTAAAAATGTTGGAGAGAGCTAATCCTGAAATTATTAATCTATAATTATTGATGAGAAAATAATAAAAGAGATTCTAAAAAAACTTAAATAGTTTATTTTGTAAGAATGTTGTAGAAGATTGAAATCCGTGCATGTGGACACAATCTGACTTCTTGTATCTGCCATGCCTGCTCTGCTCCAACGTCTCAGGACAATCATTACTGTATTGATGGTACCATAAATAACGCAATGCCCAAACCCTAAATTTTCAACTTTTATTAAATTCACTATTTTTATGCTGTCAAACAATATTATTTAATAAACTGTAAAAAGGGTATAATATAATCCATAATAAAATTGTCAATTTCTTCTCCAAGGTAGCCATAGATATTTATATCATATGGTCAGAGAATTTTAGATCAAGAACTAACTTAATCATATCTATTGGCGGAAGAAAATACAAGTTTTGATGGAAGATGCACAATCTTTTGCAATTTAGTTTTTATTTGGGTTAAGTAACTAAAAGGATTTAATATTACATGGGATGGGAAGATACAAGAAAATATAGCATTAAAAGTGATTGAAATTATTTTTTAATCTAAAGTCTTAATTTCTAATCACTAGTATTTTTTTTACCATTGTTGTTTTTAACGAAACACATATACTTAAAATTTTTGTCAGGAAGACTTTTGATATAGGGATCATACTATCTGAGCCGATCACTAAGACTAACCATCAAATCTGATACTATTGTTAGGTCTTTAGAGAAGAAGGTTCACTCAAAAATACAATACCAATAAAACCCAAGTCCAATTACATCAATGATTGACATCACTTTCAACTTAAAACCCTAAAATCTTAAAGCAATGAGTTTAAGAATTTTCATCCTTATATAATATTTTACTTTTTTATTTATACCTAATGTAAGACTTAGACTCACACTTAAATTTTCAACTCTGTTAAATTATCTAATCGTTCTCACAAAAATGCAAATAAGAAGTGTGGAGAGCCACTTTTCTAAGTTCAAATCTATATAAAAGAATCATACTATCGTTAATTCAAAATTTGTAAGATAATAGATTTATAATTTTTTATTCTTTCAAAAAACGATAACTAAAAAGATACAATACCAATAAAACATAATCATACTTTCGTAACAGATAGACACTACCACCGTTTCAACACAAAATCTTAAAAGACAATAAATTTATAATTTTTTACTCTCACATAATTTTTAATATCCTTTCGACTTCAAACTCAGACTTACTTAAATTTTGAAACACAAAATTATATGAAAAGTACAAACTGAACCAAGAGTCTAAACTAGATGTTAACATAATTTCCTACGTTACAAATGCAATACACATAGTTATAATCTTGATGAACACAATTTTGAAGTTGTATCCACCTTAAATCATTGGGAAGAAATAAAAATAAAAATGAGTTGAACATATTTGAAGAAGAAGTATAGGTATAGGGTAAATGTCAAGGTCGACGACGACAATGAGCCTTGCACATATGTAGACAATCATAGAAACAAGGTCCACCACAGTGAAGAGGACAATCCAACCTCATACCTCCGCACCTTGTTCTTCCCATGCATTCTGCAAACTCTCCCATTATATACTCTTTTCCATTTCCATGTCTATGTTTATGTCTATGTCTTCCTTCCCCTCCACAACCCCATTTCCACCATCCACCTCCTCCACCACCCCACCCCCATCCACTCCCTCCTCCACCGCCGCCGCCGCCACCACCACCTCCCCCACCACCCCATCCCCATCTAAACCCTCCACCACCTCCTCCTCCTCCTCCTCCTCCTCCACCTCTATAATTATCTTTGCTTGTGTTGAACAAAACTTCATTCAAGGAAGCATTGTGTTTTCCTTTTGGTTCATGGTTTTCACCTTCATGATGTGAGAGAGTTGCTATAGTAGTGCCATTTTTCACCTCTTCACCTCTATGGCCAACCATTGTCGCTACAAGAAGTAAGAAGAGAATCCGAAAATTTCTCAAAGGCACCATCTTTTCTTCTGATAGACAAAGAAAAAGGGAATGTTAAATATGTAGTGTGGTTTGTTTGTGACTGTTCAATATATGTTGTTCCATCAACAGGTCCACACTTGAGAGGATCTGCGTATAAAAAACTTGAAAACACTTTAGGTAGTAAAAATTGAGATGACTTAGTATTCACTTTGTCCCCACAGCCAAATATCTTGTTCAAAAACTTCATCTCTTTGCTTCGGCTTGTTTCTCTAATCATATTCTGCCACATTTGCCCCATTCTCCAATGGAGTGGAGATATTTCCAAATCCCTCAAAACATACACTGCGATGCTTAACGATTATTTAACTATTAAATTTTGGTAACTTTTTTTTACAACTTTAGATGACATTTTTTAAATGATTTTATATTTTTCATTTTTTTATTCTCAATATTTTAAAACCACTTAAAAAATATAATCTTATATTATAAAAAAAAATTATCAAAATTTAGTAATCAAAATATCATTCTCCTTAATTAAAAGCTTTAAGAAATTACCTTTTGAAAGTTTGGTCAAATATATAATAACAAAATTTTCACGATAATAATTGTAGCAGTTAAGATTTCCTAGAACTGCTACAATTGTTATTAGGAAGAAGAGAAAAAACACTCGTTCCGTTAGCATAATTAAAATTTTGCAGTATTATTATGAACACGATCTTTCTGGTTCAATAAAGAGGAAAGAACAAGGGATAAGTGTAATTTTAATCTTTTAACGTGATTTAGATCGAAATTTATCTTACATTTTGATCTTCAATTTTAAAAGTAAATTGATATAGTATTTTAATCTAATTATATTAAAAAAAATTTACTTGTGAAACGTATTTTATACTAACATTTGAAATATTTATTTTATATCACAGTCTTGCAAATCAGACCCATCTTTATGTTTTTTTGTGAGATCGTTATATAAAGATTGTTGATGATCAGGGAATTTAATTTAGTGAATAGAAGAAGAGAAAGGCATGCATGATGTGCAAAAAGCATTTGGATAACAATGGACCCTCCTCTGATAGCATATCATGCACCATTAACATACGTCCTGCTATTTGCTTCACCTTTAAGGCTACTACTCGGAGAACGTATATGAAAAGATATTCTGCATATACCATACTTGAACATACATTATTACAAAATACATGCTTCATTCCTCCGACCATCCATGTGATATGTATTATTATATCAACGCAACCAACTACATGATCAATTCTTTTTGGTACAACCCTATGATGCCAACAACTATATCACTCATTCATTATCCTTACAATCTACCATTAAAAAGAGTTATTAACAAGATACAATCTCATAACGTAATGGCTACATATGATGACCCTACGTCCTATTTTAGAGAAAAATATTGGTTCAGTATAAGTCACTATCTTGAAAAATCAAATTGTAACTAGTGATTGAAAAGTGTAATGCTTGGTTTATTATTATCGTAGACATAATGAGTCAGGCACTGAAACGATAAATAATTCACGACAGTGAGGTACTACTACTGTAAAATTTTAATGAAATTAGATACTGAAGTGGTTAATTACAATCTCAAGCTTTGGATTTATTCATTTCCTAATAATCTAAACATGGAGAATACGACAGTTTCCTTTTCATTTCTAAACAAATGCAAGTAAAGCCAGTATTTATGGCTTGACTATGATACGTGCTTCAAATGTGCGCACCGTTTAAAAAAGAAGTGCATGGATAAAGGGTGATGGATTGAAATTGGAGTGTGATTACCTAATAGATATACATACGAGTTATAAAACAATAACATACTTACGACTCAAGGACAGAGCCTTCAACAATTTTCCATCCTGGACCTGAAAAAGACATCTCATATCTTGTTGTGTAGGTTCTGCTGTTAGAAGCATCATGTTGTGGATGGCCTACGGCATTTAGGTGAGTAGACTCTGTGAGAGTTGTTTCCACCACTGCACGCTGCCCATTCTGTGATATGGTCACACTATCGATGTTGAGGTCCTCCAACATGTACTCATAGGACCACCCACGCTCTGCAATCTCAGCTGCACGATCAGTCCATACCTTCAACATCTCACCGTCCAAAACCTACCAGGTCATAACTTTCAGCAAAACTTCGTACACAAACAAATATAATTGCCTCAAGACAGTTGCCACCAACAAAATCAACACAATCTTTTTACTGGTCCAGGAAAAAGAACATACTACAAATAATAAAGTACATTCTGAAGTTGCCTCTAAATATCCCATAACATGGGACTTTGCCAAAATGTGATGATGATGCGTTTAATCGCCTGTAAGGGCTCATGTTATAATTTATAGTATTTGACCTGATTTGGAATTTCCGATCTGAAATAAAATTTACAAAGGTTCCTTCTCTATAACATTAAAAGGATGATGGAAATGCAACAACCATCTAAATCAGTGTGAGAGTTGGATAGCAAAGGGAGCAGATTGAGAAGGGAGAATAAATAGTTTATTAGTTTTGTATAAGGTGTTCTGCTCATAAATAGCCATCAGTGATACAAGCAACCCAGCCCGTTCAAAAACAAAAAACATAAATATTATGTAATTATATTATCTACATTAACAATAATAGGTCTATGGACAACCAGGGTCATCCAAAAATCATTGAGACCAGCCTACAATTACCCTAGTTTATTAACTTTAGGGGATTTTTCAGTGGCCGGATATGGAGCCCCTATCATGTGTGATTGAAGGAGTAGTTGGTTTATTATAAAGATTGTGTAGTAATCAGTTTTTAATATCCGTAAAACAAAATATAAAAGTGCTTCCTTTTCAGAACTCCAAAAGCATGGCCTACATGATAATGCATCATACCAATTGAGAAAAAGGTAAACAAGCTAAAGATGAATAATTGCACAGGTGTGACTGCATAATTGCCAGATTTAACATAACCAAGGGGGGAAATCAATTTACATAGATCATACCCTCGCTCCAATATGCAGATAAGTTAAATATTATACCTCCTGCAATCTTTCTAGGCAATGGTCAGGTCCGAAAGCTTGGGATTTTATACTTTGCCACTTGCGAACTAGAGCTTCTGCAGCCCTTGCATCCATTTTTGGTAGTTGAACTCCTTTTTCTCCATCTCCCAATGAATCTGTGCAATAATAAGCAATCAATGCATGAAGCCATGATTTTTACCCTATGAACTTACAAAAGCTAATTTTGGATATGCAGCAAATAAATCATTCAGATCATCTATAAGAAATTATAAGGATTGATCTCCCAAATTGCAGATATCTCCGAAAACCATACCTAAGTTGACAGTATCGGATGAGATTGCTGAACCAGTCATTTTATGAAGCACGGGCGAGCCATTCCTAGCAGGTAAAAACTTTAGACCAGCCAAAGTTACAAGTCCAATTACAACACCAGCACACATGATCTGAACACTTGCATTTTTAATTTCATCGGTAATAAATTCACCTTCAGTTGCCTCAGCAGTATTTTTTATTCCAGAAACATCAACACTGACAGAAGAATCCCCATCTGATAATATCAGAGGATTCTCACTTCCAGAAAAGCTAAAATCATCTTTCTCACTGTTTTCTAGATGTTTCACAATTTGATCTTCAGAACCAACAGGAAACACCTTTTTCAAAGCATTTATTACACTAGCCTGAACCTGGGTAATGACAGCAGTAGCCTCAGCTCCGATTTTTACTATGGCTGCAGCAGCAGCTAAGGGTGAATGGCCAACACCCTCCAGCCTTTCTAGATATCTAAGCACTGTAGGGTCATCATAATAATCTCCAAGCTTGAAACTTGATTCTTTTGTATCTCTAAACCTAGGAAACACCACCTCCATCAGCCATGTTTCTAACAATTTACAGAGTCCGGGAAGATCACTGTCTTCATCCCCCTTTGCATTTTCCATAATAAATTCTATAATAGATGGGTTTCTATAAGGAGAACTATCGGTATCTAGTCCCAACCATGACCTACATTCATCGAGCTCCCCAACAAGCAGTGCACAAAGACCCCTTTCTAAAGCAAAATCAATCTCTCTCTTCTCACTGGGAGTATAAACAGAGGGAGCGTTCCTCAAAGCTGTAACCTTAGTCTGTTGAAGTTGTTGGAACAAATTATCAGCATCTTGGATAAGATGCGGCTTTTTACCCACAAAGGCTTGTGCAACAAGAGCAAGTGCCACTCCGTAAGCTTCAAAACTTTCAGCTGGAATATTACTTGGTGTGGCAACAAAAAGTTCAACCTTCAAAAGAAGATTTCAGGATAACAAAAAGATAAATGTAAATTCATCTATTAGTTGACAAAGAAAAATAGAAAGAAAAGTCTGAAAACTTTATTTAGGAAAACCTGTTCGGATGCTGTCATGTGTAAGAATGCCTCATTCATGAAGTCTTCACGGGTGTAACCCCCAGCAATGGCAGCTGCACCCCCTCCTCCAACTGCCCACAAAATGTTACGAACACCAAGAAGACCTTCTTCTCTCCGCGTTCGATGTTCATCATCAAGCGGCAAGGCTAAAAGTTCCAAAACACAATGTGGGGTTATCTCTTCTAGCGTCTCATCTATTTGAGCTTGCAAATCGGGAGCTAGGCTGGTTGCTCCTTCTTCCTACATAATCAGGGAGGTTATTGTGCAGTATATAGCAATGCAAGTACAACATAGAAATCTTCAAGATACATTATTATATGCAAATTATGTTATAGCACATTAAATACAAGAAAATTTATAAATTTAATAGTACAAAGCTTCAAAAGAAATTATATACTAAATGCTTTTCATTCACAACAGGTCTCTAAGACCATTATTGTCTATACAAAATGACAGTGGCTTGGTTTGATATGACAACAGCAATCTATGAAATCATCAACATGATAACCTTTCCACATTGGAGGTTCAAAATTGTATTGGAAGAATAAACAAGAGACACAGTAGATGAGGCTCAAGATAGTAGTGCCACCCCGAGAGTCTATTTCTGACCCACAGGTCACAACATTGCAACGTTACCATTGGACATTTGCAACAATGCTTGCTCTCATAAAATTATGACGAAAGAATGGACCAAATTTAAAATGCACATGCTCTATAGCTTGTTAGCATTCCCCCAGTATTTAATGTGTTACTCCCTCCATTCTTTATCATTGTCAGTTTGGAAGATGATTTTTGTTCTTATTTGTCTCTCCTTTTCAAAGCCAAGTATAATTAACAACTACTTTGTCTATTATACCCTTCAATAATCTAATTCTTGACAAATTTATACAATTGCAGTAAATGAGTAAAAAATGATGGAGAGAATGCTAACATAACTAAGGAGAGAGAAATAAGTTAACTAGAGCAATAATAGAGAAGTTAACTGGCATATGTGCCATTAAAAACACAATTTAAATGGTGAATATAAGTTATCATGGCCTTAGAATGTCATATCAAGAAGTTAAATTGTAACAGAATTTGTGATTCGACAGACACCAAATATACATGAAACTTTGTGATTCAAAACACTACAAAGAACCTTTTTACTATCCATGCATAAATTATTTATTCTATGAACTACTTACTCAACGTTTAAAGAAGCAAACAGAACATATAGGACTGTGAATCACCTGCAAAAGCTTCAATGCCCTCTCAAGCATCTCACAAGCTGCAATGAAATCTGGTTGGGGCAAAGCCATGGCATCCCTTGAGAAGTCAACAAAAGCAAGCGCCATAGCCAACACAACATCCTGCTTGAACGTCTTCGGCAACCTCTCTCTAAGCAAACCCTGCCCAATCTCAAGCACAAGCTCCGGCTCTCCGGCTTCCTGCAACACGCACAACGCTCCAGGAACCTGCCAACCAACCCCTTCAGCTATCAGTGAACCAACTAAAAATCAAACTACATTACGTTAAAAAAAAAATAGAAAATAGAAGAAGCCATGGTTACAGTAATGGTCCCTGCCATAGACATGTTAATTTTTCTTCGCCTTGCACAAGTTCAATTGTTCAATTTTACATTCAACATTTAAAAGAAACACTCATCAAAAACTCTATGCATCGCCAAATAAACATTTCTCTTAGCGACACAAATTCCACAATTAAAATAATGATATCAAACCCGCTAAAAAGAAGAAAAAAAATGGAGACGTCAAATTCACGAAAAATAACTACAGTAAGAGAATTAAAAGTTCAATTAAGCTAAATAGAGTCAACTACTTTGTCGAAAGGGATTTGAGTGAGAATGGCGGCGTCTTCATCGTCGACGAGGCCTTGATTGTACTCTCTTCTGGAAGCAGGATCCGCTAGGGTTTCGCACGCGGCTTGGAGGATTTGGCGGCGGCTAATTAACGCTTCGTTGCTGAATGCATACTGAGGAGGCTTCGAGAACTTCGCTTCGTAGGCTCTGCGAATGCCGTCCCCTAGAAAATGCGACTCCGCGCCGAGTATGCGGTACAGGTCGAGCGGGATGGAGACGTAGCGCTCGGGCGGGTCCAGTCGCGGAGGGACGGAGGAGGGGCTCAGAGTGGCGGTGGCGCCCGATGAGGCGTCGCCGAGGAATTGGAAATCGGCAATGAGGCGCTCCGCCCATCTGCTGGTGGCGCAGGTGGCGGAGAGAGAACCTCCGCCGCGGCCGGCGACGGCGGAGGAGGAACGGGGCTTATTAGGTTTTGTAAAACGGTTAATTGTTGGGTGCGGAGCGCAGAGAGCGAGGCCAACGCGAGGTAGCAGCGTTTCCATTACACTTAAAACCCTGTTGTTTGCTACACTCTACTCTCTAGAGCATGTCGCAATGAAAAAGGTTTTGAACAATTTTATATTTTTACACAAATTGGAAATTTAATAAAATAAATGTGAATTGGATTAAGTAGAATGTGGCCAATTGACCTGTTACTTTATTTCAGTACTGCTACCATAGGTCATATATTAATAAAATATTGTTTTTGTAACATATAATTGAGTTGTTTAAGCACTTTTTTTTAATTGTTTAGTATTTGCATTAATGTAAGTGAGAAATGTGAAATCTTGAAGAAAATTAGATATATTATAATTTAAGAAAGTTGGCCTCAATAGAATTTTTAAGTGGATGGAATTGTTTATGAAAACCATTGGATAAGTTCTCACTGGTAATTAGATTTGATTATTCACTGTTTAATTCAATCATACATAAAAGATTAATTTTGTTCTTAAACAACATAAAATATTAACTTTTATTTCTAATCAAACACACGCTTCAAAAAGCAAATAATAATTGGAATGGAATGTACGATAATTAACGTGTTTCGTGAGACTGATAATATTATAGAAATTAATATTATATTTTTATATTTTTATTATGATTTTAAGAAAAATGAATTATGATATATTTAATTTATTTTTGATGTTTAGTTTAAAGTTTTATGTATTTATATTTTTGTTTTTATTTTATTTTATTTTATTGTATGTGTGTAGAAAAAAAAAAGTACGCATATTCCTTTCTATTTTTTATAATGAAATTAAAAAACTAAAAGAATAGAAGTTATGTATAAATTTTATTTAAAAAAAGCGAAGAAATTATGCTTGATATATGCAATTTCAATTTAAAAATAAAACAACACAAGTTGTTTGTCATAAAAGACTACTTAAAAAAATATTAGTCATCTTTATCGTAAAAATTGTAAATTGTCTTTGGACAAGGTCAATAAAAAAATGCTAGTCATATTTGTTTCATATGACTTTAATTAATTCAGACCATTAACCAAATTAAAATTGTGCACCTCGAATACAGTGTGCAAAAACAAATTTTGAAAGTTATTTTTTGCCAACAAAAACTCCTTTGGAGTTTTAAATTTAAAGTTCAATTCGCAATTTTTAAATACAATTTCTTTGATATAAAATCATTCAATTTTAAAACACGACTTACTTATTTAAATAACAAATTTTAAATTTGGTTATTCCGGTAATTTTTGTGAAAGATTATACCAAAATGGTATACTTTCCTATATTTGATCCTTAATAGAAAATTTTCAATCTAAGATAATACATTTCTGAATAATTTAACTGATTTAAAAACTAATTATTTCTTTTCGAATAAGACTTTCAACATAAATAATTTTCTCCAAAATAATTTAAATCAAACATGCTGCAAGAATTCTCGAAAAGTCTATCTTTTTTCATTTGGAACACTTCAAAAAAAGCAAAATGGGGCCAAAGGTCTTGCCTCTTCAATACAGCCAAGAAAAATGTGAAAGATAAGAAATAACAAATATACTCTTCACTCAAACATATTACATTATTTAAATTTCATTTTTTTTTTCTTATTCTTCAACCAAACAATTGAGATTATCAAAAAATAACAGTATACAGGTAAACAGATATCGTATTTACATTATAGTTGTAGTTGATTATAAATTTTCACTTATAACACAACAAATAAACAACCTAATAACAAGTTATAATGAACACATTTTAGTAATAAGATTTATATTACAGGTCATTATTTTTTAAAATGCCCTTTGAGATGAAAAAACCACTTAAGCATGACAGGACATGGCTTGAATTAAATTAATTAAGGAATTTAATTTTTGAAACAGTAAATAATCACAGACAGCACTGCACAGGAAAGAGATTATACTCTATGCTGAGATTATCCATTCAGGAAGGGATTCATGGTCTGGATCAGAACTTAGAAACCTGCGGCAAGCGTAAAACACAGCTGAATGAAAGCCACTTGGGTTGTCAATGAACACAAAGTGCCCGGCCTGTTACAATTGAATGAAGTTTGTTAATCTAAATAAGATTGAAAAAACTACACTATTTGGGGGAAATGGAGAGAGTGAGATAGATACCTGAGGAACCCTAAGTATTTCACAGGGAACCTTCATATTTTTGCGAGCTTCTTGAGCTCCTTCATAATTCATCCAGTCCTGAAAACCATATATGAAAGTTGTGGGAACCTTCCACTCTGATGCCCTGTGAAACCAGAAAAATGAAGTTTAAAAACTTCACACATGCCGTGAGAACATGCAGTAGTACACCATGTGTAAGAGAAGAGTAGATAATTCGATGCAATACACTGATAAAGTTTTGACACAACCACTGCTAAAGCCAATGGTCATATGGCACAGCCGTAGAAAACTACGTACTCAATCAAACCTTCATAATACAGAATTTTGGATATTCACATAGGATTTTCAAACCATAGAAAACTTCGATTTGTCTCAGTCTCGTTTCATATGATAAAGTAATTATCATCTGGAATCTGAACAACCTTCCAATTAGAGACATTGTATTTTGATGTCGAAATGCAGAAATGAAATGTTAATTCAATAATCAGTATAAGAGGAATGTGATCAACAAACCTGTCAAGAAGAGGCGACCTCGGCAGTGCTCCAAATGAAAATAGATATTTTAAGCACAGCTCGCCACTAGCTTTTGCTGCTAAAGTATGGTAAACATAATCTGCAGTAGCAAAATAACACTGAGTACTCCAAAAAAGAAGGGAAAAGAAAAGATATGTACCCTCACAACTAAACCATGTATGGTTATCTACGTCCAGCGTACCTGTCAGTAATCCTGATTCAGATTCTGTCAGCATTTCTCCAGTTGTATGTGTAACAAACCTGGCACTGGTATACTTGCGGACCATATCAGGACCCCAAGGACCTAAACCCCTGCCAAAAAATATGAGAAGAAAATATTAAACAGAGATAACACTATACAAACAAATGTTAACATGTGAAAAGAAAAACCAAAAAACAAAAACTGTAAATCACATTCTCTTCTATATTTGTATTCCTGTGATCAATTCTCAACTTTTTCTTTAATCAACCCCTTTTCTCTACAACCAACTCCCCAATATATTTAATAGGAATATTATGATTCAAGAATTCGCTTCACCAGAAGTTAGGTTCAATATGACAGACTAGACCAAGCAAAAACTGTTCTATCCAAAAGTATTTATATGTCCATGACTTGACGGATTATATTTAATGCCACCAATCATTCAATAAAGAGACAATGTGAATTGAACTCCATATATGCCTACTTCAGTAACAATGCCATTAGAAAACATAACAAAGAATCCGAAGTACAGACGTGAAAATGTGGATAAATATATGGTGCATGTTATCATCAGATATAAAATTAATTTTAATAACAACTTACTTGAAAACATTTTAAAGATTTTGGTGTCCATGCATGCATCTAGTGATCACCACATTGTTGTAATGAAATATCAGACGCAGCAATTTAACAAACATTTGAAACCCAATCATTTAGAGAGATGATATACAAGCATGCGATACACCACCAAGCCGAAAAAGAACTGAAATGATAAAGGAATGGCTTTTATTTCTAGTGTCTCTATATTTTACATTTTCTGAATGATATTTCCTTCATAGCTATAGATTAATAGAAAGGATAAAGTATAAATAGAATAGGATGAAAAAAATAGGGACCTGGTAAATTTTACCTGATGATTTTCTGAGGCGTAAAATTAGATTCCCATATTTGATTCAGGATTGATCCCTTCCAGGTAGTTAAGAACTTTGTAATTCTCTCTGATTCAAACGAAAATCCAGCAGGTCCCACCAGAATCAAGTGTTTTACATGTTCGGGGTGCTATATATAAGTTATAAGATATATATCAGTACAACAATCTTAAAAAGAAAACCAAACAAGTTTTTTTAATGCAATGCAGAAAGAAACTCACCTTAAGTGCGTATTTGGAAGCAACATAACCACCAAAAGAATGCCCTAGTAGTATAAAATTGCTCAGGTTTTTGGCTTTTCTCCATTCCTCAAAAGAATCAATGAACCACGCCTCAGTTTCTGTTGTATCAAGAAGTTTAGCATTTTGCACATTAATTTTCAAGTTAAACAACAGCATTAAACATTCCCAATTCCAAATCAACTCTGGCACTGACCTTCAGTACTTCTGCATGAAAAGTCAGGCCTGCTAGATCCACCCCAACTGCAAAAAGCGTTACTTAATGAATAATCAGGTTGCAAAAAAACACTAATTTGCAATCATGGATGAAGTGAAGCCAAAGCTCACCCAAGCTGATCGATAGCAATAACTCTGAAACGAGTGGCAAGTGCATCAAAATTACGAAAAAAGAAACCCTGTGACGCCGCATATCCATGAACCATTACCAACGTAGGAGAATCATCCTTACTGTCAAATGTGACAGTGTTAATAAACCGTGGTTCATTGCTCGATGAACGGAACCATCTAACTCTGGAATCAGGTGGACCAGAACCAATATTAATCTGTTCTTGAACATACGGAGTCCTGTCCAAAAAGAAAAGAAAAACATCACAACCTTATATATATACAACTTAATTTTACAATTTCAGGCTAAACACCCTTTGTTGTTACTGTTACTCGAGGAGTAAAAGAATCCAGCTTATCCTGCTAATGCCCCAGCAGTTATTTAAGATGAAGTTACCGCAGTTCTTCAGTTAGTTAAACTTAAAGTACCAATCTCATTCACAAAGAAATTGTTGTATGATCCGAAACCATCATGTGTATGCTTCCCACCTATCTCCTTAGAATAGGAATGTTAACAAAATATTTCTTCTAGCATATTCTTTCTTTAGCTAAAATGTATCGAACATTACAAAAATCATCAGTGAGATTAAGTAAAACCCATAAAATTTTTTGAGATTTCCAGATTGACCAGGGTGTGTTTCAAAAAATCGAATTTAACAATATGTTGTTAGTATTTCTCTATTAATCAGCATCAGGAAGAACAATATTCAGAGATTTAAAAGCACAGCAACAAGTGAACCACATCCATCGTCAGAAGAGGAAAACAGAAGGAAACAATCAGTTCATAAAAAAATTGTCAACGATTCGCGTTTAGTGCATAAAACAGGTGGCAATTGCAGAAACAGAAAAGAAGGATTTAGGTTTGGTGAAAAACGTACTTGACAAGTGAGAGAAGCCGCTTTTCGGAATTGATGATGTGGTCGGTGGAAGTGGGTATCCAACGTAAGACGGAAGGCCAAAAGCGTCGCGAGGTTGTCGTGGAAGCAGAAACAGCAGCAGCAGCAGAGGATTCGAGGTTGCTCTTTCCAAGGTCTTCTGCCATTCTCATAAACCAACGAGAACGAATTGCGTTCATCCAATAACAAACAAACCAACTAAGTGTTACTCTGTTTGGTATCAGAGTGGTTGAAAAGTTAGAAATGATTGTGAACAAATTGAGAAAGATTTGAAGCAGAAAAGAGAAGAAGAACTGTCAAATTACTGATACTGAAAGAACCAAATGGAGCAGAAAGAAGAAAAAGGAAGATGGAAGAAAATGCTTACGCGCGCAATGACGCATTTGGACCTCAATTTTTAGTTATTTTCCTAATAATAACAATATAAAATACTTTCTTAATTACAAGGAAGAACAACAATGTTAGTATTTTAATAATCGATTATTATGATTTTAAAAATATATAATTTTATAGCTGTTATATTTTTTTTGGCTGTTATTATATTTTCTGGGTATTTATCAAAATTTTGGGAGCTACAAATAAGAAAACAAATCCAAAATCTATGAACAGGTTTAAAATAGAAATAAATTTGAATCACATTATTTATTCTTCTTCTTTTTTTTTAATTTAGAGTCTCAACTCTTTACCAGAACATTATATAAGATATTGAAAAATAAAATTTGAATCACATGTTCGTAAAAAAGTTAATATTATCACAATTGAGATATTAAGATATTAAAATTAAATAAAAGAATCGCACAAAAGTAATAATTAAATAGTTTGTGTACCAAAATATGGTTACTTTAAAGAATAATTTTGAAAAGAAAATTGTAAACCAATTTTTCCGTTGTATAGTTGTGAATATTTAATTAATATTTATATATATAGTTGTAGTTTATGGTAAATGCTAGAAAACAAACCAAAAGAAATATTAAATATTGTCAATGTAATTAACCTACTTAAATTATTATGTTATTAATATTTTTATATGAGATGTCATTTTATTTACTTATTAAAAATAATAACAGGACGGTAATAGCTATGGCTCTAATATATTATTTCCATATAAAATTATTAAAATTCATTCTTCAAACGTTATAAAAAAATATGAGCAAATTTCTCGTTCTTTCATGTATTTACTATATCATTATGCAAACAAAAGATAAAAAAAAAGTTACATATTTTTTAATCAATAACAACTTCTTTTAAAAAAAATATTATTATTGTATTGTAAGATACATATATCAGTTAGAAACACATATACTTTACCATAATAATGTATATTTAATATCCTACAAAAAATATATACTTAATATTAGTTAGTTTTTTATGTATCAATTCTAAAGGAAGGTAGACTTGCACCGCACACAAAGGCTACATGTGAGTCATAGAGTCGTTCGTTAATTTGACTTTTCATTTATTTTAAATTAGTTTAGCTGCTAATGATGTGGAAGATATTTCAACATAAGGTGACTCAAAACTTTTAGTGAGTTTTAATTAAAAAAAAATTGAATAACATTTTTTTTTATAAGCTACAATAGTAATGTATATTTAAAATTTGTTGATACTAATAATGTTAACAACAAAAATGAATTATATACGCTATTTTAATCAGGGATATCTTATTTAATACAATGTGAAATACATTGTTTTTACTGATTGTTCAGAAAGAGGGAGCATTATTTCATTTTATTTTATCACAATACAGATATCTCATTAGATCCAATTGGAATATTTTTATTTGATTATTGACAAAAAAAAACACATTTTTAAGATAGAAATAATATTTTATTTCGATTACCCAAAAATTTAAGTTTTCTTCAAATCTTAAATTTCAATTTATATAAACATGTCTCAGGTTTTAAGCTGATGTGTATAACTCTTCTGATGGAAATACTCTAAGAGTAAATAGTTTGTAATAAATAGGACACCATTACTTAATCTTTTTTATACCATGTGTCGTGTAAATTCACTGAATAAATTTTGTTGCTTCAAATCCTAACTTTCTAAAACCAATCACCTAAGTTTTCATATAATTATTTTCTCAAATATAAATTACTTATACTCGAAACTTGTTGCTAAGAGTCAATATGCTAATTAAAACTCTAAACCAAACTATTTAATAGAAAAATATCTGTACATAACGAATTTTTATACAAAATTTTGGAGTTAATGATTGTTAGCCCAGAAAACTGGTAATTCCGTCATTCAGCATCAAACATATAGTATTACAAAACAAATGTAAATATTCAAGTAAAAGCCAATAACAGAGGGTAGCTAGCTTAAATGAAAAAAATGAAATGCAAATTATAAGTAAATGAAATACTTCAAAAGAGTGTCATAGTTTCATCGCGTAGATTTCACAGCACCACAACCTGTGTTGTACTTTGCCGATGCAAAACTATTATCTAGAGTGTGATCTTTAACATCCAATGGTTGGCAATCCAACTAAATATGAAAAATAAATTGAAACAACCTTTCGATTCATCTATAAAGGTAATTAGAGAGAAACAGCACTGTAAAGATTCAGAGATATCATCAGAAGCAGTGAAGCACAGAGATCAACACTGAGAGAACGTAATATTTTTTTACACAAGGGAACTCTGAAGATCTAGTATGCTGTGACATGAAATCTATGCATTATACAGTATTTGAGTTTTTTCTTTTTCATATTTTTTCTGACCTCTGTCGAATGAGAATTCAAAATCCAACATCAAACCTAGAAACATAAAGCCAAAATGGTTATAACAAGATGATACAACAAAAATGTGTATTATACAATACTATACCATAAAATGGTACAGTTTTAAACGATACCGAATCATACCAGAAATGCGTCCAATATAGAGTCTGAGGGTAAATTTTCCACTGGGGTATGTAACCAATTTGAAATAGCATCAATAAAAATTAGGGTCATTCCCCTAATGAATAAAAAAGGTATAACCAAGCAAACATCACAGATATTCTTGGCAACCAATGTTCACAATAGGTGCAACCAATGAGGGGAATTCACAGTGGAATTCACAGAGGAGGGGGGAGACTGCTGCAATGCAAAGAAAAAAAGGTACTCACCCCAGTGGAATTTAATTTCCCCACCAGCGACATTTTTTAATCCAATATCACATACTGGTGGCTTGAAGACAGTCTGCAGCAGAAACAAAAGCAATAGAATCATAACAAGGCCATCCACCTCAACACTTTAGAATGATACATACAGGTAAGAAAACAGAAGAAACCTGAAAATTTGTTATGAAGAAGGTAATAGTTCCTAAATACATCAAAACAGAGGGAAAATACAGAATACCTAGTTCCTCCCATTAGTGAATGAAATGATCTTTCTCAGCCTAGAAACCATAGGAAGAGCTGTAAGCATAATTAGTACAGGAGAACGACCATATAGAACAGCAGCCCAATAATTACACACAAAGTAAACAACCATATAAAATGTCTTGGGCTGTTGGCCATCCCACGGTGCAGTCCTTTGAATCATAATTATAGTTACATTGACGAGCTTGTTTTGCAAGGAGGCGATGTATCTATTAATTATTTTAAGCACACATGAGGAAGCTGACTAAACTATGAGTAAACAGGGTGTTCGCACATGTGCAACACAGACGTACAAGAGAATCAGATAGAAGAAAAATAATTGGAGTAACCAAGTATCTTACAAAAGTTGGCATAATTCTTTCCCCTATTTGGAGAATGAAGAAAAAAAGTTAGTAATTGATGTTAAACTTAAATAAGAAAAATGTTTCTAGTTGGACATAGAAAATGGATATGTATGCTTGTCATCACTAGAACAATGCTAAGCTGTACAAATTGAAGAAATTGATAAGGTCATTTAATGTCTTGCCCTTCAGAAACCCCTTTAATAAAAATGGGGTCTAGGTTTTCAATCCTCAAAGGAATAAACCTCAATGAAAGATGATGTATTACTCGACAGATGAATGCAACCTGCCGTCATCTTCAAACCTGCCAATGCCCATCACCCTCAACATCCAACTGATATTTTCAATGAGTCTGCTTAGGTGTCGAAGTCTGGTTACTGGCAATCTACCAGCTGTATTTGGAATGCCGTTCAAGATTTTGCTAAGAAGGAATTCCATAGAACCCGCTTGATGTGAATGGATCAAGTTGTGTCTTTTTAATTATACCTTCTAGATCATTTACATAGGCAGATTGAGGTGCTCATATGAGATCATGCTCATTGCATCAAAACTGTGAGAACTGAAGTAGGAAGAAGAACCAGACTTTGGCAACTGTTACAAAAGACGTACAACAAAGTACAAACAATTCCCATCCAAAGAACATTAAGATTTCACATCTGATTTCATAGTCATGTGCCTCTCAATCAGTATATCCACAAAGGAGCGAATCTGCATGTTAGGCATCAAATGAAAGTCAGTGAGAAAGAATAAAGTTAAAAGGGCATGTCAGAACTATATACATATTAAAAAGTAAAATAAGAAAATAAATAAATGATTATGGGCATATTTGATTCCTATATTTAAAATATATTCCATTTAAAAATATTTTTTACAACAGCAGTATTAGAAAATTATGTTAAAAGTAATTCTTTTTTCAGATTTAAAAAAAAAAAAAAAAAATCAGAACATTTTTGTTTAGGTTTACTACTATCAGTCTTCTATTACTCATATTATACCTTAAACTGTCCCATCTTTTTCCTCCACTCCCACACTCTAAACAATAGTTTTCTATAATAGCTTTTAGAAACTACAAAACAAAAATGCGATCAAACACACCGTAACGCAGCTAACCCAATCCAACCCCCACCCCACAAGAAGCTGGAGTCCAATCAGTAAATCATGCCAACATAAGTTACATGAATCATATTTTCTAGAGAAACAAGTCTTCTGCAGAAGTATAGCATTAGCCGTACCAGTAGATAAAACTATGACGCGGGAAGTAACAGAAAATTACCTTATTCTTCCTCTTAAAATCTAGAAACTCACGTACAGTCATGGCTTTTTCTGCGTCTGTGGCTTGCTCCATGACCTGAAACTTGTACCCACAAAGTTACAAAAAGGATGAAGAGCATATTTCACTGAAGATAAAATTCAAGATCAGTTAATCCCTATAACCTACTGCCAACCAGGTCACAGTAACACTTGCTTAATTTAGCAAATAAACAGTGTTAGAATATAGAGAAATATTTAAAAATACATTTTTCATATTTCACCAAACCTTTGTTTATCCTCTGGAATAAATTACCTGGTTACATTCTATTACAAATTACAATCAATTACAACATTTCTTAACCTTATCATGATCTGTTCTCCTAATTCTGAATATATCAAACACTTAATATCAAATAGCATTTCACTCTCTTTTACCTCTGGCTCCCTCTATACTTAAAAAACATAATTTCAACAGAAAGAAACAAAATGCAGAATAAAAATTACCTTTGTTGCACTTTTCTTCATTATAGCCTTGTATCCATCCTTGTCTAGTTTTCTTGCCTTATAAAGGGGCATAAGCAGTGATGCAACATAGTCCACAACAGCCTGTTTAATATGATCTGCTGCTCGGGAATGACTCTTCAGGGCCTCCTTATTTACAGTAACCTGTGAAATAGAGCTCTCATTAGCGACACCATCACGCTTCCAGCTTGGTAGCTTAGAACAGGCATTTGAGTCCTCCTCGTCCTTCAAATGAATAGTTGGATTAGAAAAATAAGAATCTGCAGCAGCTGCTTGAGATTGCCATCTCTCAATGGCATGATGATCTTTAATTGCAACACCACCAGCTGTGTCAATCCAAGCTTTCGTATATATGGTGCTGTCCCCAGCAGCACTTTCTCCTGAGTGCTCCCTGAAATTCAAATGGCTGGCAATCTCATTTGAATGACTCCTCTGTGAGAGGTTATCAACTGGCATTCTGGAATTATCAAGATTGACACAAGCAGCAGAGAAATCAACAGACCAATCCCTAACTCTGCAATTCCTAGAATCAATCTCTGAAATACAGTCTTGCCTTCCAAAAACACCACCTGACCATCTTTTTCTACTATCACACTCGTCATTTTGTGAAGACTGCTCACGTCTAGCAAATTTATGGAATGAGGGTATCTTAGGAAGCTGTAACAGCGAATTGGATCTGGCTTCTGCAGAAGCATATGCCTGCAAAGACAAACCATAGATTCTTTTAACAAACATGACAACCAGTTACTGACGTAAGTTTTCCCTATTATCCTATCTTCTTAAAAATAAGGGCGCTTCAGATAAATAGAAACAAATATGTTAGCAAATTCAGAGAAGAGTATAAAATTCAACTGAAAAAATTAATAATCTGCTAAAAGAAACAACGACTCAAATAGAATGTTCAGTAAAAACCATAACCAAAGCAAATTGTCCTCTAGCCAAATCTTATAAGTATGCACACTAACAATGCAACAGCATAGTGGCATGAAAAAAATCTAAACTCAAGGACAAAGCACAAGCACAAGCATCTGAACAAGTTTTGACATCAAAAACAGGATTAAAATTATTCAAATAAACGTGAAAACATGAATTAAAATAATATCCAATAAAATTCAATTTTGCCTAGTGTGTTAATACTTAACATATGTTGAAGAATTATTATCTAAACACAGTTATTTTAGGCCTTGTAGAACCACACATATATACTATACATTTGTTATTAGAAAGTGGATTTGGGCCCAATATAATCCAACAAAGTTGCCAAAATATTTCAAGTCTGAATGACCCAGGTTTGTGAATCAAATGAGTTCACTTGAGCTGGAAATCTGATTTCTTCTATTCAATAAAGAAGCTGGGTTGAATTACAAATTTAGTACATAAAAAACAATTTTATTAAGGAATCTTGAACAAAGGCTCATAATTCACATGATTCTTTAAAATTTCTAATATCAAATACAAGTTGTAAAAGGCAGGGAACTGGCAGAAAAAGAACTAACATAAAGACACACATACCGAGCAGATTAAAACTCTAGCAAAACCTTTTTACAGCAAAATCACATTATAATTCTGCGCCTAAAAGCTCATTATATTATGAAATCTAACCAATTTAGCTTGAAACTATCAACTGATATTCAGAAGAAGCACTATAACAATACACTTATGACATTAAAATCAAATATCCAAGGGAAACAAACCTCAGCAGCAGCAAGAGCTTTAGCACGTGCAGCCTCTGCAGCAGCTATAGCAGCCTGTTCTTCTTCAGATATAGCACAGTGGTTATCCTCCTCTGTAACCACTCTGTCTATTGAACCTTTAGACCTGGAAGAACTGACTTCATGCCTTGAGTCATATGCTGGAAGCTGTCTTCCTTGTTTGCAGTGCAACTTCTTCACATGGGCATAGGAAGGTGAATTGCTTCCAGCAGAGGTAGGATTCAGCAAGCCTCCTTTATTCTCATTGGTACCATGATATGTGCCCAGAGGTGGTTTTCCCGAGGCAGAATCTTTAACAGATTTTCTCTTAGATAAATCTACTGCAGTTGTTTGTCTTGTTAACTTTAATCCCCCATTAGAAGCTTTTTCCTTGCGAAAAACTTCAAGCCATACATTGACCAACTGGCTTGCTATAGCACGAATATCGCGGCTGGTATGTACACAAACTTTTTCCTTCACTGTTTTTCCCATTCCTACACCCAAGAAATAAAAAATAAATAAACACTAATACAGGGGAAACAGCAGATATTGTATTTCCACGTGACTTCATCCAACCAGAATCATCTAGAGGACCAAAAATATATCTTCCACTATAATTCATAGTTTCATTAGGCTGATTAGATAGGAACCGATACTAATAAGAAAAGAAACAAACTAGGTTTGACATCAATCTAAACATATATCCCATAAAGTGGTACAAATAAAATTATTTTCATCTCCCACTTGAACAACTATTTCTCCCTCGAAAGTATTACAAAGGGTACAGCACATAAGTAAATAAACAAAACCGAAGATAAACTAATGAAATAAATAAACAACTACCTGATAATCGTACAGCAAGAAGATCAGTTGAAACACGGACAAGAAGTCGCAAACAGTGCCTCAAGAGTTGGGTCCCATCCTTTCCCATTGAGTCCTGCATTTAGATATGAATTAGAAGCCCATAAACTAAGAAATTACATAACCCTAAGATCAATAGCATGTTGGGTCTAGCGGACTGGGGGGAAAAACAGCCTCATTTTCAAAATCTCTCACAAAAATGAACAGAAATAAGGTATTATTTCTTCAAAATAAGCTGAACCAAACACACTAACACGCTTTACTTTGTAATTGTGAAAATGGATGTACAGTCAATCAAAAATATATTACACGGAAGTTTAAAAAATGCATAAAGTGATATCATAATACCAGTATCCATGAATTGAGAATGGCTAGCCCCTCTTTACTTCCAGCAAAAGACTTCAAGTTTCCAACAGGAAGAGTTAACAATTGTTTAGCCACGTGCAAGCGTCCAGCAGTGGTTTTCGTATTAAAGAACATTTCCCTTAACAAAGCTTCCCGGGTTAAAATTTGAGCACCATCTAAAGAGTTCTTGTACATTATGTTAGAAAGTTCTACTGCATCAAGTCTCTTTATGATATCCCTCACTTCATCCCTTTCAGTGTCTAACTGTCCCCGTGAAGCTTCCAATGCCTCCACCTCAGCAATATAATCATTTCCAGTGCTCAATATGTCAATTATGCGAACAGACTCTCGTAGTCCACTCATCATTGCACCACCAACAGTATCTGGGTGCTCTTTGCAGGTTGCTTCACCAGCAAAAAACAAGCAGTTATCAACTGGTCTCCCTAATATATCATAGTCTTCTCCTGAGGCTCCAACTGCAACATAAGAATAAGCACCATAGCTAAAAGGATCCCTACCCCAATCAGTCACAACATAGGCAACAGGATCTGGAACTGAATCCTGTCCAAAAAGTTTTCGGAGAACCTTCAATGCATGTTTAACATGATCGGAAGAGCTCAAGCTTACACCATCTATGGCTGCCTTACCAACCACTAATGCAATAAGGACAGGAGCCCCAACTGTTTTCCTGACATTCCAGAACATGAAGCAGTGACCTCTACTGTTTCTCTCCTCAGCTGTCGCTCCAAAGTAGTCCACGGCATCATCCCAAAATACACTAGGAAATTCCAAAGCCACTTTATTTAGAACTCCATAGCCAAGACGCTGAACAGAAGAACATTTCCACTGTGGCAAAGGAGGGGAGAATTGTATAGTTTCAGCCTTTAAACAGCCAAGTGGAACAGTAACAAGGACAGCATCACCAAAGAACTCATTGCCATTTGATGTAGAAACTTTGACTTTATAACTTTGACCTGGTTCCTTGATACCATACGACACATTTGTTACAACGTGGTTCAAGTGAATTCTAATTCCTTCTCCCAGAGACTCAACAACGGAACTGTAACCCCCTTTAATCATACAATGAGCTCCGCCAAAACCTCCATACACATCATCTTGATTCCAGTAGGGAAGAGAAACATCATTAAGTGAAGCAGCACAACCATACTCCAAATGAGCAAAGTGCCAATCCATAACCCTCCTCTCCTGAGGGCTCAAAATCTCCTCATCAAGCTTTTTTTCCACAGAACTGTCCCTTTTGGAATCAAATGGTCTATCTGCAGAAATTTGTTCAGTTTCTTCACTGCTTTCGGTGCGTGCCATTCGCCGAATCTTGAGGGCATATTCTAAACCATCTTCAAGAGACATTTTCATTGCTTGTTCACCTTTCTGAGCAACAACCAATACCATGTCATCTATAAGGGTATTATATTCAGCTTCAAGTGCTTCATCCATATCTGCAGGAACTTTTTGTTCTGTCACTATGTCATAAAGAGGGCAATCACTGTTCAATACCGTCAACTCAAGGCCCAACTGAGCACAAATCAACGAGGAAGGATCTGGTCTTCGCTCAGTTGCCACATCAGCCTCAACACCAGTTATAATGCTAGCTCCAAGATCGACAGGGACAGAAAGTGAGGAGTGATCAGTAAACACACGACCTCCTATCCTACTCCTAGCCTCAAGCACAGTTACAGGAAATCCTTGACGTTGCAAGTGGCGAGCAGCAGTTAACCCAGCAGGCCCAGCTCCAATCACAATTACTCTCTTTCTCGGATCTAAATCAGGCTGCAGATTGTCACCTACCTGACCATCCCAGACAGATTTAATGCAGGTAGAGTCATTGCTTTTTTCTTTAGCTATCAGAGAAGTTAATTTGCAATCAGCAAAGTTGGAAGAAGGAACGGAACTGCCAATAGTTCCATCCTGAAATCCATCATTTTCCTGGTAATCAAAAACTTTTCCTTCTTCCTGTTGTGATATGTTTGATAAATCCACCTTCACTTCATTACTGTGGCCCATACCTTCTGTAGCTTCAATTGTTAGGTCATTGCAATCCTTTCTTAGACCATTGTTAATCTCATTGGAAGCATCTGACATTTTAGTCTGGCCAACAAGAAAGGAAACTCCATCTTCAGAGTCAACCATTGAAGCAGCGAGACTTTCCTCAAAACCTTTTTCTTTTACCAGTTTATAACAGTGCCTTCCACTACTTCCAACATTCTCCTTCTGGGAGGCAATTCCAACATTTATATAACCCTGCCAAAATTGTATTATCATGTTTAAATTTCAATTACAGAAGATAAACACCAATATGCTGTAATGTTTCAGCCAAAACAAACATGTAAAGAAAAGGCTCAATTATCCTATGTTTGGCAACAAACTAACCATTTTTTTCTTTCAAAACCTCTCAAAAAGATAGCCAAATAAAAAGCTGAAGCAAACAAACTAAATATTCATCTATATATTCCTCTAGTAAGAATGCAAAGAAAACAAAAACTGAAGGCCAACCAATATAACTAACAAACTTACATACTGATCGAGAAATGCATAGACCTCCCTAATAAGAGAAGAACGAGGACTTCCATCCTCAGAATCGGTATCATTAACTCCACATTCAGCAAGTGGCAAAATACGTGTGACATCTCGGCTCCACAGACTTAAAATTTGATTTCTGCAATGAATTAAATTAAATGAGGTGAAACTCGTTACAACAGGATACCTAGTTCAAAATAAGTGTATCAAGAGATGTAGAACAGTCCCAGATTACTCCTCTCAGCATGATATTCCCATGAGAAGTTTAGAGTATTCATCTATGACAAGGTGCTTCTACAGATCAAATATTATATAATCATAAAAAATGTCTCAAGTGCTTACACTGAAGCACTATTTAATGACCCAGCATTACCAAACACCCTCATAAGTTATCCCTATTTTTGAGCAGCAATAACATAATCCAAAACAGAATAAAATCCCTACACAACAAAAATTAGTTACAAAAAAAATCCAGATAACATAATTAAATAGCATAAATAAAATAATAAAACTAAACAGTTCAATCTATATCACACACTTGGGCCAAATTCAAAAAACAATAGGGATAAATCCCATGATTCCCATCATTTGAAGACTAAATCAGTACACGACATTTCACCAAGAAACAGACTGATGATGATAGTATTATATTGTACAACTAGTAAATATCAAACAAAATTATAGAAAACTTCTGAATATAATAAATTAACAGTAGTTAAGGGTAGCAGAATGTGTATGTATCACAATAGAAGTATTCCCAACTCACAACTAGCTAATCATGTTGAAAATTTAAGAGAAAAGTAGTGATGAAAACATCTGCTTAAATCTGCCTGTGAAAGGCTGTCGCAAATAAACTTTTAAAGGAGATAGAAGAGGAGAGATGGAGGATGATATTAAGACCAACAAGCAATAAAAATATTATAAAGTGGAACACACAACTACATAATATACAAGTAAACATGAATTCCCATATAAACAAAAAAAGAGGGAGAAAAATTCCATTGAATATAGGAAGTAGGCATAGTAAACTTTTCCAGTTCCAGCAAATACAGGAGGAAGGCCCTTCTTAAGCAGACAATGTACAAACAAATATCAAATCAGAAACAATGGACAACAATGAGGGAAAAATTGAACCAACCACAGCATCTCACCAAAAGTACGAGTTTCTTTTTACATGTTCAGCTCCCAGCCCAACTAACCATACATGTGAATCATTAACCAGAAACATATCCACATAAAGCAAACTTCATTATCTAAATTTCATTCTTAAGCAACTAAAATGAACAACACGTTGAAACATGACTCGTGAAAGGTAAAAATTAAAAAAATATATATATATATACAATTTTCATGTTTAAGTAACTAAAACAAATAACATTTGATCACCAGGCTCAAAGAATCAAAAAGTATTCTCTGTGTTTCAAGCACAAGACAACAAAAACCCAAAATATTGAAAAAATAACATCTGTGCTGCAAAAGGAAAACTGCAAATTTTCTGAACACTTGGAAAAAACAATTGCAAGCATATGAGAAAAACCTGTTTGAAACCACAATTACCTGCAATCCAAATATTCCTTGAGACCACCTTTTCGCTTCAAGATCTCTTTAAACTTTATTTTCTCGATTGGACCAGCTTTACGGGCTTTCAGCCCAGCTGATACTGCCACTACTGCAACATTTTCAGAGTCTTCACCAGTATTCAAAGAGGAATCATGCTTCATTCTTGTTTTAAGAGTGCGTTCAACATCTGTCATAACTTGACTTTCATTTAGAGCTTGATCATTAATTAAAACTTCCCAATCAGCATCCCCCTCATATGTCATGTCTCCATGCTTGCGCATTTTGGTCTTTCTCACCAACCGCGGAATGCTTGAAATCTTACCATCATTATCGACAAAATCAGTCACAGAGGCATGGTATTCTGCAGAGATCCCATTTTCATCTGGAATTGAAGATTGAAGAGAGGATCCATCTGATTGATTTGGATCTAAAACTGAGCTACATTTCAGAATAGAAGCAGTGGGGTCTTTTGGAATGTTGCAAGCTTCTACAGGTTTCTCTGGGTAATTTGATTGGGCAGCCAACTCAGCTTCGTTAGACACCATAGAAGAACCACTGACAGTTACATCATTTCTTTTAGGTGAAAAACCTTGAACAAAATCATGCACTTCAGCCTTTGTATCTAAATTACTATAACCACAGAAATTTCTATCAGAAACAAACTCAGTTTCTGATTTTCCAGCTCCATCTGCTTCCATATGGCCTCCATATAACTTTAGAACTCCATTACTTGAGGATTCCTGAAAATCTTTTCCAGAAACCATATCATTATTCTCATTCAATGCATTTTCAGTTGATTTAATCAAGGGTTCAGTGTGCGAAGATTTCAAGACATTTTCTTTCCCTGCAGAAGTAGAAATATCACGTTCTGAAGCAGTGTTGCTTGCCTGTACTAGGTCATCAGTCAATCTATTCTCAAGCTCCCGGACCTCAGTAAATTGTCTTTCCCCTTCCCCCAGTTTTGAGAGAGATGCAGTATCAACTATTTCATTGTTTAACATAGAAGATAAGTTATGTAAATCACCACTGGTAACAACACTTTCCTGCAGTGCAACCTTCTTCTCAGAATCACAAGAAATATCTTCAGATTGTACAGCACAAGAAAACTGCTTCCCATCTTCACGGTAGACATCATTTGACTGATTCGATCCACCTGGAATGTCCAAATCACATTCACCCTTAGCAATTCCCTCTTGAAAACAGTCGTTAACACACTTCTGGTCGTCCACCACGGATGTGACAACCGGTTCAGACGTTTGAGGCAAAGCATCATCAGACATGGCATTCCCCCCAACCAATTTCGAGCCAGAAGCAGATCCGGATCTACTTTCAACCACACCATCCACAGCTTCCACAAAACCTCCAGAGCTCAACCCACTATCCACCTTCTGAATCCCCTTTTTCTGCCTCGAAACCCCACGAGATTTCCTAGCAGAGCTAGACTGTGCCTTGTGAAAAATCGTAGACAACGAATCTTCCATGTGTTGATCAGAAGAATCCTGCATCTGTATGTCCTCACCACCAGGCACCAAGGCCACCCCTTTCTCATCCTTACCCTTAGCTCCCAATCCAACCAATTCTTCATCAGACACATGCAAAGCAGGACTTGCTCCTCTTCCAACCCCAGATCCCTGATCTCTTTTAGGACCCTTCAATCTCTTCCTAAAGCTAGCCAAGGTATCATTATCATCCATACCCCCCAAATCCTCCTTCTCCCTAACAGCCTCACCACTACCACTACCCTTCCTCTTGGACCTCTTCAGCTTAAAGATTGAGCCAATGGGCTCGTCGTCGTCAGAGTCAAAACCAATTTCCTTCTTGGATCGCTTCTTCCTGGTCCCAGACCTAATATCCTCTCCCTCCATTTCGCAACCCTAGTTTTTCCAAACAACAATTTCGGAACGATTCCTTTATGCCGTTGCTTTCCTCCACTTACCCATCACCAGATTAACAACCCTCGCGCTTCAATGAACATAATCGAAATCCTAATTCAAGAAAATCGAGTAATATAATACCATGGATAGATAGTGAAGAACCGGAAGCTGGAATAAACAAAAAAATAAGAAAAAACACACAGCACACTTAATGAGAAAATATTTGGATAGGGAAAGGTAAATGCATATCAATGTAAAAAAAAAAACAAAGGCAAAATAGTGAGGTTCTGGCACCTGCGTTCTGCAATTGCTATTATGTTACGTTGTGTGTTGAATCGTATCGGAGAAAGAAAGAGACTATGGTGTCTCTCTGTGAACTGCACGGTAACAGAGTAACGGCTTCTCACGGCAAGGGAAAAACGTTCATGACCTTAACCGTGACCACTGAGGAAGGAGAATAATAATAATAATAATAATAATAATAATAATAATAATATATTATTGTTATTATTAAGATTGGAACAAATATTTCTTAAATTATGTCCTCTATATTAAAAATTATACTCATTTTTATTCCAGAGACATCAGCTATTAAAAATTATTTGTAAAATTGCTGACAAATAATAAAAACTTTATTAGTTTTGTTAAGTGAAAATTAGTTTTATTCTAGAATGTTTTCATTTATGAATTATGAAAGTCATTATTAATTATTAATATACATGAAGCAAGTGAAATTCTAAATTTAATCAACACCTTCAAAATGTAAACAGGTTGAAGGGATTAGAAATCTAAAATGGTGAACATGGAAGAACAGAATTCAAGTTTTAAAATTATTAATATGGAACAATTTTAGATTCAGGAACAATTATGAAACACTGGTACTTTTCAAGAAAAATACGTGCAGAAATTTACAAAACACTAATACTAATTAACATTAATATCAACTTTTAATACGTAAAAATAAATAAAAAACATTAATTTAATTATATTAACCATTAATAAAATCCAAACAAAATTTACATAATTTCGTTAGTATTTAATTTACAAAATACTAATAATCTATCCAACTCTCATAGTTATTGAGAATATTTGAATAATCTTGGAAAAATTTAGACTCTAAAACAAATATGAAACACCAATACTTTTCAATAAAAATAAGCGGAGAAATACCAAATTGCACAGTGATTTTATTTTAATTCAATATTTAAGATTTAAATCTAGTTATCTCAAGAACCTGAATTGAACTTTTCTTTATAAGAAATTAAAGAAATTATAGGTCGGATTATAATTCAAATTTTTATTTTAGGTTTAAAGTTTTTTTTTTCCTATCTTGTTTAATTATTGTTTGCCAATTGATACTGTTTAATCTAAGAAATTGTGATTTTGACCACAGGAAATGAAATAACGCATTTCAACAAATTCTACATGACTCAAATAAAAATTTCAACCAAAAAAATATCCTCTGTGGCTTAAAATTATAGTCATGAACTCCATAATCTAAACTTAAACCCAAAAGATTGTACTGGGCCAGAGCACAAATTAAGCAACTGGGCCGAAACCCAGTTTTCTTTCTGCAACCCCACAATATCTAAATACACTCCATAATTTTTAAATAGCCTACAACTGATTTCCGGAATCCTTGTTCGAAAAATGTGTTGGAATAAGCTTTCCCGAATTTCAAGCACATGATTTATACAAAATGATTTTTATAATATAAATTTTTGAACAAACTTTATGAACGTTTTCTGAAACATGATTTCCCGAATTTTCTTTTTATAAATACAAAAATTTACTTTTTTGTTATGATCATTTTACTCATCTTGGATGGTCAAATATAGTTATCGATGTCAAATAATTCATTTTGAAACAAATTATGATAAAAATAACTACAAATGTCAGAAAAAATTGTATTCACAGATAAAACCTTTAATGGTATATTCAACTTTAAATTAAAAAAATAGGTTTAAATACTTTTTTGTCCTCATTTTCGTAGTGTTTGTTGCGGATGGTCCTCATTTTGACAGAATGTTTAAAATGATCATCATTTTTACCGAATGTTTAAAATGGTCCTCATTTTCGCAATTCGTGTTTTATTTGATCCTTTTCTGTAACGCCGTTTAAATCATTAATGGAGCGCACGGTTTGTATTAGGGTGTGTTACGTGTGATAATTAAATATTTGGGGATAAATCAGTGAGCTAGGGTTTTGGTAAGGAATGTTTGGACAGTTGGTGAGTTTTGACAATGTTGTTCCTCCATTCCCAATTGGTGTTGCTGCAATCTTCTTCTTCTTGCAATCTCATTATATAGGTATGTTACGGTCTCAATCTTCTTCCTTTACCTCTAGTTGTAATCGTTGGAGGCAACCGTGTAGTATCACTTCGTGCACTGTTGGTGATTCAACGAGAAATGGATTAACCCCGATTTGTAGCTTCGGAAAGATGTCAGCTTTGAGGATGGCAAGAACTCCAAAGAATATTGGTAAAAATTTTGGGTACAATCTGTTTTTATTTGTGTGCTAATAATAAATTGGTTTCAAAATTTTTGGTTTATTGATTTACAAAGTGGTGGTTCCAATAATGTGGGCTGCAACTTTTTCAAATGGTAGTGTTGATGAAAAGGATGTCATCATCATGACACAAATGAGGCAGATTAATGATTTGGATAAGCCATTGAAGGTTGCTGAGAAGAGGCTGCAATTAGTAATAGGGTTCACTTGTGTTGTTATTGTATTATTTGTACTGTTATTGTGTGTAATCTTTTAAAGTCCAAACTGTTGTGTACTATTATTAAATGAAGAAATGAATTAGTTTGATTATGTTGATATTAGTCCCAGCATGTTCAAAATGACATCTTAATATGAGCATTGAAGTAAGTGATATTGATATAAGCTTGGAAAAAATTAAATTGATCTAAGTCTGGAAGAAATTAAATTCATAACGTTAATTCATCCTCATCAAAATGCACTACATCAATGTTTGTCAAAAGTGAAATTGAACGAAGTTTAAGGAAAGTCAAAATGCAGTACATCAATAAAAAATTCTACATCAGAAATTCCAAAAAATAACTAAGACGTTTGTAGCTATTATCATGGCCTCCTCCTAATCTGTAATTTCATCCTAAACTGCTGAGATGGTTCTTTTGGTGTTGGTAATGGTGTTGTTTGACTCTCCACTTCACTCCTTCATTCCTTGGTGGTTGAGTTGTTTGAGTTTCAGTCGTTGGTGCATTCTCAGCAGTTTCAGCAGTTGATGCATTCTCAGCAGTTGGTGCATTCTCAACAGTTTGGGCATCTGGTGCAGTCTCAACAGGTGTTGCAGTCTGCTCATCCACCGACTTATCTGTATCTGGGCAATTGTTCTTGTTATGTCCAATCTGACGGCATATGCTAAATTTTTTTTATGACCTCTTTTGCTGATTTGTGTGTTATCCTTTCTCAACTCTCACTCTTCCAACCTTCTTTTTTTTTTGGGTATTCCTGGTAAAATCCTCTTATGTAGTGCATGGACATCAGGGTAGGGAGTTCTTTCTCATAAGACTTCACCATTGACTGGAAAGATGATGGATTGATATATTTCTTCGTAGATGGATCTCCTGAAGTCCTTAACATTGACATTGATGAAATTCATTGCTGTAATAGCATGGCAGCAAGGGATATTCATCATTCCTTACCAAAACCCTAACTCACTTATTTATCCCCAAATATCTAATTACTACACTTGTACAGTACACGTAACACACCCTAATACAAATTGTGCCACCTGTACAATGCTCCGTTAATGATTTAAACGGCGTTACAGATAAGGACTAAATAAAACACAAATTGCGAAAATGAGGATCATTTGAAACATTCAGTAAAAATGAGGACCATTTTAAACATTCTGTCAAAATAAGGACCATCCGCAACAAACACTACGAAAATGAGGACCAAAAAGGTATTTAAGCCAAAAATATATATATAAACATTGGTTTTGAATAGATTATATTTTATTAAATGGATTTTAAAAAATATTAATTTCTTTGTAAACTATCATTTATTACTATTTAAATAAACTATTTGGACTTTGTTTAAAATTTGTAAATATTATTTATCGTGTTTTTATTTAAAATCATAGTTAAAATATATTGTTAAATATTTATTTTTATTTTTTATTTTTTATAAATATTCATGGATATGAAAAAAGCCCACCATATCCGCATAATAAATATCTGCACAAATATAAAAACAAATACGAAATAAATATTTGTGGTATAAACCGGTCGTTGTCATTCCTAAAACAACAAGTATTCCTATTCATACAACTATTCCTATTCATATGGAGGAGGTGTAGTTAGCAATAATCTATTCCTATTCATACAATTATTCCTATTCATATGGAGCAGGTGTAGTTAGCAATAATGGATGTACGGGAAGTAAAACCACTAGAAATAAACGAAACAGATTTATAGGATACAATCCAAAATTGATAGATTCATAAGAAATTTTTTTCAAAGATAATAGTATTTAATTGAAACACATGTATGAGTTAAAGTTTATCTATCAATGTATGACATCTAAAATTTAAAATTAATTTAATTCATATCATTTAAACTTTAGAAAAAAAAGAGAGAAAAAGAAAGCACTATTTTCAATTTTTATTTTCTTAAAAATTATAATTTAAATTAATATATCCCTGTTAGTTCTATATGAGATGAAGTCAAATTATTTTATTCATTTGGGTTAAATATGTTTTTTGTCCTTAAAGTTTCAATGAAATTTGGAATTAGTCCATCTTCAAAAATTTTGACAAATTTAGTCATTCATCTTTAAAAATGCGTGAATTTAGTCATTTTAACCAAATTTTGTTAAGTTTATCCGACGTTTTAAGCGCATTTCATGATAATATTTGAATTATTTACACTGTTTGACACATTTTCGCTTAAATGTTAACTCAAATATTATTATAAGATGCGTTTAAAATGTCAAATAAACTTAACACAATTTGATAAGAATGACTAAATCCTCGCATTTTTAAAAATAAAGGACTAAATTGATATAAAGTTTTGAAGAGAAACTAATTCCAAAATTCACTTAAACTTGAAGAACTAAAAACATATTTAACCCTTAAAATATTTAGCAGACAAATATACAAGATTTTGAATTAAGTGAGCAAGAAGCAAATATTGTTTATTGAATTATTGAATAATTATATTTTGACACGTAATTTTTTTTTACAAATACAAAAGTTTAATTTTTGTGATTATTTTACATTGTAAAATAAATATAATGTATGTTATTTTATTTTTGCAACATGTAGGGCTAGGTTCGAACAAAAAAACTGTGCAAAAAGTGTTTGTTATGAAAGTACAAATGCAAACAAAGAAGAGAGTGGAAGAGATTGATAATAGAAGCTCCATGATCGAAAAGGTGGACCAAGATGAACTTGGTGATGGAGACTCCGAATGCCACATGCGTGCAAGTATTTATTACACTTATTCTTATTTACTTATTTATTATTATTATTATTATTATAACATTATTATCAAATATGATTGATTAGTCTTTAACAAATTATCGATCTGCTTTGATTAAAATAATTACAAATAATAATTTCTTCTTTCTTTCAAAAACCGTGACGTGATTAGGCTGCTTTGAAGCGTACAAGCAATTGTATATTAAATTTGAAAAATATTTGTCTTTTATGTATTTTTCTTTCATATCAACACTTGTGTCACACTACCCACATAAGATATGACCTATACTTCCTTTGGGTGTAAATACCTAAAATTATAATAAAGTAAAGTAAGATTCAATACTATGAGAAAAACCATATTTTTTTTCTTCTTTTTTTCACTTGTTAATAAAAGTAAGGAGATCAGATCAAAAAATTATTAAAAGAAAAATAAGTACGAGATACTTTCAATCTTTTTATTTCCGTGTATTTAAAGTATAATTTCAAAATTAGAAATATTTGTAAAAAAAAAATGAAATTATCATTCCTACGTATGCTCTCTCGTCTATTTTTTCATCACATTTTCCTTCATCACTTTCAATTTTATCATGAATATTATTATTTTGACATTCGATAAATTTTACACACATTTTATATCCATTATTTTATTTTTTTAATCTCTATCCAAATATCCCTGAAAGTAAATTATGAAGTTGTGCATATAATATAAAAGAAAAAAAAAATCTTTTCTAATTTGGTCTCTTTCTTCTTCTAGTTATACCATACAACATGACTTTTTTCAAGCAAATACCCTCCATTCCAAAAACAGAAGTTTATAATTTTTATTTTAACTTTCTACAAAATAGTAGAAAAAAAAAGTATTTTAAAGGAAAAATGATAATTTAACAAAAAATTTTTTGAAAAATGACAAACTTTATCTTTAAATAAAAATAAGTATTACTTTATTATTTTATTTTTAATAAAAAAATAAAAAAATAACTTATTTAATTATATTTATAAAAAATTTGTTAAATTTACCAAAATAAAAATTTATCAAAAAATAATGTTGCATTTAAAAATCATAAAAAAACAGCTATGTCTCGAAAAAGAGGGAAAAAAAAAATAAAACATTAAACCGAATGTTTCTAATGTTGGAATGCTAAAACTAACATTTCATATCTCACTTCAATCATCATCATTCTTCACTCAACATTCATGATCGTGATTCTTCGTCCTTATTACCTCACCATTTCACTACTTATTCTCACTTCACCAAACTCATTCTTCACTAATCCCCATACGTAAACAAAATGAGACAAACTTTTTCAATCCTCTTCACAACTCTCCTCCTCGCCACCGTCACACTCCCGCCGCCGTCTGCCGTCGTCTCCGCCGCCTCCGGCCAGTGGCAGCTTCTCCAGAAAAGCATCGGCATTGTCGCCATGCACATGCAGCTCCTCCACACCGACACTGTCCTCATTTTCGACCGCACCGACTTCGGCCTCTCCAACCTCTCCCTCCCAGGCGGCCGCTGCCGCCACGACCCTAACGAAAAGGTCGTCAAAACAGACTGCACCGCCCACTCCGTCGAATACAACGTCGCCAACAACACCTTCCGCGCGCTTTTCCTTCAAACAAACATATGGTGCTCCTCCGCCTCCGTCGCCGCCGACGGAACGCTGGTTCAAACCGGCGGCTTCAACGACGGCGAAAGGACTGTGCGAACATTCTTCCCTTGCCCCACCTGCGACTGGAAAGAAATCCCCGGCGGCCTCGCCGCGCGCCGCTGGTACGCCACCAACCAAAAACTCCCGGACGGGCGGCAAATCATCATCGGCGGCAGAAGAGAATTCAACTACGAGTTTTACCCGAAAAGCCACGCCACAGCCAAAAACATCTACTCCTTACCCTTCCTCGTTCAAACCAGAGATCCTTACGAAGAACTCAACCTCTACCCCTTCGTTTTCCTCAACGTAGATGGCACCCTCTTCATCTTCGCCAACAACAAAGCCATTCTCTTAGACTACACCAAAAACGCCGTCGTTAAAACGTTCCCCAACATTCCCGGTAACGACCCCAGGTGCTACCCTAGCACCGGTTCCGCTGTTCTCTTACCCTTACGTAGTAAAAACCCAGACTTTTCTTTTACCGAAGCTGAGGTTGTAATCTGTGGCGGAGCCCCGAGAGGGGCTTATAATCAAGCCAAAAAAAATCGTAAATTTATCAGAGCTTTGACCACCTGTGCCCGGATTAAAATAACCGACCCGAATCCAACCTGGGCCGTGGAGACAATGCCCGGAGGTAAAGGTAGAGTCATGGGCGATATGATTCTCCTTCCAAACGGCAACGTTTTGATCATTAACGGTGCAGGTTCCGGGAGCGCTGGCTGGGAATTCGGGCGCGACCCGGTTCTAGATCCGTTACTTTATTACCCGGATAGGAAACCCGGGTCGAGGTTCGAGATTCTTAACGCCAGCAATATTCCTCGAATGTATCACTCAAGTGCGATTTTGGTTCGTGATGGAAGGGTTCTGGTTGCGGGGAGTAACCCTCACGTGGGGTACAATTTCTCGCACGTGACTTTCCCCACCGAGCTTAGTGTTGAAGCGTTTTCGCCGCCGTATTTGGAAGCGGCGTTTCAGAACGTGCGTCCGAGAATCGTTGGTCCGGTGTCGGGGACGAGGGTGGCCTATGGGCAGATAGTGAAGGTTCGGGTCGCCGTGGCGGGCAATCCTTTGGTTCGGAGTTTGGTGCGGGTGACGGTGCTGGCGCCGCCTTTCAACACGCACTCGTTTTCGATGAATCAGAGGATGCTGGTTCTGGAACCTAGAAACGTGACAAACGTTGATGGACCAACAACGTTTGAGATTGAGGTGACAACACCGGGTTCACCCGTTCTTGCACCACCCGGTTTTTATCTACTGTTTGTGGTCCACCAAGAAATTCCAAGCGAAGGAATTTGGATCCAGATACTTTAATCTTTATCTCAACAAAACCCTAATTTAAAAAAAAGAAAAAGAAATTCATACTTATAAAACCTTATACTATTCATGTCTATAGTTTCTAGGGATATAACTATAACATCCTAGTTGCATGTGGATAGAAGGATTTGGTATGGTCGCTGGAAAATGTCCGTGACTAAATATAAAGATAGTCTTTAAATTTCAGTGCAATGTAATCAATAAATATTAAAGTATTATTGTTTTAATAGACATATTATGTTCCTTCTGTGGATCGATGATAAAGTACATTTTTTTTTTAAATATTATATATACTGTGTTGAATGACGTATTTTAAAAGACAAAGATAATGCATAATCTGTGCATGTTTGACATTGAAGATCACGCCCAGTGGGTTTGAGTTTGAAGCAGAACAATTGCAGTCATGTGATGCTGTAAACAGAACGCTAAAAATGACAGCGACAAAGTGGGTAGAAGCATATATGTTGCAATAAGAAATCAAAAATACAAATTTCTTCATGTAAGTAAAAGCACGAAACATGTCTCGAATTTAGATTTTCTTTTGGATTCTTTTGTGTTGTTTTGTAGTGTATCTTTATAATATATTAATTAATATTAATTTTTTGACGTTTTAAAATATATTAAAAAATATTTAAAATATCAACACAATATATTTTGAAAAATGGTTGTTTGAGATCATTTGATAACTATTTGATAACTTGTATAAAGATAAATTAGTCTTAACAAAAATTAACTTTTATAATTTTAGAAAAAAGAGAAAGTAAATAGTTATGAGGGATAATATCAAATGATAATAATGAAAAAAATGATGTCAAAATACCAGTATTCCTGTATTTTTAATGTTCATTAAAAAACAGCACAAAAAAATTCAGTAGAAACAAAATCAGCAAAGAATGTAAATTTGGAATTTGTGGTGTGTTTATTTTCAGGTTTGAGATCTGAATCGAGTTAACAAAATCTTGAAAGTTGAACCTCTTTGTCTATAAAATGTATTTACGTTTCCATTTAATGATAAAATGTATAAAATGGAAGTTACATTAATAGTAACACAATACATACTTTTATATATTCGTTACATTTATCTTCTTTAACTTAAATCCAAACATAGTAGTTGTTTATGAAAAAATATAATGAAATATCAGTACATATAAATTCCAAAAGAAAAAATAAATAAAAATTTTATAGTTGATTGAAATAAAAAGAAATTATAAATTTGAGGATGTATTTTTTATTTAATAACTAATTTAGAGGTGAGATTTCCTAAAATTTGATCATTTTTATTTGCATTTCTAAAACTTGTTAATTAATCATAATTTTTGTGTTTGTTTAATTATGCAAAGAAAAACTAAATTCACTTACAACAAGACTGAATTATCTGAGATATTCATATGCTAGATTAACAATTTACACGTATAAGGTGTCTTTTAAAAGAAATTATTTTTTCTCAGCAAAATTTAAAGGAAATTTTTAATCATCTTATAAGACATTCTATAATTTTTACATGATTTGTAATATATATTATATTTATTCCTATTAAACATATGAGTATTTATGCTTTATATCAAGGAAATGTAAGAGTTTTATTAAAAAAAACAACAATTAACAATGAAATTTAATTTTTATTTATTGAAAAAATCAACTATGTTAAATATTTCTATTATAATTATATTAAAAGTACGTTATATTAAAGAGTTATTCAAATTAGCTTTAACAGTAATTTAAATCTCTAAATATCCCTATTCTACTATTTCAATTATACACCCAATTAAACAATGAAAATGCTCTCAAATTCAGGTTAATGAAAATGTACTTTATTAAAATTTGGAAAGTGTTGCTGCCTAAATAAATCTATTAGATCTAAATCAATTAGATCAATCGTGTATCTGGACTTTTGTGATTAAAAGAAGCTTAATTTGATTAAATAAAAAATAAATAACAAACTGAATCAGAGAAATGTACACAATCCTCTTTGTTCTTACACTGGAAATGTTATTATTTTTTATTTACAATAACCTCGTTTAATAAATTCAAAACCTGTTTATATTTAGTGAGTTTGGTTAATCAAAATTATCTTTTATCAATTATCATATCCAACGAAGAAGGGGTGACATAAACTAATTAAAGGGTAAAATATGTTTTCGGTCACTCAAATTTCAGTGAAATTTGGAATTAGTTCCTCTTCAAAATTTTTGACCAATTTAGTCATTCATCTTTAAAAATACGTGAATTTAGTCTTTTTAACCAAATTTTGTTAAGTTGATATGACGTTTCAAGTGCATTTCATGATAGTATTTGAATTGTTTACACCGTATGACACATTTTCACTTTAATGTTAACTCAAATATTATCATCATAAAATGTGTTTAAAATGTTAAATAAATTTAACAAAATTTGGTAAGAATGACTAAACCCACACATTTCTAAAGATGAAGGATTAAATTAGTATAAAGTTTTGAAGAGAGACTAATTCCAAAAGTCACTGAAACTTGAGGGACAAAAAACATATTTAATCCCTAATTAAAAAATATTTACAATAATCCAGTCATTGTTCGATCTTTTAAACATATTATCGAGCACGATTTATCATGAAATTTTGAATAAAAAAATAATTTAATCCTTTATGATAAATCTTTCTGGAAAATCTCTAAGTTTAGGTTTAATATTGAGTAAAGTTTACAATCATATAATAAACACATTATATTCAAATTTTGGGTTATAAGTAGTTTTGTACATCTCTGGAGGTGGCAATGAATTTTTGTGTGTTGTCCTTTATTATCTATTGAACATAAAATATATTATGTTGGTACTTTAACAATATTTTTAATATAATTTAAAATTTTAAAATTAGGGTAATCTTCAAAGACACATTAAGAAACGTTACAGAAAAAACTCAACAGAAAATCTAAATTCATAATAATCACTCCTATATTAATCAACAGTATTAAGATATCAATTTTTGTTATACATGGGAGACCTATCTGACCTACCTCTACCTATGAAAGGAGAACTCTCTCGCGAAGTATACACTTTCATTCTTTCTCTTCCCTTACATCTAAATTAAAAAACCTATTTGTATTTTTAATGACTTGAGTGTCGAAAGATCTTCCGCAGGTGAATCATCCTCTATGCATAGATAGTTAGTTTCACAAATCCTTAATATTTGAAAGATCCGAACTCTTTTTGAAAAAAACGGGTGTCAATCTGTTATGTAGGTTAAACTAGAGGTAAGATTCTCTACTGGTTTTTTTGGTGCTATTTTCTGCAGAGCATTAAAAATACATTGTGTTAGTATTTTAAATAAATTTTTAATATATTTTAAAATGTCAAAATTAGTAATAATAAATGTAATATGAAGTCATAATAGAAGAACTGTACAAAAAGAATTCTGTAGAGAATCCAAATTCGTTAAACTCAGATTTTGTTGTTGATATCAGTGATATCATGGTGATAAATATTGAAAGGAGAGTTGTTGAGGTCTACCTATCCCCTAATATTAATGACATACCTAAGTTAGTTACAACTACATACAATGTTCCTTATAAACTTTAGGGATGCAACAATTGATGAAGCATTTGATCGGAAGTTTCTTTATTTCCAAAAGTAAAACAAAAGTGGTATCATATATGATATGGTTTGTAAGAGTGTATGAATCCTTTATCATTTTGCTTATACCGTGAAAATTCCAAACCATTTATCTCCAAATACTATCTGTTTGAGTTTGTTTTGAAATTTTCATGATATCAATAATTAGAAAACCTTATCTCAATGCATGGAGTTTCTCAGAAATCAATTCCAAATTCCAAAAGAACAGACACTGACACCAACAAATTTCAAAGATAGATTGAGTGCATTACTCAATAAAGAGCAAACTGTGTCAGCCTCATTTCTCTCTGTAAGAATAAAGATCCACAATATAATATCATAATTGTTACAAGGATTGACTTTTGGTTAAATTTTAGTTCGTCTTTTTTCTATTTTAGATTGGATGACGGAAAATAAGAGGGTGAAAAACAAACGTAAATGAAGAAAATTGTAGTAAAATATGGCATTATTTGTATTAGGTAAAAAATGGAAAAAAAACACAATTATCATGTTTATAAATGTATGGATTGATTTAAAAAAGAAAACATATTTTATGTAATACTAAAAAAAAATCCCCATTAAATATCAATTTTAAAAATAAAAATTAGTTAGTCAATGTAGTGACAAATTTATATATCAATTTATAAAATTAAAAATTATTAGTTACTAAAGTAATTACAATTATAAATAAGAAATTATAATTGGTCACTAATTAATTAGAGACTAATTTAAAAATTAATTTATTTTTGTAGTTAAAACTTAGGTAGCTAATTTTTAGTGATTAATTTTCTTTGATAGATATAATTATCATAGCTAATTTTTAACAATCAATTTAGTGATCAATTATAACTTTTTATTTATAATAGTAACTACTTTAGTAACCAGTAACTTTTATTTTTATAAATTGATATTTAGATTGATCATTATAATTATTAATAATTATTAATCATTAAAATTAATTATTATTTAAAAAATTTCTTGTAATAACTTCTTATAAAATAATTATGCAATCTAAAATGAAGGTAAATTAAATATTAGTACTTCAACCACTTATTTTGAATTCAAATTCAGTTAGAATTTTATAGTACAAAAGTAAATGATTAATTGTAGTTAGCTTAGTTAATTGATTAATCTTGTCTGAACTAAAATAATTTACATAATTGATTATGATAATGACACAAGTATCAAGTTTATAAATTGATTATGATAATGACACAATTATCAAGTTTATAACCGTATGGGTTGATTTAAAAAATAAAAACATGTTCTATCTATCTTTTTATAAAATAATTATATAATAAAAAAAATTGGCTAAATTAAATATTAGTACTTCAGCCACTTCTTTTGAATTCAAATTCAGTTACAATTTTATAGTACAAAAAGTAAATGATTAATTGTATTTAGCTTAGTTAACTGATTAATTTTGTGTAAACTCAAATAAGTTACATAATTGATTATATAATGACACAATTACCAAGTTTATAAATGTATGGGTTTGATTTAAAAAAGAAAAAACATATTCTGTCTAGCTTTTTATAAAAAAATTATTAGTACTTAGACCATTTCTTTTGAATTCAAATTCAGTTACAATTTTATAGTATAAAAAGTAAATGATTAATTGTATTTAGCTTAGCTAATTAACTCAAATACTTTACATAATTGATTATGATAATGACACAATTTTCAACTTTATAAATGTATGGATTGAGTTAATTGATTTCTAAACTCAAATAATTTACATAATGATTATGATAATGCAATTATCAGGTTTATAAATGCATGGATCAATTAAAAAAAGAAATAAAAAACAAATGTTAGTTAGCTTTTTTTGTAAAATAATTATACAATCTAAATTAGGTTAAATTAAATAGTAGTACTTAAACCACTTCTTTTGAATTCAAATTCAGCTAGAGTTTTATATAAAAAAAGGTAAATAATTAATTATATTTAGTTTAGTTAATTTGATTAATTTTTTCTAAACTCATAATTTAAATACTTGATTATGACAATAACATAATTGATCATGATATACTGTATGAAAACAATGTTTTCGGCTAATATTATTGATTAAAAACCATGCATATACTGTATTTCATAAACAATGTATGAAAATTATGGTTGTCCTGTGAAAAATTCAAAACCTTAATCTTTAAAAATAATAATATAATTGATTATGTATGTCTAAATAACCCCTCAATTATTCTACAAGCAACTTTCCTTAAATTTGAAGGAAGCAAATTGCTTAGTGCAAATTACTGTCCATCATCACTCTCTCCAACATTGTACCCACGGATTCAAACAAAGGCTTAAAATTGTGAAACACAGATATAATTTAACTCTTGAAACACTAAAAGATTCTGTTTTTTATATTATAGGATATAAGAGATTATTTTTGTTTTTACAATATAGTTGAAATCGAAAAAAATAGTGCTGCTTTTGTGACAGTTGAGTTTGACGGAGGAGTGTGTCTGAATATTGATTCACGGGTGCATCATATAAAAACTGATTCACTTCACGGGTCACATTTCATTCACGGGTCTTGCTCATTTCTCTTTTTTTATTCTCTAAAAACCCATAGCTTTTGCGATTCAATCTTCACTATTTAAATTCACCTTATATGTTCTCGTCAGAGCAAGCAAATGGGCTAAGCTAATAATCTGTAGGCCCGTTTTCCTTTTCCCGTTCCCTTTCAAAATTAAATACAATACAACAAAATTATTACACAATTTTCCATCTTTCTTTCACGCAGTTTAAATCCACAATCTAAAATTAATTAAGTAAATGCGTTTCTTTTACATTAATTAGTTATTTATATTAAACATAAAAATAGTTCATCACATTTAGCAATATAAGGGATTTAAAAACAGTAACGACTTCATTGTTCGATAATATTTTCCATCATTGAAACAAAAAACACCTTTAATTACCGAATATGAAAACTAGAATTTCACCAAAGTAATTTTTAATTTCACGAAAAAAAAATGGACAATAAAAGTCCACACAAAATCATGCTGATCTAATTTATAAAATCATGCTAAACAAAAATTAGATCAAGAAGAAACCAATCTGAATTTTAGGTAGAATACAACAAAATTCAATTAGTTAAAACAAATGATTAATAAAACTATAACTGATACAATCAATAGGAGTAAATTACGATTAAAAAAATGAGTATCTCGGTATATAATCTCAAATTGGTGTCTATAATAAAAACTAAATGATATCATTTGTTTATATAAAGACGAATTTCACCATATAATCAGAAAACTTTTTTGAACCCACTTACATTGCAAAAGAATCAGTAACTAGAAAGATTTTATTCTCAATCAAACACCATACCAAATCAGTAATGTTTTCTAATAGCGAGATTCTATTACTCAAATATCAGTCTTTGGGATGTAGAAATGCTACGAACTAGTTCATATATTCTATCTTTTGTACATCACATAAGAAATCTCGGATAAAACTAAAACCCTAAAAGCAAGAAATATATTGCGAAACAAAGAAATACAAATGCTTCATAGAATTGGTCTAAGCACGTTCTCCACGGATACGACGCGCCAGTTGAATATCTTTGGGCATGATGGTAACCCTCTTGGCGTGGATTGCACACAAATTGGTGTCCTCAAACAAACCAACCAAATACGCCTCAGCAGCTTCCTGAAGAGCAAGAACGGCGTGGCTCTGGAACCTCAAATCAGTCTGTCAAACACAAAACCAAAACACAGTCAATTTCAGGAAAACATCAAAAAGGAAGAAAGTACGAACAATTTGAGCTTTTGAAAACATAACAAACCTTGAAATCTTGGGCTATTTCACGAACCAGGCGCTGGAACGGAAGTTTACGGATAAGCAGCTCTGTGCTCTTCTGGTATTTTCGGATCTCACTGAAATCAATAAACGAACAGATTAACATTACTGAAAAAACATACTGGGGACAAATACGATGATTAAGAACGAGAACGAGAATTACCGAAGAGCGACGGTTCCAGGGCGATAACGATGAGGCTTCTTCACTCCACCGGTAGTCGGTGCAGATTTCCTTGCAGCCTACAAGAAAATCATAAATCAATCATTAAATACCCTTCAAAATCTTAAAATTAGTTAATCGGAAAAACAAATTCTCGAAAACACTTGGTCAGTTGACAAGAATACCCAATTGAATCCGAAAAACGTCATCAACAGAAACCTAACATAGGAAAAACCCTAAATGACACTTGAATTTGGAAAACCCCCTTTGTTTATCAACAGCAATATGAAATTCAACTTGAAAAACTTCAAAATCTGAAACTCTAGCGTATGAAAAACTTGAATTTGAAAAACCCTACGTTTATCAGCAGGAAAATGCAATTGAATTAAAAAAAAAAACTTCGGAATCAGAAACCCTAGCATAGGAAACCCGTAAATTGCACATGAATTTGAAAAAACCCTTTGTTTGTCAACAGGGAATATCAATTGGATAAGAAAAACTTCACAATCAGAAACCCTAGCATAGGAAAACCCTAAATTGCACTTGAATTTGAAAACCCCTTCGTTTGTGAACAGGAATATGCAATTGACTATGAAAAACGTCGAATTAAAAAGCCCTAGCATAAAGAAACCCTAGATTGCATTTGAATTTCAAAAACTGTCCGCTAAAGAACAAGAATATGCAATTGACTTCGAAAAAAACATCACAATCAGATGAAATCGAATACCTTGGTGGCGAGCTGCTTCCTTGGTGCCTTTCCACCGGTGGACTTACGGGCGGTTTGCTTGGTACGAGCCATCGGAGAAGAGAGAAAAGGGAAAAGAGAAGATTGGTCTTTCGATTACGCAAACGAATAATGTCTGAGATACGAAAGTTAGAGAGGAGATTTATGTATTTATATAAGCATGTGTAATACGAGGGTTAGGTCGGTTTAATTAGAGATAAGCGAGCGTGGACTTTGAATATTTTTAACTATTAATGATCGCGATCCGTGTGCTCGTTTCTCATTGGTTGGATTGTGAAGATAGGATTGCCAGCGTGGACAATTTGTGTTTCTTTCGTCAAAACTTTCGCTTCGCTAAATCTATAGGCCCCATGACGTATTATGTTACCCTTAGATTTACCCAAAAAAACACAAACTATAATATTAAAATATGAAAAATACACTTTGAAATCTTTAAACTTAAGCTTTGTTTAGAAAAGATTAGTTTATGGTTAACAAATTTCAATCTTATGAAGTTCTAAGTTAACAGAATTCTTTATTAGATCAGAACAATTTAGTAAAACTGATTACAAATTAATTTATTACTACAAAATTGCACACACAACAAAAATATAGCAACATAAATTTTATTATATATTAAAAAAATTATATATTCTAAACAAAAATATAGTAATATATAATTATAATTTGAGATTTAAAAGAAAATAATTATTTTTTCTAGATTTTTTAAAATTTTATCTACTTTTTTACAAGGTTTATATATGTGTCTCTGTGTCTCAACATAAAAAGTGTGTTGGAGATATTGCATCATACATAAAGATGAATACAATTCGGCCAAAAAGTTAGTTATAGTTATATTAACAAACATATTTGTGTGTGTATATTAACACAATATATAGTCAAACATCAAAAAGTTTGATTATCATTTTATACCATATATCGACAAAATATATGGTTAGTCTATTTAAATATTATATTAGTGTTATTGTTATGATGATTTATCATAAATATTGTAAATTTCTATTATCTTTATTTTATAACTTTTTGCAAGTTTAATTGGACTTAAAACTCACTTTTTGAGATCATACCAGGATCTTATGAAACATATCATAGGGAGGTTTATTGTTTTTTGGACATATCATGTCTCACTATGAGACCACTATTTCTATTTATACCCATTAATCTTCAGTCACACGCTTGATATGTATATGACTCAACAAAAAGGGATATGTTGGAGATCCCACACAAATTAAAGATACCGCAAATTTGCAAATTATCTGCAAATCTCACCCTACAAACAAGATTTGTAAAATTTAGTTAGACTTAAAATTCACTTATTTTGATAGTTGAATGTAAGCAAGCAAACACAAACACAAACACAATTAACCATTTAAGTTTTATCTTGAACAAACAATTAATATTTTTTGTTTAACATGTGCAAACCTTAAGCATTTTACATTACACGTTAAATTTTAATAAATATTTATTTTTTCCTTGTAAGATTATACTCTCCAATTTTTGTCAAGAAGACGATGTAATGTCTTATTAACACCAAAATCTCTTTAAGAACATGTTAAGTCCAATATTTTTACATTTATACGTGTAGGTACACAGACTAAGAGGTCGTGAAAGTTTTCAATATTCTAATTTCATCCAACTAAAAAGAATTGTATGGTAATGTTTGTGGGCAGTAATATGATTTCATGTTGTTTGGAATGCATTGTGATTTAAATACTAATTTGGTCTCTATTTTTATATAGTTTATTCAATTTGGTTTTCATTAAAGCATTCGATAGGTTCACAATTTTCGTTAATTTTCTTCAATTTAGTCATTTTCGCTAACATCGTCCAAATAATTAATTGTAAAGTTACAATGTGACATGTTACTATTATGTGACATTTGCACAACCTAAGCAAAATTTGCACATTTCTTGTGCTTTTGGACATTCCTGCATTTTTTCCAATTTATTCTTTTTTGTGCTAAAGGCAGAATCCCAAATTGTTAAAATTGAGGAACAAAACAAAAATTACAATTTGTGTATGAAAATTCTGGAGGTGAATGGAGTTCGATTATGGAGGTGAGGAAGGTGATGAGGATGAAGGTGAGGAAGATGGTGATGTGTGAAGGTGAGCGTGTGATGAAGAAACGAAGGAGATAAGTGTCACGTAATATAATGAAATACGATGTACACTCACCATTAATTATTTGACTAAATTGAACAAAATTGATGAAAACTATGACCTGGTTGAACACAGAAAATAAATAATGACTAAATTGAACAACCTTGATCAAAATGAAAATTAGATTAATATTTAAGCATTGAATTATTAACGTAACAATTACTTAGCAATAATTACTAAGTTTTAAATATTGAAAATCTCATAAAACATGACATTCATGTTTAGATGGTGTCAGAAAAATAACTAAATTGAACAAAATTCATGAAAACTATGACCTGGTTAAACACCGAGAAAAATAATAACTAAATTAAACATTAAACAACCTTAATCAAAATGAAAAGTAAATTAATATATAAGTATTGAATTATTAACGTAACAATTACTTAGCGATAATTGTTGAGTTTTAAATATTGAAAACCTTATAAAACATGATATATATAAACTTCACTAAAGGAGACCATGAGTCATTTGTATTACAATAGTTAAAATAATTAAATTAAGTCGACATACATTAATTACACAACAATACTAAAATATAAATATTTAAAATGTTAATTTTTGAGAGATAAAACTCAAATGATCATAAAATTTGAAAATGTAAAGAAAATGATAACATTTATCATAATTTTTTTACTTGTTCATTTGTTATCAATTAATAGTTTTATTACTAAGTTTTTAATATAATATTAAAAAAACCTAGTTTAAAAATTCAATTTAAATATCTAATAGTAAATATTTTCGACCATCCAAATTTGAAGAACTTATAATATTTTAAATTATGCGTCTTTGCCAAAAATAAAAAATATATTTTACTTGATAAAAAATATATTTTTCTATAGTGATTAATCAAGACAAAATTAAATAAAATGACATATAAATTTCTTACGCACAATATAATTATTTATATTAAAATAAATAATAAAAATATTAGATTTTATTTAATTATTGACAAGATTAATAATTTAAAGAAACAAAGAATAATTTATTAGATATATGTGATATTTTTATAATTATAATTAATTAAGTCAGATATTTATTTTTGTTATATAAGTGATAATAATAAAATCGATTGTTTTGGTTTTTCCAATTTCAGTAGTTAAGATCCGTCAATATACTCACATTATCATGTGGTTCATAAGAATAATAAATTTTTGTATCTGTTTTGAAAACAAAAAATTTCTCTATAAAAAACCATCAAAATTTATTAAGGTGTGGGTCTTTTGAATTTCCTACATCAAAAAGTGTAAAGAGAGTTTAAGAATAATGAGATTTACAAAAAAATTAAAAATATCTTATAATTATAATAAATTGTTATTATATCTATCACCATTTTAAATATATCATGATATCAAATAGTATACAATATTATAAAATTGAATCTATAACTAAAAAGTATTTAACGTAATTATAAAGTATCTATAATTATTTTATAAAATATTATAAACAATGTAATTTAATAATAAGTCATAATTTACTTAAATATGATTTCATATTATAATTATTATTGTAGTAATAATTTTATATTTTATGAAATGTATTTGTATATGCAAATAAAACCAGTATCTGTTTAATTTAGTTTACAATTGATAATTATATATAAAAATTAAGGAATCTCTCATATTTAAACTCATAATTTATACTCATTATATACTTCATTATACTACATGAAAATATCATCGTCTTTTCTTCTTCTTCGACTTTAATTTTTTAGACTAACTTTGTTTAAAATCAATTTTTGTACCCATCTTGCAAAGTTTAGAAGTTTAATTTGTTAAATATAATTATCATTTTTAAATAGACAAGGTACGAATATTTAAACACATAATTCATAACAAGTATTAAATAAGTATTTTTAATTAATATACGTAGGTATTTAATATGAATTTTATAATCATCCATCTATTTTATTTTAATATCTTTTCAAAAATCAGGTGACAAAATAAAGTTATCAAGAACAAATACTAGGAATCAAAGAATTCTTTAAAACTTTATTTGATATATATTTATAATAAAAATACATATTATAAACATATATTAAATAGTGTCTATATTTAGAGATGTCAAAATGGGTTTCAACCCGTGAGCCAATCCGGCTCACCACGGGTTCGAGCCGGGTTGGGTTGAGAAAAATTTAACTTTTTAAAAAGTGGCTTGAATCCAACCCGGCTCACTTAACCCACCAACATTTTTTTTACAATTTTTTAAATTTTTTTTTAAATTTTTTTAATAATTATTTACTACTTTTATATTTGTTCACAATTTAATATTTGTAAATGCTAGAATGTTGCTTAATTATATTTGAATAGTTTGAATGTTTAATTAATTTGATTGTCAAGTTATATATATATATATATATATATATATATATATATATATATATATATATATATATATATATATATATATATATATATATATATATATATATATATTGTTACTTTAATCTTTAAGTATAATCTTTATAGTAAATTACTCAAGTAACTGTCTTATAAACAATTTTTTGTAAAATTAACATGAAAAAAATGTATAGTTTTTTTATTTATATTTTGTTGAATAGCATGACAGAAAATTTGTAATATTAGTCATGCTTTCTTAGACTAATGGATATTTTCTTGGAAATAATTCTTCATACATTGGTGGTGAACATGATCAAAACATTGATTTTTTATTTTACTATGATTTTTATCTTAGGGGTTACTTAAAAATTTATTTAAATATTTAAATACTAAAAAAAATAAATAAATAATTTTTTTAGGTAGGTTGGTGAGCCAACCCACTTAACCCACCAACCCGTGGTGGGTTTAGCCGGATTACAAAATTTCTGGCTCACCAGAAAGTGAACCGGGTTGGATTCACTCATTTTCAACACGGCTCGTAGTGAGGCAACCTGTTTTGACATGTCTATCTATACTTATGGATATAATTATGTCGATAAATAAATTAAGATATCTAATAATTAAAAATAATAAAATACAAAATCACAATGATAATATCTTAACACTTCTATTCATAAAAAAATCAAAATGAAATTAATCAGGACAATTACATTATTTTTGATATTTTGTTTTTGTGAGAGAATGCTGAAAATTTTATTTGCTCTAACTAATTGAGTTCTTTTGTGTAATATAATGGGATGCAAGGTTAAAGACCGTTCATTATACCAATTTTGATAAAAAATCATTGTACCAATTTTCATAAAAAATCATTGACGAAATTTTTAAAAAAAACCAATTACATAAATTTTTATAAAATCAAAACCAATTTAAAAGTTAAAAAAACTAAATGACCAAATTGAAAGTTAAGCGAACTAAGTAACCAATTTGCACCAGACAAAAACATAGACTAAAATATTAATTAAACCATATATAATTATTAGTTAATTTTCAAGATTTTTATAAAATTAAACATTTTTAAGAAATTTATAGAAGAAATTTAATTCAAAAAAAAATTATATATTTTTATATCAATAATTCATTCAAATTTAATTTAAAAAACACTATTCATTTAACATGTTTTACCTTGATTACAACACCACATTAATCACATCCCACACAAGTCATGCAATTAACAAATTTCTAGAAATTCACATCCCACATTAACAAATTTCCTTAGTGGTTATTTCAATCACCATGTCCGCAACAAAATTATACCTTAGAACTTCTTTTAAATTAATATATTGCTAACTAAATTTGGATTATTACTTTTTTTTAAATTTGCATACTTTTCAACCAAGTCTTCTCATAAATTAAATTGCTTGTAATAATCACAATATTCAATCTTTTTAATATTTTAATGGATGGAGAAGTTATCCCTCATTTCAGTCTCATTTTACATTGATTACATTTTAACATTAAACACGTAGTTTAAAATAAATACCAAAAACTTAAAAAAATCCAATTAAGCCATAAAATTTTGATAATTTAATTTTGTATCTCAATTAACTTGATTATTTCATTAGTGACATCTTCAATGTTTTAAATTAGTTTTCCAAACACATTTCAAGCGTTGAAGGTAAATTGATTTACTTATGATTTAGGGTTTATGGTTTAAAAGACTCCCAATTTTGAAAAGCTAAATTCTTTTCACATGTTAAACATACAAATATGGAAGTTATTATTCAATACTATCTCAAATAATTCATATTTCAAAAATCTGCTTTTAGAAAATAATGCTTTCAAACATTTGGATCAGTTTTCTTCTCGTGCTAAAGAAAATAGACATTCATATAAATAAAAATTAGAATTAGGCAAACAAAACCAATTATGAAAAAAAACGACCAAGAACAAAAATTACAACCAGAAACAAAAACACCTACTACTTGTATGGAAGCAAACACTGCGTCAGATTACAAATTTTCATCACCTGCTATATCAGCCAGGGATAACTGTAAATTTAATACTTCTCATCATCCACAGCGCTGCTTAGTTCAAACAGATCAACATTGACAAGTAGTAACAAATGATAGGAATGATAAACAACAAAACAAACAATTTAAAAACAAAAAGAAAACAATATTTTAAATCGGATTCAGTAGCCTCAGACCGTCCTAGTTCAAAAATTTTCAACAAAAATGCGAAAATTCGCATTTCATCTAGTTATAATATCTGCATCATTGACCACTGCACCAATCAATCAGATACAAACTTTGAATATTTTAAAGACTGAGAAAGCAATGATTAAAACCATTTCAAACAATGAATGAAAACACAATGATGTAATATAAACAAGAAAGCGGAACAAGAAAATTGAATACGTATGAATGCGGCATCAGATCTTCCTATTCAATGAAAAGTATTCATCGCGCTCAAATCACAGTTTGAGTACTCAACATTTCGAAAGATTCATCAATTGGCGTCATGTAGAAGAAGCATATTGATAAAACCAAAACGATTGAGAGAAAATATAAAAGAGGAAGGAGAAGAGAGGATCTGCAAACGAAAACTAGGGTTTATAGAAAACCAGGGAGAGCAGCTTCACTTTATAGGACGGGAAAGGCACGCTGATACGAAAACCTAATCGATGGCTGTGGTTGTATGCAAGTTTACAAGCTCTCGAATTTGTGGGCCGGTTAATGATCCTTTGGCCCAATCTATCTGTCAACAAGAATTTGGGCCACCAAGGCCTATCTTAGATGGGGTCCTGAGTTGAGCCTCTTTTTTAACATTATGGACAAATCAAGTAATTACGTGATTGAAACAAATTTCTATTTGTAATTAACAATTTAATAGTTTATAATTATAGTAATATTGATGTTATACTTATCACACTAATATAATTTTATTTTAAATATAACGTAATTTCAAATGGCATATAATATTATCAAATTTAATGTATAATTAAAATGATTTAATATAATTTAAAACCTATGTAATTTTCTTATAAAATATTATAAATTGAATAATTTATACTCAATATGGCTTCATATTATAATCAATATTTTGAAATATATTTACAATAAAGTTAGTATTTATATAAATTTTATATAACTTAGTTTAAAATGAATATTATACATAAATATTATATAATTAATGTTAATTATAGAATTTTTACTAAATATCAAACAACAAGATGCACTACATGATGATCAGAGTAAGATATTCATATAAAAGCGTTTGTTTTTTTTTTCAGTTTTATTTATTTGTATTATTCAATCAGTTGAATTTAAGATTTAACATTAGAGTCAATGAAAAACAAAAAATCATTGGGTAAGATGTTTAAAGTCCACTTCCACTATTTAATACACAATTAAAATTTCATTTTTGTATTTGTTTTGGTTTATTTTTGTAGTCTCAATTTTCCTTAAAAAAATAAATTTGTACCTATATAGGAAATGTCAAAAGTTTAGTTTGTTAGATAAAAATGTCATTTTTAAAGTTGTGAAACCGTTGGGATAACAAAAATTGAAACAACGTATAATTATACATATAGGAACTAAGTAATTTAGTTATTATTTATACGAAGTCTGATGCATCCGTACTTCAATTTGTGTTACATATTCATATTCAACGTGTATTTATATTTGATACTTATCCATACTTATAAATGAAATATCTAATATATAAACTAATAATGTTCTTATGATGACAATAATTTTTGAACTTTTATGTTAAAAATATTAAATATATTTGATTTTAATTTCGATTTATACAAGAATAATCATATATTTCTCATGTTCTTTAAAAAATTTGTATATTTTTCAATATGTATGTATCACATATCGTATCCTATTATTTTTAAAATTAGTGTATCAGCGTGTCAGATACGTGTCATATCTCATACACATATTGTATATGTGAAGTATTGGAGAAACTTTCTATAAGAATTACTTATCTTTTATATATATATATATATATATATATATATATATATATATATATATATATATATATATATATATATATTTATAAATACCATTTTTAAATAAAAATTATGCAATGAAATAAATCATTCTCACAAAAATCTTAATACTTTCTTTTAATGTAATTTTATTGAAAATGTTATTTTTGAGAAGGGTGTGATAAGTAGTTGTGGGGAAATCTAATTGGCCCACACTGTTCATTTTTTAATTGGTTTGATCTATTAAAAAACAAATTACTTAAGATGTATTTTTATTTTAATCCATGTAAAAAAAAAATAAACTCATTTAGTTCAGATTCCATTAACTTCCCACCAATCTTACGAATTTCAAATCTATATTTTTATCGAATTACTTTCTAAATTCATACTTGGTTTAATAAATTAGCTATATTGATTGCAATAAACCATTGAAGTTATATGGGTAATTCTCATAAACAGTTATATCTACAAATGTTTTTTTTAATCATTTTGAGTTATTTTTCATGACTTTTATATTAGTTAGTCAAAGACTTCAAATAAATATTCAATTTTGACTTTAGCACACATGTATTGATTTTTTTTATTAATTTGAGTAAATTTCTAATTTAAATATTTTATTTTATACATATGACCCATTACAATAATAACAAGTAACAATGTATTCAACTTGATAGAATTAGTCTAATATTTGTAGGATTTTGTTAATTTTAAAATAATATTATATGTCTCACTGTATATATTTGTTAGGCTTAAGAGAATATTTAAACCTATTCCACATTCCTATTACATCTAACATGTACACATTATCAGTGATAATAGTTTGGTAAAAAATCTTAATAAATATATAATAAACTCAATACAATAATACGCACACAACACTCATTAACTTGATTTGTATCTTGAAACTCATATTTATGAAATATGTATTTTTCTTTATGTATTTTGTCCAACATCAATTTTTCTTTATGTGTTTTGTCCGACATCAAAGAAGCTAAAATTTGCATTGTTTCAATATTTTATTCTTCAGTTCTAAAATCTTAAAATAAGGTTGACAATCTCTTTTAGCATAATATTATTAAGTTTGAAATATGTGTACAAAAACGTACAAATTAGTCACCTTTAAAAATCATGATATTTAAATATATTAATATTTCTTTTAGTGTTGAACTTGGTCATTGTATGTATCATTTTGAACTATCATGATTCAAATATAATCAAACTTCCATTTATTCAAACAAATTCAACAAATTTAGTCATAACTTTTCATAAATGACTTACTGCTCAGTAAAAAATCTTTTGTTTTTGTGCAACTTCCGATTATTATTAAACAACTATCAAGATATCAAGACATGTAATTTTGATTAGGAGTCGATGTTAAACTCTTTCAATTATACTTTATTTACATATCATAATGTTATAATGTCAAATGATAGGATATGATACTATTGAACTTAAAATCTTGATTGTAAAATATTTTATTACTTTCCAAGCTTTATAACCAAAAAAAACACTAAAATTTTAGGTTTAATTACTCTCTTAGTCATTGTTTATGTCCAAAAATATAAAATTGGTCCTTCAATTTTTTTAAATTTCAATTTGGTTCTGATTTTTAAAAAATCAATGCAATTTAATTATTTTTGTTAAATTTTTTGAAACAGATCAAGAATTATTTATCAAAATTGAAGTTGTTAATAAGAATTATTTACTTTATTGATGTAATTAACATAATCATAGTGTCAGTTTTGATAAAAAGAATCATTGATTCGCTTCAAAAAATTTAACGAAAAGAAGAAAATTGCATCGTTTTTTTAAAAATCGGGATTAAATTGAAACTTAAAAAAAATTGAGAGACCAATTTAAATTTTTTTGACAAAAACATGGACAAAAAAAATAATTAAACCAAAATTCTATAAACATTTTAACTAATTTAGTTTTTCATGATAAAAATTTGGTCAGATATTTTTAAAAAATGAGAGTCAATATTTGCCTTTTTTTTTCAACATCTCAACAAATACTTACACATTAGAGTTATTCCTTTCTCATGTCAATTAAACATATCACAACAATTGCATTGAACTATCTTATTTTACTTAGGTTCTAGTTGACTAAAATAATTACATTTTTTTATCAAATTTTCAGTCTTTCACAATAAGAAAAACTCATTGTAGTAAAAATAATTTATTGAATGGATTAGAAAATGAAAAACTATGATAAAATAAAAACCTTTCATTGAAAGAAAATGAATAGTTTAAATATCGAAAACATAAAAGTAAAATGTGAAGGAAAAAAAAAAAACAGAAATAAAAAATATTCCTATTAAAAGTACAACAATCAGAAATATAGCTTTTTGTAGATAAATATGCATCATATGTGTATAACTTACATTGTGATTCACAGCATTAAAGTCTTTGCCAACCTTTAGAAAAAAACAAAAAACACGTGTGCCATCAAACAATTGTATTTATTACCAAAAGTTACGACAAGAAAAAAATAAAATCAGAAGTAAATATATAATAAATATTCCGTATCAACCAGCAGATAAAGAAGACCCCTATTACTAATAGAAGTCAACTTGTAAAAGCGTGCACTTTTCGTAAACAGATAAAACAATTACCACCATACCAACAAATATCTCGGACAACAACGAATGAAACTTTGAAGAACCTTCAATTATTCAAGTTAAATATATTTTGGTCCCTTCACCAAATTTTAGAATTAGTTAATTTCAAAATTTTAAATTAATTTAGTATTTTATTTTTCGAAATACGTAAATTTAATTATTTTAATTAAATTTTATTAGGTTTATTTAATATTTGTATGCATTTTAGGACTGTATTTGAATTGTTCACACTATTTGATATATTTTTGTTTTAATATTAAGTCAAATATTATTATGAAACGCGATTGAAATGTCAAATAAACTTAACAAAATTTGATTAAAAAAACTAAATTTACGTATTTCAAAAAATGAAGAAATAAATTGGTCTAAAGTAAAGTTTCGATACAGACTAATTCCAAAATTCACTGAAAGTTAAAGGACAAAAACATATTTAACCCTTCATTTTAACAAAATTTGATTAAAAGAACTAATTATACGTATTTCAACAAATGAAGGATTAAATTGGTCTAAAGTAAAGTTTCAATATGGACTAATTCCAAAATTCACTAAAAGTTAAGGGACAAAAACATATTTAACCCTTCATTTTATTTTGTTCTGATAGCCACTTATAATTCAACAAATTTCTCACATTTAACAATATTTCTTAAATACTAGTAATTTATCGCTAGAAAGACAATACATATAACAAACAAAAATATAAATTATATTAATTATTTTAAATAATACCTTAAATATGTTTTTAGTCGTTATACTTAATCTAAAATTAAAAATCTTCTATGTTTCGAATTTTGATCAAAAAATTTAAAAAGTAAATAGATATAGTCATTAACCCAACTGTAAATTTTGTTCATAATGTTAAATTACTTTTGAATTTGATGTGACTTTACCTTTTGGCTTTGTAATCATTTTTGTCATTTTGGAACATGTATCAAAATTTAGAATATGCATATATTTTAATTTTGTGTGCAAGTCTAGAGACTAACAACATATTTAATTCCAAACAACATACAAAACAATATAATGTATTAAATAAACAAGATAAAAACTAACTTATGGCAAACTTTTCAATATGAAACTTCAATGTAAACAAAAGTAATACAAGAAACCTAGTTTAGTAAAAAATTAAAAATACTAGTTTATAATAACAATATATATTCTCTTCGCTAATAAGGTGAGTGATATCATAAGAAAGTCCTAACAGACAAAATAAAAAACCAAGTACATGAGATAAATGATATAAAATCTCCTCTCCAAGCTAGTTTGTATCTGAATATTTGTAGACAACACATTTTACTTTATTATTGTTTTGACTTTAAGTCAGTTGAGACAAATCAAATTACAGCATTCAAAATATTGTTCACTTTGGAACCTAAATTTTTTGTTACGGTTTTTTTTTCTTAAAAGACTCTTTATAGTGTTGAAGAAAAAATATGTATTTAAATGCGTTTCAATCAAGGGCTAAAAAAGTTTTCATCTCTACAAACAACGTCAATGTTTCAACCTTAAGTCTGTTCAAACAATATCGTTATGATCAATTAACGCATCCAAAGTATTGTTCTCTTTTAAACCTTGAACTTTTATAATTATTTTTTGCTTAAAAGACGATTCTAAAGATTGAAAGAAAAATATGTCATTGAGTTCAACTGTAAACTTGTTGCATGTAGCATTAATTGTCCCGTGACAGAAGACCAAGTGGACCGGATCACAATAGAATCAAATCATGACGCTGATAAGTATGAAAAATACTTATTATTTTTATTTTATTGGACTTCTTAATTGTACTTAATCATGTGTTTTGTGGATAGTTTTAGGTTGTTTTTAGGTTCTTTTAGGTTAGATATATTTTGTGTTATTTTTGAGATTATTGTATAGGAAAGTGAAGGATTGGAGAAGAAGTGAAGTTATTCTGTCAGGACCCAGTCGCCCAGCGAAATGGATCAGTCGCCCAGCGAGTGTTCTCTTTCGCCCAGCGAGTGATCACCGGTCGCTCAGCGAGTAAGTCATCTCGCCCAGCGAGAAGACGGTTTTCTGAAGTGGTTATAGTTTCGAAAACTTACACGAAACGGTGTGCTGGAGTGTGGGAACGCGACAGAACCATAAAGGAGACGAAAAAGCGCCATTCTAGGGCAGGGAGACTTCACAACAATTCATCCATTCCATCAAATTCATCCATACTTTGTTCTAGATGCTTAGGAGTGACTAAACTCCTCCTTCATTGGGGTTGGATGTAATGAACCTATACTCTATGTAATTTTCCTATGCAATGTAATCTCTTTCGTTGTTCATATGTTTTATCTCAATTATAAATGTGCTTGATGGAAATCCTTGCTATTTGGTTGTATCTATTTATTGGAAAATGAATTAGAACTTAACCTTGGATAGAACAACCATGAGATTGGGTTCTAGGAATAGACGTAATCTATAGGTCATTCTATACATTAAATCTTAATGCAAGTAATGTGTTAAAATAGTTAAGGAATTAATATTTTGACATATTTGACTTAAAACTTACTTCTAAGGAATTAGTGGTTAGTAAGCTTATGATGAGGATGTTTGAGCACGATAGAGAAATTGTGTAGGAAATATTGCGTTAGTATGGTTCATGAAATCCAACCTTGATGAAATGTTTCTTAAATCTTTTTATAACTTTAGTGTTTATAAATTTTGCATGTTGTTCTTAAATTAAATCAATCTTTTACTTTGACGTTATTGCTAAAATTAGTAAATAATCACACTTAGACAAACGAACACAAATCCCTTGGGAAAACGATACTTGGACTTCCATTTTTACTACTTGTAACGAATTGGTACACTTGCCAAAGAGTTAACAAGTTTTTGGCGCCGTTGCCGGGGATTTGATTGTTTTTGATTTGTTTGCTTGTGTGTTATTTACCAATTTAGGCTGCTACATCATTTGTACATTCATTTTAGTTTATAGTTTGTATATATTTAGTTTGTATATGCTTATTTGTCTTTTCTAGTGTTGTTGTTCTGTATGAGAAGCAGGATTCGAGCTGATAATCTACTATTTGATCCTGAAATTGAAAGAACAGCTCGTAGGAACAACAGTAGAAGACGAAGAAGAGGGCAAATTCAGAGGGTTAAAGAAGAGATAGAGGCAGCATCTACATTTGACCAAGCTATCTTCTCCTCAACTGATCCAGAGGGGGAAGAAATGGCTGGTGAAGGACATGGTGATAGGCATGTTCGCCGTACTCTGGAGGATTATGCTTCATTCTCCACCCCTCTTAATTTCAGCAGCATCGCACGACCTGTGGTGAATGCTGCCAACATGGAGATGAAGCCAACTTTGATTCATTTGGTCCAGAGTAACCAGTTTCATGGCCATTCACATGAGAATCCATACACCCATTTGGCTACTTTCTTGGAGATCTGTAATATAGTGAAGATTCACCAAGTGCCAGATGAGGCCATCAGATTGAGTCTTTTTCCTTTCTCTCTGGCTGGGAATGCTAAGGTTTGGTTGAACTCCTTTCCTGAGAATAGTTTGACTGACTGGGAGGATGTTGTAGCCAAATTCTTGAACAAGTACTTTCCACAGTCAAAGGTCAATAAAGGGAAGCAAGAAATCTCATCCTTTCAACAAGAAGACTCTGAGTCATTGAGCCAAACATGGGATAGGTTCAAAGGCTTGTTACGAAAAACCCCTACTCATGGTTTTGACATGCCTATGCAACTTACTCTATTCCTTGGTGGATTGCAATCTCATACTAAATTGATGTTGGATGCCTCAGCTGGAGGCAATATCAAGTGAAAGACACCTGAGGAAGCCCATGAAATGATTGAGAATATGACATCTAATGATAATGAAATGCAGAATGAGAGGGCCACTTCACAGAAAAAAGGAGGTATGCTAGAGCTTCAGTCTCAGGATGCAATATTGGCTCAGAACAAAATAATGACTCAACAGCTTGAATCAGTAATGAAGAAGCTTTCTCAATTGCCTAAGGAACTTCAGAATGTCTCACAGGCTCAGCACCAACAAGCTGTGCAAGGATGTGGGTTATGTGGTGGAGATCATCCAAATGGGCAGTGTGTTATGACGACCAATTCTCAGGAAGAGGTTAACTACATGGGAAACCAAGGCCGTCAGGGTAATTATGGTAACTACAACCAAGGTTGGAAGCCTCACCCAAGCATGGGCCAGCCTGGACCTTCTAACAGACCTCCACCTCAATCCCAACCATCTTTGAATGAAAGGACCACTAAACTTGAGGAAGCAATGCAACAGTTTGTGCAAGTGTCTATTTCCAATCAAAAGAGCACGGAGGCATCTCTCCGTAACTTGGAAATGCAAATTGGGCAACTTGCTAAGAAGTTGGAGGACAAGCCAGAAAAGAACTTTGGGGCTAATACTGAGGTTAACCCCAAGGAGCAGTGTAAGGCTATTGTTACAAGAAGTGGTAAAGTGTTAGTAGAGAGAGATGTGATAAAAAAAGAGAGTGAGAAAGAAAAAGGAGAGACGAGTGGAGAGAAAAGTGAGAATGATGAAAAAGTTGAGGGAGAAGAAGAGAAAGAAGTGGAGAGAAAAAACAGTGAGAAAAAAGAAATTGTGAAACCACTTCCTTATCCCAAAACCCACTCTAGAAAAGAAAAGGAGAAGCAGTTCTCTAGGTTTTTGGATATCTTCAAAAAATTAGAGATTACCATTCCTTTTTCTGAAGCTCTCCAACAGATGCCTTCTTATGCCAAGTTTATGAAGGACTTGCTCACTAAAAAGAGGAAGTACATTGAGGATGAGACAATTGAAGTGCAAGGTAATTGTAGTGCAATTATTCAAAAGCTCTTGCCTCCCAAATTCAAAGATCCAGGTAGTTTTACTATACCATGCACCATTGGGAAATTACCCATTGGAAAGGCATTAATTGATTTGGGAGCAAGTATAAATTTGATGCCTCTTTCCATGATGAGAAGAATTGGAGATTTGGAGGTGTAACCCACGAGGATGACACTTCAATTGGCTGATCGATCTATTAAGTGTCCATATGGTGTTATAGAAGATGTATTGGTGAAAGTTGATAAGTTCACTTTTCCAGTGGATTTTGTCATCTTGGATATGGAGGAAGATACTGAGGTCCCTCTCATATTGGGGCGCCCATTCATGAAGACTGCCCGGGTGATTATTGATGTGGATGATGGTCATCTAAAAGTTCGTGTGCAAGATGAAACTGTGACTTTTAATGTCGTAGAGGCCATGCAACATCCAAGTGATAGTGGCAATTGTTTCAGAGTGGAGGTCTTTGATGAAGTGATTGACAGAGCTAAGAGTCAGATGCATGTAAAATCCTCTCTTGAGAGAGTTTTGACTGATTCTTGTGATGATTTGACTTTGGAGGAGGAAGCAAAAGTGGAAGAGGTTACTATGCAGTTGGAAAAGACTAAAGAAGTATCTTCCACTCATGCTAAAGTGGAGAATTTGACAAAGGAGAAATCTGATGATCAAGACAAACTTGAGTTGAAAGTATTGCCAGATCATCTCAAGTATGCCTTCTTAGAAGACGATTGTAAGAAACCGGTGATAATTAGCAGTGCACTTTCACAGTTTGAAGAGCATAGGCTTTTGGAGGTTCTCAAGGCAAATCAAGGGGCTATAGGTTGGCATATTTCTGACTTGAAGGGGATAAGCCCAACCTATTGCATGCACAAGATCATGTTGGAGAAGGACTACAAACCCATTGCACAACCACAAAGACGTTTGAATCCCACTTTGAAAGAGGTGGTGAGGAAGGAGGTGCTGAAATTGTTGGAAGCAGGGATGATATATCCTATTTCAGACAGTTCTTGGGTAAGTCCTGTGCACGTTGTGCCAAAAAAAGGGGGAATAACTGTTGTCAAGAATGAGAAAAATGAGTTAATTCCAACTCGCACAGTCACTGGGTGGAGGATGTGCATTGATTATAGGAAGTTGAATCAAGCCACTCGAAAGGATCATTTTCCACTCCCTTTTATGGACCAAATGTTGGAACGGTTGGCTGGGCAAGCTTTCTACTGTTTCCTGGATGGTTATTCAGGATATAATCAGATAGTTGTTAATCCAGAGGATCAGGAGAAGACTGCTTTCACGTGTCCTTATGGTGTATTTGCTTATAGGCGAATGCCTTTTGGCCTTTGCAATGCACCGGCCACCTTTCAAAGATGCATGCTAGCCATTTTTGCTGATTTGGTTGAGAAGAGTATTGAGGTATTCATGGATGATTTCTCAGATTTTGGTCCATCTTTTGATTCATGCCTTGAGAACTTGGATGTGGTTTTGAAAAGATGCATTGACACAAACCTTGTGCTGAATTGGGAGAAATGCCATTTTATGGTGAGAGAAGGTATTGTGTTGGGCCATAGAGTTTCTTCCAGGGGAATTGGTGTTGATCATGCTAAGGTGGATGTCATTGAGAAATTACCACCTCCATCAAATGTCAAAGGGGTTAGAAGTTTTCTTGGTCATGCAGGTTTCTATAGAAGATTCATTAAAGATTTCTCCAAGATTGCTAAACCCCTGTGCAATCTCCTTGTTAAAGAAGCTCCTTTTGAGTTTTATGGTGAGTGTTTGCAAGCTTTTAATAGCTTGAAGGAGAAACTAGTTTCTGCCCCAGTGATAATTGCACCAAATTGGACTCAAGAATTTGAGTTGATGTGCGATGCTAGCGATTATGCCATTGGGGCGGTTCTTGGCCAGAGAAAAGAGAAAGTCTTTCATGCTATTTATTATGCCAGCAAGGTTTTAAATGGTGCCCAGCTTCATTATGCCACAACTGAGAAGGAGTTTTTGGCCATTGTCTATGCATTGGAGAAGTTTAGACCTTACCTTATTGGGTCTAAAGTGATCATATATACAGACCATGCTGCCATAAAGTATTTGTTGTCAAAGCCGGACTCCAAGCCACGGTTGATTAGATGGGTTCTCTTATTACAGGAGTTTGATTTGGAGATTAGGGACAAGAAAGGGAGTGAGAATGTAATTGCAGATCATCTCTCTCGGTTGGTAAATGATGAAGTAACATGCAAAGAGAGGGAGATTTATGAGACTTTTTGTGATGAAAGCTTGATGCTCATTCAACAAAGGCCATGGTTTGCAGATATGGCTAATTTCAAAGCTGCAGGTGTTCTCCCTGAAGATCTTTCATGGCAGCAGAAGAAAAAGTTTTTACATGATGCAAAACAGTACCTTTGGGATGACCCTTTCTTAATTAAGCTTAGTGCTGACAATCTTTTGAGGCGGTGTGTCACTGCAGAGGAAGCTGCATGTATCCTATGGCATTGTCATAATTCGCCATATGGTGGACACTTTAATGGAGAAAGGACAGCCACCAAGGTGCTCCAATCTGGTTTCTACTGGCCCACTTTATTCAAGGATGCTCATGCTCATGCTAGGAGTTGTGATAAGTGCCAGAGGATTGGAAGCATTTCAAGAAGAAATGAAATGCCACTGCAAGCAATTTTGGAAGTGGAGGTGTTTGACTGTTGGGGCATTGATTTTGTTGGTCCCCTACCTTCATCGTACAGTAATGAGTATATATTGGTTGCAGTGGATTATGTCAACAAATGGGTGGAAGCAACTGCTTGCCAAAAGAATGATGCCAAGACAGTTATTAAGTTCTTGAAGAGACAAATTTTCTCACGGTTTGGAGTTCCTAGGGTCCTCATAAGTGATGGTGGATCCCATTTTTGTAATGCTCAGTTAGCCAAGGTTTTGAAGCATTATGAGGTTAGGCACAAAATAGCCTCTCCTTATCATCCTCAAACCAATGGCCAAGCTGAAGTGTCCAACCGAGAGATAAAGAGAATTCTTGAGAAGACTGTGGCATCATCCAGAAAGGATTGGTCGGTGAAGCTTGACGATGCTCTTTGGGCATATAGGACAGCCATGAAAACACCTGTGGGGCTGTCACCGTTCCAATTAGTATATGGCAAATCTTGTCACCTGCCGGTGGAGATGGAGCATAAGGCTTATTGGGCCTTGAAATTTCTTAACTTTGATTCATCTTTGTCTGCAGAGAAAAGAAAGTTGCAGTTGCAGGAACTTGAAGAAATGAGATTGACAACATATGACAACTCCAAGAGATACAAGGAAAAGGTAAAGCTCTATCATGATAAGAAGCTTTTGAAGAGAGAGTTTCACCCAGGCCAGCAAGTGCTACTTTTCAATTCAAGATTCAAGCTCTTTCCTGGCAAGTTGAAATCAAAGTGGTCAGGGCCATTCACCATCAAGGATGTCAAACCATATGGCGCAGTTGAACTAATGGATCCTTCTTCTAGTGATCCAAATAGAAGTTGGATAGTAAATGGTCAGCGCTTGAAGCATTATTTGGGAGGTGAGGTTGAACGCCTCACCACTATCATTCACTTTTCTGATCCATGAACTGTTACCCGTCAAGCTAGTGACGTTAAAGAAGCGCTAACTGGGAGGCAACCCAGGGATGTTGTTTGCTATTGTTTGTAGAATAGGTTTGCTTCAGTTTGTATTTGTTTTTGTACTGTTTTGTTCGCCCAGCGAGTGGTGTCGCCCAGCGAGTCCGTTTCTGCAGAATCTGGTTTTCAAAAAATTATGCAGACTCGCCCAGCGACCACCACTCGCCCAGCGAATAATTGCGTAAATTTGCCTCTGGAGCAGTAGCTGGGCGAGCCACTCTCGTCCAGCGAGTGTGGCTAATTCTGAATTCAAAAATCTTACACACTCGCCCAGCTAGCACGCGCCGCCCAGCGAATAATTGAAACATTTTTTTTGCTCTGGAACAGTAGCTGGGCGACGCTCCTCGCACAGCGACCAAGCTTAAAAAAAAATAATAAAAAAATAAAAAAATATAAAAAAAAATAAAAAAATAAAAAAATTTCGAATTTGAAATTGGAGGGAACTGGGACGCTCGCCCAGCGAGCTGCGTCAATCGCCCAGCGACTGCGACAGACTTTAATGCTGTCAGGAGGTCGTTGGGTCAAATCTGACTTTTCTGTAAACGAGGCTGCTCGCCCAGCGAGTAGAGTAACTCGCCCAGCGAGTGTGTCTCGCTGGCCCTAAAAACCAGATTTCCCCTCTTTTTCTTTTTCTTTCTCTTTCAAAGAAAACCCTAGCCGTTTTCTCTTCTCTCTTGAGTGTGAGTTGCGCAGCTAATTTGTGCTTCCTCCTTGCCATTTCACCTTCTTCTTGCACTCATCTTCATCAAGGTAAGTATTTATCATCTTCTTCTTCCTTTTTCTTTCAATAATTTAGGGTTTTCTTTAGGATTTCTCATTGTGTATTTTGAATCTATAAAAGTTTGTGTAACTTAGTGTTGTTTGAGTATTGCATATAGAGCATTGTGTGTGAGTACTGTGTTTGCAATTTTGATTGAGTCACGTTCGCCTAGCGAGCTTGCTCGCGTTCGTTCTGAGACACTGTTAATCTGCTGCATGTTTCATCACTCGCCCAGCGAGTTGCTTGCCTAGCGAGTCTGTTACAGCAGCTTCTGTTGTTGCTGCTCGCCCAGCGAGTTGCTCGCCTAGCGAGTGAACCTCTGCAGCACTGTTTTCTTTTGTTATGTTTTGTGTGTTGATATTAGCATTGTTGTTTCTAACCTTGTTTTGTGGAACAATATCTGTGCTGCTTCTGTGATGTTAATTGTGCATATGGCTCCTCCTAAGGCATCTCGGGATTCTAAGAAGCGGAAAGTTACTCGAGGGTCTTCGTCCCGTGCTCCTCACATTGATTCCATGGACGAAGACGCCGAGTTTGAGTATGATCAGCATAAGTTTACATCTGAAGCTGCTGCAAGGAGATTTCTGGAGATCATGCATGTCAGTATCTTACCAGAGAGACATGTGAACCTGAAGGTGGGGGAGTTTGATGATTTCAGATTGGAGCTGGAGAGACGACAGTGGCATAGAGTGCTGGGAAACCTTCCAAATGAGGTTGATGAGGTCCTTGTTAAGGAGTTTTATGCTAATGCCTACAATTCGGATGGTTCTTTGCCACGTCAAGCCAAGGTCCGGGGCAAAATGATTAAGTTTGATTGCAAGGCATTGAACACCTTCTTGAAGACTCCTATTTTTCCTGCTGATAGGAACACGCCTTATGGAGATTTTCTGAATGAAGATAAGGACTTTGAGGCTATTGCAGCAAGATTGTGCCTTCTTGGCGAGTCCTATGTGATAGGTGTTTCTGGCACTCCGGTTCGCATTCTGCGCAAGCATCTGAACTCCTTGGCACAGATGTGGAGTGTTTTCTCATATAACAACATATCTCCTAACACTCACACCTCCGATATCAATCTTGAGCGATCGTACTTGGTTTTTGCGATCATGACCGGAATTGAAATTGATATTGGAGCTGTGATATCACAGGAGATTGCCCTCATTGCGAGTAATGCTACCAAGCTCGGGTTTCCGGCACTCATCACAGCCTTATGCAAGGCAAAAGGTGTTGTTTCAGACACACCAGTATTGCTTCGTCTCCAACCCCCTATCAATAGTCGGTTCATCTCTAAACATTGTATGAACCCAGCAGTTGATCATGTTCCTGCACCTAGGCCGGTTCCTCGCCCTCGTCCACCGAGTGTACCTCGTGCCTCATCTTCTGTTTCTGAAGCTACTTTCCAGGCAGCCATGAGTAAAATGTTTGCTAGGCAGGAGGACATTTGGGATAGCCAGCAAGCAGTTCGGCGTGGCACACGATGTATCATGGACAACTTGCATAAGTTGTCTTTGGCTGTTCCAGACACTCCAGATGATTATTTGATGACTGGTGCTCAGTTTGATGAGTACATTTCTTGGCCTCAGGGCAGGCCTGAATCTCAGTGGGGGGGGGGTGGTACTGCTGCTGACTCTGATGATGGTGATGATGGTGTTGATGGTGCAGATGATGCTGATGAAGCTGAGAATGCTGTTGAGGAGGAGGTTCCTCCTGATGATGATGCCTGAGATGTGTCGTGTTTAGATGTGTTGTGTTTAAGACTTTGTTTAGTTGTTTAGTGATGTTTAGTTTTGTTATGGGTTTAGTACTTTGTTTTGTCTAGACTTTATTGTTTAGTTGTGGAGTTTATGTTCGTACTTGTGTTTGTATTGACATTGTGATCTCTGTTCATATAACCTTGCATGATCTTTGGTTATTTGCTTGCAACTTTGAATGATTGATGAAGTGTTGATGTGGTTGCAATGTGATTCAGTCCTTATCCATAGTGAAATTTGGCTCAACGAATGAGATAGTTGATTGTTGACATATGTGCTTGGTGAGAATGCTAGGAAGCTATCATTGCTATGAAGTTAATTTTTGCATGATTCTTTGAATGCAATCACACACACTTGGTTAGGGATGAAAAAGGCAATTGTTTGTTGTTATGTAATGAAGCTACTTGGCCAAATAGCTAACCTTTGTGCATAATGTGAAACCATTTTTGAACCCTTTTTGAGCCTTGATGTACCTTGATGTATTGTTTCTCTACCTTAAGCCTTGTAAAATTTTATCTTACCTTACACCATGGAAGAAGAGAACAAGTTTTATGTTGTGAACATGGGTATGAGTGGAGATTAAGTTTGGGGGAAAGATGTGATTGAGAAAGGAGAAATTGTGATGATTGAAAAAAAAAAAAAAGAGCTCAACACTCTCAATTAAAAAAAAAGAAAAGTTTTTGTTAATAAAAAAAAAAGAGAATAAGCAAAGGCAAAGTAATGAAAAGGGTGCATGAAATGAAATTGTGAGGTTGAGCTATGAAAAGATTATGGTGGATTGTATTGTTGTATATGGGGAGTGAGGATATTCATGAATGTTTGTTTATGCATATAATTGTTCTCCTCTTCCAGGTGATTTGATTCCATGAAAAACCATAATTCTTTGTAGCCAGGCCAAGTTTTAAGCCTAGAAAGACCTTTTGATCTAATTCAATGTGTGTGAAGTGTGTGAATGAGATGATGTGCAAAACTTTGATGGATTGGATTTATGGTATGCTAGTTGTGAGATTGTGTGGCTAACACATGTGTGAGGAAACACTGACTTTTGTGTGATTTAGTGATTCTCATTGTTGATAGTCATATTTAATTGTGGATTGAGGAATTGATTTTCATGGAAGCACCACATCATATCTTCTTGAATTTGAGGAATGCAAGTGAATGGTTTTTGATATGTGTAAAGGGGATTATGTTATGAGATCATATGTCTTTGGTTCATTGTTAAGTAGAGTGTTTTGTTTATGTGTTTGTACAGTTAGGTTTTCTTTTCATGAGGACATGAAAAAGTACAAGTTTGGGGGAGTTTGATAAGTATGAAAAATACTTATTATTTTTATTTTATTGGACTTCTTAATTGTACTTAATCATGTGTTTTGTGGATAGTTTTAGGTTGTTTTTAGGTTCTTTTAGGTTAGATATATTTTGTGTTATTTTTGAGATTATTGTATAGGAAAGTGAAGGATTGGAGAAGAAGTGAAGTTATTCTGTCAGGACCCAGTCGCCCAGCGAAATGGATCAGTCGCCCAGCGAGTGTTCTCTTTCGCCCAGCGAGTGATCACCGGTCGCTCAGTGAGTAAGTCATCTCGCCCAGCGAGAAGACGGTTTTCTGAAGTGGTTATAGTTTCGAAAACTTACACGAAACAGTGTGCTGGAGTGTGGGAACGCGACAGAACCATAAAGGAGACGAAAAAGCGCCATTCTAGGGCAGGGAGACTTCACAACAATTCATCCATTCCATCAAATTCATCCATACTTTGTTCTAGATGCTTAGGAGTGACTAAACTCCTCCTTCATTGGGGTTGGATGTAATGAACCTATACTCTATGTAATTTTCCTATGCAATGTAATCTCTTTCGTTGTTCATATGTTTTATCTCAATTATAAATGTGCTTGATGGAAATCCTTGCTATTTGGTTGTATCTATTTATTGGAAAATGAATTAGAACTTAACCTTGGATAGAACAACCATGAGATTGGGTTCTAGGAATAGACGTAATCTCTAGGTCATTCTATACATTAAATCTTAATGCAAGTAATGTGTTAAAATAGTTAAGGAATTAATATTTTGACATATTTGACTTAAAACTTACTTCTAAGGAATTAGTGGTTAGTAAGCTTATGATGAGGATGTTTGAGCACGATAGAGAAATTGTGTAGGAAATATTGCGTTAGTATGGTTCATGAAATCCAACCTTGATGAAGTGTTTCTTAAATCTTTTTATAACTTTAGTGTTTATAAATTTTGCATGTTGTTCTTAAATTAAATCAATCTTTTACTTTGACGTTATTGCTAAAATTAGTAAATAATCACACTTAGACAAACGAACACAAATCCCTTGGGAAAACGATACTTGGACTTCCATTTTTACTACTTGTAACGAATTGGTACACTTGCCAAAGAGTTAACAGACGCTTAGACTTGTGTTATACTCTTAAGTGAAAAGGAGTTAAATTTTGATTAATGATTATAACTTTTGGCCTAATGGTAAACGTTCAATCCTAACAAAGATTATATAAGAAAAATCATCATAAATATTTACTATTTTCTTTAAATCCCATAAAAATATTAATACACAAATGTTTTTTTTTTTTTGTAATACAATTAACCGATAACCCATAAAAAAAGTAACTACTTTTTTTGTTCAATACATTAGCAACGTCCATGACAAAACTCAATAATTTTATTTTCTCTTTGTGCTTAGAATTTTGAAGAACAAGTAAAAGGAGATAAACACAAAACCAAAACAAAGTAGCAAAAAGGAATGGTGATAGTTACTTTGAGAAGCTCAACATCTACAATGATGATTAAGAGAGGAGGGTTCCATCAAAGACCACTTTCAGAATAGAAACTGAAAAATCGCAGATGTTTTTTCTTTGACGAATATAAGCTACAAGTGTAGCCATAACCTTAAGCTTTATTCCATGTGACACGAAAACATTTCAACAACTCTTGACATGATATGTGTAAGACACATTACCTAATTAATACAACTTTATTTTAATTTCAACACCTTGTATTGGACCATTGAAGTGGCCAACTCAACTAACTATTAAGTCTGACCTAAATTTGTATGATGAAATTCATGCAAGTGCCCAACTAATCTACCAAGAGTTGCATTCAGCTTTATTTTTCTTTATAAAAGTATAATTGAAATTGCTATATTTTTATTATTAAATTTTAACAATTTTTTCTTACAACATGATGTATCATCTTTTAAATAGTTTTAAAAGATTGAAAATGAAGAAAATGAAAAAATGAAAAACTATTTAGAAGATGACACCTAAAATTGTAAGAGAATGTTGTCAAAATTTAGTAGTCAAAATACATGTTTTTTAAGTATACTATTTTTTTCAAAGTGTACTTTTTTTCCTTTTAAGAAATGAATATATTTTATTTTAGTCAATTCGATAAAAAAAATTCAGTGATTAATAATCGAAATTATAAATTGGCATTTTATGCTTATTTATTGTAATTTCATATTTTTAAATAGTTTGTTATGATTAATAGGGTTGATGGTGTTGAGAGATGACAGGAAATCACTTTGTTTTGATTGTTTTAATGATCTAGAGAAAAATTAAAGGATTTCTTCTTCCTCTTCTTAAAAACAAGGTTTTTTTCCCTTTTAAGTTTATAAGTGATTGTAATTTTTTTTTCTATTTAGTGAACTTTTTATTAATTGATTAGGTATAACGATAATGAATTTTAAAAAGAGGATGTGATAATAGTTAAGTTGACCTCTGAGTTAAAGTGAGAATAAAATGAACATAGAATTCAGAATTTTCTGTTAGATTTGTTTGATATCTTTCTCTTTGAATATTAAATGTATTAATTTTTAAAAATTATTTTAATATATTTTAAAATTTTAAAATCGGTGACCATCAAACTATTTTGAATAAATAAAAAAAAAAATCTAACAAATAATCTAAATTTGTGTAACATACTTACATTACCTATAAAGGATTTAAACATCGAATCAATAGAAACAAAAATACTCACTTGAAACATGCAGAAATTATAAAGATAGATAAAGTTTAAGTTCAAATTTGAATTTGAATATTTGAATTGGCATTATTAAAGTTGTCATTTAAGTGATTTAAAATGTTTATTTTACTCTTGGTAAAAAGATAAACGTGTTAAGTAAATAAAAAAAAAAACAAAATTAAGGAATCTCTATTTTTTTTTCATTTTTATCTTATTTTTCTAATTGAGTAAAAAGTTAAAAAATTATAATCTAGTACCAAATTTGATTTAATAAAATTTTGAGTAATTAAATTTGCACGAAAAGAAAAAGTGAACTTCAAATTTAAGTCTTACACATAATAAAAAAATATAACTTAAATCCATGTAAATATTTATTTAAAAAACAAACAGACGGAGAAAAACTTAAATATGAGATGGTTGAAACAAATATGGGAGTAAAAGTATATTTGAAGCAAAAATTAGAAAAAGAAACCAAGTAAATGGAGTTACTGATTAAATGAATTATATAAAATAATAGTCACATACAATTCTCATATTTGACTAAAGTGGCAGAATATTTAAAATTGTTATTTTCTAGTTTTTGGTATTTTTATTTGTATATCATATATATTGGTCAATATTTTACACCACATCGATTCAATACATGTTTACTTGACCGTTAGTTTTGACCATAAAACAAAAAATACAAATTTAGTTGTTTTTAATAAACATAGTTGATTTTTTGTAACATATTTTTAATTGGGCCTATGGTTTTTGGGTTAAAAGGAGGACATAGCTGAAATAAAATAATAAACTGCGTAAAAAAAAAAAAATCATAAACGTTGATCCAAACATAGAAAAAATGTGACGTGTGGAAACGCGTATGTTGTGTCTACATCAAAACAAGATGTAAAGTTGTTAAAGCATATTTGACTAATTGGGAGTTTCCTATTACGTATAGATTTCGAATCATTTAGATAACAAATAAATAATACTCTATACTTCTACACCCCATCATTACCTACTAATAAATTTATGAATTAAATCTTATTTTAAAATCTAAATTTCAATATTGAAACTTTCATAACTTATATATCTTAGTTTTAAATTTTAAAAATCGAATATAACCATTTTAATTCAATTTAATTAAAATTTTGTTGACCTATTAAATATTTTAAACATTATGAATAATTTAAATATTGATATGAAACATTTTGTTGACCTATTAAATACTTTTTTTAACATATATTAAAATGAAAATATTTTAAATATTATAAACAATTTAAATATGATATAAAACATGTTTGTCATTTAAAAAATTACTATAGTAAGGTAAAAAAAATTATATTTTTTATTTTTTAAAATTTGAAGAGTAAGTTATACCAAAAGATAGAGAATAATTTTATGAAAAAATATAAAAATTACGTAACACGTCAAATTAATTTAACAAAATTTGATTAAAATAACTAAATTTACACATTTATAAATATAGAGACTAAATTTGTCTAAAATTTTGAAAAAAAAATAATTCTAATTATTAAGTAGTACTGAAAAAATTAATAAATAAAAATATATTTAACCATATAAATTAATCTATAGTGTTTTTTTTTATCAAATTAGTTTTATCAATTAAAAAGTATGATAAAAAATGATAATTAAAATTTGAAGGTACTTTTTTTTGTTTTTCATAATTTGATGTTAAAATAATAAAACGGAATCCGGAAATGAAGGAAAAAAAAAAACAATATCCGCGTTCCAGCGAAGTTGACACGCGCATGCCATTTATTTCACGACCAGAGGAGAAAAAAGAGACAATCACAATTTTACCTTCTACCACACACAACACAACCACATCATCATCTTCGTCCTCCGACACTTCAGCTTCTCATGTTCTTCCTCTAGAAACCTCTTCCGCACCACCGTGGAATTTTCCTGCTTCTGTGACACAAAACACACACTCTGCTTCTGATATAATTTTACTCTTGTCCTTGTCACCGTGCTGCTTGCAACAAGATAGGGTTTGCACTTTTTAATCTGCTCTGGCTATGACCAGGTACACAAAGTACTGTGTTAGTTAGAACTTTCTGCAATTATTAGCAATTTTTTCACTACACTAGCCTAGCTGAACTGTGTGTAAGGATTTTGAAGCTTTATATGTGTTGATTGGTGAGTATTGTTGATTTTTGAGTAGAAGGGTTGGTGATTGTTGAGTCAATGGAAGGTGTTGATCAAAGTAATATGAAACGAAATGGTGGTGTATTTGGTTCATCATCAGGGGCAAATCTCAGGCCCCCAAATCGATTGAACACTGCTGTGCCTGTTGGTCAATTGGGTGTTGCTGAGAATCAGAAACCCTATGGAATACCACCCTCACACCCTAATACAAATATTTCACCTTCTTCACCCTATCCTCAGTTTTTTGCCTCCCAATCCCATTCCAATTCGGTTTCTCAGCGTTTGGGTTCTCCCAATTTGAGTTCTGCTTCATCCCATTCCAGGTCTCTGTCTCAGCCCTCTTTTTTCTCTCTGGATTCCTTGCCCCCATTGAGTCCTTCTCCTTACAGAGAGCCCTCCCTTTCTGACCCAATTTCAATGGATGTGTCTGCTGAGGAAAGCTTGGTTAACCCACATGCCCCTTTGCCTAATCGTGGTCCTTCACTTCAGCTTGGCCATTCTCTTCCACCTAGGAAAGGACACAGGCGATCCAGCAGTGATTCCCCTTTGGGAATTTCTGATTTTATTCAGTCTGCTCCTCAGTTGGTTCCCTCCAGGACTTGGAGTGATCGTGATGTTTCTAGGGGAGGGAACTCAGGATACGAGAAACCGATTCAGTTAGTGTTAAAGGAACCGATTAAGAGCATGGACCGTGGTGTTGATGGTTTCGCTGGGGAACTTGTGGTTGGGAGGAAAGAGGATGATTCTCTGGATGATTTGTTTAGTGCATACATGAATTTGGACAACATTGATGCTCTGAATTTTTCTGGCATGGAAGATAAAGATTTGGATAGCAGAACCAGTGGTTCCAAGACTGTTGAAAGCAGTGATAACGAAGTTGAGAGTCATGCAAATGGGAAAACAACTGGTGCTCAAGGGGCTAGTTCAAGCTGTTCAGAGGACAGAAGGGAAGGAGTGAAGAGGACTTCTAATGGAGACATTGCACCGGGTTCCCGACACCGGAGAAGTTACTCTTTGGACAGCTCCATTGGAAATTTTCATATTGAAGATGAATCACCTAAGCTTCCTCCTTTGCAAAACCGGGGTGGTCAACACTCGCCTAGCAATTCAATAGAGGGGAAGACTTCTGAAACAAGCATGGAGTTTGGAAATGGTGAATTCAGCTCGGAGGAGCTAAAGAAAATAAAGGAGAATGATAAGCTTGCTGAAATTGCCATGGCTGATCCTAAGCGTGCAAAAAGGTAATAATAGTCTTCTCTTTTGCTGTTTTTATGTTCTTTTCTCTTTCGGTGGAAAACAGCTAAGGCTCTAAAATATTTGTGTAGGATTTTGGCCAATCGGCTATCTGCTGCTCGCTCAAAGGAGCGGAAGATGCGATACATTTCTGAATTGGAGCTGAAAGTACAAACACTTCAGACAGAGACAACCACATTGTCCACTCAATTTACCAAATTACAGGTGCGTGCCTTCTGAGTTCTGCCGATATATTTCGTCAAATTGTCATCTATATTTTACTGTGATGAATAAAATGTTCCCTTTTATCATTCCTTTATTCTTTTTCTCCCCTTTCTTTTGTTGTGCTTGTCTGCAGATGGACAATTCAGAGCTTAAAAGTGAGAACAATGAGTACAAATTGAGGATTCAAGCCTTGGAACAGCAATCCCAACTGAAAGATGGTATGTATATACATTTTTCTTCTACTTAATGTATTAGCTCAAATCTGCTTTAGCTTATTCGAACCTGTAACGTGTGAACATTGTTGTTTCTCTACACAAATCACTTTTATATATGATCAGTTCAATGATGTCTGTTTTTCATTTAGCAAACGGATTTTATGTGCTAACAAGGTATACTTCATGACAATTTTGTAATGAATACAGATAAACTATTCAAACTTGTTCTGGTTCTCAATATGTAAATGACTGATGCTAAGTAACTAAAACTCGAGTGATTTACTATCCAATTATATTCAGGGTACCTGCACAACTCACCTTTGAAATCTACCTGTCTAGCTGGAATTTACTTTCATTTTTACAAATGCTTGTAAAGTACATTTTGCACCATTTTTCTGATGTTCTGTTTTGTTTGTCATACCCTCTTTAAAACTGTATATTTAAAGATATTAGGGCCATTTTGCCCACATATTGTGTCACTAAAACACCCTTAGTGCCAAATAGAAAAAAATAAAAAAGACAGAAAACGAGACTTGGAATGAAAGGCTTCTCGGATAGTCAAGGTTCAAATGTTCTTAAAACACCCTTATATTTTGATGTTTTGATGCTTCATACAAATGGTGAGAACCTGCAGTGACCATGATTCTTACTACAACTTTTTTTGGCTTCATGCCTATTGCCTCTATCTGCTGTGACTTCTTTCATGATTGTTGCAATCATAGTGTAAACTATTATCTCTAAGACCAAGTCACTAGCATTATATTTTTAGCATCTTATACTTGTAATTCAGAAATATGTATCCTCATATCATCATCTCTCCCTTCAAATACTTTAGCTGTGCAACAAAATTTCATCTGCATGCTTATTTTGGCAGCTCTGAATGAGACCTTGGATGCCGAAGTGCGGCGGTTGAGACGCACGGTTGCAGAACTCGGTGGCGAGTCCCTCCTCTCGAGCCGCATGGCTCAACAGCTTGCTATCAGCCAACAAATGTTCCCGTTACAGCACCAGCAGCACCCTAACCAGCTTAGACATGCTCAACTGCACAATAGCCATTCCCAGGAACAGACACAGACTCAGTCACAGCGACAGAATGGCAAAGCAACAGCCTACTGATCACATTGGTTGCCCTTCAAAACTCTACAACCATATATATACTCAAGGTTTGTGATTTGTGAATCACAGCACACTGCATCACCAAGTTCAAGTAAAAAAAAAAAGACTCCACTCAGAATCAAAAATAAAGTTTAGATATGTTGATTTTACTGCCCAAGTTTAGTTACTATCTGTAAATTTTATGATGATTTCGGATTGATTTCATTAGGATTTATGATTTATTTTATTAAGATTTGTTTTTATTTACTTAAAAAAAATTCTTTCTTCTATTATGGCGAAGATTCTATCATTAATCGCGGTTCATTTTCTATTTTTTCTTACATATTTAAATTTAACAGAAAATGATTGAGTATGAATGAAATATGAGCGTTCAAATCATTTTGATATTTACCCATTTTACATAACTCTCTATTTACATGTACTCAATCTTCAAACACTAGAAGGTGAATATATTAATGTAATTCCCTTACGCTATTTTTTGGAATGTTGTAGTATTAGTAGTGACTATTATAATTAACTTTTGTCATTTTCATGTTTGCACCATGTTTGTAATACATTGTATCTGGGTGAAGTAAATGACATTCCAACAAATGAGAATAAGACTCGCACTGAGTTAACACCGTTTAAAATGTTGATATGATTGGATAAAAAGTACTTATAGTGACATGTTGCTTAGTGAATTAGCAAGTGAATGGGTTGAGAATAGATGAGGATTTCAGATAAGGTTTGAAATAGTATTTTTTCATTGTTAGACTTATGTTTAGCTTTGGTGCTTTGTGTGTATTAGAAAATGAGTTTGCAAGAGTTTGTTATTTCCTTATGAACAATAAATATTTAGGTAATTTAAGTTATTAGCTGATTTATCTTTTTTTTTTGGAAAATAAAATTGGGTAGAGTTGTGTATACGTCTATTTGTTGTAAGTTGTTTGATGAGTATTGTCTTTTTGTTTGTCATGGATAATATATTCAAAATTGTTCACTTTCAATTGAATTGAATGGATGTTTTAATATTTTGTTGTAAGTTTTAGTTGTTTAATTATTTTTATTTATTTTTTCAATTATATTAATTATTATATTTTATATGCTTTTAGAATCAATCCCAATAGAAACTGAAGAGAACTATGATATCGAGAGAGAAACTTTAATATTGAATGAAAAAAAACACATAAAAGAAACACTTTAGTACGAAGATATTTTTATAAAGTAAGATAGGAATGAAAATTTTGAACTCACATTTATGCAAATTAAGCTCGTATAGTTTACAGAATTTTGTCATATTTAAATTTAATTCCTTAAATTAAAACTTTTTTAAAATCCTATTTCAAATAACGGAAACATCGTAAGTTGCAAAATTGATGTCGGATTAGTTTTTATTGACTTAAATAAATATTTAAAAACTATATTAATACCGATTAGATTAAGATAAATTTTAAAGAATATTATTGATAAATAACATTAAAGTAGTAGGATAATACCTACTTTCGTTCAGATGTATCAGTTTAGTATATGCTCTTCAAAATGTGTCAGTCTAGTCCAAATCTTTGAAAAGATGTCTTAATCAATTTTCTTTTAAACAAAGATTACTAAAACCATTAACTTAATTATGAATTTTACCATTAAATTTTAATGTAAATATTAATATTTAATTTTGTACGTTATTCTAAACATCAATACTGTGTTAATAATTTTGTGCTGAAAATAACCTAAAAATTGAAACATTTTTTTAAAAATTAAGATTCAACTGACATATTTTTAAAAATGAATTTCAGACTGACACGTCTAAATAATAATAGATATCATCCGACTAATTAAACCTGATAAAATAAAACAAATTTAGCATTAACACACTACGTTATCCTCTTTTTGGCAACCACGTAAAGGTCACTTTTCTTGTGCATTGTTATTCCTGGTTTCACTTCCGTGTCTAACATCTCCTCTCTGTCACTCCCAGGGCCCACTTCCCAGTCAAAAGTGTGGACCAGATTGGCAAGAGCGAGCTCAACGTTGACCATTCCCATGTGCTTCGCCGGACACATTCTCCGGCCACTCCCAAACGGCAGCGCCTCAAACTCCTTCCCCTTCAACTCCATCTCACTCCCCACAAACCTCTCGGGACAAAACTCTTCAGCCTTTTCCCAGTTCTCAGGGTCCCTCGCTATACCCCACGCGTTAACGTACACCACAGTTTTCGCTTCAATTTCGTACCCTTCTACGCTGCAACGCTCTATCGCTTCCCTCGGTAACAGAAGCGGCGACGGTGGAAACAGTCTCAACGTCTCCTTCACCACTGCTTTCAGATATGGAAGCCTTTCAATGTCGTCTTCGTTTATGAAATCTTTCTCTCCGAACAAGCTTCTCACTTCTCCTTGCACCTTTCTCATTACTTCACCGTTCTTCAACAGTGCCGTCATCGCCCAAACTATCGTCGCCGACGGAGGGTCTGTTCCCGCTATGAAGATGTTCTGCATGCACCAGTTTTATGTGTTTCTCATTCAACATAATAATATTAATAAAATAACACCTTTACTTTAAAAAATATATATATATATATATATATATATATATATATATATATATATATATATATATATATATATATATATTAAAATGAATTAATTAAAAAAGTCTAAATATTAGTTTTTTATCAGGTATTGGAAGAGGGTAGGAAAATAAAAAGATGTCCATACAATTTTTTTACTTATAGAAATAAGGATTTTTTTTCACTTGTAGATGAATTTATCTTCATTATTACAAAAATGGGAAAATTTTAAAAAAAATTATAAAAATAGATAAATCGTGCCGCTTCCACACCTTTTTTAAAAAAGAATTCATGTACTCCCCACATTTTTCCTTTTAGTCGGTGGTTAATTGGTCAAATTAAGAAATTGTATAGGTGCCACACATTTTTAAATATGAATATGAAATTGCGGAGGGGTTAACCATTTCTTGTAATTGAATAAAGGAGTGCATAAATTCAAAAGAAAAAAAAAGTGTGAAATGAGGAAATTTTCTTTATTAGAAAACGTGTGGGGTGTGACAGTTTCTCCTATTTCTAGTTACACTCCCATTTTTCCTTCCAAAAGTCATCTACAATTTATTTGTGATACGTAAATGACATGTGTGTACTATCGATTAAACTATACATGTCCTAACCTTATAAAAGATCCTCAAACCAAACATAAGACTTCCAGACAATCATCCTCTAGACAATCATCCTCTACTAAATACATAACGAAATGGATCCATCAAATCCGAATAAACTCAACAAATATTCTTACTATCATATCGAAAGGCTTCATAGAAGCCAATGTCCATATCGATAAGATATTGTATACCATATATGCGCCAAAAGTCTTGTTCAAAGACACTCTGGATTGCACTATGGTGAGGTGATCTATCGGAAGGAACGTGACAAAAACAATGATGAATATCATTGTCTAATACGACGAATCTATACTATTTTATTTTATTATATTTTTTTGAAAAATGTAAAACTATTTTATTCTTGTACCAAGTTGTCAATAATGTAAAACAACTTTTTTTCAAAAGTATTTCCAGAATAATGTAGGCAATGGAAGAGAAAGTTGAACGAGGAAGTTACCATGAGCACGGCTTTTATGTGGTCAAGAGTGAGATGAAACGAGAGCGAATCATCACGAAGAAGCTGAAGAAAGATATCGATGATATCTTGCACTTCTTTCTCGTCATCACCATTTTCAGCCATGGCTGAATCCATGTGCTCGAAGATGACTCGTTCGTAGAACGCATCCAACTCCTTGAACGTTTTCTCAAGCCGCCGCATTTTACCCGTCAACCCATCAACCCAACCCAGCAACGGAAAATAATCCGAAAAGAAAAACTCAGTCAGCAACGCCTGCGCCTCGTTCAGCAGAACCTGCAACCGGCTCCTCCGCTTTCCCTTCCCGACAACTTCCTCCTCGTACTGGCCGACGTACTTTTTCCCGAACGCGATTATGCATATCAGAGAGCTCGTGAAAGACATGAGCACTTCGGTCAGGTTCACGACGGTGCCCGAGGCTTCGCGCTCCGAGAGCTTCCGAAGCATTTGCGCAACCTCGTCTTCTCGAACGGAGCGAAAGGACTGGACGCGGTTGGCGCTGAAGAGGTGGACGATGCAGAGTTTCTTCAATTCCCGCCAGCATGGGCCGTAGGGCGCGAAGCCCAAGTCGAGCCCGTTGTAAGAGAGCTTTCTGAGGCCCACGAAGGCGGGCCTGGTTGCGAAGTTGAGGTCGTGGGTTTTGAGGATTTCTTTGGCGACTCGGGCGGAGGAAACGACGACGGTTTGTACGGCAGCGAGACGCAGCGACATGAAAGGGCCGTAGCGTTGGGCGAGTTGCCATAGGGAGCGATGTGGGGCTGAGTGATGGAGTTGGTGAAGGTTACCAACGAGAGGAAGCGATGGAGGACCTGGTGGTGCTGCAACTTTCCTTTTTTGGGAGAGAATAAAGAAGAAGATGAAGATAAAGATAGAAGATAGAGAGAGAAAAACTAACAGAGCCATATTGAAACTTGAAACTACTTCTCCTACTAACTATACTACATTTGAAGTTGGTAATTACTTAAAATATGGAAAATGATTTTTTCAATATTAAAATTTTAAAACTTTCGTTTATAATTTTAGATGTATTTTTTAAATAATTTTACATATTTTTATTTTTTATTCTAATATTTTACAATCATTTATAAAATAACATCTTATATTATAAATTAAAATTATCAAAATTAAAATATTATTATCCTAAAACTTTATTACGTTTTTTGTCAAAGTATAATTTTTTATTTAAGAAATCTTACCCAAATATTTGGTAACTACTTAAAAATCGTTGTCGAATGTTTTTTAAGTTTAGAAGATATTTTCCAATTACTATTTAATAACATTTTCGGAAATGAAATAATTTAAGAGGAGTGCATAGTTTACATTTTTTTTAAATATAAAAACAAATTAATTGGACTTAAACACTAATATACATCTTTTACTTTTTTTTTCTAATTCTTGCTGAACAATAAAAATACACAGTAGATTTTAAAGACAGGAAAAAACAACACATAAAAAATTAATATAAAATACAAATTCCTTTACTGACATCAGTTGAGTTGATTCATAAATTCCAATTTTTTTACACTTTTAAAATAGGATAAAAAAATTAAAAATATTTTTACATAATTATTTTTATTATAAAAAAATGATCATTTTAATGTTATTATATTTAAGAAAATATATTTCTAATTTGTTATAGTTTTACACATTTAGTAGATGTAATATATTTTTTTTCTGTATAAATTATAGAATGTCATTACTTTTTCTAAACCCATAAATGTTGAATCTGTTGCCTAAAATTTGATTCAGGTGTCATTTTACTTTTTGATAGTATATTTATTACATTATTAAATGCATGTAATAAATATACTATCAACGCCATCTCTTTTTCTAACTTTTGTCTAAGATTTTAGAAAAAAACAAAAGAAAAATATGATAAATTTAATCGAGTTTAATAAAATAAATTATATGATTTTAAAACATTTATTTCTTTTGTCACACTCTACAAAGAAAATTCTAATAATAATTATGATTAAAACTAAATAATCACTATAATAATTAATTTAAATATTAATTTATAATTAAAATAATTTTTATTATAAATAAAAAATTATAATTGATAGTTATTTATTATGAATTGATCTTTAAGTTTGTCATTAATATTAATTACTAAAGTTTTAACTGAAAAAAATTAATAATTAAAAGAAATTATCGTTGAATTTTTTTATGTAACTATAAAAATTAATTATTACTTAAAAATTTTAAAGTGTCTCACCGAAAGAGAAAAGGGATTAGTTATTACTTTCTTAATGCTGATAAGGTAATTACAAATTTATTATATTATTTTATAGGTTAATTTATTTAACTAATAAGTTGTTTTAAAGTGGTCTATTTAACAATTTTTTATAATCTATTTTATTTTATATTATCCTTTATATTTTGATAATTTTTTTTTATTAATCATAATTGTTGTGGACAAAAAACCTTAGACAACTATAATAAAAGGAAAGCTTCTCTCAAGAAGTGTCATGGACACGGTTTAATACGTAATTAATGAATAAAAAATTATAATTAGTTGTGGTATTAAATAAATTATGACTTTAATAATTTTTAATATAATTTTATTTTTTTAGAGAAAAAAATTGTTCAAAATTCTTTTTAATCATAAAAAAAGATTAAGGAAAAAAATTAAAAATAAAATAAATATATTTTAATATTGTTAAAAATTAAAATACAATTAAATATAAAAAATATAAATTAAAAAAAAACAAAATATAGTTTGTTTCTTTATAAAAAATAATTAACATATTATTATCTTTATTAAAAAAATAAACAATATTTTATTTTTGATTAATTAATTTTTTAATTTTTAATTATATTTAATATTTAGTAACATTAAAATATAATTATTTATTGTTTAATTTTTACTTGTGCGTCAAATAAATTATTATTTGTAAAATACTTATGGACATTTTTGTCTTTTACATGAAGTAAAACTACAATAACAATTAAGGTAATGATTCTTTCAATATTACAATTAATTATGAACTTTTATAAAATTTAATGTTTATTAATTATACCTTAAATGGTATCCTTAGTTTAGGGTACTCGTGAACATTCTTCAAAAAGAAAAAAGAGAATATTAATTGGTACCCTTAAAATATTATTTAATGTGTAATTAATAAACATTGAATTTTGTAAGAATTTATACTTATTAAATGAGTTCTAACTTTATTAATTATTAATACAATTTTAATAAATTTTACTTTATTTATGCTGTTTGTTTGTGAAAAAATTAAAGACAATAACAATAATAAAATTGGATTATTTTTAAAAATTCAAGACTATGATAAAAAAAAAAATAAAAGACCAACATAACACTTCTCCCAAAAAAAATTTATAAAATAAAATATCTTCTAAATTATATGAATATGTTAATAAAACAAAAAATTCCTAAGAGTTTGGGCCGATAACTTTGTTGTAACTTTAAAACTCTCAAATAATTTTAAAATATGTATCAGGTCCATAAGCAGTTTATTTTCATAATCTAACATTCGAGTCAGACCAGAGACAATCAAAACCGTACAAGTACCATAACTATGGTTGGTGTTGTTATCCAATTAAAATTGGAATTTGCTTTAGTAATATGTATTTTATAATGTTGTTGTTGTATTACAACAAAATTATTTTGTCATTTTATCAATGTTTAGTAATTTATGAATATAATGTAGTATATCTGTTAAATCTCTTGCAACTTTGTCTATAAATTGAAGTGTTCTTTTTCCTTGAAACATTATAGTTTGTGAAGATTTAGAAAATGATTGATAAAAAAATAAAGATGAAAACTAAGGGTATTTCATTGATGATAATGATGATGATTATGATGAATGTTTCATTTGCGCAAACTGAGTCAACAAAAGTTGGGTATCGTGAAATCGTTTGCAATTGGAAATGTTTTACAGAATGTTCACCTTTAATGATAACTCTTCCTTTTTTTAGGTTATGTGTTAAAAGTTGCTGCAAAAAATGCTGCAAAAGTGATTCCATTGATATCAATATTACTGGTATTTATTTATTCCTTTACAAAATCACTTTCTTTATCATTTTATATATATTCTCTGAAATTTTAATAAATATTCTTTTTAATTAATTTTATTTGGCAGATGCTCGAGATCTTAAGGCTTCTTCGGAGATTTCTTGTGCGCCAGAATGTCATAACAAGAAATGATATCCATTCTTACTGTAACTGAAATTTTTTAATCAATAAATAACAGTTTGTGAACCCTTTTATTATTATTTTTTCATTTTATTATTATTCATTAAATATGTTTTTGTCCCTCAACTTTCAGTTAAAATTAGAATTAGTTTTTTTTTTCGAAACTTGGATCTAACTCAGACCTCTAATTTTAAAAATGTATGAATTTAATCATTTTAATCAATTTTTGTTAAGTTTATTTGACATTTCAAACGCATTTTTTAACTAACATTCAATTAACATTAAGGTGGAATTATGTCAAATAGTATAAACATCTCAAATGTTATCATAAAATGCGTTCGAAACTTCAAATAAACTTAATAAAATTGAGTTAAAAAGACTAAATTTACGTACTTCTAAAGTTGAGGGATTAAATTGGATAAAAATTTTGAAGAGAGATTAATTTTAATTTTTACTAAAAGTTAAGAGACAAAAACATATTTAACATTATTATTATTATTATTTTTATATTTTTGTTGCAACTCAATATACCACATATAAACGAAAATAAATATCCCTGATATTGTTATGAATGGGAACATAAATAAATTTGAAGTATCTCAATTCTATTTAACGTTACTATCTCAAAAATATAATTTTTCATTATTTTTGTTGTCTATTTGTCGATAAATATAATTGAATGCAATTACGTAAATAAACTTATTTATTATATTAAAACCGAAATATTGGTATTTATTCTATTATTTTTAATAAATGTAAAAAATATTCAATTAACAAATAATATTTAAAATGACATGCATTTAATAAACTATTTATTATATGCGTTTAGTGACCTATTCAACATATGATAGTTACGTATGTACCCTTTTGGTTCTTTTATATGTTTTCAAGGATATTTTTTAAAATAAAAAATATAAAATTTTTTTTTATTATAATAAAATAGTCGTATGATTCCACATTTTATCATTTTATTTTTTCCGTATAACATAAATACATCTAAATTATTTTAAAAATATTAAGAGCTATGAATATAACTGAAAAAAAATTAAATATAGTATTCAATAAATAAAGTAAACAAATTTGTGTTTCGTGATATCGGCGCGAGCATTCTAAAGGCGGTAGCTCAGCTTCCAAATCGATGCAGAAGAAAAATAAAAAATAAAAACTGAAAATTTTTTATAATCTCTAAATAAATAATTAAAATAATTTTTATATTAAATTGATCTCCAAATTTGTTATTAATATTAATTATTAGGATTTTAGTTATTAAAAAAATAGTTTTTAAATAATAAATTAATTTTTAACATATATTTGATCACTATTTATTATTTAAGAGTTTTTTTTTAAATGCAGTATAATAAATACGTATAGTAAAGTCTTTATTACATTTATTAGATACGTGTAAATAAAATAAAATTCTAATACCGATTAAAGAAAATTAATAAATATTGAATTTCACAAATATTAATAGTTATTTGTGATATTAAATTAAATGTGAGTAATTTTATTTTATTTAAATGATAGAAATGCACTTACGTGTTACACACCTATTTAATATTTTATTTGATTCTTAACAATAAAAGTTAAAAAATAATTAAATAATTATAAATGTTGCTAAAAGTTAAAATATAATTAAATATAAACTTTTTTAAATTAACCAATAATGTTAAATATCTAAAAAGTAAAAAAAATAATAATTAAAATATCAATTAAAATTTTTATTGGATTTTCTTTAATTTTTGGATGATCTTATCTTAACAAAATATTTTGTATTATAAAAACAAACAAAATTTAAATATTTGAAATTATTAATTATAAATAGAAAAAGTTAACAATATGTAAGAGGTATTTTTTTCTTACTTTTTAATAAAAAATTTAAAAATTTGTTTTGTTTCATAGAGTTATTGTTTAAAAATTTTAAAAAATATTTTTATTTTTATAAAATCTCTTATATGCATTAATATGATTTTAATTAATAAAGTTAATTATTTTGACTTTTAACGTAAAAATGATGAAATTAATACATATCAGCTATTGTATAACCGGTGCCTATTGTATAACCGGTGCCTAAAGGCATTGACTCCATAACATAATATGATAAATTCAATACATTAAATGCATGTAATAAATATTATATTTATTACTTTCTTAAGGTTGATAAGGTAATTCAAATCACATTATTTAATTATATTTTAAATTTATATAACAAGTTTTATGAAGAAAAAAATTTATTTTCTAAACCATATCCCTAACACAAAATAAACATTTGAAATTTATAAAATATCTGTTAATAAAAAGAATAAAATATCTTTTTAACACTTAATGGTCTTTCGATAAAAGCTTAAAATGTGAAAATGTTTGAAAAATATAGTTTTTAATTTTTTCAAAAAACAAAAATGTCTTTAAAATTTCTAGTTATTTAGTTTATATTTTAACTATTTTTTTATAAATTTTTTAAATATTTAACACTATTTTTTGTTGTTTTTTTATTAATTTAATTTTTTTTATGTTTAATTATATTTTAATTTTGAACGATATTAAATTGTGATTATTTTATTATTTTTAACTTTAATTGATATGCATCAAATAAAATATTAAATACAATTATATAATATTTATGAATAATTTATCCTTTAAATAAAATAAAATTTGATTAATGATTATTAGGTCATAATTTATTTAATATAATAATTAATTATAATTTTTTATAAAGTTTGATGTATATTAATTATTCTGTATCTTTTAATTTATTGGTTAGCATAACCCTTTCAAATTTATTATATTAATAAGTTGTTTTAAAGTCGTTTATTTTAACATTTTTTTTAGTTTATTTTATCTTTATACTATTCTTTGTGTTTTGATAACTATTTTTATTAATTTTTATTAGTGTAGACAAAAAACGTTAGCAACTATAACAAAAGAAAAAAGAGAGGGTACAATATATTAAATACATGCATTAAATTCACTTTGTTTTTATTACTCCTCCATTTATTTTTATTAATCTTTAAATATTTTTTTTTTGAATGTATAAGAAATTATCGATTGAAATAAAATACTTATGAAGTGTAAATTATTTAAAAATTTGAATATATATGAGAGTGTAATTGATAAAAGAGTAGTCTATGTGCTATTAAACTTTTACAATCGACGAATAAAAAATCTGACGCTTTAAAAAGATTTGAAGGACGATAAATAGTACTTCTTTAATCCTTTTTATCTGTTTTAATTATCGGAAAAAAAATTATCTCTATTTTTAGAATTTTAATAATATATTTATTATTTTTTTCTATCATAACATTAGATTTTAATTTTTTAAATGATTTACAAATATTTATTATGAAATATAGAAAGATAAATTGATAAATATGAAATTCTATTACTGTTTTATTAGAACAAAAATATTTACATCATGTCTTGATTTTTAAAAAAGTTATGTATATTGGAGGACAAAATAAATCAATTCTTTTCCTGAAAATATAGGTGGAGATGGATATTTTTAGAAAGAAATAATATCAATGAAATATGAATCTCACCTAGACATAAGAAATTGACATCATTCATAATCCAAAGCCTTAAAGTTTATAGTTCTTTGTTTGACTCTCTCATTTTTACTTAAATGTGAAACTTAAACTTAAATTTCAAGAATAAAAAAAATAAATAATCTAATTCAAAATTAATAATACTTTAAAACAAAAAAAATTTAAGTCTTGAAACCGTGTAGTTGTCTTCTTATTTATAATCTCTAAAATTTTACATCATATATCTCTAAACCTAAGAATATTATAATAGGTGTCAAAAGAAATATAATAATTATAAGATATATGTGACATCATTTTTAATAGATTATACTACTAAATAAAGTTTCACACAGTTATAATAATGAGAAGCACTCAGATGAACATAAAACGTAGGAGAGGTAACTGTTACAGTCATCTAGAAGTGTACAGTGAAAACAAATTTAGGCATACTACTATGTCATACACAACATAAGAGAAAGTTCACAGTCATGCAAAAGAAAAGCTCCTAGAGCTAGGGATTACAAGGGGCACTAGGGCCATAGACTGCTCCTGAGAGTCACACAACAAATTCCCTTAAGCTGCACCACTGCTACCACCAGGCCTACTCCCAGAGTTTCCTCCATCTGCTCCCACCAAGGGTGATCATCGCAAAAGAGAAAAACACAACAGGAACATAAACAGAAAATGCAAGGGTAAGCTAGTGCAATTTAATCATATTATGATACAACGGACAAGTGCTTAAACATTCCTTAACATGCTACACCACAAACACAGGGCATCATATTGTAGGAAACAAGCAGGACACTATGACTCAATTATCCGGATAAATATATTAGGATTGGATTCACTGGACGCTTGCACTTGTGGTGGCCTCTACTGCTCTGCAGAGCCATTGCCAATGGGTTTCACCCTACCACACACAAGGTTAGCCTTTAAGCGTCTAAGGCCATTATCCTGCCATAGACTAGGGCCTCCCGCTACTCTCACCACTTGGGTCAGTTTGCTCTACATGAGACTCACTGACCCTTTAGAGTTTCGGGATGCGGTCCTTACTTGAATCCATATCTCAATATACATACTACACGCCACCATGAAGTCTCCCCACGAGACTCATGGAATTACGCCTATATGACACCAATCTCATGTTTCATATCTCATAACCACCACTTGTTATCCCGACATTCATTTCTCATGCACATTCTCAACCAACCAAACAAAGTTTCATATATTACTCATGCTACCAAACAAATTTCAGTGCATACAACTCATACAACTCATGGAATCACACCAAAATCTTGCATGTTCGAGATAATTAGCCACACCCAAGGTAAACAGGAATCCAAAAACATAAAACTACACTATTCTCGCCCGGGGCTAGAAGCCCTCGCCTAAGCTGCAGCGACTGTCTCGCTTAAGCTAGGCCTTCTCGCCTAGGCGAGACCTGGAACAGTGGCACTCTGCGAGCATCTCGCTTGGGCGAGACCAGCTCGCCTGGGCGAGATCACCCTTCGCCCCAAATCAAATCCTTCGCCTGGACGAGGACGCAAACAGAGCACATCAGGTTCTTCTTCGAGAACTCGCTTGGGCGAGGTACTCTCGCCTGAGCGAGACAACGCATTGCTCAAAGACAAGGGCCTTTCGCTTGGGCGAGTTGCTCGAGTAGAACCTGGGTGAGTCTCAGGCGCTCTCACCTAGGCGAGACGAGCTCGCCTGCGGCGAGATCGACAGTTCTCGCCACTGTCCCCACACATGCAGCAAAGTAACAGTTCAATCCAACACCCAAAAACACATGCACCCAGTTTCAATCAATTACACATACTTCTCAAGCTTATAAACATGCAACAAACCAAAAAGACACCCAAAAACAGCTTTGAACGGTTAAATCTAGCTTCCCTTACCTCTGTTTTGAACACCAAACACAACAGACCCTAACTAAGGGAATACCTCTGCTCCAGAAATGCGAGTAACGAGCTGAAACGTGATTACCAGGATAAAACGAGGTAAATACATGGAACCCTAACCAACCAACATGCTCAAACAGTGAAAGGAGGGAAAAGAAGACCAAAGGCTCTAGAGTTTGACTTACCAGGAAGTACAGGGTCGATTTTGTTAGCTCAGGGTGGAAGAAGATTGTGCCCTAGCAGAGCACCTAGCAGCAGACAGGAGAGGGGAAGGAGTTGTTTCTGAAAAGGTGACAAACGAAAATGAGAAGGTTGAGTGAGGTATTGTGGTTCTACTGTAGGACTGGCCTTGGGCCTACAAAGAGGCCAGGCCCAACTCATAAAACTGAAAAAGGGGCTTACAATATATATTCTTTTATATCATAAGAATATGTTAATAAAACACAAACTTTCTAAGAGTCTTGAACCAACAATTTTGTTGAATCTTTAAAAATTTCTAATAAATTCAAAATAGACATCACATGCGTTTGGGTGGTCCAGAGACAATTTATCAATATTTAGATTTGAGCCTCAAACAAGTACCATAATTACGGAAGGTGTTGTTTTACAATTAAAATTGAAACTTTGTTGCTTTAGTAATTTATATTCTACAATGTTGTTATTATTTTTGTGTTTTTTTATGAATGTTTAGTAATTTATAAATCTATTATATAATTTATTTTTCTTTTACCTACGAATTTTTTTGTCAAAGTCAGTTATGTTTATCTATCAAATTTTTGTAGATAATCACCCATGAATTTTTACTTTATTCACAATCAATTTTCGTAGATAATAGATAATTTTTTGTAAATAATAGTCAATTTTCTTATAGTGTACAGTATTTCTGTTACATCTCTTTCAATTTTATTCTGCGCCTATAAATTGATATGCTTTTTTCTTGAAACAATACAGTTTGTGAAGGTTTGGATAGAAAAATAAAGATGAAAACTAAGGGAGTTTCAATAATGATGATGATTATGTTGGGTTTGATAGGAAGTGATTACAATGAAGTTGAGTCAAAAAATGTATCTAATGATGTTAATTGCAAAGGGAATTGTGTATTTGACTGTTTTCCTTTAGTGCCACTTCCTACTTTATATTTGTTATGTGTTCAAGATTGCTGCAAAAAATGCTGCAAAAAACATTATAAAGCCTCAAATTGCAATTCAATTTGTATCTTAAGCAACTCCATTGATATCAATACTGGTATTTATTTATTCCTTTACAAAATCATTTTATAGATATTCTCTGAAATTTTAATAAATATTCTTTTTAATTAATTCTATTTGCAGATACTCGAGATCTTAAGGCTTCTGTGGTGAATTCTGGTTTGCAAGAATCTGAGAAGAAGAAAAGATTTCCATGATTGCTGTAATGGAAAATTTTTAATCAATAAATAACTGTTTGTGAACACTTTTACTATTATTTCCTTCATTTTATTATTGTTTTTATATTGTTGGTGCAACTCAATAAACACATATCAACGAAGATAAACAATCGCGGATAAATAAATTTGAAGTATCTCTATTCTATATTTAACGTTACTATAAATTTTTTTTATATTTTTTGATAAATATAACTGAATGTAATTACGCAAATATACTTATTTATTATATTCCAACAGTAATATTGGTATTTGTTCTATTATTTTTAATGTGTAAAAATCGTCCATAAAAAATAATGTTAAAAATATTATATGCATTTAATGAATTATTTATTGTACGCGTTTAGTGACGTATTTAATATACGATATTTACGCATGTACCCTTTTGGTTTCTTTATATGTTTTTAAGGATATTCTTTAAAAATAAAAAATATATTTATTATAATAAAATAGTTGTATAATTTCATATTTTATATTTTATCTTTCCGTAAAACATAATAAAAACATGTAAATTATTTTTATAAAAGGATAATATTATAATATTTTAATAATAAAATGTCAAGCTATGTAAAGTTTCTAAAGAAATTTTATTTTTTATAAAACTTCTCTTAATCTTCTTTTTTTAATTTTGACTCCAATCTTTATTTGTTTGAAAACAAAATATCATATATCATTTTTGATTAGGAGTTTTTCGAAACCATTTGAACAAAGAGTTGAATAGAGTAAGCTTTTATTTTGTTCTTATTTTAGACAATTTAGCCTTTGGGTTGCATGTGAGTCTAGGGTGATGCATGTGACTTAAGGTGACTCTTAGTAAACCTCTGTTGCTCTATGATCATGATGTTATGCTTAAAATTATAATTGGGGTTTTGATTGGTTGTTTAGATGATTTTTTGTTGTTTAGAGTTCTAGGGAGCAGTAGTGTGAGAAAGGAGAGATTGACGTGAACACTTTTTGATGTAAAATATTCTACATCCAATAGAAAAATAATGATGAAATGAACACTTTTTGAACTTTACAATTTTTTGTGTTATTATCAAAGGAATATTTTGATAAAGTTGAATAAGAGTTGACAAACAAATAAGCCAAACTTAGGACAAGGATTGGACCACTCTAAAAGAAGATTGAGTGGTACGTGTTCAAATGCATTAAAGTAAAAGTTCATCATTCGCTTAAGTACCCTTAAACCTGTACAACTCAAAAATCTTCTCCTGAGTGCTCCCCATCAGATGCCTACCACTAAAAACAAAGACTTGTTCAAAAAGTACCACTAAACCACCACCATTTCATCCCCAAAGATGAAATCATAAGTCAAAAGAGTGTGTGGACATTTTCTTTTTTAGTAGGAATGAAGAGAGAACTTATGATTGTAAATATGAAAGAAAATTTATGTCGATTACATCCTAAACCGACGTAAATATTGAAATTAACTTCTATTGGGATTGAATCTAACGTTAAATTTCTAATTAGTTACAAAAATATCACTGCATGTTTTTACGTAAATTTTTGCATTACCTGATGTGAAAGTTGTGGCGTAAATATGTGATTTTGTGTTAATAAGAACCAACTTAACGAGAATATAAAAAATATATCCTAGGATCATATAGTTTTGGAATACACATGCATTAGTTTGGCATGTATATCATATATATTATTTTAATTTCATCTTTTGAAATAATTGTACTAATATATTAAGTTATATGCTTTTGAACATTAATCATGGAATCTCTCATTTTAGTATTGTGTAATTAAAAATAAGATGTTACAAATATAATTGAAAAAAATAATAAATTTGATATTCAAATTCTCTCCCTATTATATATATATATATATATATATATATATATATATATATATATATATATATATATATATATATATATATATTGATATATATATATATATTGACAACTTCCCGGTTAACTTAGTTAAACTATATTCAAATGAAGTAAAACCATACAAAACTTGTGTATATTTGAGAACAAAATAAGTGTGATTTTTTTCTTCTGAAAATACAGGTGGAGGTGATATTAGTGCAGAGAAAACTCTCATATAGTACTCTTCTAGTCAAGAGTTGAATATTCTAAATTGAAGTTGAGAGAGTTGAAAAAAAAAATGACTGATTCAAAACTATTAATACTTTAAATCAGAAAATCAAGTCCTTAAGTCTTGAAATTGTCTTCTTATTTATAGACTCTAAAATTTTACATCATGTATTCCTAAGTCCAACATTATAATAGTTAACAAAAAATATAATAATTATAAGATAAAATATAATTTAAATCATAAGAATATATTAATAAGAGTCTTGGATCCAATAACTAATTTTATTGTATCTTTAAAACTCTCCAATAAATTTAAAATAAATATTACATGTGTTTGGGTGGTCTATAGACAATTTATTAATATTTGGATTTGGATAGTACTCCACACAATCGAAATTGTACAAGTTCCTTAACTTTTGTTTGTGTTTTTTATGCATGTTTAATAATTTATGAATATATTATAGTATTTCTGCTAAATCTCTTTCAACTTTATTCTGTGTCTATAAATTGATATATATGTCTTTTTTCTTGAAACATTATAGTTTGTGAAGGTTTAGAAAAAGATTGATAGAAAAATAAAGATGAAAACAAAGGGAGTTTCAATGATGATGATGATGTTTATGTTGGTTTTGATAGGAAGTGATTGCAATGGTTCATTTGAGTCAAAAAATGTGTCAAATGAAGCCAATAATTGCACTGCGAAATGTGTATTTGAATGTTTTCCTTTAATAGGACTTCCTACTTTCTATTTGTTATGTGTCAAAGGTTGCTGCAAAAAATGTTGCAGAAAACATTATAAAGGCTCAAATTGCAATTCAATTTGTGTCTTAAGCAACAACTCCATTCATATCAACAAAACTGGTATTTATTTATTCCTTTACAAAATCATTTTATAGATATTCTCTGAAATTTTAATAAATATTCTTTTTAATTAATTTTATTTGCAGATACTCGAGATCTCAAGGCTTCTGTGGTGAATTCTGGTTTGCAAGAATCTGAGAAGAAGAAAAGATTTCCATGATTGCTGTAATGGATATTTTTTAATCAATAAATAACTGTTTGTGAACACTTTTACTATTATTTCCTTCATTTTATTATTATCTTTATGTTGTTGTTGTAACTCAATAAACCACGTATCAAAGAAAATAAATAATCACTGATATTGTTATGAATGTGAACGTAAATAAATTTGAAGTATCTCAATTCTATTTAACGTTACTATAATTTTTTATTTTTTTATATTTGTTGATAAATATAATTAAACGTAATTACGGAAATATACTTATTTATTATATTAAAACAGTAATATTAGTATTTGTTCTATTATTCTTAATAAGTGTAAAAGTCGTCAACTAGAAAATAATGTTTAAAATATTGTATGCATTTAATGAACTATTTATTATACGCGTTTAGTGACGTATTCAATAAATGATATTTACGCATGTACCCTTTTGGTTTTTATATGTTTTCAAGGATATTTTTTAAGAATAAAAAAATATAATAAGAGAGTTGTGTAATCCTATATTTTATCATTTTATTTCTTCCCATAACATAATAAATAGATGTGAATTATCTATTTAGTTAGTTCAGTTGAGTTTGGTCTCCTAATTATATTTGGATTCAATTTAGTCTTTTAATTTTTAAAACGATTTAAATTAAGATAAAATAAAGTAGAATGCTAAGATTGTGAAGTTGATGTTGCTTTCTTTGTTCCTTTATGCTACCTAGATATACCAATTTCCTTCCTTGCCTTTATCCCAACACCAAATAAAAGTTTTTGTTGATGTTTGCATGTTTTTGAAAACTCTTCTCTTGAAATGAAAAGTAAAATCAAATTGTGTGCAATCAGGAGTAGAAGAAGGACTAACAGAAGAAGGACTAACACACACCCTTGTACACTAATGTGCTAGGATTGGTTCCTTTGATTGATTTACCAAAACCTTTTGACATGGTTGTTAGTGTCTCATAAAACATGTGTAGTAATTCTTGCACGCACTTCTATTGCACTATCCTTCAAGAGTTTCATAAACATTACATCAATATACAAGAAAAAAAACTCTAGACTAGAGTCTAAAGAAAAGTTAGATCATGCAACCAAAGAAAAGAAAGCTCCCAACAAGAGTGGAAAGATGAGTAACTAAATGGTTAAGAACCTCAAACGTATAACTAGACACAAATACCAATTGAAATATAAGAAATAAACTTTTAGTTTTTTTTTATCAACAAAGAATAAAATTAAATTAAAGAGAGCGCTTGAGGGGTGCTCTAACCCTTTAACAAAACATTTTGCACATATTGATGTACTAGGTTGGCATCATAGCTCCACCAAACAAAAAATTGTTCCAAAACCAAATTTTTAGGTATTTACTAGTGACGCTTGTCCAATATATAACTTCCTCATGTTCTACAAGTCATTTTTGTAGTATTTTAACATGTTGCACATGATAGACTGAATTTATTATCTCATGTTTGCTTTTCATGAAAAAATACTAAAGAAAGTGAAGGGTTTATTCAAACAACAAATATCTAGGTCAATTATTCAATCAAATGATATTGAGCACGCTTCATATCTTTTCTTAAAAAACAAGTATATTACTTTTTTGCAAAAAAATGTACTCAATTTCATATATAGCAATTCCATCAATATCTCTCTTGATAGTTAGGGTAGTTGGGGGAAAGAGTCCACATAAATCAGAAAAACTAAAATATACTAATGGTTAAAATATTAATTTTCGAATGTCATATCTATTAACAAAAATGTAATAGTAAAATTATTTCGATATTTGTTAATACTAAATTGATCTAACCACCGTTTTCCCTAAATTATTTCTATAAAATGTAATATCAATTTAGTATTTTTGCCAATATTTATATAAAAGCAATGCATTGAACTAACTTTAGTTTTATAATTTTTTTTTTCAATTTAATTCCCTCTCGCTTGAAAGTAACAAGCCCCACCCTAGAATCCAAATGTAGGAGAATAGGGTATAGCATGTTATACTATGTACGGAATGACATTATATATAGAGAAATGAAAAGTGGGATTTGCATGTGCTTCAATGTGAATTCACCACAAACAACAAAATCTTTATATTAAGATAAGAATCTTTCGTACCCATATGTGTTGATAATTTAGAATATGTACCATCATATGATTCTGTATTAAGAATATCATACCTTACAATTTAAAACCTTAGTTCCATATGCATGCACATCTTGAATTTTTAACTTCATTCATCAAGAAAGTTTTTAATCCTAAAAACTAGTTCAAGTCGGTTCGTATCATCTCATTTTAGGTGTTTTATTTTGTCAAGACAACTTTTTTTTTTTATATAACAATATATATATTTATTATTTATTAAAAAAAAAATTTTACATTAGCTTCATAAAATAATCAAATGTAGAAACAAAATAAGTAAATAATTTAATTTGGGAACGAAAATATATTTAACTTTTAATTATAGCAGGAGTTACGATTTTAGATATTTAATTTAATTTTGTTCTTTTATATAATTTAATTTATATATTTAACAAACAATAAACCAAAACCGAGGGTGAGTTCATCGAAATCAATTGGAGATATAAAAATGTGGTCTTAGGGCTTTTTAATTTGTCACTGCAAAAGCATAAAACACTTTCTTTTTGAATTCCACGTGCTGATTCTCTTATTGAAGTCTTTTATATACGTAATAATAAATTAATAATAATATTGCATGCATGTTGGTACTTTTAACTGTCAACAACTTGAACTTTGAATAACTATAGCAAGATAATTTCGTGTCTCACATTCCATTAACAGAGTCGGAATTATATATATACCACGTTACATGAAAAATAATAGACTAAAATTAATGTATTATGAAAGTGCTTTGTAAAATATTATATCTGAGATTACTATATCTATGATTGATAATTAATTTAAAAACTTGAATATTATATATTTTGAAAATACAACTGAAAAATAACACAGAAAAATGAGTAGATAATTCGAATTCGATAAAAGCAAGATTGAATGAAGCATGCACAACCTAAAAGATAGTTCAATTTTTCTTTAAAACAAGAAAAAGTTGAATTTTGTCCCTGTATTTTGTTTGGAGCAGATGACGTTTATCTAACAGTTGTTTGGTTAGGCGTTGAAACATTTGATGTGTGGCTTGATTCCCAAATTGTGTGATGAAAATTGGTTCCATTGCAGCCCTAACATGAAGTATCCATTCAGGTATTACCTGCTCCATGCTCTTTAACCATGGTGCTGGATCTGTTAGCTCCATTCTTTCAATGCTAAACCTTCCATTCTTTTCTATAACCTTTCTCATCTCCTCTGGACTTGGTGCATAGTAAGGAAAATTGAAGGAATCAACTTCAGACTCATCAAATAGCCCCTATCAAAAAAAAAAAAAAGAGTAACATTAGGGTTAATTAGTTTTTTTCCCGACCCGATCCAAGTCGGTCTGTCAGCATTGCTAGTGTCAGGTCTATAGAGGGGGTTTCATTAGGAGATACAATATTAATGAGACCTGAGTTCAACCACATAAGACATTGACACCACTCTCAACCCAAAACCTTAAGACAATGGGTTTATGGATCTTTATCCTTATATAATGTTCTACTTTCTCATTTCTAGTCAATGTAAGACTTAGACTTACATTTAGATTCCTAACAGCTAGGAACAACAACCATATTTTCTAGGTATTGTTTGCTTTGTAGCGTGAAGCTACTCTACAATTTTGTCCTTAAAAAACACCTCCAAAGGGTGGATAGAGATTTAAACTGCGTTTGACCTCAACTTTTAAGTAATGTGAGACTTATTGAGTATACCAGAATAATTTTATGTTATTATATTATTATATACCGACATGCATGCAGCACATGGAAGCAAGAAATGAAAGAGCATGGTTTAAGAATTTATGATGTGATTATAACATACCTCCTTGGAAAGCTCCATGAGGATAGATCCCATACAATCAAACAACATACCATTGATGATGTGAGAATAAGGCATGCCATTGGGAACACCTTGCATGACTATGACCAACATGCCACCTGGCACAAGTTCCACAGCCCTAGCATCCAAGAAGTTCCCTGCATCCCTAGCAAATTGAGTTGCATATGCATCAACCACTTCCTCGGAAGCACTTGTGTAGTGAATTCTACCTTTGTTCCATGCAGGGTCGTTCAACTCTTGCACGACTTCAGGTGACTTTGAAAGAAAGTGCAGGGCGTAAGTTGAATATGCAAAATGAATGGATGATTGAGGGAACAAGCGATTGTAGAAAGAACCAGGAACCCCACATGCAAAAAAGTTTCTATCTTGAGGCAAAGAGGTGAAAAGGGTGTTGAAATCGTTGGATGGTAGATCGTTGAAGAAGACATGAAATTCTGGGTTTGTTTCGGTGTTTGGACACTGGCTTTTGTGCTTGTGTTTCATTGCTTCAAGCACCTTGTGTGCATTCACGAAGGTGTTTGGACCAGTCGCACACCCAAAATCCGCCACACGAATAATCATGTTTGAAGCAGAAGCTAGCTTTTTCACATCCAGCTTCTTCTGGATTTCTTCTTCAATCTTACTCTCTTCAACACTTGAACTTCGTTTCTACAAGAAAATTGTGTTTAGAATTACATAATTTTTCAACATTTGCTATATCAGTTGCTTGTAAGATTAAATTTTCATATGTAGAATGATTTACATAATTGTGTAGTGAATTAACCTATATATATATATATATATATATATATATATATATATATATATATATATATATATATATATATATATATATTATTCTGAATATTTTAATAATTTAAATGGAGATGGAGATACGACGGAGATATGTATATTTCTATACACATTTTTATACTTAATTGAAAAAGTCGAGATTTTTCATATTCAAACTTATACCCAATCAATGTAGGGATTCTCCGTCAAAACAGGAACGCGTTCAAACAATACCTACGTATACGAGTTTATTTGTCAATCTCTAATTATACATATGATTTGTGTACATGGAAGAAATGAGATGGAAATTTTAATTAAATATTTAATAAAGAGAATATGCGATTACCAAGTTGTGTCCCTTTGGTCCAAAACTTTTATAAAAGTTGCTGGAAACATGTTGGTAATAAAATATTTTATCTGCTTCAAGTTCCGATAATTAGTTAGCAATTAAAATGCTTTTATCAATTTAGAAACAACCATTTGACAATTTAATTATGGCGATTTTATGCGTTGGGAAATCTGGGATCTGTCCCAATTGAATGGTGAGAAAATTGACAATAGCAATGAATTAAATTTTGAGAAGTGTAAATTAAAAATAGGAATTCAAAACTAATTTTGTTTGTGTTTTTCCTTGAAAGAATTAATTAAAAACATTAATATCATTGTTTCTGTTCATTTGTCAATCGAACTGAAATGCATATTTACTTTTTAGAATTAAGATAAACTAATCAGTGAGGATGGAAAGTATAAACCCTAAAAAGTAGATTCAAAGGTTAGAACAAAAACAAGAAATAATTGGTGTTTCTTTTATAAAAAGGACAATTAGGGATGCCAACTGCAATTAACTAATAATTAATTACCATGCTCATTAATTAAGCTCAACTTGATAAAGAAAATCTTAACAGTGACATGAAAAATACATAAAATAGTAATAATTAGTCTTCATCTATGATGCACATATATGATAAGTGTATCGGTTACGACATTATATGATATGTTGATACACTAATTCTGAAAATAATAAGACACGACATGTGATATATGCATATTGAAAAATATACAATTTCTTTTAAAAATATGAGGAATATATGATTATTCTTGAGTGAATCCAAATTAAAATCAAATATATAAAATATTTTCAGCATAAAAATTTATAAATATTAACATCATAAAAACACTACTGATTTATATATTAGATACTTTATTAATAAAATATTCTAAAATATCAAACGGATATGTGTCAAACACAAATATATAAAACAAATTAAAGTATCGATACGTTTTCTTACACAGTTCTAATGTTAAATTCCACCACCTATATTAATCTGAATCCCAAAAGGAAAACAACATAGTAGACAAATTACTTTCTCATAAACCTTATATAGTTCAATGGAAAATTATATTTTACACAAAATATCTCACACAACACTCTTTTTTCAAAGCTTCCTCACAAAATCAAGTGTAAAATAAAAGGAAAATATACTCCAAAAGCTTTTAAAAAGTTCTTCTTTGTGGTATTTGCCTTCCAAGTTTCAAATTCAAAACTAAAGGGTAACAATAACTTCAAAGTTTAAATGCATTAATTGGTATTCATATATAATAACTCTTCAATATGAACACACACATATATGAACCTTGAAAACAATGTGAGATCTATGTACTTAGAATATTCCATAGCTCTTCCAACTTAAAAAATTTAGAATCTCCCAAAAACTTTGTAACTTTTGATGTGTGTACCTGAAAGTAGGAATTTTTGGAGTAGCTGAATGTGCCACTTCCCCCATTTGGTGGTAATGTGTTGATCACCATTTTCACTTTGTCATCTCCAAAAATTTGGTGTGATTGATGATCCATTGTGAAGAACTCTGCCATTGCATTCATCTATGGAAGAGTTTATATAGAACTAAGCATGCATTAATGTAATGTGATGAAGTTTATTTACCTTTTTATCCTTTCATGGTTTTCTGAGGAAGTTCAGATTCGTTTTCGAAGATAAATTAAAGTATAGAGAGGTATAATATAACATATCAACCCTTTGGGACCATTTGTGCCATCATGATTCATGACCTTGCCTTCGAATAATATAACACATCACTATTCAACAATATTGAAACTTCATATCAATTGTTATTGAAAATGCTAATTCAGAAAAAAAAAATATTTATTCTTGGAGATGTATTGTCAACTAAAAATAAACTCAAATAATAATAATAATATAAGTAGGATATATGAATTTTATCTTACAATCTACTTTTATAAGTTTAACTAAATATTGTTGGGTTCATGTATATATATTTTCATATGGGTTATGGATATAGTCATTGAGAGGTTGTGGTTCTATATAGTTATATTATAATCTACTTTTATAAGTTTAACTTTGTCTATTATATCCAAGGTGGGACTTTTGACTCATACTTGGACTATTCTCAACTATCTTCCCTCAATGGTGAGTTCCTTGTTTTTTTCTTTTTTTCATATTGTATATTTATATTTCCTTTCAGGTGTATGAGTGATCCCTTTTTTATTGTGGTTATGCGGTCAGTCACTTCAGTGACCCCTTTTTGTGTTATGGTCATGCAGTCAGTCATTCTGAACCATCGATTCTGATACCACTGTTGGGTTATATATATATTTTTTTTCATATGGGTTATGGTTATAGTCATTTATACAAATACAAATTTTCATTTCACATATAATTTTAGAAATTAAAAACATATTTAACATTTTTGTAGATATTACTTGTTAATATGTTCTTTTATTACTAATAAAAATATAATAAATCATAAATAAACGTAGAGATGCTGCCCTGGAAGCAGGAGTGCATTTGATGATAAAGAAACAAAATGGAAAGATGCTTAGTTTAAGGAAGCAGCTCAAAAGAACAGTGAAATGCTGAGTTTAAGGAAGCATTTTAATATGTTCATTAAACATCACGCTTCGATACTCGTAACTTTTGAATAGTAAAAAACCTAACCCATTCACCAATCACACATTTTTTTTCTTTATAATTGATTAAAAATATACATATAAATGTTGATTGGTGATGATGGGTAATATATATATTAACTAAAAAGGAAGTCTTGCCTTTAATTAATGAGAATAAATAAAGTATGAAGCACTAATTACAAATTTCACGTTACCAAAGAAAGGAATCCACATTATTGTAATTCTATAAATAGCGGGTTTTGTACTGTTCACGTTAAAAAGCATATGCAAGGCAGAACTTTTAGGTCATAATATAGGTCATCCTGTCCTACACATAGCCAAGGAATAATATATAGTGTGGGTGTTGGGTAACCCCTTTTTTTTTCTTTTTACAAAAGGTAAAAAAAATATTTTTTATAGGAGTTTCTTGACTTTTAGTAAATTTTGGAATTAGTTTATTTTAAAATTTTGGACCAATTTAGTTCTTCATTTCTCGAAATACGTGAATTTAGTCCTTTTAATCAAATTTTGTTAAGTTTACTTGATGTTTCTTTCGTATTTCAGATTGTATTTTGAGTTGTTTATACGGTTTAACATATTTTTACTTTAATGTTAAGTCAAATACTATTATGAAATGCACTTGAAATGTTAAATAAACTTAACAAAATTTGATTAAAATGACTAAATCTACGTATTTCAAGAGATGAAAGACTAAGTTAATTTAAAGTTTCGAAATAGACTAATTTCGAAATTCACTGAAAGTTAAAGGACAAAAACATATTTAACATTTTTTATAATTATTTGATAAAATTATTTGTATGTTATGTATCTTTAAATAATTTTTATCCCTGGGTCTTTATTTAACTTTTTTAGGCTTTATATATAAGATTAAATATTTATTCAATATAATGAATATGACATGCTTTATTTTTAATATAATAAAAGAACTACAATATAACAGTTCTAGCTTCATTAATTAACAAACTTAAAGTTTTTGTATTAAATAATTTTTTTTTATTGTATTAAAAATAAAAAAATTTAACTATAGATAGTATAATTGAAAAAGAATAAGAGTTGTTATATATAAAAATTAAAATATTAAAATAACATCTATCGACATTAACAAAAATAATACATAAATATATAAAGAATGGTTCAACTAAACAAAGTTCAAATAAAATTAAAAAGAAAATCAATTTTATATTAAAGTTGTAATTTTTTTAATTATTCTAAAAGTAAAATATATTAATATTTATTGTATTGAACTAATTATTTATTTTATATTATTTGACTTCAGGCTGTAAAGTCAAAATATAAAAAAAAAATTGTTATATATAAAAATTAAAATATTAAAATTATATTTGTGGATATGTTAAAATGAATTACTTAAGTATGCTCCAAAAACAAAGTGAATGAAGCTGATATTACGCAAAAAGTTTTCGTCAAGAGTTTTTCTTTTCTTTTTCACCTTAGTAAGTAACCCTTCTCATAACTCTTTCCACAACTAACATAAGTGTAAGATTAATCGTTCATACTCAAGCAATATCTACATATATTCCATAAAACCTACGTTCATAGTTGTAATCAGTACCCAGAAATATGGAGTTATCAATTCAGATGCAACCCACTCAATCTGTATGCAGAAGAGTAGCTTCTGTTGGAGACTTTTTCCTTCTTGATTTGGAGAAGTTGAGGGTAAACACACCATGGGAAACTCAGAAAATGATCCCTTTTCATCCCTTCGTTGTAGGAACCCCAGTAACTTGGATGATAAGTAACATGGTACCAAGCAGAAGCTTTTGCATATGCATCATCATCATCACCACTTCCAGAATCCTCATTGAACCAGGACCGAGCCTCTTTCCTTAGGGACCTCACAGCCATGGTGATTGCTTCTGCATCCCTCCTTTTGTTGAAGGATTTTGACAGTTTCATGATATTACCGCTCAGGATTTCAGCTTCAGTTTTGATCCCATAGTAGTCCATAAGATTCCCCAACTTGTAGTCATAATTGGTTTTGTGATAGAAAGCATCATCAACATAATCCATAAAGCCATCAACTTCCATGTCAGTGTCATAAGACCTTCTCGCCACCTCCAGAGTGAAGGATGAAATAGAGTCACCACCACCACCACCACCATCACTTGATGAAATTGTTTCTTTAACTTCCCTGTAGAGCTTTCCTATTACATTCGGCGATTTGTAGGTGACTTTGTCAAACTTCTCCATGAAGTCAGGATATTCTTTGACATACAATTCACGAGGAATAACAGCAGGAACACCAGTTTTTGGAAAGTCAACTGCTGTTGAAAACAACTTTGCAAGCTCAAGACATTCTTTAGACATGGCCTTTTCTGGTTTTCTGTCAGCAAAGACAGTGTGTGCATTGGCAATTATTCCCAAACTGTCATTCACAATGTAATTGGTGAAGTACTCTTGAACATCCTGCACAACAAAAACAGTCACAAACTTCTATTCTATCCACAATTTTATGCTGCAAGACAAAACAAATACAAGAAGAAAGGAACCTAACACAATACATAATAAAAAATTGGCTATGGATGTGAAGCTTTGAGAATGATACCTCAATTGTCACACCTCTAAGCAGCTCTGTAGTTGGGGAAGGAGTATAATCCATTGGTTGGATTTGACTGGAAGGAATCAATTCAGGGTCCCAACAAACAAAGTAGATATCTCCATCCAGATCACTTCCCGAACATTCATTTGGGTGAGGTCTAATATGAAAAAATCAGTTATCAGAGTGTTGAAAAACTAATAGAAATAGAAATATTTAAGCATATTTATTACCTTGGTCCTTTTTGAGGGAAAACTACACAGTCCACCATGTGGTACAAGGCTGGCACATCCACAGCTTGACAAACACGCACATCACCAGGATGCAAGCAAGGGTTTTTGGCCACTACCACCTTACCATTAACCATATAACTTTTTGGCAAATCATAGGAATAAGAATCATCAGATAGATTCTGCAGCCTATTGCTAGAAAACTGCACAAATACTTGACCATATTCCAGGGTACAAGTTTCATCTAAACATCCCATCATTGCTCTTCCTTTAGGAATTTGAGTCGCAATTCCAACAGTTTTGATGCTCTAAACATTTGCAGCATCATTGAAAGGAAGGGTTCCTTATTAGGCTTGTAGCCACAAATGAGCATCTCCTTCAGAACATTGGTGATCTCCCCAGAAGACATCAAGTCCAGAACTTCCTGTGCCTTCAATGAATCTGTTAGTATAGTGTTCAGTTGATCCACAGCTTCTCTTTGTTTTTTCTCAAAAACATCATCCCTGATGCCAAGAGTGGATAACAGAGTAATTAACTGCCGATTCAGATAACAAGGCTGAAACTTACTACGACCCAAAACATCTAACTTGGTGTTATCTGAATCATACTTCCGCATGCTATTCCTCAGTGATAACATAAAACCTGATGTTGGATCAACAGCTACAACTCCTTTGTAACCACCGTAACGAATCTGAAAAGCAGATGGAGTGCAATCATAGCCACATTTTTTAGCCACACTCTTGGCAAATTCAAGAGATATTTTCCCAATACCATCAGAGAAGACATATTCCTTTCCATCAGAAATCCTCTTCACATCCGGAATAATTTCAATTTCATACCAAGGGACGCTTAGAGTTTCGGTAGATGAACCAAAAGATTGTCCCAGCCTAGCAGCATATTTTGCAATATTCCTAATCTTGCTAAAATCTCCCATCCAACTCCTTATGGATGCGGCAGTGTATCTCCCCGTAGGAGCAAACATCCAGAGAGAGTTTTCCCGCAACTGACTTGATGAGAATGCCAAAAATTCAAACCTCTTATCGCCAATAACAATGCCATTTTTAAGGATGTCAAGAATTCTTTTGTACAGGTTAGTTTTCTTGTTCTGTGCACGGGATGATAAATCAATTGAAAACAGTTTATCCAACTCCTCATCAACAAATGAAACACGTATGAAGTTATCCAAATGCTCATGGAAATGACGGAGAACACGATTTGATACGTTAATCTCTGGACCACAAAAGTAAACTTTGCAAGGTGTGATCTGAACCCTGCGAACATACACCAACCCTGTATCCAAAGATATTGCAGGCGACCGAGGAGGACGATTCTTTGAATTTGATTGAAGGTACCTTTTGTACTGATCAGCCAACCACTTTGCGGGATCATAACAAAATTCCTTAGAGTAGTACAATTTTTCCAAGGAATTTTCAACAAAGTCAAGCGGCATTCTGCGTGGATCAAGCAAGCGATAGAAGTCACCATTGAGTGCAGTTCCAGCAAGACATACGTGCTGAACCAATGAATTGACCTTAAACAATATGTCAAATGGTATTTCAACACCTTGAGGAGCAACAATGGGGACAAGACCCCGATTTTGAGAAAAGGGAACCCCTGCCTGTAATGTGTATTGCCTCTCACTCTGCTCGTAATAAGCAAATATATCTTTGAAATTTGGTAAATTCTGGGCACTAGGAAGCTCCACACATATGGCAGAGGACTGCCCAATACAACTACCCGTAGTGAAATCTGTTGTTCTTGTCCATTGCTCTTCAGGGACATCTTTGTAGTAGTTGTACAAAGGATTCTCATATATATTGCAAAATTCTTCAGGGACATCTTTCTCAAATATCCGGGGAGCACCAAGTAACTAGCAATTGAAGCAAAATGAACATACCCATCAATAAGTTCACTAAGAAATCAAATTTGTCTTAAGCTAATAAAAAAGCAAATTTGACTACCTGAATAAGGAGATAAGGTGCAATTTTATCCCGTGGTCGAAGCAGCTCAACCTTCCAAATGTTCTCGTATGAAAGATGAAGTTTGTATTGCACAGAGTCATGCCAAATTTTCAACTCCACTTTGCTCTTTCCACTCCCAAAACTTAAACTGACATCTTGCATTCTCTCCAAAACAGCAAACCCTCCTTTAGAGATCTGGCAGCCAAAATAAACTTTCACACCTTCCAAACTAGCATTCACACCTAGGTTTGGATCAATATCCCTTTCCATTACCCGAGCTTTTAAATAAGCGCTTCCATACAGCAATGCTCTTGAAACGTAATTAGCCCTCGATATCATAGATTCAGCAAGGTCTTCTGTGGTGAATTGAATAATAGCGAATGCTCTTGGAGCCGCACCTTTGCCATGTCTTACTTTCATAGTTTGGATAGTTCCTTCACCAGTTAAAGCCTCCACAAATATCCTCACATCATGCGCTGTAACAGAAATAGGAAATCCATACAACTCAATTGTTTTACCCATCCTAGATGCAAACTCCTTTGCCTTACCTGGACAGAAGAAAGGAAAAATTTAGAGTATGAAAGAGCAATGTCACATATTTGTATTAACAAGGATAAAGCAGTGAAAGATTCCGGATGTTATTGAAGTACATATACATGACACTATATGTTTAATGCACATATACACAAAATTTGTTAAATTTATGACCTCTACATCTGCAACAACTTAATGCTTCCCTATGATTGAAGTATCTCTAAATGACTAAACATAAGTTATATGTAAGAAATTTTCAGACAGTTCTTTATTGTATGTGATTATTCAAATATTCATTGCACATAAATCTGAAGAAAGAGTTCAAAACTAATGATTAAGATTGAAATCCTGCGTACTCTCAGAAGGAAAGTGGAAGTTCAAAATGTATCCTCCTTAACCAGAATTTAACCCAGAATGTTAAGAAAGTAACTTCAATATGCAAAAAGCCCTTACAGACAAACCATAGTCAGGAAAACATATGTATGATGTCATACAATGAAAAATGATGTCCATATAGATACCATATTGCATTCTTGAAGTCACTGAGTTTCCTAAAAAGGAACAGAACTCTTTTGCTTTAATTCTTAAATATGCAAAGAGTTCATATAGAACAACCATGTTCGGTAAAACGTTTCAGGAAATTGATATAACGAAACCTTTCACGCAATTTTCTTTACATTTTTCTTACTTTCTCACGGCATTACTTATGACAAAACTATAAATTTTTTTTTTCTCTTAACGTTTCCTTTTCCTCTTCAGAACCCGATCTTCCTTCCAACCAAAATACACCGAAAATTCATTCAGAAAAATATATCACCTTAGAAACTAACAAAGAAAGAAAAACCCATGAAAGTGGCTTAAACATAAAACCCATTAGGTTGTTTCAGAAAAACTATCTCCACCACTTGGAACACCATCAGAACCGCTATAATATTTTGGTATAAAATCCAACAAATATGTTGTTCTCCATTTTTCTTAAACTAAAAGACAAAAAAAACAGATAAATAAAACCTTACTATCAAACATGTCTTGGAAGAAGACCCAAAAAGCGAAAACAAAGAAAGAAATAAACAACAACAAAAATGCAACATCTTGTTAAAGAAAAACAAAAAGTTCTTCCACACTCAACACCATCAAGACATTCTCAGTGTGCAATGCATATCCTCACACTTCTTCATGAAACCATGAGAACATAACTTACTATCAAAGACAAGATAAAGTATAAGTAAGCATGATCAAGAACCCTCCCACGAGAAGGAGCAAAAGAATGAAGATTCTGAAACTGACCCACTAATGAAGACCGAAGGTATCAGCAATTAGAGACAAACTTAGAGTGAGAAAAGAGACGTCAAAGTCAAGCCACCAACAACAACACAGGCACTGCAATGGACACTCCTTGAAGAGTGGACTGAGTAAAGGAATTTATATAGATTTTCTTCAAATACACTTTTGGAATGATTACAAATGCTTGGATTGTAACAGTGTGGAATTTAGGTAGTTCAAAAAACACAAAGATCTCAACGGTTAACTTGAAAGGATTTCGGTGTAGCTTACCGCACCGGATACCGATCTCTTTCCATGTGTGCAAGTAAAGTGTAGCACAATGAGCTAAAGGATACAAACAGACATAAAAATAAAAATGGTATATTCATTTAATTGTGTCGTATGACAATTTTATAGAAAATATATATTTAAGGTGGTTTATTGTTTTTTTATTTAAAAATGTTATGATTTACTAATTATGTAAGAAATGTACAACTCTTGTGGTGAGAGAACTTGATATTTACTTAGTTTTCAGATAAGGAAAAGGATGAAAATTCTGTGAAGTTGTGAAAGTAGTTTATCATGTAACTTTGTATATATTGATATTTTGATATCTTAGGTTGAGATCATTTGTGTGTTGAATTATTGTGAGGTCACCAATGGTTGTATTGTTGCTTTCATAATATGTTTTGAGTTAGAATATAATCATGGGTTGAGTTATAATGTTGGTTGAGGATATGACATGATTTTTATATTGTTTAGTTATGAATTGTGATTGCCAGTTAATTGTTTGTATATTAATTCACTTTTATTTTGTCTGTGGGTGATTGTGATAATGATCGTATTTTATAGAGGAGTAACTAATCGTATAGGTGTTGGAGAATATACATGATCTTAGAACACTTAAGGTTAATATCTAAAGATATTAATCTTAAGTGTTCTCTTTCCAATAAAGTCTACTTGTAAAACAATAATTTTTTATTAAGATTTTCAATATAAAAAATGAAGTTTTATTTTAAATTATATAATTTATTTTAATTATAGATTTTAAGAAAAAATGGAGATGTTATAATAATAATAATAATAATAATAACTATAATATAATATTTAAATATGAATTTATTTGTTTTAAATTATAAAATTGATATAATGATTTATTAGTGATGTATAATAATAATGTTATTGTATAATTAAAATTTATAGTTAAATTTTTTAGTTATACAATAATAAATTACGTGAAATTTTATTCGTCTAATTCAAGAGTCAAATTCATTTTAACAAAAATTATTTTTCATGATTTTTATTCAAAAGCAAAAAAATATTAAAAAGATATAGTTTCCTATTCATGAAAAGAATAAAATATATTTCCCATCTAAATCAGAAAACATAAAGTTTATGAAATGGTTAACCTTTGGGTTATATATATATATATATATATATATATATATATATATATATATATATATATTAAATTTGTTAAGATTAATATATTATCGATAAAAATATTAAAATGATATGATTAATTAAATTTATGATTAAAAATAAATATATAATGAAATATTTAATATAATAAGAAGAAGTTATATAAAGAATTATGGTTCTCTCTTTTTCAAATAGTTATGCACTCTATTAAATTTTAAAAAGTGCTCTTTTAATTAATAAGTTTAATTACTTATTTATGATTTGTTTTTATCATACATACTTACAATTGTCAAAGCATGTTAATTTATGATTAAGTTTTTGAACCCTAATTACATAAACTATGAAAAATTGAACAGTAATTTTGAAAAATTGTGTTTTATTTATATATATATATATATATATATATATATATATATATATATATATATATATATATAAGTGGATCGAAAGGAAAGAAAAGGAGAACAATAGTAAACAATAATTAAATAATAAATTGAATAATCCGATAATAAAATACACATATAAGTACTAATCCGTACATCTTCACTTTATTGAGGGTTTTTTTTTCATTGATCAATCAAGCACGACTCCTTCTCCCACAAGCAGTTGTTAACTTTTTCTGCATCAATTATTCTTTGAGAAGACTAGGGTAAGGTTCACAAAAAAATAATTCAGTTACATCCCTCACATAGGTGATTGATTAGAAGTGAAAAAAATAGAAAACATCAATAAAGTCTTATATTTTTATATTAACTATAAAATCTTATATTTTTAAACATCAATAATTAAGAAAACAATAAAGGATACATAATCCAATTAACAAATAAAATTAATCAACAGAAAGTAAATTACATGAAAGTCAAATGTCATTATTCTAACCATCGAGATGATTGATCAGTCACATAAACACAACTTTCCATCAAAAACAGAACATAATCACCATGCAGCTATTACATGAGGGTTAAATATGGACGTGGTCTTTTGACTTTAATTGAATTTTAAAATTAGTTCATTTCGAAATTTTAGACCAATTTAATCCTTCATATTTTAAAATACATAAATTTAGTTATTTTAATTAAATTTTGTTAAGTTTATTTGATATTTTAAACACATTTCATAATAATATTTAACTTAATATTCGAGAAAAAAATGTGTCAAACAATATAAACAACTCAAATACAATTATAAAAAACATACAAAACATTAAATAAATCTAACAAAATTAAATTAAAAAAGAAAAACATATTTAACTCGTTACTGAATTATACCTCAACTGCATTAGCTCCTTTATCCATAAGATCAAGTTTTTTTCAACACCCCAAATGTCCTTTCACCTGAAAAAAGGAACGATAAAGGAAGATATGATCATAGGAAACCGTGTCAGCGTTAAAAATTCTTTAAAATATAAGAGACAGACCTGAAGATTGTGCCATTCTACGATGTTCTGCATGGAATTCATGTAATAATCTAGCAATCCACACTGAATTAGATGATAAAAACCTAACCTCCCTTTATAATATAGTTGAACTATACAAAATTTAGCCTTACCTTTAAACCATATTTGCTTTAATTAATTACCAAATAATGCTTTGAATGACAAGGGGTGATGGTAAAAAGAAACAAATGACAACGTTACAAAGTTATTAAATCAGTTAAATAAGGTGATGGAAATAAATACCATGTGCAGAATATATGCTGACTGAGTTGAATTGGAACGTTTGAAATTGCCTTTGTTTTCCCAGTTCTACGATCTGTTTCATCTGAAATTTCTTGTCTCACAGCAACTGCATGGGACATAAGAGAAGTGAGCTCAGATTCTAATGTTAAGCTATAGTATTGTTTATAATTTCAAATAATAAATATACGAATTACACATCCATAAAGCAAATGCCCGTCTAGCTCAGTTGGTAGAGCGCAAGGCTCTTAACCTTGTGGTCGTGGGTTCGAGCCCCACGGTGGGCGTCTTTTATTTTTTTCATATTAGTTTTTTTATTGTTTAATCTCTACAACATTTCAGTCTCAATATTTTATTGTCTGGTTATTCTTGTTATATATAAAACCAAGCTTTCCAAAATGAAATTTCTGAAGATTTTCAAAATGGGAATTTTAAGACGAATGGAAATGCATTTCAGAGCGAATTTTCCGAAACAAGATGTTCAAAACACATTTTATGTATTCCAAAAAGAATTTTCTGGAACAAGTTTTTTCTGCAATGCATTTTCTCTCTTTTCTTCTTCCTCTGTAACGTTATCCTTCTCTTCTTCCTCTTCAGCAGGAGCCATGATGGCAGTGGCAGCCGGCAACTACGATGCAGTGAATGTGGATATTCTAGTCTTTTTCTTTTAATATGTGGTAATAGTATAATGATAAGGTGCAGAAAGCCAATAAAAGTTTAGATGGCCAACTAGGTTGAAATGTGTCCAACTAACATGCAGGAAATTTATTTTGTCACAGAAAGTGGCTTGTGCGAGCTGGTGTTAACATTAAATAAATAGAATTTACATCATATTCAAGGTCTCACTCAATTTCATTAAAAATAATGACCAAACTCAGTCTTTTGTATGAAAAATTGAGTTTGGACAGATTATCCAAAAAAATTATAATTATAAATGAATATGTATATAAGAATTATTTTGAAGGTATTTTTGTAACAAGATTAGATATATAATTTCAGAAGCAAACATATACTCCGTGCATCACACGGATCAACCGCTAGTATATATATTAACAAACCTGAACCAAGACAATCACACTATCTGCGTATTACAGATATAAACTGCAAAAAGGAGTAAAGGGGGGAGAAAAGAGCTACCTATACACCACACCACTCAGAAATGCTGAAAGAGTGAAAGGTTAGTCCAAGTTAATTGCCTTCCATTGCCTGCCTTCTTAGCCGCTCTCTCTCTCTCTCTCTAAGCAGAGTAAACAACACTAGGTCAGAAGCATACCGAATCCTGCAATTGTTTTTCTTGTCCCCAATCCATGCCTAATATCAGTAACACTGGTCCTCTGCATGCCAGTTACAATCTTACAATCAATTGGACAAAAACACAAGGGAAAAAACAGAGAAGGCCAGAAGAATAATGATGCCTATCAAATATTACTCCCGAGCGCCACTGTAATACACTAATTGTCATTGGGTGCTGCGTGTTAATCCACCCCTTGTCACATTCCTGTGAAAATTAAAGACCCCATTAGTTATTCCAAATTAATAGGGAGAAATCGGAAGAAAATATAATGGTATCCCAAACCCAGTAACCAATATTTTGTCAGAACCAGTAAAGAACAGCCAGAAACCAAAGTGCATTCAGAGCATATGACCCGGTAAAAGGAATCCCCAAAATAGCAATTACCTTCCAGAAATTAGCTGTTGATGAGCACTGTTTACAGAACCCTTTACATTGCTGAAACGCTTTGCCCTGTTCTCTTGTTCTTTCTCTACGCGCATAGCAGCTACCTCCTTCTCCATAGCAGCCACTTCCCTTCTCATCTTCTTTGCCTCAACTTCCATTGCTTTGGTCAATGTATCTACCTTCCTTCCTAACATCTGGTAGATGATGGCATTGGAAACAATTAGCAAGAACTGTCATTTACAAATAAGAAGGTCAAGGATTACATCCAAACACAAAAATGGACCAAACACTTACCTCAATAGCATCGTCTTTATCTTTTAGGCTTTGATCTTTCTCATGACCAGCTTTCCTCAAGGCTATGACTTCCTTTTGCAGCAGGTCATATAAAACACTAGGAACACTATCCACTGAATCTACCGTTGGGAAGTCATTTTGCTTATCATCTGAATTTCCTTTCCAATTATCACTTGGCTCTCTCTCTTTGGTTTCTTCAAGAGATTGATTGAATGAGTAAATTGGAGGTGTTCCATTCAGCAGCATTTTACTCCTTTCCAGTGATCTTGTACCACCATCAAAAGATTTAGAAGTTCCTTTAGCATGCTTCAATACTGTGCTAGAGGATAGGGATGACCTCATATGAGAGGATGGTGATCTTTTAGATAAAAACCCATTAGAGGATAGTTTTGAGAAGTTATCAGCTCCTCCTAGGGATTGACGACGACCATTGCTCACACTTCTTCCCTCTGGGGTGCCACGAATACTGCTGTTAGAATTTCCTCTCAAACTCTCCTCTAGCACTTTAAGCCGTAAATGATATTTTTCCTGAAAATTTTTAAAAGTTTACCATGAATAATGGAAGAACTAATCACCTAGTTTAATACATAATAACCAGATTATTACTTTCAACTGTGCTTCAGATTTTGCAGCACGCTCAACTATAGCAAGCTTGTCACGAAGTTGCTGCATTTCTCCCTATACAAATGCAAATCAAAACCAAATGTGAGAATTTTATAACAAAGAAATATAGAGTAAATAAAGTCAAAAGTTCAACCACTAAATTTAGATGAATTGGCAGAGTAGAACAAAGAAAAGTACCTGCAAGAATCGTCGCTCTTCAAGCCATTGTTTGACAGGCATCACTTTATCATTAGCATCTTTCCATTCATTTGCAACCACTACCGCTACTCTGTTTGCTGTTACCTTGGCACGGGCCAACTCCCTGTCCAGTGTTTTTCTTTCTTCCTAAAGAGTGTCAAATAAACCAAACAAAAATAAATACTATCCTAACTACAGGCAATATAATCAAGAATAAAACAACTGGGAGTCTGAACTTGCTGAAGATTTTAACACATTACATTCATTTCTTGAACTTTCCGCTGATAATCTCTCACTGCATTTGCAGCTGCACCACCGGCAAGGACAGCCTCTTCTAGTTCTCTAACAGTTTGGGTGAGCTTTTCAACCTCTGCCACCTTCTGCCTATGCATTTTGTCCAAAATTTTATTTTCTTCCTGGGAAAGTTGATGACAGCCAGAAGGTAAAAATTACATTGTATGATTCTGATGCAGCAAGAGAGAGAATAATCATTCAAGATTGAATACCTGACAAATCTCAATCTGTTTAATTAGCTCTTGATTTTTATTCTGCAGATCATCCACCATTGAGGCTTTAGCCAAGGCAAACTGGACAGTCCTCTCAGCTTCAATTAGTGCAGCTTCTTTAGATTTGGTAAGGCGATCTAAAGCTTTGTTATCATCTTGTAGTTTAGCAATCTGCAAGGAATAAATGGAAGTACATATAAAACAATCAGTCACTATAAGCCAATGTCAGTACTACCATCAGCTCTTTCTCTGACGGGTTACAATATGAACTTTAACAAGGTAATACCTCTTGCCGAGCAAGCTTCAGTTCAGCCTCCAAAGGAGCAAGAATTGCTTCTATTGGAGGCATGTCATCATCTTTCTGGGCAGCATGGACCCTTCGAAGAGTGGCTTCAGCTGCAAATTGAGCTGCCATGGATGCTTTCTTTTCATCATTGATCTTTTTTATTTCAAGATTCTGCCAGAAATATTATATTCAGGAAACATACCACCTAACCCAGGAAAATGACTGTTTACTAAGGTTGATAGAGGCTTCATAAAATACCTTGCTTTCTAAAAGAGATTCTGTTAGTTTTAGCTTCCCTTCAACCTTTGATAGTTCTTCCGTCAGCTAAAATACAAGCAAAAGGAAGAGAAAAGTTACATTTCAAGTTGAGATAAAGCATGAACAAGACAAAGCATGGCAGAGATTAAAGCTGCAATGTGCTTAAGAAGCCTCGTGAAAAATGATGTAAAGAATGCTTAAACTGCAAAAGAAAGAGAAAAAACATGTATAACACCCAAAAATACCAACTGGAATCGACTTAAGTTGTATTTTATAGAAGAAATATGATTATGCAAACAAAGTATAACAGGACATAATAACATACTAATAACTCAGCTTAACTTGACAATAGCTCGACTAGGTCCCTTCGCTTCCAAAAATAAAAAACATATAAATTAATAAAATCAGACAATGAAACTATTAAATCTCGTGACTTCATTTACAGTATAGAACAAACACATTAAATGCAAAATCAATATTATCCAGAAGTGAACAGAAAATTAAAAATAATATAGCATCCATTAACCAAGGTAGAAAAAAATTGAAATGTTTGCTTTGATATTCATTTTTAGATTACATTTAAGATAGTGCACAATAGTTAATAATATATACTTTCAATATTAAGAAAAAATAGCAAGAGTTATCCTTTGTTAAAATACTCTAAATACTATCATCAATCTATTGAAATTTTATCTCACTCATTAATACAAAGGGAAAAAATAGAAAAAAAAATATTTAATACTTTGATAGTTTTTTCAAATGACAAATTAAATAAAACAAAAAAATCTTAAGCAAAAGATATGGAGACGTAATAAAATAAAGGTTATTTTACTGAGTGTCCTGGGGGTACTAAAGAAAATGGAAAGTATTAAATGAAAAGCACAGCTTTTGAAGTTAACAATGTAAATGTGTTGCTTTTCATCAACTACTTTTGTTTTTTATCCTCCACATGTGTCTTAGGGAACTCTTTGCGAACCAAACCCCATTAAATGAATCAGGTATTCAATCTGGAAAATGGAAAGTAAAAGCCTAGACAGTTTAGCAAACCACATTGATTTGAGTTACGAGAGAAGATACTTCAATGGGCAAACACGGGATGGTTAATTGATCAGGCATTGCCAAGCGTTGTAATGTTCATTATTGTATGGTACTTATTTTAAAAACATTAATAGGCTTTGAGCAATACATTTCTGTAATAATCAAGTCAACAGTGTTTATTACAATGTGTTACACGGCTCCTCAAAGAATAGAAACAAGATAGAGAAAAAAAACGTAGACACAACCAACTTCTTTCTGTATTATTTCAGCAGTCATCAACTCTGAACACAAACATCAGCTTATAAAGTAAATATCTTCCTTTCACACAGGGCATTCCTTGTCCCAACAACTGAAAACTCTCCTTAACCCACACCCCACAAAATAAGACAATATATAGACTTTCTAAAAAAGTCTAACCCCAACTAACTTCTTAACTACTTATATTTTTAAATTTCTTTATCTAATAGACTTTCCATTCCCTCTCATTACTTCCCCGCCTAACACAATGACTATGGACTGGAGTGAATACCAAATTTAACCTAAAAAATATGTTAAAGGGTAGTACTAGTTGTATCAATGCAAATGCCAATAGGGGATTGTTTGACACGAAGAACATTCTCTCCTGCCATTTTGTAAAACAAGTATCCATTATTTAGTAATGACTTAAACTAAAGAGAGAGAAAAAAGACAGAATAAACTTACCTCCTTCCTTAAGGGATGCTTGAATTATATTTTCCTCTCCTAATTTTAAGAAGTACACTCCCCTTACCCAAGATATAAATTGTGCAACACTTTAGTGCATCTTAATATAAATGAACTTCTTAGTGACATGAATAACTATAAACAAGCCTTCCTAAGCCATTTTTCCTCTCTCTACAACTTTCAGTAAGACTAACACTAATTTAGAACATTCTATTATTGAGTTTAAGACTTTAGAAGAAGAAATGATGGTTTAAATATTACTACTTCCAGCTTTGAAACTTTACCAAAAATCTTCATTTCGTCTTTATACCTTCCCAGAGTTGATACTATTAATAGGGATTCAAAAGATGCCAATGATGGTAAGAGACACTCAAAGGAACAAAATCATCCCTATGAAGCTTCTACATATTTTAATGGACTAAAAATATCTACAGAGAAGAAAATGTAACCCAAAAAATACAAAGAGAAGTGTAATTCCTGCATCCATTAGGAGAGGTGAACGTGTATAATTTATCCTGAAACATTAGTGGTATTGGGTAATAGATTTTTCAAATGTGACCAACAAAAGAGAGAGTTCAGCACAATGACAACAGAACGAGGGGTGCAAGACACTTTCTTTGAAAACTACTAAAAGAAACAGAATGCTAGAGAAATTGCTACACATAGCCAAAATAGGAAAGGTAGCATCAATGCAAACCAAAAGAGGTTGGTTGAACGTGAAGAGCATCCTCCAATGCAATCGGGACAAATAAACGGAAAGAATTGAACCCATTTTTTTACAGCAATAACTCCAACACCCAAACTTAGTAACCACACTGAAACATTTCCAAAAAAACCAACAATATGTTCACGCACACTAGGAAATAAATAACACTAGACCTTCGTACTTAACACCAACACCACAACCAGCCAGCAATCAATTGGAAATTAGTAACTAGCCTACTAGCATGTAACAAAGATGGATAATTTATTACAATCTTCAAATAAATAAATAAAAACAAAAACCAATCAACACAACAAAGAACAGCAAAAATGAACAACAACTAAAAAAATTAGCGGTAACCTCTTCAACGGCCTTTTCTCTGAGACGTTCAGAAAGCCTCAAGGCTTTGATCTCCGCCTGCGCTTCCGATAACTCCCTGTCCTTATCTGCAAACCCAAACACATAAAAACCAAAACTCAAAATTCAAAAACCACAAAAAATCACGGCGAAGAACTCTTCAGATCGAGCTGCATTTCCGCACCTCGAACTTCATTCTCAAGGCGATTGAGCTCCACCTTCACCGGATCCGAACCGTGCAGCAGGTTCATGAACTCGTCCGCGTCCATGCTCGGCGGCCTCACTCCTCCGCGGCGCCGCGCCGAGCCTCTCCCCTCCTTGAATGATCCCGACACCGACAGCGCCGCGCCGTCGCCGGAAACCTCCGCCATCCCCGATCTAACCGCGAATCCGAAAATCGAACTCCTCTCTCTCACTCACATTCAACTGCTCCCACCACCAGATTCCAAATCGCACGCAAGCACAACGAAACACGGATTACACACCATATATATAGAGCCAGAAAATCGCGACCTCGAAAACGGTGGTTTTAGAGAGAGAAATAGAGAGTACGAGGGAAAAGAAGATGAAGAGAGAGAGAGAAATAGATACTTTTGGTTCTTCCTTTCTTTCTTTCTCCTTGTGTTTATTTTGTCTTGTTTGTTTCTCTCTCTATATCTGCGATTTAAATCTGCTTTTCGCGTTTTAGAGAGAGACTTAACAAATGAATAAACAAACAGTGAGTTAGTGAGTTAGTGAATGTGAGGTTTGCGCTTTTTGCAGATAAAAAGGGTTTTTGGCTTTGTTAGCTGATTTTTTAGTTAAATAGTGAGAGTGAAACTTCACTGCCATTTTAACTCTTCCATGCTTAACGTGAGCTTGAAGCGTGGTGCGCACCCGTGCGAGCGATGTGGGGCTTGATTTTTTGGGCGGTAGTGCGCGCAGCGGCGTAGGTTAGTGGGATGAGAACTTAGTTGGTTTATCGTGTGCGGATAAACAACATTTACTTGTGGGATTTAGAATGTTTTTTATCTAAGTAGTTGCATAAATTGAAGGACAATTATACTATCAGAGCTGGAACCACCATCTAACAGTTATATTACAATAATATTATCATATAAATAAATGAATAATTAATGAATTAAATGAAATTAATATTATCATATAAATAAATGAATAATTAATGAATTAAATGAAGTTGTCACACAGTTATATGGGTAACTGATAAGGTTAGACATGGAATAAATTTTTCAAAATTCAGCCTAAATTTAATAAAATGGGTTAGATATATAATCCATATTAACTATATCAACTAACTTCTTTTTAATCTAATTTAAAATGGATTAAATTTATATTCAATCTATTCTATTAATTAGATTAAATCCGGCAAAAATCCGATCTAATATATTTGACTATTAAATATATTAAAAATACATCGAGGATTCTATTTAATTCAAACCAAGACTAAATTATGTTGACTTAGTTTATTTGACTTTACCTCAAACTTAAATTAACTTAATATGACCTAAACCTGTATTATCCCGTAATTATAATTTTAAATGAATGTAAAAAATGAAATATATATATATATATATATATATATATATATATATATATATATATATATATTCAACATTCAATATAAGTAATTATAAACTAATTAAAAATTAGCTTTCATTTGGTTAAAACTAATCTATGATAATGTATATGCACGAGTCTTTATTCTTTACGTGATGTAACTTTTTTATAGTTATTAATGTAAATTCTAAATTAATTTTATATATGATATATAATATTCAGAGATACTGTAAGAAAATAAAAGACATATTAATGTAATAAAAATAAATAAATTGATTAACTATTTTAAAAATGTACTAAAACATTTTATATATTAGATTATTAGGTATTATCAAGTGTTCTTGTTATATATTTTAATTAGTTTTTCGATTGTGTATATCTAACTTACACATAACAATAAAATCATTATATTCTATCCTAATGATTTAAAAAATGTAAAATTAATATAAGAAAACATAATCCTATAATTATTAGACTTTTTTTAAAACACGCAATCCTAGTTACATGTAAGAATCAAAATATGTCTTGTTGTCATTCGGTCTCAATCAGATACAATAACTATTAATACAAAATTTGTACTTAGTAGTTTAACCCCAAACAAAATTTATATTTATACAAAATCACTAAAACACTGATTATTTTTCTTACTTAGTTGTTCAAATTTAGAGTACACGCCAATTTTTTAGTTTTTTAAAAGAGAAAATCGATCCAAAATAATAATAATATATATAATAAATAAATGATAAATATTTTTTAAAACAAAATTGTTAGACAATGAAAAAAAGGAAATTATTATCACATATTCTATATTTAATAGTTTATTTGTAAAGTGTTATATGTAGAAAAATAATTTTTAAACTTAATTTTATTTTATTAAATTAATGACACAATTTTATTGATTCATATTTTAATGTCGTTCTCATTTGTGTTTTGCCTTATCCCTGTACAAAGTGTTTATTAAGAAGTTCACTTAATTAATCACGTGATCTCTATTTCAATGGGAAAGTATCAATTTGATTCTAGGTTTTAATTTTGAGTTGTTCTCAAATTTGTTAATGTGCATCAGTCAATTTTCGGTTTATGTCATTAAAATCGTTAACGGTTGACTAGTTAAGCATGGTTTAGTGGCAAATTATGCCGACACATAAGTAATTTATGATGAGGAAATTTAGGCTAGTAAGAAAAATAAGGAAATTAAAAAACAAGTTGGAATAGGGTTTCTTTATCTACGAGAATACGATTTTGACAACAAAGTAGGTTGGATTTTCGATCGAAGGTGTGTATGTCCTGAATGTGTCACTGTGAGTCCATTGATATTTTTTTTTTTCATTAGTGTAAACAATTATAAATATATCATATTTTTGCAATATCAATATCAATCACGTGAAAAATTTACAAAACTATGTATCTTTTTGCTAATATAACCGTCAGATATTTAAAAAATATATACATATTTTTCATTATTTTATTCATAAATAACCTACAATTTTTTTATTAAATGTAATTTTGGTCTTTAATTTTAATAAAAAATAAAAGTAGTCTCATTTCAAAATTTCAACTGAATTCTCAAACTTTTAAAAAATGTGTGAGTTTAATCATTTTAACAAAAGTTTATTAAATTTGTTTTAGAGCTTCAATTTATGATAGGATTATTATAAATATTGGAGCACAAACATCTTTTTTTCTGTATTTTTCAGAGTTTGAACTTGCCACAAGTATCATAATGATGCATAGTTTTTCTTGTATGGGAGAAGTAGCGACTTATTTACCTCGTGGTTTGATAGATGAATATTATAACGGGTTAAGGGTGTCAATGTAAAATAAGTTATTAATGGAGGTTTATCAAAATCGATGCATCGGGCTTTTGAAATACAATGAGATATATGTAAAGTAGATAATTATAAATGTTACTAAGAATTTTAGTAGAAAGTTCAATAACCAAAAAAAAAAATTCATTAATTCGTTTTTTAGTTCGAAATAATGAAATAATAAAATCTATAAAAATTATTCAACACGTTTTGAAAAGACATCCACACAGATCATGTGAAAATTTAGGAATCCAATGTTTTGATAGAGAAAAAGTGTTAGAATTGAATAAGTTTGAGTATTGACTTATTAGTACAAATTCGTCTCCAAATTTTTGAATTACCAAAATTATAACTATATAAGAATTGAAGCCCTCAAGGAAGAATTAGGCTAGAGGATCAAAATGGTTTTCATGTTACATCTCACCTGTAAGATACACATGAAACACATGTAAAATCATCATTAAGACAATCATATTTGTCAACGATCAATGAATTGATCAGATTATATTGAACAGAAGAAAAAACTTTACTAATGGTTGAATAATAATAAAAAACAAATCGTGTTGTTCATCGGTAAAAATAAGTATAGTTTTTTCAAAACAATAAAATAAGATAAATTATAGAATTTGTCAGAGAAACTAAATTCAAACATTTTAAAAAATTAGAAAAATAAATTAGATAAAAGTTTTAAAATGCAATAATTTCAATTTTTTACTTAAAAGACATTTACTGTTTTTTTTTCATCTTATTCATTCAGGTCCCGCGAATGAATGCTTCGGTTGCATTAGGTTAGTTCTGGTTTGTACCTCGAATCCAATCGTCCCTGTAACCAGGCTTCTGCGAAATCAAGCAATCGACGAGGAACAAGTTTTTTCGTGCTCGGAGGAGAAACAAGCCACTTCAATCGCTCTTCATTCGTCTCCACGCGAAGCTCACACACCCCTGTTTTCCCATTCAGCAGGTTCGTACAGTGTCACGCTCTTCTGAACCCTACGTTCTACATCGTAATCAATTTTGTTTCAGCTAAAGAGACCGAGCCTTCTTTCCAGCGCTTCTTTGTTTTGAACTCAACGAATTTTGACGAATATTTTCTCCTTTTTATTATAATTAGGGTTTCGATAGATGGCGGTAGATAATCCTGAGGATGGATTGAAGAAGTTGGAATACTTGTCTCTTGTGTCGAAGGTTTGCACCGAGTTGGAGTCCCATACGGGCACCGGCGACAAAGTTCTGGCGGAGTTCATCACTGAGTTGGGTCGATCGTCGGAGAATGTTGAGGAATTTGATGCGAAATTGAAGGAGAATGGTGCGGAAATGCCGGATTACTTTGTCCGAACGCTCCTCACTATTATTCACGCGATTCTCCCTCCCAAGCCGAAGGATTTGAAAAAGGAGAAAGAGAGTGCCAATGGCAAGACCAAGTTCAAGGCTCTGGCCATCGCAGACGACAGGGACCGGGCCAAGGAGCTTCGGAAGGAGATAGAATCTGAGGCAAGGGAGAAGCAGAGTAAGCAAATTGAGGAAGATGATGGATACAGAGACAGAGATAGAAGAGATAGGCGCAGAGATAGGTATGATGAAGATGATAGAAGAGATCATCGCAGAAGAGGAAGAGACAGAGATGATGAAGATGATAGAAGGGATTACAGCAGAAGAGGTAGAGATAGAGATGATGAAGATGATAGAAGGGATTACAGCAGAAGAGGAAGAGATAGAAATGATAAGGATAGAGATAGAGATGGTGACAGGCATGAGAGGCGCAGGAGAGATGATTATGAAGAGAATGGTCGTGGAAGGGAGAATGGAGATAGAGATGGTAATAGGAAGGGTACACTGCATGTTTCTGGTGAACCCGAATTATATGCCGTTTACAAAGGGAGGGTGTCCAGGGTAATGGAAACTGGGTGCTTTGTCCAGTTAGAAGACATAAGAGGGAAGGAGGGGTTGGTCCATGCGTCACAGATAGCCACTCGGAGGATCACAAATGCCAAAGACATTATTAAGCGCGACCAGGAGGTTTATGTAAAGGTGATATCAGTTTCCGGTCAGAAGTTGTCTCTTTCCATGAGGGACGTTGATCAGCACACAGGTAAGGATCTCCTTCCGTTGAAGAAGAGCTCCGAGGACGATGCCTTGAGGATGAATCCGCAGGGTTCAAGGGATGGGCCGGTTACCAGGACAGGTCTTTCAGGTATCAGGATTGTAGAAGAAGATGATGTTGGTTCTTCACGGAGACCTCTGAAGAGAATGAGCTCACCGGAGAAATGGGAAGCAAAACAGTTGATTGCTTCAGGTGTGATGAGTGTTTCAGAGTATCCAACTTATGACGAAGAGGGAGATGGGTTGCTGTACCAAGAGGAAGGAGCTGAGGAGGAGCTTGAGATTGAGTTGAATGAGGATGAACCCGCATTCTTGCAAGGGCAGAGCAGATACTCAATGGATATGTCTCCTGTTAAGATTTTTAAGAATCCCGAAGGTTCTCTGGGTCGAGCTGCTGCACTCCAGTCTGCACTTATAAAGGAGCGTAGGGAAGTACGAGAACAACAACAACGGACAATGCTTGATTCAATTCCCAAGGATCTCAATCGGCCTTGGGAAGACCCTATGCCAGAGTCAGGTGAAAGGCATCTTGCCCAGGAGCTTAGGGGTGTTGGTTTATCAGCCTATGATATGCCAGAATGGAAGAAGGATGCATATGGAAAAACAATTACCTTTGGGCAAAGGTCAAAGCTTTCTATTCAAGAGCAGAGGCAGAGTTTGCCAATTTACAAGTTAAAAAAAGAATTGATTCAGGCTGTGCATGATAATCAGGTGTTGGTTGTTATTGGAGAAACTGGTTCAGGTAAGACTACTCAGGTCACACAGTATCTTGCCGAAGCAGGTTATACCACAAGAGGAAAAATTGGATGTACTCAACCTCGTAGGGTGGCTGCAATGTCAGTTGCAAAGAGAGTAGCAGAAGAGTTTGGTTGTAGATTGGGAGAAGAAGTTGGTTATGCCATTCGGTTTGAGGATTGCACTGGACCAGATACTGTTATCAAGTACATGACAGATGGTATGCTTCTTAGGGAAATATTGGTCGATGACAATCTGTCACAGTATTCTGTTATAATGCTTGACGAAGCCCATGAAAGAACTATTCATACTGATGTTCTTTTTGGACTGCTCAAGCAGCTAGTGAGGCGAAGACCTGAATTGCGATTGATTGTCACTTCTGCTACTCTGGACGCTGAGAAATTTTCAGGATATTTCTTTAACTGTAACATCTTTACAATTCCCGGTAGAACTTTTCCTGTAGAGATACTTTATACCAAACAGCCGGAAAGTGATTATTTAGATGCATCTTTAATAACTGTCCTACAGATACACTTGACAGAGCCTGAGGGAGACATTCTTCTCTTTTTGACCGGGCAAGAGGAGATTGATTTTGCTTGCCAATCTCTATATGAGAGAATGAAGGGATTAGGTAAGAATGTTCCAGAGCTGATCATTTTACCGGTTTATAGTGCCCTTCCTAGTGAAATGCAGTCTAGGATATTTGAACCTGCTCCTCCAGGGAAAAGGAAAGTGGTTGTGGCTACTAACATTGCTGAGGCTTCTTTGACTATTGATGGGATATTTTATGTAATTGATCCTGGATTTGCTAAGCAAAATGTTTATAACCCAAAGCAAGGTCTTGATTCTTTGGTAATAACTCCAATTTCACAAGCATCAGCCAAACAAAGAGCTGGACGTGCAGGACGTACTGGACCTGGGAAGTGTTATCGCCTTTATACTGAGAGTGCATATAGGAATGAGATGTCTCCCACTACAATTCCTGAGATTCAAAGGATAAATCTGGGGATGACTACACTTAATATGAAAGCAATGGGGATAAATGATCTACTGTCCTTTGATTTTATGGATCCACCATCACCTCAAGCACTGATTTCTGCCATGGAGCAGCTTTACAGTCTTGGAGCATTAGATGAAGAGGGCCTTTTGACCAAATTGGGGAGGAAAATGGCAGAATTTCCTTTGGATCCACCTTTGTCCAAGATGTTGCTTGCCAGCGTTGACCTTGGATGCAGTGATGAGATTTTGACCATAATTGCCATGATCCAGACCGGTAATATTTTTTACAGGCCAAGGGAAAAGCAAGCCCAAGCAGATCAGAAGAGGGCAAAGTTTTTCCAGCCAGAGGGTGATCATCTGACACTACTTGCTGTTTATGAGGCTTGGAAAGCGAAGAATTTTTCTGGGCCCTGGTGTTTTGAGAATTTTGTGCAATCTAGATCGTTGAGAAGAGCACAGGATGTCAGGAAACAACTTCTCACCATTATGTATAAGTATGATATCTATCTATTCTTTTAAATATTTTGTTTGCTATGCTGCTTTGTGTTTTTACCATGCAGAGTTATTCAGGTTCCCAATGGTTTTATAAATGTTTTTGTTTTAGTATTATATTCTTTGTATAGAGAAATTGGAAATTCTTCTCTCTATCTAAGGGATACCTCAAGTATTTTGACTTCAGGCTTCATGTTCTTGTTGTAAGCAACATTTTATTGTGTTGATAGTTATTGTGTTGACTAGAGTTCCTTGCATTATTATTTAAATCATATTAAATTGCAATCTAAATCACTTGTATGGATATTCAGGTACAAATTGGATGTTGTAAGTGCTGGAAAAAACTTCACCAAAGTAAGGAAGGCTATCACTGCTGGATTCTTTTTTCACGCTGCCAGAAAGGATCCCCAGGAAGGATACAGAACTCTAGTTGAGAACCAACCTGTGTATATCCATCCAAGTTCTGCTTTGTTCCAGAGGCAGCCAGACTGGGTTATATACCATGAGCTTGTGATGACAACTAAGGAGTATATGCGTGAGGTCACTGTCATAGACCCCAAATGGCTTGTTGAACTGGCTCCAAGATTTTTCAAAGTAGCAGATCCTACAAAGATGAGCAAGCGGAAGCGTCAAGAGCGAATTGAACCACTTTATGATAGATATCACGAGCCAAATTCATGGCGTTTGAGTAAACGTCGTGCATGATATGTAATTCATCCATTTCTTCTCAATGCAATGTCTTGGATACTTTCATATGTTGCATTTAGTTTAAATGTCTATTTTCTCCTTACACTATGATTTAAATGGAAATTTAGACATGTTTTCATTTTTATTTCTTAGGAAGGCTTAAATTTTAAGAATTCTAGGTTCTTGGTAGGAGTGTATAGTCCTAATCACTAATTTCTGCATATATTTACGTTTCCAAGATATTACTAACAATATACAATGTAGAACTGCCAAGTCTTCTATGTCTCTGGTTGATTAGGTTAGTTCTGCTGAAGCTTAACTTGATAGAATACTCTCTTCTCAATAAATTGCCAGAGGCACAAAATCTATTTGTTGTATAATGTTCTAAGATATCAGTAATCATAACTTCTTAGTTCCATTGGGTAAGGAAAATAATTATAAAGAATTATATTTCGAACATATTTATTATTGGCAGCTTTAGCTGTTTTTTTTCTTTTGTCCTTTAGAAGGACTCCTATTTGAGTTGTCTATATGTTTTCTAAATGTTGATATCCATGATTGTTTACAACCCTGTTCCTTTTATGTGGTTATATTGTAAACTAGAGGCACAGTATTGTTAGTTGCTGATGGTGATTTGATAAAAATTAGTGATGCAAAATTAATCTACGAGTTTGTAATGTATAAAAGGCTATGTATTGGGGGACCTACAAAATGACGGGCTAATAAAGAGTTAAGAATAGAGATATTGATTCTTTTTAGGTTCAGGATGAGACAATCTCTTATTTAATAATCATTAGTAAAATTGTTAATGGAAAGCTTTAGACATGGAAGTGATGGCAACAAACAATAAGTTCAACATCACTTTTCAATATAAGTTATTATTGAAAAACAATAATCAAAGTGTGTTTACAGTTTGAGACACGATGGAGGTACATGTTAGAAGAAAACTGTGGCCTATTTCTATTGGAATTGAACTGATTCGTCAGATTAACTCCACTGAATGATCATTATTACTTGCATATCAAACAGAATATAATTATTTTTGCCTCTTAACAAAGCATCGTCTCTCATGCACATGGTCAATAATTGATCTCAGAAACAAAAACAAAAAATTGAGTCAATTATTGTTGGCTGAAATAACACACTCTACCAGAAAAAGGGAATTAACACATGGTTCTGTACTTGTATTTGAACCTTTCAACCTATGTAAATTAGATTAAGAGGCTTCCAAAAATTATATAAGTATCAAATACTCTGTAATGAGAGTTCTTCATATCTCAAATTTGATTCCTTGATAGCATAAAAGTTTCTGATTTGGTGCTTGTTCTAGCATCAGATGTTGAAATCCAAGTTGGTCAATTAGTTATCATCATTTTGTGCTGATGTTTGTTGGTTTTGCTGCTTTACTTTTTCCATTCTGATTTTTATGATCTATTAGTTTTGTAGAAGCGTCTGTCAGTGTTTAACATCAGATGTTGAAATCCCAGATGATTAATTAGTTATCATCATTTAGTGCTGATGTTTGTTGGTTTTGCTGCATTATTTTTTTCTATTCTAATGTTTATGACCTATTAATTTTATAGAAGCGTCTGTCAGTGTTTAAATATGACACTACTGAACTTGAGATGCCCTCTTCTGCAGATTGTAATTTCAAAATTCCCCTTGTGGTGTGCCAGATAAAACTCCGTATCTTTATCAAAATTTGGCTTCGACCATGCTTTGTTCTGAAAAATGAGCTGTTACCCCATTGGTTAATCAATAAACCAGAACATTCTTGCGGTCTCAATATCTAAATTTGAGTTCTAGGCTAGTGACTTAAACACAATTCCCAGTTGCCATATTTTTTTAATTCAAATTACATATGCACACTGATGCATGTCCTTTTAAAGCATGGTATTGGATACAAAACTTAGAGTGGTTCTATTTCCATTAATTTTAATTCTGTCTATCACCTAGAAGATATTGATGTTTTATATTATTCTTGAACTCTTTCTGTTTTATTGCAATTCTTTTATTCTGACCTTGATCCATGAATAACCGTACTAACCTTTATTCATTCATGTCAATCATTAGTTTTTCTCCACCATATCCTTTGTTAATTTAATTTCACTTTCTTGTCTGCAGATTAAGTTCTACCATCATCCATCTTGTGCATCTGAAGGGAAGATATTCCTGAAGAAAATCTGTCTGCAGAATTTGTATGCTAGAATTGAGAGAAAGGTGCAAATACTCTTAAATGGAGTGTGGCTTTAAAGGTGCACTTCCACTGGTACATCAAGAATATGCTGTTAAATGTTTTAACATTAAAGGCAGCAGGTCATCTGATTGCAGACATGAAGTTCTCAACCTACCTGTCAGTGGCATGATCTGTTACTAGAACAGGCTGCTCGTTTGATGTATTATTGGGAAACTCGTTGTTTGTAATTGGAGGTAACTGCTGGTTAGTTACCAGTTACTAGTTACCTACTGATTACAAAAGTTTGATAGTTTTATTGAAAGGTTGCTTGAGGCTCATTTTGAAAGAAGGCAGGTTCAGAACATGTGATGTATTTCTTGCTTCATATGTTTATTTTGATAGAGCAAAACTGACAAGAATATAGCTTTTGTTTTGTAGGCTGTGATAGGAAAGAGACCACTAATTGTAGTATTTAGGTGGATACTTGTGACTAAATTATTGGTATATTGAAAAAATAGAATATGTTGGTTTTATGGATAATTCAATTCAAGGCATGTTTTCCCACTTTTTACTTTTAAAACAAACATTTTAAAAAACTGATTTGAAAGAAAATCATCTTAAAACATGTTTAAGGATAGAAAAAGGTTTTTAAGACACTTTCAAAACCACCTTTTCAAACTGGTTCACATAAAATCCGAACCGGTTTTGCATAGAAGAAATGATCTGGTTTTTATATTCAAACTGATTGGCTTTGGTTTCATGCATACATACTAACCAATATGAGGAAGCTTGGTGATTGAACTCTGCTTCTTCAGTCGTGTTGGATAAACCAGTTAAGCCATTCTCAAAATTGAAGGTAAAGGATTCTTTTATTTGTTATAGTTTTGGACCCTTATTGCTACTCTTTTTGGTCATGGATGCTGATATCATTTACTTGTTATGCTACTTTCAAGTGTTTCTGTCATGCTTTGTGGTTTGGTTTTGATTTCCCTCTCCTTTCCTCATTGCAGTGTGTGTTGTTTCCTTCAGTGAATGCTTGAGGTAATTGATTTTTCAAAGCCTGAGCTAATAATACTTCACTTCTCCTGTTTATGGAAGGTTATAAACAGTTCTTGGAATATTTCTCTTTTGAATTTTGTCATTTGTACTCAAATTATGAGTATAAAAAACCAAATTGAACAACCTTTAATTATTTACACTCCAGTTGGCTGGAAGTATAAACGACGGTTCCTCTTTAGTATGTTTTTTATTATTCTCCAATTAAAACTGAAAGTTTTATACGAGTAAAATCATTGAATAGTCTTTTAATGAATTTACAGTTGCATTTTTTAATTAATGTATTTTATTCTTTGATTTCGGATTGTTAAACTGAAGAAACAAATATACAAGCGATAGCATTTAGATAGGAGAAAATTTAGACAAAGATCCTCGAGTGTTTTCTAGTGGAATTAGAAATTTAATTTTGTAACATGTGTAATGTTTTTTTTTTCCTCAAAGGATTTTTAGATTAAATACACGAATGAGCATGTAGAGTTACAATTTACAAATATTAAAACTACCATAACATACTAATAAGAGATATATTATTTGTAATTGCTGTTCACCAAACAAGTTTATTTTTAGTTAAATAAATAAGTTAATAAATTATGAGATTTTTATTTTTTTTATCTTATGAAATATACTTGAGATTCAGGGAGAAGGAGAGAGTAATGAAGAATTTTTTTAGGCTCTACCGGATTCTGACATAATTTTCGGATTATGTTTTAATATAAAAATTACAATCCATCCACATTAATAATGTAAATAATTTGATATATATTTTATTAAGTTAAGAATAGGCGATATAATTTGTGTATTAATTAAAATAGAAAGTAATATTTTTTTAAATATTATAATAAAAAATAGTAAATTATAAATTATTAAAAATAATAATAAAATTGAAAGAAAGATGCAATAAATTATAAATTTAGAAATTATTTTACATAATATAAGGGAAAAGTGTTACGATTTTTTGAAATTAAATAGTTTTTTAAATAGTTTTGTCTTTGTTAACAAAAATTCGTAAATTAATCAAATGAAACACAGGTCAACTAAAATTATGAACTACATTATTTGAACTTTTAGCTCCACTCTTTGCATTCATCTTTTACGAGTTGTGCTCGTGGGTTTGCCCAGCACTTTTCTAAGTAATTTATTAAATTAATATAAACAACTTATAAATGGCATGCTTTCTTTTAACTGACATTCAAAAAGAATATTAAAGTTATTTATTCTCGATCTACAATAACAATTTTAACCATCAACACTCCTTTTAGAAAGAAAAAAACAATTTCTCACAAAATAACATATGTTCAAGGTATCTTTACACAGATTAAGTATAATAATAAATAATTCTACTAAAATGTTTACTTTCAATAATAAATATATTATTTATAACTATTGAGTGATAACGATAATGGTTGAAAAATTAGTATTCACAATACTAAAAATATAATAAATTGGTTAAATTTATTTAAAATAGTTCGAAATAAATTTGTTTATATCTTATTGAAAACGGAAAACATAAGTGAAAGTGAAAATAAAAGTTGAACTCTAAAACCCCAAGGTATTATTATATCACTTTGTTAGAACAAGCCAGAACGAGGTTATTAACATTTTTTTTTTCTCTTTTGTTAAAAGAAGATGTTGTTTTATTTTCCAATAAAAAATTGCATGTTGACAATAGATCTCTTAATCTTTGTGCATAAAGATTGTTTAATAAATTATGATATTAGCTTAGATTTAATATCCATGTAAACAATGAGCAAGATCTGATGAGACACAAGCCACACAAAAAAGTAACATGAAAAAAAGGAAAAAACATTACAAACACAACCGACAAGGTTTCCATTCGGATTTGGTTATCTTTGAAACTAAGCTTTTTACTTACTCCAAACCAAACAAATCTGCTAATAATTCACTTCACTCTCTGATTCAGTGTTCCAAAGGACTAAGATGGGTTCAGTTTCTCTGAAAATTGGAGATGGAACAGCGAGATTCCAAAGAGCAACACTGTGTTCTTCAGCTGTTAACATTCTGATGATTTTCTCGGTCATAACCACCAACCTCTTTGCTCTCTACGCCTTCACTGCTTCTCCAAAACACCCCCAACACCTTCTCCACAATCATGCTCACAAGAACATTTCTCTGATTTCGGAGCAGGTCTCGCTCATTCTCAGGGAGATCGATTTGTCCCAGAAGAAACTGGCCCAGATGGAAAAAGAGCTTCTGGGGTACGAAAGCATTGATCTTTCAAGGCCCAACATTGCATCCGAGCTCAAACTCTTCCTCCAGCGCCACCAGCTCCCTCTGGGGAAAGACTCAAGAACTGGGATCACTGAGATGGTGCCATCTGTGGGTCACACCTGTGAGAAAAATTCAGACTTGCTGTCTCAGTTCATGAGTTACAAGGTTTTCGGAGCTTGCCCTGATGATTGGAGCGTGGCACAGAAGCTGATCTTAAGAGGGTGTGAGCCTTTGCCTAGGAGGAGGTGTTTTGCAAAGACGGTTTCCAAGTTAGGTTTGTACCCTTTTCCAGATTCTCTTTGGAAGCCTGTTGCTAATAAGACTGTTAACTGGAGTGGTCTTGGTTGCAAGAACTTTGAGTGTTTGAATAGTAAGAAGTTGAGTAGGGAGTGCATTGGTTGCTTTGATTTGGTCCATGGCAATGAGAATGCTAAGTTTGTTAAGGCTAAGAGTAAGAACGATTTTGTGGTTGATGATGTTTTGGCCTTGGGAGGTGGAGGGGTTAGAATAGGGTTTGACATTGGTGGAGGGTCTGGTTCCTTTGCTGCTAGAATGGCTGATAGGAATGTTACTGTGGTTACCAACACTCTCAATGTTGATGCTCCATTCAGTGAATTCATTGCTGCAAGAGGGCTTTTTCCTCTTTACTTGAGCTTGGATCATAGGTTTCCTTTCTATGATAATGTGTTTGATTTGGTTCATGCTTCAAGTGGGTTAGATGTTGGAGGGAAGAGTGAGAAATTGGAGTTTCTGATGTTTGACATTGATAGAGTTTTGAGGGCTGGTGGTTTGTTCTGGCTGGATAACTTGTTTTGTGCAAATGAAGAAAAGAAGCAATCTTTGACTCGGTTGATTGAAAGGTTTGGATATAAGAAATTGAAATGGGTTGTGGGAGAGAAGATTGATAGTGTTGGGTCTGGCAAACCTGAAGTGGTGTTATCTGCAGTGCTTCAGAAACCTGTTAGAGTTTAGATTCTGCAACTGCAAGAAGGATCAATAATCTAGATTCTGCTATATCTCTGAATGAATTGGTTCCATTGGAATAAGTACAAGAATTATTATTTCCTTACCAATTGTAAACCAGCTTTGCTTTTTTTTGAGGTGACATATAGTTTGTATTTCAAGTTCTGTTTTATATCTCATTCTGTATCAACTGTCTTGTACTTTGATAAATTATTAGAAAGATGAAAATTGAATTACATTTTTTGATCTTATAAACCCAGCTTTAGTGTTTATATTTGAAGAAGACTATACTTTTAGTTTCTTGAATGTGATGGATCCAACATATGTGTTTCTCTGGATTAATTGGTGCCTTTTTTTCTATTTTCTGAACCTGATAACTCATCATATGCTGGACTGGGACAAACAATCTTCAGCATTATGGATTGTTTCACATTTAAAAGAAATCATTCATTGTCATTGGTAAAGTCATGAACCTGGGTTTGATCTCAGGTATAGAAAACAAAAGTGTTATTTTATCTGTCATTTAGCTCTATAACCATCTTGTTCATCCCTCTAATTGCTCTAATCCAAAGATTCTAATGAGTCATTTCATTTCAAATGACTGTTTCTCTCATAATGCAAGGTGCATTTATTAGATTCTGCAACATGTCATGAATATGCTAATTACACATTCCTTCTCTGAAGCTGATTAATATTGCTGACAGAGTTGTGATGATCTATAAACCATTTCATTGTTTGATCTAACTTGACAGAGCTATAAACTCTGATTGAATGTGATGTTTGTGTATAATCACATCTATGCAATATGGCTTTAACAAGAAAAGCTGAAGCTTAGGAAGCTTAGGAAGCTTAATAATCCAATTCATTCTCTCTTGTTAATTGAAATTTCATATAAATCTTATCAAATAAAAAAATGAGATTCAAAGTCGATAAAATCCACATTGAATTTCACCTCTGATTTGACAGAGAATCTGTAGCTGTTATTTTTCAGTTTGGTTAATGTTTCATGAACACAGAGAGATAGAAAAAGCAGAAAGGTGTAAATGTCATAGAGATGTGGTGCGAAAAGAAAAAAATAATAGAGAGAAATGAAGGGTTTGAAAAATGTATGGGAGGCTTTTCTTTTTACACCCTACAAAATTTTTTGTAATGATTCCATTCACTTGGGAAATGAACTTTTTTTTTTAATGTAGAAAATACATTCCAAAATTCCAAAACCTCATATTTCAAAATGGGTACATAACGAAAACACTTCCTTTTTAAGTCCAAACCCAAATCTCTTTAGGCCCAAACCCAAATTGCTTTAGTGTATTTGCTTTTCTATTGGGCTCTTAGGCCATGAAGCTTGGATGGTGAATAATTGCTTACAAAATTTCTGTCTTTGTTCACCTATTGGGAATTGAAACTTATGTTTTTGGCACTTCAAGTGTTAATGGAATTTAAGAAATAAAATAAATATTGATTAGATTAAGGTTATGGTTTAAACTTCTAAATCTGATTACAACTTGCAATTTTGTAATGTTTTGAATTATATATGCATATAATAGAAGATATAACTTGAAGTTGAAGTTTTGTTTGAATGATGAAACGGTGTAGTTGTTAAAGTTTTATATTTAACTATAATTACAAACAAGAACATCTATAAATGTGAACACGACCTTTTGTGATGAACTATGTCAGATTGTTGGTCCAAATCAATTAATTGTGAATTTACTTTTATCTTTTGTAAACTCTCAAAGGTGTAATAATTTTTATTTGTCGTTGGTATAATATTATTGGGAGTTATTTTCGAACACGTGTTTATACAGTGTCAGCAAAGTTAAATTTATCCTCGAAATATATTTAAATAAGACATAATTGAAATAAGTTTTGAAATAAAATAAAAAATTGATAGTTTACACATTCAATTCATTATGACCACACTCTATTCGGTTTGGAATTATCATAGACATAAATATGTGTTTCTTTTATTTTCTAAATTTAACTCATATTTTTTTTAGTGATTTTAATTGAAAACTAAATTAAAAAAATAGTATTTAAATTTAAACAAAAAATATGTTGTAATCTAACCAAATTTAAACTATATCAAGGGAATATCTAGGTTATGATTTATTGTTAATTAAAAATATTTATATATATATATATAATTTGATAAATTACAACTCTTCCTAACTATAACAATTTAACTCAGTTTTAACATTTAGAAAATTTTATATATTTCTTATTATCTAATTATGATTAGTATTAGTATCATGGTTAGTATTATTAATCTAACTTATTTTTTAACATTTTTAACCATTATTATTAGTATTAATATTAATATTATCTAATTATTATTACTATTATGGTTAATGTTATTATTTTAATTTATATGAACATAGCTAGTAGTAGAATTACTATCAGTAATAATATTGATATTACTATTATTATTATTATTTGAATTAATATAAGTATCAAATCTTAATCAATGTTAATAATGGTAGTAGTAGTTTTGGTATAGTTAAAAATATTTTTATTATTATTATTAGTACTAGTATTATTATTGCGAGTTATTTTTATTATTATTATTATTATTATTATTATTATTAAAAACTTTAACATATTTTTTTATTTTGTCTGAGATTGTATTTTACATTATGTTTATATTTTTATTTTATTTTATACATACATTTTATTTTCATTTATTATGATATCATATTTTAATTATTTACATTTTCATTATTTCTTTTATATCTTATTTTGATGTACAGTCAAAAATTTTTATTATTTTTATTTTTATTTTTATTTTTATTTTATACAAGATCATATATATTTTTGTTTTGTTTTATACGTATATTTTATATTTATTTACTAAGATTCTATTTATTTTTACATCTTATTTTGTCCGGATCATTCATATCTCATAATATGCACTTACATCTTAATTTTGTTCTCTTACATGTACTTAATTTTTATTTGTTATATAATCATATTTTAATTAGTTACACTTTATTTCATAATATACCTACAATTCTTTTTTACATATATTTTATTTTTATTTATTAGGAATTTTGCACTCTTCCTTTTTTTTTTACTAACACTTTATCCTGTTCACCTCTTTATTCTCCTATACAATATTTTTATTTGTTATTTGTATATTTATATTATTATTATTAACATCTGTATCATTAGTATGATATTATTATTATTATTTTAATATATATATATATGATCATCGAATAATATAATTATTTCTTTACATGATTGAGTTTTATATTTTATAACACATTTGTTTATTTAAGTGTACAAATTAAACATATATTTTCAAATTTATAGTAATAAATACATTTTTTAATTTTATTATTTTTTCAAAGAAAAAAAAAAAACACCGGTGCATACCAGTTGCTTACAAAATTTCTGTCTTTGTTCACCTGTTGGGAATTGATTATACGCGTCAATAAACTTTAAGAAACAAAATAAATATTGAACAGTTTAAGGTTATGGTTTAAACTTATAAATCTGATTACAATTTGTCAAAGTTTGTAATGTTTTGAATTATATATGCGTATAATACAATATATATAACTTGAAGCTGAAGTTTTCTTTTGAATGATGAAACCTTGTAGTTGTTAAAGTTTTATATTTAGCTATAATTATAATTATTATAAATATAATGTGAATGCTCAGAACATCTATAAATGTGAACACTACTGTCTGTGATGAACTATGTCAGATTGTTGGTCCAAATCAATTAATTCTAAAATTAATTTTATCAATTTGTGAACTCTTTGTTTGTCGTTGACATAAAATTATTGGAAGTAATTTCGGTTCCTTGAAATTGTTACCCTTTCAATAATTATTTTCCAACACGTGTCTACAGCAGTCTCACATTCATCCTCGAAATTCAGAAATATACTTAAAATAAGATATAATTGAAATAAGTTTTGAATTAAAATAAAGAACGCATTCAATTCATTGTGACCACTCTAGTAGGTTTGAATTATCATAGACATAAATACGTGTTTCTTTTATTTTCTAAATTTAACTGATACTTTTGTGGTGATTTTAATTGGAAACTAAATTAAAAATATATATTTAAATTTAAACAAAAAAAAAATATGCTGTAATCTATATATAAGTTAGAAGTATTTATATATGCTTTGATCAATTAGAACTTTTCTTATCTATAAGAATTTAACTCCTTTTATATATTGCTTAACCAACTAAATTAGATTTCTTTTACTTCATATATTAGTTAATTCATGAACCCTTATTTGTCTTTATCACAAAAAGTGTTTTTCGGTTTTTATTCTTCTAATCATATATGCAGATATCATAGCATACGATGGTTTCATCATTTGAAAAGGTTCCAACGCACAGTGATGATAGTAATAAAAGTAAAGCATAATATTTGAACTTGCCTCCAAGAATGTCTTACAACATTAGGTATGTAAACAAAACACCCTTGACTCATTGGAACATATTACAACTTTTGACCTGTAATAATAAACTAAAACTCTTCCATCTTCAAGGTTTGTTTCATACCAAATAATGTTCCAACAAGGAGTGTTCTTTAGTTCATAACATTATATGATGATGACTTCTTCAACAACATTAACCTTTGCTTTTTGAATGATTCAAACATTCATCCCTTGTAAAGCTCCACTGTTTAGAAGCTTCATTCCCTCTTCACTCATCTGCTGAACTTCTGTTGGTGATAAAATTCTGATGCACCTAACACACCCCACAAATTCCCTACACATAGCGTTTTTTAGTGTATCAGATTCCAACACCAGATAACTAATTGTTAAACTCAAAGTGTTGAGAGGTAAGAAACTTACTCCCAAGGATCATCCCCAACTAGCAGAACATCACTCTCATAATCTACATACACCAATTTCCATCCAGAACCTTTGGTGTCATTCAGAAGACCATCAAGTCCAAACATGCATTCAATTGCACGGATCAACTCCTCATAGTTCTTGAAAGTAGTGACATCAATTGATCTTCCGACAGAACCAGCCTTTTGTACCTGTCACAAACAAAAAACCATGATGTTGTTAGTAGGTGACTAAATTTCATGAATCTTGACAAAAATAAGACTAACGTATGTAATATAGTATGAATGCAAACCTTTGTGTAGGTTCGGATGGGAGCAGGTACTTGCTGCCAAGAGTTATTCTGCAGAAAGCTGTTGTCATCAAAATCAACATGGCTTGAAGAAGTGCCACCAGAGTTGTCAGGGATGTCTCTGAGAGAAAAGGCGTGTGACTCAGCTAAACTTGCAGAGGTTATTTGAGATTGCACATCCTGGCTTGAACTCAAGTTTCCCACCATGCAATCATTTGGATTCTGAAACTCTCTCTCCTTCATTGTGCAGAACTCATCCAAAATGGTGCTTGAAGTGGAAGGATCAACCACGGTTGTACCTACACTGTTGCTAACATCAACGTTGACACAAATCTCACTTTGGTTGTTGTTGCTCTCAGCTGAAAGGTCCCTCAGACTGTTTGGACTTGGCATGCCATTGATGCCATTGAACGTCCCTGGCTGACAGATGGAGGCTAGCTGCTGGTCTGTTTGAGACAAAAACTTCAAACTCTTGACATAATGATCCCACACTTCATGGTTAGGTAAAGGGGGATTCAACACTTGAGGTTGAAGTGAATTATGTTCTTGCAACTCAGGTAAAGGTCCAGTTGTTGTTCTGTTTGCATATGCCATCCATTCATCAATGTCTAGCTGAGGAAGAAGGCTATTTACCATAGCAGTTTCAGCTTGAGCCATGTCAATCATTTGAGGATGGGGCATGGATGATGATTCTATCTGAGCTTGCATAGGCCATGGACTAGATTGAGTGAGAGGATTCTGGTTTTGGTTATGGAAACTCAATTGGTTTGCTAGGCCTTGCTGGTTAACAGGATTTGTAGCCACTTTTTCAATGTTGCACCCTTCCATGGAAGTGGAAGCATAGTCAAGCATATGATCAGGTGCTAATACCTCAGGCTCTAATTTTGGCTTCTCAGTGACTATCCCAGAAGGAAGAGTGTGCAACTTTTCAGGTTGATCACTTTTCAACAGTGATTGCATGTTTAAGGGATTAGGTTGGTCAGGGATTGATTGAGAGTGTAGATTTCTAAGCGGCATGTTATTATCTGCTGCAAATGTGGTCTTCATCTCTTGCAAGGGACCTCTTGCAGCTGCAGATTCTTGTTGCATGGCGGATAACAATGCTCCATTGTTGTTAATCATCTGGGGTTTGAAAAGCATTTTCATCAGGTGTTCTGAGTAGAGATTTGGCATTGAGTTTGCTACCTCCATAGTTCCATTTTCTGGAACTCTCATAAAAGGTCTTCTCAACAAAGTCCCCCACTCATTTTCTGCAACAATAAACATAACTAGTCATCAAATAGAAGATTTTCATTTACAAGGAAGGAAAAGAAGCATAAGAAAAGAGACTTGCCGTAAAACCCAGATTGCAATGGCCGTTTCAGACTTGAAGTCAAAGAAGGAAAGATAAAAAGGCTTTCAGGAGTCTCAATCTCCCAAACACTGACTCTATTCTGTTTATCACCACACCCTGGCTCATCCCACTCCACCTGTTTGCAGAGAAATCATTGTGCCTTCATACAAGAATACGTGAATGATAGAACATGAGCAAAAATTATTGTACCTGAATATTTCTCCATCTAGAACCAGGCCATCTCAGAGGATCCACATCACTGATGCCAACTATTGTACCCATATATCTGCAGAAAGGTGAAGTATGTATCAAATTTTCATGCTTGTTTGGTATTTATAGCTGAGAAGGCACATTTGGCAATAGCAAGATCCAAGCTTTCAGAAAATTACCTGCGCTTACCCGATTCTTCAGTCTCAAACATCATACCAAATCTCATGCCAACTGAGACCTGAGTCCCTAATACAGATTTTCTGTATTTAGCCAGCGGAATAACAAATTCTGAAGGGCAAGCCCTGCAAAGTAGAACTAAATTATACACAACAGAAAGGACACAAACTATGTACACAACGTGAGATATATACCTTGGATTGTAGAAAATAGTGAATGGACTTCGATTGGCAGCGGCATGAGCTGCAGCAGCAAGCACACCAATGTGCATGCTATCTGCAGAAAGCACTGATGATGGCAGTGTTGTTTGTTGACGATTAACACGCCTCACACCAACTCGCAGTTGCGATTTCTCATCCCTAGTAACAATAACATCATTTTAGTATCAACAAAGTTATGAAGGAATGCTTATTGTAGCCAACAATGCAGCAGTTACCTGATGAAAAGAACAGAATCACCAGCTCTGAGTCTTTTTGAGCCTACGAACAAACTCCACCCTGTTGTGAGAAGGTGTCTCTTTGGTTGACCTAATAAAAAATTGTAAATATAATCAACAACAAAAACGCTCATTCCTGTTTCATAACAAATTTCAATAACAAAAAGCATACTCACCCCTGTAGATATGTCTAAATGTCCAGGTATTATCATGCAAATCTCGAACAACAAGTTCTTGAGTTGGGGGTTGAATTGTGTAATCCTGAAGTGAAAAATAAGATGAGTCAATGAAATGAAAATTCAGGCACCGAATTTTATCAAGCACAAGAAAAGCATGATTTGCAATCAGCTGGTGCTGCAGCCATACCAATGGAGGAAAGAGCTTCTCTGCTGCCCTGCGTGGAACCGAAAAGCCGCCATGTGTGCTGGTGTCACTGGCAGTCAAAGTTTTGCAGAAGAACTCAGTGGGGTGTTTGCTTGGCTTTAGCCCAAAATCAGATATGGGAAAGGCTTCTTTTTCCTGCCACAGAGAAATCCAAATCCAAATTCAAACTGGGAAGAACGAACGATACACCATAATCAACCTTCACTAAAATAAACTCAAAGACTGAATCTTACAGAATTCAGTGGCTGCAGACTCATTTGAGCATAGATTTCATCTGTCTCCTTGTCTGCCTGTCATAAAATACAGAAAAAAAAAAGGTGAAAATTTTGTTTGGAGGTAATGATAATTTGAATGTGAAATAAGGTTTTGAGGACTCATGCAAGAAGTGGTGAACTGAACCAGCATACAACACTCACATGAAGTGTGACATTTTGGACTTGACACAGCAACTGAGATGGAAGATTCGGGTAGTTTGGAATCTGCGACGTTGCTGTTCTTCTGGTAGAAGCCGCCACCTGTTCAAATATTCAGAGAAAGAGAACAGACACACATGCTTCAGCCGACCAAAACAAACGAAGAAACAATCTCGGTTCAACATACAAAAGAAAACAAGAGATTCATTCATTCACCTGCTCACTGTGTCCCTGAGGGAAGTAAAACACAAGACTTCCAACCTGAGGTAATGAAACAAGAGGGCCTGCACAAGCATGCCATAACTCGGAATTCAAAGTCTTTCTGACCCCTGAAAAATTTATAGCATCAAACATGTGTGTCATTAAAATGTAACCAAAAGGTAAGAATGATGTTCCGAAAAGGAAAATGAAACAGACCAGAATGTTCCTGCATTTCTTTCAACAGTTTCATCTCAGCCACCAAAGTTTGACCCCCAACAACCATTCCAGCTCCAGCTCCAACTCCAACAGTTTTAAGCTTTTCTTCTACGGAAGTCATCATGCTGTATTCCTATGCTGCACCACTCTCTACGTCTTCAACTCAAACCACAAGAGGAACCTGTGTTTCTACGTCTTCAATTCACAACTTGCATACCCACCGAACAAAAACTCTCCTTTCTCTCCAACCTTGACTCACCATGCCATTAGGAAGAAGAAGAAGAAGAAGGGTCCACGTTGATGTGTGTTGAGAAAACAAAGAATCCAAGCAAGCTGAAAAGCAGAGCAAAACCTGTGAAAAAAGGCACAGTGCAGATCTTTCTTTCAAAGGGTGGGGCTTGACACAAAGCCACCGAATTAAAGGCCATCAAAGCACGCGGACCTAAGCATGAGTGTGGCTTGTATTATTGGGTTTGATTTGAGTACTACTTGTGCGTGCCTTTTTTTTTTTTTTTCCTTCTTTCTATCTTCAAAAGAAACCAACCTTTCAGTGAAACCACTCATCACACTGACGCTGATACTGTTCCCTTCTTTCTTTCTCTCTTTTCCATTTCTCAAGCACGAGCACAAGCACCAATGCCAAAAACCAAAACCTCCTTGTCTCTTCTCTCACTCTTTTTTTCTCTCTCTCTTTCTCTCTCTCTTTCTCTCTCTTTGCTTCTAAGAGCAAGTAGTGTGCATGCTACCAAGTCCTACCCTTTGCAGCTTTAAGCTATTTATATCATTTAAATAATTAAGACCAAAACAAAGAACTAGTATACTTGTATTTAATGAAAATCAGAAAAAGTGAAGCTAGTCTATAACAACACGAAAACAAAACAGTACACACTATCAACCTCACCTTAGCTCACAGGATATGTAATCACTACCTTTTACATTATTCAGATTCTTTAACATTTGATTACGTTTGATTTGATTCTACCTAGTTTTTCAGCCATCTCTCTATTAATAATACCACATTATTTCGCCACCAATCTACGAGAAAAAAAAAAACACTTCTTTTATTTATTTCTTCCGTCGTTACCTTCTTCTTTTGAGACAGAGACAGAGACAGAGACATCTCTGTGTGTTGTTCTTGTTCTGTGGTTTAATATTATGCACCACACACTTATTTGATAATAAAGGAAGTTTAGTTTGGTATATTATGTTTTGTTTTAAAACAATAATGGTAATAATAATGGTTAAACTTTTTTTTTATTAATGTCGAAGAAAAGAAAGGTAAAATATGATTATTGGAAATTTTACTGTTCATGGGTCCTTCATTATATGGGTGTATATTTTTAATTTATCATTATTATTGTTATTATTATAAATAAATAAAAAATATTTCTTTTCATTTCTTTAACTTCTTTCTCTTATTCTCTTTTATCTGTATTTCATTAACTTACTATATTCTATTATTCTAAATGTCTTATGTACTTTAATCCTTTTAAATTCTTCCAAGTGTTGGGTACCCTAAATCATAGAGTGCACTGTACCTGTCCTGTGAACATTAAATCAATTTTTCTTTTCTTTCTTTTTATGACATTTTGTAGCTGTTCATTCTAATTTTCATGCATTAAAAGTTAATGACAAATAATCATATTAGTTTAGTATTTTTTTAATGTTTAACCAAGTACATAAATGTTTTTATTTGAAAATAAACACACAACAAAAGAATTAGTAGAAATGATGAAGTGAAATGATGATTGATTGATGTTATAGTCAATAACTGGCAGAATTTACAGTTCTCAGGTATTTCCTAAAAACAAAATTTGTGTGGTTTTCTAAGAATGAAATGATGTGAAGTCTATTCTACTCTATTCATAAAATAAAAAATATAATTTGACGAAAAGAAAATAGAAAAAAAAAAACAGAGAGAGAAGAAAGTAGTGTTAGCACCTGATGTTTGACCGATCATACGCGTGCGATTCACGACAAACTAATGAGGTGAGAGTGTGAAAACAAAATCAATATTTGAATGACACGTGTCAATGTGCTGTCTATTTACTCACGGCGCCGTTTTCCACATTTGACATTCTACGTTCACTCTCTTTTTGACCTGCTTTTCCTTTTATTTTTAAAACAATTACTATTTATTTGCTGTAGAAAAGGACTTGTGCTTTAAAAAAAACATGTATTTTTGTAAAAAAATAATATTTTTGTGGTTTTTAAATTTGGCATGTTTTTTTTTATCTTTCGAATTAAAAATAATTATAATTTGGTCTACCAGATTTTGAGAAATTATCATTTTAATTTCTTGAATATTACCCTACATTAAACAAAAAATAAATAGTAGAATATTACTCTTACATATGTCTATTTTGTAACACCCAGTACGTAAATCTTTTGAAAAGAAAATTAGAATTTGAAGAAAAGAAATTCTGAAACCAAAAATAACAATAAATTGTGTACTCCAATATTATTTTTTTTTCAAACTTTTCTTTATTTTTGAAAGTGTCAAAATTTTGATGAAAAAAAGTAAAAAAAAATGGAGATATCTAAGTTGTAAGAAAGTTAAAAAATAAATTTATTAGTTATTAGTTATTTTATTCACTATTTGTAATACTAATAGTTTGTTATTAGAGTAAAAAATGATAGTAAAGAACAAGAAAAAATACATAATCTGTTATGTATGTAAATTACATAATAATTAAGGTATAAATTAGTCCAAAGTTTCAAAATGAAGTAATTCCAAAATTTAATAAAAGTTAAGAGACAAAAAACATATTCAATCATGTAATATATTCTCCTTGATCCAATTCACACAACGAGAAAAAGAAACAAAGAATGCACACTTATAAAATATGTTCCTTTCCCTTTAGTAAGATAGATATTATAAGTGAAATTAAAATGTAGATTATATATAAAACTGGTAAAGAAAAATGGAATAAGTATGTAGTTATTGTAGGTTTGTTGAGAATGACATTATACTTACTAGGCTATTTTAAGTGACTTGTGTGTGAAGAATTGCATTGATTATCTTGTAATGCAACTTGTGTTTAATTAAGATTTTTGACTATGTCCATCTTTTACGGCAATTCTCACCACTACAACTTAATCTATTCACAATCCACGTATCTAACATAGCTTTTGCTCCTCTTTTCTAAATTTAACTATTGTGTCGTAAAACAACATTAAAAAAATGTCTAAAAATGCATCCATGTTTATCATTGCTTTTTTAATGCTATTGTTATCTTCTTCCATTGCTACTTACCTAGCTACCATCATAACAATATTATTCCCTACCTAATATGGAGATAAACTCCCTCTTAGTATTGTTTTTTTTAATGGATTATTTATATATATATATATATTTTTATTAGGAAGCTATTTAACTTATTATTACTTAACGAAATACTTATGAGAGAAAATTTCTTACATATTTTTAGATAAACCAGTGTGAGGTTATGTTTGTAGGAAATTTCCACAGTGAAAATAAGTAAAGAAACTGATTTTTAAAGTTAAAAAGTTAATTTATAGAAAAAAATAGTATGATATATTTTAATATAAATTAATTTCAGGTTATGAAACTAGGATTGTTTGCAATATATTTTCGGTAAAGGAAGGTAGAATATGTTGTGAAAAAACTGTTTTATTTCGTTTGTTGGATTAACTTATATAGAATAGGTTATTTGGTTTGGAAAGTTCTAAGTTTTAATACGTCTAAAGAAAATAATATAATTACTTACCTTTATTTTAATGTGGAATTGGGTTGACATTTTTTTTTATTATTTTTATTTGAATAAAACAAAGTTTACTTACTGATTGTCATAAAATAAAATGTTAATGTTTTCAGTATTTTATTTTTAATATTGTTGGAGACATATTCGTGTTTTAAGTATTTATATGTTTTGATAAAGTGATTGAAGTATAAAACTTTCTAATCAATTTTTAATCATAGATTGCGTTAACATTGAACTTTGGTTCTCTAACGCTTTTTAAAAATCAGACATTGAACTCGACAAAAATTACAAAATTGACTAATTAAACTTTTGTTATAATAAACGAAAGATAATCAATATTTTTTAACAACGTCAATAATAAAAATAATTAGGAATGAAGTATGATATACGGATAAGATATGTTTATCAGATACGACACATATTCGATATGTCTATACGTTTATTTTAAAAATAATAAGACATTAAGACATGATACGTGATAGATACGAGATATATGAATATTGAAAAATGGGTACAATAATTCTTAAAACCATAATAAATATATGATTGATATTGTGTTAATCCAAATTAAAATTATATGTACTAAAGTTATCAACATAAAAAATTTAAATTATTGTGATCATAAAAGTACCATGGTAGGAAAACTCTTAAATAATGATCAATTTTAGTAATAAAAAAATATGTTAGAGACCAGTCTCTTAATTAGAGATCCATTTATAAACTAATTATTCTGATAGTCAAAATCTTGGTAACTAATGTTGGTGACCAATTTATAAACCAATTATTTTGGTAGTCAAAATTTTAGTAACTAATGTTAGTGACCAATTTAGAAATCAATTCATAAGAAACATTATTTTAATTATCAATTTAGTGACTAATTATAAATTTTTTTGGAACTATTTTAGATGTTAATAATTTTTAGTTTTTAATTGATACTTAAATTAATCACTATATAGTGACTAATTATTTTTGTTACTAAAATTGATCATTATTCAATGATTTTCTTGTACTGTACTACGACTTTGAAAATTAGACACTTCACCGATAAGTATCGATAAAACATCCTAAAATATCAGATATGGGTACGTGTCAAATACATATACATGACCCAAGTTTAAGTATCGATGATGCATCATAAGTAATGAACCACTGCAATTCTATATATTCTACATCCAAAATTTTAAATATCGACCGATTGATTACCGGCTTTACAAAATTATCATTCTAGCAATTTGTATGATTACACCCACTTTAATTATTTTTAGATGAGTATAAAAATGAAATTAACAATAAACTAAAATGACTATCTTAACGTAACATCAAGATCTTAGGAATATTTTACAGAATTAAAATGTAAAACAACCAACAACAACGTTAAAAAATGAAGATGACGTATACTCAACCAGCAATGTCAATTTTAGGTATTAAATTGACTTTTAATGGCATGGTGTTCAAGTATGTGGAGTAAGAGGAGAAAAAGACACTTAACAATATACACTTTTTTTTTTTTCTTTTCTTGTTTTCAATAGCCAAGAAAATCTTATACTATGTAGACATAAACATTTATATTCGAAAATTTTCCAGTTTGAGGTTGAAAATGATGATTGGGAAGATGTCATGCGTCTCAATCATGACCAATAATTACCTGCCAAAATAAAATTAAATAAATAATTAATGAAGACTGAAAATGCAAACTTCATAGCCAAGAAGAACTTTGCAAAATCATGATGTGGTTGTTACTTTTTCCTACCAACTTCAATTCACTGAAATATTAAAATTTAATTTTCCTATTGTAATTTTAAACGCATTCTAATATATTGTAAAAAATGTATGACCTAGATTGATGAGATTTCAGAGAGAGGGTTTATAGGAGAAATAAATAATTAGATTGAATAATGAATTTTGGAGGACGTAAAGTAAATGAGTAGATTCGAAGGAAAAAAAATGAATGTAAAGTTATTTAGATTAAAGATGGTAAAAAATTAGAAAATAATTTATAAAAATTTGTGATAAATAATAAAATAGTTGTAATATAAAATACATTTTAAAAGAAAATGAACTTTTGTTTTAAGTATAATTTAGGGTTAAATACGTTTTTGTTCCCTTAAATTTTGAAATTAGTTCATTTCAAAACTTTGAACCAATTTAATTATTGATCTTTCGAAATATGTGTATTTAGTCATTTTAATCAAATTTTTGTAGGTTTATTTAATGTTTCATACGCATTTTAGAATTGTATTTAAGTTATTTACACTATTTGACACATTTTTACTTTAATGTTAAGTCAAATATTATTATGAAACGCGCTTGAAATGTCAAATAAACTTAATAAATTTTGATTAAAATGACTAAATTCACGTATTTCGAGGAATGAATGACTAAATTGTTCAAAATTTTAAAATGAACTAATTTCAAAATTCACTGAGAGTTGAAAGTTAAGGGACAAAAACATATTTAATCCTATAATGAAAAAATATTAAATAGTTTATTTAATTTTAATTGATTATTATTTTTAACACAATCTAAATTTTTTTTGTAAATAAAAATTAATATAAAATTGAAATAATCCACTTTCTTCACATTTATGAGTTTTTTACTAAAATAGTCTAACACAAATTTTCTTTTTCGATTTTTTATGATTTTTTGTCACGTTATATGCAAAAATCATGGCATTTTTGCCATGATTGTGTATCTCTGTGCTGGAAACAAGCATAGTCTATGTTAAATTTACATAAAAAATGAATATATTTCTAACTCAAAATCTCTATTTACTATAAAATTTAGATTCACACTTTCTTATCCCATATATAACGATAAAATATGATTGTAGGTGATAAAATATAGTGATAAAAGAGTATATGAATTAAGAATAAGTTCGAGAATGAAGGAATTTAAAAATGGTGGAGAGAAGAGTAAGAGTGAGATGCATGTGAGAAGAATGAAGGGTTTGGTTTTTGGGTCCAAACCCTTAAGATAGAATAGAAGAGAGAAGAGAGAATAGAAAAAGAGTGCACAGAGCCCAAACAAAAAGTGAGTGTGATGGAACCTAAGCAAAGCAGAAACAGAAGAAACAGAGAAAACAGAAGAAGTGTGGCGTGGTCTGAGAGTTTGTTGGGAGTTAAGGGAACATTGCCTTCTCAACCTTTTCATCACACTTCATTTTCTCTCAACATCAATTTTTAATCCTTAATTTAATCTAATTAATTACTATAATCTTATCATAATCTTTTCCCCTACTTCCAAACCTATAACTTTTTCCTTCTCTTATCCTTACTTTTTCAAACAAAAATGAATTCTTAACCAAAAAACTTTTTGAATTCTTAATAAGTTTTAGAATGATGATTTACGTTTAGATTGTGTTTGTAAAGTTGCACTTCAATGATGAAATATTATTTTGTCCATATATGATGGGTGGTAGTTAAGGGTTTATGGAGACAAGGCAAGTAGCATGCAAATTCATTGCCCCATCTATTAATTAGTGTGATTATTATTATTGTTATTGTTTATGTGAATGAGATCATTGAAAAATCTGAACTTTGAACTTTTAAGAAAAGTTATAGGATAAAGTTGAAGAAAGTTGCAATGGAGCATGCATGGAGCAACCCAGCAACACCATTGACTTATATCCTCCATCTTAATCCTTAGCTCCTTTTCTGTCTCATTATTCGGTGTGGAACAAAAAACCAAAAAGAAAGAAAAAAAATAAAAGATTTTGCTAAAGCTGCAAAGTGAGTGGAAAATGGAAATTGCGAAAATTTTGCTTTAGTCACAAGAGTCAAAAAGGCAATTGAACATGTACGCAGCACAACAACTTGTTTGTGTAATCATAATCATTGTCGTTCCTTGCAAATAATGTTAGGATCCATCGAGCCCATCAAGATTATATGTGCTATTAATAAACTAAAACGTATACCTAAATATAAATTAGAAAATAATTTTTTAATTGTTACTGACAACTTTTACTTACAATATGGAATGACATCTTCTAGGTGGTTTTTTATTATCTTACTTTTTCATTTTTTTATATTCCAAAATCACTCAGAAGGTACTAGCTCAGATTATAAGAGAAAATTTTCAAAATTTAGTTGTCAAAAATATCATTGTCCATAAAAGTTATGATTAAGTATATTTTTAGTTCCGAACCTTGAATTACAATTCGTCCTTATTCCATTTTTGCTCGCAATAAAACTAGCGTCCTAATCGAGCAAGACGTAGTCCTATCTATCCACCTCTCCAGACACAATATCTTGAGTACCTATGATGGTGTGTTATGAAAGAATGTTTGATCATCAAACTAAGACTCACTGAAAGTTGTCGTTCACGTCAGGACATATAGATAAACGGATATGTAGTTTCGTGTACTGATTCTCTTTGAGATTGGGTTGGTGTTCAGTATGGGCAGTGAAATTTTGATATATTTTTATCTTTAAACTTTAAAAATGAATCAATATAGTTCCTTTAACATAATTACTTTAAATTTTGTTGGTATGTAATCATTTATTTTTAAAATTTTGAAACTAATATATATCGTCAAAACTTTTAGACGGAGACAAATTTCAATTTTGTGTTAAAATTCATGTAGTAAAATCATATTTAACCCTAAAACCTATATATGTTTTTGTACGTGTTTGTGTAAATATGTAACGCATCAAAATAAAGTTTTGCAAGAAAATTTTAAACAAACAATATTGTTCGAGTGAAATTCACTCAGTGATTTTGATGTTTCTTCTTCTAGATTTGTTTCCGTCGTGTTAAAACTACGGTGAAACATGTATTTAAGAAAGAATTTAAGTGTTGTGCAAGTGGATTAACTAGTTTGTACGTATTGTAGTAAAACTTTAGTCATGTATCTTTGAAGTATTATCTAATATGAGTGTATAATACATATTTGCATTGCTTATTATAAAGTAACTCATTCTAAATACCCTTACTTCATTAATAACTTTTCTAAAAAGATTATTAGTTTAAGTTGTTAATTTTGAAAATCAGAAGATATAAACTTGTTTTCCTTGTATAATATTATGCCTTATTTATTGTTGTCATTTGGTCCTATGAACTTTTTATACCAAATTACATCAATGTTTTTTTTTCTTCTCATTTGGATAATTTATCAATAAAAAACTTTTGTTTTCTTTAATTACATTTATTAATTCTCAAATTTCATCAATCAGCATAAAAAATGACCAATTTATTTTCCCTCTCGCGAAAGTTGTAAAATACATTGTCCACTTTTTTTTTTTTTTTTTTCATTTTGATTTGAGGTCCAAGTTGTTCAGCTTGTTTGTTGGAATTTGAAGGGCAAAACAAAAAAAAAAAGAAATCACCAACAATATTTAACAGATCAGCCCAATAACTGAAACAAAGCCCACGATCAACAGCGTTGTTGGGTGAGGCCCGTGTTCCAATGGGCCTTGGGGTTTACACAATGGATCCATCATTTGCTTATGTTGGGTTTCCGGGTTCAAATACCTCAAGGGAATAAACTTCTAATGTAAAAACTGGGGATAATATAATATTTGTAAAATAAAGAAGAATTTTGTATTAATTTTTTGAAATCTTTTGTGAATAAACTATTACAAATATATTTTGAGTATTAATTATTATATTTTTCATATTGTATATTTTACTATATTATATAATATCTTGAAAATAAAGTATTAAAGTAAAATCAAAACACTTAAATAAACATCAAACCTTGTTAGTAGTTTAGTTTGTAATAAAAAAAAATATTTAAACATTTTTATTTTTTCCTTAACAAACATCATTAAGACAAAATAATAAATATAAAAGTTAAAAAAAATGCTAAGTTGATGTTTTGAAAGAAGGTTGCAATCTACTTAAAAAAATGTTTATAAAATACCATTTATAGGGTTAAATAGTTTCTAAAGTCGTAAAGGGCATAGAAATCAGTTAAAATGTTTGACCATAGCTTATAACATAGTTTGGATTCAATCGTATTTCACATTTAAATCCAAATTCGACCAATCTAATAACTTTTTGTTTCTAATTTACAACTTTTGAATTCTAATTTTAGAAATGTGTAATACATAAAATGAGTGGGAAAGAAAAGCAAGTAGTTCGACTAGACTAGACCAGTGGGCCAAGTAAAAATAATTGTTCTAATTAGACTTTACCCATTTTTAAAATGGATTAAGAAATTTTGGTTTAGCCCAGTTTTATATAGGATTAAAAAGTATTTAAATATGATTTAAAAAATAATAAAAATTCTAAATTTAATTTAAAATATTTATTCTAATATAAATGACATAAATAAATTGATTGAAATTTTTAGATTTAGAGATTTAACATATAAACTTAAACTTATGCCAAACCTATTTTCTCATCTCTTCATCAAATGTTCTATGATTCATCATGGTTTTCTTCCGACACAATTTCTCTTTAAAGAAAGGGTTTTTCTTATCTTCCCTTCGAGAGTATTAGGTATATAAAGAGGAAGTTTTACTCGAGAGATATAACATCAATGAGATCTGAGTCTAATCACATAAGACATTGACACCACTCTCAACCCAAAACTTTAAGGTAATGAGTTGATCGGTCTTTATTTTTATACTCTACTTCTTCATTTCTAGTCAATATAAAATTTTAAACTCACGCTTGGATTTCTAACACACACTAAAAGGAATTTGAAGTTAAAAGGAGTTCAAACTTCGTGCTATTGAACTGAAGAGACTGGTGATAGCAATGGCTATAACTTTTTAAAAGAGTTCTGAATTTTTGTTTTTTAAAAAGACAATTATTTTCTGGAAACAAACTAAACAGAAACAGATCATGCATTTAGTCGAATACGATAATGTTCAAATATGACAGAAAAGTGAAACCACTTACACAAACACACGCATATAAATGTGTGTGTGTTTATATAAAATATTAAGCTAAATTTGCAAAAAAAGAAGTAAGATAAAGTTATATGACACATTGACATGACTATGTTTGGACCGAATTCAACCAATTGAATTCTGCAAAAATGTAAGTACATTGCACTGAAATTAAAATAATAATCTGGGTTCTGAAAAAATCATTTGTTACTCTGACTCTTGCAGCTTGGAAGTTGGATTTGCAAATTTTGTATGAGACAGCAACGGTGGGAATATCTTCACAGGGGTCCAAGAATTGAATAAAATCCAATTTGTTTGCCAATCATTTTATCAAAAGATTTGAGATCCTGCAAATTTCACCAACATCTAACCCTTCTCATTATCTTTTCTTTCTGCACCCCATGTGTATGCATTTCTCAACTGTCTACTGCAATCATCAACATTTATTCTTTTCTAACATACAGAAAATTTGACACCAATGTGTCGTGGAGAGACAAAAAAGTCGAACACCAGATAAAGAAGAAGATTCAAAAATTCAAAGTTTTTTATCAGAAGTGTCGTTGAGAATTCAAGTATAAGTTTAAGTTTCACGTTGAATAAATACGAGAAAGTTAAATATTTTATAAAAAAAATGACTCAAATTATACATCTTAAGAATTTAGGTTAAAAATAGTGTCAATATCTTATATAGTTGTCAATTTGCCCAAACTCACAGGACTTTGCCCTGACCCATGTGAGTTAGAGTCAAAAAAGCCCACATCGAAGAAAAGCCTCCATCAAAGAAGCCCACAGGGTCAAAAACCCTACAAAAGTCATGTGGATCAGGGTTAATCCATGAACTTTCATATTCAACATGAAAAATATATTATTATCTGTGGGACGGACTCAACGATCCGGACAAACACGATGACCCCAATAGGCCCAACGATCCGGACCTGTCCAACGACCCCGACAAGTACGACGACTCGGACATACTTGACGACCTAGACGGGTCCAACGATCCGAACGGATCTGATAATCTAAACAGACTCGAAGACTCAAATATGCCCGACGATTCAAACGAATCCGAGGATCCAACCGAGCCCAAGGATCCGGCCGGACCCAACTAGTTGCGCCCGACAAAACTTATGTGAATTAAACTTACATCTTAATGTTATATCTCTGAAATGAATCTCATTCGAAAAACTCATTTTGATGAGACATGAATAAGTTTGGTTTTCAATTCAAAATTACGGAATAATAAATTTATGGGTATTTTTATTTATAAATTGTTCATCTAACTTTTTTTATTTAATGGTAGACTTTTAATTTATCTTAAACTTGTAATACTTCTCACCTCCATTTTTGAGAAAGCTAAATTGATTCATGTTTTAAATGGACTTGGATTATATTAATGGAAGTTAAGTTATTGGGAGGAGTTTGAAGAAGAAGGGGGTGTTTGGAGTTGGTGAATTATTCTGAGCCATGTGAGAGCTTCTTGTTTAATCAACAAAACCACATAAATGACAAAAGTCTCCCATAGAATCCGGCAAAGGAACATGACTTGTACTCATTCTCTTTCTCTATATTTTTTGTATCAATTCAAATACAAATAGCATATGCTCTTTCTTTTACCCTATTGGACATGCTTCTCAAGTTCCTATCATATCACCACTGTGCATTTTTCATCAATGGAGATACTATTACGTATTTATGAAGAAAAACGATAATAATTGGCGTGGTAAATGCATGGTGATTATTGTTTGGCGATGAAAATGTTCATAAAAAATGTTAACACCATTGTATTATTGCTTGTCTTTTAAGGACCAACCAATTCAAAATGTAGAACTTAGACATTTCAAAGCTTAAATCAATACTAGATATAAATGGAAGCACGATTCTTATATATTTTCTTACAATATGGAAGCAATCTTAAGACCTTATGTTAACTACTAAATCCCCACTAGGTCAACCTAGGCTATAATTCTTCATTGCAATCATAACTTGTTTTTTCTAGTTCTTATATACATATAAAAAAAATTAACATAGTTTTACAGTTTATAAGACGAGATTTGACATATACATATTGAATGTGAGACTATATATTTATGATAGTTCAATAACAGAGTGACATGATAAGTTCAGCACACAAAAAATATCGATAAAATCAATTTCAAATGACTCTGATATTCATTTTAAAAAAATAAATTTTAAGTCTAATTTAATCCTACAAAATCAATTTATAAAATAAGATTTACATCCACTTATATATGATAAATTCGTCTTATTTCTACTCGACGTTAAATTTCCAATATTGTATTAAAAGATTATAAAAAAAATATATTTTGTACTGCTGTAAAAAAAAAACTTTAAACGACGATAAAAGGAAACGAGTCTTTGTACTACGATGTTAGAATAATATTGTATTTATAAGTTTTTATTTGATTTGGATGATTTATTTTTCTCTATGTTGATAATAAAATGGAGAAACAATTTAATTATTTGTTAGGCATTATGTAATAAGTTGGATTGTTGAAAGGTTATTGGTAGAATGTTGAAGTAAAGAAGAAAATGAAGGGAAAGAGGTACGTAATTAAGGTGAAGAATTTGTAATCGAATGGTTGATTCATCGATGTAGTGGTTAGTGCATGTCAATCATTTTCAATCATTTGACGTACTAAAAAAATTAAAACAGTTAATGAAAATGATTAAGGAATTGAATTGAGTAATTAAGGGAAGATGGCCCCACCCACCAAAATTTGTCAGACTCATTAATGCATAACTGTTGGGTTAGTGAAGTCTTCTCTTGGCATCATCATGTTTGTTCACTTCGTCAACCATGACTTATTCACGTCAAAAGAGAACGCATATTCCTTATTTTTCATTTTATATATTCATTTCAACAATGTATTATATATAGATTCATCAAAACCCATTTTCAAAAGCGGATGTCATTGGGCAGCTAGCTGGCTTGAGCCGTCAAAATAGGTTGAAATTCGTTAATTAACATGGTTTATTACGGGTTTGAGTTGGGTTGGGTTAAATTTTTTTATAAATTTTAATACGGATTGATTTTTGATCCGTCTCACCTAGAACCCAGCTCACCCGGATTAAACCCGTGGGGCCGGGTTAGTTCACCAACCCGCAAGTAAAGGGTCACACAAGTATTTTTTAAGTTGGACTTTGTATTTAGGTCATGTTAGGTTGTTTTTTTAGCAAACACATATATAATTTGTATTTTTGTGATTTTGGTTTGTATTTGGATTGTATTAAAGTTTCTTTAGATTTTAATTAGAATTATAATATAGTTTTGACTAAAAAAAATAAAAAAATGTATTTTTTAATTAAGTGAACCTGTGAGCCAACCCGTTTAATCCACCAACCCGTGGTGGGCTGGGTTGGGTTGGAATTTTTTTGGCTCGCTAATAAGTGAGTTGAGTTAGGTTGGCTCACTAAATGATCAACCCGTGGTGGGTCGACCCGGGTCGGACCAGATTATCCGTTTTGATAGCTCTACTAACGGCAATGACATAAATAGAATACAATTATATATTCTGTATATTATGATTTTTTTTCTTCTAAATGAGCTAACTTACCCAAAATAAATTAAATCATTTAAATATATTTAGCAAGCATAAATATACATTTTATACCCAAATTCCAAATTACTTAACATTTTCATACACGTTGTTCAACTTCTTATTTGCATCTAGGGTTGGTTCTAAGTATAAGGAACCTAGTTTACTTCTTTAGACATAAAAAATGTTATTTATTCTTTTTATTTATAGGTATAATGCAATAGTAATTGTGGTGTATTTTTTTTTCTTAATGACCAGAATTCAAAACCCTATAGATTACAATAAAAACTTTTTTTTCATATATAATTATTATTTTTAGTTGTTACCTAAAACTTTGTTTTTAATCCTAAAAATATATTTAATCTATATTATTTATCTTTCTCGGTATCAAATAGATATAAATTAATTATATTATTTTAGTAATTTCAGCTAATAATATAAATAATAGAAAATCGACTTTTATAAGATAAGTTCGGCAATATATTATGTGTTATCCTTATTATCTCGGTCGATGTGAGATTTTTAAGAGAGTTTTATCATGATTTTGTCTTTAAAATGTATCTTAAAAGATATAAAAGGAGAAAGAAATATTTAAATATCTTTGATTTCGACTCCTAAACGATGGGAGTATTAAGTGTAACCCCTGTACCGAAACAATGTTTTTCGAGTAGAATACTTTGGAGGTCAAATATAACTACAATATTGAGAGTACAATGGGGCCTAACATTATAAGAAATATATTGTATGAAATATGTTAGAAGTGTAAGATGAAATATGAAACTCCCATACCCAACAAGTGCAACAAAAGTGAATGAAGAAATTGATGAATGTGTTGGCGTGTTTGAGTGAAAGAACTTTGAGCTGAGCATGCAAACCATATTGCTGCTAAGGCTGCAGCTAACATAAAGATAGTGACTAACAGAGTGTGATGATGAGAGAGTGGAGGACAAAACTCTGCTGGCACTTCATTTTAATTCGGATTTTCAAACAGTAAAAGGGAATTAGGTCACAAGTATTCTTCATCAACTCATCACTAAAAAGCACTTCTTTTGGGTACGGAAATTTTGTTTTCGATTGTTTTGTGTCACCCCAAAAGGTTTCTAGCTGCATTAGTTTAAAAAAAAAGGGAGAGAACAATAATAATAATCAAGTATGGTGTACAAGTATATATCATACTAATAAATTACTAATATATAAAGTGTGTATAAGCTTCATTGCCAACCAATCACAATGGTTAGTGAGCTTCCCTAGATGGACTACATTACATTATATAATTGTATATGCATATATATTTTTCTATTGATTTCTACATCTCTTGGGAAGTGTAAGAGGAATATTTGGTCTTATAGTTGTGATGTAATCTATCATAGTGATTCTATAACAAGAAAATATTCTTATATGCTCTATATAACACTATCACCGTCCAAAATCATGGAAGCTTTTGCTTCTTCATAGAGATTTCACGTTAATTATATTAAATATATAATTGTTGGAAATTTTATATGATTCTAATGACTTTGGGTTTTTCCTGCACAACTTAGGTTGAGGGCAAAGAAGCCTCTTTTTCTGGAGGGTCAGAGGCATAAGTGAGATACCACTCTGAAAGAGTTAGAATTCTTACATTATGTCAGGACTTACGGGCCGGGAGACTGTCTCAGGTAGACAGTTTTGACAATTTCTATGGGGCGTAGGCTTCCCCAAAGGTAATGAAGGCGTGCAAAGGTTTTCTCGAACCAGACAGAGATTGGCCCTCGAGTGTTTATATGGATAGAAATAAGAAAATTATGTACCTTATGAAGAAGAAAACACATAAATCTCTCATCTTAATATGTTGGATCGCAAGTGTGATTAATGTTTTATGTAGGTTGAATTCGGATTTTATTAACGTTGTATCTCTCTAATGAATCCTCTTGAAAATCCATGAATACGTGAGGACAAATTTTACTTTACATGTTGTTTTTATTAGGATAAACATGTTGTTTTTCTAATATAGTTCCAAAATTTATTTAAATAGATTTATTAAACTTACATAGTCATTTATTATTGAATTATTCCCAAATATTTTTGTTTCACATGCCAAATATGAAAGTTTATCTTAACGAAATGAACATATTGTACTATTTATTACCGAATCCTCCATAAATATCTAACATTTCAACGTGAGGGGTTGATCAAAGTTAATCGAAAGGAATCAACGACAACATGAGAAAAGGCAAAGATTAAAATAATTTTGGGAACACCAATTAAACTTTTTACATTATCCACATAGAAGAACAATCTTTTTTTATTGGAGGTGCACTCTGGCTCAAGCTATTATCTTATTATTGCTTGCGTCAAAAGCTTCTTTACCTTTACCCTTTATTACGCAAAATGCATTCGTGTTGACATATGCATCAACATATACAGAACAAAAATTCAAATGTTGGGTTGAAGATTCTCATAGGGTCATAGCATAATAGGGTCTCTTTTAGGTTATATTCCTCATCGCGCAAACCCTAGATAGGTTTACTTTATTAAGTGTGAATGAGTTGTTAGTTAACAAAAAGTAACATTACAAAATTGCACCATCCACCAACCAAATAAAAATAAACAAGGTAACGCAGAATAGATAGAGTTAGGGAAAAAAACAAGAAAATGAAAATATGAGAACAAAGGTACCAACACATGACAAAATGATTAAAAATGTTGGAACAATTTCAGAGCAAAAGAAACTCACCGAAGAAACAGAAAGGAATAAATGAAGATGTGACCAACAAGGTTTGCAAGTACTTGTAGTACATGAGTTATTGTTTGTGTTAATGTAGAAGGTTTTTTTTTTTTTTTTTTTTTTCAGAAATAATGTCATAAACATTTGGTTGAAAAATATATAATTATTGTAGTACCTAGACGTTACTCCCTTTCAAACCCATGTGCGGGTGGTATATTCTCACTTTTTTCTTTTTTATGTATTCACTCAAGTTTTTCTTTGGTGTAATGAGGAGAAATTAAGAATGAAATACTTCATAATTTATCATAAATTTTTTCCATAATAACTATAAAATCACTTTGTTTATGTTATATATATATATATATATATATATATATATATAATATATATATATATATATATATATATATATATATATATATATGGTTAAATATGTTTTTGGTCCTTTGACTTTCAGTGAATCTTGGAATTAGTCCATTTCGAAACTTAACTTTGACCAATTTAATCCTTCATCTTTCGAAATACGTGAATTTAGTCATTTTAATCAAATTTTGTTAAATTTATTTGACATTTCAAGTGCGTTTCATAATAATATTTGACTTAATATTAAAGCAAAAATGCAATAAACAATATAAATAACTCAAATCCAGTCCTGAAATGCGTACGAAACACATCAAATAAACCTAATAAAATTTGATTAAAAGGACTAAATCCATGTATGTCGAAAGATGAATGACTAAATTGGTTCAAAGTTCGAAATGGACTAATTCTAAAATTTACTGAAACTTAAAGAACAAAAAACATATTTAACCCATATATATATATATATATATATATATATATATATATATATAATGATACAACTGATAATCAAAGGAATAAGTTTTCTATCGACATGAAAATGAGTTATAATCTATCTAATGAGTGAATTTAAATTCACTTGCATGAAAAAATAAATTGTGTTTCATTAATAAATTTCAAAATAAATAAATAAAAAATTACAACTAATACATTTGAAAGTGATCGTATTTTTTTATAACTAGGGATGGCTTAGAAGCTATTATCATCATAATAGACGACAGGGACAGTGCTATTCTCCATTAAATTATAGGAAAAGTTGATAAAAGTGTTGAAGAATAATGGAGACAATGTTTGAACTCTCATCCTTTATATTTCAGTAACATGAAAGAATTACTAATCATGTTTCTTTTTTTCTTTTACGTAATTTACTTTTTATCCCCTTTAGTTTCGTGAATATGTGTAATTTTGCCCCTCCATGTTAAAAATATAATGCTGTAAAATTAAACAAACATTATGTTATTTTTTAAGGATTTAAGTATAATATACGAGAATGTATACTGAAATATTAATCTAGTCAATAAAAATGTATTAATACAAAGGACATAAAAAAATTACAACACCTTTAATTCTATGTATGTGTTTCTAATATTAAGGGAAAACTACTTTTAAAAGTTTTCGGCTAACAAAATTGGATGTTTTTAATTCTCCTGCATGAGAAATTAAAATTCGTTCTTATTTCAAATTTTTGATATATTTTGGTTTTTAATATTTAAAAATAAATCAATAAACTATTTTAATTTAATATTGTTAACTTTTTTTTATGTTAATGACTGTTATTTGAGTTAGTGACAAATTGTATAAATAGTTCAAACGTGATGATATGTAATGCAATTTAACATGTCAAAAGAGTTTCATACACTTGAGTTAGAATTATTATATTTATTTATTTTTAGAATTTTAGAACTAAAATGTATTAAAATTTGATAAAAATAAATTATAATTTTGCATGGAACTGGAAAATTAAAAATATATTTAACTTTTAAAATTTCATATTTTGCCAATAAAAAAAAGAAAAAGAAAAACTCATAGAAACTTTTTAATTTATTGGTTATAAAATATATTCATATTAAAAACAATTAAGACGTGGTATTTAATATTACGTTAATAAAAGTTCAAATCACTATGAAAGTGATAGATGAAAAAGTTAATAATACAAGATGAAAAAAACTCATTATTGTAAAATCTTTCATTGAAAATTGTAGTAATCTCTTGTAAGTTGACTCATACTTTATTAATGTTGTGTCTTGTGTATAAATTCTTACTCCAAAATTCTCTTACTAATAATGTGACTATTAACATGAGTAATTAAGTGAAGATTAAAAGAATAAACAAAAGAAAGTTTAAATTATGTAGCAGTTGTTGACCTATTCCTTTCATAGCAGTTCATTGTGCTTGGGGAGAAGGAAGTAGCTGCAAAAGTGTGTCAACGACACCAAGCTAGAATCTCTCTCTGCATAACCTCTGTTAATCATTGATTATAAATATTTTAAGTAATAAACATGAATTTAATAAAACTCTGCATGCAATAAAAAAGAATGATGGAGATTGGAATGTAAGTATATAGTATGAACACGCGTTTGCAATCTCTCAAGTAACACCACAATGCTACCATTCTCTGAAACTCACTTTTTTTAATTCCTTTTCCACCGCGATTCTTCTGGTAGCTACCTTCAAAGTGCTGTTTTGACAATGACAGAGGCGTGAGATGCGGATCAAATACTTCTATATATTTCTACAATTAAATAATACAACTAACTATATTAATTAATACTTTGCATGTTGAGAAATAAAAAAAGCATGTTCCAAAACTCCATTTCTATAGTTAAATATTTCTGACTAGGGTTTGGAATTTTCAGATCATTCACTGATAAATTCAACATTTTTTTTCTTTCGAGAATTTTCCTGTAGCTTATACAATGTCATGGAAAATAAACCAAAAACAAAAAGTCAAATAAGAAAAAAATAATGAATGAATATATATGTGTGTTGCCCAATTCTTGGTTGGGATTTGGTTTTTAAATTTAGGGTTAAATATGTTTTTGGTCCCTGAAGTTTCAGTGAAATTTGGAATTAGTCTTTCTTTAAAATTTTTGATCAATTTAGTCTTTCATCTTTAAAAATGCGTGAATTTAGTCCTTTTAACCAAATTTTGTTAAGTTTATCTGACGTTTCAAACGCATTTCATGGTAATATTTGAATTATTTACACCGTTTGACACATTTTTGTTTCAATGTTAACTCAAATATTATCATAAAATATGTTTAAAATGTCAAATAAACTTAACAAAATTTGGTAATAAGAAGGATTAAATTTACGCATTTCTAAAGATGAAGGACTAAATTGATATAAAGTTTGGAAGAGAAACTAATTTTAAAACTTACTAAAACTTGAGGGAGAATAAACATATTTAACCCTTAAATTTAAGTTGTTCTAGAAAAATATACAAATTAAAATTTTGAAAATTTAAGAAACTAAAACACAAGTTTTCATAATTGTATGAAAATATATGGATTCTTTTATTATTAGGTGTATAGGTTTTAATTTCTTCACAGCTGTATGGATAATATATAATTTATTTCTTATTTATGGAAGTCAATTTTTTGTGCAAGAATATAAAGGGAGAGATAAAAAATGAATAGGTCAACATCGATGAGATACAGCAGCAGTTGCCGTAGTACTATAAATTTACTCTTTCATTAGGTGCATATATATCTTATGATATTTGTATAAACAAATATTCATGAATCATGATCAAGTTTTATTGGTAAAGTTGGCTTTTTGGAAATTAATTATATATATGTTTATATTATTATCTATGAAACTAACAAACAACCCAACCGATTGTGATTTTGGCTTATTCCCAAAATTCAATCCTAACATATTTTAGTGGTCAAATGTGTTAATCATATGCATATTTACAATTCATTGTTGAAATAAGTGATTAAGGATTTTTTTTCTTCTAAAATATTATTATTTAAATCACTTGAAAATAAATAAAATTATATATTTTAAATTTGAAATAAAAAACAATATTTTTTTAAAGGGCTAAAACTCAACTTTAGAAAAAAATACATTATCAATAATATATTTAAAAAATAAATAAATAAGAATATTATATATATTCTAAGCCGCATGTAATGATCGCATGCATGAAACTTTGATTTCATTGATTGATCAAATTTTGTTTGCTTCTGCCACCATTGATATGAATGAAGGTCAAGAATCTAACCTAAATATGTTAGTTTGTTTTATCTCTTCATTCATGTTTCTTTTATTAGTATTGTTGTTATCATTTTATTTATGTGCATGCAACGATTTTGGTGATTTCTGACAGAAGATTATAGCAGTAGCTGTAGTAGCTCATAATGTAAAAGCTTATCCTTAAATGTTTATTAAATTAATATTAAATTAATGCATACAACACATACACATAATGTGTTCTTTGTATCAAACCCAAAGAAACGTTCATTCACTTTTACGAATCGAGAATAAGCCGCAGAGCCAGCGCATGTGGGAGTAATCAAATTCTATTTTTTGTTTATCTTAAGCATGGGCGTGGTAGAGTTAGATTAATTACATTTATTTTAATAATGAAATTGATTAAATATTGAGAAATGGAACAAGAAACGTGGCAGTGTCTCGTGGTTTAGAACGCACCGAAAGCTTCTGATTATGAATCCACAACATAAATTATCATGTAAAAGTGTTTTGTTTTTGGAGATGCTAGGGAATACCAGCAGCTATGTATGATTCGAACGGCGTACCATGTGACATCTATGTCATAATAGGCACTGTAATTTTGGATTTTTTTTTTTGTTATGAAATTGGTTACAAATTCACTCAAAAAATGTTTTTCAATATACTTATGATGATCAAATAGAAATTTTATATTTTCTTACAAAATAATATACTCTCGAATTCAAGATAATGTGTTGTGTAAGGTCAAAATAATATTGTCAATTCAAGATAATATTTTCGGCACGAGTATCTCGGTTATAACAACAACATGCACCTTGATCCTATCGACTTTACAAAACAAGGTTAATATGGTCAATCAATGATTAGATAAATCGGTCGGTTAGCAAAATTCTAAACTACCTAAAAAGGTTCCTAATCTATGTAATCTAGGTCCATTATGGTAAAAGCTCATAAAGGTATTATAAATAACATTATTTACAAGATAAGTATTACATATTCAAGAACACTTATTATTTTTTACGCACATATACCTAATTTGAACGACGAGGTATCTTTGTAGTTTGGATATGGAAGAACATGAAGAGAATACTTTTCAACTTTTGTAGTGAGTTAATTAAATACATCTCGGGTTGAAAAGAAGAAGATAAAATATTTTTTGTGAACATGTCTTATGAATACATTTTAATTTGGTAAAAACAAATGATGCTACTCATTATCACGAACTTAAATAATTGATCAATTAGAACACATTATTTTCAATTTCAATCTTACATAAATATTATATAAATAGTAATTTTTGAAGAGAATTGCATCAAACATGATATAAACAAAATATGAGTTTAACCCTCATAAAAAAATTGAAGTCACCTCCAATATAAAACTTTAAAACGTGTTTATAGTCTTCTTCCTAAATGAACGACTTTCTCATCTCATAATTATATAGTTAGTATTTAGAGTTTTCACATTACTTCTCAAATATCTCAATATTTTCATTGTCTTGTCTGATTATTTGTTTTGACTTAATAAATATATATCGAGAATAAAATTATTATCTCTATCCACATCACTTTTAGAACAATTGAATTTTACTCTAAAATTATTGTCTCTATCGATATCACGTTGATTTTGTAGAGACTTCCTCCAATAATAAGATTTGGGAGTGTGATGATACAAAATCTTTATCTACATTTCATTTACTTCTTCCAACAATAAGATTTTAAAGTGAGTGTCATGATCCAAAATCTTCATCCCTAACACCGAGACACATAGAACTAGAGATAAAGGTGAATTATCTATTTTATGTATAAGAGGGATGAATCAAATTATATCAATGTAACTTTTATAGGATGTGATATAAGAAATGTTTTATTTCATACAAATTATATACACAAATATTTATATTAATTTAAAATTATTTTAAAATTAAATAATTTTTTTCTTATAGAGAGTTACCGATAATAAAATTTATATAATAATTTTGAAATTCAAATCTGAAAATAATGTGACATAGTGTTTAAAGTTTGAATAGAGGATGATGATGTTGTTGTTTTTTTTATCGGTTTGAGTATAAATTTGATGGCGCATTACATTAATGCATTCCCATCATAGCCAATTTATTTGAAGATATATAAAAAAATAATAATACCACAATCTCCATAGCCAATATAGTTGAAGATATACGTAAAAAATAATATTTACTTTGGCTCCAGAAATCACAGAGTCATAGCTATCAATTTGTTCATCTCCATAATTAAATGCATTACTTGATGAAGTCCAAAAGAGAGGGATAATTGTGTAATAATTTTTGGAGGTGAACAATATCGAAGAGTTTAAATTTTCAAAATGTTGATATATAAAAAATGCTTTTTATTATGGAAGTATTTTCTATTCAAATTATAAAATGATTTATCAAAATATTTATTTAATGGACTCATTTAGTAAAAAAAATTAAAATAAATTTATACTGAGTTTTTATTACGGTTTGGAAATGATAGTGGCCGTACTGAAAGTAGAACGGAAGCATGCGTCCGTTACGTCCGTGACACTGTTAGTACAAGTATGTATACGAACCTGGAAGTGCTTTTTCTGAAACGCGCAAAAGTACGTCAACTGAAATAAATACATACACAAAAACACACGCAACAATAGATTTGTTACTGAATTTCATTCTTTATTAAATATTTCATTCTTTCGATGACTAATTAATAGTCATTTATCCAGTAAAATTAATTGAATTTATTTATGTTTTGTGCTGGTCAAACTTAAATATTTTTCCGTTTATATTCGAGTTAAAAGAATGTTATTAAGTGGACTTAAGTCGTCATGTTTGAAGAGTTTATTTTGACCACCTTTTTGATACACATGTCTAGAAAAATACAATTATATATAAATTTAATCAAAATAAGATATATATAATTTTTTCATATAATGAAAAATATATATCTTAACAAAAATGTATATATTTAACGTTTTTAATTCAAATATCAACAAAAACATTATTATCAATTGTAATTATTTAATATGTAAAATATTTAAAATTGTAGTAATCAAACTATTCAATATATAAATTTTTTACTTCCTCTTAGGGGGTAACGCGGCCCGATCTGGCCCATTTAGGCCTGCCTACACTTGACCCGCAAAATTAGGACAGGGTTGGCCCGTCCTGCTTTGAAAATTTTGGTTCAAAATTTTGGCTCATCTCGTATAGGTTTTAGCCCGTGGACCGATCTTCTTTTCTACAATTTCTTGTGATAAAGCTTTTTATGTTTTACAAATTGAAAAACTTTAACAATTTCACAAATTTAAGCAGATATTTTGAAAAGTTGAATGATAAATTGATAATCTAAACATTTTCATCATATACATATTCATACTTTGTCATGCACGATGAATTCTTGAAATTTTAGCACATTCAAAAATATAAAACATTCATTTTTTTCACTTATACAAGAATTTAGAACATCTATGTAGAAGTCTAGAAGAAAATTAATTAACATACATAAGTGCAATTTTTTTTATGTAAACCACACGAGCTGTCCTGCCCTGCTCCGCCCCACCCCGTTCATAGCCCATGCAGGCTGACGAACTTAAAATCTCTGTCTGTCTCGTATTTTTCATACAGACTTGCAGACCGGCCCGCCCAGCCATCCCACTTTATCTCCTCTTTTATATTACTTATGTAAACTTGCTTTTTATATTACATATTTGAAACATCGATGAGTAACCGTCTAAAAACTAATATTTTTATATATTAATTAATTAATGTATAAGTTAATTTGAGAAGAAAGTTAGGAGAAAATGTTAGCGAATAAAGTGGCAGTGATTGTGGTTGTATATTTGGAAACCCTCTTTTCAAATCTAACACATATTCTTCCAATCTTCCTCACAATTTCTGTGTAAGCATAAAAAGAAACCAATCAAATTAAATAATATTTCATGAAAGCACGAAAACAAAACACCAAACTAACTACACGGGTGGAACATAATTCGCAACCTACAAACAACATTGTTCACATCTTTTTGTCCCTTCAAGTTTCTTAATTAGATTTGGAGATTTTGTAGGAAGCATGTTTTGTTGAAAAACATTGAACAAGGCAAATAAATGCCATGACCCAAAGTTTATTAGTGGATTTCTATGCTCAAATCAAATAAACATAACATTAAGGGGATTCACCATTTTAAATTAATTCTTGCCAAAGCTACCAAAGGAATAGGCCAACATTTTAACTATAGTTTTTAAATGCAATAACGTTGTTGTAATATTTTATGGATATTTCGAGAAGATTCATTCACTAGGTTTTAAATCAATAAAATATGAGTTAAACCTTAAAATAATAGGTGATTTATGAATTTATATATATATATATATATATATATATATATATATATATATATATATATATATATTATTGAAAGTTTTATACCAACTAAAAATAAAACAAATTTATAGTTATAATAAGTAATTGTAAATTTTAATTTACAAGCGGATTTTAAAAAGTTGAATTAGGTTTAAAATTTACTTTTTAAGATGATATTAAAATCATTTAAAGTTTATCTTAACGATTTGTTATTTGTTAGTCATACTGTGTCATTCGTCACCAGATTACTGATTAATGTCTAGTTGATACTCGATATGTATATATGTCTTGACATAAGGAGGTTGTGTTGAAGATTTCACATCAACTAAAAATAAGACAAAATTATACTATATAAGTAAGTACAAACATACCTTCTTATTTAAAATTGAGTTAAATTTAAAATCTGTATCGATTTTTTCAATTTTACATAGGGTCGTTATAAGATTTTTAACCATGTTAGAGTATAAGATTAGAGATTCTAAAAGATCTGCATTTGAGAATAATGTAAATGATTAATTTTAAGGATTGAGAAGTGACAAATGTGAATGAACTAAATGATGATAAAATAAGAAGAGAATTACATTGAAATCTGATTTTGAGATGGTGGATAAATGGGGGATAAAGAAGGGTTTTTTGGCATTTCATTGGAAAATTATAAATAAAGAGAGGAATGGGGTAACCCAGCACATGGGGTGTGGTCAGATTTGGAGGTTTGTGAAAAAAATGCTGCCTTTTTAGAAGAGATGTATACTAAACTTACGTTTGTTGTTGTTTGTTTCAATATTTTATGGTCCCTTTTTTTTCAGAGATGAACAAAAGAAAAAAAAACATTGAAAATGTTGTGCCAGCCTAGCCTCACACATTCATTGGTTTAGTTGATTAAGAAATGCATTGTTTGGTAGAGTTGTAAAGTAATTATATATCTTTTATTTTTATTATATGAAGTAGAGAAACAAAGAAGAGAGTTAATTTTTTTTTCTCGAAGCCATAAAAATAGTATTATTTTCATATTTTTTCACGAAAAGTATGAGAAAATAAATAACATTATTTAAGGTTGTTTTTAAGATATACATATAATTTAGTATAGTACAATATCACAAATACATGCCCACAACAAATCAAAATTTATTAAACTCGATATGGCAACAATGAACTATGGACCAATATTTTCCCTTCACACTCTTATTTGGTTGGTTTATGATCCTTTCAGCAAAAAATAAACTATTACATTTTATTTTATATTCATTCATTAATATTTTTCTTAAAATGAAGTGTTCTAGAAGAAGAAGAGTATTAGATATGTTGTAGTATGCATCCGTCACTATATACAAGCAATATATATCATTTGTTACATTATATGTATTACGTATCTTCGTATACAAATATTAAATATGAATATCACGGTCCCCAATACATATAAACTTCAATTATATATGTAAAAATTCATTACAATGATATAAACTTGAATTATATCATTTATGCGACTATTTTTCACTTGAACGAAAATTATACAAATAAAAATGGTCATTTTTTCGTCTTGTTTTTACTTGAAAAAAAATCTCTTTACTTCTCACATCTTGTTTAATTAAAAGCACTTTTAATTGAACAACGGTACAACAAAAAGTTATTTTCTTTTTCATGTTTTGCTTGTGTACTTATGATTAAATAAAAAACAATGATTCATTATCAATACCTAATTTAATTTTTTAATTTAAATAATATAATATTCAAGTATCACAGTCCTATTATTACTTGACTCGTTTTACTTCTAATAAAAACTCATTCAAAAAACTTAATTAATATTAATATGATTGATAATTTAATCGATATATATTAACGTTCTTGAATAACAAAATTGTGATAGAATTTCAAGTTTTAAAATGAATAATAATTTATATATGAAAAAAATGAAAATTATTTTCCTTAGCCCTTAACCATTAGAGGATGATTTTTCCTTTCAAATAAACATTAGCAAAATGTTGTTTTATTTAGAATTTCTCCAACTAAACGATATATTTGTTCCAAATTAATAAGTAAAACCTTATTTGATTTAGTTTTTAAAATTTAGTTTTTATTTATTCAAAGTTTATAAAGTTTAATTTACAATATAATGATAGATAACATGAGTATGATATTTTCAAAATAGATTTTTTTTCCTACTCTTAATTCCTTTGAAGATATTATTATTATTTTATTAGAAAGTCAATCTCAAGAACAAAATTTTGGTGAAATTAAAATTATCAGTTTAATTGAACATACTTCAGTTGGACTGATGATTTCAATTTCATCAATATTCGATCGAACAATTTTAAATGTTGTGACCATTTATTCAATTTTTTGTTTCAATTCAATACTATCTTATCAAGTTATCTAGAAATGATGAAAATTACTTTAATGTCATAAATGTTTCTTCCAAAATTATAAGATTTTATAAAATTTCATTTGTGTAAATATATTAAGAGTATTTTGACTACAAAGTCATAAATTTAAACATCCAAATCTTATCACTAAAACTTATTATAATGTAGATTATAACATTCTTGTATTGAATTAAAAGATGGAGAAAGACTTTAAAAGTGATGTAAACACAAACAAATTCATAAAAAAAAATTAAGATTTTGATTATCACAATAGAGATTGTTTAAGAAAATTAATACTTCATAGAATGTCCTCTGCAATAAAAGGGAACAACAAAATTAGGGAATGAAGTCATTTATCATCAACATGAAAAGAAAAAAAAAATACTTAAATTGAACTATACAAAAAGCAAGAAAAAGTTGTAAAATTATTATCATTTAGGAAAAAAAAAATAAGATGATGCATCTTTGATCTTACAATTGATCAAACTTGTATGAATATTTAACTTAGGCTTAGGTTAAATATAATGTTTAATGTTTTGTCTAGCTTATATAATTTGTCATTTATAAATCACTCCATAATTATTAAAACAGCTATGTAATTTTTAATTTGAAAACAAATATATTTAATACCAAAACCTTCACTAAATTTGGATATGTATGAATGAACCAAAAATCTCTTTTGCTAGATTATTCAAAATCACATACTACTCAAAAGTACTGGTAGATGTACCAGAGATAGATAGAAACAAATGATGTCATCCACTTTTATATTACTCTAAAGTATTAATTTTGTGTTTATTACAACAATTTCATTGGAAATTTGACAAAGCAAACATTGATAGTTTATTTACTGATAAGCATGTTTGACTTCCATCAAGTTTATACACATCTCTCTTCAAAAAATATAAATATTATTAATGATGACAATGTAATAAAAGTAGTCTATATTGATAAAATGATATAATATATATTTTGACTAAAATGTGAATTTAAACAATTGAAAATATATTCAACTAATAATAGTTCATGAATATTTAAATCTATTTATTCAACCCTTGTAATAACAGTTTTTGTGAAATATGTTAACTTTTATACAGTTTAAATTTTAACTATAATTTATTAAGTTAATTAATACACTATGTGATCAAATTGGTACATACAGTCATTAGAACAATATTATTCAAAGTGAAATTCAATAATTTTATTTTTTATGTGAAAATTACTGTAAATAAATAGATTGGTAAACTTTTGATTTACATTTTGAATTTAATCAAATTACACAACTTCCTGTTTACATAATATATGATTTTTCAAAACTCTAGTGACTATTTGATTGTAGTTAAACCTTTTAGTTAATGTTTAATATTACTTTTTCTTATAAGTATATCACATTTTACACATACATAGAAAATGTACATATTTGTTTCATTTAGTAATTTTTATAATTGAGATTATATTCAATTTTGAATTTGTGAAAAGAATTTATAATATTATGGATAGATACTAGTACGATGATAATCTCAAGAAATACATCATATGTGGCAAATTTTGCAAAGACATGCATTATTTTCTTAGAGTCAACCTTTCGGGAACATAAAATTTTCGGTGAAATTGAAATTGCGAGCACTCACCGATGTGGGATTGAGCAATTTTAGGTTTTAGGACCACTTATTCAATTTCTTTGTATCGTTTTACTGCTTTCTTGTCACGCTATCCAGATATGATGAAAATTGCGTAAGCATTATAAATGTTTCCACCAAATTCATCATATTTTATATAAATTTTTTATTTATATTTATAAACAGATCAAAAATATTTTAATTTTTGAAGATGATGCATTATAAGGTAAATAAGTTTAACATCTACCTCTTGTCATTCGGATATGTTAATGTAATATAAAATTTTAAATCATACATCATAAAAAAAAACATAATTTCTATTCTGAAAACATAAGATTCTGCTAACAATTAAAGAAATTGTTTACTAGAATATAAATTATAAGAGTATTATATTGAGAAAAAGTTGATGAAAAATCTTATAAATGATGTAGAAGAAAGAAACCCACAAACAAAACTAAGACTTTAACTCTATAGTGAAAAATATCTGATAAAATTTAGAAAAATTACCAATAATAAGAAAAGATATGCACAAATTAAATTAAAGATGATGAATAAACTTTTGAATATCAGTTTAAACCCTAAACCAGTATATATTGGTTAGAAATTAAATTAAATTAAAATATTGAACTAGTCTAACTTACTTTAACTATCCAAAATATTTAAACTATTGTCAACAAACATTATATTATTAAAACATATTTTTTAATATCATAAGTTATATTGCAGTCTAAGTTGAATGATAAGAAATTTAATCATAAAAATTTAAATTAATGAAATAATTAGTGAAATATTTTACCATCCTAATCATGATATTACTCTCAAAAATTAATTTCTTAACCGGTGAGAAAAAGTCGTGTGTGCATTAAATGATATTATTTATGATGAAGATGAATTTTATTAATTTTTCTTTTTGATAAAATATTATTAGAAAAAAAAAATTCAACCCCATGTTGAATTAAAAGTTACAATAACTAAATTAAATTCAACTGAATCTTTTAACATCTAAACATAATTTTTTTCAATTTAAAAACAAGAAAATTTGTAAATTTTTATTATTTATTATTATTATTTAGGCAAGAAAATAAAATGAAGATTTAGTTAGTGATTTAGTCCTTTAATTTGTCATTTTCGTTCATTTTGATTTTTTTATTATTTTTGAGTTCAATTTAGTCATTCAATATTTAAAAAGGTTCAATTTGGTCAACTAATTATTTTTTATTCAATTTAGTCATTTTTTATCTTAAAGCGATAAAATTTTGTCCTTTTCGATTTAAGACCAAATTAATAATTAAACTTAATTACAATTTATATATATGTTAAAATATTTTTTATAATTTATACATCAAATTACTCCACCTAAATACTAAAATTATTTTAGTTTTTATCCTCCATCTAAATACTCGAATTATTTTATTTTTTATATTTAGGTGAATTGATTTAATGTATAAATTTTAAAAAATTATTTTAACATATATACATAAGTTTGTAATTAAACTTATTTACTAATTTGATTTCAAATTGTCAAATTAAAAAAAACAAAATTGATCATTATATAAAAACTGACTAAATTGAATAAAAAATAATAAAAAATCAAATTAAACATTTAAAAAAATTAAATTAAACCAAAAAATAATAAAAATATCGAAATAACTAAAACAACAAATTAAAAAGACTAAATCATTAATTAAACTTAAATTTAAATATCTTTCATTCACACACGGGTCAAACTAGAATGAATTTTTAACTTAGTTATTTTATATGTAAATACTTTATATATATTGAAACTTTTTTCATTAAATTTGGATATAGAGGGATCAACTAAAGATGTCTTTGCTAAATTGTTTAAAATCACTAACTAATAAAAAAAAAAAGAATATTGCTACAAGAACTGGAGACAGAGAAAGAGGTGACCCCTAGTTGGTAAATATCCCCAAAAACTAAGGGCACTTTCCCAACTTTGCACCTATAAATCCTTAATCTCACACCCTTCTTCAAATCCCCCAACCTTTATTTTTATCAACAATTCATCATCATCACTTCCACTGCAACTTCTTTCAACTCCTTCACCCAACAACAAAACCAGAACACCAACACAAGAAAAAAACATAGCAAAAAAAATGTCCGCAAAATGCAGCCAAATCCGACACATCGTTCACCTCCGCCAGATGCTGCGGCGCTGGCGCAACAAGGCACGCATGTCCGCAAACCGCACACCGTCAGATGTGCCTGCAGGACACGTGGCGGTCTGCGTAGGCACCAACCTCACCAGATTCGTGGTGCGCGCAACTTACCTGAACCACCCCGTCTTCAAGAAGCTTCTCCTTCAAGCCGAAGAAGAGTACGGTTTCTCCAACCACGGTCCATTGGTCATCCCCTGCGACGAAATGCTCTTCCACGAGGTTCTCCGGTTCATCTCCTGGTCCGAATCAGCAAAACCGAACCGGTTCGTAAACCTCGAACTTGACGACTTGAAACAACGTTGCCACATCAGAATCAACAACAACCTCGATTTCTGGCCAGAATCTAGACCGCTCCTACACGGTCCCAGTGACAAAACCGTTTGGTAACTCGGAATTTTACTCTGTCGACGACTCCGCTGAGTTTTTCAAAAAAAAAAAACCGGTCTAGATAAACCTGGGTTTGGTCGAGATTTGAGTTGGGTGATGAGAGGCTTTAATATAATTTGTTATTGTTATATTACTGAGTTGAGATCTCATTTTCATAGTGAGAGAGAGTTTGTTTTGATGTGATTCGAGTTACACATATCGTAAAATCAGTGTTAGAAGAATGGTCCGGGAATCGCCGATGGAGGAGACGGCACAACCGAGTCGTCCCGGGTTCGGATCCGAGTTGAGGCTGTGATTTCATGGCTCGTTTCAAAGCTGCGATATGAGTCTCTAACTGTCATGGTAACACCCACATGATGTAAAAAAAGCACTTATTAAGTTATTATGTTTATTTATGTATTTTATTCCATCAATTGTAGAGAATTTTCAACTTCAATTCACTCTTTTTAACTTCACTAAAAGTGTTTTTTTTTTATTAATTATTTTTTTTAAATAATTGGAGGAGGGTATTAAATATAGTGTAAAGTTTGTTGGTATGTGTGGAGGTTGCAATCAGAGTAGCAGTTGTGGGAGTTATAATGACACGAACCCACGTGAAAGCTCTCTTTCTATCTCTCTCACTTCAAATGTATGTTTTCACCTGATCTTCGTTCTGTCCCAACTATACTCTTATCACTGTTCTTATGTCAAATATTTTGTCAAAAAATTTGTGAAATGAAATTTATTTAAGAAAAAAAAAAAAGAAATAGAAAGAAAGAACGAAGAACCTCATTGACCAAAAGAAAGTGAACATGATCACAAATCACAATCATACAAAAGAAGAGTCTTTATATTCATGAGAGAGAGGACCTTTGTGCCAGCTCAGTACTCACCTAATTAAGCACAAGTTTTGATTATTATTACTCCTATAATGCCAGCTAAATAATTTCAATTAACGCATCCCCTTAACGTTATTATTGCTCAATTTTAATTAATATTTTCATAAAGAAAACCTTAATTGATATTACATAAAATACCATAACACAGAAATACATCAATTATAGGAATGTCAAAATGAGTCAGGTCCACCTGACCTGTCTGCCAAGAAAAGGACGGGTCGGGTTAGAATTTTCAATCCGTCAATCCACTATAACCCGGTTCGTTTAGTCCGTCAGTTTAGCGGGCCAAAACGGGCTAGCTCGTCCTGACCCACCAACTTTCTTTTTATATTTAAAATTAAAAAATAATACTTGTTTTATATTATATAAATAAACTTTTATATATATATATATATATAATAGATTTATAAACAAAAAATTAAAAAAAAAAATAAAAAAAGAGGTGGGTCAGTCCTTCCTAAGATGAGACGGGTTACAATATCCAACCTGTTTATTGGTGATGGACCAACCCAACCCGACCCATTTTTTACGGGTCACAGACGGTCGGACCAAAATGGACCGGATTGACCCGTTTTGTCACCCTTGATCAACTAGCTTAATATTAATAACATATTAAATGTAACATCTTAATGAATGATCAAGTCTTTTAAGAAAAATAGGATAAAAAAAATAGTGAGAGATGAGTTTGATATCATGTATGATTGAGATTAAGGTAAGTTTTTGTGTGGTGTTTTGATTGAATGTGAACAACCTAGAACAAAAGAAACATCTTTGTTAGAAACGAAGTCGCATGGGTGTCCACCATGCATGTTCGAAGCATTGTGTTCATTCGAATCCTTTGACGAAATGTATGACCCAACTCTGAGAATAATATCGGTGTCACAATCAGATTGTTTCTTTTCAACAATGTTCTAGGCTTTAAGGTGAAGTGATCGATATGCGGAAAGAACACTTTCACGAATTTGGTATTTGTTTTTTATTTTTATTAGTTTTTTTGGTTTGGTTTGACAAATTGATTTTGTTGTGACAGAAAAATTCTGTAGAATGGTGGAAGTGGAAATCCTTATCACTGTTGTTTACCTCGAAAAACAGAATAGAAGAAAAATGAGGAATTGACACGTATTGATTTTTGATGTGGAAAAAAGCCTGAATCGTACCAATAATCGAGTTTGGTGGTGACCCAATTTCACATTCGAATTTGAACACACCACGATATCTTTATCATTAATCACACTCCAATTTTTATTCATTCTCAATATGTCACATGCTTTTTTGTTTAACATGACAAAATTAATTTCTATATGGTAAAATTATATTCAAGTTTTTTCTTCACTATATGGAGTCTACTAGATTTTTAAAATGAAAACCTTTTTATGTTTAAATATTACTTTTTGATATAAAATCATGAAGAGATACAAAATTAATAAGACGAACTCAACCCATATATAAAATATTGATATTACCTTTTTTTATTAAGTAACAGAATACATTTTTTATTATATTTTGCCTTGGACATAAAAATTGTTCTTCACTTTTTCATTTGCCCTTTATATTTTTAGAAATTTCAACAGATTAGTTTGTAACATTGTGAATCTTAACTTTTTTTATATATAATACATATTTTATTTGTTTCTTATATTACAACTATCAATCAATCAATCTTAGTTTTTCTTCTTCTTTAGAATAGCCTAATTCTACTTGTAATTATGATGGATAATGAGATCTAAATTAAAAAAGAAGAAAGGAAACCTGAAATGGTTATGCAAGATGTTCAAGTTCAATTTTTTTTTATCAATCAAATATAATTTTTGGAATGAGTTTTTCCGTATGAAACAAGCTTTCGAAAAAAAAGTCTAGAACATTAAGAGATGTAGTTCGAAAGAGAATTTCCAAAATAACATTTCTGAAACAATTTTTTTGGAACATATGTAATACTCTTAAAACGAGTTTTCTAAAATAAAAATCTTTTCTTTTTCCTCATCCCAAAGAGTGTAACGATGTAGAGAACCAAGGTGCAGTTAGAGATAGCGCAGGTAAGGGTATTTTAGTCTTTTCCTGCTCTTATGTGATTAAGGATATAATTTAAGGATGTAGGAAGAGAAAGACACAGTTATTTTTAGGAGATAAAAGGCCCGTATATGTTTTGGCCCAACAGTGGAATAGTAATGAACAAGTGATCCATCATAAGTCGGTGATGGCTGCAGTGGTGACGACAGTAAAAGTGGTGGTAGAAAAAATATGGAGCACAAAGGAGGGTATTTTAGTCTTTTCATATTATTATACAGTGAAGGTACTAATATTTGGGGTGCAGGAAGGAAAAGCCTAAGTTTTAGGAGAATAAAAATTCATCTTTATTTTGGCCCAAAAGTGCAACAGCAATGAACAAGTGGTCCACTATACAAAAATTCAGGCTCTGCTACATTGACAATTGGCCCACAATAGAACAACTGAAATGATTCTTCCTTAGAAATTTATAATTATTAAAATGTTCACTTTATCAATAATATCATCTTTTTGAATAAACGAGAAATTGTTTTGGTCCCCCTTTTTTGGGTTCTCGTGGTGACTGAAAAGTGCACAATGCCGAAACTGTTAAACAGATAATGACAATTGTACAAAGAAAATAGAATCCTCACAAGAAAGAAGAAAAAAATACTAAAATATGGAAATAATAAATGGATAAAATAGATTTAATCTATGTTGGAAGTCTTGCATCGATTAGAGATAAGAAAATTTCATAGAATAAAAGTAAGGTACAAACATCACCTTATAAGTCGATTTTGTAAGGTTGAATTAGGCTTAAAGTTCACTTCTAATATGATATCAAAACCTATTTAAGGTGCAAATCTCACTGTACAAGCCGGTTTTGTATGAACATAAAAAAAAGGTAAAATTACATTATTTCAAAATTGATTTAAGTGAAAATGAATTTGATTGTGTGATGAAAAATGAAAGCACGAGGCAGAAATTGAAGAAAACATGATGCAAGAATGATAAAGAAAGGGTGGGAGAGAATTGATTGAGTGGGGTAAAGTGCATTGATCACATTTCTGTTGTTTCAGAAGACAAAATCCCAATGTTGCTTTTCTTCATTACTCATGCGGTTGAACCCTTTTTATCTTCATTTTCAATCCATGCAATGCAACAACACTTTCTTAATTGTTTGAATTGGTGTGAAAAACATCACCCCTCAAATATTCTACACTGTATTTCATTTATACTTTCTATGTAAATTTAATGAATGGAACACGTGAAGTGAGTCTTTTGAGTTAAAAGATTCTTTTTTTTTTCTTTCTGTTCATTCATAAAATTTTAAGTACAAATTTGGATTTTCTGTTAACTTTTTTTTATTATTTTTCTACTGTATTTCTATAATACATTGATTATCATTAATTTCAACTTTTTGTTCTGGTAAACCCAACAAGTCTCATATCATTTAGAAGTCGAGATCAAATAAAATTTAAATATTTTTATCTCTCTCTACCCTTTGAGACGTCTTTTAAAGACAAAATCATAACAAAATTCAAACATTTCAAAATGGACCATCCTTTAAAAATACGGTGATTATCAGGTACTAGATTGCATGAAAGTCAAAGGTGTTGTTGACTTTTGAAAATTTTGCAAGAAAAAAGTGTAAGAATTTGCATGTGAGAGAGATGAGCGAGAAGAATCCAATGAATGAGATAGAGATAGAAATGCATTGACATGTGAAGTTTCAGAAAGTGGTTGTGTAGCACAGAAAGTGTCATGTCCAACATTTTGCATTCAACAAACTCAAACCCTATTTCAGTTTCCCACACTGGTCTCAAAATAACAACAAAAGAGAACTTAACATTGGTTTATGTATCTCAATGAAACATATGCGTTATACTTTGTTAACATGATCCAATTTGAAGATACTCTTCTTATGATGCAACATCTCAAAACAAAAATATTTTGAGATATTAATTACGAAATTTTCTCATAATTAGTTAATATTTTTATTGTTTTAAATTTGTTTATTTTAAATCGTGTAATCTTACACTTTTCTTGTATGTTATCTATCTTCTTATATCTTTGTATGCCTAATTTTAGTTATGTAACTAGATGTGACACCTTTATCAATTTGAGTTTATTATTTCAAGTTTTAATTCATTTGAGTTTTGGCATTAAGATTTGATAATATTTTTCTTAATTCTAGTTTTATTTCAATTTCAATTTAATTTAATAAAAGGCTATCTTTCACATTATTACAAATACTAACTATACTTGATAATTTAAAATTATTTTACAAGTGGATATAAGATCGGCTTGTAACATAGAATATTAGTCTAAGTAACGTAGTAAGTATGAAAAACTCAATATTAAATCTAAATTTATTTTTAAGACAATAATAACATGGTCATTTCGCAAATACATCAATTAAAAAAAATAAAACTTAATATATCGTATCAATTATAAAGTTTATACACATATTCTTTTACTTTTTACTCTTATTTCTTGATCCAAGCAATCTTGTGTATATATTGTTTATATGGGAAGTAACATCTTGAGTATTATATAAAAAATTGGGGGTGATTTTTTTTGTTGTGAAATAATTTTTATTGTAAAAAATAGGCTAAAATACTCTCTTGGTCCATGTTTTCGCTGGAAAATCTTAAATAGGTCCATAAATTTTTTTTAATCCCAATTTGGTCCATAATTCTGCAAAATTGATTCAATTAAGCCCATTCCGTTATTTCTTCATAAACGGCGTTTACTGCTGATGACCTTGAGTTTTGTACATGCTTTGCTGTTAGTTAATTGTGAGAAGCAGTGCAAATGACGTGGTGTTCTCCTATTTAGTAACATCTAGTAGTTTGCCCTAGCATTTTGGGTGGCAGGAACTGAAAGGAAAGAAGAGAATAGTTTGTTTATGGCTTCTTCTCATTCATGGTCGACGTGCTCCTGCAATGGGTTAGGGGTGTAAAATCGAAGTGATTCTTGTCATGGAGGTGGGTCAAAGAGGTTTGGTTCGATGCCTGTTTGCTATTGTGGTGAGAAAGTTGTCTTGAGAACTGCTAGAACCCCTAAAAATAGGGGGAAACAATTCTGGGGATGTCCTAAGTATAAGGTAAGATCCATGGAACTTTGATTTTTTTCGTTTAAGTTAAGCAGGAGATCTTTGACGAGTTTATGTATGGTTTTTGGACAGAGGGGTTCTGAACAATTGGTTGGCTGCAATTACTTTAGTTGGTTCAATGGAGATGAAAATGAAGAAATTATTGGTTCAGTCACGAAGAATGAAGAAAGGGATGTTAGTGTGCTGAATATGGAAGAAATGTACGGGCAAAGGATGAAAATTCTTATTTTAGAAAAATCTGTCATGAATTTGGAAAATATGATAAGGGTGTTATTTTGGGGGGTTTGTTTTGTTTGTGTATTGAATGTAATATTATTTTCGTTGTTGATGAAAAATCCATAATGCATTGTAAAAGTTTGATTGTGTATTGAATGAAAAAGTTTGATTTAGGTACATAATTTTGGTGTTGTTATAACAGACCCAAACTTTTGGCCTCATACACCATATCATAATTGAATAAAGAAATTGCTATATCAGACCCAATTTGACAACATAATATCCAAACTGTTATATAGGTGTTGATCACAAATGTACTGCAAACATACATAACAAAGCCATGCTCTTAACAGAGCCAAAAAAAACCACAAAATATCAATCTGTTTTACCATTACAACACATGCATAAAATCAACAAAAAAACAGCACAAAGTAATGGCATTGGTTTGATCATTACAACAGATGCAAAAAATCAAAATGGGATCAACACTTTCAAAACATGTCTTCTAAAGATGTCCCCTTCAGATTCATGGCTTCCAAACACGTCCCCTTCTAGCTTTTAGCTTAGACCTCATTGGTTGGACTGCACCTGTTGGGCGCGTATTTGGTGGCCCTGCTGTTTGTTGGCTTGGTGGAGCAGATTGTGGAGGAGCAGAATGTGATGAAGCAGATTTTCGTGGAGCAATTGTTGTTGGCCCAGATTTTGATGGAGCAGAATTTGATGAAGCAGATTGTGGTGGAGCAACTGTTGCTGGCCCAGATTGTGATGCAGCAGATTGTGATGGAGCACATTGCGGTGGAGCAACTACTGCTGGCCCAGATTGTGGTGGTGCAGATTGTGATGAAGCACCAGTTGGGCCAGGTTGTGATGGACCAGGTGTTGGGCCAGATTGTGGTGCAGGTTGTGATTTAGTCTGCTGTGGTCGAATAGGACAATATTTCCTGTTGTGTCCAAGTTGCCTGCATACACTACACCTCTTACGAAACCCTCCATTAGACATTTGAGTATCATCTTTCTTTAACTCCCATGGCTCCAATCTTCTCTTCTTCTTAGGTCTTCCAGACAATATTCGTTTTTTTGGAGGCATGACATCTAGATAAGAAGTTACTTCCCACACTTGTTCACCATTGATAGGATAAACAATCGATGCATATGTTTGTTCATAAGTACACTTTTTAAAGCAATCTGGAATGAAATCTTCTGCATTAATGTTCAAAAACTTGATTACACATAAGGCGTGACAACATGGAATTCCACTGACACTCCATTTCCTGCACGTGCACTCCCTTTTATCAATGTTTACCACAAATTGTTCTCCAAGTGCTGAGGTGTGGCGAACTTCAAACAACTTATCTCCTGCCCACCTAATTACAATAAAAAAATACAAATATTTTGTAATGACAGGGGACCAAATGAAAAGGAGAAAAAAAAGAATCAAAGTGTCAATGTACCTTGGTAACCAATGCCTCACTAATTTTGATTCGTGTTTAAGTCTATCAAGAATTTTTGGCATGATTGACCCCTTATAAGCCGCAATTTTTTTTCTGTTGCTGGCCAATTTCTTCATGATGTACACTCGGATATCCTCTAACATGCTTATGATGGGCTTGGTCCGAGTTTGAAGTAGCACACTATTGAATCACTCACACATGTTGTTGACCACAGTGTCACACATGCATAAAACCTACTAAATATGACTTCACCATCAATGTTTTCCACTTTAACCTTCACTGTAGAACCCGGATTCCCTCTCAAAAGCTCATGTGCATAATCGTATATTCTTCTATATTGCTTTGTGAATGAACCATCAACAGCATCTCTTGCAATTGCTTTTGCTCTGAAAGCCATATTTCTAGATATACAGACATTCCACTTCCTAGATACCTTGTCACAGATATCCATGACCTTTGTATGCAGGTTTTCTCTAACAATCTTTTTCATCTTCTTACTCAACCATTTTGCATTCATTAACTTCACATTAAAGTCTCTATTGCAGCTATGCTCATCAATTATTTTCCTAAGTTGCAAAGACTTCACTGCAGACATATATGCACAGTAAGCATACCAATTGCACTTTCCCTCCGCACCAAAACATTTGACAGTAACTCTACTCCTGTCATTTCAATCAAATCTTAAATTCTTTCCATTTGCCAATGCATATGTTCAAATAGCTTCTGTAAATTCCTTTTTCTCTGTGAAATAGGTACCAACTTCCCATTTGTATTGGTCCATACTTTTTGGCATTGAGAAGGTTGGAAAGCTTCCATAACTCTCTTCATCATTGTCTTCCTCATCAATGTCGGTTGCAGTAAGGAATTCATCTGAGTGCCACTCAATATCTGAAAATTCATCACCAGATCCTACTCCTCCAACCTCATCCTCACTTGAATTACTACACTGTGGTTGACTGGAAGAACCTGCTCCTCCAATATCTTCTCGAGTACCACCAACTTCACATTCCACGTGACCATCCCATGGCTCAACTTCCTCGTCAGCTTCAACACTGACATCAACAAGCCCTTCATCACAAAACTGCTCTGCAGCAACATCAGTCCTTGTATCCTCACCATCTGCATCTGACTTATCTTCGGTTTCGTCATAAACCTCAACCACCTCCACCTCATCTGCCTCATGTAAGTTCTCTTCAACTTCAGCATGAACCTCATGCACATCCTCCTTATCAGTCTCTTTTTCTCCATTTACTTCATCATCATCCAACTCCTTTTCAACTTCAGCATCAAAATCATGCACATCCTCCTTATCTGTCTCTTTTTGTCCATTAACTTCATCATCCAACTCCTTTTCAACTTCATCATCACCCTCCACTTCTTTATCCCCTTCATTATCAACCACAACCCCTTCGATCATGTTAATAACCTCAGGTTCAGTCATCATGTGCACCACATAAAGATGAACAACACCATTTATCATAGATATGGTGGCCATATGCATAGCGCTTTGTCATCAACTAGCTGCACCAACCTATCTTCTAGCACTGACTCTCCTCCAACAGAGTACCACAACTCTTTCGAATTAAGATGTCCCAACTCTCGTACTTCATGCAGAATCTCGAAATAGCTCCACGTATCAGGATCACAGAACCACGACACCCTTTCCCCACCGTCATACCGTAGCTTCCCATCACTGACAAAATGCCCACAGTGGTGGACCACCACTTCGAAACTATCTGCAGACATCCAACCTGAAATTAAAATGCCCACAAAAGGATACACATATTACCGTCCATACCATCGTCAAACCGACAAATTAATATGGGGGACCACAAATAATATAAACTACACTGCTCAAAGCAAATGGGGGACCACAAACCCACGCACAAAATGGAAAATGAAACTCCTTAAACCCCAATTACACAACACTCCCACACTTCCATCCATGAAAACAAAGCAAATAAAAAACCGAAGTCGAAAAAATCCTAAACCCCAATCAACGAAAATAACAAACAAAATTCTCAAATCCAACTTCTAACCTTCAATGTAGATGACCGTCGCTCAACAATGTCGTCACGATAAAGCCTGGAGATTGCAATCAACCTTGACAAATGGCAGCGCCTTCCTCCACCTTGCGTTCCTCCGCCTCGCAATCCCAATCCCTCGTCGCAATCCCAAACCCTACTCGCAATCCTTATTTCTCTTAATCCCTAATTTTAAAATCATCCCAAAACGACGTTATAATTACGAAATGAATAAACAAAACGACGATTGCTTTAAGACATGTCTGTTTAATTCAAAAATTAATTTCCACCTTATACTGTTCACATTAAAAAATAAATCCACATCAACCATCCATTGAAACGTGTACAGTGTTATACAAAAAATCGTTACTCAACTTAACGTTGTTAACGAATTGGGCTTAATTAAATCAATTTTGAAGAATTATGGACCAAATTGAGATTAAAAAAAATCTATGGACCTATTTGAGATTTTCCAGCGAAAACATGGACCAAGGAAATATTTTAACCTAAAAAATATTGATGCAATTATAATTACATTAATACAATCTCAAATTATTGCAACAAAACCTAAAACTCTTTCTCAACTATTATACTCTTTGACATTTTTAAATATCACTTAATGTAATAATTATTAATATACATCATCTTGACCGATGATCTACACAGATAGTCCAAACACATAAAAATTTACAAAAATAATAATGGTGCATATCGATAGCTTTATTTATCAAAGTTTGTTGAGTGAAAAATATGTACTTTTATTTTATTTTTACTATTACTTTATATGTATTTCTATATTACTTTATATGTATTTCTATGAAATATAAGATGACACCTACCATAATATGAATAAAATAAAATATGAATCAAAAGCAACAACTTTAAATAAAAAACTAAATATGGAATATTATATTACAGATAAATAAATTAACAAAAATATAAAATGATAAAGAACATAAGTAAGTAATTGGAAATATATATATATATATATATATATATATATATATATATATATATATATATATTAAATGACAAAAGTAAATTTAATAAAAAGAATCAACTGTTAATTAGATAAAATAAATTATATAAATATAACTTAAATTTAATAAGAGTCATGTGTGGCTCAAGATAAATCAAATTATATAAATATAAATTTAATAGAGGGAAAATGAATCCGTAAAGGTAAAAAGGTTAAATCGTACAAATATAAATATATAAAGAAAATTTATATATAACAAAAAGTAAATTAAGTGACATAATTACAAATTAATAAATAAAACCAGTACACACGATATATAATAAAATTTACATTCTCTTGTATTCCTTTTTATTTGGGTTAGAGTATCGTGCAAGTCATGACCCTTTCTTCTTATTTGTTTATTGTTTAATTAAATTTTATTCCTTTTTTATTTTATTTTTTTGTCATTTATTTTGAATTTTAATTTTTAACTAATTTTTTAATTTTAATTGATTTAGTTTCTGAAATTCAGATATTTACTACATAAAATATGAAAGTTCTAACTATAAGATTTTCTGATATTTATATGTAAAATAAAGGTAAAATATCATAATTTAAAAATAATAATGTGATATTTACAACCATTTTCACTTCACTGAACTTAAATAATGTTTCAAAATTGGTCTATTTTCTAAGTGCCATGAAATCTCCTCAATTTTTTTATCAAGTGTTTGGCTTATTATATTTCTGAGCCTCTTTAACTAGTTACCATTGCAAATATATCATATGTACTCGTATATTTAAATAAAATAGAAGAACCTAGTTTGAAATAATGTGAGAGACTAAAAATCATAACTAATGTAAACTAGAGAAAATAAAAAATACAACTAATATTAAAAATCAATATATTCAAAATAGAAATAGAGTATATACATACAATATATAAATTAATTTCTGAGAAAGAATTCAGAATTTCAGTTATTAGAATACTTATCTAAGATGAATTCGTTTCAATAGTATAGTTTGAATTCTCATGGGAAAAGAAAATTAATTGATTATATCCCATGATTGTTACACTTTGTGTTCATCAAACACCAACAATGTCATGACTCTATATGAATAATAATAACTAAAACAAAGATAGAGTACTTATGAATAGCCCAGTAATCGAATCGATCATAATTAACTTTAATTGAATCTGTCATAATTAATTTGATTAAAATCTGAATCATTGGATACACAAAAATACAGTACATTTAGCATTAAGAGGGAGACTGAATATAAGAAACATAGAAAGCACAATAGAAAGTGTGCAGACAACAACTTTTTGCTTTATTCTGTTAAAGTTTTTCCTTGTACAAGTACCAAAGGCAAATCGAATCCCAAAGAAAGAAAAGGTAAAAAAACACTTTTATTAATTTATATATATATATATATATATATATATATATATATATATATATATATATATTAGGCATAATCTAATGGTTCTAAAAAATTTACTCGGATTAATACAGTTATTATAAGAAAATAAGACTTTATCCATTATATTATTATTGTATATAATTAAGAAGTGAATTTTAAATTTAATTTAATTTTGTAAAATTTGTTTGTAAGCTGAAGTTTGTATTAATTTATACAATATAAATTGATTTTATTTTTAGTCAATACAAAATTCTTAACACATACATATATCGATTGTAAAATTAAACATTAATGAGTGATATAATAGAACTCTAATTCATAATTTTAATTTCATATAAAAATATAACTTTAAGTTTAACTTAATTTTATATAAATGAATTATAAGATATAAGATAAAATTTATATTTACATATAAATTGATCGCATTTGGTTGATGTAAAAATTGTATGAACATAAAGTGTAGAATATATATATATATATATATATATATATATATATATATATATATAAAAGATGATTATATTACCCAATAGAGGCGCATACTCTTAAAAAAGTTTCGTATGGAAAAAGCAAAGTTGAAAAATAGGAGTGCAAAAAGATGAAAACGCATGGGTGCACAATTATTAGAAATGACGCGTTATGTTGGGTCATGATTCTCTCTAAAAACGCTATTTTTCCACCACATGTCACATTCTAGGGTGTATCTACTTTTCAATTAACACCACTTACTACTTATAAATTTTCTATATATCAATTCAATAACTCTTTTTGTGTTTTTGGATCAGCATTGATGTGAAATCAATCACTCACTCACCCAATTAACCTAATTTCCTTTAATTTGTTTTACTTCATATGGCTGCAACTTCTTCCCTTTTGTTTCTTACCATATTAAGAACTCTGTGCACAAATGGGTCAGCATTCACACCTTTTTACACATTAACATATATCCGAATATGAAAACGATTTTTTTCACAACTTTCTTTTATAATTTTAAATATTATTTTTTAAGTAATTTTTAATTTTTTTTTCTCATTCTCAATATTTCAAAACCATTTAAAAGATGATATTTCATAGTATAAGAGAATATTATCAAAATTTAATAATTAAAATATCACTCTTTACTAGAATATTGTAGCTGCAAATTTTTTCAAGGAATAATTTGATTTTGATGTTCCTTTTCTACATGCATGTGCTTTCAACTTCACACAATTTTTTCTATGTCTAAACACTCACCAATCAGAAGCTTCCTTTGCTAAATTTACACATCTCTTCACATGTTTTCAGGATTCGATTCATACCAAACTTCATCACTTTATGAAGAAAAACATGGCTTTGCAAAAGTATATGCATATTGAAAACATAAACTATTATAATCACTATCAATACATTCTCAAAAACTATTCCATAATGATTATATATATATATATATATATATTAGTAAATCATAGTTTAACGAGTAATCTATGTGTTGTCAATTTTCATTTATTTTGTCTTATTAAGAATTTCTGTCTTTCAATCCACTTATAGTATTTGTTGATCCCACAATGGGAATAAAACTAAATCTTTTGATAATTTTGTTTAGTACACATAAATATAAAATTGTCTACACTAATAAAAAAGAACAACCCAATTCAAATAAATAGCAAAAAAAAACTAATCATACCCTAATTATTTTATATTCTTAACAACACTTAACTAACTCTAAAGACCACTATTGTATGAAAAATTTTATATATATATATATATATATATATATATATATATATATATATATATTATAATATTTGAGGACAAGATTTTTGAGGCAACAACAACACTAAGTGGGACACTGAAGAGTGACTGCAACCAAACCAGCAATAAAGCAGAACCCCCACATTGTTTCTTGATTCATATCAACAAGAGATTAATTTTATATTTAAAGTAAATATATACAGTAAAAAACAAATTATTCTAAGAATAAGTTTAATTTTTTTGTATTCAATAATTCTAAAAGATTGCATTAAGTTAAACTAAGATAAATAATTATTTTTATAAACAAATTAATCTTAAAATAATTTGGTATATATAGTTTGGTTTGTGATGGTGTTGTTCCAGCTGGCCAATTCATGGCAATATAAGAGAGACACTACAAGGAAACATCGTGTTCTTTACTTCATTATATGAATTTTTTATTCTAAATATTTCTCAGCTACCACTATACATGTTTATTTCTCACAAAATGACAAATGAATTAATAGTGTAAAATTTGATATTTTCGGACACAATATTTCGGGTACTTTTTTTTTTCATAATGCAATTAAAATAGTCATTTTTTTTTTCTTTTCTCACAAACACATTACTAAGTACAAAAGAGAAAAAGATGCCACAGAATGGAACCGTTGACATCAACATTATTGACTTTTTTGGTCTTATGACATCATCATTACGATGTTTGAAGTAGGTTACAGTTCTGCATAAAATAGTACCTCAAGGTCTTAAAAAAAAAAAATTCAAGAGCTATGATAAGAAACCTATCTTCAAATTAGGTAAATTTTGGTTCTTGAAATACAAAGCAATATTTTAATATGAACAACTTCTTTCGGTGATATTAATATTAATATTTAATAATAATAGTAATTACTTATCTTGATTTTGTTAAGTCATAAAAAATGCTGTATTTTATAAAAAGTTAGAGAAAAACCATTACATTGTAAAAGATATCAACTTACAATACAACATAAAACTAATTAGGAAATTTCCAAATGATATATTCAATTTGTAATTATGCTAGGAAAGAGATATTTATATGATGTTTAATTATAGTTCAACAACATTGTCTTATGATCAAGTTCAAGTAATCTTAATTTGGTACGCAAACCAGTTTTCTATTAGTATACTAACTTTCAGTGATTCCTGTGGAAAGATATCGACAACACATAAGAATAATAAATTAGAACATTTGTCTGTCATGAAATTTAGTATAGATCTGTGCATATATATTTATTTTTTCTATTATACCAGAAAATAAATTATGATTGTATTTAGAAAAAAAAAAACATTAATTGTCCCATTTTTAATTTTTTTAATTTTCTTACAGGTTTTTGTTATTAATGAGTGTCACCATCATGGTCATTATCCGAATTGCAACTCTAATGATTGTGAAATATGTAATTATATTATGATTAGAGTGTGTGGTTGACATGATGTTGATGTCTTGGAATTGTGGTACAGTGTTTTATTTGATAGTGCCATGTTCTTGTTTCCATGTCTAATGAATGATCATGATTTATGACAGTACAAGACAAAGTAAAATGAAGAGAAAATAGTAATTTTTTTTGACCTAAAGTGTGTAGTTTGTGTAACTGTTTTTGGAATTGGGACCAACCCACATACGGTGGATTTTTTATTTTTTTATTACGTTAAATCACTTACATCGACTAGAGATAAAATCAATTTATAATATATAAGTGGGTACAATCCTCACCTTACAAGTCAATTTTGTGGGATTGAATTAGGTTTAAAGTCCACTTCTAACATGATCTCAGAATCATATTAAAGTCTATCCTAACGAACTTTCTTAGACATTCTGTTCCACTCAATATCGGGCTGCTAACGGACCACCCACTAATTCCTTGTCCCACGCACACAATATATAAGTGGGTGCAATCCTTATCTTACAAACTTGTTTTGTGGGGTTGATTTAGATTTAAAGCCTACTTTTATCATAAAATAAAAAATGTTTATGAAAAGATTGTTATTTGTTCCTTGAAAGTTTGGTTGGTGTGTTCACTATTGAAAATAATATCCATTAGCTATGAACATTATTGCAAGGTCCCTTGATTAGGATTTGTGTTTCATCATTATTGGTTAATAATTGATGGGGAAAACAATAACAAACAATATACCAGAGAATGCAGCGGATATAATTTCCCCTAACTTGCAAGAATCTATGAGGAGCAATAATCAAAGAGCAGCAATAATAAACCACCAAAAGCACAAATAAAGGCACCAAGATTTTTAACGTGGAAAACCCCTCAAATCAAGGGTAAAAACCACGAGTCGTCCAGACCAAAGAAATAGCTTCACTATGATCAACAAGAGTACAAAAGAGTCTTAATCAATAGCACAAATTAGTGCCAACACCCAACCAAATAACAAAGCAACAAAGCTTTCAAATAGAGAAGAACAAGAGAGGAAAACCTCTACAAATCACTGCTGCAGTGCGAAATTAATATCTCCCAACTCAGACCTCGTATCAAAGATCCGACCGGTCAGAATGAAGAGCAATGAGTTCCGAACCTGCTGTAAAAATTTCAGCCCGATCCAACGGTGAACGAATCCGCAGCGCCGAATTTACTGCGACAGCTCTATGAAAAACGTGAACAGAATTTTCCCTCTACCTCTCCCTCTATGTGTTAGGGCTTTCAGTGTATTCTAACTCTATGTTTCTGCCTCTCTCTTTATTTTATAGCCTCCTCTCCACTAGGTTTAAGTGAGACATGGGCTTCTCAAATTTTGGGCCTTTTCTCCACATAGGAAGGGAGCCCAATACCCAACAAATCTCCCCCTCACAACTATGTGGAGATAACCGCCAAACCGGCGATCTCACAACAAACTTCAAACTTTCCTCTTGGCAATGCTTTAGTCATCATATCAGCACCATTATCATCTGTATGAACCTTTTTCAACTCCAACAACTTAGCATCCAAAGCATCACGTATCCAATGATACCTCACATCAATATGTTTGGATCTAGAATGAAAAGTTGGATTCTTACCAAGATGGATAGCACTTTGGCTATCAACAAACAATGAATAGTTATCTTGCCTAAAACCAAGCTCCTGCAAGAATTTCTTCAACCATAACACCTCCTTGCATGCTTCAGTAATAGCAATGAACTCTGCTTCTGTAGTAGACAACGCTACACACCTTTGTAGTCTTGATTGCCAAGCCACAGCTCCCCCTGCAAACTTTATCAAATAGCCCGAAGTGGACTTTCTGGAATCAATATCCCCAGCCAAATCTGAGTCTGAGTAACCCATCAAAGTAGGTTTATCACCTCCAAAACAAAGCTTCATATCAACTGTACCATGAAGATACCTCAAAATCCATTTCACAGCATTCCAATGCTCTCTACCTGGGTTTGACAAAAATCGACTAACTGTACCAACAGCATGTGCAATATCTGGTCTTGTACACACCATCGCATACATCAAACTGCCCACCGCAGATGCATAAGGAACTCTACTCATATTGGTCTTCTCAACTTCATTTGAAGGACTCTGTTTAACACTCAGTTTAAAATGAGTAGCAAGAGGAGTACTCACAGCTTTAGCATTTTCCATCTGGAATCTCTGCAACACCTTCCTAATGTATTGCTCTTGTGATAGATAAATCTTCTTTTCTCTCCTATCACGTGAGATATGTATGCCAAGAATCCTTTTAGCAGCTCCCAAGTCTTTCATGGCAAAAGACTCGCCAAGTGTCTTCTTTAACCTGTCAATTTTGGAAATATCTTTTCCAACAATAAGCATGTCATCAACATATAATAACAGGATAATAAAGTCATCATTAGAAAAACTTTTAACAAAGACACAATGATCAGAAGTAGTCTTCATGTAACCCTGCTCACACATAAAAGACTCAAACTTCTTATACCACTGCCTTGGAGCCTGCTTCAAACCGTATAGACTCTTCCTTAGTCTACACACATATTCTTCCTTGCCTTTAACAAGAAAACCATCAGGTTGCTTCATGTATATCTCTTCCTCCAAATTACCATGAAGGAAAGCTGTCTTCACATCCATCTGCTCAACCTCCAAATCAAGAGTAGCAGCTAAACTTAGCACAGTTCTGATGGATGACATTTTCACCACAGGTGAGAAAATCTCATTGAAATCAACACCCTTTTTCTGTCTGAAACCTTTCACCACTAATCTGGCCTTGTACCTTGGAAGTGTAGAATTTGAATCTTGTTTCACCCTGAAAATCCACCTAGTTTCCAATGCCCTTTTGCCCTTAGGCAATTTCACCAAGTCGTAAGTGTGATTATCATGCAAAGATTTCATCTCATCTTGCATTGCATCCAGCCACTGTTTCTTCTCTTCACTATCCAAAGCCTCTTCAAAACACTCAGGTTCTCCACCGTCAGTCAAGGTTATGTACTCATCACAGGAATACCTTGTAGAAGGTTGTTTTTGTCTATTAGACCTCCTGAGTTGGACTTGAGGTGATTCAGGTATATCACCAAGATCGTCATCATCATCATGTTCCTCTTGAGCATCATCAATTGGAACCTCTACTCCACTTCCAAACTGTCGATCATCAACATCACCATGTTGCTCATTGTCTTGAGCTTCCGTTTCAACATTCTCCAAATTGTGAGTGGGCAACCTCATCGGATTACCATCAGTGAGATTACTGTCTTTCTCGGGTGTGGTCTTCTTCACCTTATCAATGTCTTCAATGGTCTGATCTTCCATGAATTGTACATCACGGCTTCTAACAAGCTTCTTCTCAACAGGATCATAAAACCTGTAGCCAAATTCATCCTCACCATAGCCAATAAAGATACATTGCCTTGTCTTTTTATCTAACTTGGATCTTTCATCCTTAGGAACATGAACAAATGCCCTGCAACCAAAGACACGCAAATGATCATATCTAACATTCTTACCAAACCAAATTTTGTCTGGCACCTCAATATTCAAAGCAACTGCGGGACTGAGATTAATAACATGCACAGCTGCAAGCAATGCCTCTCCCCAAAAGTGCTTAGGCAACTTTGCTTCTGAAAGCATACATGTAACCCTTTCAACCAAGGTCCTGTTCATCCTCTCCGCTAGACCATTCAACTGAGGAGTTTTAGGAGGAGTCTTCTCGTGTCTAATACCATGCTGCCTGCAATAAACATCAAAAGGTCCACGGTACTCACCACCATTATCACTACGGATGCATTTCAGCTTCTTGCCTGATTGCCTCTCAACCATAGCATGAAATTCTTGAACTTTTCAAGTACTTGACCTTTCCGCTGAAGAGCATAGACCCATAGCTTCCTGGAACAATCATCAATAAAAGTAACAAAGTAAACTGCACCACTAAATGACTTTACCTTTAATGGGCCACAAACGTCAGAATGCACCAATTCAAGTAATTCTGACTTCCTTGAGGGTGGATGCTTCTTAAAAGATACTCTGGTTTGTTTACCAGCCATGCAATGAGAACATTTCTCCAATTCTGCATTTCTCAATCCCATAAGCACATCCTTTTTAGCTAAGCAGTTAAGCCCTTTCTCACTTATATGACCAAGCCTCCGGTGCCACAAAGATGCCTCCATATACATAGCATTCACACTGTCTTTAGCAACCAAAGCTTTAGTCCAATACAATTTAGATTGTTTCTCCCCTCTGGCCATAACCAAGTTACCTTTAGTGAGCTTCCATTTACTAGAACCAAAGTGATTGTCATAACCACAATCATCAAGCAACTGCACAGAGATTAAATTAAAACGGACATCCGGAGCATGTTTGACTCCTTTAAGCAACAACTGCACTCCCATGTTGGTTTGCAGGCAAACATCACCAACACCAATCACTTTAGACTCACCATCATTACCCATCTTCAACACTCCAAAATCACCAGAAGTGTAAGATGTGAAGAACTCCTTCCTAGGTGTAACATGCAGTGTAGCACCACTATCAATAATCCACATGCTCTCATCAGATACAAGATTAACGGACTCAAAGTCACGAAGAAGAACAAGATCACCATCTGTAGCAGTAGTGACACGATCATCATCATCATGATCATTCTCTCTCTGTTTGCCCTTCTTGTCTTTGTTCTCCTTTTTCCACTTAAAACAGTATTTCTGAATGTGTCCAGTTTTATGACAAAAATGGCACTCTAAATTCTTGTATCTTGACTTGGACTTGCTCCTACTCTTCTCTCTACCACCTTTATGTTCCTTTTTCTGACTTCTCCCCCTAGCTTCTGTAACAAGCATCTCAGACTGAGATGAAGAACCATGTGCCTTCCTTCTCATCTCTTCATTAAGAGCACCGCTCTTTGCCATCTGAAAAGAAACAACACCATTCGAGGCAGAGTTCGTAATTGAAACCCGAAATACCTCCCAAGACTCTGGTAGAGTATTAAGCAACCATAATCCCATAACTTCGTCATCAAACTTTATGCCCATTCCTGACAATTGATCTAGGAGCCCTTGAAACTCATTTAAGTGATCAGAAATAGAAGAATTCTCCCTGTACCTCAAATTCATCAAGCAATTTAACAAATACAATTTATTATTGCCCGACTTAGAAGCATACAAAGACTCAATCTTCTCCCACAAAGCTCTGGCATGTGTCTCATTAGCAATATGATTATAAACATTATCTTCAACATATTGCCGAATAAAATCACATACCTGTTGGTGCTCAAAGTCCCATTCTTCTTCAGACATAGAATCTGGCTTCTGTGTAGCAAAGACCGGAAGATGCAATTTCTTGACAAATAATAAATCTTTCATCTTGCCCTTCCACAAATGATAATTTGTACCATTCAAAGCAACCATCTTTGCATTTGCCTCCATCATTCAAGCAAGTAAATATAGCCCAACCAAGAGCTCTGATGCCACTCTGATGGGGAAAACAATAACAAACAATATACCAGAGAATGCAGCGGATATAATTTCCCCTAACTTGCAAGAATCTATGAGGAGCAATAATCAAAGAGCAGCAATAATAAACCACCAAAAGCACAAATAAAGGCACCAAGATTTTTAACGTGGAAAACCCCTCAAATCAAGGGTAAAAACCACGAGTCGTCCAGACCAAAGAAATAGCTTCACTATGATCAACAAGAGTACAAAAGAGTCTTAATCAATAGCACAAATTAGTGCCAACACCCAACCAAATAACAAAGCAACAAAGCTTTCAAATAGAGAAGAACAAGAGAGGAAAACCTCTACAAATCACTGCTGCAGTGCGAAATTAATATCTCCCAACTCAGACCTCGTATCAAAGATCCGACCGGTCAGAATGAAGAGCAATGAGTTCCGAACCTGCTGTAAAAATTTCAGCCCGATCCAACGGTGAACGAATCCGCAGCGCCGAATTTACTGCGACAGCTCTATGAAAAACGTGAACAGAATTTTCCCTCTACCTCTCCCTCTATGTGTTAGGGCTTTCAGTGTATTCTAACTCTATTGTTCTGCCTCTCTCTTTATTTTATAGCCTCCTCTCCACTAGGTTTAAGTGAGACATGGGCTTCTCAAATTTTGGGCCTTTTCTCCACATAGGAAGGGAGCCCAATACCCAACAATAATACACCTCTAATCAGGTTGTTAGCTTGTTTGTTTCACTAGTCATTTCTTAATACATGTGTGATAGAAAATTAGTGTTTAGATTTTTCTTTTTCTCATCTATATATGTTCATTGAACAATAACAAAAAAACGTGGGTTATCTTTCCTTCAAGGAATCAATTAGCAATAATAAATATTTTTGGTTTGAATAAATAAAGGTTTAAGAGAATAATAAGAACTATACTCTCATTAGATTAGCAAGGGGCGCCGAATTTAATTAACATTAAAATTTGTTTAGTATATATGTTATACAACTTAATCAAGTAGGTATAATCCAAAAAACTAGTGATCCATTTCAACGAGAAGACTGGTTTAGAGATTAATTATTACAACACTGTTTAATTGATTAAAAAATAAATAAAACTGGTAAATTGGGTTCATAGTGGGTTAATAAAGATAGTTTTAATAGAAGTTCTTAGTATAATGCTATTTAAAAATAAAAAATAAAAACAATCTAAAATATTTGTTATTTTTTACTCTATATTCAAATTTCATATTAAAAGAAATATGCGATAACAAGCATGCTTTAAATGATTAATTAAATAAGTAAATGACTTCTGTTAACAAATACAACAAAAGTCAAACTCAATTTATATTGTTTCATCCTAATTATTAAACTATTTATAGTTCTCTTCTAATAAATTTGACAGACTATCCTGTCTTAAATTTTCATTAAACTGAAAACATCTGATATTATTTATAACTTGCAAATAAAGAGGGATGAACATATAACTTATAAATTTTGTACATAAGAATAATTTCATTGAGTGAAAAATATTACAATATTTTATTTCATAAACTATAAAACAATTTGTAACATAGATAGTATAAGTTTAGAATGGTACACGAGTGATGCATTTTTTTATATATAATAAGTTGATTAGAATGTGACATTTTAAGTTTTCATCTACTAATAAAAGGTTTTGTTTCCTTTTATACTTGTGATAAAAAATGAAATCAAAATAATGTGCAAACACATAATGTCACATGTAATATATTTCCCTTTTGTAATATAACGTAACATAAACATTTTTTTATTAGAATATAATACTTTTTATATGGGTAATTATTATACAAATATCGATGAATGTTAAAAAAAATTATACTCACATATATTTATGGATAAAACTCGCAACAAATAGGAAATAGATATTAAAAATGGATACACATACCCTACTCATTCGTTGACATCATTATTCACACCTAATTATAAAAAAAAATTTGCGTTACACCCGATGTTGATGTTGATGAAACATTAACATTTAAAAGATTCATTGATAATGAATGAGTAACTTTGTATATACTCTACCATCTACCTCTTTATGGTGATGAACTACAAACACTTTCTTCGACCATCACTATTTTGTTTGTGACTAACTCTGTTTCATCATTTCAAGAGAAAATAAAGAAAGTGAACATGCTTCACCAATTTCTTGTCTCATAATGAGATGATACACGAAAAATAAAAATGAATTGCGTATAAATTAATGAGTAGTAACTTTATTGTGGGAAATTTAGAAAAATATCAAACATCTTTAGTATCTTTTTAAAATATGAATAATAAATTAATTATATCGTCTTTTAATGTTTTTGTTTGATATGTTTTCTTTCCTTTTGTTAATATTGTCTCTTCCATTCTCTCGCTCAAGAAGACAATAGGTACCTTTTTTCTTTTTTTAATTTTGCAAGGTAATGCTAAATTATGTTCTAAAGTATTTATTGTGTTTACATTTGTTTGGTGAAGAAGAGTTAGGTAAGAAGAATGCGTGAACAGTGAATTTTATGAAACAGTGAGAGTATTTAATGGTAAAGTGGCTTATTTTTACTTTGTTTTAATATATAACTTATTAAAAAATTATACAAAAGGACCATTGAAAATAATGTATCTATAAACTAACCGTATAGGTGTTGCATCACAACTTCATTAACTTGTGGAAGAACCTTGGTCAATCAGTCTCAATATTCTATGTTTAATATGATGATAAAATATTATTTATTTTACAACCTAATTGCCTATAAATACTTTACATTATTATTTTTTATTTCTCTCAATATCATATCATATAATCTATAAATCTATTATTTTCATTCTCTTTCTAGTATATATGAAGTGTAGATACACATGTTTCTTATCCATAAATCATTTTTTTTTACTTCAATAAAATATATAGTGTGCCAAAACAGTTGGTGTTGAGAATATTTTAAGCATAATTCAACCTTAAAACAAGTGAGGTTTGTACTCATTTATATATGGTGAATTATTAATCTTATTTCTAGTAGAAACTTCCATTTGTTCCCCTCGTATTAATGTATATATATCTCGTGCGTGAAATTAGACAATGGTCTGATAGTGGGTAAAATAATAGACTCAACAAATAACAAATATCGCTATGATAGACTCTAACGTATAACTCTGATACCGTGTGAAGAAGTAAACTTTAGGCTTATTAGAACTCTACAAAATTGACTTGTAAGGTGAAATTTACATCCCCTTACTATAAACTTGTCTCATTTACCTACTGTTGATGTGAAATCTTTAACACACACTCCTCACATTGAGGTAGTGTGGGGACTGAATATTAATGAATGATCCAATAGTGATCTGACAACAAATAGTACGATAGATCCAACAAACAACAAATATTTCGATAGTAGGTGACACAGTAGACCGAACAAACAACAAATTTTTCTATGATAACTCATAATAATAATATCATGCAAAAACTAAACTTTAAGCCTAATTAGAAAATCTAAATGAGAATTTATAGTATAAATGAGAGAATTGAACAATCTATTGAAAATTGCACCACTTCTTTAAAGTGAAAAGAAAATTGCACCACTTCTTTTTCTTCTAGACTCAGCCCTCAGTATCTGTCTTATATGGTTTCTCAGTGGCATGATTACAGTGGACATTTCTGTCGCCAAAGTAGGCAGTGACCGATAAAAAATGTAGTTATTTTTCCAATTTATGAGGTATTCCACATGAAGCACTTCACTGTTGAATTTTTTTAACTTCATCTGGGAGTGTTGTTTTTAGGTGCAACACTTGTCTCTATTGATTTTGGACTCTAGCAGGTATAAGAGAGAAAGTTGGAGGGTTAGAGAATAGGGGAAAATAGGTGTTGAAATTAACATGTTACTATTATTATTATTTTTTTTTTTTGTGTGCTGATAAAAAAAATTATTTGTTTTTTTGTTTGTACGCGGTTTGTTTAGTTGTGGTAAAAACTTAGGTTTGGTTACTAGGAGGACAGAGGAAGAAGACAGTGACAGGGTGAAGAAAAGTTACTGAAGCAGGAACGTTGATTTTATGGTGTTATTTTATTAACCTGTTTTTGGTTACCCACTTTTATTTAGAATGATTAAACAAAGTACAGTGTTTCTGCCGACGCAGTGAAAGAGCAGTGAGGTTTTTGAGGTTTGAGAGGAATGAGGTGAGTGTAGCATGACACGTGTGCTATCTATTGCCTCTGTTTGGTCCCCTTTCTCTATATGAACACGTGTGCCCCCCTATGCCATTATGCAAGCTACCTCTACTCCCTCATAAATATTCTTTCTTTTTTTTCTTTATTCTAATTTTTTTTATTGATAAAAATTAATTGTTAGTATTTAATTGTTGAGTTAGTTGAATATAAAATCTGTTTTATTGTTATTTTTTAAATATTATTATGCATCGTTATAAATCTTACAACTCATATATATTAATATTTTAAAATAGGTTAAATATATTTTTGTCTTTTAATCATCAGTAAAAATTGAAATTAGTCTTTTTTCGAAATAATTTTAAATTAGTTTAGTATTTCATATATAGAAATACGTAAATTTAGTCATTTAGATCAATTTTTTTACAAATTTATTTGACGTTTTAAACGTGTTTTTCAGCTAATATTGAAACAGAATTGTGTCAGATGATATAGACAAACTCAAATACAATCATGAAACATATTTGAAACATCAAATAAACTTAATAAAATTTAGTTAAAATAATTAAATCCATATTTTTCTAAAATTGAAAGAGTAAATTGATCCAAAATTTTCAAAAGTAACTGATTTTAATTTTTACTGAAAGTTAAGAAATAAAAAATATATTTAATTTTTTAAAATTCATCGTTCATCATTATATATATATATATATATATATATATATATATATGAAAATATAGTAATAAAATAAATACAAAAGTGGGTCCTCTTTTCTTTATTCCCTTAAACTATATTTTATAATTAGTTTTAAAGAAAGGAATTATTAAAGTGTTTTTTTAATCGTTTCAACTTCCTTTATACCTATGTTTTCTTTTTCTTTTCTTTTCATAGCTGAAGCAACACTACTTTTTAATTATTATATACACAAACCCTATACGTTTTTCATCTCCCAACAACAACACACGCAAATGAGGAATCCAAAGAAAGAGGCAAGGTTTTCAATGTGGATTGTCTGGCTGCACTAGGAAACTTTGTCCCATAACATATATTTGATTCTTTTAATAATTAATGTCCCAAAACATATTGTATAAGATTTTGCAATGAATTACATGGACATGAATACCCTTGTTCTTGGAATTGAAGAATCAAATTTAGAGTGCCTAAACAAAATTGCTCAAACCAATAAACCAACATCATATCAAAATCTTGTTCTTCTGGCAATTTATCATTTGTATTTGTTCTGGGACCATTTATTAAGAAAATGGTTTCTCTTGTCCCTGTCACAGTTTATTCAAAAAATAATTTGTGTATTTGGTGGAGAAAAAGAAAAGTCTTAAAAATGGATAATAGAGTTGGAAAATTAATTTTATATTCATAGCCCATAATATGCTCTTCTCCTGTGTGTGTTTGTTAGACCTAATCCCAAACCCTAATCACAAAGTCTGATATAATAATATCATCTTATTATTGTTTTGTAAGCATAGATATTTGACCTAGTCATACCGTCAACAGTTATTAATGAAATAAAAGCAAAATATTTAGACATTTATTTAGAAATATTAAGAATTTAATTTCACCCCTTTTACGTCAATAAGTGAATTTGGTTATAAATTTATGGGTTAAATATGTTTTTGGTTCCTGAATTTTGAAATTAGCTCTCCTTCAAAACTTTATACTAGTTTAGTCTTTCGAAATATATGAATTTAGTCTTTTTTATCAAAATTTATAAAGTTTATTTGACATTTTAAACACATTTTATGATAATATTTGAGTTAACATTACAGTGAAAATGTGTCAAATGGTATAAATAATTCAAATATTATCATGAAAAACGCTTGAAACGTGATAAACTTAACAAAATTTGGTTAAAAAAAACTAAATTCACATAGTTTTAAAGATGAAAGACTAAATTGATCGAAAGTTTTGAGGAGGGACTAATTTCAAATTTCACTGAAACTTGAGGGACCAAAAACATATTTAACCCTAAATTTATAGATTAAACAAATGTGCAAATGATAGATATTTTATAAAGAAAAGATAATTTTTAAAATCTCTAGGTAATTAGTTGTTGTTTCTAATTTGATAATTAATCTCTTGATTAAATTAGTGAAAATGTATTTAATACAAGAAATTGAAATAAAAATTATGTCTTTTGGTAAAGGTTCGTTTTCAATCTGAACATATTGAGAAGAAGAAAAATTAAAAGGTTAGATACGTATAATACAGGTACATATATATATAACTTGTGTTGACTCCTAAGTAACACCAAGATCTTAAATTAGTTGCCAGCTCAATTGAAACTATGCTTAGTTTAGGTTAAGTTGAATTGAAGTACTTGCTGGTTAGATGCAATTAGATAAATAAATAGCACTTTTATTTTTGACAAATTAATCAATGCTTACACTGTTAATTAATTGATTTCAAATTATGTCAAATGTATCGTTTGAATTTTTTTTATTACAAAAGTCAACAAATCATATGCTACACAATCATGACCTATATAATTATGACCAAATATTGGTGTGAACATTTTCATTACACGCTAATTAAATTCATTAGTTAAGTCCATTTTTCTCTGAGTACCATCGCATAATATTAAATTTATATAAAAAATGGATTTAGCTTGTCTTCGAAGCAAGTAAGTTTACTATTCTTCATTTAATATTTGCATGACAATAATTTTGTTGGTTTTAATTTTTTTTTACATATAGTTTAAATCAATGTTATCAAACTATATCCTCGTCCTTTACCCGAGAGATCAAAATTAATGATTAGTCCCATTTTTTAAAGTATGAAACATTTGTAGTATGACAAACTAAGTTTATTTTAAGAAATTTTAAATTTAATTAAACCTTTTCAAAGCACATACTTGAAAACCCTAAAATAATCACGAGAGAAATAGATTTATCGAAACAAGATTAAACATAAACACGGTTTTTGATAGTATAATCAAGTCAAATTGATAATTTTATTTGCCAAACGTGTGGCTATCTTAATATTAAATTAATTTACTCTGAGACACTAAAAGTATATAAACTTAAGAATAATATATTCATATACGAGAATTAAAACTAAGTTAAACTAGTACATTTATGGTTCTATAAACCATCACGAAATACTATAATTCTGAAAGACTTTCCAACCAAGAAAAATGAAATAAATTTATAACACTTCCATGTTCCATCCCAAACACCACTATATAAATGTCTTATTATCTGAGTACAGCTAGGTTCATGTCTCTTTGTGCGTACTCTGGAGAATTATTTAACCATTTTTTTTCGTATAAAGATAAGGTGATGTGATTGATAATGAAATCCATTAAGCATAATTTTAGTTTAGCCAAAACTAATTAATTACAAATTATTTTTATCAAGCTTTTAAAAGTATTATATTATATATCTAATGTATCTAAGACCATTTGAAAAATAATGTCGCTTCAATCCATTGGAACATTCGATAGGAATTGGTCTGTTTTTTGTTCATCGGGTCCTTCAATTTAGGATTAAAAAAATAATCATATGTACATTTTTTTTTCTCTGGGGTTTCCCTAGACACATGTTATATATTAAATAGCTTTCCCCTTCTGAAAGGTGATGGTGATTAAGTAACAACGTGTCTCACCCGTTTAATATTAGAAATTGATGTTAAATAATGTTACACAAATGGTAGTATCATACAACTCATATTAACTTCATACTCACTAAAAAAAGTGTAGAGTTTTTTTTAATATAAAATATTTTTAGCTTAAATATGTTTTTTTCCTTTAACTTTCGGTGAGTTTTAGAATTAGTACATCTCGAAACTTTAAACCAATTTAATCTTTATCTTTCGAAATATGTGAATTTAGTTATTTTAATCAATTTTTGTTAAATTTATTTTAAGCGTGTTTTATAACATTAAAGTAAAAATGTGTCAAATAATATAAATAATTCAAATATAATCATAAAATACGTACGAAACATCAAGAAATATTAAATAAACATAATAAAATTTGATTAAAAAGACTAAATATACGTATTTTAAAAGATAAATAACTAAACTAATCTAAAATTTTAAAATAGACTAATTCTAAAATTTAATTAAGATACACAAATATATTTAATCGAATATTTTTTTTAATTGATACACAGATGCTATGTGGGTGATATTAGTAAAAAATAAGAAAAAGAAAATAACGTGTTACGTTCGTTGGTCGAATTTTCTAAGTCCACGTTGTTGTCATGTCAAGAAGTGGCGACACTAACGCATTTAGAAAGCAGCCAACTCATACGTCTACGTACCGAACGCGTGAGCTGTACAAACTAAAATGCCAGTCAGTGACTCACTGACGGTGGTCCAAACAAAAACTCCCTCTAACCCTATTCTCTTCTTCTTCTTTTTCTTCTTCTCTCTCACCGTAATTAATAATCCCACTATTAATTATTAATTAATTAAACAAAAAACCGATAATAATAATAACAAACACTCCCATTATTCGGATACAGCTCATCCCACCATACGCCTCCTTCTGCCGCAAGCTTTCTATTCTCGCTATTTCCACGCTCTCCCGAGGTTAATCTCGTAATTCCACCACAAAATAATATTATTATTTTTTATACTTTTTTACAAAAAAGGGGAGTATATTAATTAATATTTATTATTAGTTATTGAATACGAAGAGAACGCAGACACAGAGAGAGAAAGAGGGGTGAAAAAGGTGATGGTTTTTGGAGCTTCTGCAACGTCTTGCTTTTTAAGAGCCACCTAATTCCGAATATCTCAGCCCAACCAGCCACCACCATTGCCTCCGCCACTACCACCACCGCCACCTCCACCTCCGCCGTCACTCCTTTTGTTGTAAAATCTCAATCCCTATATTTCACCATTCTCTCATTGCAGCAGCGTTAGCTAGCTACTCGCATTTTTCCATTTTTTCCGGTAAGTCGATTTTGCCCTCGCCGGTGTTTCTTCTTCGAGTGAATCATCCAATGCTGTTGTTTACTTCCTACTTTTTTTTTGAGTTGTTTTTGTTTTTCTTACAGAAGTTTGTGCGCTGTGATAATTTCTACTGTAATAAACCTCTGTTGCTGTGTGTGTCTGTTCGAGTGCGTTTTTTTTATTACTCGCCATTGCGGCGATTTTTCTTGACTTTTCAATTTTTGTCGGTGGCTCGAGTTTGTGCTCGGAGCGCTTCCAGTTCAACTTTAGCTCAGTGTTACATCTTCCTTGTTGCTAAATTAGAAAGAACGAAGTTGCAGAGAGTCCAATTCCGCCATTCATTTCCGAAGATTTGGTTCAATTTTTTCCTCAGATTTATTGTTTCCGTTTTCAGAAAATCTTGACTAATTTGGATCTAATTTCGAGTTTGTAATTTGGATTTGAATTAATTGGTATTAAATTGTTTCAGTTTAATCTGAAGTTTGAGTTCAAGTTGCTTTAAATATTCCAGAGAAGAGTTTTAATAGTGTTGTGGCTGGTAGTTGTGTTTGAGGATGCTTTGGTTTACCAAAGGACTAAGGTTCTTTTTCTTTCTGTTTTTAAAAAAATTCTGAAGAGGAAATGCATTTTTGTTCGAGTGTTCGGTTCTGTGATATCCTGGAACGAGAATATGTGAAGTGCTTTGGTTAGATCTTGGAGATCGCGGTTAGCATCATTGGCTTATGTTTGCTACTGTGTGAATGAATGCATCAACATCACAAATATAGTGACATGAGTCAATCGGGGACCCAAAATTGGTGCCAAATTATGAGCAATCTACAATTTGGCCTTGCCCTGTTGCACTGTTCGCTTTTGGTGTTGTGTCCTGTGTGCTTTCTATGGCCACCGACACTACCGACGAGTGCATATACCATATATACTTTATGTAGGCTTGAAAATGGAAGCCACTTGTGTGATGGTATCGTGGTGGCTTTTTGTGAAACGGTGGGATGATTGAGTATTCGGTTTGAGTTACTGTTTGGTGTGTAATAATACAGTGTGTGGGAAATTAGCAGTAGTACCCATTGGTTAAAAAACGGAAAAGGAAAGTAAAAGAAAAAAAAAAAACTTGCTGTAGGTTTTAATTTCCACTGTTTTCGATTATAAGGTGTCCGTACTTTTCAATGGACCGACGCTGGCCATGGAAGAAAAAATCGTCGGACAAGGCTGTGATGGAGAAAGCAGCTGCAGAATTGGACTCTGCCGCGGGTGCTGCCAATCAGGTATGTATTTATTGTCGGTTCTCTAGAGCAAAGAACTAGTAGTTTCTAATATTTCTGATCGAGGAAATTATCCTGTATGTTTTTTTCTTACCTTCTTGACTCACACGTGATGATTTTAGTTTTAACGAGTGGAAAATGTCCAAATTGGTCCCCCACCCCAAAATAGGGGACAATTTGATCCCTGTAAAAAATGAAATTCTATTTAGTCCTTCAAGATTTCAAACATGGGATGCTTTAGTCCTTTTGCCCATTTGAGTTAACTTTTACTAGGACAATTTGAGTCTTTGATTATTTTGTCAAGGACTAAGTTAGTACAGGATTAACTTCTTTAAGGACTAACCATATGCTTACAAGGGAGAGAAAATGACCGAAGAACTAATGTGCCCCACTTTTGTTATCATTCTTGAAGGACTATATGATTATTTTTTTTTTGGAAGGGGCTAAATTTTCTACTGTAGTTTTTTCAAAGGCTGAATTTGGACATTTACTCATTTAGCCATTACATTTGTCTTTAATTTGTTTCAAACTTACGTATGATATTTGTTTTTGGGTAAACAAGAAGCCGAGCTACGTCCAAATCTCAGTAGAGTCATATTCTCATCTGACTGGTTTGGAGGATCAAGTGAAGGCATACGAAGAAAAAGTTCAGACACTGGAGGATGATATTAAGGAATTAAATGAAAAACTGTCTGCAGCTAATTCGGAGATAAATACAAAGGAAACCCTTGTAAAACAGCATGCTAAAGTAGCAGAAGAGGCTGTCTCAGGTATACTTCTTCAATGGTTCCTATTTAAAAATATTCAAAAGCCTTATTATGTAGTGCACCTTTTTTTTTTTTCTTGGAATTAATATTCGTTGAAACCCTTCAGGCTGGGAAAAGGCAGAAGCAGAAGCTCTAGCTTTGAAGAACCATCTGGAGTCTGTCACTCTTGCAAAACTCACTGCTGAGGATCAGGCGTCACAGTTAGATGGTGCGCTTAAAGAATGTATGCGACAGATAAGAAACCTAAAGGAAGAACATGAACAGAAATTACAGGAAGTTGCTCTCACAAAAACCAAGCAATTGGACAAGATTAAGGGTGAGCTTGAGGCTAAGATAGCAAGCTTTGAACAGGAACTCCTCAGGTCTGCTTCCGACAATGCGGCTCTGTCAAGGTCCTTGCAAGAGCGATCTAACATGATAATCAATTTAAGGGAAGAAAAAGCTCACGCTGAGGCTGAAATTGAGCTTCTTAAAGGCAACATTGAATCATGTGAAAGAGAAATCAATTCACTCAAATATGAGGTTCATGTTATTGCCAAAGAGCTTGAGATTCGCAATGAAGAAAAGAATATGAGTATGAGGTCTGCAGAAGCTGCTAACAAGCAGCACATGGAGGGTGTTAAAAAAATTGCTAAATTGGAAGCAGAGTGCCAAAGATTACGCGGTCTTGTGCGGAAGAAGTTACCTGGTCCAGCTGCACTTGCACAAATGAAGCTAGAAGTCGAAAGTCTTGGTCGAGAATACGGAGAAACTCGATTAAGGAAGTCTCCTGTCAAACCCCCTAGTTCTCACATGTCTCCTATGCCTGGGTTCTCCCTAGATAATGCTCAGAAATTCCACAAAGATAATGAATTTCTTACCGAGCGTTTGCTGGCAATGGAAGAAGAAACAAAGATGCTGAAAGAAGCTTTGGCAAAACGTAATAGTGAACTGCAGGCTTCAAGGAGTATGTTTGCGAAAACTTTGAGCAAACTTCAAAGTTTGGAAGCACAGGTTCAGACAAGTAATCAGCAGAAGGGATCTCCTAAATCCATCATAAATGAAAGCATTTACAGTCAAAATGCAAGCAATGCACCAAGCTTCATCTCCATGTCTGAAGATGGAAATGATGATGTGGGAAGTTGTGCCGAGTCTTGGTCTACAGCAATTATGTCTGATCTATCCCAATTTCCTAAAGGAAAGAATACCGAGGAATTGAGCATATCTGATACCACTAAGAAGTTGGAACTAATGGATGACTTTCTGGAGGTGGAGAAACTGGCTCGATTATCAAATGACTGCGGTGAAGTTTCAGGCACTTCAAACAATATAGCAAACGAAGCTGTGACTGATGAAATATCAGAAGTCAGCACTGGGAAAGATGTTCCCTCTGACTCCCAAGAGAATAGTGATCCAAATCCACTGCCAAGTGAGGTGTCTTCTGCTGAGGAGTTATCAGCACCTGATCCCCAATCTGATGTTCCTAGCTTGTCGCTAGCAGAGCTTCAATCAAGAATATTATCAGTTTTTGAGTCCATGGCTAAGGATGCTGATATGGAGAAGATATTGAAGGATATTAAACACATTCTTGAAGATGCATATGGCGATTCAGTCCAGGACTCTGTATCTGCCGTTCCCCATGATGTCACGCCTTCTGATATTACGTGTGATAAGCAGGGTAACGCTGAAGATGTTGCCTTAAATGCGGAGAAAGAAGTTATTTCATCCCAGCAACCTCCAGAATATGTGCAGATAACGACGGATCTAGAAGCCGCAATGTCTCAAATTCATGACTTTGTATTGCTCCTCGCCAAAGAAGCAATGGCAGCACATGATATATCTTCTGATGGAGATGGAATAAGCCAAAAGATGCAAGAGTTCTCTGTCACTTTTAATAAAGTTACCTCCAATGAAGAAAATTTGCCACAGTTTGTTCTGGACCTGTCTAGTGTTCTAACCAAAGCAAGTGACTTCAGATTTAATATACTTGGTTACAAGGGTACGGAAGCCGAAACCAACAGTCCTGATTGCATAGATAAGATTGCTCTGCCAGAAAATAAGTTAGTTCAAGACGATTCATCAGGGGAGAGATATCAAAATGGTCATTCCCATATTCTTAATCCCTGTTCTGATCCTGAAATTCCTGATGATGGAAATTTGGCCTCAGGCTATGAATCAAATGCCACGACACAGAAGTTCTCAATGGAGGAGTTTGAAGAATTGAGGTTAGAGAAAGAGAAGGCTGTTGCAGATCTATCAAAATGTGCTGAAAATCTTGAACAGACAAAGTCTCGGTTACTAGAGACAGAGCAACATCTAGCTGAAGTTAAATCACAGATGGCTTCTGCTCAAAGAGCAAATAGCTTAGCTGAGACACAGCTAAAATGTATGACAGAATCGTACAGGTCAATTGAAACACGTGCAAGGGAGTTTGAGACTGAGCTTATTCATCTGCGAATGAAGACATCAGCTCTGGAGAATGAACTGGAAGATGAAAAGAAGGCTCATGAAGCAGCTTTGGCCAAACACAAGGAGCTAGAAGAACAACTACAGAGGTTGGACACTGAAATACTGAAGCTACACATTGACATGTTTTCAAATATTTTATGTGAATGTCACCTGCTGGTTCTAATTCTGATTGCTAATTTTCCATGCTACTTTCTGTCAGGAGTGAGAGCTCAGCTGCTGATAATGACATCAAGACTAAACAGGTAAAGCTGTAATCCCATTCAAATACTTGAAAATACTATTAAGTTGGAGAACCTTTAGATCTAAGTCTTACTTTCACAACTTTTTCTAAGAGATTATTTATAAGAAAAAAATTAAAATGAATTGAACTTTTTTCATAAGCTAAAAATAAGCTTATACGAAGAAGTTTATTTAAACTCAACCCTACTCATAATATGTAACATCAAAATAGGCATCTCAATCTAGGATTCTTGTGATGAGTAAGCAATCTAAGATTGATTTTTTTTCCTTTGTCATAGGAGAGAGACTTGACTGCCGCTGCTGAAAAGCTAGCTGAGTGTCAGGAAACCATATTTCTTCTTGGCAAACAGTTAAAAGCTCTGCATCCTCAAACAGAGCCACTGGGATCTCCTTATTCAAAGATTGAAGGCTTCACGGAGCGTGAACCTGATAGTCCAACTTTGCAAGATCAAGCAGAGATGGACAGTGCTACTTCTACATTTGTGCAAACATTGGGTGGAGATTCCCCTTTACATTTTACCAACAGTTTATATAGTCCATCAGATAACGACTCAATGTTTCCAGGCATATCTTCTGTACAGAATCCAAACCAAAGGCCTACCAAGTCATCCTCATCTTCAGCTTCTTCCACTCCAACGCCAGAGAAAAACACCAGAGGTTTTAGTAGGTTCTTTTCTTCAAAAGGTAAAAACGGTCATTGAGATTGAAGCATGCATGACCGATGGGAATTCCTGATTGAGGGAGCCACAGAACAACATCGGCATTTGGAAAGCATTCAGGTTCAATCTCCTTCATGATTTAACAGAATTGAGTTCTTGGGAGGTTTATCTAGTTAAAACACAACAGAATGCAATGGTTATTGGGTGGTTCTTGTATTTAATGGTTGTACATGGTAAACATATGTTTTTCTTCTTTTCCTTTCCATTGTTTTACTCCCTCTGTTCTGTAATTTAATTAGCAAACATTGACATAGCCTCTGAACTGTTACAGGATATGTTGAATATTGTTGTATTTCAGAAATTTATGCAGCATACCTTCATTCTTTGTCAACAACAATACATTAGTGATTTTTCATGTAATAAATAGAAAACTAAAATAAGTTTTTCTTTCCTCCAATATATCAAAGGCAATGCAGAGATAAATCTGTTCTCAAATTGGTACAGGGAAGACTCTCTGTATTCTATTAATCACTAACGAAAATTAGAAAAAAAAAAATGCTTGAAAATGAGCCTCCAAGAGGATATAAAAATGGCTTTCATAGTGAAAGATTGAAATGGGCCAACCCTACCCCATTTGATTGACCCGAATGGTAAAAATGACTAGTGTGGCCTGACTTGGAAGTTGCTGAATCAGGTTAAATTGGTCCATTTATTTATTTATTTTCTTATATAAATGGGTTGAATCGTTTTAATATGCGAGACTCTGATCAAATTAGCACAAGAATTTCAAATTATTCCAATATTTTTTACATTAGACTTTTCAAATTTCAACCTTATTTCCGACAAAAAAGACAAAAATGAAATTTTAAATATTCCACTGCAGGAGAAGAAAATCATTTGATAAAGTTAATAGAAATCTTTTCCTTTAAACTTAAGTTATCTATCTAACCTTTCTATAGAGAAAATAACTTTTTAGCGAGATAAATATAAGTTATCATTATTTTTAATTACTGGTCAAGTTAGGATGCATAAATTTGAATTATATGAAAATAGATTTGACTTTCAGATAAGAAAAAAAAGCAATGTCTCAGTTTTTAATTATAAACCTAAGTTAAAATTTGTTTTTCTTTCTTTCTACAAGATTTGGTACCTTTTCTATTAATTATTCTTACAGTATGATATAACCAGTAAAATTATAGTTGTCAAACATTTGAGAAAGACAGATATTAATGATTTTTTAAAATATAAATTTTGAATACATCTATTTTTGTTTATTAAATTATTTCTTTAATTAGATGAATTAGGTAAATGGTATTATTCTCATGACACATAAGAAGATAGAGGTAAAACAAAACTATTATGATGTTGTGATTTTCAACCAAATTTGAATTTTAAATAAACGAAGTAATAAAACATTTCATTAAATATAGGCAGATGCATACACATAATTTCTAGGTATAATTACTAATTTGGTATCTCAACTTTTTCGTTAAATTCAATTTGGTATCCAAAACTTTTGGTTTGTTCAATTTAGTACCCAATTTTCTAAAAAGATTCAATTTGGTTCTCTTTGTTAAGTTAGAGTCAATACCGTGTTCGTGTCAAGCCATGAAATTTTTAATTTTTTTAAAATTATTATTTTTTTAAAAAAATATTTTTTTTTCAAAAAATTTTAAAACTGCTAGTTTATCACAGTGTCACGTGAAATCTTACAATCATGACACGTGACAGAGATAATAGTTGTTTTCAATTTAGTACCCCAAACTAAAAATTTTGTTTAATTTAGTACCCGATTTTTTAAAATAATCCAATTTCGCCCTCTCCGATTTGAGACAAAATTAGTAAATAAGCTTAATTACAATCTATATATACATGTTACAATAACTTTTCTAATATGTACATCAAATCATTTCACCTAAATACTTAAATTATTTTATTTTTTACATTTATAATTTTTTACACTTGTAAAAAATAAAATAATTTGAATATTTAGGTATAGTGATTTGATGTATAAATTCAAAAAAAATTCTTTTAACATATATATATATATATATAAGTTATAATTAAACTTAGTTACTAATTTGGTCTCAAATTGGAAATGACGAAATTGAATCATTTTAAAAAATTGGGTACTAAATTCAACCAAAAATTTAAATTAGAGTACTAAATTGAAAACAAGTATTATCATTGCCATGTGTCATGATTGTAAGTTGCTATGTGGCACGATGATAAACTGACACGTGACAATTTTTAAATTTTTTGAAAAAAAAAAAATATTTAAAAAAAATTTCATGGCTTGACACGTGTCCTGTGCGGACACACGGTGTTAACTCCAACTTAACGGAGATGATCAAATTGAATCTCTTCAAATAATTGGAGTACTAAATTTGAACAAACCAAAAATATGGGTACCAAGTTGAACTTAGCCAAAAACTTGGGGTACCAAATCAATAATTATACCTAATTTCTATTCTAATTGAAAAATAGTACAAAATATTATATATAGCTTACAATACAAAACTAACTTAGGTTTTGCTACTACTTTATTGAATGAGTATTGAAACCTAAACTATCTGTGCATTTCAGAAAGACAAAAGACCTTAAATATCAAAATACCATAGGAGTTACGAAGGGCAGCATCGTCCTTTCGTTCCGTTCTCTACCTCCCAAATTCCCAATATTCCAACCCGCGCGCGAGAGCGCAGTGTAGGAATCAGTGTTTACTTGTTTCGCATATTCGTCTTCCTCTGCGTTTAGATTTGAGAGAGAAGTGAATTGGATAAGAGTTTTTTCGTTTCGGACGAATTGAATCTGAGTTCGTGACGGAAAGATGGGAGTCCCAGCCTTCTACCGGTGGCTGGCCGAGAAGTATCCGATGGTGATTGTGGACGCGATCGAAGAGGAAGCGGTTGTAATCGACGGCATTCAAATCCCGGTCGATGCGAGCAAGGAGAACCCTAACAACATTGAATACGATAACCTCTACCTCGACATGAATGGCATCATTCATCCCTGCTTCCACCCCGAGGATAGGGTAACATTTCTCCTCCTTCTTTAATTTCAATGCGAATTCCTCTCAATAACTTGTTTATTTGTTTGATGTTTTGTTGAATTTCGAGCATGCGAGTTTGACGATGGTTACGAGTTGTGTGTTTCGATGCAGCCTTCTCCGACGTCGTTCGATGAGGTGTTTGAGTGCATGTTTGACTACATTGACAGGCTGTTTGTTATGGTGCGGCCGCGGAAGCTGCTCTACATGGCTATTGGTGTGTGTTTGTTTCTTCGTTTTGATTATTTGTGATTTGTAATTTGTAATTGTGTTGTTTGTGTTGCTGCGGGGCCTATTTGTTATGTTTGGTTTGACTTGTAGATGGTGTTGCGCCGAGGGCGAAAATGAACCAGCAACGGTCTAGGCGGTTTAGGGCTGCGAAAGATGCTGCTGATGCGGTATGTGTTTTGGTCATTTTTAATTTTTGTAATCCTTAGTAAGGTTTTGTGTAGTTTTGGATTCTTTGGGTTTCCTAATAGACTTCATTCTTTCGTGTTTCTTAGAATGTAGCAAGGAAATATTATTTGAACTACAGATTTTACGACTAATAGGGAGAAAGAAAGAGAGAAGTAAAAGGTGTAACTAATGATGGAGAGATAGAAACAAAAAGTGATTGTATGAATAACATATCTCTAGCTAGCAATTGCCGTGGATTCTATATGAACGTACTCTCTTTGCTGTTATTAACAATCAGGTTCAATCAATTGCATACCACATTGGTGGGTAATTGAAAGCTTGAACTTTGCCGTTGTCCGGTTACTCATATTATATATATATATATATATATATATATATATATATATATATATATATATATATATATATATATATATATAGTTCATACTCTGGTCTTCGTCTCAAATATTTAACCATTAATCAACACACTTTTCTTTTTATCACAATTTTGTGGCTTTCTACATGTGCTGGTAAAATATTTCTTGATTTGGGTGGTAGGGTTATTATGATAAAATGTACGTTTTTTGTAGCTGTGTGGGGTGGCTACTGCTAGTGTTTCTTGCATTGATCCCTTTCTTTGAGGTTAATGTTGTTGCTTTCTTATGATACTGATGTTTATGTGAGCGACTTTAATCTGTCAAGAAATGGTGAAATATGATAAGATGTGTAGATATGATTTCTGCTCATGTTTGCCTGTTTTTCTATTTTGTGATAGGCTGCTGAAGAAGCAAGGTTAAGGGAGGAATTTGAGAAGGAGGGCAGAAAACTTTCTCCTAAAGCAGAGTCCCAAACGTTTGATTCAAATGTCATTACACCAGGAACTGAATTTATGGCTGTTTTGTCAATTGCACTTCAGTACTATGTTCATCTTAGGTTGAACAATGACCCTGGTTGGCAAAATATTAAGGTAGAGAGTTCATTTTATATAAACTGTCTGGCTGTGGCAATTGCGTCTCATGATGGGGAATCTTCACTAATGTCATGGTTTATGTTTGTGTCTGCAGGTTATTCTTTCTGATGCAAATGTTCCTGGTGAAGGGGAGCATAAGATTATGTCCTATATCCGCCTGCAGAGAAATCTTAATGGTTTTGATCCAAATACACGACATTGCCTATATGGTTTGGTATGCATCTTATTTCCACATCTTCTTACTCTTCAAAATTCAACTTTGATTTTGTTTATAAAGAAAAGAAAATCTAACTTCTTTTCTACTTTCACTGTATCTTTTTTGCTTGATTTAGCATGATTGTAATTAACAAATTCCTATGATGTGTTTGGATGACAGGATGCCGATTTGATTATGTTGGCATTGGCTACCCATGAAGTTCATTTTTCAATTCTTAGAGAGGTTTGTGTCCTATCGAGTTGTTCTTTGTATCTGAATTGGAGTTTATTAGAGTAGTAAAATAAGTATATGATGCTGACATGAAGAATGTTTGATATAAATTTTATGCAATATTTTTGGCTTCTTTCCATTAGTTGTTGTGAGTGATTGAGAATCATTGGTAAATAATGTGTTATTGCAGGTTGTATTTACTCCTGGACAAGACAAATGCTTCCTCTGTGGTCAGATGGGCCATTTGGCAGCAAACTGCGAAGGAAAGGAAAAAAGAAAGGCAGGAGAGTTTGATGAAAAAGGAGAGGCTGTCGTGGCTAAAAAGCCATACCAGGTCAGGATTTGTGATATGAAATTCCTATCTTATATTGAATACGACACTTTTTGTGTTTAGTCCTTAATTTTACTTCCTTTTTTTTTTGTAGTTCCTGAATATTTGGACTCTAAGAGAATATCTGGAGTATGAGATGAGAATACCTAATCCTCCTTTCGAGTTTGATTTTGAATGCATTGTGGATGATTTTATCTTCATGTGCTTTTTTGTCGGCAATGATTTTCTTCCACATATGCCTACACTAGAGATTCGTGAGGTCCGGTATTCTATTTCTTTTTTTTCTCTACTACTGTATACTTGCTATGAATCAAATTTCAGGACTGCTCTTCTATTTTGTAAGCATTAATTGTGGATTTTTTCTTTGACTTGTAATTGGTATTGGACAAAAAATGGAGCGGTTTTTTTTTTTCTGGTTTGGGTTTTGGTACCTAACTTCAATAATTGGGTCAATTTTGAAAGTGATGGGTTTCTTCTATCTAAATAATGAGGAACTATCTATCTGGAAAGACTAAATTGTTGGGTCGAACAAGGCTGAAATGCTTTGAGGTGAAGCCCGGATAGAGTATCAAAATAATTTTACCTTGCGCTGAATTTTAAGTTAATTTCAAGCATGCGAGTGTTTTTGCAGGATTTTGTAGTTTACTACGAACACTATCTGAAAAGCTCAAGCTTTTACAAGGAGGCAAACAAATGTTATATATTTGGCAAAAAAAAAAAAAACTTTAGAAGTGACTACCATACATTTTGGTATCTCACAGAACCAAAACACTTTTAAGATATATTGTATGGTCTAGGAACACTTTTAAGATATATGTATGGTCTATCTTTTTCAAAAGTAGTAATGGCTTTGAGATAACCTTTTCATATATTCTTTTCGGAAAATCTTTGAGAGTTTATAGTGACCAAAAAAATTCATGACGTATGGTGCTTTGTATTCAGTTTAGGTCAAGTTTGGTATTTGGATTTTAGGTTTAACTTTGAAATGTATTAATGAAACAATGAGTGAGGTATTATCACATCAATATGACCTTTCCTATGGATTTTGTGGTAAAATCATAGAGAATGTTATCTGTTATTCAAACCTCAATTCTATTTGATTTAATTGAGTAAAACAAAAACTGATTGTGAATTATTTTTAAACATTTTGCATAGCTTAAATCATTTTGCATAATTTGTTAGTGAAGATAAATGGATCCGAATTGTCTTGCTGTCTATACTTCAAGAATGGTCTCAATGTTGAGGCGGAAAGAAGTCCCAATCTTTAGCATCCTTTTAAATTTCTTAATTTTTTATGTAGTGTAGTAATTATTTTGTTATTATATTTGCCATGTATTAACTGACGTGAAGTGTTATGTTTATATGCTGATTTTTATTATGTAACTGATCTATTTCTTGGGAATTTCATTTCTTCTACATAGGGTGCAATCAACTTGCTGATAGCAGTATACAAGAAGGAATTTAGGGAATTGGGCGGTTATTTAACCAATGGTAGCACGGTATGTGGTATTAATGGTGGGGATCTGTGTGAATGCTGTGCCACTTTTCATCGACATATTCATTGACATTGTCTTTTTCTTTCCTGCCTCCTTTTAGATAAATTTGAGCAGGGTGGAGCACTTCATTCAGGCTGTTGGATCTTATGAAGATAAAATATTTCAGAAAAGGGCTCGATTGCATCAGGTTTGTTTAGTTGCTTTGCATCTACTCACCCTTTAAGGTTTACATAGAAAGAGTTCATCAATTTGTGCCTATTGGTAGAATGTGTTTGTCACACAATTGAGGAAGTGTGTCTGTTCAAATTTTGTCATAATTGACGGGAACATTTTTTAATAAGTGAGATAATTTTTTTTTACATCTATATAGTTTTCTTCTTATATATAGATATTTGACTGCATGTTTTGAAGTTATTCTTTGCATTTATTTGTCTGCATTCAGCGACAAGTGGAAAGAATAAAGCGTGAGAAGGCACAGGCAAGAAGGGGAGATGACACCGAGCCTCAATTTCAACCAGAGTCTTTAGTTGCAGTTTCACGATTCCATGGTTCTCGTCTTGCTTCAGCTCCAACACCATCACCATTTCAACAATCTGGGCATTATAACTCTCCAGTGTCCTCATCAGTTAAAAAATACCATAAAGAAACCTCTGAGAGGCCCCATAAAGTGGCTAGATTATCTTCAGGAGCCACTCTTGCTGCTGCTATCGTTGAAGCCGAGAGTAGTGTTGAAATAGAAGTATGTTTTCCTGCTTCGGGAGAGGCATTCTTTAGAACTAATATATGGTGGGCTAACCTATTATTGGGTATGAGCCTGGCGAGGAATTAGATGCACTTTGTTATCTTGTCAAATAATTGTTATTCTAAGGTTTTTACAGTGATCTGGTTAGGTCCTCTGTGTCTTGTCTGAGTTTAGTATTCTTTTACCTTTCAGGAAAAAGATAATAAAGATGAATTGAAAACAAAATTGAAGGAGATACTTCGCGAGAAATCTGATGTATTCAACTCAAAAGATGACGAAGAGGACAAGGTAAAAATGTAGAGTTCTTATAGTCTTTTTGTTTTGTATTTTAGTTTTCCTATGCATTTATGTTTGTTCATTGTTGTTTTTTAATAAGTAACAAATATGTGAAAGTTGTCATCCCTGTGGGTATTAGATTAAAAAATTTTGTTTGTTAAAATATTTGTTATGGCATTTTTTATTATTTGTCATGAATCTTTTGATTCACTATATGGTTCAATGCATGTTTTGGAAAATAGATCTTTTGATCCAATGTGGGGCAAATTTCTTTTTGTTGGTAATTTTATTAGTTCTACCATTCTAAAGACTGTAATTTATGTTGAGGAAATTTTGGGAGTTCGTTAGGATATCATAATGTTAATTAGATTGACGTTGAGTAGTTAAATTTCATAACGAAGGAACAAAAAAAATTGGAAGGACTTCTTAAATATTTAAAATTGGAAGTGTTTCTCAGTTTTATCTCCATTATTATATAACCTACTTGACCCTGTATTCACAATATCCTCACTTTTAAGGTTTTTTCAATCAAGTCCTGGACAAACCTTTGTTCAAAACATGAAATAGAACTGAAGAAAATTAACTGACATTTTAACCTTATAATTTCTCAAACTATGGATCTGCATTTATTCTTTATTTCCAAAGGACTTTTGAATTTGAAGTGCATGCCTCAGAATGATCTTTACTAATGTATGCATAGGGAATGGTTGGAGTTCTTGCCATGTGACCAATATAACAAGTTCAAATGGTAACATGGTTGCACTACCCTTCGCTTAGGCCTGTGCTAAACAGGAGCTAGGGAAATTGATTGGATGATAATGCTACATAGAACTGAGTTATGTGCAGAACCTTCTAAATTCTTTTTGAATCTAGGTGATAGCTTGCTATTTTGAGGAGCATGAGAGATGCATCTATAGTAAAGCTTGCAATTATGACTCTTGTGCAACACATGTTTAATTTTTACCTATGAGTATAGCTCATTCTAATATGGTCCTTCTTCTTGTATCACATTCTTAATTTTGTACCCGTATGTAAGGGACCAAATTAAGAATGTGTTGGACGTATATGGACCAAATCAAGGATGTGTAAGAAGGGAGTAATGGTGACAGGAACCAAATTTGCAATGTTTTCCATGTGTATGTACTGATTTAACATGATTTTATGCATACAGACTAAATTGAGAATTTGTTACATAATAGGAACTAAATCATATGTTTAACCTGAAGTTGTTTCACTTCATTTAGCTAATATTGCTGGTTTCGACAGATTAAGTTGGGAGAACCAGGCTGGAAAGAGAGGTATTATGAGGAAAAATTTCATGCTAAAACTCCTGAGGAACTTGAAGCGATACGGAAAGATGTTGTAAGTTAATGAATCAAAATTTTATTAATTTTTATTTTGTTAGGAACCTTTAATTGAAATGAAAAGAAGAGAAGTAAGATTGTTATTGAAAAGGATGAAAAGAACAATGAGAAAACTCTCCTCCAAGGGTTTCCCCTTCACAAGTTCTAATCTCTTATTTATATCTTACTATTTACATCATACTAACCCGTCTTACCAACTAACCCATTAATATTCTAACTATCTCACTCAATTGATTTCCCCTTCTTAAATCCTAATCATACACCCCTCCTTAATTTCCTCAAGATTGGAATTTGAAAACTGGAATTCCACACTGAAATAATACACTTCGTCAAGTTTTCCCTGTTTGCGGGAAGACAACTACACCCATTTTATCTTTTGCTGGGAGAAACCCGCTGCCCTGCATGCAAGATTGGGTTCAGTGGCTCTGGTGAGTTCCAGGGCGAAAGCAAATTCTGAATAATCTGGACCTCTGGGTGTTGCTTAATTTCTCTTCATCCCTGTGACTCATGTCACCAGCGACCCAACCATCCAAGTTTATCAGCGTAAATCTACTTAAGCAATTCAATATAAGAATTGATTGAAAAAGTTTCAAACTAACATGAGAAAAATTTCTCTCAATTTTCTATTCATTCAAAAGAGATCTAGTGTGATGCTTTTATAGCCTATCCCAGAGACAAAGGGAAGCGACTCTTTTTGGTGTGTAGGACTAACACTAAGCCTAAAAACGCGTGGAGTTATGCGTGAAGCTTACTTGGGTGCTAAGTTCAAATTTCAAAAGGAAGTCACATCACACCTGTAGCATGTATACTGGTGCGCCTTTTTGGCCTGGAGAAGAAGGAACATGTTTTAAGCATGCGAATGGCACACCTAATGTAAAAATAGAGGTCCTTGCTTGTCTGCAACCTAACATAGGCATGGAAAAATACTCCTCAGTGATGCTGGGCTCTGCTATGGGCTGATGTCCATGTATTAAAACTTAAATTAGTTGGGGATATTTCTAAGCTTAGGTTAATTTGCATCTCTCTTGGCTTAGGTTACAGAGAGAAGTATAATTTCTACTGGAAACAAATTCTTCCAGCCTATGAAGCTCCAATCATTCCCTAATATCTCCTTCAACCTATTTAATTTTTTATCTTGGCAATCTCATTTTGTAGCTTCCAACAATTGTTCAATCCTATCTTCTCCATTGACTTTGATTGTTCATGGATTGTTGGTTGCCCCATTGGATCTTCATCATAGTCTATCTTTCAAAGATATGGCTACCATAATTATCTTTTCTATCTAAGCTGTTGCATCCCAAAGTATTCTTCTATATAACACTTTCTTGGCCTTTGAAGATCTGGCAGGTCAGAGCTATATTGTGATTCTAGATTTGAAGGGAGAGAGATAAGACTTTCATCGAATAAGATGAAAATAGCAACAACTCTGGAAGGGTTTCCTCTCACAAAAAGCCAATGCTCAATTTAAAATGATAACAAATCTGAATCTCCCATCCTTCTTCCCTATTTGTATCTAGCTAACCCCTCTAACATTCTAACTATCTTAACTACTAAAACCCCCCTCTTATATCCTATCAGATTCATTTGGAGATTTAGGTTTTCTTATTGCTTTCTATTTTTCAGGTCTTGAAGTACACTGAAGGCCTATGTTGGGTGATGCACTATTATTACGAAGGTGTTTGTTCTTGGAACTGGTAAGTTCCTTCTTTTGTTTCTTGCGATTAACTGTATAATCCTGAAATTATGTTGCCTTTCCTTTATCTTTACTTTGTCATCATGGTATTTTTCTTCCTCACCTATCAAATTTGTGATGACCTAGTTTTATGTTGAATGCTTCATTTTAACACTTGTTTGGTTGAACATAAAATTGTGTAAAATGTGATGCTTGCTTATTGTTCCTGGCCTGTTCTTTCACTGCTCTGCTGCAGTTTCTTGATCAAAGCCCTTTAATATTTTTGGTGAATTTGTGTATTAGTGACTAAGGTCCTTCAGGCCCGACTCTTGATATTATGTTAGCAACTGGTTCAGATTGATTACATAATATAATCTTCATTGGAAATTCTTCTGCTCTGACACAGTGCCAGTGTGGTGGCAGAGTCCAGGAAAACAGAAAAAAAGTACACTCTTACTCATTGTAGAGACCATTGCTCTTCCTAAGGATGCCCTCCTACAATTTCTGACACCTCCCCGCCTTTCTTTTTCAGTCTATTATATTAATTTATACCCTAGTTAACTACTGTCAGTCTGGTACATGGTTATGGTACATTGTTCTCCCTACGGATGCCCCCTACAATTTCTGACACCTCCCTCCTTTCTTTTTCAGTCTGTTTATATTAATTTTTACCCTAGTTAACTACTGTCAGTCTGGTACATGGTTATGATATACACCAAGGGAATAAACCATCGTTATTTCTCTATTCCTCCTCACATAAACCTTCTTAATATGGGGTTTATTCTTTTTGATTGACTTTCGTGCTTTTAGCAGAAAAGAAGATGCTAAAATTTTATGGTAATCTAGATATAAATTTACTTTGAAGTGTATTTTTATGGGATTAATATTCGGGGAAGTAAGCTCTTATTTTATTTAATATTTGTTATCTACCTGGTTCTAGGGAACATAGTGGGATAAGATTTTGTTGTTGTACCAACTTGGTTCCCAGTATGGCTGCTCATGTTTTGTTATAATGTTCAGATCCATAAGGTTGCATGGTTTACTATTTAGCATCCTTGTTTCTTCTAAAATGTCATGCACATACATACCTATTTTCTTTCTGCCCCACAGCCATTGTTCTCTCTGCTGTTTTCTGAGTATCTTTGCCCCCCTGTAGCCAGTGCGCTCGCCAAACATTCCATACATTTTTCTCTCAATCGGCTGCCACACTCTGTGTATTGTTTCTTTGTTTCCTGGCAAGCATTGTGATCTCCTTCCATTTTTTTGCTCTTGAACAGCCGCCATGCCCTTTGACATTTTTAGCAAACTTGACACAGATGATACGTATGCTTCAAGTTGAGGGAATGTTAAAGATATCAGTTCCTTATTTACTATGTCAGCTCCAGCAACCAACTGGCTGACATGATTCTCTCAAGGGGTTTTGTGTATTTAACATTTCTTACAGGTTTGTCTCATATGGCACATATGCTCCAATTTGAGAGTGAGTGTTAGGAATATGATTTAAATTTATATTAAATAGGGAGGAGATATGATATGATTCGGTAGGAAAATATCTGACTAATAATTCCCATTATTAAATATTGATTTTGTTTCTTATTGTTGTATTAAGAATACTCGTGTACCCAACACAATTTAGAGCAATCGTTTCCATAAAAATATTTTTTTTTAAAGATCTCTTCTCTCATTTATTGAGTCTCTTTTTGACTTTGTAATTCTCAGTAGATTCCGACCAGTAGGGAAATGTGTTGTTAGCACTCCTCAGACAAAGTCCTTTGTTTGAAAATATTGGAACAAAGGCTGTTTTATACCTTATATACTTTTATCTCGCCATCTATGTTTACAATATTAATCACAAAACAACCTAAATTAACAATTTATAATGTTTGCTGTCCATCACTGGTAAGGCCACAAACATCTATCCTTTGTAGACCTAACTGGGTGGGGAAGCTTGTTCTGTGGGTTACGTTTTTTAGATATACTAGTAAGGAAACACAGCTAGGGCATGAATAAAAATATATATTTACTTCTCTTGCCTGTGAATTTCAAGTTGTTTAGAATCCAGATTGCATCTACAAGAATTCCAAGTCTTATTTTACCAATTTTATTGTGTTATAAAATAGGTTTTATCCATATCACTATGCCCCCTTTGCGTCTGATCTCAAGGACCTTGGTGAACTTGATATTAGTTTTAATCTGGGTACCCCATTCAAACCATTTGACCAGCTTCTAGGGGTCTTTCCTGCTGCAAGGTTTGCTTGCTACCCAACTTACTATTGTTGTTTGCACTCTAAACTCTATTAGTGTAATAACATTGGTACTATGGACATATCTGCAGCTCTCATGCTCTTCCTGAGCCGTATAGGAGACTTATGACAGAACCAAACTCACCTATCATTGATTTTTATCCTGTTGGTATGTCTTTATCAAAGTCTATTAATTTAAGTTTTAGAAGTTCTACTGTGTTATCAGTATTGATCCCTACTTAACATTAATGTTGTCTCAGATTTTGAAGTTGACATGAATGGAAAACGCTTTGCTTGGCAGGTTCGATCCAAATTTATGTTGCCTGCATTTTTTTCTTTACTATTTTCTAGATATGGCTTCATCGCAGTTGATTATATCTTCCTTCCTCTTTACAGGGTATTGCCAAGTTACCTTTTATTGATGAAGGGCGTCTTCTTGCAGAAGTTCAGAAGATTGAAAATTTTTTAACAGTATGTCTTGGTCTTCCTTTGAGCTTAAATGCATGCACATCTGGTTCAATTTGCTGTTCTTAATTCATCTCGCATCGTAAATGTTACTAATTTATAGCTTATGTTTTTTCTACATCCTATCTCTATTGAAAAAATCAAAAGCCAGAGGAAAAGCGACGGAATGCTATAATGTATGACTTGCTCTTTGTGAATTCTTGTCACCCTCTTTCTGCATGCATAAGTACACTGGACAACAAGTGTAAAAACATGTCAAACAGTGAACGGGCTTTGGTGAAGGAAAAAATCAATCCCATAGAAAGGTTGGTGCATAATGCTTTGCCATTTTCTAAGCAAATTAGCTTATGTTATAGTAGTGCATTTGTTGGAACATCATTTATTCTCACGCGTCACAACATGTCTTGGAATTATGATGTAGCAATAATATGAACTTTGAAGTTTTATGGAATATACACATTGAATTTAAACCCTTAAGAAAAAAGTTGAGGCCTTTGTTTTTCAAATGTATGAAATGGTCAAGTTTGTTTACTTCATAAAAATTTAACTTTGAAAAGACATTTTTAATATCCTGCTGGACTATCTTCTGATTTTATTTGGGGATACATGCAGTGGTGGAATGAATGGTTACTTATCTTTATGCGGTGGAGAACCTTGCCCTCCTGTCTTTAGGTCTCCTGTTGCCAGCATGGAAGATATCATGGACAATCAAGTTATGTAAGTCTGTCGATGCTGGGTACTATTCAACAAGAACACATCTTATGGTCTTGGATCTGTATCTCACCGTGATTTATCTATTTTCCTTTTCGTTCCTTTTTGCTCAGATGCGCAATATATAGACTTCCAGATGCTCATAAACACATTACCCGACCACCACAAGGAGTTAAATTTCCTAATAAGGTAATAAATTTAGTAGCAGATCGTTGTCTGTAACCTCTAATTTCCAACTCCCTTTCCCAATTTAGTTTTTAATTTCAAACGTTGCCACATTAAGACCCTGTTCTGTTTAAAGTAGAATATACTTATTTGTGTTTTGTCTACTTATACTGTAATGTTGGTGGAAAAATGAAAGTATATGCTTTGTGTACAGTCTGTTACCATTGGGGATCTAAAACCTGAACCTGTTTTATGGCATGAAGATTCGGGTAGGAGACATCACACTGAAAATGGGAGGTAAGGCTTTCTTTTGAGTTAAATTTATGATTTATTGTTGTATTGCATGCACAGCATATCCAGTCATCTAGTTGGCTGAAACTGAGTGGGGATCTGGTTTTGTATATCAGGAGAAACCACCCTCCAGGGTCTTCTGGTCGGGAGCTTGGAGATGCTGCACACAGACTCGTTGTGAATTCCTTACAGATGAAGGTTGACTCCAATGGCTACCGTCACCCACATAATGGACCTCCTATATCTTATCCTGCACCAATGGGTCATCGACCACCGGTGTCTTCCTATGGTTACGAATCACACCCAGGATACGTTGCAATGCCACCTGTTCCTGCTCCCTCACTCCATGGCAGACCCCACTTGGCACCTTACAATGCTCAGCAGTATGGCTATAATCAACAATACCTACCTCCCCCGGTACCATACAATCCTCATCAGCCATCAAATTCTTACGAAAGAAATGATTATCAACACCCTGGATCACATCATTATGAAAGAAATCAGCATCAGGGTAGTGGGGGTAGGTATAATCAGCATCAATCCTCAGGATATAATCAGAACGCCAGGTTTATCAACAATACGCAAGGTGCATATGGTAGTCACCATCATGATGTTAGTCATCATCACCAAGTTATTCACCACAACCCAAACTTCCAACCATCTAGAACCCATCAGAGTTGGACTCCGCGAAACAATCAGAGTGGAAACAGGGAATATGGTCATCATTCCTCCAATCAATTTTCTTTATTAGATAGAAGAGGAAACAGGAATCCAATGCCACCACCTGGTTACGATCGCCAATAGCCTCATTCGGTAAGTTGTTGTACCATATCTTTTTTTTCTTCTCTCAATTAGTTGAGGTTTCTGACTTGTACCTGCATTTTCTCCTATTATCTCTACCCTAGAACACAGGTTGTAACATTTTCCTTCTTTATAGGCTATTCAATTCAAACATATACTTTTGTTTTCGGCTTGTAACTCTTGTTTCTTGTTTAGTCCAATGCGCCGTATCAGTTAATCCGTTACTTGATTCAATTCATTCTTGTTTCCCATTAATTTCTCTATTATGTTGGCCTGTAAACTTGTTAAGTTCGTATAGTTCTTAGAATTTTTCGTTCTTCTCTTTTTGGGCAATCCAAACAGTTAAACCAAGAAGCATTTAAGACACGAAGAACCGCATCTATTATGTATGGCCAAACACGATTATTTTCAAGGATATTGCTTGCTTTTTAGTAATGTGTTAGACGTGCCCAACACAACTCTTTGGGTGCCAATGAATTAACTTTTTGTTAACATGATCGCGAATTGACTCGTTCAGATTGGGACAAGTTCATAACCATAGTAAAGCAGCATGGGGAATCATGACATAATTGAATTGTGTTGGGTGATTAAGAATGATACAGATAGATTGTCATAAATTTGAGTATCCTAAAAAATTAAATAATAAGAAGGTTTTTGTCAAATATCCTAAAAAAAGCATCTCTTTTTTTGAATTTTCACAAAAACTCAAAGGCCTTTATTGAAATTGAATAATATCAAACCATCTATATTTATTTTTATTATTTCTTTAAAATAGCATATTATTCATTGCTTAAAAATGTTATTAATCTTAGTTTTGCAGTCTTACAATGTCACGTACTTTTAAACACTCCACACAAAAATTTGCTCCGTTTATGGTAAATGTTAAAAGTGCGATAACCTTATTTTAAACAAGTCTAGTATGTTACTTAATATTGCTGAAAATAAGTTTACTTAATATTATTACTTTGATTTTTTTTTTTTCATTTTCTCTCTTTTGAATCATATTTTTTTAAAATAGCACAGTTTGTGTGAAAATGAATATTTATATAAGTAATATACCATCATTTAGTTGAATGTTGTAGCTAATTATATCATAAATGATTAAGAAAATTATATCATAAATGATTAAGAATTTAAGTACGAGTTCAAAGTACCATTTCTATAAAAATAATAAAAATGAGTATGATTTAAGAAGAAAAATTCACAAATATGTAGTTATAGTGTGTTTGGATGATATGAGAGTAATTTATTATTTTATAAATTTTAAATGTTTTGAAGTAAAATAAATTTTTGGATAAGATAATTAAAAGCAAATTAAAATTAAAAAAAACATTTTAAATAACTAAAATAATAAAATTTAAAATAAGTAAAAAAAGGAAATTCAAATTTCACACTTTGTTATTCCCTCTTTATACACACTATATACACAATTTTATTGAAAAAAAAAAATCAAATTATCAAATATTATTTAAATATTTATTTTTGACTAATATCTTGTATTAAGTGGAGATATCATGTTTACACACTTTTGGATTGATGTGAAACAAAGAGGGGAAATTGAAATCAAAGTCTATTACAACACGTGAGCATAAAAAAATGTTATTCTTATTTCTATCTTTTGATGTCTACACATTTTTAGATTGATGTGAAACTAAGTGGGAAATTAAATCAAAATCCATTAACACATATCAACACAAGGAAAAGGCCACACAATTGTAACTTCTAGACAAACTTTTTTGTGGAATATGGACCGATTGCTAATTACATCATCAAGGTAGCTATTAGTATTATCAAATATTGAATCAGCTTTTATATTCTTTTGTCTTTTCTTTTAATTGTTTAACCAGGAGAAACGAAATGAAATGAAAAAAAGGGGTTAAATATATTATTGGTCCCTCAAATTTCAGTGAAATTTGGAATGAGTCTCTCTTTAAAACTTTTGACCAATTTAATCCTTCATCTTTAAAAATGTGTTAATTTAGTAATTTTAACCAAATTTTGTTAAATTTATCTGACATTTCAAACGGTATTTCATGATAGTATTTGAATTGTTTACACCATTTGACACGTTTTCACTTCAATGTTAATTCAAATATTATCATAAAATGCGTTTAAAATGTCAAATAAACTTAACAAAATTTGGTAAGAATGACTAAATTCACACATTTTTTACAATAAATGACTAAATTGGTATAAAATTTCAAAAAAAGACTAATTTTAAAATTCACTGGAAGTTGAGGGACCAAAAACATATTTAAAAAAAAAAAAATCTCTAAAACTAAAAGTGTTTGATTCCCACATATCAAGCCTTTTCATAAAGAGGGGACAAAGCTAGAACATAAAGACACTGGAAAAAAGATGTTTTTTTTATGTTCTTTCTTTTGAATGATTTTCATCAACTTTACCCATTTTCTTAGTTTATAAATTATAATGGTTCAAACACAACTAAGATGGATGAATTGATTGTTAAAATGATTTTTTTTTTTTAAATATTAATATGAAGAATTTCATACAGTGTTTAATGGTCTTTAACAGTGTCAATAAAATAGAATTAAATAAAATATTAAAGAATTATATTTGTTCTATTCTTCTCGAACCTATATTCAATTTAATCCAAACAACTTAATTCTTGGTGAATGTCTAATTACAAGATAATAAATACAATCAATTACCTAACACACCAAATACTTGTGGAAGAATTCTGAATTCAAAATACAAGAAAACTAAAGTAAAAATATCACGTGTAATATATTGATTTACAACTAAAAAACTAGAATCTTGAACATTATTCCTTAATGAATTTTGAGAAAATCAAAGTTGATTTTATCACTTGAAAATATATCACTTTGGCACTTTTTAATATCAGAAAAGAAAAACCTGTATTTTTACTCTTTTTTAGAAAGATTATGTTGTTACAAACTATTATAACCGACTAATATTTAAACATAATTGATTAAATTGTTCATTTCAAAATTCTAAAAATAATTGAGTTAGATAGAAATTGATTATTAACTTAATCAATTATTTGCATAATGATAAGTTCTAAAAACTACTTGAAATAATTGATTATCCCTTCGTTTAATTGATTAAATGTGTAAGAGACTAACTCTAGATTTAAGTAAATTAATTGATTATTTTCGTATATGAATAAATTAAACGAAGCCTAAAGATAACTTTATTATATTTTATTGTAATGGATTATTTTGTTATCAGTTTAAAAACGTATTTCCTAACTTGTCATAGTTGATCATATACTAAATCTAATTAATTATTTTGATTATGAAAAAATTTTATGTTCTTCGAAACACTTTGAGTGTGATAATTCAAATTTTACAAACATTAAACTAACCTAATAACATTTGTAGAAATCTTCAAGTATATTTTGGGTGAGGAAACATCATCAAAAACATAATACTCGTAAAAAAAATATATATGTTATTAAGTTTTTCAATTCATCTAAACTGAATTGCCATGTCAAAATCAAATGAACCAAATGAATGGCTGCGAGTTTGAAAAACATGATACATGGAATATAAAACATTTTAAAATTCATTGTGTAATAATACAAATCTTAAAATCAGAATATGAATAGATATATTCCTACCTAAATATTTGTAGGAAAAATAAAGTAAAACTAGAGCATATACTCTCTTTTTTCTTATTAGTTTATAAAGAAAATATATAGACTAAGTTTAATATGATAAAATCAAAATTATCTATTTTTGTTTCTTATTGCTTCTTAATTTGAATTGAGTGGGATATATTCACGTGTGTCTCTTGATGTGAGAGTGATGACTAATTAGATATTCTATTTTAATTGGATAGCTAAATTTGTTATTTTTTTTTTAAACGACAAACACAATAATTGGTGTATGATTAGTAAAAATCTCAGGCTTTTATCTCTTACGTTTAGTTCACGTTAAATCTTTAATACATCTTTTTATGTTATGTATTTATATATCATGAATGGAATAATAAATTTAACAAACAACCAATTTTGTTAGAATATGTTTTAACAGGATTCAAATATCATGTTTAAAAATGGGTATAATTCTAATTTAACTTTATAAACTTGGTCTTAAAAGATGAAGTTTCAATCACTCATAAAAATAATTTGATTTTATCTTTAGTCAATATAAACTAACACAGTAACGATGAAAAAAAAAATCTCAAATTATTGTGAAAGTAAGAAAAATGTATTGAATTATATGAATATTCTCCTAACCCTTTTAAGAGTTCTTATTCAAGTTTTATAACACTTTCCCTTGTCTATTGTCATTCACTTTGTCCTTTCCTTTTTGTTTCTCACACTTGCCATCTTCTTCATTTGTCCATTGAATAAGTCACCATTACATGTTTTCTTCAATTATTACTCTCCTTAAAATTAATTTCCAAGAAAAAGATGAACGTGACAAAAATGATAAGCATTTATTCATTGACTTTGTTGCATGTAAATAAGTAAAGTTAGTTTGCTAATTAAAAACTATATTATTAAAAGTTCAACCACAATCTCCATAAGAACATACTCCCCCTTAATCTATGAGGATGGTACAAATAATTCACCATTTAAGTATTTTTATAATCTAAATTTAAATTATTTATTTATGTTGAATAGAAAGAAACATCACAAATATAAAATATCTTATGGAAAAAAGAAAGATTAATTTTAAACATTTTGAAATCATATAAAGGATAAGAAAAACTAGACGTGTGAAATGTGTGTCTACTAGTGAGTTAGATTATTGTTTATTATAATATAATTAGATTATGAATTATTTTTATACTTTTACATACCTTCTTATTGGATATACAAATATTTAATTTTACTATATTCAATAAAATGATGTTTTTTTTCTCTTTTTTTGTTGTGAATTAAGTGAGTCTAAATTCTCAATTGAATTTGCAGTGTTACTTTTTTTAGTATATCTTTAAAATATATTGATTTTGATATATTTCAAAAAATTTATTTTAAAATATTAAAATTAGTAATAAGACAGGACAACATAAAAAAAAATCATTAAAAAATCCAAAACCAAACTAAATTGATATCAATCAAACAAATAGCAAATGGATGCAATTAGTTTATTGGAATGATAAAAAATATGCATTATCAGTTTGTATTTGAATTTATTAAATAAAAAATGAAAAAGAAAGAATTTCGTGCTCATAAATGGAAGTGGCTTAAAATAATTGTAAGATAATTCTAACAATGTTTATTTATTTTATCCAGAATTTCGTGCTCATAAATGGCGAATTGGAACCCACTATTCAAAATTTTCTTCATTTCAACGAGTCACCATCGTAACCTTTCTATATCAATCTTTTAATTGAAAGCTCTAGTGCAACAACAACAACCCATTACTAATTCTTGCACATTATTATAATTAATGGGTAAAAATAAAGGTTTATAATTGCAAAGCTAGATTTGTGCTAAAGTCAACAACTAATCCACTAGAATAATATTATAAACATGTGAACCAAATTATACCATCCAATTTTGCTCAAATTATATAATATGTTTTTTTTTTAAATATGTTTTTGTCCCTTAATTTTCATTAAATTTTAGAATTAGTTTATTTAGAAACTTTGGACCAATTTAATCCTTCATCTTTTGAAATAAGTGGATTTAGTCCTTTTAATCAAATTTTGTGAAGTTTATTTGACATTTCAAACCGTTTCATAATAGTATTTGACTTAACATTAAAGCAAAAATATGTCAAACAGTATAAACAACTTAACTACAATTCTGAAATGTATACAAAACATCAAATAAACCTAACAAAATTTGATTAAAAATACTAAATCCACGTATTTCGAGAGATAAAGGACTAAATTGATCCAAAATTTTGAAATAAACTAATTCTAAAATTCAATGAAAGTTAAGGGACAAAAACATATTTTAACTCATGTTTTTTTTAAAAGCATAACAAAATTATTTTATTAAAGAAAAGAAAATTCAAGACTTTAAGGTAAGATATGCTAAAGCAATCAAATACAATCACAAAGAAAAATTAGAAAAAAAGAACTAAAAAATTAATAAAAAAAATCATTATGCTGGTTTTGTGTTTGAAATAGTATAATCCCTTATTTAAATTTAACTCGGATCTTATTTTTATTGTGTCTTTCCAATAAATCTTCTCTAGCAAATTTGAATTTACAACTTTATTTAAAGTATTTAACTACAAAAATCAAATTTGTGAATATTTTGTATCTAATAGTTGTAAATATATTTAATTTGAGTAAAAGAAAAATATATCAAATAACTTGAATTTATAAAAGGTAAATAATTTCAGTAAAACATGTAGGTTATGATGTTTTTTTTTGGACATTCATGTTAACAGAAATTTAAATCTAATTTTAAATGAACACAAAGGCAAAATTTAAACACGGTTTCTGAATTGGGAGAAATAAACACAAACTTGAAATGATAATACTGAAAAAGTGATTTGCAGAAAAGATGAATTAAAAACACCACTTTCGAAAATAACTTCAATTAAAAAAAAAGGTGAGACGTGTGAATGATCGTTGAGAATTTAATAAATAAAAAAGTAAAACAATAAAAACATAAGTTTGTACAAATAATGGAATAAATATAAATAAGGAGAACTAAACTATTACAAAATTAAATATAAACAACTGAAATAAGTAAAACCGAAAGTTGTGAAGAAAGACAAAATCACACTCTTTTTATTAGTTATCGTTTTCTATTTATTAGAAATTTTGTTTGCTCTCATTTTTGTCCCCTTTAAAATTAATTTATATTTTATAGAGATAATTTCCACTTGTCCTTATTTGTATAAAGACATATTTTCCGGAGTCACTATCTTTATATTTAACACAATTTCTATTAAAATTGTTGGAAGTCTCACATCGACTAGAGATAAAATCAATTCACAATATATAAGTGTGTACAATTCTCACCTTACAAACTGGGTTTTATGGGGTTGAGTTAGGCTTAAAACTCACTTCTAACATGGTATCAGATCTAAGTTAGAGTCTATTCTAACGAATTTTTTTGGACATTTTGTTTCACCCACTAATGTTTTTCCCACGCACAATTTTGTGGGGTTGAGTTAGGCTTAAAACACACTTTTAACAAATATTTAAATAATAATTCATTCATAAGTATATACTCATCCTTTTGAATTTTTAATAATTATTTTTTTTATACATTTAATTAAGTTTTATATTCATGATGAATTTGGATACTTTTGCGTTCAATACACCAATATGAATGAAATTTGAAAACTAACATATGCACACAATCTATAAGCAGCGAGAATTAATTAATGAGGGAAATGACAAGTAATTAATTTTCTTGTGTTGATGATAATTAGTTGGTAATTAAGAAAATACAAAATGTGAGACAAATGACTTGATTTGTATTGAGAAATAAATATGAAGGTTCATTCATCTTTGTTTTGGGAAATGTTTATAACTGTTGATCCATCTCCCAACTCAGCTTCGGTGCCACACCACTGTGCTTCGGCACATATTCCTGCTAAAATTATCAAATAAAAAAGGAAAAAAACAATGAAATTTTTTATTACTTTAAGAAAATGGAAAAATAAAAGTAAAATGAAAATTTTGATACCTCAAGCTTGGACATGAGGTCTTGGGCAGTTTGGGCAGAAACAATAATGTGACGGGCAGCTAGTGTAATGAAACCTTCGTCTACAGCATTGTCCATGAATGACAACAACGAGTTGTAGTACCCATCCACGTTCAACAACCCCACCTGCCACCATTTTTTTCCCCTTAATCATTCATTCATTTACACACGATAAAAATATAAAATTAAAATTCGTCTATATTCTAAATTTTGATACATTTTAGATCTTAAACGCATTCTAAATTGACATACATTTGAGTCGTAACATATAATTATTGTAAATAATTCAAACGCTAAATCTGACCCAAATCCATCCGATAACAACGTTAGAAACGACGACCGTATCTCCAAAGTATCATCTGTTATGAAATGTGGAACTCTATCACGATTTTACGATTTTATCCTAAGAATGAGTCTTGAAAGATGAAGAGAAGGAGGAAGAAGTATTTGAACTGCGTTTCATCGTTTAACCTCGATTCCTATATGATATGAGATTTATTGGATATATCAAAACAATTATATTAATTTAATTTTAAGGTTTAAAAATTCAAATATATCAAAGTTTAAAATAAAAGAAAAATTGTAATTTGAAAAAAAAATAATTTAGCCTTATAATCAAAACATCCATTCATAATTCATATGTGTGTGTCACATTTGTAATGGCTTTAAGTCTTTTCCATGTGTGCCCAACTTATGGACTTTGAATAATATATATAAGTTTCTACTGTATATACACTTCATTCCACTAACGAATTTCTAGCACTTCCTTAAATACTAATAATTAATTAAAGAAATTAAGTGATTAGGTTTTGGATGTCTCACGGGTTTATCGTGGATTCCTAGTTGAGCCCAAGTGATAACTTCAAGTAGTTCTTCCAGAGTGCCATATCCACCTAAAATAATTAAAAATAAAAAAAAAATAATTAACCACTTTTTCTAACTTAAACAGTGTTGTTGTTACAGTATAGTATAACGATATCAGATTTTTTATTAAGTTTTTGTCTTGTAATCTGCTAAACATTAAAAATATATTATATAAATATTTTAATAAAAAAATTAATAATAATCGGTATATTATAAAAATACAATAAAAAACAGTAAAAAAAATCTTCAGAGAATCAAATTCTAATTCTAATATAACTATCAGATGAAATAATGCATGAATAGAACCTTCATAAGAGGTGCAGGAATCTCATTAATTGCAGCATACAGTTGACAGTTATGATCCGTTACTGATAAAAAGATATCTTTAGAAATTATTTTCTCTGCGCGGAACACGGACAAAGATATATATTCGGTATTTTTTTTAATTAAAATGATTTTTTAATTAAAGTTCCCAAATCATAATAACTTCAATAATAATGTAGCAAAAGTCTTTTTCATAACTTAGGAGAGAGTTCTCTGTCATGTGCATCAACAGAAACTTTTTGCATTGGTGATTGAAATATATACATATAAAGATTGGTTTGAGATGCTTAAGAAAAAAACACATCCGTTTATTATTTATTTATTATATTGAAGATGTTACATTATCAATTTTTTTTAGGTTTTATATAATAAATATAATTTATGTATTTTTAATTAGTTTGAAAAGAAGAGAAGAGACCTGGGAGAGCAATGAATGCATCAGCTTGTCGAGCCATTTCTGCTTTGCGTTGATGCATTCCTGATACAGCTCTAACTTCTCCAACTGTTTCTCCAGTTATCTATTCAATTTATTTATACTTTCTAATTAATTAATATATATAAATTAATGATAAATTATTTATTGAAAAATAAAATACCTCTCTTGGCATAAGAGTTGTGGGAATGACCCTGCAATTGTTGAAGATGGTGAAATTATAATTAGGTGATACATGAAAAAGAAAGAAAGAGAGATATGAAAAACTATACCCTAACACGTGGCGTCCACCATCAAACACCACTTGTGAGATTAACCCCATCAACCCAATGCTCCCTCCTCCATAAACCAAATCGATGTTCTTCTCCACCTGCATTCATTCATTCAATCTCATTTCTTAATCTCTCATCATCTCATCAATCTAATAACCAATAACCTTAATTCAATCATTTCTCGTTACGAAAAGATTAATGTTAGGACATTATTAAAAATCTAAGTGTGAGTCTAAGTCTCACATTGAGTAAAAATGAGAAAGTTGAACACTATATAAGAGTTTAAGACTCATAAACCCATCGCCTTAAGATTTTGGGTTGCGAGTGATGTCAATGTCTTATGTGGTTGGACTCATGTCTCATTTGTGTTTGTTCTCCTCGGTAAAACCTCCACCGTAGACCTAAGAGTATAAGTACTCAAAATTTCTCTAACATCTCCGTTTTAAGAACAAAACAAAATTGAAGGGTGTTGTACACTCTCATATGATAGATGTTTTTAAGAGAATTTAAGAGTGGAGACAAAGTTGTGTGATTATGAACAAAGATGGTTTAATTTGTGAATTTGAAAAAAAATAACAACATGGTTTTGTCCGAAGAGGTTAATGATTGAGTAGAAGAAGAGAATGAGAATGAGTTGTGTTGCGACATTATTATACGACTTACAAGTTGTTTGCCGAGTTGGACTGCAGCGAGTTGGTAGCTAGGGTTCTTGCCAGGGCTGGTTCCACAGAAGACACAGATACGTGTGAACCTTGACTTCATCTTTATCAGGCTTTCTTCTTCAATTTCCATCTATAACACCAAAACTCAACAATTTGATTTTGCCTTCAATGTATATATAGGATGCAAAGGTGTTTGTTTTTTTTTTTTTTTGTTATATGTTATGTTAACTTGGAGAAGAGAGAAGTGAAGAAGGAAGCAATCTATAATAAGATAATAATAACAATAATATAGAAAAGTGATGTGAATTGAGAATCGAGAATTGTTGTCTTAAATAATGTGAGAGGAATGAGATTCATCTTCTATGATGCCCCCTTCCCTCCCACACCATTATATCACATATCAATGTCTGCAATGCATCATATCTTACATCATTATCTCAATTTATCATCCCAACACTTACTTATTTTTTCAAAAATAATTTTTTAACTACTAAATTTTGACAATTTTTTTTTTTACAAATTTGAGTATTATTTTCTAAGTGGTTTTCTATTTTTTCTTTTTTTCATTCTCAATATTCTAAACCCACTTAAAAGATAACACCTCATGTTATAAGATAAAGTTGTAAAATTTTAGTAGTCAAAATATCATTAATTTTTATTTTTTTTTCTCTTTTAAAATTATAAACATTTCCATTTGTCTTCTCTTAAAGACTATTGTTTCATATGCAGCTAATGTGAGTTTTTATATTGTCTATTCGGTAAAAATTACATAGATGGCTTTTATACTACTTATTATATTAAAAAAGTGAAACTATATATGTCACTTTAGGTTATGGTTTGGTAGCAATTTTATCACTCATAATTCAAGTTTAACTTATTTTTACAAAAGCAACAACTTGTAGTAATGATAATTGTTTTTACTTATGTAATTTGTGTCAAGAATTCAAGGTAATTTAGAAGTTGCACATTAGATAATATATAAATAGAATGGTTCATAAACTCGTTATTTGAAAGGTTTTTTTGTGAAAAGTAATAATTCTCATAATAATATCAGAGTTGATTGTACGGTTCAAACAAATATGATATATGTAAAGTAAATGAATAATCCTAACTAAGGGTTAAAAATTGTGTCTTTATTTTTTATATGAACTTGTTTACGACTCATTAGTATTAAATGTTCTTGTATATCTCTCCTTAGAAGAAAACCTCATAATTTGATGATCTTATAGTATTATTAGTTGATATAAAATCTTGAACAACGTATTTTCAAAAATCATTGTTTGATCTACTGTACTGAAATAATTTCATCAAGGACACTAATTTTAAATACTAAATCATCAAATTACGCAATTATGTGCTTCAAAACTTGTAAAAACTTTAGATGATATGAGAATCTTATTTAATTAATTACCTTTAAGAAGCATCACTGATATAAAAAAAATTCTTTTGTAATAGTGTTACTTCTCAATATACAAATTCCTCAAATATAGAGATATAATAATTTAATATTTTTGAGTAAAGGACTTACTCAAAGAAATAAATTGCATTGATTGTTTTAATAAATGAAGGAAATTACTTCTTTAACTATTTGTTTAGAAATGTCCGCTTATAAGAAAATCATATTTTTAATTTAATTAATTAAGGCTTTCAATCATAAGTGATATCAACAATATTTATTAATTTTAAAATACTCATCATTCATTATTTACTAAGAATTTTATTTGACTATCTCTCGATCATGATAAGCTTCAATTTCCAAGCTATAATATTTTAATATATATATACCTAATGATATATATGATGCGATGCATAAAGGGGGCCCAATAATTTGTTATCATTATACTCAACCTCATTTTATTAACTATATAATACTTATCACCAATTTTGAAAATATTTAATTTGACTATCAACTTTAATTTAAAGATCAATCTCATAATTATTTCCAAGAAAGCATATATCTAATATTAATGCACCCATGATAAATTCCACTTTCCAATATTCATAATGCCACGTGAGAAATAATGGGTGGAACCAAAACAATCATGGAATCCTTGTCCCACACACAAAACACAAAAAAGGTGGATATTCAGCTTCTCAATTCTTTAATTATTTTTTTTTCTTTTGTTGCTTGTTGCTTGGATTTCTAATTTTTTTTTCTTTTCATTTACAAAATTGCATTTGTTTTCTTTTATTAAACATTTACTCCAAAAACACAAACTTTCATATATTAAACTATGCTCAAATCATCCATTATATGAACCCTAATGAATTAATTAATATTGTAAATTGAAAGAAATAATATATAAACATATATTGGAGTTTCTGAGTGCTCTATCTATTATGGCAATATGAATGAGTGAATCTTCCACACTTTAATTTCAGACTTATCCAATTCAGAGCTTTCTCCACAATCTTATCTAATTCAGGTAGGTGGTGGTTGCCTCATGCTTCTTTCTGTTTCTATCATCTCTTTTCTTTTCTTTTTCTTTTTTTTTTCTTTTCTATGTTTCTATGATTTGAAAATTACCAACCCACCTATGAATGTGAATTCATGTTTCTGAATATGTTTGATGTAACAAAATGATATATTGTTATTTCTTTGGAAAACTACTCTTAAAGTGAACTTTAAACTTAAGTCAATCTCATAGTTTGCACATCACTTATATATTATGAAATTGTCTTATCTTTAGTCGATATAAGACTTCCAACACACTACTTCTTGTAAACTAGTGTATCATCTTTGTTAGGATTTAATTTTAGTGTATATATATGATAGATATTGAATTATAAATAAAGTTATCTAACCTTTTATGCTGATTGAAAAATTATTTAATATTTTTTAGCTTTATTAAAAAAGATAGAAATAGTTTTTTTACTAAAATTTGATATAAAGAATACAGTAATTGAAAACAACATCTCAATTAATTGGAACTATATTTAAGAGATATTATTGAATAAAATGGAAGTATGATCTTAGGTTTGAATAATTTTGAATATAAAGAACATGTAGTTGAAGGGAGGGATCAGTTAAAAACTATACACTAAAATTTGTGAGCCACTAAAGTTGTTGAATATTTTGTACAAATAACATGATGCTATTGAAAATTATTAGCACATTATTTGATATATAACTGATAATATAAATATATGAAATAACAGGGTCATATTATTAAACAAATAAAACGCATTTTTTTATCAGCATTTTTTATATTCTAATTTATCGAAACTATAAAGTTTTGTTTCTTAATCATAATTAGTGAGGCTGGTGTTTCCAAAAGGCAATTAAGGACATATTATTATAAAACACAAAACCTCACACGCATTACTTCATAATCCTTCATTATTTGATTACATATATTTAATTCAAGGAAGACTATTGACTGTACAATAGGGTCGGTTTGAACATTGAACTTATAGTTTTTTAATTAATAGGGTTTTTCACCATGAAATACTACTTCAATTAGGTGTATTTGACTGAGCAAGGTTTATTTAATTAACAAGGTTGATAACGTGGTTTCACATAACAAATTATATAATTAGGGTTGAAGTTTTTTTCATGTTTAATTATATATATCCTTTAGAAGGTAGAAGAAGAAACAAAGCTATAAGTCTTTCTTATTTTATATGTTATAGGTTTTATTCATTTATATTTAAGATTAACCATGCATTGTATCACAACAAACTATATCATCATTTTGAAATATTTATTAAGTTGTTTTTGTATAAATTTTGTCATCGTTGTTTTTTTTTTTTTAATTTTATTTTAATGTATGTTTATAATAGTAAACACTTATCGATATGTAAAAAAATTAAAATAAATAAGATGAAATATGATCAGAATTATGTTTTTTTTTTCAAATTTCTTCTATGTCAATTGAAGAGATTTAACAGTTTGATGAAATATTGACAAACTAAAATACGTGATGATAAAATACAATTAAAATTGGGTAATGGGAATCATTAAATAGGATTATAAAGGGACAAAAAAAATAATGTTTTATTTAATAATTAATTATTGTGTAGCATGGCTTTTGTTGAGTCGGTTACGTCCTATCAACTATATATCTACTCCAATGGGTGTGGCTGAAGAAAGAGCCACTTGGCATATTACTAATACACCTATCAACTATATATGCATAAAATAGAGAAGACCTTTGTAGCATGGTGACATGTTTTTGTAAGAGCCAAGAATCATGTTGCAAAAATCAATTCATGAAACTATAGATTATATATATATATATATATATATATATATATATATATATATATATATATATATATATATATATATATATATATTAGTGAATTATTTGAGTGAGCGACAAAAAATCACTAATTTAGAATTTCATGCCATGATGGTGAAAAAAAAGACATAATAATTCAAGGTATTGAGACATGAACGATTGGAAAAACAACAACAAAAGTTTATGTAAAACAACATTATATATCCTATATTTTCGATCTAAGTACAATATAAAAGACATAATAATTCAAGGTATTGAGACATGAACGATTGGAAAAACAACAACAAAAATTTATGTAAAACAACATTATATATCCTATATTTTCGATCTAAGTACAATATATATATATATATATATATATATATATATATATATCATTATTTATATATGTTAAAAATCTTCCATCTATTAGAAATGAAATTAATTTACAATATACAAATGAATACAAATATTATTTTATAAATCAAGTTTTTAAAATTAAATTAAATTTAAAATTAATTTCTTAACATGTATCTAATCAGTACTTTAATGTTGCAAATCCAGATATTTGGAATCCATGATGGGATGTGCATTTTTTTGGGAAACATATCATTACATCATATTAATTAATTAATCAATTTATTAATCATATTTATTAGGCCAAATAAAATGTTTTAGACCCTTTGGATTATTTTTTAGTGATTGTTTTGTTATAGAACCAATAGAGCTTCTTAATTAACTCCCAATGCATTACACTATACTAATAACTAATATTAACACTCCTTATGCATTACACTAATCTGCTTTAACTCTTTAACAAAATATTAACATCTACCTCTTTAAGATGTGATTGTTGTAAACAGGACAAAAACAAATATTAAATGCAAATAAAGGAAAAATTTAAGGAGTACCAATAAAATTTATTCTTTTTTTTAATATTATAATTCAACACATTCATAATCATAATAGACTCTCTTCTTTTCTATTATTTTAATATTTTATAATACATTATTTATTTTAATCGTTACATCATTTACTTTATTATTTTTATTATACAGCAATATATTCCAATAATCATACTAAAAAACTTTTGAAAGTATGATATCTACGTGCTGTTTTCATTTTATTTAAATTTGACTACATGTTTTACAAGGAGAATATTTTTGAAACTAAATTTATGAATATTTTTGAAACTATATATATAAACTGGCTATAAAAATATTTCTATTTTTTATCATTTTAATTTAACAATAACTTCGCATTCAATAAGTAATAACTAATATTTTCATATTTTCAAGTTTTTCAGCTAATGTATTAATAACACAAGAGCATTCATATGATAACGAATATTTATTATTTATTCAATGACTTACTACTAGTATGTTACTCTTTTATAAATAGTTATAATATCCATGTAATTAGGATATAAAATTTCAGAATCGTCTTTTAACACACTTTTTTCTTTCTTTCTTTTTCGACCAAGTAAATGCATAAAACATTTAACGATAACTAAAAATTATATTAAATATTAAAAAAAATATTATGTATATGTATATATATGAAATGGAGGTGAATTTCAAATTTTATTATTTTTATTATTTAAAATATATTTTTGAAGTCATTAGGTTTTGTTTTTTATTTAAAGAATATTTATTTTACTCTAAAAAACTAAAATTCGTTGAATAAGTAAATTATTCTTTTAAATTATTTTATCTAAATACACTAAACGAATCTATGGAAACACTACCTACATAAACATTACTTCGAAAAAATAATGGAAAAGTTAAGGTAATAATAAAAATTAAAACAGTGTATCTTTCGGTCTGCTGAAAAGATCAAATATGTTTTTAATTTTTAACCTCACCAAAATTAGAAATCACTAATTTTTATAAATACCAAATAACTATTTGACGTGACTTCATGTGTAAAGATTTAGTGTCATGTGACACCTAAAAAAAATACAAAAATTCGTAATATAAGTATTATTTATTTATCTTAAAGTAAATATTAAAATTACAAAGTAGTGATTTCAAATTTCAAAAAGAGAAAAAAATTAAAGGACAGTATTTTATGGAGACTAAAACCAAAAAATAATATATTTTAGATGGACTAGAAAATAGGAGTATAAGTGGATTTTACCCAACCCATACATTCACTTAATTTAACAAGATCAATTACATTTTTATAGGTTGAGTTTGGTTGAATTTTATTGAGTAAACTCAATTAAAATTAGACTTAGAAGAACTCATAAAATTCAAAGTCGATAAATCCGACTCAATCCAACTATTTAATAAAAGAATATTATTTTATAGCACCTTTATCATAATTATTATATTTTATCAAATGAAATTTACGTATGTATTATATTTTATTATCATACAATTACTAAGCAATATTATAAAAAATAATTTTAAGGTACTTTTTTAATAAATATATTTTTAAAATACTCCATTTAATGACCTAATTAGTTAAGTTGCTAAATGAAAGAATAAAAAAATGCACCTAATTTAATTAAATTTAATTACGTTAAACAAAAAACAAATAAAACATAATTTAATTAATGATTAAATCTCTCCTAAAAATGACGATTTCAAATTTTATAAGAAGAAAACAGAACAAAAATAATGAAATTGAAAATCTCTGATTTTTTCAAAACTAAAAAAATATGTTTTATTTTTTTGTAAAAACATCAATGTCAGAATATTTAAGCCCAACAATTTCATATTTGTAGATGGGTTCTTGAAGACCTTTTCTTGTTGCACCCTCCATAATTTTTAGATACATCTCCGTGATTTTTAAAATTTTTATTTTACCCTTCCTTTATAAAAGTAAGTTCAAAATTATTTGTTTTTAGAGAAAAATTGAAACAACTTTTCTAAATTTTCTGAAACAAAATTTTCAGAACAGTAGCAGATATTTTGAAATAGGATTTTTAAAACCATTTTTTTAAATAGATAATGATAACAACGATAGAATATTGTAGTAAGAAAATGATATATTCAACCATTTTTTTTAAAATGATATATTGACATTTAAAATTAAATTTTGAATTTTTTTTGTATATCACCCTAGAATTTTGGAGAAGAGGAGATGCTGATGTTTCATTTGAATTAAAGTGTGTGAAGGAACGAACAACTAATGCTATAATAAATTAGAAGTAAACTTAGCAAAAAAAGTTTGGTGAGAATAGTAAAAGCCCGTTCAACAGGTATGTAGCCCAGTTTTAGATGACCCATATCCCGATTGCAAACTTGGGCTTAGGGTTTCAGTTTCAAGCAAATAGAAGGAGGTTATCTTTCTCTTACACTCGCAATCTCTCTGCTTTGTTGCATTCCTTTGCCTTGCTCGCACTGGTAAGAAACCTCTTTCGATACATGATTTCTTCTTCCTCTGGAATTTGTGTTCCCATAACATATGCTAATTGTAGCACTTTTCTATCTGAATTTCCGAATTATCTTCGTAAATATTACAGTTTTGTTGGGTTTAATGCCTTTTTAGTTCATTTCGCAGTTGAAACATTCTATTAATGGATTTGAACCGAATATTTCGTTTTTCTTGTTTTTTAATTTTGAAATTCGTATTGCTGCTGTTGCAATTCATGTTTCGTAATTTTTTCAGAAGAATTAACGTACATAGCAAGCATGGCAGTCACATTCTACGACCTTAGCTCTACCTCTGGGTTGAAGAAGCTTGACGAGTACCTTCTCTCACGCAGTTACATCACAGGGTATGGCTTTTATCCATCTTCATTTGTATTTTTTCTTTTCTAATCTTTCTTATTCATGTATTTTCCCATTAATTAATTTCTCGTGTTCTTAGGTACCAAGCTTCAAAGGATGATCTCACTGTCTATGCAGCTTTGTCAACTGCTCCATCAACTGAGTATGTGAATGTGTCCAGGTGGTACAAACACATTGATGCTCTATTGAGAATCTCGTAAGTTTGATTCCCTTGATTTGAACGCCAATTATATGTGTAATACTTGATATGGATCTGATTATATTTGTATGCCAATTTTTTGTATCCACAGTGGTGTTTCTGGTGAGGGGTCCGGTGTAACCGTTAAGGGATCTCTTGTTGCCGAGCCTGTTGCAACTCCCCCAGCTGCTGATACAAAGGCAAGTTTCTTTCTAGTGATAGATATTTCAACTGTGGTGTTAGTTTCATAGCTTTTTTCTGCATCGTATGGCTTAACTGTGAGTGCAAATTGTTTTTCAGGCTGCTGCAGCAGAGGATGACGATGATGACGATGATGTCGATTTGTTTGGGGAAGAGACAGAGGAAGAAAAGAAGGCAGCTGAGGAACGGGCAGCTGCAGTGAAGGCATCTGGAAAAAAGAAAGAGTGTAAGTTTTAGTTTGGTCATTTACCACTTATCTTTAAACTTTATCCTGCTCCCTCCCATGATTATAGCACTTTGTGTGGGCATTGATTTTTTGCTGATTCCATTTTTCAGCTGGGAAATCATCTGTTCTCATGGATGTGAAACCATGGGACGATGAAACCGACATGAAGAAGCTCGAGGAAGCAGTGAGATCTGTTAGCATGGAAGGGTTGCTTTGGGGTGCATGTATGTCATTTATATATATATATATATATATATATATATATATATATATATATCACATTTTTTTGGCTTTGGTTGTCGTTATTTGTACATGTTTTGAACTTTTTGAACTGTTCTAATTTTGATCCACTTGCTAAAATAGTTGAATGATAAGATTCAATTTTTTTGTATCTGTAAATGTTATTATATATGTTGCTCTCTATCTAGTCTTTGATTTAGAGTAAAGTCGTACTTTGTGCTCCTCTTATGTGATTCTGATATCAATTTTTTTCCTTAGCCAAACTTGTTCCAGTTGGGTACGGCATCAAGAAACTACAGATTATGCTTACTATTGTGGATGACCTAGTTTCTGTTGACAATCTTATTGAGGAATATCTCACAGTTGAGCCCATCAGTGAATATGTCCAGAGTTGTGACATTGTAGCCTTCAATAAAATTTGTACGTATTTTTCAGATGGCCTTTTTCTCCGTAGTAATTCCCATGTGGTATTTGTATTTCGTGATAAGATGCATGTTGTATATGGTTTTACTGCTTGTTCTAATGCTATTTCATAACGTTTGTCACAGAATCGGCAATAGTTGCACTTGGAGGGAGATCATGGCAACCTGAGGAATTGTGATATTTAGAAATTATGTTCTAGGGAAAGCCCTCATGTGAGAATTTTTTTTCTTTAGAAGCCTGTTTGTTACCGATTTTGTTATACATTGTTAAACGTAATTCTGATGTTTTAATGAAAATGGTGTTCATGGATTAATCCAAATATCAGAGTAATAAGAAACGCATTCAACGATCAAAACAAGAAGCCAAAACGATCAAGTAAAATGCATTATAATTTGTATTACAAACATTCTAATTCTTTGAACTTTCCCTATCTAAATCTCCGCTGGCTTGCATCAGAATTTAGAGAGGGACATTTAACATCACTAAATGAAAACCCACTTCTCCTTATGTTAAACAGAGAGCATCCATATATGGTAAGAAAATATGTTTGAATAGATTTTTCAAAAATTTTTCTTTCATATTTTTTTTCAAAAACCAGTTGAAAACTAAAATTGGTTCGCATGAGAATGTGCTCAGAAGATTCGTATTCTTCTACATCCCAGTAAGGAGTCATTTTTTCTAAATCTTGAAGACTTAAAAATGAAACCTACTTTTACAAAATGAAATAGTACATTTTCTCCTTCTGAGTTGCTGTTGTAGTTTTTGTTTTCCAAGATATGATTCATCCTTTTATGTCTAAACCCCAAGAAATGGTTGAAACAACTTCTGGATATCTTTTTAAATTTCGTTTGCTCCCCAAGGTTATTTTGAATCGATTGCATGAAACTGATTACTTAATAATTATAAATTGACAATAGTTTGATGTATTTTAAGATCAAGTCAATTTTTAATCGAAAATGACAGATTAGAGCCAAAGTGGAGTGGTTCTTGGTGTTCGATACATAGTTGTAATATGTTATCTTAGTCAAATTAGACTTAAATACATTATTGAACTGAAAAGGGTTAAAAAAAAAAAATCAACCTTGACAACAGTAAAATTTTAGACATTAAAATTTTAACCAATATTAATTTATCTTTGATTTTAAAAATTTGAGTTACAACACAATATATCACCGAAAACAACGTGTTTATGATTCGAATAATTATCATTGTTTTTTTCATAAATATTTTCATAATTTAAAAATCAAATAATAACAAAAATTGAAAATTTAACATTAGATTGTTGACCATAACAGAAAAAAAAATCCAACTATAACATAAAAGATCAAGCATAATATAAAAAAAAATATAATTTTAAATTTAAATATAAAGTATTAGTTTTAATGTCGTTTTCGTCGATTTGAAATTAAAAAGACTACATTACTCTGTTTCTAAAAACAAGTCAAACTTAATTGAAAACTTAAGAAAAAAAATAATTAATCTGATATTGAAATAAGGCGATTTAGATTATTAATAACAATCCGAGAGCAGAAAAAACATTTAAAACGCTCATTCTCTTCTAAATCCCAAATCCTAATATTTTTCTTTCTTTTTTTTTCTATTTTTTTTTTCTCTTAGCACTATTTATTTTTCCCGACACCTCTCGCCAACAACGTAACGGTTCTCGGTGGCCGTTCCCGGCGCAGTCGCTTATCTCCTCCATCCTCCGCCGTCAGATTTACCTCTACTCCTCTCCGTTCGAATTCACACTGTCCTTTTCTTTTTTTCTCCTTCTCTTTCTCCACCGCAACACACTCAACTCTAGGTATTTCTTTTTCATTTTCATTTCAAATGTTAGTTTTATTGTTGATTTGCGACGTGTGAAACGAATCTGATTAAATTAAAGGCTTTAACTGCATTAGACGGTTCTGTTACCTGTGCTGGTTTTGTGGAGTTTGATCATCGACGCTGATCTTTAATTTACTTCGCATTGCTTCGACCTAGTTCTTTGATTCACCGGCTTTCGCCTCTACATTTTTTTGTGCATTCCACAGTTGTGTATTGAGATGACTAATGAACACTATCTACGTTCAGCGACTCAAAATTATTGTCGTTGTAAGAGCAGAGTCCTTGCTATTGTTTAAGTTTGGAAAGAAAACCAAAAGGAATTGTGATTTTTTGAAGGTGATTAGGCTATAGGAATTAGGGATAGTCTATTGGATATTGTCATGTTGCAGTTTTTATCAGTGTGTAATTGGAGGATTTTTCGCTTTGAATTGTAGTGTTTTGAAATACAAGAATTATTATGGCAATGCGATCGTTGTTATTCAGTTTCATTTGCTTTAATGTTATTATGTTATGCTGTTTGGAGTGACATTTTTTCTTCAATGCCTTTTATTGTCGTGATGGATAATGTGACACTTTTGAAAAAATTAAATTGTTGATATGCGACTTTGTTTTGGGTAATAAGTTTAAGCTTCAAACTCAGGGGGCCCTTTTACTTTTTCTTAAATTTTAGTGGGATCACTACAGGAGGGGCTTTTCTGAGGATGTTATTGAGTAAATTATTGAATTATAATCATTTGTGCAGGTGTGGATGGAACTTGAAGCCAGCAATCAGCCCAAGCAAGAGCGATCAAGGACAAGATGGACAACATCCCTTGACAAGATATTTGCAGACTTGGTTGTCAAGCAGATTCAACTGGGAAACAGACCAAACAATGTTTTTGACAAGAAAACATGGAATCATATTCGTGATGAGTTTAATAGGCAAACAGACCTTAGTTTCAACAACAATCAATTGAGGAAACATCTAGATGTTCTTCGAACCCGCTTCTACAATTTGAAATCCGCTTATGATCAGAATAATGATTTTGTAATGGATGATTCCTGTTGCATTGGTTTTGAGCAGTGGGATGATATAGGGGTAAGTTCCTTTCATTGTAGCGATATTTTCCTTTCTTTATTCGTAACCTGAATAGTGCTATTTTTTGTATGCAGGCACAGCCTAGGCACGAAACAGTTAAAGGGAAAGATTGTCCAATATATGAGCAACTATGCACAATCTTCATAGATTCTGCAGCTGATGGGAAATACGCCCAGTCTAGTCATTACGAAGAGCTGGACAAATCTTTTGGAACTGAAGCATCTGGCTTTACACCATGTCCAGAAGCTAAGGTCTCACATTATGAAAACCCATCAACATCTAAATCTATTCCTGGGAATATCTCAACTTCTGAGAAGATGACCAAGAATTCTCTAGATAGGAAACGGAAACGGTCGTACGAGACACAAACAACTAGTCTGGATCAAGACACCTGCAATGCTATGGCAGAAGCCTTGTTAGATATGGTTGCTGTTTCAAGGTTAAGGGCAGTCGTTTCAAGTGTAAGTGATGACAAGTTTTCCATAACAAACTGCATTAAGGCTCTAGATGAGATAGAAGGTATTGATCAACAGCTCTACTTTTCTGCCCTGGATCTCTTTGAGAACCCTAGCTTAAGGGAGACATTCATTTCTCTAAAAAGTGTCAAGATAAGGTTGACATGGTTACAGGGAAAGTGCAGTAGAAGTCCCTTCCATTAGAAAATCCAAATCATCAGAATAGATTTCAATTTCATAGTCACAACACAATGCTCAGTCGATTATACCCTCCTTTTTGTTTGACTGTAAGTAATGCCATTCCTAGTTTCAACTTTTACAACCTGCCGTAGTTGTTTATACAACGTGCTTTTTCAACTGGATTTATAGTTACTTTTTCGAATATGACTTTTGTGAACCTGCTAATCCTATTGACTGAATGTAAACTATTTATGTTGAAAATGCTCAAATACCATTCTTCTTAATGGATGGATGTTGTTATAGTGTCTTACTCATGTTAGTAGGGTAATTTATGGACCCTTTAGATTTAAGTCATCTAATGCTTTGCTAAGCATGCTCAATTTATTGGTGTGTGAACAAATGTATATTTGGTCAACCTTTTAGAATGACAAGAACATCAAACTTCAATCCACATAGGGCGAAGGTAATTACCATCAGATTTTCTTTTGGAAATGTTTAATTTGATGTTACATGGGCTGTGCCATAATTCAGAAGAGTTCTGTATAATCAATGGCTACCTGATTAAAAATATATAAAATCATTTTCTTATGTTCAATTGTTCATTCAGATCAAAAGCCGAGAAAATGCACCCTTCTGAGCAGGAGTCTACATATAATACTTCTTTATTGCTAAAATTGTCGCATGATATTTTATTTTTCTGTTTTAAATTATTTCAACTTACTATTCCACTTAGTTTTTAGGGTTTAAAAATGTTTAGTTTTTGTAATATATTTTTTTTTCTATTTCCTCAAAGTGTAAATTATTATTTTTAATTTGTTACCAGATATTTCTTAGCTACTTATATGTTGAACCAAAAGTAATGTGATCACATCAAATCTTCAAAAAGAACTTTTAAATTTTTGTGCTATTTGTCTATTCTAAATGCTGGACACTACAATTAGTGATTTGAAATTTTAAAAGAATGAAAGACAAATAATAATATTTTACAGGAATTGAAACCAAATTTCATATATTCTATAACATTAATAACTACAATTCTCATTCTAGAGAGATTAAAATTAGGAACCAGAATAAAAATACATTTATTTCACAAGGCTTTTTAAAACATTTTTAAACCTATTTTCCTTATTATATGTTCATTATTCCAACTCGTGTTTACTCACCCTTTTGAATTGTCAATCTTTTAAATTTATCTTTTGTATTTATCATTTAAAAAATCAATTGTGCAAATATAACACTCTTCTATAAAATAAAAAATTAGCGTTTTATATATACAATATTCACTTAATTTCCATTTAATATTTTTTGTGCTTAATGATAAAGTTATACTCGTCAGTCTTACAAAAAATAACACGTATTTAATTATTTGTTTAGGTTCAAAATAACGCCCAGTTTTTTTATACGCAAAACTATTAGTATATTGTAAGTTCAAACTCCTTCGTGCTTTAATGATCTTTTTATTTAATGTCAATAGTAAAGCGCTTGAAATTTATTCACACTAATCTCATTAATACAAGAAACATTTTTAACAGAGATCTTGCTTAGTATAATATAATACAGGACAAGTTTTTACACATATTTTCAGCACAGAGGACAAGCTGTTTTTTTTAATGGAATAATAAAAAAAAAAAAAAACTGACAATGAAACAACTAGAAAGTAGTAAAGTTTGAGTACTAGAAGTTAATATAACTAATAATTCTATTATTTTTTTCGAGTGAACTGGTACGTGTAAATTGTAATGAAACATAAAGAATTATGTAACCAGCAAAGTTTACAATTAAGTCAATATAATCTTATTTAAACAAAACCAATGATTTGTTTAAATAAATTAATTTAGCTTCAAAATAAAATTATTGATTTGTTGGAATAGGTTTGATTATGATATGTGTACTAATTACTTAATTTTAATAAATTTGCTAATAATGGTTAGAGCAGCATGCACCGTGTGGTACTTTTAGTCCAAGCCATGCACCTTAAAATGCCTCTAAAAATTGTAATTCTAAGCGTTAAAACAATAAAAACATAATAATGAAAAGAAATTGAAATAACGAATTTTTGATAGAATGTGTTGATGTACAATGTTTGGATTAAATTAGAAGATGATAAAAAGAATAACATCAACACACATAGGCAACAAAAGTGAGTAGCCTAATAATATCAAATCACTGATTAAAATGTAAACAAATCAAAGGATGAACATGGTTTTGATTTTGCCAATTGCATTAGGTGTGTACTCATATCAAACCCATTAAATAAGTACATTAACCTCATATCAGATCCAAAATCAGAGCCAATTATTCTTAGCTTGCCTCAGTCATCATCTTTGAATTCTCTGATTAATATGAACCACAAAAACAGTAGTCAACAGTACAATACAGAAGACTTGAAAACTTTTCTATGAATAACCAAAGCAAAGCTCATGTTTTTGCTGAAGAATAGTTTAAGGTTTCTCAAAACTCTTCATCCTTTTAGCCTCTTATATGCTGACTCATTCCTTATAGCCTTATTGTTATACCAGAATGAATGCTGATTGACAAAGTTTCCATGGTATGCATATTCACTAAATTTGTTCTTGGTAATTTTTAAGGTAAATTTTTGGGTACATTCTTTTGGAAACAGAGATTTTAAGCAAGAGGAAGATAGGGTATATTATGATATTGTGTGAAACCAAATTAAAATCATACATATCAAACATTGTCAAAATAAAAAAATTAAAAATTATTGTCATCATAAAAGTATAACTGTTTTATAGATGAAATACTTCATTGATAAGTATCAATAAAGTATTTTAAAAGGTATAGAACACGGATACATGTCAGACCTGACGTAAGTTGAAATAACGATGCATCACATATGTCACACAAAATATTCAAGTGGATGGCTGACTATGATAGAAAATATCCACCAAACTCAAAAAAGAGTTTTGTGGGAAAGCTATGGCAATGAAAGTTGGACTTTAGAAGACTAGATAATATGGGTGGAGTAGCATAAATGAGAATGTTAGAATGAATGTATGATATGACACAAAAACATTTTAGAGATATGACATGGTATGATTCATGTAACTGATCTCAACTAATGGAACAAAACTTTTGGTGTTGTTGGTAAATTACAAAGGAAGAGAATAAGGTTGCAGAACTTCATACCTGCGATCAAGGTAACGAGGTTGAATTCCAGAACCTTGACAAGTTGTGCATGTGAGTGAACCAACACCATCACAGTTTATGCATCTAGACACCTCATTTTCACCCCCACCAAGTTCAACTGTCACATTGCCAGATCCTAAGCAAAATCTGCATTTCTCTGCCCACAGTATAACAATTCAAACAAGATTGGTCAAAAACCTACCAACTCTTGAACTCTCAAATTCAGAGGAAAGAAAGAAGTTTATGTGAAAACGCTTTGTGAATTTGACATGACTTTTGAGTCAGTTTACATCACAATTTTCTGAAATCGTGTCAAACCGACATAACTTCTCCACAATAAATCTTACTAAGCTGACACAACTTATGTGATTCTTAAAATCTGCTCATTTTGATAATTTAAAAAAAGAAATTACACCATTTTGTTGCTTTTCCCTACTTAAAGGTGATAACTGTTACCTAAATAGGAGGAACTGTATAACCAAGTACACTTTCACTCTGTGTGGAGTTGAGCTACAACCTCTTATGTGCTAAGAACCTAATGAGAAACTCTTAATTGAGCTAAATAGGCAAACAAATCCTTATTCAACAGTTACGACTGAATAAACAGTGTATGCACTCTGATAATGCAAAGAATATTCATACCATCATTCAAGCATAAACCATAGTAATAACAATAATTTCTGATTAATTGAGAAATTAAACTCGTTTCAGTTTCTGATTGAATAATGCTTCATATAGAAAATAAAAACTTACGAGCACCAGATCCACTACATGGGAAGCAAGGCTGCGTGTTGTCTCTCTTAGCCTGCAACAAAGAGAAACTGTAATGAAAAACCCAAAACACGAGATGAAAAATAGAACACATTCAAAAGGGTATAGTGCAAAGTAAAAACACTTCACTGCATTATCGATTTGGGTTTCGTAGAACACTGGAATGCCAATTCCAACAGCCACACTCACGAGTCCTACACTTATAGCCACTACCTGAAAAACAAAAAGTAATTTGAAAACAACAAAGACAAATTAAGATTACGTTTGCTAAGTTGCAGAAATAAGAAATAACTGACCGTGTTTTGATCAAGTTCCAGAGCTCTAATGCGTGGATAAGAAGAGGGTTTTGGTTGAATAAAAGTTGTTGCAGAAGGCTTGGATTTTAGAGGGCAACAAAGAAAGGAAGAATGGAAGTTAGGGAGAGAAAGAGAAGGAGACAGTGTCATCTCTCACTCCCTTCAATTAAAATTTTGTTTTTATATTTTGATCAGTTTCTGTGATATCTGGAATGAACTGAAAAGGAATCGTTAAGAATGAGAAGTGAGGCAATGAAACTCCTAACAACGTCATCCAACCAAAACTAGTGGCAGTAACGACCACATAGTCATTGTCCCATCTTACACGTGGCTCTATTATCCTCATCATCCTGCATTTTATTTCAATTCTTTAGTATCATATTTTAACGCTTTTACTTTTTTAATGCTTTGATTTGTACGTAAAGTTTGACTGAGTAGAGATAAAATTAATTTATAATATATAAATTGATATAATTCTTATGTTACAAATTAGTTTTATAAAATTAAATTAGGCTTAAAAAGTTACTTTTAACATAAAATTAAAGTCTATTTTAATGAATTTTTTTTAACGTTTTGTTCCACCAACCGTCTTGAGTTGTTAATGAATCACTCACTAGTTTCTTGTTTAACACAAATTTTTTTTAAATCACATCTTGGTTTTTGGAAAATTTATTTCTGGATTATATATTTCAAAAATTTTCCAAAATAATTTTTTAAAATTTCCGGAATAATATTTCTAGAATGAAATTTCTAAAACAGAATTACTAAAATGAAATTTTAAGAATATGATTTTCGTAATGAAACTCATAAAATGCCTTCCAGAATATATTTACGGCAATATTCTAATATTGTGGGGATATAGTTAGTGATTATGGGGTGGAAAAAGTAATAGTCTATTTTAATACTCCTAAGCCCGTCATTTTGTAAAGCCCAACTCTAGCTCTTTTAGTTTTTGTTGCATCTTTAATGAGATTGAAAATATGTGAACATGTCTAATGTATTTTTTGGTTTAAGTAGATAGGAAACTTGATTTTCAGTGTTATATTTTAATTTTAATTGTAAAATTTATCGTTTAATTATTATTATCATTATTATTTGACAAATTTTACTATCTATTATAAAATTTTACTTGATTTTCTGGTTTAATTGTAAATTGTGTAATATATTTCTGGTTTATGTAATTTGGAATATGTTTTTGAATGTAGAAACATATTCCAAATTTTGAAATTCAAAAATTTGTTTTCAAATGTCATATCTGAAAATGTAAATTATAGAAAAATTAGACGTTTCCGACACAGGTGCATGAAGAAAAAAAGAGGTGGAGAAAGAAGCTGTCTTTTGTAGTTTGTCGCCTCCTTTTCACACTGGGCTTAGCCCACGTTATAAATTAGTTTTCGTTATTTTGTCCATCTTTATAAATCAATTTCTTTCTCATTGTGACATTGTCAGTGCTAAAAACTGACCCAAAATCAATAGAAAAAATTATTTTTCTTAGAAAGACCAACCTTATCAAAATGATAGATTTTTCTAATTATTTTTCTTGATAATAATAATAATTTCTTAAAGCAATTATATTGATTTTTATGAAATTTGATTTTGTCTTTCATTGGGACACCCTCCAGACACATTACGACATCACATGCATGCACATTTTATTTCTGACACAATAATTCGTTTGAATTTTATTCCAAATAATAGCATTCCAAACACATTATGTTTATGCCATCTATGTTTTGTTATCATTTGCTTTATAATTCCACCATGTTCGGTTCAAAATCCAAATCTGAACAACCCTGATTTTCTGACTCAGAAAAATTAACATTTTTTTAGCATATTTGTTTTATTTTTATAGTTTTCTATAGTTTTTTCAAAAGTAATTATGGTGATGATTCCAATTTTTAAAAAAATTAAGATAAACTAAAAATACACTAACCTAATGTGAAGTATCGATGAAAGAAAGAAATATGAAACATGATTTTGTTTCATAGATTTTGTATAAGGTAAAGGACGAAAAAGTAGAAATGAGTTTATGTGTGAAAGAAAGTGAAAAGGTTTTAAATAGGAGATGGGTATTATATAGATAAAAATGAGAGCGAAAGGGTACCAAATAGAAATAATTAGGTGGCACATGAGGGAATGAGCAACAATGAACATTGATGTTGAACTTTGGAAAATTGTTATGATGGTACATGAAAATATCTATATTCAACATTGGCATGCCCCATAACATGCAATGAAATGGATCATTCATAAACTTTAAGAAGAAACGTAGAATCCAAGGCTTTCCCTTCTTTTTCTTTTTGATTTTCATTTTCATTTTCATCTTGATGAGGAAACATCAACTTCTTCAATCTCCACATGGTTCCCTTTTCTTTACCTTTTTATAATGCATAAATTATTAATGATACCCTTATAGTGTCATCTAATCTTAGGGTCCCTTTGCCTTTCTGAAATGAACTTGAGGATGTGCTCTTTTCTTCTTAGCTTTTACTTTTGAACCCAATAAATCTACCATGGACACATGCTTCGTTGCTTCTCTTAGCTTTCTTGTGGTTGACAAAAACCCTCCAAGACCCGTGCCCTCCACTCCACCGCTCAAACATAATAATCATCCCAACCCAATTTTCATGTCTTCAATTAAGAAAAACTATAAAATAGGTTTATATACTATACATTTCTCTTTTTTACGATCGATGTGAGATTTTTAATATATTTTTTACAATATTTTAAACGTGAAATTAGATATTAATGATGATAGACGGAAAGATAGGTAGATAAGTAATAAATTTCTCCAAATGATTTTGATATTATTATAAAAGATGAATTTCAAACCCACTTAATCTTTAAAACCGATTTGTAATATGAGGTTTGCACAAAATTTAAATTGTGCATTGCATTTTTTTTTTTATGTTGAACATTAAAAATAGAGTTAAAAATATTTTTGATCCCTTAACTTTTAGGCAAAATTGTAATTAGTTTCTCTTTGAAATTTTGACCTAATCTAATCTTATAACTCTAGAATTGCATGAATTTAGTCATTTTAACCAAATTTTTATAAGTTTATTTGATGTTTAAAACGCATTTGATTATAGTATTTGAGTTATTTACACTGTTTAACACCTTTTTTACTTCATTATTAGCTAAGAAACTATCATGAAACGTATTTGAAGCGTTAATTTAACAAAATTTGGTTAAAAAAACTAAATTCATACAATTCTAAAGTTCACTTTTAAAGACCAAAAATATATTTAACCCTTCGAGATATATTAATATTGACATATTAAATTTTCTAATAATAAATTTTAAAATATACAAATAAGTATTCATTTGTATATTTTGAATTTAAGATAGAGAAATAATAATAAAAAATCAAATTTCGTTTACATCGAATATATATCATAAATTTTATTTTTATTCTTTTGAAATTATGAAAACTTTATATAAATTTTCCCAAAAGCAATTCATCAATTCCAAATTGTGTTAATTGATGATGGTTACATGAATGTGCTTGAGGCAATAAAAAATGTTGGTTTGTGGTGTCATGAGTATTAGAGTGTAGGTGAAGGGTAATTGATGAGCGAGGATCACGCCACAGACAAAGGTTGCAACACCTCCACGCACACAATCTTTTCTCTAGCTACTCTCTACACTGTAGTAGTGAGTCATCAATAGTCTATAATTTAATACACTGCACACACACACACTCTCACAACTGATCCATATAATGAACAGAAAAACCATTTAAAACGCTCCGTCTGTTCTAAATCCAAAATCCTAATCCTCTTTCTTTTCTCCTTTTTTTTTTTCCCTCTTAGCACTGTTTTTCTTCCAACACCTCTCGCCGACAGCGTAACGGTCTGCGGTGGCCGTTCCCGGCGCCGTCGCCGATCTCTTCCATATTCCGCCGCCAGATTTACCTCTGCTCCTTTCCTTTCGGATTCCGACTATCATTTTGTTTTTTTTTTCTCGTTCTCTTTCTTCAACGCAATACACTCGGTTCTAGGTATTTGTTCTTCATTTTCACTTTAAATGTTGGTTTCATTGTTGATTTGCGACGTGTGAAACAAATCAGATTAAATCAAACGGTTTTAGTGCATTTGACGGTTCTGTTACCCGTGCTAGTGTTGTGGAGTTTTCATCTTACACGCTGATCTTTAATTTACTTCGCATTGCTTCGACCTAGTTTTTCGATTCACTGGTTTCCGCCTCTGCATTTTTCTATGCATTCCACGACTAGGTATTGCGAAGACTGATGAGCATTATCTAGGTTGACAACTCACGATTATTGCTGTTCTAAGAACACTGCGCTTGTTACTGTTCAAGTTTGGAAATAAAACTGAAGGAATTGTGGTTCTGTGGAGAAAAATAGGCTGTAGGGAGTATATTGTCATGCTGACATTTTAACGAGCTTGGAATTGGACGATTTTTGGATTTGTTATGTAAAATATTTTGAGATACATTAATTGATATGGCAATGCAATCGCTGTTATTCAGTTTCAGTTGCTTGAATGTTAGTACGTTATGCTGTTTTGGAGTAACCTTTTTTTTTTCAATGTCAGGGATACAAAATGATAGGATCTTTTCTTACCTGGGCGCTAGCGTATGTATTTTTGCTGTTCCAAAAGTCCAGTTTCTTTTTTTTTTTCTGATACGAATGGTTTGTGTGTGAGATTTGAAGGTTAATCGTTTTATTTGGTCTTTTTGATTTATTTACAGGATGGTCTTTGGCTATGCTTATCCAGCTTATGAATGCTATAAAGCGGTTGAAAAGAATAAGCCGGAAATTGAACAACTCCGCTTTTGGTGCCAGTATTGGTATGCGTTTACCATGTTTGTTTCATCTGTTGGCAAGAGAAATAATCATATATGTTTTCTGTAGCTTTTTCATGATTTTGCTGGAAAATAATCCATTTCCCCTTCAAAATAGAGCTAATTTGGAACGCATTATAGATTAGTTATTTGTGCTTAACTTAACGTGATAACTTCTACTGACAAATACTGATACCAACTTTGTTTTTCCCCGTGTTGCAGGATCTTGGTGGCCGTTTTAACTGTATGTGAGAGGGTTGGTGATACTTTTATATCATGGTAGAGGATTCTATCTTGGATGTGCTCAAAGAATATCTGCTTTCCTTATTTAAAAAAAAAAAGAGTTTATAATGACTTCTTAGCTTTGAATTGATTTCTTCATGAAGGGTCCCAATGTACAGTGAAGCTAAGTTGGCATTTTTCGTTTTTCTTTGGTATCCCAAAACTAAGGTATGAAACTACTTACTATGGTATAAAATCCTTTATTACTTTCTTATTTGCTTCTCTTCAATATGACAGTAAAATTTAATATTGATGTGTTAGGGAACAACATATGTGTATGACTCCTTCTTCAGACCATATGTTGCCAAACACGAGACGGAGATTGATCGCAACTTGTTGGAACTGAGGACAAGGGCAGGGGACATTGCAGTTTTGTATTGGCAAAGAGCTTTCAGTTATGGTCAGACCAGAATGTATGACATTTTGCAATTTGTTGCTGCACAATCGACTCCAGCACCTCGACCTGCTCAGGTAGTTGATTATGATTATGCACTGGTTGTGTCTGCTATTATGATCGAGTTTGACTTAAGTGTACTAGAATATCAATTATCGGCTTTCGAAATTTGCGATTGAATTGTGCCACTTATCCTGAATTTTTCTGGTTTTTAGTAATAAAATATGTATTTTTTTAAATTTATGCATAAGTACGTGTAAAGGTGCCGGTCAGAACGATTGCATTCCTCTTAAAACAATATTGTAGAAAGAAAGAAACTAATACCTGAAATTATACTAATTTTTTCCAAAGAAAGAGGAACATATTGTTCTAAGTAATATTTCCATTTTTCATGATAATGTTGAAATGAAGATACTGTTTTTGGTTTCTTGTTTTTACGTTGTTAAAAGTTATATACAGTTATTATCTATTTGTAACTTCAGTTAGTAAATTATTAGTTGCTTGTTTTTTGAGAAGGATACAATAATCATCCAACTCATTGTTATTTATGCATACCAATAAGAAAACAAATTGCTCTTGAAACCACAGCAACGCCCAGGTGTGAAGGTCCGTCAACCAGCACCTGCAAGTCAGAAACCAGCTGCTGCAACAGAACCACAAGTTGAGGAACCTCCATCCCCTACCTCTAGCACATCTTCGAGTCAGCTCCAGAGGGAAGTAGCAGAGGAATTGGATTCTCCAAAAGTTCCTAAAGCAGCCACATCTGCAACAGCTTTGAGTAGTCAGAAATCGGGTGGAGCTGGTTTGACTACTCAGAAGTCTGGTGGTGCTGGTTTGAGTACTCAGAAGTCTGGTGGAGCTGCTTTGAGTACTCAGAAGTCTGGTGGAGCTGCTTTGAGCACTCAAAAGTCTAATGTTGCGCCTGAAACAAGCATCCAGTCTGCACCAGCAGAGGCAGAGGCAAAGGCAAAGCAGATCGAAGCACCATCTTCATCTTCTTCAGTAAATGTAAATGGGAATCCTCCTACTCCTACCAAAGAAACCATAATGGAAGAAAGCATTCGGTTAACACGTGGCAGACTAAGAAAAACCCGATCAGCAGGAACTCGCTAGCACGCGGAATATTGTCAAAATTTTAGCCTGAAATAGGAAGTAGGTGGACAATTATGAGCATTGAATTGTTGTAGAACTTGATGTAAATCTGTTTTCCCAAGTTTCCATTCCATTTGTTGCTTCATTTTATATATTTTTTTCATAAATTTTGTGATGGCATGGAAGCATTTGTAGCCTGATGATGCCACTTTATATGGACTTAGTTTCCATCGGATGCTTTTGTATAGCTGGTCTTGATGTTGGTGTAACAGTATTACCAAGTTTTTTCATTACAGGGAAGGCAGAATATTTCATTAATTGCCCACTTCTCTCCATAATACCTTTTTGCAGGCATTAGGTGAAGCAGGTTGCTTATGCACCACATCAACCAAACCAAGTTGGTTTCACAAATTTTATTTACAATCCGCATGGCAGTGTTATTGATTGCTGTCATCAATACAAACACAACAGTAATATACTCAATTTCTATTTCTTTCTGTCTGAATTTTCTTTTTTGGTACATCTACAAAGTTTTTTTTAGCAAAATGAAGACATTATAAAAAATAAAATTCTTCGAAGGGCTAGCATCTCAATTTTATTGTATTTTCTATTTTATTTCAGCGTCTCTTTTGATCCCAATTCATCTCTTCTGTATACCCTCCTCTGTCTTTCTGTTCAGCATCTTATTATTCTCCTATGCTTTTGTTTTTCTGTCTACTTGTTGTCTTTTACATCTCTTTATCTATCACATGCCCGTTATCTTTTTTCACCAACCTCTCTCCCATACTCTCTTCTGTACTTCTATGTCCCTAATCATTAACAACTTCAAAAATGAGATTCCTACTTTTTCCAATACTTTCTCAATCAAACAGCTTACATAATATTTTTTGTTTTTTTATTTTAAGATGTGTGTATTTTGCACACCATCCTCGTAATTAATTTGGAACTTTCTCTTTAATCACTTCAAATTATCTTCTTTTTAATCGTTTTCGTTTTTCAAATTGAATTTAAAGAGTTTTAAAAGAAAGGCTAAACATAGCGCAACCTAAATCATTCATTATAAATTTAAATTTATTTATTTATTATGAGTTTTAACTTTAATTGTTTTTTAATACAAAATTTAAAATTTTTATTTGTTGTTATAAACTTTAACTTTTGTATAAAAAATAGTTATTATATAGTGTTTTAAATTGGTTAAAAAATTAGTTAGTAAACAGTTATCAATGCTTATTTTTTCTCTTTTAAAACGGTTTTCATAATTACAAATTATGTTGAAATTGAAATATCAGATACTCTATTTTCTTATACTCATGTATCATTTATGTCAAATATTTTATTAATAATTTTTTTAAAATTTTCAATTTCTAACATTTTTTTTGTGTTTATAATTTAAACATTAGCTACATTTTATAAATTTTATATTGAAATACAATTTTTTGAAAAATAAATTCAAAACTTAATTTCTCATGAATTATATTATGCTAATGAAGAATTTGAAATATTGTTTTACATAAAATTAAAATTTAATTGAAACATGGTTTAAATATACTTTTAGCCCCAAAAAAAATTAGTTTTAAATTCTTGATATTTTTCAATCAATAATTTACTTTTAGCATTCAATTTTTATTAAAAATAATTATGATTTACTCATGCATTTATAATTATTTTTTATATTATATTTTTTTAGGATTAAATATATTTTTAATCCTTAAATTTTGACGCAAAATTGAAATTTATCCTTATTCGAAACTTTGATATATTTTGGTCCTCAAACTTTAAAATTAAATTAATATAATCTTTTTGAATGCAATTACGTTAAGTTAAAATTTTTTCAAGTGTCAAACATGTTTCATGCTATAATTTGAATAGTTTAAGTTGTTTGACATATCTCGCTTCAATGTCGGCCGGAGAAATTAGGAAACATGTCTAATAAGTAAAAAAATTAACGAAATTGATTTAAAATAACTTATATTCATTCATTTTAAAGTTTGGAAATTAAAATATATCAAAGTTTCGAATAAGGATAAATTTTATTTTTCTATAAGATTGATGAATTGAAAACCTTAATATATTCCTCTTAGGGATTTAATTTCTAAAAGAGAAAAGTAATAAAATGTTTTATATTTGTTAAGATTTACTAATTAAAATACGATTGGTATTAAATTTACTATAAATAATAATAAGGATTTTAAAAATGTCATATATTTAAAACTGATAATAGACGAAGTACAGACATACTTAAAATTTGAAACATTTACATTTCCATTGATTTTAAATAGCCTTGAGATGTTGAATTCTTTATCTAAATTCTACCTTAATGAGTTTCCTTTATTCCATAATGTGAATACTTTGATAAGATTTTAGGTGAAGGACGGGACGTGGTAGCAAGTAGAAAGTTGAACTATGAAATTCTACATGATTTCCAATTTTCAAAAGTAAACTGTCAAAAGCATTCAGAATTTTACATTTTCAATATACTATTTAACTTCGGTTTGACTTTGGAATTTTATAACAAATTGAACCGTTGCAACAAAGACTTGGTCATTTTTTAATCCACTAGATTTTATATATTGTTAACTAAGTCTTCACTTTCACTTTGCAAGGATTTTTTTTTTTTACATAATATTTACTATGGGTATCAATATTTTAATATAAAATTATTGTTTACTATATTTTTGGCAAAAATTCTTAAAATATATAAATTCATTCAAAGATTTTACTAATTAGAATGAAATTGTAGAGATAAACTTAATTTGTTGAGCAAGATATGTGAATTGTTAAAAGTTCCCTTATACGCAGTGCTTAATTTCTACGAAAAAAATATTTTCAAATTTTAGTGTGAAAATCGAAAAAAAAAATCAATTCTGATTAATGTAATATACTAAAGTTGAAAATTCATGCTAAATTTGTCTGATTTCTTTATAATTGCGCAATAGAAAAAAGAGAGTGCAGAATAATTTGTACCATTTCCCATCCCAAAAGGGTTAAAAAAAAGAGTTTTCAGCACATGACAAGGGTTTGGGTAAGGGAATTTTTTCCCACTAGCCGTTACCATTGACTTTTAACAATCTTATCCTTTCATTGTTCACTGAATTTAATCAATTTATATCATAGCATATCTTTGATGAGAAAGGAAACAAGATAATACAAACTTATTGTGGTGCATGTAAATGAAAATATTAATCATTGTAACTTTTTTACTAAAATAGTGTAAAATTATTGGCTTTTTAGGTAAGTAGAAACATTTAAAAAAAATTATAAATTTGGTTAAGTTGTGAGAGAATACAAACTTGAACTGAAGAAGTTATTATGCGTAAAATAGTTTTCATTTGATTTTTTTATTTATTTCGTGTCGTACCTTCTCATCATACCTAACTAAACTTGTAATTTTTTTAAAAAACTAGAGAATAAAATTTGCACTATTTTAGTCACATTCAATCAGTAGTACAGTTCTCAAGTAGATATAATAATTTTTATATCTATACATTCAACTAATTGAGATAAAGTTAATAGTATTACTATTAAACATTTCAATATCTTCATTAACAATTAATCACATTCATTGTTCTTTAGAATATGATTAGGTTAGAAAGGGATTAGTTTGAAGTGTTTGCAACAACGAAAAAAAAAAAAGAGAGGATGTGATAAGCAAAGTGGACCTATATTTGCAATTGCTTTTGGTATGTAAAACCTCTGAGCTTGACAACCCAACTAACCCTGCAAAAGTAGGCAAACTTCAACACACTGTCACTTTCCCATTTCATATACTTTACATTAATATTCTCATTATAATTCTAACGGAAATATCACTAACCAACTCTTTCAGAGTCCACATTCTCTCTGATAGAATGTTTAGTGTCATTATTTGTTAAACAATATATTAATGTTCATATACTAAAAAAAATTAAAATATGTATTTTGTCCTTTAACTTTTAGTAAAAATTAAAAATAATTATTTTTTAAAATTTTGATATGATTTAGTCTTTCATTTTATAAATGAGTGGATTTAATTTTTTTAAATGAATTTTATAAGTTTATTTGATGTTTTAGATGCATTTCATATAAGTTTTGAATTGTTTACCTTCTTTGATACATTCCCTGTTTAATATTAAATCAGAAATATATTTGAGATCTTTTGAAACGCCAATTAAACTCAATAAAATTTGGTTATAAGAACTAAACTCATAAATTTCTAAAATTGAAAAACTAAATTTGATCAAAATTTAAAAAAGAGATTAATTAATTAAAAAATCCAAAACATATTTAACCATTAAAAAAATTTAATATAACACATTTAAGAGACACCGGAAAAAAAGGTCAATATGAGAATCTAAATTTCCCTCTTGGCATTACAATAGAATGCAATACTATACAATATACACTTATGTGATTCTCACTATGTAACCCTTTCATCTGCTTACTAATAAGAGATATGCAGTTATACATAATGGATGTTATTAGGTGACACCAACTTTAACAAGAAGAGCAAGTACACCATCAAAGGTTTTTTTTTTTTTCCTTGGAAAAGCATCAAAAAGACAAAAGTAAATTAAATAGTAATTAAAGATCACTAGAGAGTGATCCCTCACCAGCATTGTACCATCCTTGCTAGTGGAAGCATCTATTGTTCTTAATGGCATTAATGCCATAACAATCAACAATTATTGTTTAACTGTTCCTTTCCTATCTTTTTGTAATCTCACATAAACCGTAAAGTAGAAATAAATAATCAAAAATAAAATTGTGAGGCCAATTTGAGAAATATTTTAGTTATGGGTTAGAGTAAAAAGGTTATTTGAATTGTTCAAAGCGGTAAAATTGATGAAGTACTATGGAGAAGAGTGAGTTTTATACAGAATGAATTTTAACAACTTGATGGAGTTGTTCAGTTGGATTTTCCCCTAATTAGTATTAAATAAACAACTTTGAATTAATTTCATGTTTGTTATATCTCACTTCTCATTTATTAGTAGGTCCCAGAGTTGTTTTATGTTTAAAAACTCCTTACCAACTATTTTAATTGCATCTCATAGCAACACTTGATGCAGTGTTCTATTTTGTTTTTGTACTGTTGCAGTGCCTATTTGGTAAACTTCAACCACTAATTCTTCGGATTTGTGGTACATGTTTTGGCACTGTTGCAGTGCCTTATTATGTTTTTAAAAGGTTCAAAATTAATTTCATCAAATCAATCTACCGAACTAAAAAACAAATAGGTTTGCATTCAAAAGTGTGGGGTCCATGAAAAATTATAAAATTATTGGGTTAGAATAAAAAGTTAGTTCAGTTATTTAAAACAGTTTATATAGAATGAAAATATGTGGATGACATGGTTACTAAGTTTTTTAAGTCGACACATACACACCATATGCACTGCAGTTTTGTTCTAATGGAGAAAAACAAGCTTAATATAATTGGAAATATGTTAACCCAAACATCACCAAAGTTAAATTCGTCAAATGCTTCATGAAAGATATGCTAATACAGAATTGAAGTTACTCAGGTTAAAGGACAGCATGGTCAAATAAATATTGTATAGGGTAAAAACATCATCAGATTACAGCCAACAATAAAATTTGTGACAGTTAAAAGGATTGCTGGCAGTAAACATTGAAATAAATAACTAGTGTACAATCTCCATGTCTAGCCTTTGGCCGACGAAAACCGTGTCGGAAACTCAAAAATGTTAAATTTGCACAGAGCAAATTATGCAGCAGAAAAGATGACAATTTGCCCCTGAAAGCATTGGGATTCATGTGCTATTTATCCAATATATATGCATAAGCTGGAAATTGGACTGATCTAGAAAGAGTAAGGATGAAAATGGAGAAAGTGGGTAATCAGAGCAAAACTAATCTGTTGGAGTTGCGGAGTTAGCTGTGCTGCATATCTTAGTTCCACTGAGAATGTAACCCCCAAATGCACTCATTTGCATGCATGGATGAGTTCTAGATGGAAGTACCTGTATATACATATACATATATGAATAAAGGGAGGGTGTGATCTGTATTTTGTACCATAAAAATTTGATGAGTAATATAAATAACTTATGTAACTAAAGGACTTCGTAAAAGTTCTCTAATTTCGTAACAATGATATGAATGACATAAATAACGTGTACCTGGTATTCACGAAGCCAAGGCTCTGATATTTGCAATCCAATGGCCATTTTCCCAAGCTGTAGATTGTGCATGCAGGTTGCAAGTGGCTGCATTTTATACAACAGTGGACGAAGATTCTGTTAGCTGAAGGCACGTTGGTACAGGACAAGAGAAAAAGGATAAGGAAGGAAATTTCATGAAACAATGGCGTGAAGAATTGGAGAAATCGGTTCAGAGAGATGCAACACAGAAAACATTTGATTTCTTAAAATATTTTGTATTCATAATAGAAAATATTATCATTCATGAAAACAATAAATTAAATAATAATTCATAGAAAATACCTGAAGATATTGGTGATAAATTGCAAACGGAGCAGAGTTTGCTAAAAGGGGCAAGAGATCTTTAACCACTGTCCAAGTATCCAACTCAGGTGCAGCAACAATTAGACTGTAAAATGGAAAAGAAAATGTTCATTTCCATTATTCTTTGAACAGTAAGGGACATATTTAAAGTCAGATACCTAGAAAAACCATTTTCCTTCCACGAGTCAATGACTTCTTTCTGCGCCCTCTCTCCAGCCTTTGGAGCTTTCCGAACTTCTATAGCAGGTTCAGTATTATCTATCCCAATATCAGAAATTCCATTTTCCGAAGAATGAGAGTTTTCCACCATGCTGACCGACGCAGATATTTGATCCTGCAACATCATAACTTGTTCTAGTCTGCAAACAAGATAGAACTCGTCAAGAGATCAAGAAGATGCTACTTACATTTGACTGGCCTTCCACATTGCAGACATCATGTTGCAGAATTTTTTCAGAAGATTCTTTTGGTGATAACAAGTCGGAAATGGGAGAACGTAGAATTCTACAACAAATAAGAGATGATGATCATAAAGCCAGAGACAAGAACCAAAACGATGGAACACAGACATTCAAAACACCCATCTAATGTGGCAGTGATCAAACAACCAGTTCAAAGTCATTTTATATGATTCCCAGATAGAATCATAAAACTAATATATGAGTTATACGAATATAAGAGATTCATATGGTGAACGGAGCACATAATATAACAATTATTTCTACTAAATTATCCATCATTATCTCTAAAGAAACCTACATAAACTTTTCTCTCTTTATTTCGGAGCTTCATAAAATTATTAAATTCAAAGAAAAAATGTCTAAAACTGTTCGTCTGGAATTGAAAAAAAAAAAAGATCTTTTAATAATGTAAAAAATATACAGGTTTACAAAAGAACATCCAAAACTGCTTTTGAAAAATTAAAGCTTAAAATATGCAAGGCATTCACGACAGCAAGAATGATAAAACAGATTATGATGATTTTAACAAATAAAAATTATTAATGCAATAAAACACATCATCTGACCTCTTGCAGATTTCATCACTTAAATTAAATATTCTCACGATATCCATGGAATAAGGTGCCTGCCCAAAATATGAGTTGCATACAAAACCGGTACCTGTAAAATATTTAAGTTATCACATGTGTATCACTTGCTTAGTCAGAAGAACGTTTAGAACAACAGAATATACGTATATATACAACAGTGAAGTGCTATTTCATTTATGTTACCATATTATTCACTGGCAATAATCAATACCTAATTACATATTTAGGACCCATTTGTTACAGCTTCTTTTTGTAAAAGAACCATTTTTATTAATAGGGAAAAATGCACTATTATCTAAATCGCCAACTTAGTTTAATGTATACTATACCTCCTAAACGTTCAGCCACAGCCCCGGTGAGAAGGCCACCAATCATATCAACTACGAGAATGTCAGAATTTGAAGAAACGTTAGCCATGGAAAGTAGAAGGGACAACGTGTCTACCCGCAAGAATCTGAAGCATTAATAATTAGTCAGAGACAATATCAAGGATAGATGCATCACTTCATCTACAGAACATAAACCCACCATTTTAATTTTATGAACGGCCGAATATGTATTGTAGTCATAAAGTTGGGAGTTTGGTTTCATAAAAACCAGAAAATTAGAAATTGTACAGCCTCTTTATCCAGCGAAACTTTAACATATACAATATGTTGAGATTTGCTTTCTTCTATTTCTTTTTCTTTTGTTTTAAAACCACATGCGTATATCAAAGATATTTTAATACTTGTTCATAATTTACATCTTGCTCCATAAGAATAACTCAAACCAATAGACAATATATACAGATAGTTAAACACGTGAGGAAAAAAACTGAAGATAATACTTACCCAATTTTGGATGGATACTTCTTAAAATAGGCTTCACATATACTGGAGAAAAAAAATACTAACTGTAAGTAATAGAGTAGAGGCTCGAAATATCAAAAACTGATACAGTATACATTTAAAGATATGGCAGTCAAAATATAAGTCACAAACAACTTCATTATAGAAAAATATGATTTTCTTTACACAATTATTTGTATAACTTTTATTGAATCAATATAATGCTGCTTGATCCCACCATAAGCAAACAGTTTGTACTACAATGACAGATGGCATAACAGCGTAATGTCTTGTCATCAACAGAACAAAACTCAGGAAGTCCATATAGGATAGATCTTTCAGGTATATTTCTTATAACCAAGGCACAGTGATCAGTTGCACAAAATTATGTGAAACATTATCAATATGTAATAATAAAAGCAGCAAAGAAAAATAATAATGAAAACCTTCGGGCAACAGGACGCCTCATAAGTACTTTTGGTGCATATTTCTTCTGCTTCTTAAGTCTATATTTCTCCTGCAAAAATGGCACAAAATTTACTTCAGTTTCATTCCTAAAATAAAATATATACACACACACAACTTGGTCCCAAAGAGATAATACTATGATATGTTGGTCTCCAAAGGTTTACAAAGTAGTCCCCCAAACAAAGTTGCGAACATGCTAACAGTTTCAACCTTCCGTTATTTGGTTATTGGTTATTTGTGAACCCTAACAGAGAAACTGACGTAAAATAATACCCTACTAAAGGCATATATAATGCTATTTGTCTGAAGAATGCTTACATGGAATGACATTCCCACCTACAACCATATAGGGTCCTGAAATCAGTTGTTGCAGTACCTTTAGAGAATGTTTTGGATAGCTTAAATTATCGAATCGAGTTGTTTTTGTTCAATGAAGAAAAAAAGCTGTTTGAGAATTTACAAAAAGCTTTTCGTATATTTACTCCGTAGTAAACCATAAAGGCTTCATAAGTCAAAATACCTGCGAGAATGCTGTTTTCTTTTCAAATGTCGCACTATTGGCAATGAGAGCTTCAATTATTTCATTACCTCTTGCACCCTGCCTACATAAAAGATACAGAATATCCTTTCACCATCAAATCCCACAAGATTGGCAAAGAAATAATATATTGATAGGTCATTTCAGAAAAGCATGTAGAATTAAAAAAAAATGAACTCAACAAAGAACAACACTAAAACCACAGTCACAGTACAAGTCATATTAAAGTCACAGAACCAAAATTCGTTTAAACCTTAAAAGCTACCACCAAGAACAGAAATTCAACCACGACAAGATGAACTCACCTTCTCATGGCTTCTATATCTTCACCAGTGAGACTTTGTGCAGTATTATTGTCAACCAACGCACGATTGTCTCTTGACTCAACATTCACTGCACCATCTCTTACTTCATCAGCGCTATTAACATTAACTTTGTCCCTCCACTCATCATTCCCTTGACCATCTCCTATTTCCTCAGCATTAGTAACATTAACTGAATTGCAAATAGAGAGAAACCACACATGTTAGATTAAGAGAAAACAATGGTAGAGTGCAGAAAAATGCTTCGCTAACCATAAAGAAAAAAATACACAAAAAAACAATCACATATAACCTCATTCAATCACTCACACTCACATCACACAAATAAACATACAACGGAACAATGGAAGTTTTTCTTCATGAAGAGGCAGAAAAGCTATTGAAATCAGACTTGAGCACAAGGTGTTCAAACTGAACAACCAAAGTGTTACAAGAACGACAAAAAGCTTGAGACAATGCAAAACATGGCAGATCCACCCTTACATTTCATCCTTAAACTAATCCACCCTTTCCGTAAAGGTATCTAAAATAATTAAAAAAACCACGACAACTCATCCCGTATGTGGCAATTTCCATACATATTTGCTTGTACTAAGTGTACTGATACAGTAGCAGTAACCATTCCAAACAACTCAAACACGTTGTACCTTTTCCACCTCCCCCCACATGTCTTTATCATCAAACTACATCCCTATAATAACCCCTGCACACAAAAATACCGCGCCACCTAATAATACGCGGCAGCTACTTAAAAAAACACCACCAAACATACATCTCATATGAACCCAAGTACAAACTACAGCCTATAAAACAGAGCAACTCAATAACAAAGTACAATCTAAATGGCAAATGAAAAAAAAAAAAAAAAAACTATCTATAAACCGTAATGTAGTTTTAAACTATCATCCTCTAATCACAAATTAACAAGCAAGACAAATTTACTTACTTTTACAGCAACTACCTACCTTAACAGTCATACTGTGATTACCGACTTGTTGACATTAAAAATAGTTTACTTTGCACTACTTAATCAGAAGTGAATGCACAACGATAACAAATAACACTTCACTCAAAATGGGAATGGCCAAAAGTAAGTAAATGAAAAGGAACATGAGTGAACCTTGTGCGGGAGAAAGACAAGGTCCACCGGGAGCGGTATCCACTTGAAAAACGGTACCAAAGGCACGACCAATTAAAGGTTGCAGAGAGCAATTTTTATTCCCAATCTTCAATTTCCTGCAACACCAATTTTAATAATATTTAGAAACCAACAAATAATATTAAACACTCAAAAAAGAAAAAAAAAAAAAAACTTTACGCTGCAGGAGAAAGACGAGCGAAAACGAGACGGTCTCCGTCGTTGATATCAAGCAAGACGCTGCAACCTTCCCAAGTGACTCTGCCATTGCTACTGTTACCTTCGTTCATCTTCTTCACAATTTTATTTAAATAAATAAACTCCTAAATTGAGTGTTTCACGATGAAACTCAATCACACACACAGAGAAAGATCTAATAATATGATTCAACTAAACTATACGTGTTTCTTGATCGTGTAGCCGTTTTAGTGTTCTCGTGCTAAGCGGTTTGTGTTGCGTCACATGCATAAACCCCTTGTCAGTGAAACTAGGGTACTATTGGAATTAGAATTAGGTTTTAGAAAAGGAACTACTAACCGTTGCGTTTTATCTCGTAAACTTGGGTTGGGCCTTCTCTTAGAAATATGTTGGGCTTTTTAACTTCTGACGAACTTTTTTAACGACGACTTCGCATATTTCTTCCTTTACTTCCACCATTTGTTACTGCACCTCCAAAATTTTCATTCGTAAAATAATTAGCGTAAAAGTGTACGGATCTTTTTAAATATATATAATTTTATATTAGTAAATAATAATATTATAATATTATTAAGTTAATATATAAAATAAAATTATATTTATTAAAAATAAAATATATAAAAAATGAGAGAATATAAATAGGAAAAAAAACAGAAATAGATTGTTTTATAAAAGAAATTTAAAATATCAGTTAATTTTAAAATCTTTAATAAATAATATTATATTTTAAAGGATAAAACTGAAATTTTAAAATATAAATATAAAATAAATAATTATCTTTATATATTGTTATATATTGTTAGAGATATACTTATAACAAAAATTTTAAGATAAGATTTCTGAAATAAAAAATTTACAATAAATTTTTGAAAACATTCTAAAATAAGTATTCAAGAACAAATTTTGATTACAAACTTTTCAAAAATGTGTCATACTTTTTAGAATACAAATTTTAAAATACAAAATAAACTTTTTGAAAAGCATAAAATTATTTTCGGAAATAATATTATGGCAGAGGTAGTAATAACAGCTGTAACAGTAGAGGGATATTAATATTGGTACAGTTAGTAATGACGAAAAGAAAATGAGTATTTTAAATAGGAATAATTTTGAATATTAAAAGTGGGTGGGAAAACAACCCAACTCAATTTAGATTACATTTTCTTAAGTGTAATTGGATCTTAATCACGATTTCTTTAAAAATATTTTTTTTTTTAAATTAATTCGAAATGTGCATTTATAAATATTGGGGAGACCTTTTCTTATAAATCCTGAGAAAATCTTAATTGAATATTAAAAAATAAATTATTCTTCCGTAACAAAAACATAATATAAGATATTGATTCTCTCAGTTGAACAAAATAGTATATATATATATATATATAAAGATAATATATTTTATCTTTTTTAGTACATTTGTTTCTATGCTTAATAATATGATTATTAACTGGTAATCGTATAAAATTGACATTGGTTAGTTTTATTTGTTTTTTATATATTTAGATTAAAATTGATTTTTATTTTTAAAATTTAGATTAGAATTTTTACTAAAAAATATTTATTTGATATTTGGTAATATTTTATAGATTGTTGTGTTTTTAGATTTAGATTAAAAATTTTATTCAAATTTATTTATATTTTATTTGGTAATATTTTGATTTTGTTGTATTTTCAAATTTGGATTAAGATTTTTATTAAAAACTATTTATATTTTTACTAAAAAATTGGATTAAAAATTTACTAAAACTTTTAACCTATATTTCTATTTTATGTAATTTTGTAACTTTAAGAATTTAGATTTTTCAAATAATTTGTTAATTATTCATTATTTTAGACATTTTTAGCATATCAATTTATCGGTTATGAATCCAAATAACTTTTTTTAAAAACTTAAAATAATAGAATATTTAATATATATATATATATATATATATATATATATATATATATATATATATATATATATATATATATACGACAATGCCAATGTTTATAGTAGTCTTATATAAAAATAATTTGATCATCAAACTTATTTTTAAAAGAATAAAAATTATATTAAAAAAATAATTGTAAGTCTACTTCGAACTTAAAAAATCATCTTCTAAGGTAATGATTAAATAGTGAATGATAATTGATCAAATAATGTATCTAACAAATAACAAATTCTATTAAAATAAACCTAATTTATTGTTCTTATACCATGTTAAGTACTAAATATGAATTTTAAACCTAATTTAAACCTATATAATGAACAATTTAAAATGTGAGATTTGAATATATTTATATATGGTGTATTGGTTATATATGTTATTAATGTGAGACTTCAACGACTAAAATATTTATAGTTCTAGCTGAAAAGTATTATTTATGTAACGTGAAAGTCTAAATGGAACATTCTATGTTTTCACAACAATATTATTATTTTTTTAAAATCTTCACCCAAACATTTTTATTTTAGTTTTCTAAATATAAAAAAGTTATATGTTGGAAATGTATACTTCAGTCCACTCTAATTTTTATAGCAGCCAATAATAATTTGTTTAAACTAAAAAAAATAAAAAACTCATATTTCCACATCTTTATATACATGTTATCTTGAACGCTTATAAAACTATTTATATATTAAAAGTTAATGGTTCATCTCTTTCACTAACGAAATACAAATAATATTTGTTAATAACAACAAAATTAACACTGTTGTAATTGAATTTGTACCTAAATTTTCTCTAAAAGTTATTAAGAAAATAATATTTATTTTCAATTTGTGCGTAAATTTTGTAAAGTCTCACGAAATATAATAATAGTACGAAAAATATATAATTGGTATCCTTATATACCTGTAAAAGATTTTATCTTAGTACTTCATTATTATTATTATTTTCAATTTTAAAATTGTTTTTACTTTGAGTATAATTATTCCTTAAATGCAGAAAAAATATGTTTATTTTTAATCGCGCTTATGATAATTATTTAACGCAAATTAGTCCTTCTATTTTCAATTGTTTTGAAAAAATAAATTATTTACAAAATAAATATTTTCCACATTTAACAAAATTATAATTGATTTTACAAATATATATTTTGGAAGTTTATCATTGCAAATCGTTAACTTTCATAACATTTTTTTTTTGTTTGAATTACATTTCGAATATTATTCAATTAATCAATACTGTTGAATTCTAAATGAATGAAAACATATAACTTTCATCCCATTTCAGATTGGATATGAATTGATTATAAACCAATTTCTTAATCCTGAATGATTAGGTAATTGAATTGACAATTAAAAAACAATTCATACTAAGATAAGATATGTAACCCATTTATGCTCTTGTAGGGTAGATGATGTCTTTTCATTTTAGTTGTTAAATTATTATTATTATTATTATTATTATTATTAATATTATTATTCTAAGATACTTTGTGTTAAAAAATAGGGTTTGGATCGGTGATGTGTAGTTTATGTGTTTTATTTATTCTAATTCTTCTAATTGAATGGTTGGCCAAATCTGTGTCTCACCTAATAATACTAATTTTATGTGACTTGTCCCCATTTACTAAATATTCAAATTGATTTCTCATTCTTTTTTGCATTGTACGTTGAATCTCACACAAACTAATGGAATATGCCATATGTAATAACACCAACTCCATGTTAACTTAAATTATTTCATTTTTTTTTTTTGTGTTATGTACAAATAATTAACATTGACTTATGTAAAGTAGTGTTATAGTTGAATTCCATGAAGCTTTTATTAAAACAGTAAGAGTTTGATTATTTATGTAAGTAGAGAATGTTGGATCGAACGCTTATCATTTGACCAAAAGCTATAAATAGTTAGAACACAACTCTTTCTACTTAAGAGTGTATGAGTTCAAGCGCCATGATTCGATTGTAACTCGGTCCATCTGGTCTCAGTTATGGGATAATTGATGTCACTCGCAACAGAGAATTTTAAATAAATGTTAAAATATATACAAAACAATCTATATATAAATTAAATTTTAATTTATGGAAAACAAATTCATAAAAGAATCATCTAAATAAATATCTCTTTTAATTAGTGGACATTATATTCTTAGAGGAAAAAAAAAAGAAACTAAGGAATGAGATTGGAAGGTGCAAATTAGCATATGTTTTTTTGGCTCATATGCTTTTAACTTTTGCTTCCTTTTGGAATCTTGGGTCCATTGTATATGATTTTTTCTTCTTAGCAAAATTAAAGAATAGAAATACCCAATCCACACTTTCTCAAACCAAATCTCACAAGTTGCTTCACTGCACTATTCACTTTCTCGGATCTATTTGACACTATTCTAATTGCTTTATTCTCATGTTGACGAACTTTCCAAAAGGAAAACAATAAACTAATAATGTTTTCTTTATATCTATGTTTAACGAAAATACTTGATAAATGAATGAAAGCTTCAACTTTAATCGATAATTTTTACTATAACTCAGTTGTTACGTTATTAAAAAAATGTAAATATACATAAAAATGTACTTCTTTTTTATCAGTTTTTACATAATTAATACTTTTATTAGTTTTTAGACAAAAGTGTTTTTTTTATGTTATTACATGTGGAATATTTTTAAAGATGAGATCATTTAAAAATATAAAGAAAGAGTATATATATATATATATAATGTTAGAAATTATTTATTAAAATAAAAATAATACAATGTTATAGGAGATAAAGTGACAAATTTTATGAAAAAATTACACATTTTTATTAAAAAAAACGTTTGAAAACAAAAGGTAATAATTGACTATAAATTTAACTGATTATATATAGTCAAAAAAGGAAAATAGTAATATATTGACAGCTAATATTATTTATATAATCTATTACCAACCATTTATTTAATTACTTATGAAAATGTTGTTAATTGTTTCAAATATTATTATTGTTATAAAGAATTATTATTTGTTGTTGTGAGATCATGATTTTTCTTAAAAGGAAAGTAGTACAAAGCATAAAACATCTAAATTAACTAACACAATGTCTTTTTCTAGATTAATATGTAATATTGAGTATTGCATTTAGTCATAAATTATTATTTTGCAATTATCAATTTAATAACTATACTTATAATTGTTTCTAATGGGTTGATAATGTAATATATTATTTTGGCCGATGATGTACTAAAATTCGATAAGTTTGTGTAACAAATACTTTTATTTATGTTTTGAAATGTAAACTTACAAACAATTAAAAAACATACGAGTTATTGGACAATGATACTATGACTTTTATCTTTTACTTCATAATGTGACTTAATGTAGGTCATTGATTAATATACCATTATTTTTTTTTTGAATGAATTAATGATTCACACTAAATCACATCATACATCAGAAAGTAAATTATCAAAGACAAAGAATGGTAGTCAAAATATAATTTTTCAAATTTTTTAAAACGCACACTTGCAAAACATGTGGGATAGTTACAAATGTTGCCGTACGTAGATATGCAATGCAACAAGTGATTGTTTTGTTTATGTTCCATTAATGGCACCATTCTCACGAACCACACATCCTGGTCAAGTGCCTATTTCTGCGCCATCTTCTCATAACAATTTGTTCTTAATTAACAAAACTAACTCCTCTCCACTATTTATCTTAATATATAAATTATTCATGTAATATATATTTAACATTTTTCTGACATAAAATTTAATATTTTGCAAATTTTATTTTTCTTATTTATCCCTCAATTCTTCATTTATACTAAAGTGTAGAATTTTCTTATTTGTGGATGAGTTATATTCACATGTATACAAGTACAAACTCTACATATATGCACATGGATGGGGTGAATGTTGAAACATACAATTGAAGACCCTCCAACACAGTTAACACCTCCCAGTTATAGGGGTGTTCACATGGCCATTTAAAAAAGTATCAAATATTAATTACCATTTCATATTTTTCAATTTTTTTTAAGACATTCAATCGCACTTTCACGTTCAAATAAAATCAAACCCCAACTTCTAGCTCAGAAATTCAAATCTCCCATCGCTTGTACCATAAATTTTTAGTTGCAGGACAAGCACCCCCACCACCATCCTCTGTTAAAAACTTTAAAGCGGAGAGAGAATATACGAACATGAATGAAGAAAGAATAACCAACAAATATACTAGTATTTGAACACGTCCAAAATCTTAGTGTAACATTTATTTATTACATTCCCAATATTGTACCAGAGGTAAGTGCATTTTAATTTCACGCGTTTGTAGGTCCAAAGCAGTGAAAGTAATAACTATAGTATAAAAAATTAAAAAAATTAAATTAAATTGTGATACGATAAAAATACTGTTACTTTACTCAATTATATACTAACATTTTGTTTGAATAAATATAAATAAATATAAATAATGAGTGTGTGTCCCACCACACACACCACTCTCTGCATTCTTCTTTATTACTCATCTGAGATCCTCTATTCTTCTGTCTCTCATTTACACCAGAGAGAAAAAAAAAATAAAAATCAAAACTTGTTCAAAACACAACCTTTTCCTTGTATGAAACACAGAGAGAGAACTACCCTTTTGCTTCACGAAGCTCTCTTTCATGGCTCTCTTAACTTCCTTGCCTGAACACTCCACCACCCCAAAACGCCACAAACGACAACCTCAGCAGCAACAGCAACAGCAACAGAAACAGAAACAGAAGCAGAAACAAAAACCAGGTTCTTCATGGGATCAAATCAAGAACCTCTTAACCTGCAAACAGGTGGAAGGTTCGAGGGTTCATGACCCTTCCAAAGGGTACTCGAAGATAGGGTCTTCTTGCAGCTCCATATGCAGCTTCAGAGACGTTGTTCATGGGAACACACGTGTGGTGCATAGGTCTGATAACTCTTCACCGGAGAGTAGTTCTCTGGGTCAAGAAACCGGTTTACTCACAAGGAAACCGGTAACTGGTTCTACACGCTCCACACCCGCAAAATCAAACGCTGGAACAACCTACACGTCATCATCATCATCATCATCTTCTTCTTCCAGGGGAATGCAGTTCAGAAAGCTATCTGGCTGTTATGAATGTCACATGATCATTGACCCTAGCAGGTACTACTATACAGTCACTTCAAATTAATTGCTTTAATTTCTACTGAATTGATTATTAATTAAGTTTTGTTTATAGTAAATATATATTCAAACTCTTGATTTAATGAAAATGGCTTCAAAAATGGTAATTCAGGTTACCAGTTGCAAGGAGCACTGTGTGTTCTTGCTCTCACTGTGGTGAGGTCTTCCCTAAAATGGAGAGTTTGGAGCTTCATCAAGCTGTTCGTCATGCTGGTATTTTTAATATCTCTCTCTGTTTTTTTTTTTTTCAGAAGATATACATGCATCATATATTATAATTCCGTTTCGTAATGTGATTTAATTTAATTTTCAGAAAAATATTAATTCTTTCCTTTAATGCCATTTAATTATTCATTTATTCGTTCTTGAGTGCTAGTATTAACAAAGGTTACGTTTTATATCGTTAATCCTCAAAGAGAAAGGTCTTCTATCATTAACTCCAAGAATTAGTTTTTTTCATGATATTAAAAATATGTTATACTTCCTCCGTTTTCTATTTCTTTTGTAAGTGTGATTTTTTTGTAGTTTTTTTTTTCAGATTTAAGATAATGTTAATTATTTTGTCGTTGTTTATTAGATTTTTATTTTTCACTTAATTTATGCACACACGTTTATTTTCATGCAGAAATAAAAAGATAAAATGCAAAAAAAAAACATTTAATTAAATTAAGAAAAAGCATCATACAGTGGTTTCAACCTGGCAGTCTCAAGCTAAACTTAAAAATCAGTTTGGAATATTTTATAAAACGAATTTAATGTTCTTTAATTAATTCATTAAGTGCATCCATTGACTTTATTTCTTTTATGAAGGTATATAACTTCTTTTGTTTTCAATGAATAGAACAATTAATCAAGGTACTATAATAACATTTTGATTCTGGTTTCCTTTCACTAATTAATATCATGAGTGTTTCACTTTACGGAGGAAATTAAAAAAAAAAAAAAAAAAAACTTTAGCACCGATGTGGAACAGTAGGATATAGATAGATCTGATGGATTTGTTTGAAGCATTATTAACAATTCTGTCTCTGTCAAAGTTAATTGATTGAACTGCCTTGTGCTTGAGGGAACGTGTTTGTGGGGTTAAAACGTAAAAGTCAGCTTCGAAATCCGAAACATGGAACCTTTTCTCCGATAATTTTGCTCTTCGTAACACTGTTGTTTAGGATTCGATTCATCTTAACATGTTGGAAAACTTGATTATGATAAATTTTTGAAATTCAGAAAATGCACCCACCAAAAATTTCAGTGCATTAGTTTGTGGGGGCAAAACATCCTCGATAACTTGTTGTGTAGGAGAATACGTACGAGAGATCACAGCTGTCTGCTGCCAAGGAAGATAAATGATCTGCTTCCACAACGCGCCACCTCTTTATTGGTCCACACTGCACCACCCACCAAATATAACAAAAAATTGACAATTGCAAATTTTCTATTAACTATCACTTCTTTAATTATAGTATTTATATTTATATTCTATTTTTACGTTGAATAATAATAATAATAATATTAAATTGTGTGTTTGGGGAACAGTTTCGGAGCTGGGACCGGAGGATTCGGGGAGGAACATAGTGGAAATAATATTCAAGTCGAGCTGGTTGAAGAAGGATAATCCCATATGCAAGATCGAACGGATATTAAAAGTGCACAACACCCAACGCACCATCCAACGGTTCGAGGAGTGCAGGGACACGGTAAAGAACCGTGCGCTGGGGAGCACCAAGAAAAACCCTAGGTGTGCAGCCGACGGCAACGAACTCTTGCGGTTCCACTGCACCACCTTAACGTGCGCACTGGGCGCACGTGGGTCATCCTCGCTGTGCGCCTCCGTACCCGGCTGCGGTGTCTGCACAATCATCAGGCACGGTTTCCAAGGCGGCGGCGGAAACGACCACGCGAAAGGCAAGGGCGTGAGGACCACCGCAAGCAGCGGTAGGGCACACGACTCCGTCGTGTGCGGCGACGGCACGCGGAGGGCAATGCTGGTGTGCCGGGTGATTGCGGGGCGCGTGAAGCGCGTGGCGGAGGACACGCCGCCGTCGGAGGAGGAACACGTGTCGGTTGCGTCCTATGATTCTGTTGCCGGGTACGCTGGAATCTACTCGAATCTCGAGGAGTTGGTTGTTTTCAATCCAAAGGCTATCCTTCCTTGTTTCGTGGTTATTTATAAAGTGCCTTCGTGTTAAGGAAAACAAAATTAAAAAATTATTTCTATGATCCGTTGTGGTAGTACTGTATATTTAAATTTCAACTTCAATTTTCACAACTCTACCAAATAACAATGAATAAGTTACTAGTTATTGGTAATTGTATAGTTCAGTTACAAGTTGATAACTAGTAATTTATTGATCGTTAATTACATGGGGGTGTGGAATAGTGAAAATGTAAAAGTGTAAGAACATCATGGTTCTTGAGTTATGGAATTAGAATGTTGTAATGTACTTTCTGCTATTTCTGCCAGACCAACTAATTATGGTGGAAGGTGGATGTGGAACCCAGTTTAATGTAGTTACTTTTTCTTGCATGAGATTTTTCTAAGTTTATGTAGAATGTTGTTTTCTATACACAACATTTGATTAAGAATGTATGAGTTTATGGAACAATATTAGCATTTGAGGACATTTAGGGCTTTAATTAAATTAGTAATGTGATTATGTTAATGTGTTAATGTATGGTTAGGAGTAATTAGATGAAGAAAAAAATGGAGGATTAGTGTGAGGGAGACAAGATGGCATATAAAGCATAAAAACATTGTTCTCTTGGAAGGACCAGTAATAATTAGGAAGTCCACGCTTTTCTTTTTCTTTCAGTTTTCTACCTATAAACAAAACCAAAAATGTCTTTCCCAAAATAAAATGATGACCATTGGTAACGGTGCAACTACTAATGTTACTTCCAAGTTTTCAAAGGAGTGAAATTTAAATACATCACATGGTAAGTAATTTGTTTCTCATTTTTAATCATTTAAATTAAGAATGAATTTATTTTTTATCTACCAAACAGATTAAATTTCTCGCTCAAGCAATTAAAGAATAATCTTTTTATAACTTATTTCGTATTTATTACTTTTATGACATTTGGGTATAACGCTGAAAAAGGGCCGATCTTTTTTAAAATTATAGAAATTAAAAGAATAAATCTTAAAAATATATTAAAATAAAAAGACAGTCTTTCTTTGTCAACTTTGTTCATTATCACCATAAACTTTACTTTTTGTCGTGGTTTACGAGAATTTCTTCTTCGAAGGCGAAAATCTTTTATTAATTATTTGAAGGATTAGTATTATGATTTAAGAATTGAGTGAGACACAATGATGATGATGGTCAACAAATTAAGGAGGTAGAATTGTTGCATTAAGCACAATAATAATTGAAATAATAAATAAAAAAGAGAAAGAGGAGCAAGTTGGGTGGTGATCTGTTTTGGTTGTCCTTCTCTCAGCAACACTTTACTGAGCAAAGCATAATGAAGAACACTGCTTTTTCTATTCCTTTTTTGTTCCTTTTTGAAGGCATGTATATTAGGGTTATTGGTTCATTGGAGAACAACAGAAGATGATAATGATGGTGATAATTGCAAACACATGCACCAGCACATGGACATTTTTCACTGTTTTTTTCTCTCTGTCTTGTGTGATTGTTTTTTTGGGACAAGCCATGCATTCCAAACACAAACACAGTACTTTCCCACCGAATCTAACATCCCACAAGCTCTTGTTGCTAGAGGAGTAAGTAATGTGCATCATTTTGTTGCTTCCATTTTCTTAATCATTAATTAAGAACTAGGTTTAAAGTTGTAGTGCTTTTCCACAGCAAAAACGACAAATTTAGGGTTTCTGGGTTTCTCATTCTTAGCACTTATAACCATTCTCAAAAGCTATAGCCTCTTTAGATAATCCTAAATATTTTTTATATACTTTAGAGAAAAAGTGTTTTTTACTCTTTACATATTCTAATCCCATAAATAAAAAAAATTAATTATATTTGTATTATAAGTAGAGTTAATCATATTTCAATGCTTCCCGAATTACAGAACTAAAAGGTTTTTGCTCTTTATTAAGAGATAACTAAAAGGATATTTGGAACACAAAAAAATATACTAATTTGTGAATAGGTATAACTTTTTCATTTGGATTAAATATGTTTTTGTCCCTTAATTTTTAGTGAATTTTAAAATTAGTCCATTTCAAAACTTTGGACCAATTTAACCTTTAATCTTTCGAAATACGTGAATTTAGTTCTTTTTAATCAAATTTTGTTAGGTTTATTTGATATTTCGTACGCATTTCAGAATTGTATTTGAGTTGTTTATATTGTTTGACATATTTTTGTCTTAATGTTAAGTCAAATACTATTATCAAACATGCTTGAAATATCAAATGAAATTAATAAAATTTGATTAAAAGAACTAAATTCATGCATTTCGAAAGATTAATGAATAAATTGGTCTAACTTTTCGAAATTGACTAATTCCAAAATTCACTTAAAGTTAAGGGACAAAAAACATATTTAACTCTTTTCATTTTATACATGTTTTTCTTCTATGAGTTGTAAAAATAATTAAATTTCCATGATATTGGTCATAATTAACTGATTACTTTTAGAAAGTTGAATATTAACTGATCACATTTTTCAGTTTTTTTCCAAACAAACTTGTAGCAATGGAGACGTGTGGTTGGGATAATCTTTTTTTTCTTACAAATGCCATTTTTTTTTGTTCAGACTTAAGCTAAATAATTATAGTTATAATTACGTATATAATTTTTTTTTTTCTGATTAGTGTATAAAAACTAACTAGATTTTTAAAATTTCCAATCTTATGTTAATGATTTCAGATATGTCAATTAAATCGTGTAAAATTCTTGGTAATGTTTGTTCTCTGTTGTATTAAAAAAATTGTTTTCTTAGCGTGTTTATTAGGAACTACCCATATACGGGAGGAAAATATTTTAGAATCAGATAGTTTTTTTTTTTTTTAACAAATATTTTTTAATTTTGTAAAAAATACTATATCCTTACTAAATTTCAATATTTCACTGGATTTGGACGGCATCAAGTTTTGACTTGCTTGTGGGCTCAATGTTTGGTTGGCCCATCAAAAGGAAGAATGAGTGCAATACATGGGCTTTATCATCCGCAGCCCAGCATTGGTAAAGACCAGAGAAAAACAAAATTTATCTCAGTACTTAGTATGTAGTCCAGTTTTTAAATTTTTTTTAACGGCCTTTGATGTATGAATGCACTTTGATATAATCTATTCTATAAATGAAATAAAATGTTTTACCCCACAATGAAAATCTTTGCAGTGGCATTATCCTTATATAAAATTCTAAGCATTTAATAAATATCTTATTAATCGTATATAGAGCAAACACTTCTGTCTATCTACATCATAGTAGATTATATTCGTATTTTTTTCGGTTTAAATATTTCACTTTAAATTTGTTTCCCTCTTTTATAAGTTTTTCTTAGATTACTTTTTTGTAAGTATGATTAACTTTGTTCTAATAATAATATTAATTAATACAAAAAATAACCCGTGTTTAACTAACTCAAAAGTTAAAAAACATAACCGTTTTAGGACTGAAAATGGTTCATCACGAAGTGAAGGAGAGAAAGAGAGCAAATAAGTGACTTTAATCAGTGTCGTGTGTTTGTGTCACATGAAGAATGTGTTGGATCAACAAAAAAGAGCAAAACAAACATGATGTCTGTTACAGTCGCTGCCGCCACTTCCTTCGCCGCAGGCTCCTATCTTTCACGACCGCCACGGCGGAGTTTCTCGGTGGCTCTCCGATCTGACGTCTCAACGACCCCAACGAGAATATTGACGGAATTGAAACGCCAGTGTGCCACTCCTCTCCCCCTTCTTCAGCAAGTGGCCAAAGCCATGTCTGATGATATGCGAGCTGGGCTTGGGCTTGGGCTTGGCCTTGAGCCCGGCCTTCCCATGATACCCACCTATGTTGAAAATCTCCCCACTGGGTATGTTATGTTATGTTATGTTCCCTTTCTTTCTGGCTTGCCTTATTCGTCAAGGTTCTAGATCCACTTTCATTAATATTATGTTAAAAAATCACAGTATACAAAGGCAATACCTTTATGGCATGTTAATCGTTTAGGATTGAGCTAAACTTATATTGAGATTGCTAGTGTTGTTATTAATAATTTGATGTGTGTTGTGTTGGATTGTGTTGTGTTGTGGAATGTAAGGAATGAGAAAGGGTTGTTCTATGCCTTGGATCTTGGAGGAACCAACTTCCGTGTGATGAGGGTGCAGTTGGGTGGGAAAGATGAGCGTGTTATTGATACTGAGTTTGATCAAGTTTCTATACCACAGGATCTCATGTCTGCTACATCAGAGGTAACTAACTAATTCATTTATTTGCATTGTATATGATGATCATTTTGTTTTCTATAGTGCTTTCAAATCTCAGCACAATTTCTGCTATTTGGTTTTATGAACACTTATTTTTGAAACAAATTTTAAGAAAATAGGTGAGATTATTTTTCTCATCAAACAGATACTGAGTTTCATTGCAGGAGCTGTTTGATTTCATTGCTTCGGGGCTTGCAAAGTTTGTGTCGAAGGAGGATGGGAGATTTCATATCTCACCGGGAAGAAAGAGAGAGATTGGATTCACGTTTTCATTTCCTGTGAAGCAGACATCCATTGATTCTGGTATACTGATCAAGTGGACAAAGGGTTTTGCAGTCTCTGGAACAGTATGTATATTTATCTACCTTTCACAAATTATTTAACTTGGTGTGCATTCATTGGCAGAAAAACTTCAAACAAAACTCGGATAATAGTTGCAATGCAACTATATTTAAAAACAAACGATAATTTTTAATACAAGGGCACTGTGCATTATGAGGGACAATGTAAGTTGTGTCATTTAATCAGTATCATTAACTAGAGTTTTGTGTTTTGATATAGTTAAATGGTAACTGAAATATATGAACCCAACTCTGGCATGGCTGAAACTTCAAACTCTTTACACAGGCAGGAAGAGATGTGGTTGCTTGTCTGAATGAGGCAATGGAAAGACAGGGAATAGATATGCGAGTTTCTGCTCTGGTATGTTGTTTTGATCCCAATAGTTCTATAGAAGTTCAATAACTTAACCAAAATAGACTGATCCAAGCATGAATTGTTATATAATTTTAGAAAATGGGTACCTAACAGGTGAATGATGCTGTGGGAACATTAGCTGGAGCAGAATACTGGGACAGTGATGTTGTGGCTGCTGTCATTTTGGGTACTGGAACCAACGCTTGCTATGTTGAGCAGATCAGTGCCATTCCTAAGTTACAGGGCCATGTTTCTTCTTCCGGCAAAATGGTTGATATAGACTTCATTACTCTCCTTCATATTAATGCTATAGACGAAGAATAGGTTTAATTACAATTCTGGTACTCTTTTCATAAAAAAATGTTAAGTTAATTTTCTAGTTTTTCAAGTCTCAATTTGATTTTGAATTTTGAAAAAATTGATGCAATTTGATATTTTTGTTGAATTTCTTAAAACGGATAGAGTATTTTTCATCAAAATTAACATTAGGATTATGTTAATAATACCAATAAAACAAATCATTCTTATTAACAACTTCAATTTTTTATAAAAAAGCTTTGGTCCATTTCAAGAAATTTAACAAAAAGGACCAAATTGCATTATTTTTTAAAAAATCGGAACCAAATTGAAATTTAAAAAACAGGAGGACTAACTTGAAATTTTTTAACAAAAACAAAGACTAATTAAACCATGAAGAATATCTTCTTAATCTGACCAAAAAAATTCCTTGATTCAGATCATTAGCACCGAGTGGGGAGCTTTCTCAAATAGTCTCCCTTCAACCGAGTTTGACCGGGAAATGGAAGCTGCTACCATCAATCCAGGTGAGCAGGTAACTTTTGAACCATCTTCTCTATTATTTAGATGTTCTTATGACAAAATAGCAAGTACAATAGTCATTCATTCTCTTCATGTTATTTGGCAGATCTTTGAAAAGACAATCTCAGGACTCTATCTAGGCGAAATTGTTAGACGAGTGCTACTGAAAATGACTGAAGAGGGTGGTTTGTTTGGCAAATTTGTCCCACAAAAACTATCTACACCATTCATACTCGGGTAAATTTTAATCAAGTTAAAATCATATAACAGTAACTATGTTGTACACGTAGTTCTAATCTTCTGTCAATTATTCCTTCTCCAAAGTATACATCAATGCATCCAATTTTCATATTTCACTCTTTACATGTAGTAACTCTACACATTCCTATCATATACATGTTACACTGGTTAAGGTATATTTTTGGCTTAAGACTTTTGAGCTATATTCGAACTGAAATATGCCTTTATATGAATTTAACAGAACCCCAGATCTATGTGCTATGCAGCAAGACTATTCTGGCGATTTACATGCAGTTGGGTCTCTCCTCTATGATATATTAGGGGTAAAAATTTCATGACCTAAACTTGATGACAATGCAGTTTAAGCACATGTTCCATAACTCAACATTACCAAGTTACTAACAGATAGTTTTTTCATGGACACAAAGAAAGAAGATGGTAATTTCCCAAGAGAACTATAATAGTAGTATAAAGAAGCACCATCTGGTTATTTTACAATCCAAATATAAAAGCTTAAGTAAAATGGAGAAAAAATGTCCTTGTGCATCAGGTTTTCAAGATGATGATGCAGAATTATGATTATATTATTACAAGAGCTATGTGTTTCTATCATATCTACTTAGAATATTGCATGTAATACTCAATCACTATTTTTCATTTGACACTGGCTCATTTTCTTCAGGCTGAATCCAATTTAAGTGAAAGAAAAACAGTTTTAGAGGTTTGTGAGACTATTGTAAGGAGAGGTGGGAGGTTAGCTGGTGCAGGAATTGTGGGGATTCTGCAGAAAATGGAAGAAGATCAGAGAGGTCTCATCTTTGGCAATGGGAACAGAAGTGTTGTTGCAATAGATGGGGGCTTATATGAAAAGTATTCTCAATACAGGACTTATTTGCAAGATTCAGTGAAAGAACTGTTAGGGACTGAAAAATCAAACAATGTGGTGATAGAGCATACAAAAGATGGATCTGGCATAGGAGCTGCTCTGTTGGCTGCTTCAAACTCCATCTACAAACAAGACTTATAGGGCATTTTACCTTAAATCATTAAGGTAGCATGCATGCAATTATTGGTACCCCTTCTGCTTGATGGTGCATTTGGGGGCAAGAATAAGAAACCAATGGAAGAATCCAACTAAAAGATTCTTCATTTGTAGTATTGAAATTTCAACTTTATGTAAATTATTCAAGGCTCTTCTTGTTAGTTCATAGATTGGTATAGTTTTGTTGTTGTTGTTGTTTGAACACCAGTGTTTAACAAAATAATCTAATTCAATAAAAAAGAGAGAGTAAAGTTTAATGAAGAGTTATTGCTACCAAAAATTGAATTTAAACAATGTCAAAAATTTAAATAATTTCTTGGTGTACTATGTATTATGATTCAGTGGATTGACACCAAAATGAATACATTTAATTTGTTTCAGTAAGGTTTAAATTTACAATAATTTTTAAGAAAAAAAATAAAAGAATCACAAAATAGGAAGAAACATGAAAAAAATAAATAAAGAAATTCTGTAAAGTCATAGCAGTTATTATTGTAACAAAAAGATTAAGTTAAGGAACTTGTTCCTTTAAAACAAATTAATTTTAATATTTTATTTTCATCAGTCAGAATTTCTTTTGTCTGTTCTTAATTAATATTTGTTACCATATGCACGTGATACATTTAAAAAAAAAAAATCAAGTATAAATTAAATATTATTTATGCATCTAATATTAAATATTTAAACATAAACTTTAAAACTACAAAAAGATAAAAATTACTTAAAAGGACAGAAATCAAAATTTACATGTTTTACAGGAATAAAACAAAAATGATAGATTTTAAAGGAAAGAAAACTATTTTATTACAAATATTAAAACAACATTTTCTTTCGCTGTAAATATAAACTATAAAATAGAGATTATATAACTGATCAATTATTTGAAGTGTTTATTCAAAATTAATATGAATGTTCAAACTTCAAATAAGGTAAGTATGGGCAAAACCCTTGTCTCTCGTCTGCGTCGTCATTACACGCTAGCAGCATCGCAGAAACAAAATAACAATAATAAATAACAGAGCGTTTCAAAGTAAAGTCGTTGGTATGATCATCTTCTTCGTCTCTCGCATTTGAGATAAATTGCACAAATTACCCTCTCCGGAACCCTAAATCATCGTCGCAAATGGTAAATTTCTCATGCTCACAATCGCTTTCATTCCGATTTTTCTCAATTTCGTTTTACCTAAGTTGTTTTACCCTTTTCCTGTTCGCAGATCCGATTCATTCTCTTGCAGAACAGACAAGGCAAGACCCGTCTTGCCAAATACTACGTTCCTCTCGAGGATTCCGAGAAACACAAGGTCGAATACGAGGTAATAGCAACACACGATTCCATTTCTTATTGTCACAACTAACACAACGCCTTAACCTAATTTTCACCTTAATTTGTCAGGTTCATCGCCTCGTCGTAAACAGAGATCCTAAGTACACTAATTTCGTCGAGGTCAATTTTCTCTCCCTTTTGATTATCATATAATTTGTTATTTATCTGATTATTGATTGATGTTATGGAACTGCGACGAGGTTCTGGTTCTGTCGCCCTTAGGCTGTCTGAATTGTTACAACAACGTTTTTGGGTGTTTTTGTCCTTATTGTGTTCTTACAGTTTGATGGTAACGTGTCTTGCAGTTTCGTACGCACAAGATAATATACAGGCGATACGCTGGCTTGTTTTTCTCACTCTGTGTTGATATCACTGATAATGAATTGGCATACTTAGAATGCATTCATTTGTTTGTGGAAATACTGGATCACTTCTTCAGCAATGTGTGTGAGCTCGATTTGGTTTTTAACTTCCATAAGGTTTGTTTATTATTCATCTTATCTTCCCTCTACAATTGTTTATTTAATTCCACTCCCTTGTTTGCTTTTTATAATTTATTTTCAGCAAAATAGTTGTGACTGTTTATGTGGATGTAGATGTCTACAAGCGGTAGTTTCTAGTCACAGTATTGCTATTAATTGATTTCTTCTGCCTTCTATATTCTTGAGCTTACATTACAATAGTGACAAACCATACCCATACACATACCCGACAATAATCGATATGCTACATTGTTTATTTAGCTGCACTAATAAATATGTAACACTATAACTTGATGTCTGAAAAGGGTTCTCAGACAGGATTACCTCCAGTGGAGGATACCTGTGGAAAACCAAACAATATAATCAATATGTAATATGTAATATGTAATGTCATCGTTTATATACATCAACATTCTCCAGTGGATGTGTATGCATGTATGTCTGATATAATGATTTATACCGATCTCTGTTTTGTTTTTCTTTCTGAGTTCAGTTCATGGTGGCTCAGTGTTAAGACTGGAGTAGTTATTGGCCACCATATTGATCGCATTTTCTTTCCAGAGAATATTATTACTATTTTTTATCGCTTACTTACTCATGTAATTTACCTGTTTGTTTTGAAGGTCTATCTTATACTTGATGAATTCATTCTAGCGGGTGAACTGCAAGAAACAAGCAAGAAGGTATGAATCTTTTAGGTTACTAAGCACTTGATGTGTGGCTGCTGCTGTAAGGTTTAAGTGTGTATTATATTTCAGGCATAGTTGTCTACTTCTATTTCTTCTTCCTACACATTTCTCCGTGAAAATGCAGTTTTTGGTGTAAATTTTTTGACATAGAAAACCTCAATTCGTTAACAAACATGTTTTTGTGCTCGCAGGCTATCATTGAGAGAATGGGGGAACTGGAAAAACTGGAGTGATACATTAATTTTCTGCAGTCGTAGCAGTTTGGAGGTTTCGATGACATGCTCTTGCCCTTGGCGTAATTCTTGCATTTCAATTGTGATACAGAATTTTCAAAATATTTTTTCTTGAGCCGTGTATTCAGTACCCTTTACCTACGCATCTTATTCGGCTTATGTTTATATTTGTAAGACGTTAATCAAATCAGGGTTTTCAATAGCCTTTCTTTTATTGTCGATTTCTATTTTGTATTTTTTTTTTAATTTATTTGCTCGTCTTGACAGTTTGCAAAACACTTAATAGAATATAAGTGGGCAATTGTAGTGTATATGCAATGAAAATCGATTACTATGATGGTACCGATGAATCATCAGGGAACAGATACTGGTGTTTTATTTTCAGTTAGATGGTGCTAGTCTCCTGCAAAATGAAAAATGATTAGGGGGCAATCCTTCTAAGGTTGGTGTCTCTACGTCTTGCAATGAATTAGACACGTATTATCGGTTGGGGATATCTTAGTGCGAATAAAAAGAGTTCTGTGCTAGTTTTAATATGAAAGGTGTAGCTCTAGAAGCTGCGCTGTAGAAAATATAAAACAATGAATCGTAATCATGTTGGTCATGACTTTACAATCGCATTGGCAGCCACATTGTTGCTTCATATAATGAAGGGAGATGATGAAGGTCTGGTCCATTTGTCTTGGAAGGGTGGAAGGAGCTGCTTCTGTTGCCCAGGGATTGAAGAAATCTTAGATCCCAACGTATCTTGTGATGCAGAGGAACAGGGAAGAATGGCTTGGGAGCATGGACTCATTGCAGAAGAATCATGCCTTCCACTTTGCCAGTTAGGAAATTGGGTCCTCGTTATATTGAAATTTACTGTGGACCTACTTTGCTCTGCTTGTTGCAACCCCCAAAAGCTTCGGTGATCTTGTTTATGTGAGAGCGTTGAACTATAATTAGTTCCACATAACGGGTTACCAAAATAATGAGGTTGCTGCAACCGAACCTGCACCCAATTAAAGCATTGAGTGACGATACTAGCAGGACAATAAGGGTGCATATTTATGAGATATTAAATTGCACGCTAGTTCGTTCAATTCATTACTAGCAATAAACTTTAGGCACCTCATTTCATATACATAATCACATTAAGCTATTTTTACCAAAGTCGGACCCTAGATTTCCGAGCCCATTTTATTGGATTAATGATACTTTAATAACATTGCTCTTGCAACGAAAGAGATATTTAATACCTGTGGTCCTGCTACAGAAAGCTGATCAAGGAAAGAAGTGGAGGCATACTGACTCTGAGCCACAGGAATTGGCATGACCACCCCATGCTGCTGTGCTAGTGACTGAAAATAAGGCATTTGCAATTTTGATAATGGTTCCAACCTATTTCCAATTTTGTTGTTATTATTATTGTTGTCGACCTTTAACCCATTACTTCCTGCTGACAAGGACAAGAAGTTGAAATTCTGCATAATAAGGATAATCATTAGTGCATGAGGAAGAGGGGCATCATCACCAAAATTAACCTCAGGCTTACTTGCTTTTGAGGGCCATAAACCACAGGTGTTGAAGCAGACTGTGATATCTCTCGATAATGACATTGCTGCTGGAGAATAATATTCTTACTTTCATTGGGATTCCTCACAGTAGAAGTAATTCCATTTTTCATTCCGTTTAAGCTGTGCGCTTGTAAAAGAACTCCACGCTTTGATCCTTCATGTGCTCTCGGTTGATGACAGTCAAAAAGCCTGGTTTCTTTGGTAACCTGTCTTTTTGGCATCTCTAAACTCTTGATTATGTGACTGATGTGAATATGAGCTGCACACTTTTTCCATGATCTCTTGGGAATAAAAACCTGCATGGTTTGTTATTGGCAACGATAAATTGTTGTTTGAGTGGAGTGTACATAGTTTAGGATCAAGAGATTTTAACATAATAGAGTCAAACAAAAACAGCAGTGATAGTAAATTTGTTAGTCCTTACCCTCCCACTTGACGAACAAGCTGAAGTTTCCATCAAATCCAGTTTGGAGGCACGGTTTGCAGCTTCAAGCCAATCAGGAGCTTTAATAGAAGAAGACCTTGGAATGAAAAAAAAAATGATCAGAATTGGACAAACAGTAATGAAGGTACTTAACTGGGCGAAAATGAAGAATGAAAGAAACTTTACTGAAGATAAGGCTGGCCAGTTGGTGCCAATGGAGACAAGCCTGGCCACAATGCAAGGCCTTCTGAAAAAAAAAAGAAAGAAAAGAAGTTCGAGAATCAGCAAAATTAAGGAAAAAACTTTTAGCCTATACTTTAGTCATCAAAATGAGATATCAACCATATCAAAAGGGGCATTTGATCTTCGAGAATGAGGGATCATACCATTTCCTTTTTGTTCCTTGATCATATGCTGTTGCTTGCAATCAACGTCTTTGGCCTAAATGCAAGCCAATAGTACCAAAAATACAAGTGTACCAGCTCAGAAATCAGAAGTTATGGTAGGACCGAATAAATTGTAAAAGTTGAAATGTTCATGACCTCAAATTCCACGGGTGGTTTCCTCTCTACTTGAGAAATCCTTGATTGTCTGGGCATACTGAATCTGCAATATGATGATGAAGCATGTCAATACCAACAGACAAAGGACTTGAAAAATAGAGATAATTAAGAATGTAACAAAAACATTACCCACCCCATTGCTAGACTTAACTCAGGGTCGTGCAATGCAACTCTGTTGCCATTTTCACTCTTAACAATCACACTAGGCATGACCTGGGAATTTATTGTTCGAGAAGTGCCATGAGATGGCATGAAGGGCGTCGTACTCTCAGGAAAATCAGGCTGTTGTTCTTGACCAAAATCTTCATTCAAACAACTTTTTTTTGAAGCTTCTACAGGTGAGCTCTCATGAATAGTTGCTGAGGCTAGAATAGAATCCATGACAAAATGAATAATAAAGAGCGTGAAAAAGGTTGAGTAAATAGTTTTACAAGTATCCCAGATAAGGGAGAGAATGAAAAATAACCTTCAAGAGCACGAGCAGCACTAGCATTATCCTCCAAGTTTTTCAAAACTGATGAATTATCTGGCAAAGATTCCCCTTCTAGTTCCTTATTATTGTGATTGGAGGCATTGTCAGGGAACATTCCAGCCAAAGCATAGAGAGTCTCAGCAACCTCTTCCTCATCTTTTGTGATGGGCCCAGAAACAACTTCTCTTGGGGTCCATTGTCGTCTTATTCCTCGTTTCTGCAAAAGCATAAAATTCCAAGCAAAAGTTGAGGAAACAGAAAATGCTGAGAAATTAAACCAACAAAGCAAAAGTGTCAAGTTTTGAAACTGGCAAACACAGCCCACAGATGTCTTACTTACAACACTCACTTTGGACTTCTTTACACTATCCTTTTTGAGAGATTCTATTCCATCCACCTTATTCTTCACCTTTTCTGAATCAAGTAACATGGATTCGCGACCCCGTTTCTTCGTGGCTATGTAATTTCAAAATACAAAACAAAAAAATCATAATATTTTCAGCAAACAATGTTTTTGCCCCACTTTCTACACAAGATTGCATGCAGAAGAAGAAAACTACTGGGTCAATTAAAAGTTTATGGTATATGAAGATATCAGTGGAACTAAAACAATTGCAATAATTCACAAGTAAAAGAAAAAGACAAAACCAAATCAGTAGTCCAACAATTACAACAAACAAACAGAGAAAAAGAAAAAGAAAAAAAAAAAACGCTTCTCAGAGATTGCTTAAACTCTAATCCAAAATCAACAACAACCAAAGAGAACTACAAAGGAAAATGCATATTATCCACACATTAAAACGCTTCGGTTTCGAATATTGAACTCACCTGAACGTAGCTTCCGCGGAACAGAAGCACCGTTGCAGTCATTAAAAAACTGTCAAATCATTCAAAGTAGAGAAAGAACCAGACACAAGAAACTCGTCACAGTGAGAAAAAATATCCACGAATTAGAAGGTAAGCAAATAAATAAAAAATAAAAACCCATTTCCTTATACGCTTTTAGTACATTCAAAATGAAATTATGCATATAATAAAATTTCGTCAAAAATAATGTAATTATGCAGATAAATAAACTTCTAATTCCGAATGAAAAACCACACGGAAACGCAACATGGAGGTTTCTTTCAGCGATTCTCCCAGAAAAAAAAAAAATGAAACATACTTCTCTAAAACAGTTTACAAAAAAACTAAAATTATCTTTCAGAAAAATTAATAACAGAGAAAAGTTTATATAAATTAGTGTAGAATAAATCAATTTTAACCAGTAGAGAGTTCGCTTTAATTTTTCAACTTAAATTTCGTTTACGAAACTCTGCTTCGATTTTTTTTTTTTTTTTACAAAAATTAGGCACGAAACAGAATATTAAGCACATAACAAGAAGAACATACATTCTTATGAAGCTTGAATCTCTTGGCGGTGGCAATGAGAGCTGAAGAAGAGTCACGTGTTTGTTGTTGCTGTTGCGGTTGAGAGAGATGGCAACTCATTTGAAAGCTCGACGACGCCGTTCCGACCGCACTCAAGCTTCTCACCTTTTCCTTCTTCAACTTCTCCGTGAATCGAAGGTCCCCACGGCTGAAAACTACGCCTCACAAACCAAAATAGGTAAGAGCGCACGCAGCGAAACAAGAGAGAAAAACCGAGAAAACAGAAAGCGTTATCTGCAAACTCTTCGTTATCGTAAAATATTAAGAAAAAAAAAAAGAGAGAGAGAGACAGGAATAACGACAAATGTAAAATAGGTTTTGTCTCGTAGCGCAGAAAAAGTTGGTGTTGTGTAATTTACCAGCGAGGAGGTTGTGTTTGTGCTTGCGCTTGTGTCGTCGCTTGTTGGTGCTTGAGAACACACTGCTTCCGCGCCTCACGTTTCGAGCTTTGTCCATTTCTCCACGGAAAAACAACAAACAAACAGCAACAACAAGAACTACAACAATAATGATAAGTTATAACAATAATAATAATAATAATAATAATAATAATAATAATAATAATAATATAGTGATAAGTGAAAGAGAAGGTTCAGTGGTGGAGAAGGTGTTTGATGTTATGCCGGTGAGGTTGAAATGGAAGGGTTGAGAGAGACAAAAAGAGAGTGAGATTGTACGGTGCTTACTTGTTTACATGTTAACACTACAAACACAGTGGTTGGTTTTGGCTTTTGGTTTTTGGTTTTTGGTTGAGTTCAGTGGAAAAGAAGGCAGGGAAAGTAATTGGTGCCTCGTGTTCAGAGAATCAGGTTCTTTTTTTAAGTAAAGGTATGTGGCAGAGCAAAACACACCCAAAAGTCAGAACAAGAGTGCCAAAGATCTAAACCACCAATAAAGGGAACAAAATTTTCAGAATTATGCTTCATAACTATTTTATTTAGTTGTGATTAGGGAAAAATAAAATAAAATGGATCACACATTAATTTCATGCTATGACTATGGCAATGGTTAAATGAGCATGGAAATTATAGGGTAGGGTTCTAGGAAAAACATGAATGGATTACTTAAAGAAGAATAAAAAAGTTTGAATTATAGTACTCGATTCTTTGTGCTGTTCGTGAGTTCGAATAATTTGATTTTTCAAAGTAAAAATTGTAATTAGTTTTTTTTTTTAATTTTGAATCAATTTATTATTTTATTTTCAAAAATATATGAATTTAGTATTTTATAAGTTTATTTGATGATTCAAACGTATTTTGTTTCGATGTTAAACACAATAATATTTATACCGGTTTAACACACTTCAATATATGTTAATAGAAACACGTTTAAACATCACATAAACTTAATAAAATTTAGTTAAACTGACTAAATCAACATATTTATATAATTAAGGAACTAAATTAGTTTAGAATTTTTAATATAGACTAATTCTAATTTTTAGAAATATATTTAATCCCAATAAAAATAAAAATAAAATTATTAGATTCCATCTTTGAAGAGAAGCGAAAGATTGAAAATGTTGAATGCAGATTGAACATTGAAGTGTGAGAAATGATTCCATGGAAGAAAAAAGGTTTTGGGTTAAGTTGAATGAAGAAGTGACACATAAATCAATTGCATGTAATAGCGATTCTTCTTCTTTAATCCGCTAGGTAGTTACCTAAGTCTTTTCAATGTTGTCTTATTAGGATTTGAAATTCACTTCTTTTTTTTTTTTGCTTTATTCTGCACTTTTCTGCTTTATTTTTTAATTTTAATTTTAGTGATAATGATAAAAAAGAAAGTTAATTATCAAAATATTCCTTGTACCACGCTATTCACCAAAATATTCTCTTTTTTTTTCGTCATGAGAAACTGCCCAATTGCGTGGATTTATTTTTGTTTGATAGTGTGGAGAAGTTACCTTTAGCATGTTTATATACTTTTTTTAATAAGAGCTTCAATAGAAAAAAAATCTATAAACTAAAAATATTTAGTGAGAAATTTGTTTATATAATTTTTAATTTTTTCTTTTTAATTTGTACATAAGCTATTTTTTGTTTATTTTTTTCTTTATATTTTTTATAGAGAATCCTTCCAAAAAAATTACAGATATTCCACAAACTACTTATATTATGAACCACTTGTGGTGATTTTTCAAGGTTTATTAAGGAGTTTTAAACGTCAGGAAAATTTTTAACAATAAAATAACATAAGAAATTGTCAATGTTAGAAAGTTTTCGAGCTGAAGTCAATTTGGAATACTTTTGAATGAAAAAATAAATTTAGTGCAAGTGGCTGGTAAATTTTTGTAGTATGCATTGAGTATATTAATATTTGATTTTTTTATTAAATTCAATTATTCTTGGTGAATATAATATATACATATATATATATATATATATATATATATATAATTTTACAAGGCGATTTCATTGTTCCTACTATTTATTTCTGCTTAAATTTATAGAAATTAGTGCTCTTAAAGAAATTATTCGACTGGGCTCATTAAAAAAAATACATTTGGTTGACGTAATTTGTTTTCAAAATTACGATATTTCAGCTTGAGGGATAATGGTTTTTTTTACCAGTTTAGAAGAAAATTAAATAAAAAATATTTTTAAACTTTGAGTGATATTAATAAAATTAATTTAAGTTTTAAATATAATGATTTATAATATATGTTCGTTTTCTCTATTTTTGGAAGATGAATGTTAGAATTATTTTTATACAAACTATACTCATCCTTTACCATAAGTAGTTTTACTCGAGCTAATATGAATAATCTAACTCTCTTTTTAATCATTTATACATTTAAACTTCATATTATTTATTAAAATGAACTCACTTAATTGTTAATTTTTACTCATAATTCAATTAAAGAGCATTTATACGATCGATGAGATATTTATGAAGAGATTAATCAGGTTGCATAATCGTCAATTCACACATTTTTGAGCTGCAAAGCTAAAAACTGCTCTTAATATATTTTACTTCATCATTAATATTAATGAAATTTTAGAAACACTGGTTAAATAATTTGAATTATACATGTATTTAATAGATTTCGTTTTTAATTTGAAACTTTTTAAGGTTTTTTTCATCCTGCACCCCCATAATTTCTAAAGTAATGTTTTATCTTTATAAATAGAAGTGACTTCCGAAATATTCATTTCTAAAACTTTAGGAACAAATATAACAACAGTGATGTAATATAACAATGGAGGTGCTTTAGTCTTTTTCTATTAATACGAGGTGTAGTTAGTAATTACGGAGGTGCAGAGAGAAAACCTTTCTTAAGTTCGACCAATGGCCCTAAATTTGACTTTGGACTTCAACATTTTTGTCTAAAAATTCACTTTGCTATTTTGGGTTACAATAGGAGAGTTGGTGCTTACTATGAAACAAAATTATTGAGATGTGTGCTAATAATTATTCAAAAGTTCAAGCACACTTTCACCCGGAGAAACATTGTTTTGGTATAAATAGAAATGAGTAATATCAAATTTATCATTTGAATAAATTAAAAATAATAGAAAATTATATGTAAGATCTTTTATTACCCTCAAATAAAATCTATTTATTTCATTTTTGAATATTTTCTTATCATCTTACTTATTATTTTATGTTTCTAGTGCTAAACTGGCAATGGTGATTAAGAGTAAGAACAAAAAAAGAAAGTAATAACAAAATTATCAGAATCTACAATTCACAATTTTTTTTAATAAAATAAAATCAAATAGGACCATATTGGTATAAACTTCAAATCTATTTCCATTTAAATCTATTACATATTAAGAAAAGAAGATATCACCAAAATTACTACAATACCCATTTTCTTTTATTGACACGTGTCATAGAAATTAGTTTTTTCGTCATTTTAAAACTCTGGTACAAAAGGATCCGGGTTCAAATCCTACAAAAGTCAATTTGTTTTTATTTTTTCATTTATTTTTTATTTCAACTATAATATTAATTATAAATAATATTATTATTTGTATTATTTTTATAAGTATTAGTATTTCTAATTATTAATAATATATTATTATAATATTATTTATAGTGATAGTAGTAAAATTATAACAAATATTAATATTATATGTTACTATTATATATTCTTACTATTAGTATTATTAACATTATTAGTAGTAAAGTTATTATTCTTATTTGTAATATATAATATTATTATTATATATTTTTGTTAGTAATTACATCTCAATTCATGATAAATTATTTTTTTGTCTTAAACTTAAAAAAAATGTATATTGATAAATATATGATTAGTTTAAAATTTTACTCCAATATTTCATTGTTGATGTTCATACCCATTCAAATTTGAAGGATTTGTCGATCATTACTGAATTATGTCAATCTTTGACAAAAACAAACAAATTAAAGACATTTTACTTGATTAATTGTCTGATTTATTTTATTTAACTGTTAATATTTCATTTTCTACAACGAAGATTATCAAAATAAAAATCGGAATAAGATGAAAGATGAATTTCTTGAATACAATATGGTTATTTACATTCAAAAAGGAATAACCGGAGATTTTTATTCCGAATAAATTATTGATGAGTTCAAAGTTTTTTACTATATAATTTCAACTATAATATTAATTATAAATATATTATTATTTATATTATTTTTATAAGTATTATTATTTCTAATTATTAATAATATATTATTTATAGTGATAGTAGTAAAATTATAACAAATATTAGTATTATAATAATAATAATAGTTATTATTATTATTATATGTTACTATTATATATTATTACTATTAGTATTATTAACATTATTAGTAGTAAAGTTATTACTCTTATTTGTAATATATAATATTATTACTATTATATATTTTTGTTAGTAATTACATCTCAATTTTTATTAGATTATGATAAATTATTTTTTTATCTTAAACTTAAAAAAAAGGTATATTGATAAATAAATGATTAGTTTAAAATTTCACTCAAATATTTCATTGTTGATATTCATACCAATTCAAATTTGAAGGATTTGTCGACCATTATTGAATTATGTCAATCTTTGACAAAAACAAATAAATTAAAGATATTTTACTTGATTGATTGTCCAATTCATTTTATTTAATTCTTAATATTTCATTTTCTACAACGAAGATTATCAAAACAAAATTTGGAGTAAAATGAAAGATGAATTTATTGAACGCAATATGGTTATTTACATTCAAAAAGAAATAACTGAGGATTTTTATTCTGAATAAATTATTGATGAGTCCAAAATCTTTTACTGTATGATTTCAACTATAATATTAATTATAAATAATATTATTATTATTTTTATTTTTATAAGTATTAGTATTTCTAATTATTAATAATATATTATTATAAATATTATTTATAGTGATAGTAGTAAAATTATAACAAATATTAGTATTATAATAATAATAATAATAATAATAATAATAATAATTGTTGTTATTATTATTATATGTTACTATTATATATTATTACTATTAGTATTATTAACATTATTAGTAGTAAAGTTATTACTCTTATTTGTAATCTATAATATTATTACTATTATATATTTTTGTTAGTAATTACATCTCAATTTTTATTAGTTATGATAAATTATTTTTTTGTCTTAAACTTAAAAAAAAAGGTATATTGATAAATATATGATTAGTTTAAAATTTCACTACAATATTTCATTGTTGATGTTCATACTCATTCAAATTTGAAGGATTTGTCGACCATTATTGAATTATGTCAATCTTTGACAAAAAATAAACAAATTAAAGATATTTTACTTAGATTGATTTTCTAATTCATTTTATTTAACTCTTAATGTTTCATTTTTTACAACGAAGTTTATCAAAACAAAATTCGGAATAAGATGAAAGATGAATTTTTTGAATGCAAAATGATTATTTACATTCAAAAAGGAATAATTGGAGATTTTTATTCAATTTTTTATTATAAATTATTTTGGCTCCTCCAAAATTAATTGTCAAGATCTGTCACAGGTTATTACTATCAACTATAATTAATAATCATTATTACTATCAACTATAAATATTATTATCATTATTATTAATTATAATTATTTCTATTATTATAGTAGTAATATTATTATATTGCTATTATTATTATTAAGAATTATAATTATTATAATAGTTATTATTTTTATTATTATTGTTTTTATTATTATTGTTAGATACACATTTTTAGGGATGTCAATAGGGCGGGTAGGGTACGGGTAGTAGTTCCCCCATACTCTACCTGGTGGATAAATATTTGTCCCGTATTCGTCGGGTACCCGTCTATTTTTTTCATATCCGCAAGTATCCACAGTTACCCGCAGATATTTACAAAATTATTTAAGAAACAAATATTTAATTATAAATTCAAATAAAATAAAATAAAATACATCATTGTCATAAATTTTAAATAAAGTTCAAATAAACTCAAGTTCATACAAGTCCAAATAATTATAAAAATAAATATAAAATGACGTTCAACATAATTAAAATTCTTTAATTAGTGCTTTGATCAATAAACTCACTTTTTCCGATTGATTACTGAAAAATAAACAAAATAAACAAATAATAAAACTCAATTGCCACGTGTTAAGTATTCTTATTTTGATTCCATCATTTGACAACAAACATACCATAAACGTCACTATCTATATAGGGTTTGATGTATATGCCCAATTTCAGAAAAAGGAAAGAGAATAATGTCAAGGGGTGTACCTAAAAGAAGACAATGTACCAATACTTGAAGTTGGAAGAATGAAGACAGAAGAGAGGACAAGATGTGCAACTTAGAAAAAATTAGGTCAAAATGTTTTTTACTAATATATATATATATATATATATATATATATATATATATATATATATATATATATATATGGGTATTTTTATGAATTAAAGTTTAACGGGTATGGGTATTCACGGGTACAGATACTATTTTACCCGTACGCGCCCTGTTAACATGCAAGTATACAAAATATTTGTACCCGTGAGTATCCATTTTTAATATTCGTTTCCTACCGTTGCGTATACCTGCGGGTACATATGTTTTTTGACATCCCTACACATTTTACTTTTAGTTACTGTGTAGGAATCATGTTTCAATTACTTATCATTTTTATTTGTTTTGTTGTTCATTTATCTTTCCATTTGAACAATTATTTCAATTTAAAAAAATGGTTACTAAAATTAGTAAAATAATAAAACTGAAAAATAATTTTTTTATTATAAATAATTATTTAAATTTAAAATATAATAATTAAGAGGATAAAATTGATAAAATAAAAAGGACACCAAAGATGTTTATCTCTTTATATATGTAGTTGTATTAATATTAATAATATTATTATTAGTAGTAGTAGTATTGATATTTTTTTTACACTACGCGATATTATTATAGTGGTATTATTATTATTATTATTATTATAGTTAGACACATATTTTACTTTTATTTACTACGAGATCATATTACAATTACTTGCTCTTTGTATTTCTTTTGTTACTCATTTTATCTCTATGTCTTGGTTTTTTTGAATTGAAAAAAAATAGTTACTAAAATTAGTAGAATAATAAAACTGACAAATAATTTTTTATTATGAATTATTATTTAAATTTAATAAATAATAATTAAGAGAATAAAAATGTAAAAACAAAAAAAGGACATAAAAATGTGTATCTCTTTACATGTTTAGTTAGTGTATTATTATTATTACTATTATTATTATTATTACTATTATTATTATTATTATTATTATCACTACGAGATATTATTATAATGGTATTATTATTATTATTATTATTATTATCACTATAGGATATTATTATTATTATTATTATTATTATTATTATAGTTAGACACACATCTTAATTTTATTTACTACATATCATATCTCAATTAGTTGTCATTCTTAATTGTTTGGTTGCTCTTGTATATATCTTTATATGTAATTATAGATTATTAGTATATCAACATTAGCCTTGATATTTGCATTGATATTAATATTTATATCATAAAAATTATTATTATTATTATCATTTGTTTGTTATTATTAGTATCATTATTACTTTTATTATTAATATTATTACTATTTATAGTGATGTTATTAGTATAAGTGCTTTTTTTAATTATAAAAAATGTTATTATACTAAATACTTCTGCTAAATAGATTTTTAATCTTTTAAAATTTTTATAATTTATAATTTATATTGATATTATTATTATTTTAATGGTTAAATAAATATAATAACAATTATATTATTATTCTAAACGTATTTGAAATAAATAAATAAATGTGCACGCACAAGTCATATACTATTATAATTATTTTGTAAAATCAATTAACTACACCATACTGTGATATTAATTTTATTTATTATATTTAAAACTTAATTTACAAATTCATTTCATTGATAATAATATTTACAACAATATAACCTAATTTTCACGATATTAATTATTTTATTTTTATATTATTGTTATTATTATCAATTATAACTCTAATTATAGTTATTATTATTATTATTATCAGCTCTAATTATAATAATAATTTATTATTATTATTATTAACTATAATTATTATGATTAGTATTACTATCAACTATAAGTATTATTATTATTATTATTATTATTAACTACAATTATATTTAAATATACATGATATTATAGTAAGTAATGATAATGTAATGTTATTAAGTTATAATATATAAAATAAAATTACATTTATTAAAAATAAAGTGAAATATATCAGAAAAGATGAGAGAATAACTGTTGATAAATAGAGAAAAAGAGAAGAGCAAGGATAAATGATTTTATAAAAAAGTTTGTAAAAGTAACTGTCAATTTTCAAAAAAATTATAAATAATTATATTTTAAAGGGTAAAATTGGTATTTGAAATGTTGACACAAAAGAGAAAATCCTCTTTATATATTGTTATAGATTATTATTATTATTACTATTATTATAACTAGAACTATAATTATTATAATAGCTATTATTATTATTATTATTATTGCTTTTATTATTATGTTTACATACACATCTTACTTTTACTTACTATCTATGAATCATCTTTTAGTTACTTGACTCTTTTATTTGTTTTGTTGTTTATTTATTTATCTCTTTATTATATATGTAGTTGTATTATATTATTTTTTTTATCATTACGCGATATTATTTTAGTGTTATTATCATTATCTATTATTATTATTATTGTTACTATTATTATTATTATTCTTATTATTATAGTTAAACACACATTTTACATTTATTTATTACGGGATCATATCTCAATTACTTGCACCTTTTATTTGTTTTGTTGTTCATTTTATTTTTATATTTGTGTAATTATTTGAATTATAAAAATAGTTACTAAAATTATTAAAATGATAAAATAGACAAATAATTTTTATTATGAATAATTATTTTAATTTTAAAAAATAATAATTAAGAGGATAAAATTATATAAACAAAAGAGGACACAACAAATATATATATATATATATATATATATGTATATATATTCTTTATATATGTAGTTATTGTATTATTATTATTTTTATCACTACGAGATATTATTATATTAGTATTATTGTTATTATTATTATTATTATTATTATTATTATTACTATTATTATTATTATTATTATTATTATGATTATAGTTAGACACACATCTTAAATTAATTTACTACGGGATTGTATTTCAATTACTTGTCATTTTTATTTGTTTTGTTATTAATGTATATCTTTATATATAATTATAAATTATTATAGTTGACATTAGCCTTAGTGTTAGCATTAATATTAATATTAATATTAATATTTATAACAAATATTATTATTATTATTTTTTTTTTATTATTATTATTACTATTCATAATGGTGTTATTATTATAAGTGTGTTTTTCTTTTAATTATAGAAAATGTTGTTATACTAAATACTTTTGTTAAATAGAGTTTTAATCTTTTAAATTTTGATAATTTATAATTTATATTAATATTATTATTAGTATTTTTAATGGTTAAATAAATATAATAGCAATTATATTATTATTCTAAAAAATTTAAAAATAAAAAAAAGTAAAAAAATGTCCGCTCAATTAATTATATTATATTGCAATATCAATTCTATTTATTATATTTAAAATTGAAATTATTATTGCATCACTTAAATTTACTATTTCATTAATTGAATAACAACATTTACAATAATATAACTTAATTTTCATAATATTTCATTACATAATACTTTCACTATTTTATTATTTAATATACAAAATAAAACAAATATATGTCTCGTGCGTACGTACGGGTAAGTATACTAGTTTTTGTATAAAAGGACAAACGTTTTTTTTTTCATAAGAAAAAGTATGTTTTATACGTGTATCTTTTGACGAATAGACACACAATTTTTTGACACTTACACCTTTTTGATAAATAAAACACATATTTTTACAAATTAAATTTGACATAACTTGAAGTGAACCATGAAATCTAAAATTTATTTATTTATTCTCTGTACTATAATTATTTGTTGCATATAACAAATGCCCATAACATAGATATATACATCGCTTATTCTTTGCAAAAAAGAATTTTGATTACTTTAGAAATCTCCAACAATTTATAATATATACCTTGAACGAGAGAAAAAGGAACCCACTTTAATGGAATAGATTAGTTTCACTTTCACACGGGTAAATAAATGCAACAACACTTCTCTCACTCAACTATGGGCTATAAATACAAACACATTTTTTCTCTTCATTCATATAACAAATCTCAAAACCTTCTCATTCTCATCTTGAAAAACTCATCTTCAAGTCATGGCCATTTTCAAGGTTCTCCTGTAAAACTAATTAAGGATATGCGTTCTTCAAATTTGTAATCTTGTGTGCTCTTCAACCACCGTTTCCCAATCTATCTCTTTGTCTTTCTTTCTTTTCTCACACATTTTTTATGGGTTACCGTAAAAAGAACCTTATGGCCAGAGACAGAATCCATATTCCTTTTATAAACCAACAACGTCCATCAAGTTGGTTTTTATTTTATCTTTATCTTTATTTTATTTTATTATCACTTCCCATAATAATAACCAATAAGTCTTTATATTTTATTAAATCACAATTAAGTCTTTATATTTTATTAAATCACAATTGGGCCCATCATAATATTTCAAATGAGTCACTAATAGAATTAATTCGTCAATTAATTCTAACATTCTCCCACTTGACTCATATGATGTCCTAACATTATGTGATTTAATACATAAACATAATGCACAATAAAAGACCTTGCATAAATTGGTTCCATCATTATTCATAATTAAAGATACAGACATAATAAGAGTCATGGCGGTCACACATCATTTGATCGACATGATCCCTTCCATGTACTACTATATCATCCCTTTCTCCTTAATATGACCTTAAAACGAGAAGTTCATAATGGGTTCAAACATAATGTCATTTTACAAAGCAATAACATAACATAATTTGTTTTCTTCATCATAATTTGCATGCATAAACATAAAGAAGAAAACACAGATTTCAGAAATTTATACGTTAGGGAGCTCAGAATGTCACATAAACATTAAAAACATTAACATTCAACATTTAACATTCACTAGTAGACATAATGCTCATATTCTTTACATGACCAGCATACAATTTGGGCGGTAACCCTTTTGTTAAAGGGTCAACAATCATAAGATATGTGCTAATATGTTCTATTGACACTTTACGTTTCTGAACTTCTTCTTTAACGGCAAAGTATTTCAACTCCATATGTTTAGCACCTTTAGAATACTTGTCGTTTTTAGAAAAGAAGACTGCTGCGGAATTATCACAATAAATTTTCAGCGGCTTGGAAATACTGTCGACTACTCCAAGTCCTGAAATAAAGTTCCGCAACCAATTAGCCTGAACTGTGGCCTCAAAGCATGCCACAAATTCAACTTCCATGGTGGATACAGCAATGACAGACTGCTTCGCACTTTTCCATGAAATCGCTCCTCCGGCTAAAAGATACACATAACCAAATGTAGACTTTCTTGTATCCACACAGCCGGCAAAGTCTGAATCTGTATAACCTATCACCTCAAGGTGATCAGATTTTCTATAAGTAAGCATGTAATTCTTTGTTCCTTGTAAGTATCTTAAAACTTTCTTTGCAGCTTTCCAATGCTCCAGACCTGGATTACTTTGGTATCTACCAAGCATACGAACTGCAAAGCTAATATCTAGCCTCGTACAAGTTTAAGCATACATCAAACTCCCAACAGCAGATGCATAAGGGATATTTTCCATATGTTTCCATTCCAAATCATTCTTTGGACATTGCATGAGACTAAACTTGTCTCCTTTCTGTATTGGAACAGGAGATGCTGAACATTTATCCATTCTGAATCTCTCTAAAACTTTATTAATATATGCATTCTGAGACAAACCTAACAGTCCTTGTGATCTGTCACGGAATATTTCTATTCCTATCACATAGTATGCCTCACCCATATCTTTCATTTCAAAGTTATTAGAGAGAAACCTCTTACTCTCACTTAATACACCAAGATCATTAGTCGCAAGCAAGATATCATCAACATACAGAATCATAAATATAAACTTACTCCCACTGACCTTCAGATATATACACCGATCAACGGTGTTTTCTTTAAATCCAAAGGACACAATAGTATCATTGAACTTAAGAGACCATTGCCGAGAAGCTTGTTTAAGTCCATATATCGATCTCTTAAGTTTACACACCATGTGCTTCTTTCCTTCTTCAGCGAACCCCACCGGTTGGTCCATATAGACATCCTCTTCTAAATCCCCATTCAGAAAAGCAGTTTTAACATCCATTTGATGCAACTCAAGATCATAATGAGCTACTAATGCCATGATAATTCTAAAATAATCTTTCTTAGAAACAGGCGAAAATGTTTCCTTATAGTCAATGTCATCCTTATGAGTAAAACCTTTGGCAACAAGACAGGCCTTGTAACGTTCAATATTGCCTTGAGAGTCACGCTTAGTCTTAAAGACCCATTTACACCCAACTCTCTTGCATCCTTCTGGCAATTCCACAAGGTCCCATACGTCATTATGTGTCATTGATTTAAGCTCATCTTTCATGGCATCTAACCACTTATCAGAATTATCACCATTAATGGCTTTTGAAAAAGAAATTGGATCATTATCAATGCTTAAGTCATTTTCTGACTCTTGTAGATAAACCACATAATCATTCGAAATAGCAGACTTTCTATCTCTGTGAGATTTTCTTAATACTATTTCTCGTGGTTGTTCTACTATCGGTTCATTATTAACCTCGGGATCATTAATTTGTTGTTCTTCTTGATTGTTGTAAGTTTCTACAACATGTGGAACAACTCTTGATAAAGAAGTACTAGTTATAGGAACTTGTACTCTAACTTCCTTAATCTCCACATTTCGTGAAGCTTCACTCCCACTGGTTTCACCATTTTCAATGAACCGAGCATTTCCAGTTTCAATGATTCTTGTATTATGGGTAGGACAGTAAAACATATACCCCTTTGATTTTTCTGGATAACCAATGAAAAATCCACTGATTGTTCTTTCATCCAGTTTCTTTTCTTGTGGATTGTATATTCTTACTTTTGCCTGACAACCCCAAACATGCAGGTGTCTCAAACTGGGTTTCCTATTCGTCCATAACCCAAAAGGAGTCTTTTGAACAGCTTTACTAGGAACTCTGTTCAACAAATACATGGTAGTCTTTAAAGCATACATCCACAATGATACAGGTAAACATGAATTACTTAACATACTCCTAACCATATCCATTAAGGTTCGATTACGCCTTTCTGATACACCATTTTGTTGTGGTGTGCTTGACATTGTGTATTGAGCACAAATACCACGTTTCTCAAGGAACTTAGCGAACGGACCAGGGTGTTGTCCATTTTCATCATATCTTTCATAATACTCACCACCTCTATCAGACCTTACAATTTTCACATTTCTGTCTAATTGCATTTCCACTTCATTTATATAAACTTCCAAGGCATTTACTGACTGAGATTTCTCATGCAGTAGATAGACATGTCCCTAACGCGAAAAATCATCGATAAAGGTGATGAAGTACTTCTCTTTATTGAAAGAATTTAAATCAAACGGACCACATATATCAGTGTGTATGATTTCAAGAAGCTGAGTGCTTCTCGTGGCTCCTTTCTTTGTGTGTTTAGTTTGTTTGCCTTTAATACAATCCACACACACATTCAGATCAGTAAAATCTAAATCCGGAAGGATTTCATTCTTTACTAATCTTTGCATTCTTTCTTTGGAAATATGTCCCAAACGTTTATGCCACAAATAAGCAGATCGTTCATCCACTAAACTACGTTTAGTGCCAACATTGTGATGCAAAGTCATAAGAGTTTCAACATATAAATTATCCAAATTCAATTTATATAAACCATCATAAAGTGTACCAGATCCAATCATAAAAGTACGCTTAAACAAACTGAAACAACCATTCCCAAACTTAAAAGAATATCCAGCAATATCAAGCTTAGACAAAGAAATTAAATTCCTAGTGATACTAGGTACATAAAAAGTATCCATAAGGTCTAAGTGATATCCAGTGTCGAGGATTAGACGATAAGTCCCGACCGCTTCCACTGGAACTTTCTCTTTATTGCCCATGAAGACAAACTTCTCATTTGGGTTTATGGTTCGGGTTGTAAGAAATCCCTGCATCACATTAGAAACATGAGTCGTACATCCAGAATCAATCCACCACGTATTATGGGGACTTCAGTTAAGTTTGATTCAAAACATACGTAAGCATTATGCTCACCTTTATTTTCGAACCAAGCCTTACGCTTTATGCAGTCCTTCTGGAAATGTCCAGACTTCCCGCAGAAATGACATTTGTCATTTTTCTTCTGGATTTTGGTTGAGGACTCTTCAATCTTCAGTGGTCCTTTACCCTTTCCATGTTTCTTAGCAACTTTCTTTCCAACAGCTCCTTGATTCTTCACATATTGAATAGAGTGGCTTCCTAAGTTCTTTAGTCGGGTCTCCTCCTGAACTAGCATATTGTGCAATTCATGCACATTCCACTTGTCTTTCATGGTGTTGTAGTTCATCTGGAACGGACCATACTCAGACGGTAATGAGTTCATAATGAACTGCACGAGAAAACCTTCATCCACTGCCATTCCTAAAGACTTAAGTCTTGCTGCGATATTTGTCATCTCGATCACATGCTCATGCATAGTACGCGAACCGTCAAACTTCATAATGGTCAACGTACTCATGAGTGTCCCAGCGAGAGACTTATCAGCAGTTTGGGAGCGCTCTTCCACAAATTTCATAAATTCTTTTGCGTCATCGGTTTTAGGAAGAGTTGACTTTATATTGCTTGTTATGCTCATTCTCATAAACATTAAGCTAAGTCTGTTTGATCTTACCCAGGCTTTGTAATGGGCTTTCTCTTTATTGCTACTAGCATCCGTGATAGCAGCCGACTTTTCAACTAGAAGAGCTAGATCAAGATCCAACACACCTAAGTGAAATTGGACTTGCTCACTCCAGTCAGGGAAATTCAACCCATTAAAGACTGGAAGAAGCATGTGCGTGTAAAGATACCGGAACAGAGACTGCAATTAACACATGCCTAACATTAATGCTTTGAGTCATAAAACTAAACGTAAAAACAGATTCAGATCTAAACAATCATTCTATGCATACTAATGTTCTCCTTTGGGAGATCCACTAATACACAAACATAAACATAATGATGCTAATCACATTATAACATTATTGATAATTAAAATATGCATCAACTAGAATCACCTACTACCTTTGGGTATATAAATAAAACTAGTGACGCATACAAAATTATCTACTATCATGTTCATTAATTATGAGAACAATTAATCAACCTTTGGACGATCCTTAAATGTCTTATAATTAATGAATTTTAATTAACCCATAAATTTAATTATTCATAATTTAGCATCCATACTATGGGTAATTAAAATAAAAAACATTAATAATTTGAAATCATATAAACTTTAAAATTTTGGCCACTTTGGTGACTAACAAAATTTATCATACTTAATTTCAAATAAATAAATACACATACATTTAATTGCTATAAACTTTATATAGCTTCCTCATTAATTTTAATTTAACAATAACAAACATAAATATTATTACAAATTAAAATAAAATTATTAATTATTTATATAAATAAAATAATTAATATTAATTTTATTGGTAACATAACCCAATAAAAATATTAAACTTTAATTTTAATAAACCATGTAATCACACGGTTCACACATTATAAAATTGGAAATCTTTCAATAGGCATGTTCACACAATTTTATGCCATTCACTTGCATTCATTACTTTATTCACACAATAACGGTTTTGTTTTAAACTTGCATTCAATGCCAAATCCACGTGCACAACAGGAACGGTTTTTAACTTTCATTAATTCCTTTATTCCAATTTCAAACAAAAATAACATGCACACGTAGTAGCGGAAAACATGATTCCAAATACACGTTAGTGCGTCGCGTGGTCCACTTTTACACGCAACAATTTCATTATATTTTCATTCAATTACCAATTAAAATAAAAAACACCATCACAGTAAAGCACGCATACAATTCTTGATCCATGGCAGCAGTGATGCAATATTTTAATGGCAGCATTATCATTCATAAAATTAAATTAGGGTCTATAACATTAAGGAAAAACATCATAAGGAAGAAAAATCACATAACAGGAGAATCATAAATCCTACAAACTTGGCTCTGATACCACATGTAAAACTAATTAAGGATCTTTGCGTTCTTCAAATTTGTAATCTTGTGTGGTCTTCAACCACCGTTTCTCAATCTATCTCTTTGTCTTTTTTTCTCTTCTCACACGTTTTTTATGGATTACCGTGAAAAGAACCTTATGGCCAGAGACAAAACCCCTATTCCTTTTATAAACCAACTTCCATCAAGTTGGTTTTTATTTTATCTTTATCTTTATTTTATTTTATTATCACTTCCCATAATAATAAAGTCTTTATATTTTATTAAATCACAATTGGGCCCATCATAATATTTCAAATGAGTCACTAATAGAATTAATTCGTCAATTAATTCTAACATCTCCTAGTTTCAATCCTCATTTCTCAAGTCATTGTGATTTTCGTGAAATCAGATACACCGGTAAACCTAACTTTTTTCTTATATATTTTTATAATTTTCTTTCATTTTCGTACAAATCCTTATATATTTTAGATTTTTTTTTGTCTCTATCTTTTTTTCCCTATCAACCTTCAAAATTACTTGATGTTTTTATTTTCTTATATATCACAGGTAATTTTCAAGAACGCAATAGAGGAACAAAGTCCAACCATAGGTACAAGTTTTTTAAGTAAACCCTAAAGTTAACTTTTGATGTTATATAGATGATATTTTAATAACTTTTTTCTTATGTAGATTGTGATGGTGAATGCATTAGAAGGTGACAAACATCATTAAGACCAAATATATGAAAATAAAAGCGTGTAATAATTTGGTTTAGTTGATATATCTATGTACCTTAGGTGGTGCACAATTACTTATCTATATAAAAAATAAATGTGTGTAATAATTTGGTTTGGTTGATATATCTATGTACCTTATGTTTATGTGGTGCACAATTACTTATTAATAAAGTGAAGTTTGTTACCTAGTTTTGTTTTTAAGGTATTTTTCCTCATCTTTCATTCATGTCTTAAAGATACAACATAAATTACACATATTTTGAAGATGAAAGAATAGATAGTTAAATTCATCTTGAGCCATTACTAACTATTTAATCTAAAAAAAGCATTTCTAACATAAATTTAGATTCTTTGGTGAATTTTTAGTATTATTCTTCTATTATGCACTCAAAATATGGTGATATAAATTAATTTTGATATATATAGTTTTTAATTAAGTAACATGAATACCAAGATCAACATAAAAAATGTTAAATTATGCCTTTCGTCTCTATTTTTGTAGAAAAATATTAATTTGGTCCTTTATTTTTATTTATCTCAGTTTGATCCTTATTTTAAAATTTTTGATGCAATTAATACTTTATGTTTGTGCTTTACTAACACTGTTAAAGAGATCTCACATGTATATCTCTTTCAAAAATTGCAATCTGAAAAAAAAAATGTATATCTTGTATTTCTGTTAAATCAATTATCATTTCAACGATCAACTTCTCCCATAATAATATCTATGCTACCTAGTATTGTCATAATATCGGCCAATTTCATTCTTTTAACTAATTGAGGAAGAATTTGCAAATTTATAAAACCGGACGGATGAATTTTCCATCTCCGAATTGCATGAGCAATAGGTCTTACATGTAAAGGATCATGTACCCATGTCTCAAAATTACCTTGCCAAGCTACATGAAAGAGATTCCCGGAAGTCCACAGAAAAATGATTGCTAATTGCCCGAAATGAGAAGCAAAAATATTCTGATAAAGACGTTCCTCAGTAATATCATCATGACTTTCGAAGTCATGTGCGGTAGCAATACCAAACCAAATACGATGAGTAGTGGGGTCTTGAGCTAAGCCTTGACTAAAGCTTGGAAATCTTAATGCCATAATGATTTTCAAATCCTCCTAGCTATTATCCTACTGCAATAATTCTTGCTAAGAAGAATGCCCATGTTGTGGCAATTCCACCTAGAAGGTAATGTGTTACTCCTACAACACGTCCTTGTACAATGCTCAAGGCTCTGGGCTGAGTAGCAGGAGCAACTTTTAATTTATTATGAGCCCAAACAATGGATTCAATAAGTTCTTGCCAATAACCATGCCCGCTAAATAGAAACATTAAACTAAAAGCCCATACAAAATGTGCACCCAAGAAAAAAGACCATATGCAGATAATGAAGAACCATAAGACTGAATTACCTGGGATGCCTGCGCCCATAAGAAATCACGAAGCCACCCATTAATGGTAATGGAACTCTGCGCAAAATTTCCTCCTGTGATATGAGTTACTATCCCTTGATCACTTATACTACCCCAAACATCTGACTGCATTTTCCAACTGAAATGGAATATAACTACGGAAATTGAATTGTACATCCAAAATAGTCCTAAGAAGATATGATCCCAAGTGGATACTTGGCATGTCCCCCCCTCTTCCAGGTCCATCACAAGGGAAACGAAAACCTAGATTTGCTTTATCCGGTATCAATCGTGAACTACGAGCAAATAGAACACCATTTAAGAGTATCAATACTGTTACATGAATTGTAAATGCATGAATATGATGGACCAAAAAATCCGCAATTCCTAAAGGAATAGGTAACAAAGCAACTTTACCGCCCACTGCTACTAAATTTTCACCTCCCCAAGTCAAACCTGGTACTTACTTCTTTTAATTTTTTAAATTATTTATTTATTTATTTAATTTTTAAAAATATTAAAAATTCGTCATGTGTTAACCTAATGTCGTGTCACGCAGTAGTGTATGTGACAGTGACAGTACCACATGTTACTGTTACGCTAGGTGTCATTTTTTTATTTTCAATTTAGGCCTTGTAAATTTAGTTTGTCTCAATTTGACCCCAGTGTTTTTATTTTGTCTCAATTTAATTATAATTTTGTAAAAATTGAACAATTTTGTCTCTCTCCAAATTTAAACCAAATTTATTTTTTATATAAATGGTATACAAATATTTTTATTAAAATTGATAGTTTTATTAAATATTTTTAACAAAATTAAGTTTATTTAAATTTATACTTTACATTTAAATTTATTTAAATTTTTTTAATAGAATATAATGTTAATAGAAAAAATTCAAAAACTTGTGTTGATATTTTATTACATCATACTTTAATATTATTATTTTTTATTTAAATTTATATTTCAATAATTATATATTTTTAAAATGTGTAAAGTTCAATAATTTTTATATAAATGTTTGAGCTGATGTAAAAATAACAATTATATATAAGTTCAAATGTAAAATTTTAAAATAATTTCAAACAATTTATATAACGATTTAAAACAAATAAATTTAGAATTTGAAAACCATTTTAAATAAAGTTAAATGTATATAATAAAAATATCAATTTGAATAAAAATATCAAATTTAATAAACATATTTGTATAACATTTATATATAAAAAAAATTTCAATCTAAAAGGGACAAAATTGCTTAATTTTTATAAAAATTGAAATTAAACTGAGACAAAATAAAAATACAAAGAGCAAATTGAGAATGAGAAAATGACATATGACGTAATAATGACACGTGAAATACTAGCATATCACATTATCACCATCACATGACACAATGTCAGTTTAACACTTAAAAAATACTTTTATTTTTTAAATTAAAAAAAATTAAATGAAGAAAACAAATAAACAAGTGACACATATTTAATGTTGTTACTATAATACTAACCGAAATAGCTTAAATACATAAAATTTTCTAAAATAAAAACTAAATTAAGATAAATAAATATAAAAGAACTAAATCCATATTTTCAAACAAACATAATTTAAAAAAAGAAACTCAGACTTTTTCCAAAACGGTTAATTATATATTTCCAGAAAAGCAAAAGTTTAAGTTATAGATTTACGGACAAAACCTAGCGATACATAAAAAATATTACTTTTTAATATATTAACTTAGTCATGTGACTAGTTGATAATTAGGAAATATCTTTTCTATAATGGTTTTCTTCGAAATTACACATTTTAAGCATAATACGGTAAAATAATATTCTTGTACTCAACCGAGTGAAGGTCTTGTCGGTTCCCATATAAAAGAGTGATATATGGTGAAAAAAATGTTTTCCTTTACTTTAGAGTTAGTTGAGTCTTGAGTATTGAAGAATGTTGATCTATTTGTAGGAATTTATGTGACAAAATCGGGGGTTGAATAAATGAAGGGAAAAAAAATGTAATGTGAACTTCTTCTTAAAGATAATGAAGAAATAATTTTTATTTTTCTCTTAATAAAATGAAAATTGTGTAAATGATTAATATAGCCTTAACATGATGCACTAAGTTTAAACCCATCTACCTATCATACATATTCCACACCTGTTGGTAGTGGCGGAATTTGGACAAAAATGTAGGGGGTCAAATTAGATTTGTTATATATAATTTTATTTAGAAGAAAAACTCTTCATTTTTTCTCTTCATTTCATCTCCTTAAAACAAACACACATAATAGTAGAATTCAAAAAAATATTACTACCATTCGCTATTATATCATGATACCAAATCATGAATACCATCTTAGATAAACCATTTGTATCTCATCAATTTGATCTGGTGCTATTTGTCAAATTTGATGTCGTTTTTCCCATATCACGTTCTAATGAATTTTTAAATTCATTATATGTAACTTTGAGAACTTTAAAGATGTGTTTTTTATTGTCTTAAATTCTTGGTTCTTATTAAATTTCTCGAGTTTAGTTAACGTAAATGCATTTTTTTTACATCTTTATCACAAACATTTCTCTTTAAAAAAAAAAGAATCAATTATTTTTACTTTTTATCATAATCTTTCTAATATAAATTTATCACCTCTCGTCTATTTAAAAAAAAAATTATATTCACAAATCACAATTATCACAATGCAAAACATAACAAAACTCATACTACTTTAATTAAATAAGCAATACTGTATAAATTCAAAACTTAAAAAAAATTACCATAGGTAGCGAAAAACACAAAATCCTTAAATTTCATAATTAAGGGTTATAATAATTTAGGAAAAATTATAATTAGAGTTCATACCAATTTCATAAAAGAATCCCTAAAATCATAATTATGGTTTATATTAATTTGGGATAAACTTAATTTAGAAGAAATATTATAAAAAGAATCATAAACTAACATACATAAATCATAATAAGATACTAACCTTGATTTGTGAGAGATCATGCAATAATGTATACATCAATCTCAATATATGTGTTTCCAACCTCTATTTCCCAATCTATCTTTTTGTATTTATCTCTCTTCACACATTCATGATAATCCAAAACTTATTTATTTATTCCCTATACTATAATTATTTGTTGTATATAACAAATGTCCATAACATGGATATACATGCATTGCTTATTCTTTGCAAAAAAGAATACACTTTTGATTACTTTAGAAATCTCCAAAACTTTATAATCTATACCTTGAACGAAAGAAAAAGGGACCCACTTTAATGGAATAAATTAGTTTCACACTTTTTCTTTAAAATGCAACAACATTTCTCTCATTTAACTATGGACTATAAATACAAACACACTTTTTCTCTTCATTCATATAACAAATCTCCAAACCTTCTCATTCTCATCTTCCAAAACTCATCTTCAAGTCATGACCATTTTCAAGACTCTCCTAGCTTCAATCCTCATTTCTCAAATCATTGTGATTCTCGTGGAATCAGATAGGATGGTAAACCTAACTTTTTCCTTATATATTGTTATAATTTTGTTTCATTTTCATACAAATCATTATATATATATGTTGAAATTTTGTTTGTCTCTATCTTTTTTTCCCAATCAACCTTCAAAATTACTTGATGTTGTGTTTTCTTATACATCACAGGTAATTCTCAATAACTTAGTAGCGGAACAAAGTCCTAACCCTTCACCTCCAACCATAGGTACAAGTTCTTTAAGCAAACCCTAAAGTTAACCTTTGGTGTTATATAAAAATGATGTTTTAAGATTTTTTTTGTTTTGTTTTATAGATTGTGATGGTGAATGCACTAGAAGGTGTCAATTATCGTCAAGACCAAATCTATGTAAGAGGGCATGTGGAACATGTTGTCAAAGGTGCAACTGTGTACCTTCGGGTACTAGTGGTCACTATGAAGAATGTCCATGTTATGCAAATTTGACTACTCATGGTGGAAGACACAAATGTCCTTAATTTACTACACTAATCGTCTTCTATATATGAAAATAAGCGGAGTTCAGGTTCTCTATTAGTTTTTTTTATGTTATCCTTTGTTGATCATTAAAAGACATTGTATAGGTATTTTAAATATCTTTTTAATATACTGTAAAACATCAAAATTAGTGTTATGAAGATACAGTAAAGGAACAACACAAAAAAATCCAACAGAGAATCCAAATTCAAATAAACGCGTGTAATAATTTAGTTTGATTGATATATCTATGTACCTTAGGTGGTGCACAATTACTTATTACTAAAGTGAAGTTTCTTACCTTGCTTTATTTTTAAGGTATTTTTTTCTCATTTTCCATTCATGTCTTAAAGATACAACATAAATTACATGTATTTTGAAGATGCAAGAACAGATAGTTGAATTCATCTTGAGCCATTATTAACTATTTAATCTTAAAATAAAAAAACTCATTTCTAACATAAATTTAGATTGATCTAGTGATTTTTTAGTGTTATTGTTCTATTATGCTCTCAAAATACATTGATATACATTCATTTTGATATTTTAAAATATATAGTTTTGAGTCTTGAGTCTTGAGTATTGAAGAATGTTGATCTCTTTGTAGGAACTTATGTGACCAAATTTGGAATTGAATAAATGAAGGGAATGAAAATGTTATAATGTTTAAGGAAAGAAAAAAAAAACATGGGAAACAGGTGGAGTGTTGTTTAATAGCAGAAATAAATATTCCAAAAGGATAATAGTTTACGCGGAATGATTTTGAAAAATGTAATGTGAATTTCTGAAATAAACAATTTTTACTTTTTAATAAAGCAAAATGTGTAAATGATTTTGTTAGCCAGCTATACTTCTTTCTTCTTAAAAAAGAGACAAATAACATAAATATTTTCATAAGATAAAACTAATTCACACATAAGTTAACAATTTATTGGATGAATCATATAAAAGAATTTTTATAAATTCATTTTTATCATTATAGAAAATGTTAATCAATTAAGAAGTAAACTTTAAATTTAATTTAATTTAATTTTATAAAATAAGATTTATACTCCTTTGTATACCACGTATTAATTAAAGAAAAAAAATCTGGGGTGAAATAATGAAGGAAAAGAAAATGTTAATGTTTAAGGAAAGAAAAAAAAAACATGGAAACAAGTGGAGTGTTGTTCGACAACATCATTTATAGGATGATGAGGTTGAAGTAAGCATCATCACATTCCTACATTGGAGCCAAGTAATGTTGGGAACCATAACTGGTGCAGGTTTTTGTCACTCTCACTCACACACAACTTCTTCTCCCAACCTAAATGCTTTTTAGTAGCACAAATAAATATATTTAAAAAGGACAAATGATTTTGAAAAATGTAATGTGAACTTCTTAAAGATGATGAAGAAATAATTTTTACTTTTCTTTTAATAAAATGCAAAATGTGTAAATCTTGATTTTGTTAGCTAGCTATACTTCTTTCTTTATACTAATTTCTTAAAAAGAGAGACAAATAATATAAATATTTTCATAAGATAAAATTAATTAAAAATGAAAATATGAATCATAAGAATTTTTGTAAATTCATTTTCATCATTATAAGGAAAGTTAATTTTACTTTTAAAATGTTTATAGAAAAATCCGTCCTCTTACGTTGTTTAATTCCATTTATTTTAATATAATTTGATATTTACTAGAATAGATTGAGATACTAAATATTAAAGTTTAAATTTAATGCAACTTTTATAATTGACGTGTAATTTGGTTTTACTTATTTACTCTAAATTTTATCAGATACCATTTTCTTGTTAGGTCTCGTAACTTTTTCTATGTTCATTGTTGAATGCTCTTGTTGAAGACTCTCGTGTCGAATCACCTAATATATAGAAATTTAGCTAAATAATAATCTCTAAAATTGGTTAGCATTTAAATTAGCATTTTTAAAATTTTATTATTATTCTTATATTCAACATTTTGTAAATATGTAAATTTTATCTCATAATCAATATTGAATCAACAATATGTTAATATGTAAGTATTTTAATCAAATATTTTCATGAAGCTATAAAGATTAGTATATTGGCCATAACTTTAAAAGCACCAAAATACTTGTTAAAACTAAATTAGCATATTTTATAAATGTTAAAACAGTAAAAAGGATCGGATTTACGCAAAAAAAAAAACAAATTATTTACTTTTAGATTTAGTGGGTGTAATTAATATCTCATAATAATTAATAAAGTTGGTGCTTTTTATCCACCAACCAGGTTGTTCATAAATGGATGATTTAATAATAACTAACATGATTTAGACAAGTAACATTTAATCGGAAATCATTCGTATGTGAACATGTGATGTTAGGAAGGGTGTTGGGATTTGTTATTACACTGTATTTCTGAAAATTTTCTATATAACTAGTTGAAATTACTAATTTTAGTGCCTTGTTTAACATATATCAAGGATGTAAAAAAAATCCAAACTCGTATTTATAGATAAAACTTGTAATAGGTAAAAAATGGATTAGATATTTTAAATGAATATATATGGGTAATAGGTACGGGTATCTTTTATACCCATTTGTTAACGAAACGGCTACGGATATCATAATATTCGTATTCATAGATATCCGTACTCATTATACTTTGATTTAAATTTAAAAAAAAAAAACATGATTAAAACATTGACACTGCTAGGATATAAATACAGATACGGAAAATATATTTATCCCACATAGAGCTACTATCTATATTCTTCCAGTCTCATTGGCATCCTTATTCATTACAATAATGGTTATAGTTAGTTGAATGCATAAATTCCTAGTATAATCTTAATCTGGTCCGAAATATGTTCAGAATTTTTCTTTTTTCAATTTATAAGTTATGTGGATACTAAAATCACAGGACTCACTCATTTTAAGAATATAGGATCCTTTTAATTTTGATAAAAAATTGTTATCATTAAGTATATTTTTTAAAATATAAAAAAATAAAAGGAAACGAGGAACATATATATAGGATAGAAAGGAAATAGGAAAAGTATGTTATGTTTTGCATGATTGAGATGAGAGAAACTATGTAAAATAAAAACAAATTAGTAGAGTAAAATTTACACGATAAAACACAAAATAGAAGTATTTGATCTAAGAGGGATAAAGTGAAAAATAAAAATAAAAAATTATATAAAAATAATAAAATATGTATTATATTTTTTAAATGATTTTTTTGTCACATATGTTACAATATGTATTATTTCTATTTTTCTTCTCAGCCAAATTGAATCTTAAAATAGAAAAAAAAGAGAGTAAAGTAGACATATAATAATAAGTGATATATATATATATATATATATATATATATATATATATATATATATATATATATATATATATATATATATATGTGTGTGTGTGTGTGTTCGGAATTGTTCCATGCGTATATACACAAAAACAAAGCAATAGTTTGGTTGCTTGCATGTATGAGTCAGGAGCAGTCAACATCGTCACCGATTGCTATTTGTCACTTTTGTTCCTTTTTAAGTTTTAAGAAAATTTTTACTTTTGTTTTTAATTTTTTAGTTTCTATTTTTCAGATGAAGCTAAATTGTTTTTCATCGACTTCTTAACTCTCAATTAACTCTCTTTTTTTATTTAAATTCCAATCAGTTTAGTTGATGAAATTATTTCACTTTTATTATAATGATAGGAAAAAAAAATTACAATCAAAATTCTTCTTCTTATAACCTTAATAAATATTATACAAATTCTTCAGATTTTACACAGTTTGCGAAACAAATTAATTTTAAACCTTTAAAACAATTTATTAATTTTTTTAGGATCGAAAATTATATTTTAAGATAGTAAAGTAAAAGGAAAAATTAATTAAAAAAATGTTAAGTTTTCTCAATTAAAAAAAAAACTAAATTAAGCTCAACAACTTTGGAACACATATATACCAAATTGAAGAGATAAAAAAAAAAAAACGCAATCAGATTTACCTTACGAAAATGATCCAATGCTTTTTCTGCAAACCTTTGTTATTTTTATTATCATATATTCATAATAGAAAATTATAGCCATAATACACACACGTGTGTATATTTTTTTTTTCAAACCTTGTCATATGTTTTTCACGATACATAAATTAGAACAATTTTTATTCAAACTCGCGTCAGAAATGTTGGGCTTCTCCTTTAAGAATTGACCCGTGTTTGCATGGTTTTGAAAATTTACAAACATGAGTGACGAACTCTGAAATAACACTTTGTATTTTCAAAAACACCTTCTCTTGTGCTGAATTTAGCCAGCTAATAAGAACACCATAATTTGAAAAGTTGAATATTAAATACAAAGTCAAACACCAGAAGATGGTATCACAGAAGAAAATATTATAAATAAAATGACGAAGTCATAAAATAATAACTCTTATTGATATACACGATGAAACATTACAACGAAAGCAAGTACAACACAACCTTAAAGAAAAGTAATGAGAATTCCACAACATAGTTCTTAACTTTTGTAATGTCTAAATATACATATCCACGTCAACACTCAATGATTCAACAACAATTGAAAAAGGGGTTCGATAGTTCCGAACATTATTCTTTCACCCTTCACTCAAGAACGCATCATATATATCTATATATATAGTGTTATATATTATTTGATGATATAATAAATATAATATGAAAGTGTGGTGCATGAAGTTTAAGGGCACTTGCGTTTGCCACCACGAGTGGTTAAGCTAGCATAACAGGGACACATTTCTTGGTTTCCGGCGGTGCCAGGTGGCACGCAGTTGCAGCGTCTGCAACAAGTTCCACAAGCTCTTTGGCAGAGACGAGGACGAGATGATAAACGGCACCTCGCACCACACGCTCCGTTACAGTCTGAACATCAAAAAAATTGCAAATTAGTTAATAAAAAAATAGAACTATCAGTTAATTTTAAAATGAGTCAATTTAAAAATTTTGAACCAATTTAATCCTCGAAATATATAAATTTAGTATTTTTAATCAAATTTTGTTAAATTTATTCGATGTTTTGTACATATTTTAGAATTGTATTTAAGTTGTTTATATTGTTTGACATGTTTTTATTTGAATGTTAAGTCAATTATTGTTATAAAACATGTTTGAAATGTCAAATAAACCTAACAAAATTTGATTAAAAGAATTAAATCCACGTATTTCAAAAGATGAAGAACTAAATTAATCAAAGTTTCAAAATGAACTAATTCCAAAATTCATTTAAAATTAAAAAAAGATAAATAAAATTATATAAGATATAACTAATATCATTAAAATGGATCACCCTCATCCGATATATCATCCATTCAAGAGTATTGACTCTTTCATGGTCTTATTTTTAAATCCTCTTAAATCTCGATTTCTAAACAACGAAGAATATTCGGTAGACACATATATATGAATATAAATATACCTATCTGCTGAAGAAGAGAAGCCTGCGTTTGTGGTTGCACCTGCAGTTCCTCAAAAACCATGCAAAAATTAATTAGAAAGAACCTAGGCGAAACAAATGAAGAACAACCTTGGCTGTTGGTGTTGTGATATGATATGTTCGAAAAAGAAAGAAAGTGTTTGAATATTTATACCGATTGATCGGCATCGACGAGATGAAGAACGAGAAGCGAGGCGAGAAGGGAAGCAACTAGGAGTTTAGAAAGCGCCATGGATAAAGTTTATGTGTTATTGTTATTGGAATGAGAAGCATGAAGAGAAGGTATTTATAGTTGTGTGTGAGGTATGAAGAAGAAGGTGGTAAGTACTCAAAATAATAATAATAATTGTCATAAATGTGGGAATATGAAAGTGGGGCATGGTGATGTGGTGGAGCATACACGGAAATGGGGAAGTTCGCTTTGTGTTAGTGACTGGTGAAGGAAATTTGGTATCGAAAACTCAAAAGGGCTCTTCGAATCATCCAGAGAAATATCGAGATATTGATTTTTATTTTTTATTTTTTATTTTTTAATGTCTGTCTCTCATTATTGGCTATGATAAAAAGGGGTTAAGTGGGGTTACGTTAATTAGAAAATGGAAATTTATTTGCCTAAAGTTGGGCACCCATTGTAAAACGATGCAAACAAGTTTAGGTTTGGTTATGACGAGTCATTTCAAGGACACTGTAAAAAATTGGCGGCGTGTGGTTTTGGTCAAACCATGTGAGCTAAGGGCATCATAAGTTGGTGTTTTTTTTTAGGTTTATCGTATGGTTTTGTCGATGTACTATTTGTTTGGATATTATTGAGACGATCTCGATTAATTGAATCTCACAATACAATACATGAATATAGAATGTCTATTCTCTGTGTCATGTCAATGGAGGAAACATTTTGATTGTGATGTGTGACGTAACATTGCATCACATAATTTATGTTTATGTTGGTATAGTATGGTTCTAGCTAGGTTGCATTATTGGGGAGTCGAAAATATTGCAAAAAAATTGTAAATTAATTATTATTATTATTATTATTATTAATAAGAGAAAAAAATTGTGTTGGGTTTGAGAGATGGTGATGTGTGGAATTGGATGCATATAAAAGGTGTGTGTGTGGAGAAGGAAGAAGAAGTAGGAAAAGGATTGATGAAGAAAAGCTTGACAGCTGTGTGCGGTGGCAACACAGCTGGATTATGCTAAAGAAAATGAAAAACTATGATAAAAAATCACTTACCCCCACCCACTCCAAGATTATCAAGTACTTTCTTTCGTCGATTTATTATATTTTTCTGTTTATCTTTATCATAATACATTTAACTACTTAGTTATCATGTTAGTACGATTCATATCAAACTAGTTTTTTTTTTTTTTTTTAAATATACATTTAGATTTTAATTTAAGTTTATATTATGTTTTGTTTAATGTTAAAAAATAGATTTTAAATTAACGTTAATCTTACAAAATTAATCTGTAATACAACATGTGGACTATTTATATATTGTAAGATCTTTTTTTTTTCTAGTTAATATAGAATATTTAACATATTCACTCAATATTTATAATGAGGGTTCTATAGCATCTGATATAATAAGCCTAACAACAATAATTTTTCTTATAATGGATTGTATAATAAGTTTAAGAAACGATAAATTTGATACAATTCTAATATCTAGTAAATTTTAAATTTAATTCGATTTTTAAGATCAAATTTATATTCATTTGTATAATGTAAATTTATTTTATCTTTGTTTAATATAGATTTTTAACGTATAATTGATGATGTATAATTTATTTTTTGATAATATACCTCTCACAATCAATTTTAATAATTTTAGAATAAATTCAAATGTTATCTTAAAATTTTAGTTAAACCTAATTAAGTATGATAAAAGTGGTTTGTAATATATATTCTATTTTTTAAGTGATATTTAAAAATGGAGTGTTGTAAAATAAACATAATAGAAATTATATTTTGTTAAAACAATAATGAGAGTTTATTACTGTGTTAGTTTTAAAATATTATAAGTGTTTTTCATCTTAAATTTAATAGTTAATCTAATAAATAAACTCATATTATTAAAATTCATTAGTAATTTGATACTTAAAATTATTAAAATAAATAAACTAATACAAAATATGAAAATCACACTAATATAAAATTATATTTTAATAATCAATCACTATATTTAAAATATTGTTTATTTTAAGAGTTTCAGATATTTAAAATATTGTTTGCTTGTAGAGTTTAAATTCTTTATCACGGTTTTGTTTAAAAAAAATATTTTAAAAGATTAAAGAAAACGTGTATTCTAAAAATCAGTCCATGACAAATGATGGTGAATTGGGAATGGAATTCCACTTGTTATTTTGGGAGCGAAAACGGTGGTGTGGGGACAATAATATAAAGGTGGACAACAATGAATAACAAAACAGTATGCAAAAGAAAAAGATAAAAGGAATAATAATACATCTCAAAAGAAAAAACAGTGTCTTGTAAAGTGTATCTGTTTATTAAATATATGCCTAGTCAATTTTAGATTAAATATTTTGGATAAATTTTGGAATTAGTTCATTTCGAAATTTTGAACTAATTTAGTTTTTCATCTTTTGAAATATGTGAATTTAGTTCTTTTAATCAAATTTTGTTAGATTTATTTAACATTTTAAACGCGTTTCAGTAGTATATTTGAGTTGTTTATATTGTTTGACAGATATTTGCTTTAATGTTAAGTCAAATACTATTATGAAACACATTTGAAATGTCAAATAAACTTAACAAAATTTGATTAAAATGACTAAATTCATATATTTTAAAAGATGAATGACTAAATTAGTCTAAAGTTTCGAAATTGACTAATTTCAAAATTCACTTAAAATTAAGGAACTAAAAACATATTTAACCCTTTCAATTTTTTAAATATTAAGGAGTAAAAAATACAATCACAAACTTAAAAACTCTATGTTTCTATCAACATATAGAAATGAAGTTAAAACGATGAAATTAGTGTGTGTATATAAAGAAAATTATTTTATATTAATTTACAATATTAGAAAGGTGGTTACATGTATTAAAAAAAGTTATATATGAAAATAGAAGTCATTTGTGAGGCAAATTGAAAAGGGATTACATATCTATACGCAATTGTGTATTCTTAATTTATTATTTTGAATGCATTATTTTTACACGTTATCTCTTAAAACTAGTAATTTTCTCAGTCAATGTTTTCTATTTTTTTTTATTTCTTTTTACATATTAATGTTGTTCATATTAACATTCAAAAAAAATCATGCAATTTTCAAGAAAAAAAAATATTTTACAGTAATTTAATAAAAGTAATATGATATTTTTTTTCAATTGCAGTAAAAGAATAAACTCGAAATATTTAAATTCCCATATTCCTATACAAATAAGTTTATGTAAAAAAAAAAAGATAAAAACATTCTAAAATCTTATCTTTTCATAATATAATTTTTTTTAAGAAAATAAATTGAAAACATACATTTTACACTTTTTTTTTTCTTTTAACATATATACCTATGAAAGTATTAAAAATAAGTATAAAGTTATGTTTTACCAAACTTCACATAAAAAAAAAGTTTAATAATTTTCCTCGTAAGTTAAAAACTAAAATTTTAAAAAAGAACTGCAAAAACAGAACTTTTAAAACTAACTTGTACAAGAGATCATTTTAATTTTAGAGAAGTTAATACAACTTTTATTGATATTTTCGATTTTTCAAAAATCACAATTGAGAAGTTTAGATATACAAAATAGTTGACCACTTGTACATAGGCCTCTTCTTAACGTTTTATGAATCATGATAAAATAATAACTAAATAATAGTCCTTGTGTATAAATTTTTAAATTTTAATATATAAATTATGTTTTATAGTTTTTTCATCAATTCTCATAATATTTTATACTATTAATATATTGTTGTCTCAATAATCATCTACAAAATAACATGAAAATTTCTTAAACATCAAAGTTATGCCCAAATGACTGCTCCATACAAATTTAAGAATCATAAGTGCCTACGAATTAGAGGTCTTTATTCGGTTTAATTTTATTTTAGAATAAAAGATCATTCAAATTAATAAAAAAATTGCAATGTACTTTAATTTGATTGAAATTAACTATATAATCTGAATCAAATCAAACATTTATGTGAATTAATTAAATTTTTACAATTTAAAAATAATTTTGTTATATATGATTTGTTAAAGTATCATTCAATTTAAGACCAATAAACAAATTAATAAAGTAGTATTATGTTGTTATATAGTATGATATACTCATTACATAACTATAATTACAAATCAGTATTTTGAAAACGAACTAACTTTATAATACATTAAGTAAAATGTATACGAACTTAAAAAATATTTACTACAATCAGAGGTAACATCATATATAACCAAATTTGTCTCTTATATAAAGTTAAGCATATCAAATTCAAACAATTAAAATAAATAAATAAATATAATATATCTTATCCTTTGGTTTGGATTTCCTTTTGACTCCAACCAGTCAAGCATTTGAATTGTCTAAAACTTTTCAATCTTGTTTTCTATTTTAAAATTGAAAAGATTCGTTTTAAACATTTTCAATAATACAATATATTCCAACCCGTTAAACATGTAGTTATGATCATAAATTAAGATAATAAGATAAGGTAAATTAAATTACAAGTATTTTATATTATAATACGTACGTACATATCCGATATGTTGATATATTTATTTTGAAAATAATAAAATACAATACGTGAAATATGTATATTAAAAATTATATAATTTTTAAAAATATAATAAATATATTATTATTATTATTATTGTGTGAATTCAAATTAAAATTATATGTATTACCGTTGTTAATATAAAAAATTATAAATGATTGTCATCATAAAAAGACTACTGTTTGATTGATTAGATACTTCATTGATCAATATCAATACAATATCTTAAAGTATCGAATACAGATACACACTTGAAACGCATATGTGACTGAAATTAAAGTATCGGTGTATCATAAGTTTTACACCTCCACTACAAATTTAATATTTTACTATTTAAGTTATTTTCCACATAATATATATATTTAAAATTTTGACCTTATTTTACCAATTCATCAAATCAGACTCCATAACATATCGATACATTTATAATGAATACATAAAATATACGAAAAATATTATAGTGAACAATGCAATTGCTCACTCTACATGGTTGATCCAATTATTTGGTTGACCTAATTTCTTCGTAAAGATAATCTATTAAACTTGTGTAGCTATCGAAATTTAGAAATTATTCAGAAATCTGAAAATAAATTTGGAAATATTAGAGTGTTTAATTTACCTGTTCTGAACAAAGCCGAAGAACAAGGTTGCAACTAAGATAAGGAAGAAAAAAAAGAAGACAAAGATGACTGGGACAGGAACCTGCTCACACAGCTGTTTCATGAACATACTAATTTGTCCCTCATCAAATTAAGGATATTTTCACTATCTATGGATATTTTAAAAATAATTTTTATGATAAAAACAACACAATTTTTTTGATTTATTCAGTACACTAGATGTGAATAGAATATAATGTCAGTTTGTCTCCACACTATTAAAGATATCCTTTCAATCAAAATAATATCAATCCTATTACTTAAATTTCAGCAAGTTTATAAACTAGTCTGAACATTTATATGATATATAATAAATAAACTATTTATTTAGAAGACTTTTTAAATTTTTTTATATAATGTATAAAAGTTTGTTGAATCACACTACCAAAAAAACTCATATTTCCTAACAATTTTGTTATAAAAATGTTTTCGTAGGAAATACTTATAAATTTTGTCGAGAAAAAAATTTTGCAAGAAATTGCTACCAATTTTCTTGCAAAATATTTTGTATAAAACACTTTTCGCAACAAATTTTGTATGAAATATTTGCAATTTTATAATTTTGTAGGAAATGATTATCCACGAAAGAAATACCTATTAATTAAAATTCTTAAAAAAAATGGAAGAACAAAGTCATCTCTTACAAATTCTTTTAACAAATCTGCAAGAAAAATCTCATGTAATATGAAAATTTCTAGTGGTCAGTTACTTGATAATTCAAATCAGATTAATTTTTTTACGAACAGTGATAGATAAAAAAATATGAGAAATTCTATATAAAAAATGAAACTTTTTTTTAATCGAGGCTAATGTAATACTTTTACATCAGAATTCTTTTACACTTATTTGATATTATTTTTTAATCTTTTATCTCTTAATTTTTAGAAGTACAAAAATCAATTTTTGTATAGATCATTTTAAACAATTACTTCCTCCACCCATCAAACTTTTTTCTTCCATCCCATCAAAATGCTTTCGAAATATTTTCTGTAGAAGGACATGATTTTTCTTTCCCAAAAAATAAAAATATGGAATTATTTTTGTGTTCTGATAAATAAATTCTGGAAATGACAGGATACGGTGCAAGAAGTAATTACCATCATTTTAACGATCTTTATATGATCATATTTTGGACTCAATCGCGTGGCATGATTTGGACAGATGTGTTTTCTATGTACACCCCTTTTTTTCATAGATCCACGCATAATACTCCCTTTTCTCAATTTAGGCCCAATTCTAAAATCCATTTAGTGAAGTATTAGTGTGAGTATTTCTATTACCGGAATATTTTACTTGCAGTATAAAATTAAATTGATATTTTAGGTTTTTTGAATTTCTCCTTAATTTTATACTTTAAAATTTAAATTGTAGTATAAAAATCAGTGTTGGAATATACACCATCTCTTAACCTTCTGTACTAATTCTTTATTATAGTTGAGTACCTATATATTCATTCTTTACACGTTAGTTACTTCCTGACAAATTTTTGGACTAAATTTTTTTATAAAGACTTTTAACTAGTAACATATTATCTAGATTTTTCTATGTTTCTATTATTGTTACTTAAATAAAAATGTATAACAAATACGAGGTTTATTGGAATAAACTTTACTTAAAGTTATTCAAAAGACTAAAAGTGCTCAAAATGAATAAAATAATGTATTCTTAGGTTTGTATTAGTTACTTTTTTTTTATTATTACATGGAGAAATGATATTTGTAAATTGTTTTTCTTTAATGATTTATCTTTTTATTTTTTACACACAGCACCATTTTCATCCCATCATCCTTCCTCCTATGGTAAGTTTTTTATTATATGTTTCTATTATTATTTTATTTAAATAAAGATGCGCAATAAATGATTGATGAAATTTATGCTGATAAGAATTTGATGATCAAGAATCTGAAAACATTAAAAATATATTGTATTGTTTTTTATTGGTTTTTTTGTTATCCTTTATTAAACATTAAAAATATATATATATTATTGGTATTTTAAATATTTTTTTAATATATTTTAAGATGTCAAAAATTAATGATAATCAATGTATTATACAAACACAATAAAAAAAAGTAAAAAAAAAATCAAATAAGACGATCCGAATCCCACGAATTCAATATAACTAAACAATTGATTCTTACATGCAACAGGAGTTTAATCTATTCTAAATTTTGACTATTACATGCAAAATGAATTACAGATTCAGTCTAATCTAACTAACTTAATATAAAAAGTAAACTAAAAATGCTAACAACAACAAATCCTTATGAACATATATTATAAAGATTTATTCTTGCTTCTCTTTCTCAATGTCTGTTCCAATGAGCTGTTTAAGTTCCTCAACCATGGTAGGTTTTGATCGAACAACTTCAAGATCTGTCAAAGTTGTGACAGTTTCTTTTGGCAAAAAGCACTTTTCCCCCGCATACAACTTCTCTTGAACAAAGGGAGAAACAACCAGACCGTGTAGAATTTCAGAAGGAGGTGCTGCTTTATCTTCATGCTACAAATAAGAAAAAAAAACAATTTTTATATATGTATAAAATGTGTATGACATGGAGAAACAGAAAAACATGGAGTGAACAAAACATGCATACGCCCGAAAAAACAATGATGTTTGATAAGAATAATGGAGGTGAGTGAAGTTACCTCTAATGAGTTCATGAGTTCAAGCATTTCAACTTGAACTTGGAGGTACTTAACATACTTTGCAGCTGCATGAAGCATCTCAGCAGTGTTCATTTTGGTTCCACCAGGCACCAACTTACCAAGCTCTTGTGTCTTATTCGTAATCTTTCTTCTTCTTTCTCTTGCGGCTACACTCTGTGGAGATATGGTTCTCTCTTTATTACCCTTCTCCTCGCATTGATTATCCATAGAAAATAACTGCTGTTGTTGTTGTTGTGTCTCTTCTGGTTGAAAAGAGTAGCCATTAACAAACCCTTCTGGTGGTGAAAGCTCTTGTTGTTCGTCGCAGAAGAACTTTTGGCGTTTTGGGAGAGGATCGTAATATTCTTCATGAGTTGGGAAGATTTGATGATGAGGGAGTGAAGTGAAAGGATCAAAAGGATCAAAAGGAGAGTGAATATCTGAAGGACAGAGAAAACCACCGTTTGGGTCAATGGTGTACTCAAAAAGCGCGTTTGAAAGGAAAAAGCTTTCATCTGAGTGTGGAAACAGGTGCTGGATATTTGGTTCTTCTGCCATGGCTTCGTTAAGGAGGCTTGCTTCTTCTGAATCGGAGATTTGAACAGTGTTCCAATCGAAAAACTTGCTTAACGACATCGTAACACATCAATCTGCAACATGATGCAACAAAAGTTAAAAAACATAGAACAGAAAAAAAAATGGTGCAGTAGTTAATATATATATACATGCATGCAAAGCGGTTAAATATGAAAAATAATGACATAAGACAGAGGAATGTTTGGATGCATATACGTATATACGTACCTGGAGTATCTTTGAGAGAGTATAGACATGGGAGAGGAAAATACGATGATGTAGAGTTGTTAAGTGTGTGAGAAGAAAAACACTGTATGAAGACTTTTATACGGAAAATACGAAAACTGATTCTATCCTCACCTGCCTGTTGCTCCTTTGTTGGTGGAGAGATTTAAGGAGAAGTTGAAAGCGGTTACATAGGATCGATTATTATTACCATTTTTTCTAATATTTTTTTTATCCATTCCGTAATTAATATGTAGTATTTTATTAATTTAAATTAATATTAATAAATATATGGTAATAATGTATATTGAAATTATCTAAAATAACTGATCCATGTATCCATGTATTATATAATGATAATACATTATTGGGTAATATTGTAGTTTTTTATTGAACATATTTCAATTTCATTTTTATATTTATATCAAATTTACATACTTTTATCGAAAAATATCCAAAGGGATTTTTTACGAGTTTATTTCAAAGAATAGCGTTGAACATTATAATAAATAGAGATTTGACTTCCTAATTGAATCTCAACTTACTTTTTGCAAGATAAAATTTGTCCATCAATATAAGAGAATCAAATTCTTATAGAAATTTTGTAATTAAAAATGTCACACCAAAAGGTCGAAATACAATTCTTTTAAATCAAATTCTGACCTGCACGGAAAATGTTCTAATTAAGATTCAACACAAACAAATGAAAAAAAAAAATCTAAACTTTTCAAAATTCAATCTTACATAACAGTGAACATTATAATAAGTAGACATTTGACTCCCTAACTGAATTTCAGCTTACTTTTTGCCTGACAAAATCTCTCAATGAATATAATAAACAAAAGAAGATAAGTCAACATTATTGTCATCGTTACAACAATAACATAATTTAATGATGTCCTAAGCGATATCTGAACCTTAAAAACAGAATTATCTTTCTCATTGCTTCAAATCCCTCTTTGTCATAGCCTTATCCACTTCTAAAAAGCAAAATAACACAATTCAAGTAAAATCCAGACAAAAAAAATTTACATCTACATGTAAATCAAACAGGAATATAACAAAACCTAACAGAGAAAAACTAATATTGAGATCGAATGTGTTAGGCTTAGATTGTAAGGCCCCTTTTTTTTTCTGCTTCCTTTTAAGAGCTGCCCTACAGTAATGGGCCTAAAGGCCGGCCCATAGGATAAAAGTCTTTCATGTTGCCCTAATCCCACACCCACTTTCACTCTTTCAGAAATCAGCCGTCACCCTTCTACTCCGTGAGAGAGAGCTCTACTAGGGTTTGGAGTCGTCATAGCAATCGTAAGCTCAGCCTCGTTCTTCCGTTCCACCTCGCAAAACTGTCCCGTGAGCTATTGATCTTCACTGTTCGAGTGTCAACGCTGTAGCAAAACTAGGTACGGGAAGTTAGGGTTCGAGTTATATTGTTCATGTACTGTTTACTTGAGATTGGTTGTTGTTGGATGGATGAATCATTGTTTTGGATGTGTGGAGTTCTAGGCACGATTCGTTGGTTTGGAATAATGCATCTGTTGCAGGTGAACCAGGGCGAGAACTGTTAATCTCGCCCAGGCGAGTCGGGCTCGCCTAAGCGAGTCTGACGAAGGCGACTTGCTTGACATTTTGAGCGAGCGAACCACTCGCCCAGGCGAGAGGGATCTCGCCTAAGCGAGATCCCGCAGTGGTTCCTGTTTCCTTGTTTCAAGCCCTCGCCTGAGCGAGACTGTCTCGCTTGAGCGAGACCCCTCAGCCTGAGCGAGGTGCTGGGCGAGACAGTGCTGTGATTGGCTGTATGTTTGTTCCTAAATGATCTGTCTTGGTGGAGTATGATTGTATGATGAATGATATGTATATAATGGAGCATGAGGTATGTTTGGCATGATTCATGAATTAGGTATGACGGGTTGGGTATGTTATTGGCATGTGAAATGAATGAGAGGTTTGGAACTAAAGGAACACGTTAATGATATGAGATGAGGCCCTAGATTCATGGGGTGGTGATGATCAGATGTATGAATCTAAAATGTGATGTGTATGAGGAATAAATCTCAGGGAAGGGTATGGAATTGCAAACATGATCTTTGGTATTCTCCTACTGTTGTTTTATGAATGTTGGTCCGTGTCAGCGTATAATTCCTTGGGGTCTCTAGGTGAGACCTCCGGGGTCGCGCTTCAGTGGTCGGGACGTAATTCCATGGCCCCTGTTAGTGGGTGTCCATGGTGGTGCCCCATCTGTATAACTAGGTAAGGATTCAAGGTAAGGTTGCATCCTGACACTCTAAGGAGCCAGTTAGTCTCACCTAGAGCGGACTGACTCCTGTGGTGAGAGTAGCAGGAGGCCTGAAATCCATTAAGGGCTAACCTTGTGGTGAGGGAGATTTGATTCATCGTAACACTTGTATTACATAGCTCAGGATCGAGCAGCTCAGGGTCGAGCAGAGGTATCCACCACAAGTGCAAGCATCCGCTGAATCCGACCAAGTTATACGTATCCGGATGAGTCGAGTCGAGTCGTAGTGTATTGAATGAAGAGTCGTAACATGTTTGGTTGCCATATGGATATGGGATGATGATGATGTATTTGACTGTGTGATGTTTATGTGTTGGCTCTAGCTTACCCGTTTTGTTGCATGGTTGCGATGATCATCAATTTGATTGATGGGAACAGATGGGCGAGGTTCGCGTGGTCAACAAGGGAATGACGATTCCGCTGCTTAGCCATCTAGGCTAGAGTTATTTTATTCACGTTATATCTAGGGCTACGACCCCTGTATCGTTTTATGTTTTCCTACTCTACACTCTTTGTTAGTTTTGCATTCCGCTTTTCCTTTGGCATCGTGGTGTGCCTAGTTTTGTAGGGGTGATGTTGAGAACCCCAGGGCTGCGTTGTTATACTATCTTATGTGTGACGTTTTCTTTAATTGCGTTTATAAATTAAATGGGATGTTACATGGATTTAGTTAAATTTTATTTTCATTTTTATGCTTTAAAAAATGGAGTTCAAATTCTCTACTAATTTTTTTTATGTTGTTTTTTACTAAATATACACTATATTAGTATTTTAAATATCTTTTTAATATATTTTAAAATGTTAGAATTAGTGATAATGAATATATTATGAAGGCACAATAGAGAAACAAAATTAGTGATAATCGGTCGATAGAGAAACAATACCAAAAAACTCAATTATTAATCCAAATTCTAAAAAATGTGGTTCAGTTTTTTTTATTTTATAAAAAGCAGATATTTTAAGAATTTAAAATATAAATTATTTTTGTTAAATTAAAAAAAATCTCTACCCAGTTTGTTTATTCATTTATTTTCTTATATATTTAAATTTATTTAAAACAAAATCAGTTTGGAAACGGTTCAGAAGTTGTTACGAGCTGTAAACTAGTTTTGAAATGGTCTAATAAATAAAAAACTGGTTCTTAATGGGGTTTATGGACTCTTTAAAACAGTTTGTTTCCTTAGGACAAATTAGGTTAATTCAATATTATTTTTGGAAATCATAAAGCAATTTGATTTTATTCAAACTGTTTTTATAAGGACTAAATTCTATTATTATAATTAAATTTGTTAAAAATAAGATTATCAACAAGACTTATTAAATTATGCATAATACTTTTTTAATTTTATACGAGTTAAAACATTATAGCTTTTGTCTGTTGATAAATATTGTTTGGAGTACTCCAATAAGTTATTATGGAACTATATACTTTGACAGTTTTATGCTTACACACTTTGATTTGGTGGTTGAATTAAACATTAGAAAATTTTTAATATTAAATTATAAAACATTTGAATTTTAGTTGTTATATTTATTTTATGCTTTGGTACTACAATATAATTGTTTCTACGTTTATAAATAATCTTATGAGCCTAAGTTTGAGTTTCAATTTAATTGAGTAAGTAGCTTTTATAGTTAAATATTTTAGTTTTAAAAGTGGAGTGTTTTTAAACACGTTGGATGTAAAAATATCAAATTAAACTATATATCATAAATCATAGAATACTAAGTAGATAAACTTTATCAAAATGAAAATACTTGATTTGGATCCTCTTTATGTCTTAATAATACATTTGAATAAGATAGTAAAACTAAAATTACCATGAGGAACAAAATCTATAAGTATTTAACATATTTTCATACTTAAATAACTTATTAAACTATAAAAAATTCTAAGACTATTTTATCAGTAAACGAACTTTTTATTTTAAGAATTTCAAATTTGAAATCACAATAATACAGAATTTATAAAATGTATAAATTTTGGCGCTGTCCGTTATCATGTTAAGCAAGTAGTAAGTAGTAAGATTAAAGGCTAATAAACTTATTAGGCACACAATTAATAATTAAATGACATTACACGAACGTATTCATTTTAAAGTTAAAACAAGTTATTTGCGAATAAATAACTATGTTAAATGTAATGTAAGAACTTAAAAGAAAATTTTGATAATAAGAAATAATTAACATTTTATTAAAAGAATTGAAATCTAAATTAAAATTCGAGACCTAAATTACACTTATTATTATTTTTTTTAAATTTCTTGAATTCACCGTGGTTTATTTATTTTTGGCGTCAAGAATCCTCACATGCGATTCAAATCAACTGTCTCGTACTAACCCAACCCCATCGCGGTGGTGGGTTCTAACCTGTAACTGTAGACGAGCGATCTCGCCCAATTGGAAGAGAATGATTGCAGAGAGATTCGAGGACGAAGAAAAATGGCTCGCCGAGGGTATCGCCGGGATTCAGCACAACGCATTCTTCATGCATCGCGCACTGGTATTCTCCAATTTCTTCGTAACCTAATCCATTATCGTTCTCAATTCGTCACGGTTCGCTCTCGCAGGATGAAGACAATCTCAGAGACGCTCTCAAGTACTCTGCGCAGATGCTATCGGAGCTTCGAACTTCTAGGCTCTCACCGCACAAATACTACGAACTGTGTAAATAAAATATTCTTCGTTTATTATTCGCATCGCATATAGTAATGAATCGAACTTCTAGGTTCGCAATTCAATTGTTCTATTCGATTCGGTGTTTCCTTTATAGATATGAGAGCCTTCGATGAGCTTCGGAGGCTGGAGATGTTCTTCAAAGACGAAAGAAGACACGGCGTTGCAATTGCTGATCTATACGAGCTTGTTCAGCACGCTGGAAATATATTGCCTAGACTGTAAGCGTTTTTGGCAGTTTAACCCCCTTCCGAGTACCAATGCTCGTGCTTATGATTTCAATTTGAATGACTGTGCGGTCTCTGTGTTTGCGTTGGTGATTTACTGCCAGGTATCTGCTTTGCACGGTAGGATCTGCTTACCTTAGAAGCAAGGATGCTCCAGTAAAAGATGTTCTTAAAGATCTAGTGGAAATGTGTCGCGCTGTTCAGCATCCAATTCGCGGTCTGTTTTTGAGGAGCTACCTTTCTCAAGTCAGTAAAGATAAATTGCCTGATATTGGATATGAACATGAAGAGGGGTAAGGCATTATTTGGTTGGTGATGGATTAGTAGTTTTTGAATGTGGCATGCTGTCTTCTATCATTTTAATCAGAGTAATGTTATATCCTACAATTTTATCCCACTAAAATGAAAAAAGTAAATGTATGTAATTTCTTGATAATATAAAAAAAATTCAGTACTTTCTTCATACAGTAAATTGGAAGATTGGTAGGAGGATTTAGATTTTTTTTTTCTTTCATTTAATAGTGATGTAGTAATTAGAAAGTCACTAAAAAGATAACTTTTTATCTTTCTCCAATTTTCTTCCCACGTATTTGGTATCAATTTTCAATATGAAATATTGTATTTTGGTATTATGTTTGGGGCTGAGTGAACAAAAATTAAAACGATGGATATTGAAAGGTGCCTCTGTTCCTGCAGGGAATCTAATGATGTGATGGTTGCAGTTGAATTTGTTTTACAGAATTTCACTGAAATGAATAAGCTGTGGGTTCGGTTGCAGTTGCAGCATCAGGTTCATTGAACTTCCTTAACTCTTTTCTAATCTTATCTTATGAGATGCATAGCACCACAGTACTTGCATGCCATAGCCATTGAGGTAAAAATAAATCATGAGAACATGATTTCTGGCCATGCAGGTGTTATGGTGCTTGTGAATCATGCTTAATCTTTGGCGATCCTGAGCTGAGGTCTTCAATTGGGATTTCTGGTCTGCAGGGACCCAGTCGGATAAGAGAGAAGAGGGAAAAAGAAAGGAACGAGCTTCGTGATCTTGTAATATAAACTATTTCCTGATGAAGCAGTGTTATTCATTTTGATAGAAAGATAAGTTATGTGATTTCCTTTCCTCAAATTATTAGGTAGGGAAGAATCTGCACGTTCTGAGTCAGATAGAGGGTGTGAACCTTGAGATGTACAAAGACATCGTCCTTCCAAGTGTCTTAGAGCAGGTCTAATAATGTACATTTTCTCCCCAAAATGTAATTTTTTTCTCATATGTAACCCTTGATGTCATAATGTCTCTCAGCTTTCTAAATTGGCTTGAGCAGGTTGTCAACTGTAATGACGAGCTTGCCCAATTTTATCTTATGGAGTGTATAATCCAGGTTTTTCCTGACGAGTACCATTTGCAGACACTTGAGACACTGTTAGGTGCTTGCCCCCAATTGCAGGTGGGTAGCATGAGTAGATTGGAAATAGATAACCTTTTTGTGTGCTTGAGCTTAAGTATATTTTATCAGTCATCCTTGGAGATGCCTACTATACTTTTTGATTTTTTAACACTTTGTTAATATTATATTTAGCCCTTGAGGTTTGTTTCTTACAAGTTTTAATGAGATATACATTATAATTGCCCCTGTTAAGGTTAAATATTATCTGAAGCTCCATGATTTTTGAAAAGTTTATCACATATTTGATTGGTCATGAATTTAGGCAATTTGGAATGGTGACTACAGACCCTCAATTAAATTTTGATAATACCGTGAATTTAGTGCGTAAAAATATTGCATGTGTTATGGTTAATGACAAGAACAATTGAACATACTTACAGTGCCCTTAAAGAGACTTTAGTGGTCCATGTAATTTTTAAGACTAATTAAGAGAGTTTTTTTGCTTGAATACTGAACAAGTGAATTTTAAAATCTCTAAGCATTTTGGTTGAGCATAAAACAAGGATTTTGAAATTCTTCCTATTGAAGTGGAATTTCAGAAATTCTTCAAGAAATGAGTGAACTGTCGTGTTTCTTTCATACTCCTTTGAACTTCATCATGGTCACTTCACCCTGTGCATTTGATCCAATTCTGCAGCATTTGTTCAAACAGCTCCATAACTAAAGTTGAAGTTGATACATACTTTCCTACTTTTCTTTTCAAGAATAAACTCTTTGCTTGTTATTTATTGCCCTAGGTTATTTTTTAGAATTTATTCTCTGTTTTGTGTATTGGATTTTCAATCTCTGTTACCTGACTCTGTACAGGCTGCAATTGTCTCTTTCTCCATTTCTCTATCTATTGTAAATGCGAATATATTCATTCTGTACTTATCTCAACTCATCATGAAAGGTTTTTGCTTCACACTATCAATTAACTTGGTCAGTGAATCATCATACATTTGCTACGACCACCAATCAATCATTTGATAACATTCCTAGTCCTTATACTGAAGATACTCATAGATCAATTCTGTTCTGTCTATCTGATTTTCTTAAAGCTGATATCTATTTTTATTTACTCTTTGACTGACTTGACTGTATTTGCAGCCCACAGTAGACATCAAAACAGTGTTATCTCAGTTGATGGACAGGTTGTCAAATTATGCTGCCTCTAATATTGAAGTAAGTCTGATGCACCTTTTGTCAAAAATTAAGCTTCCATGTGTTGTTGATATCATTTATGCTTCAGGTATTGCCTGAATTTCTTCAAGTGGAAGCATTTGCTAAACTAAGCACAGCAATAGGCAGGGTAAGCCAGATTTCCTTCAGTTTGTAACTTCTATTTTATCGTGCTTATTTTGGGAGAACTGCAGAAAAGATGTCCTGTTAAAGTTATGGACAATGAAGGAACTAAATGTGATGGTGTGTTGCAAATGCTGTTTCCCTTGATGTAAATATTTACCTTTAATAATTTAGTACATATAGTGGTACCTCTACTATTCCTTTAGTACGGATTTCTTTTCCTTCTTGTAAAACTTTTATAAAATCTTATGGTTAGAAGTTGTACAAGTTGAAAGTGCACTGTTAAAGTAGTTTGAATTAAAGGCATCTGTATGGTTGTGTTAACCTGCTAGGTGCAACTGTCAAAGCTGGGGCTATATAATAAAGCCATACTGGTTGTATTTTGTTGCATATATATAGACCATAAAAAAATTGTGGATCCAATGGGCTTTACTTGATAGTTGATCTTCTGTGTTACAGGAAGTTCTTTTCAACTCTCTGTATGAGAAAAACTAAACATTGATTATAGTCTCTTGGTTTGTGCCTACTAGATACTAGATATGCCTTTTATTTTATGGACTATGGGGCTGCAATCCAAACCATATACCTGCTTTTGACTGCAGGTGATAGAAGCACAAGTTGACATGCCTATAGTAGGAGCAATTGCTTTGCATGTTTCTCTTCTTACATTTACTCTCCGTGTTCATCCAGATCGATTTGATTATGTGGACCAAGTACTGGTATGTTACTTTTCAAACATTTTGATCTACCATTTTGTGTGATGTGGTATTTGCATCTTAGCTCTAACCTGCATATTTTGTGGAATTTGTTCAGGGATCATGTGTGAAGAAGCTTTCTGGAAAACCAAAGCTTGATGACAGTAGAGCAACAAAGCAAGTCGTAGCACTTTTAAGTGCTCCACTAGATAAATACAATGATATTGTGACTGCACTGACACTTTCTAATTATCCTCGTGTAATGGATCATCTTGATCATGAAACAAATAAAGTCATGGCCATGGTTATTATCCAAAGTATTATGAAGAATAACACTTGCATCTCTACTGCTGATAAGGTATATTATTTTTTCCTTTGACTCAACCTAATAAAATTATTTCTCTGTAACATTTTTCATTGTGCCTTGGCAGGTTGAAGTTTTATTTGAATTAATAAAAGGGCTTATAATGGATTTGGATGGAACAATTGTGGACGAGGTAAGTTTGAGAGAATTGTTAGAATATCTTGGGATTTTCTTTATAAGGATAAAATTGTTCTGTATTATATGTTATCTTAAATTATTTATTTAACATTTTTTACATGTTTAACCCATATAGTAATTTCCTAAGATCAGCCCTTTTATTATGTCTGATCTGTAGGTTGACGAAGAAGATTTCAATGAGGAACAAAATTCTGTTGCTCGTCTCATACACATGCTTCATAACGATGAACCAGAAGAAATGTTCAAGGTAACAATGAGTGTATTTGGAGTCAAATTGAATTTCACTGGTATATTTCTATTAAGTGCTTCGTATCTTATTGACCTTCAGATAATATGTACCGTTAAGAAGCATATTATGAGTGGAGGACCAAGACGCTTGCCTTTTACAGTTCCTTCCTTGATATTTTCTGCACTCAGGGTATCCTTCTTTAACGATGTTATTCTTTCAATTTGTATTATCTACACCATCTTTAACATGCTTCTTTTCAATTGAATTCTATGTGATGATAGTTTGAAAATTATATGAATGGAGTTGCCTGGTCTTGTGAGGTTCATATTCCATAATTGAAGCTGCCAATGGTTGTACAAGGATCCTATTAACCATGTACACTAGAGCTTTGAGACTAAGTATATATTTGAAATCACAAATACTTAATCTTTTCTTCCCACTCTTCACTTTTATTACCCCCTTTAGCTTGTGAAGTATTCTGTAACACTTACAAAATTTGTACTGTGGCATTAACTTCAACTTTAGATCTTGAGGTTTTATATATGTGATTTAATGGTTAAGCCTCATTATTTTTTAACCTTGTGAGGGCTTTAATGGTGTCTAATATTGTTACCCCATTATCTTGTGAAGTATTCTGTAACACTTACAATATTTATACTGTTGCATTAACTTCAACTTTAGATCTCGAGGTTTAATAGATGTCATTTTCTGCAGTTGATCAGGCAGTTGCATGGCCAAGATGGAGATATAGTTGGAGAAGAAGTTCCTACAACACCAAAAAAAATATTTCAGCTTTTAAATGAGGTGATTTAAAATTTATTATCTTAGTGGGGTGGACGAGAATAATTATCTCTTTTTATAATTACCTGTGCACAACTCAAACATTTTGTCATGGAGTTATTTTATCTAACTACTGTATAGCATTAGCATAACTATCAAGTATTTTATTTGTTTATATAACGTTGTATGCACCATATATTGTTATCATGTGATGGACAAATATTAGTAATTTTGTTACAGATAATTGAAGCTCTTTCTTCTGTGTCATCTCCTGAATTGGCGTTAAGACTGTATCTGCAATGTGCTGAGGTATGCTTGACCCTGCAAACTTGAATTATCTAATCTGATGCCTTTCGCCTTTGTTTCTCTTTATATTTCCAAACAACTCTGAGAAGACCAATAAAGGGGATTTGTAAATGGAGTTGGGTGTTGAAAACTGATTCTCTGCCACCCAGACATTCATGGGCAATTCTTTCCCCCCATTAAATTGAAGGTTTAACATTTTAGTCCGAGTGGGGAATTGATTTTTAAGGGCTATACTCGTTCTGGACATTTTTGGGTACTATCACAACCATGTATTTTAATATTTTCCTGACATTATAATACCCATTTATGATGATTATGACATTTCTCGTTTTGTGCAATTGTCAGAGTGTATTTTTTCTCACTTTTACTAATATCAGGCTGCTAATGACTGCGACCTTGAGCCTGTTGCTTACGAATTTTTCACTCAGGCATTTGTATTATATGAAGAAGAAATTGCGGTAATTATTATTGAAACTATTCATTTTTAACATATTCTTAGTATGACTAAGAAATGACTTTTACTAATGACTGTTCATACTGGTTTTAGGACTCTAAAGCCCAGGTAACTGCAATTCATTTAATTATTGGGTCTCTTCAGAGAATGAACGTCTTTGGTGTTGAGAACAGGGATACATTAACACACAAGGCAACAGGGGTACAGTACCGTTACTTGTTTTTTACTTTTTCACCCTTGTCCTTTTACTTTTTAAGAGTCTCTTTGGAGGAAGGATGAAAGGAACCGGATGGGGAAGGAATATTCCCTCTTATTTGGAGGGAAAGGAAATGCCAAGGCAATCATTCAACTTCAGCTCACAAGTTACGATGACAAGGCTTAGATTAGAATAGTAAATAAGAATTAGATGGAATTGTTACAATTATTATAAATTATTTCCTTATATTTCCCCTTCACTAATTATTCATACATTGGGGAATGCAACCTCTCCATGTTATCCCTTTACTTTCTATTTTATTCCGACCCTGCCTTCCTCCTTCCCAAAACGTAGCCATCCAACGTTAGTTTAAAATTCAGTATTGGCCAACCGTTATAAGGTTTCTCTAGCCAATGACCTTTAGACAAATGGATTGGGGCAAATGTATTCATGTCAAACTTAATATGGTTTTCTATCAATTTCTACAGTATTCAGCGAAGCTTTTGAAGAAACCTGATCAATGCCGAGCAGTTTATGCATGTTCTCATCTCTTTTGGCTTGATGATCAAGATGGTATTAAAGATGGAGAAAGGTATAATCAACTGGATAATTGGGATAATTTGATCGGTTTTATGCATCTCTGCCTCTGCTTATGTTTTCTAAATTAATTATCTCCTCTGAATCAGGCTTTATGAAGTGTTATGCCTTTGCACATTTGATGCACACTTTTACAATTGCTGAAAAGTTTTGACATAGAATTTTACTGTATTCTGAAAAGTCTTCAACTTGTCATCTTTTGTCCTCTCTGTTTCTTTCTCGTGGCAATGTTGACTGTTTGGTTACAGGGTGTTGCTTTGCCTTAAGCGTGCTTTGAGGATTGCAAATGCTGCTCAACAAATGGCCAATGTAGCAAGGGGTAGCAGCGGTCCAGTAACACTATTTGTTGAAATACTGAACAAGTTGGTTCCTTCTGCTATAAAACTGCTTGTTACACTATCTTGGTGGCTTTCTTACTAATGGATGATTGGTTTCCAGGTACATATATTATTTTGAGAAAGGAAACCCGCAGATCACTAGTGCTACTATCCAGGGGCTTATAGAATTGATCACGACTGAGATGCAGAGTGACTCTGCATCAGCCCTCCCAGCCTCAGATGCTTTTTTTACCAGCACATTGAGGTACATCCAATTCCAAAAACAGAAGGGTGGTATACTTGGTGAAAAATATGACCCTATCAAGGTCTAAATCCCCGCCTAACTCATCCAAGACGCCCAAACGTGTAGTAGTATGGAAAACCACGCATGTAGTTGTCGGTGTTCGAAATTAACAAAGGTTTATCGGTGTTCACTACTTGTGCATTATAAAATGTTTGCATTAAAGTGAATAATTATAAATCTTCATACGTCTTCCTACATATCGTATCTATTTATATTTCCAAGATATTAAATGTATTCACTTTCATTTAATATTTCTTAGAAGACTAGTAGGAAGATATGTCATTACTTTTGTTTAAGTACATTTGGCATGTGCAGATGCAGATTAATGTTCAATTAAAGCTGTTTAAATTGAATGTTCATTACGTGCATTAACATGTTCGCTGAGCCGTCAAAGACATTTTAAAGCACGATTAGAATTTGCTGATTAGAGTTTCACTAGAACCATATAAATGGTTTTTCCGAGTTCACTCATAAAAAGGCTTTTTCTAGTTTCCATTCCTTCCATAGCAGTCTATCGTTCCTAATTGTGCTTTCTATCGTACCATAAAGCTGACGATAGGAGTCAAGAGTCCTGAACATATCCTCCCAGCTATCCAAATAAGGCTGCCTCAAATGCTACGTGCAGAAAAAAATTTAATTATATTTAATCATTAATGTCCTAGTAAGAGCAGGGAAGGGTTAGTCACGCACCACCAAACTGCAACCAAGATACAAGTTCGAACTCTGTCTTGCATTCATCTCACAACTTGGTTCCAACTACAATCACTTTAACACCAGGGGCAAGATGTCTTAGTTCAGGGAACACTGAAATGAAAATCCAAAACACTAATAACTTTCTCGTTTGTATAAGTGCATATATGGGTAAACGATCATTATCCAAATTAATCCTTTTAAAGGCGTACACCTTTGGTAGTAATAATTCACGGCTGGCCTTGCTAATAAGAAGCAAGTATACAGACTTATGGTTCTAAATGGGTCAAGGGTCTTATTCTTAATACTTTTCTTCAGTAGTCAATAAGCCAAACTACCATATTTAATGTGCTGGAAATGATAAGCGAATTCTGTATAATTGGCACTTAGTGGGTGCAGTGTCAGCAACAATATCCCATACCCTCGTGCCAAGGGTGTTGGTACGTAGCTCTTTCATTGATGGTGACGTTCATAAATTAAGAAGGTGAAACCATGAAGCAATATTTAGTAAAAAAGAAGGATCCCTGCATGTATCTACCTCTTTCTTAAGAATTATTTTGGTCAAAAGATGCCTTTTTTTCATCGAAGTTTCATGAGAAAAGAACAAGGTTTAATGGTTGTCAAATTCAGAAAGAAATTGCAAAAGTGGTACCACTCTACAACAAAACATCCAATGATAGGCTTTGAATTTTTCGAAGCGCTCGTGTATATATAAACATAAAAACAATTGTCGTATGAAAACAAAGAAAAAATCATTCAGGCATGCTCTTAAAAATAAACTAGGCCTTGCCCCAATCCATGTTGTAAATTGCAAGTACCCTTTTACTTGGGAAATTGCAAATGAATAATAATTCATCAATGTTTTTCTTGGTCAAGCGATTCATGCTGTAGACTAACCAATTGCTTATAGATGCTTCTAGGTTTGGCCATGAGCCTCTCATGGCTTCCCATTTCGGCAACACTGCCATTTTGCAGCACTACAATGCTGTCAGCGTCACGAACAGTTGATAGCCTGTGAGCTACCAAAATTGTTGTTCTACCTTCCATTAGTTTATCCAGAGCCTCTTGGACCAGCCTCTCTGATACTGTGTCCAAAGCACTTGTGGCTTCATCCAACAAAAGAATTGATGGATCTTTCAAAATAGCTCTAGCAATTGCAACTCTCTGTTTTTGTCCCCCTGACAACTGCACCCCTCTCTCACCCACCTCAGTTTCGTACCCTTCAGGCATTCTGCTGATGAATTCATGAGCATTTGCTGCTTTCGCTGCCTTCATCACCTCTATTTCTGATGCCTCCTCTTTCCCATACTTGATGTTTTCATAAACTGTGGTTGAGAACAAAGCAGGTTCTTGCTGAACCAATCCTATTCTCAGCCTTAAGGATCTCAGGTTTAGGGTTTTGATGTCACATTCATCTATGAGGACTGATCCAGAATCAGGGTCATAAAACCTCATTACCAATGAAATCACTGTGCTTTTCCCTGAACCACTTTGGCCCACTACTGCCAGACTCTTCCCTGCTGAGACTCTGAGATTCAAGTTCTGAAATATGGTGATGTCGGGTCTCATAGGGTACTTGAAGCTTACGTTTCTAAACTCTATCTCTCCTTTGACAACAGTTACAATCTTTGAGTTGGGATCATCTGGGGTGATGGATGTTCTCCTTTGGAGAATGCCGAAAACCGATCCCAGTGCCTGTGATCCCTTCACAATGTCTGGGGTAAGAGCTAGTGTTTCTGCTATTGCCAGAGAAGTGATGATTAAGACCATGAAGGACTTCATGATGTCTCCAAAATTTGACTCTTTCTTCTTGATTAAAACTGATGCATACCAAAGGCCAAGTGCATAGGAACAGAAAGCCAATAGCTGGGTTATGCCATAGCCAAAACCTGATATGTGGCCCCGTAGAAGAGCTTGTTTGTTAGGTTTGTTCAATTCAGATGCAAACCGGATTGAGATTCGATCTTCGGCGCCAAACGCAGCAACAGTTCGTATGTTGGCAATAGCTTCACGAGCCAAAGAAGTTGCCTTAGAGTAAGCATGGCTGTAATCTCCTCCAAACCCCTTCAGAAATAATTGCTGCAAAAGTAATTTAAACTTAGCTATTCTTCGTTTTTTGTACATATCAGAGCAAATATTATGGACAAGTCTTGTGAACTTATGATGACTTTAAGACCAAAGTCTTGAAAACTTCACACAACTTCTTCATGAAATTGTGAAAAATTGAAGTCATCAAGAGTTATAACATCTTCGGTGTTATGAAGCTAACCTCAGTGATAGAAGCTCCTATGAGAAGGGGAAGGCATGCTACAACCACTGCTGTTAGTTTCCAACTCAATGTGAAGCCAATAACAAAAGCTGTGACAGTGAGGGCTACATTTTGCACAATGGTTGAGAGTCTATCAGCTAGAGCACTTCTCACTAGTGTTGCATCCGCAGCTAGCATGGCTGTCAGTGAGCCAGTGTTGTTCTCATCTTTATCAAACCATGCAACTTCATTGTTGAGAATAGCTGCAAACACGAAATCAAAACACTTTCTCATTTCAGAAAAAGTTAATGCATGTGATTATTGTAATAGCAAAGCTTTTGCAGCGATGGAATGAATACCTGAGAACATTAATAAACGTACACGGGCAGTGAGATGTTCTCCCATCAATGTATAAAAGTAGTGAAGCAATAGATAAATAGGTACAGTAATAACAGCCACTCCAAGAAATATCAAAGCTACACGATCTACTTCTTGCTTGATTTTAGAACTCTGAGGAGAATAAAATGCAGTCAAAATGTGAGTGATTCCAAGTGCAAAGAGAGGGGCTTCCATGCCAGCCAATATTGCACCTACCGACCCAAATATTGCATAGGGCCATTCTGGAGCATTCAGTTTCAGTAAATCCAAAATTGTTGGAGCTGAAGTTGTCTTTGATGGCAAGTGTTGATCACTTGATTCCAATTCTCCTCTAGTGTCCAACATCAGTTGTTCCTCTAAGGTCATGTTCTCTGCAGGTTCTCTAAAACTAGAATTTCTTGAACTTTCAGAGCGAGATATTGATCTAGAGTTTGAGAGGTTCTGTGATGCCTGCAAACTCACCAGATTCACATACTCTCCATTTTTGGACATCAATTCCAGATGAGTTCCACTTTCAACCACCTGGCCGTTCTTCAACACAATGATTGTATCTACATCTCGTATAGTGGATAATCTATGAGCAACAATTATTGTTGTTCTGTTTGACATTATTTTTTCCAATGCCTGTTGGACAATGAGTTCTGATTCAGAATCTAGAGCACTTGTGGCCTCGTCTAGAAGCAATAGTTTTGGATTTCTGATCACTGCTCTTGCAATGGCAATTCTTTGCTTCTGCCCCCCTGAAAGTTGGGTGCCACCCTCTCCAACCTGAATGATATAGGATCACTGTGATTTCTACGAGGAGATAAACTTTATGACTTTTCTATGTTAAGTAGAACAAAGATACTATGAAGCTGTTGAAGATAATTTTTATGTATTGAATGACCAACTTCAACTTTCCAAAAGAAAAATATAAAGGAAAGCAGTTAAAAAAATTGAGTAAAATTAACTAACCTGAGTTTGATAACCATCAGGCAATCCTTGAATAAAAGAATGAGCATTTGCAGCCATGGAAGCTTGTATGACTTTATCCATGTCTGCATCTTCTTTTCCAAATAAGATATTTCCAGCTATTGTTGTTGCAAATAGTGCTGGTTCTTGACTAACCAAGCCCATCTGTTCTCTCAACCATTTCAATTGAAGATTCTTTAGGTCATATCCATCCAACAGGATCTTACCTAGTGAAAATTAATGCATTAACCTCTCCTCCTAAATATTGAACTATTCATTGACAAAAAAGAAAAAAAAAGTGGTTGTACTAGCCAAATAAAAAAATGTGGGGTGTGTTTGGCATAGGTTAATTTTTTGTCCCTTCATTTTCTTCTCTCTACCTTGGTGTATCACTCTCCTACTTGTTCCCACTTGCCATAAAAAGGGTCATGGAAATTTCAAACGAAACCAACTCTTAAATGGTAATATTAATTACCTGAAGTGGGGTCATAGAACCGTTGAATAAGTGAAACAATCGTGCTCTTTCCTGAACCACTGGGACCAACAACTGCTATAGTCTTGCCAGCACTCACTGAGAAGCTCAATTTTTCAAAGATCATGTTGGTTCTTGAGGGGTACGAAAAACAGACCTCATGAAATTCAATTTCCCCAGCAACCAGTGGCACAACATTGCCATCATCCAACTTTTTAGAATTGCTTGAAGCCGACGCAATCATGTTCATGATGTTGGCTGCAGCAGCACGCCCTTTTGCAATGGAACCAAGATTTGGAGCAGCTTGACCAAGAGCACTACAAAGTAGCAAAAGTAATCCATAACAAAGTTATGTGAGTTATCATATGACATGATCAAGAGTGATAAGGTAGTTTAGTAGGTAGACAAAAGAGAAGGGAGAAAATTTGTTTGGATTTAAACTTTTGTTAACAATTTGGAGAAATAAAGTTATTTTGGTGCGTTTAGAATGGAGGGTGAGAGAGATTGTGGATTCAACTTTTTCACAAATAAAAACTAACAACTCATAGCAGAGTATGTGATATACTTACAATCCACTAAAGATGACATTGATTATTGTTGTGAAGGCTTTTCCTCCATTTGTCTTGTGATGCCTCACAAGTATGCCAGCATACCATAGAAGCAATGCCCAAGCACAAAATAACAAGCCATATGTGAAGCCTACTCCAACTCCTTTTGCCACACCACCCTTCTTGCCCAGTTTCAGAGCATTATCAAGAGACTTTGAGTATGAACCAATTGCTTTCTCTTCTCCTACAAATGAGTAAACAGTACGCACTTGAGAAATCACCTGATCCAAAAAGATATGTTAAGGATAAAACACCAATTCAACTGTTGAAATAGCCTTTGAACAAAATCTCAATTCACACACAGGTTTATTTATTTACCTCTTCTGCAACCTTCCCAGCCTCAGCATAAGCTGCTTCACCCTTTTCTGATAAAGTAGACATGATTATTGTATAAGCTCCCCCTGCTAGAGCTATAAGTGGAACCACAGCCAAGGTGAGTAGTGTGAGCTGCCACACTGAGGTAAATCCAATGGCAAATCCAACGATGAATTGAGAGAGGTAACGAATGGCGTGCCCTGTCTGCATTCAGCACAATAAAAACAAGACCATTTCACCACTGAAGAACCAATCTCAACAATGTTAAAACAACATGTTTTGTTTGAACCATGTCGCACACCTTGTCACCAATAGCATCTTGTACCAGTATTGCATCACTTGAGATGTGGAAAATGATATTGGCATCCCTGGCTTCGTTGTCAAAGAAACTAATATCCTTCTTCAGCACTGCCAGCAAATACTTCAAACGCAAACGTGCCGTTTGCCTCTCCCCTGTTTGCATCCAGAACGCTACTCCTGAAAAATAGTAGTAAAAAGTGATTATATGGTTAATGCTGTAAAAGGGTTGTTGAGGAACACCCAGAAGAATAAAATGTTTGTACTACCACTACAAACACAAATCTAGTTATGATAGACAGGAAGTCATGGTTCTGATATAATGTTAAGAAGTGAATTTTAATTCTAATTTACAGTACAAAACTGACTTGTAAAATGAAGTTTGCACTCAATTATATATTTTAAATTCACATTATTTTTAGTCGACGTTGACTTCCAACGAGAACCATCCCTCATTAGAAGCATTACTTAGAAAGAAATGAAGTTGAAGATAAGATGTACCCATCCAAGCAGATACCAGAACAACTCCACCAAGGTAGACCAAATACAAAGCATGCTGCAAAGAAGAAAAAAGCCAAAACTCACTTCATCACACATAAAAAACATACAACTCTTACAAAAACACGTTAGAATCTCATGCACGTAGGAAAATACAATAGTCGAGAAGATGGTGATAGAACCTCAGAAACTCTGGAGGACAATTTGTGAGGATTGTTAGAAAGATGTCCCAAAGAGTCGATCATGCGACCAAACAAAATGAAGAAAACAGGAAGAGCAGCACCATGGAGACAAGAACCGACACTTCCGAGGAACATTAAGACACAGTCAGTTGAATCAGCTGTAGCAAACAAGCCAAAAAACGACACACTCTCAGTTTTGGTTTGTTGGTCGGTTTTAGGTGGCACGCCTTGTGGAGGAACGAGTTCCACTTCAGCCATTGTGTTTGAATGTTGAAGATGAAGATAGAAAAATGAAAGAAAAAAAGAGTGTAGTGTGTTATATTATATGTTAAAGGTAAGTAAGTGTAGATAATAATATAAAGAGTAAAAGGGAGTGCCCCGTGAGGTACGGTTGTTGGTGTAGTAGAGTCTATTCCCGCCAATAAATAGAGAGTGGTTAAGGTTAACTATGCCAACGAACTCTTCGGTTCCATAACTGTATTATCGGAAAAATATTGCATGGGATGATAACGTTAATTATTAAGCCAACAACCTCTGTGCCGATTTTGTGGTTCTAAGAGCACCATGTTTGATCATGTTACCTGTCACTCCATGAACCCATGCTTTTCTTTACAATGAGCTTCATAATTTCACTTGATTTATATGGTTGCTAATGCTCATCCATTTCCATGTTTTTAATCCAAAGTAGTAGGTGTAACTCTCCAACAAATAAGCTTAAAGAGATTGAGATTGGGATGTTAGAAAGTTCCCATCATACACGTTGTATCCAGAAACAAGGTTTTAAGGGTTTTTTTTACCATTTTCGGATAATTTACTTATGAAAAATTTGTGCAACTTCTTAAATAATTTGGAAGTTAAACAAATTATATCATGTTTGTACAACTTCTTAAGAAAAAAAGTTGTGTAAGTCTAAAATAATATTTTATATTAACTTGAAGGCTCGTAAAAAATAAGATTTCTTTAGAATCTAGGTTCTTTACTAGTCTTTTTAATGTTGATATCTGTTGAGTATTAAAATTACACTGTATTGATACTTTAAATATCTGTTTAATATATTTTAAAACGTTAAAATTAGTGATGATCAATATATTATAGATACACAATAGATAAACAACACCAATAAATCCAACAGAGAATCCAAATTTAACTTTTTATCTTTAGAATTATAATTATTTGATAAAATTTTTACGAGAAAGTTTATTTTTTAGTATATACTAAATTTCTTTTTTTTTTTCAAATCATATCAAATCTTTTTTCATCATCAAAATGGTGTCACGCATGTACCGTAAAAAATTTATCAACCGTTAAAAATTAATTTTCCTTGTTTTTAAGACAGCATATTAATTTAACCAAATCATTTCAAATCAACAAGTCGTGTCATATCAGGATTTCAAACCAAATCGTTTTGGACTGATACAATTTGTTTTTATGAAGATGTGCGAAAATTAAATGATTTATTCAAATTCATTTTATTTTATTTTTAAGTTACACCATTATTGTAATTTCAAAAACAAATTATCTCACATGGAAATCAATCTTAAATTGAACATTATCTAACACGTTTTTCTTAAATTACATTACACAATATGGGTTTGAGGTTACTTTCAATTAAGTAACCAAACTATTTTTTTATTGGTTTCCGAAACTCAAAAGAAAAAGTTAATCTTAGAGGTACTTTTTTACTACCTAGCTCATACACATTGAATACTATATAAATTTTACCTTGTGATTTTTTTTTTTTTAATAAAGTGTGTTGTTGACTTTTCTCTCTATCTAGCTCAAACTTTGTTGGTCACGTAGGGTTTGACTTCAAAATATTCGTTTTACTGCATTCGCATCTTGTTGCCAAACATTAATGCTACATAACTTTGTAGCTATGTTAAATCCCTTGCTTCTATATACGGATGAATCTTTAGGTTTTGTATACATAAAAGTTTATATGTTGAGACAATCACTTCAATAAATTTTAAGATATTAATTTCTTTCTGAATTTCCATTAGAAGATATCTTGCATTTAAAAAAAATAAAAGTAGAAGAAATTATGCATTTATTGGAAATACACAAGTACATAAAGTTTTATGGTGTAGTCTTTTATTTATTTATTCATATGTGTTTGCTAATGTGCAAAATACCTCAATTAAATATGAATGAAATTCAAGATATATGTTTTTATCCCATATTCACCATTAGTAATCAATTAGATTCACACCTATGACTTTTAAAAATCTAATTTATAATTTTCTTGAATACTATAATTTTTAATACCATAGAAAGTTCGTAGTGAGTTCAAACATTGTAAATCAACATTATGAAAAAAAAACTGAAAATGGGCTAAAAACAAAATAAAGTGAAGCTACCGTATTGGGCTTTCATGTTTTCATTTAAGATCCTAACAAATGATAATAGCTTGCTAAACAAACCCCCTTCAAAATATTTTAACTTTCTTAAAACCTTATTTGGAAACCTCAAATCTCAATAAAATCGACTATGGTTTTAAAAAAAATCAACCATACACAAAAATGAGAAAAAAGAGAGATAAGTAGTATGAAAAAATTGGCTACTTTGAACTTACCCACTAAAATCCAGGGTTTAGATATAATTATTTAGTTCAAATTAAATGTGGACTAATTTGGTCCGATTTAATAATAATTCAATAACATAGTTTAAAAGTTTTATAACAAAAATATTTCTTTTTTTGTATATTTAAACTTGGCACTAGGGTTCTAAATTAAATCAGGACATTTTTTTAGTTCCTTCCATTTTTAATTGTTTAACCCATTTTGCTACCTTATGAAGAGAGGGACATTGATACATTCGGATATTTATTCATATTTTTGATAATATATTTATAAATTTTTCAAAAATATTAAATTTGACCATGTTTTAATAAGAATTTTGAAATAATCGAGTATAGAGCACATCAATCAATTATTATTATCAACGAGGAAATTAGAGACTTAAGGAATACCTATATAATGCAACTTCTAAAAATATTTAGTAAGGAGAATCTTACAAGTTATGAAACAAAAATTTACTATTAAAATTTATGTGCAGACCTTTAATTAAGAATGAGTTAAATATGTTTTGATTTATTAACTTTTAGTAAAAATTGAATTTTTTTTTTTAAATTTTGATCCTATTTAGTTTTATAATTTTATAAATGTGTAGATTTAGTTTTTTAATTAAATTTTAATTAAAAAAATTAAATTTACGTATTTCTAGAAATTGAAGACTAAATTAATCTAAATTTTTTTAAAAAAATAATTTTAATTTTTATTAAAAGTTAATAAATAAAAATATATTTAACCTTTAAAAATTAGGAAGAATAGATTAGTGGAGTTTTTAGCTTAAGTGGCCTGCTTGTTTCATAATCTGTAAGCTCCCAATCAAGTTTAATTTTATATTTTTTCTTTGTTTGGGCCTCTATTTTTCTCTGTTTTTTTTTATTCAATTTTAGATAATTTTAATATCATATGATAATTTATTTGGATCCTTTATACAAAAGTAAAACATTAAATTACTAAAATCCTCTACGAGTGACATGTATATCTAAAAATATATTTTGCACTTTAAATGCATTTATCTTCTTATTTATATATTGTTAATTTTTAATATGGAGAGTGGAAAATGCACTTTGAGAGAACCTACTTTTAGATTACTTTGTTGAGTCAGTTTTTGTTAGCTTCCATTAAAATTAAATTATAAATGAAACATTATTACGATGAAAAAAGAGGTCCATATAAATTATACCGAATACAAAAAAATGCCTGAAAATAGATCGTTACAATATATGGATTATTTTTTTTTTCATGGTGGATAAATTTAAATACTTTGTTCTTTAACTTTTCGTTTTAATATTTATATTTAAAAATTGTACATTTTTAGTTTCCATAATTTTTTTTTTACGTAATCTAGTCTCTTTTATTAGTTTTCTAACAATACAAATGTGTTATATAAAATATAAGAAAAACATTAAAATACAAAATATATTTACATAGAAAAAAAAATATATAAACCACATTTTCAGTAACATGAAATATAACAAATAAAATTATGGATTAAACCCCAATTAATGTATCAATCTAATAGGAAAGACGATGAATGCACAAACACTGGTTCAATATAAGAATACTTATCATAATTGATTAACGTAACATTAAAAAGAAACTCACTTCATTGGTATGCCCCAAATTATTAAAAAACATTGATGGTGCACACAAACAAAACAAGTAAACACCATTGATAACAAGAACAAGGTAAAACAACTTCATCGTAAATGTCGTAGGTTAATTACCACACACTAATCTTTAATTTGTCTCTGCATTGCAACTAAGCTTTGATCTTCTCACACAAAACTTTGGCACCGGCAAACTGCTTGGTGGCGGTGACAAATTAAAGACCCAACTTGAAAAATCCACGTTTTCGGCGCCATATCCAAAACCTTTCCCTGCCATTGCCGTTGACCTAAACGACGACGTATAACCCACAGGAGTTGTACGAAACGCCATTGTTGGTTTCTTCTTGAGTTCCTCTCTCGTAGTTTGCTTTGGTTTTCTGTTGGAAAATTCTTTGCTTCTGTTTCTTCCATTGTTGACAACACTCGGAGAAACTGCGGGTAAAGGAAGCAGTGGCGGTTGTTGCTGCTTTTGGTGATGATGATAGTAAAAGGAAGAAGACAACTCAAATGGATACGAAGGAGGAAGATTCATGAGACCTACGTAGGTTCCTTCGTAGGTTCCAACGTTGTAACAAGGATTTGACATGAACTTCTTCTTCTGGATTTTCATTCTGTTTTGGTTGGTTGGAGCAATGACTCTGTGTTCATCTTGGTGAGCTTTCAAAACACCATTCATTTTTGTTGCTTGCTACAACTCTATGAAACCTAATTTTATAAAAGCTAATTTTATAAAAGCGTATAATGTGATCGTTGGTTCATTCAGAAAACAAATAAATTCAGAAACATGCTTTTGTTAAAAACACTTTTCTTCAATTTATATGGTTTAAAAACAAAATTTTGACAGTATCATAAAAAAAATAGATTCAAACACTAATATGCATGGAGAGATTTTGATCCCATGAATGGATCTGTGTAGTTATTTTCTATATATGCATGCAATGGATCTACGTTCTTATAGGACCTGTTTTTTTGGTTTTATAACTATGGAGTTCAACGCCGATTTTCTTTTCGCACAGTGCATATTTTAATTAATGTTTTGGAATGTTTAAAAGGAAGTCACCGTTTGCTGCGGTCGGTTACCGGAAAAGAATAGTGTAGGACGGTGACCGCCGGAGTATTGAGAGCCGTTGGATTGTGTCCTTAGAAATAGCCGTTCAGAGGAGCATGACCGTTGATCACTTTCTTGTACTTGATGATCAAATTAATAACTTCTTTGCTATAGTGTACTTTTTAGTTTGTTTGTCTTATTTTATTTGTGTGAAAATAAAATGTAGATCAATTATCATACACAGTGGGAATTAATATAAAGATTTTTATATCGTCGATTAGTGAAAATAAATAAATAATATGATCATCATAAAGTCAACAAGTATATGTATTATATACGGCATTTGATGATAGATAGTAGTGTGATTTTTTGCTTTAAAATTAATAATAATGCATGTGATTAATAGTACAACCTGTTCTGGATAACAACTTTTAACCATGTTTTTAAAGTTGAAAAAATTCTTAAAAAATTATTAATTACACTTTTTCTACGTTAGGAGTCTAAGCTAAATATAGAAGTTTAAAACAAAATTAAAGAAATTAATAATATGTTAAGAAAAAAGCTGCAAACATATTGTTTGGAATATTTTTCAAAGTTTTATATGGTTGGTGATATCATATCTTATAAGGTTTGCTCTCACTTTCAAACCACAAATATAATGACTACTACTTGCATTAATATATTTATATGTAAATTAAAAGAGGTATAAATAAGAATTAGGATAATAATAATTTTTTAAAATTACATTATTATTTTCTTTTATTTTTTAATAGTTTATTGTTATGAATTTATTATGAAGTAGAAAAAGATGTAGATAAAATGCATCATAATTATAACTGTTTTTATTTAGATATTATTTTAAAGTATCGCTCTATTAACAAAATGTTGAATTATTTTTTTTATTTTATTTCCAAAATGTAGCAATATAGTTTATTTAAAAATTGTTATTATGTATTAGGTGTGATTTTGAAAAGAGTAAGTGGTAGACATGATGAATGGCGTGGCCCAATGGTAGGGGGCAAAGGCACCGTCCTAACTCACAGCCATGTGACGATAAATAGTATTATAAATAATGCGTGGTTACTTGTATGCATCATTTTCTTTCTCCAATTTTTAACATTATTGTGAAATATATCTTTTACGTCTTGTAATTTTCCACCACAAATTCTTTTAATTTTTTATTTGATTTTAAATTAAATATATTTTTGTTCTTTGTAAACTTTTTCTCTAAAAAATTCCTCTTTCTCTATTTTTTGTCATCGCATTCCGTTATTTTATTTTTATGAAAATAAAACTAATTACAAAGACTTACATCAAAACATTTGAAAATTGAGTAAAAAAGTTATGGATCAAAAAATTAAAAATTGATCGAAAATGGATAACTAAAACAATAAAAAGAATAAAGCCCTCCATGGAAACTATCAACTTACTCATAATTATGTTGTATACACTATTATATATCATGGGTTTGCTTTGGTTTTTTTTTTTTTATCAACAAAGATATTTTTCTTTTCTTTTATATTCTAAGGTAACAGTAAAGTAGCATTCAGTTCTTGGAAATGTTAATATTTTGAAATTAAGAAAAATTTAAACAAGCCTTTAAAAATGTTTTGCTCTTTTATTTTCATTCTTATAGTTGATGATCTGTTGTCATTTTAATTCTTTAAGACAGTTTATTATAATGATTTAAGTTGTAGATTTTTTAAAAATTGTAAACCAGTGCGTGATAAATTACACTTTCAAAGATATGCGAAAAAAAATTCGTAATTTCAAATATTAATATAATAGTATTATATTGGGAATAAAATAGTAAATTAGTCTTAAAAAATCATACTGATGATTTTAAACTAGTCCGATACAAAATAATACCATTATTAAATTTTTTTAGTTCAATGGTTGAAATGATTTTCTCATGGTCCTTTTCATTATTGTAGTAGTTGGTCCACGTGCTTCAAGGATTAGGAATTCAAATTTAAATAATTGAAATGTATTATATAATTTTTTTTTTTAATTTTTCAACCATATTGTTTGTATAAAATAATTATTTTTCAACCATATTTTATAGTTTAACTTTCTATTTCAAAATAAAATTATTGAATTTATTTCTTAAAATTAAATTTCATTAGAATTTTTTTTAGGATTACCTATCTTATATAATTGTCTAGAAGCAATCACTCTTAAAATATGCCTAATAGTAATAACTCACTGCTTTTATATCAAAGATGAATGAGACCAAACAATCTACAGTAAAATGTTTAACAGCTAAATAAGTAATTAAATTCGTATAAAGTGACAAATCTCACAAATACTAATTATTAATGATTAATACGATTTGGTTAACGGAATCATAATTTATTTTATCTAGATAAAATGATTTTTTTCAAATCTATATAAAGTAGAAGTTTATGGAAATATCTTATTATACATACTGTATTTGATGAGAAGAATAATATAATTTGATTATTTGAAAAAAAAAAGATAAATCATAAGTAAGATAACATTATTTCGATCAATAACTATATGTTAGATAATTAAGTTAAAGCATTAAAAAACAAAATAAATCATAAAAACAATATAAAATCTTAAATAAACAAAAAACAATATAATAAAACATAAAGTATTAATAATAACGAAATTTAAATTATAAAATGAAACATTATCCAATAACAAAGGGAGAACAGATAAAATACCTCAAAGATGAGAGAGTGTAGAAAGTGAGGACAAGCATAAATTAGAAGAAAGGGATGTAAAAAACTTAGATAAAGATAAAAAAGCATATAAGGGTCAAAAGAAAAATGAAATTAGAAGGTAAAGAAGAAAATACATTTGAATTTTTGTTCTCCTTATTTGAAATTCTATTATGTTGTTTATTAAAAATTATTATAAAAAAATATTTTCTTTATTTAAAAGTAGATGGTTGATTATTCAAATGAATAAATTACTTCATTAAATTTAAGATGACAAAGTAGATCATGATACATACGAGTCCAGATTTTTTATTGATTTTTTTAGTTGTCCTCTAGTAAGCATTGAAAATATCCTGTACTGATATTTTAAATATCTTCTTAATATATTTTAAAATATTAAAATTAGTAATAGTCAAAGTACAGTAGAAAAACAACATACAAACAATTAGTAGAAAATTCAAATTTTATATTAACCTATTAGTCTATAGAAAAAACAACTCGTCTGTAAAAAAAAACGAATCAAAATTTATAATCATTTAAATACTATGAGCCAAGAAAAACAAAAATAAAATAAACCAACTCATTTTATTACCTATAATTAAATTATTTAATTCTAATCACACCATAGTGAACCTGACATGGAAGAAAAAACTGAAAATTAGAACACATTTACAATAAAAATCGCAAAGTCAATCAATTTGAACATACTCACTATCCAAATCCAAATGTGAAACCTCAAAATTAGTTTTTTATCTCTCGCAAACAAACAGAGAACACAAATCCAAGTACAACGTACCACGCTGAAACTGCGACGTAATGATCATGTCCAATCTTTTTGTTCGACAAAACATGGATTTGTACTTATGTATCAAAAAAATACATCACAAACATGGATTTTAGCAAAAATTTTCAGTTGTGTATCCTTTACACCTAATAAAACCGTTTTGCCTAAAATAAGAAGAAAAAAAAAAAACAGAAACAAAAATGTGCTATGAAAATTCCCTTATATCTATATCACAAACTTAGACTTCAACGTCCTTTAAATTTTTCAAAATTCTTAGATTTTGATTTTGAATAATGTTTTGCTATCTTTCACGTTTTTTAGGAGTTAAAATTAAGAATATTTCACAATTTTCTCTTTAAGTTTTTTTAGATGACTTTTAAAACTAAACCCGTGATAGAAATTCTAGAAGAGTCTAATTTTAAATGTAAAATCTATTTTAAGATGAATATTCTGAAATGGAAATTTTTTTTATTAAAACCTTTTATCTTTGAAAAGTTGGACCCATTAACTTTGCTTGTGGTTGCCATTAAAACTGACAAGGACAGTAATGACCAATGAGGAAACTTTCACATTTCATGCTATGATTGGTCAAGACATTTGTAAAATAAACTTATTTACAAGATGGATTTAACTTTTAGTTTTATAAAGCATTATTATTATTTTTCATTATTCCTTTTTTATATAAAGTACTCAAGAATAAAATGTTGCTTTATCCTCTAACAAAAACAAAAATTAAATAGAAAGCTTGGTCAACGTTTGAATTTGAGATTTAGGAAATTGTCACAATAATTTTTCTTCTTTTGTCTTTTAGATTTGCAAGGAAGAAATGAATAAGTGATAAATTTTAGAAGGGAAAAAAATCGAAGAGATGTTGACATTTAATATAATTAGATTATTCCACTTCAAATTTAAAACAAAATCTTATAAAACATAATTCTACAATTAAAAGGCACCTTTTATGTTTCTAAAATATTGAAAACGTCTATTTTTATTAAACGGTTACTTTTGGAATATTGATTAACGGGGTATGAAGATAACGTGAAACATCACTTTTATCCGTTTCTGAAATATCGAAAAGCCAAACAAAATACAAAGCGATGTGGGACCTGACTTTATTGCACCACTTTAAGGCATTTGTTTCTGTTTCTGAGGAACATGGTTCACTGTTGGATCATTATTATCATCAAAGTTAACATCTACGCTGTTGAAAACTTGGTAGTATTTGAAAAAATCTGAAGGAATAGACCTTACCGACACTATGTGCCATCTAACGCGGTTACAAGTTTCTTTATCAACAACTGTTGTGTGGATCAAGTGGGAGTTGAACAAGGTCTTTATTGGCCACTTGTTTCAATCCTCTTTATTGCACTTGTATCATAACATTAAGAAATTCAACTTCTTTGTCTTTTCCACTCATTTTTTCATTGGCACTCAAAATGAATATACTCATCCACAACAATAGGAGGGCACTCACTGAAAGCATTTCTTGATTTGGATGGTTCCCCTTTGGTTATGGAAGCAACTTAACTCTCTTCCCTCTGTTCTTGTTTTCCACATTGTAGCAGAGAGAAATTTTCTGTGGTAGACAAAGATATTAAAGATGGGAATTTTGAGCACTATAACAACTTCTTTAGGATTTGGAGTGGGAACTTCAATTGGGCTAGTGATTGGCTACTATATGTTCATATACTTCCAGCCAACTGATGTTAAGGTTCAGTTTTTTCTTTTTTCTTTGTCTGTTTCTCTTGTTCGTTGTTTCTCTCTATTTTGTTTTTGTTTATTTGTTAGCATAAGCATTGGCAGGGGCATGATACTGTAGATTATTCCTTTGATAAAAGCAGAATGTCTTCCTTCTTCATGGAATAGGAATTATGTCTGATCTTGGTTTTTTTCTGAGTATGATCTTAGCCTGAACCATGATGTTATGACATTAATTGTAGGTGAAGTGTGTTTTCATGGAGGTTCTACCTTAAGTAAAATGTAATGGTTGTTCTGAATGCAACTAAAATTGCTTTTCTCTAAGATAAATTTTGTTTATCCCATTTTTTCATGTAAACTTTCTGCTGCAATACTTCCTAAAGTTAGAACACTGAGAGGAATTTCTGAGAATGCTGAAACTCCTCAGTGGAGAAATTGAAATTAGATGAGTTATTTTTCAGGGAACTAAAAAACATTGTTTTGAAATACTCCTGCTTTACCTTATATGTTTTATGCTAAATAAGAACTGTAGGGAAATTTCTTCTCCTAATTTTATCTCACATTTCAAATTATGGTATGCCTGATTTCAGGATCCAATAATTCAACCCTTGGTTGAGGTAGATCCCAAAGCTCTACAACAGATGTTTCCAGAGATACCCTCTTGGGTTAAAAATCCAGACTATGACCGTGTATGTTATTCTTTACAGTTATATGCCTTATGTACAAGTGTTTATCCTTGGAACCAGAAATGCATTGTATGTTCTACAGAAAATTGATAGTATTTTCATGTTTGCAGCTTGATTGGCTTAACAAATTTATTGAGTATATGTGGCCTTATCTGGACAAGGTACCTATGCACACTTTTTATTGATTTTTGAAATTTCTCTCATGATTGTAGTGTTTGTGCAACTACTTTGTTTAGAAATTTTGTAAGAGTACCTACAATTCAATCTTCATAGGCAATTTGCAAGACTGCAAGGACTATAGCAAAGCCCATTATTGCTGAGCAAATTCCTAAGTACAAAATTGACTCAGTTGAATTTGAAGAACTTAACTTGGGTTGTCTGCCACCAACTTTTCAAGGTTCATCTCTTTCTCTTTCCACATCACATGAGTATTATGCATGTGAAGCTGCTATTGTGTAAGGCTATGATTCTGGTCTGCACAGTGTTACTGATATTGCTTGAACTGCAAAATGAAATCACACTGTCCCAATTTTCATGGTTCCATATATTTTTTTAAGCTGATCCTTCATTACTCTTTCAGGTAATAGAAGAAGTTTAGATTGATTGATGCTAATTTTCATCTGAATATATGCCAGGAATGAAAGTCTACACTACTGATGAAAAGGAGTTGATCATGGAACCATCAGTGAAGTGGGCTGGGAATCCTAATATTACTGTTGTAGTTAAAGCATTTGGGCTTCGAGCCACAGTGCAGGTATATATTTTTACTTCATGACTTTTGAAAATAGAGTATATGGTTTAAATTGTGTTGCAGTTGTAAAAGTTTTCAAATGTTTTCACCTAATACAGAGTATTTATGCTTCTAAATAATCTCAGGTTGTTGATCTGCAAGTATTTGCTTCTCCACGTATAACTCTGAAGCCTCTGGTTCCAAGTTTCCCATGTTTTGCCAATATTTACGTGTCTCTCATGGAGAAGGTGTGTATGATGTTAAACTCCATTCATCTTTACAATTATGTTCTGAGATGGGTTTATTTATTCTTTTCCCATAATATATGTGACGTGAGTCTAATCCACGCCAGTTTTAATCCAAAACCTCAAAACAATAGATTTATGAACCTTTTTTCTTATATGATGTATAATTTTGTCATTTATATTCAATACGAGACTTAGACTCAAAACATTGTGATATGTTTGCCTTTTATTTCTCTTTGTTAACTTGAATCTCTTGATTGAAGCCTCATGTTGATTTTGGACTAAAACTTCTTGGAGCTGATGTAATGTCTATTCCTGGTCTTTATAGGATTGTCCAGGTAAGCATATAGCACTTTGATTGCCTATAAACTTTACATACCTCAACAAGTTTTAGTACTGATTTCTCTTCCTCAATGTTTTCCTTTTAGGAAATCATCAAAGATCAAGTTGCAAAAATGTATCTATGGCCAAAGGCATTAGAGGTTCAAATAATGGATCCAACAAAGTATGTACTCTTTCATCCTTTCATCAAGCCTGTGTAAGTTAGTGTTGAACTAGCTAATATTTCTTGGTCTGTGATCAGGGCCATGAAATTGCCAGTTGGAATTCTTCATGTGAAAGTTGTGGGGGCAGAGAAGCTTAAAAAGAAAGACATACTAGGGGCATCAGACCCTTATGTGAAACTCAAACTCACAGAAGAGAAACTTCCTTCAAAGAAAACAACCGTGAAATACAAGAATTTGAATCCAGAATGGAATGAGGAATTCAGTATAGTTGTCAAAGATCCAGAATCTCAGGTCTTGGAGCTAATTGTTTATGACTGGGAGCAGGTAATAGTAATAGTATCTTAAGATGCAATTCTAGTATCTCAAACTTCTTTTAGGACACTTTCATAAAATGTGACTGAAGAACATTTTCATTGCATAGGAAGACACTTTCCCATTACTCATTTTTTCAGGCATTATTTTGTCATTCTATTTTGCACAGATTGGGAAGCATGAAAAGATGGGTATGAATGTGATTCCATTGAAAGAGATTACTCCTGATGAACCAAAAGTGATGACTCTAAATTTACTCAAGACCTTGGACCCTAATGATCCTGAGAATGAAAAGTCACGTGGACAACTCACTGTAGAAGTTCTGTACAAACCCTTTAAGGAGGATGAGTTACCTCACAATGCAGAAGATTCCAATGCAATAGAAAAAGCTCCAGAAGGAACACCTGCAAGTGGTGGTTTACTTGTTATCACTGTCCATGAAGCTGAAGATGTTGAAGGAAAACACCACACAAATCCGTTTGCACGGTTGCTATTTAAAGGAGAAGAGAGAAGAACTAAGGTATCTTCTTACTGAAAGTCTACTATTATAAATAAACAAACACCTCTCAATGATTGTTGCATCTGTTTCTCTTACAGTTTATATTCCTGTGAAAATTTGACTATTTTCTGGTGACAAAACTATACAGCATGTAAAGAAAAACAGAGATCCAAGATGGGGTGAGTCGTTTCAGTTTATGCTTGAGGAACCTCCCTCTAATGAGAGACTATATGTTGAAGTGCAAAGTGTGTCCTCAAAGCTTGGCCTTCTGCATCCTAAGGTAAACAAATTGTTCAGGATTTTTCATTTTCATCCACTTGAAATGGTTTTGATTGAACCTTGTTTATTAATCAGGAAAGTTTGGGTTACGTGGATATAAAATTGTCTGATGTTGTTACCAACAAGAGAATCAACGAGAAGTATCATCTTATTGACTCAAGAAATGGAAGGATTCAAATTGAGCTTCAGTGGAGAACTCCATGATGATGATGGCATTGCATTCACAAAATGTCCAAAGTACATAATAATTCTGTAAAGCAAGCACTCTTTCTTTTGATAAGGTTTGGATGAAACCTATCAAACTTGATGAATCTTTGGGTCACTGAGAAAATAGGAAGTGTTGTTCTATTGTTTATAGACAGAATCACACCAGAGACTTCACACTATCTTATGAGTTACACACTCATATAATAATAATTTCAGTGATGTTTAAGTTGTGTTCACCTTGTTTATGCAGATTAAGTAAAAGTAACTTATAGTTAATACTATTATTCATAGATTGCAAAATGCAAAGCACTCCCTACACCGAGAATATCTTTTCATTACAGAACTGAAATTTAAACCTCAATTTCTCACCCAGAATATATATATATATATATATATATATATATATATATATATATATATATATATATATATATATATATACAGTGTAGAAGGAGTCTTTATATTATACTTCTTTTTTTAAGAAAAATGATAATTTAACAAAAATTCTTTTTGACACAAAATACTAATTTAGACAAAAAAAAATCTATTTTAATTTTATTTATAACAACTTTGTTAATTTTGTCTAATTTTTTTGGTCAAAACATAATTTGCCTTTTTTCTAAGGGGTCAACATATAAAGAAATTAATTGACCAGTGGTTATCTAATTTTTTCTATGAGAATGAAAGATATGAATCATAATAATTTTTTTTTTTTGACAAATGGTGACATAGTTTACAGGAGTAAGCAAATCCTTTTGTGACTAATTGAACTTTTGTCTTTTTCCAAAATGGGTGAGATACAAAATTGCTTTTACTTCATTTGGTAAATTTGTTGCTAATTATTGTTGATAATAATGTTAATCAACTAACACTTTGTACAATAATAATTAATTCTACACCATGCAATTTTACCCAATATAATTCTTATGTAATATAGTATAATGGAGTATAACTTATCATAGTGTAATTAGACTATAATTCTTATGTTATGTTTTTCTAAATAACACGAATAATCGCTAACGATGGTAGTGAAAAGTATATATATATATATATATATATATATATATATATATATATATATATATTGATTATTAAATTCAAATTAGTATATTGCTAACCAATAAATCAGATACAAACTTATTTAATTAATTTGCACTAGAAATGATAAAACAGGTTGGTTTGACTAGTTTTGATCAGGCATGCTAGTGTTCCGTCAAATAGTTAGTTTATTTTTTTATTTTTTTTATTCATTCCACATAGTTCAATTATTTGAAGATAGTTAAATATTATATTGTTTATAGTATTTTTTGGATTATATTTTTTTTTAAATTCCAATAAAAAAACTAATATTACAAATTGAAATAAGTAATACAAAATTAATATAATAACAATTTATATAATAATTTTTAATATAATATTTGTTAAATTGACTCATTTAAATAAAATAATTTATCTAAATAAAAAGTATTCAAAGTTTAAAAAATTAATAAAAATATTAGAAATGTAATAAAATAATTATTTTAAAAATTTAAAATCAAAATTATATAACAATATATTTTTTAAAAAGAAAAACATTTTTTTATATTAATGTAAATATATGTATTATCACACTTGTGTGTCTGATTTTTTTAAATATTTATATTATATTATAAGTTAATAATATATATAAATTGATTAAGTTAATATATAAGAAAAAAAATACCTAAATGTTAGTAGTACAAACTACAACTCTAATGGAGTACAAATTATAATCGTAACAGTTTTATACAAAATACCTCAAAATATTAATTACTTATAATAAAATAGTTAACAATTATATTTTAAAAGAATCAGTTAATAATTATATATATAAAAAAAGATAAAATAAAAATAAAAATTATGTATACAAACAAAAACAAAATATATGTATCTTCTTTGTATATCGACATAGATAATTACTTTATAACATCTCCTATTTATCCATTAATTTATTCACTGGTTTAGTAAACACTTCCAACTTATTTAATGAAATATTTTATTAACTGAGCAGTTAGAAGGGAATAAGATATTTAAAAACTAGTTTTACTTTATTATTCCAATTTATTTTGATGATATGTGTTTTAAAAAATAGTTCTTCAATTATTTAAAATTATTAATTTACCTTACTCATATTGGTTTTACTGTCACAAAATTTAAAAAAGTTAATTTACCTTTTTATTTATCTATCTATCTACTTAAAATTAATCCTAATTTAAATATTTATTATTTCTTCTTTTTAATCTCTAAATTCTCTTTTAATATAATATATATATATATATAAATATAAAAAAAAAAACAAAAAAAGAATTTAAAACTAGTTAATTATATAAAAATTGGAATTTTTTTCTTTTACAGGAAAATTGGAAGAAAACGGCTTTAAAGTCCATGTTGTTATCCTGGTCCCAGTCGCTCCTAACAACTTCTGGCGTGGCACGTGTTACTGTCCAACCTTCGCACCAATAGAACAACTTCAAAGAAAAAAAGAAAAAGAAAAAACGAAAAACAAATCTGCACCAAATATTTCGAAGAAGTAAAACGTTGCTTCCTCATATTCCCTTCCGCTTTGAAAGTTCGCAGAAGTCACAAACGAAACTCTCTCTCCCGAGAGCACCAAGCACCACCCGCAAAACCCCAATTCCCACCCTTCGCACCGAACATTCGAAAATTCTCGCCAACCCCTCGCGGCGGAGCTCCTCCTTTTCCACGCCCAACCTGAGCTAGGGTTTCGATTCGATTCACCAGCCAAAACGTAAACCTCTCTCGCTTTTTTATTTTATTTTATTTTGTTCTCTCTGCTCAATTCGCTTCTCTCGCATTTATTCCATGTTCCTTTATCAGGGATTCATCACGTTTTCCGTAACTTATCTCCCTGTTTTTGTTATGACATGCTACTTATTAACTTTATTCCTCTTTACAGTTCGACGCCCATGTAATTTTTTTTTTAATTATTAGGGTTTTCCTTATATTCTATAAAACGCCGAATTTAGGGTTTTACAATTCTGGTGTCTATGCCTGGGGAGGGAGAATCTATATGCTACTATTTGTTCAAATTACGGATTAGTGTTCTTTTTTTCTGCCCTTCTCTTTTATGCTGTTATTATATCGGAGTGCATTTGTTCTTAATCAGAACTTGTTAAATTAATTTGCATTTACTTGGTGGGTTATGATTTTAGTTCATAATGGGCCGTTGCAATGATGAAATAATATCGATCCAGTGATCGTTATTGGAAAGCTACAGCTTATTATTATTAACTGTGACTTTATACCCGTCCTTGACGTGACTGGTAATCTTATTCTTGATAGATTTAGGTTTAGCTATTTTATCACTCTTTAAGATATGACCTGATTTAACCATTATTATTTAGAGTAGGCAGTTTGTAAGTGATGGCTCATAGGTTTGTTCTATCTTCTACAATATTACTCTGAATTGCTGATCCAACGTTATTCATGTGGAAAATTTTCTACTAGTATGAGTAGTTGTAGCAGCACATTTTTCTTATCTTTGCTGAAATTATGTGAAATTTTTAAATATTACTGGTGTACTATGTTTTTTGAGTACATATTCAAGTTTGCTAAATATGGCGGCTATAGATCTTTTTCCTCTGGTTAACATTATTCTATTTTTTGTCGGAGGTCCCAGCTGATTTATGAACTTTTGAGCAAATACACGTTAGTCTAAGAATTGTAACATGGGATTTTGATCATAAATGGAACTCCAAATAGCAGTTCGTGCGAAGTGCCATGTTTTGTTGTTTATTTACTTTACTGTAAGTCTTGAGGTTGATTTTATACACTAGTTTGGATTTTAGGAAGCAATTATTATGGTTTCAATCATCCTTTTTTTGTTAAAAATGTTATCCATAATTAGTTTGCATATAAAGTTGAATTTAGGCTTAGAAAGGTTGTAAAGTGTGGAAATTACATCAAACTGTTTTGTGTCTTTCACTGCATCACAGCTGACAGCAACTTGTTCTTGATAAGTTGTTGCTATTCAAGTTATTCCTGATTGGAAAAGGTTATAAACATTGTTTTTATGAAAAATAAAATGGATATGGTGATGGGGCAATTGATGCAATCGTATATGTGTAGCGATAATGCATAAGTTTGTTAATATAACCAAAAGTTTGCAGTTGGCCAGCCTTCACTTTTGAGTTTGACGAGATAAATGTTAAATGGATTCTCTCCTGTCACTATAAGGGTTTTTCTTAGGTTTCCTGTCTAGAGTTATATATGAGTCAGAAGTGTCTCTTGCTACTTTTCTTTCTGTCAGTTATAGGCTTGAAAAATGTCCAAACTGCTTGGACGTACCATATATTTATTGAATATTATGCTACTTACTATAAATTTCTCTGTAAAATTGCTCTATGATTGCTGTCAACAAATTCCAGTATCTTCGTATCTTATAGAATGCAGCCTTATTTTTTTGTTGGTATTGAGTAGTTGGTATTAGTAAATGATTTGCATAGGTGAATCTGTCAGCACACGGATTGATAGTTAATTCCATAAAAAGGTTGTTTATTTATTGCTTTTAGACGACCAAAGTCAATGATATTTATGAAGTATGAACACCTCTTGTTTGAACTTTTGCAACGTCAGACATGTTTCCTGCTCGCACATCTCCTTGACACTTGTTTAGAAAATTCAGCTTAAAACATATAACTTTAAAAAACGTCTGAGGTTCTTTGATGAAAAAGTGGCCATGGCGAATGGTGGTCACAGGTTTATCAATGCTGCCATTCTATGGCAGTGGTGTGGTGATACATGGTTGTTGCTTTTTGTGTGGCGGCTATACCGGAAGCAGTTGGTGGAAATGATAGACTCATGGAAGACAAATACCATAAAATTGGAGCACGCAGAAGAAATTTGATAACAAGTAAAAAATGGGTTTGGGTTGTTTGACCAAACCCATTATTATTCCAAATTAAAGAAAGAAAAGTAAAACCTGACCCGACCCAGGCCAACCCCACCCTGTAAACACCAACCAAATCCAGGCCCAAACATTAAAAAGGATGTGCATCATCTGTGAATCTTGTTAGCTAATGTACCATGACACCCCAAACAAAAAAATAAGGCTGCATTCTGTAAAGAGATCAAGTTCTTTGTTGCAAAATAATATCAATATTTTTTTTGTGCCACATTATCATTAGAAAAAGTGAACATAAAATAATATCTGTTATTATTAGTGTCGTGTCTGTGTCAGACTGTGGTTCATAGATTGATTTTGGTGGTATACGATTATGATTCGGGTTTAAAGAATTTGGATTTGTTTGATATGTTGTACATGAGGATTGATTTGTTTGATTTGTACACTGGAATGGTCTTTTCTTATTTCTTTTTTGTGGTGATTAATTTTATCTCGGTTGTATGTGTTTTCTTTTTTTCTATATCTTATTTTTATGATATGATAACTCTGCCTTTGTCAATCTTTATTGCAAATGTTTTTACATGGCCAGTTCCCAGCTTGTATGAAAGAGGACGGTTGTTTTAGGTAGTCAATTATCAGTGTAAAACTTTGTTGAATTTTATGTCCATACTACGTAGATAGGAGTTGAACTGAATGCATTAGAGAGTAAGTCGGTGTAGCATCCATCCTCGAAAAAATGGTTGAATCTCATCTTTTGATGGTTTGAGCATGTGTTGATAAAGCCAATAAAGAGAGTACATTAGATGACAGTAGCCTATCGGTAAAGGTGGGAAGGGAACCATAAATGTCTATTTATCAATGATTATGTAAGATTCCCTGGAATTTTTCTTGTGTATATTGTTAGCTGAAAATAAGACTGAAAAGTATGTGCATTTTCTTTTTCAGCTAAATTTACCATATTGTTGCTGTAAAAAAGGTTCAGTTGGATTTTTTTTGCTATGGTTTTGGTTATGAATCTGTGTGAAGCTCCTCAAATACCTTGAAAGTATTAAACTTTTAAGATAATTGTCTCCATTTTCGACATGCGTGTTAACTTTTTTTATTATATTTTGCAGTGCATGTTTGTGAAGCATTTTTCCTGAAATCCCAATAAACCTCTTCCAATGGGAGAAGTTCTTGCACACCAAAAAGACAGCCTTGATGTTTTGATAAAGGTTATTTGAAACAGTATGACTCTTGAAGATTTCTTTACGTTGACTGAAATGAAAGATGGCCTCACGGCCCCTTCCCGAGTGCAAGAGTTAGTCTCTGTAATGAAGAAGGAGCAAGATTGTGTCGTTAAAAATGCTGGTGATGCGACAAGGCAGTGGGCTGCTGTTGCAAGCACTATTGCTGCTACAGAGAATAAAGATTGTCTTGATCTTTTTGTTCAATTAGATGGACTTTGGTTCATAAACAGATGGTTAAAGGATGCGCAAAATTTGGGTGCTGATAATACAAATGATGGCTTCATTGAAGAATCAATAACTGCAATGTTACGAGCAGTTGAAAAACTATATCTAGACAGCGAAAAGTCAATTTCATCTGGAATTTCGGTCACTGTTAATAACCTTCTTGGCCATCACAGCTCTAAAGTGCAGGATAGAGCAAGAGCATTATTTGACCTATGGAAAGGAGGTGGACTTGGAGATGCTGAACCTCATGATAATTCAGATCGAGATAGACTCAACAATGAGAGTGATAAGATTGCCAGGGAGGAAGGCCAGCCATCTTGTGTGAACGATGCTGGCAATGACAATCATCATGCATCTCAACTTGCTGGAGATGAGAAGTCTCTATTGGGAGGCTCAAATAGTCAGCTACAAGAGAAAGTTACTAGTAGTCAGACACAGAGTGTTGATAATGCACTCCAGTCCTCTGTAAGTTTGGACTGTGAAGATGTCAAAGAGAGATCAAGCCATGTTGATAGTGTTTTGGCTTCTGCTCAAGAAGCTACCGTAAGTGAATGTGAGACCACATTGGCTGGGACCTGTAGCTTACCTATTACTAAACAAGGCAGTTTCAAAGGACAGCAAGATGATTTACAGTTGAATGACTTGTCCAAAAAGGAAAAACAAGATCAAGATGTTAATGGTCCTCCTGAAGAATTAAAATCAGCAGATATCTCTTCCGCATCCGCAAAGCCAGATCCTGAACCTGTTTCCACTGGCAATACTGAAGCAAAAGCACTGGAATCTGTGAAAGAAGAACCTGCTTTAGAACATAATGTGGAAAGCAATGAAAATGTTGTTTGTCCAAAAATAAGTGTTTCTGGTAGCATGAGAACGCCTGAATCTGATGGAATGAGTGAGATGGATGATTTCAGAGCCACAAGTTCTAGCAATCCACAGCTTCCCAAAGCATCAGAAAATGATGATGACAGTTGTTCAAGAATGTTGCCTGACTTATCTGTCACTGGAAGTAACTTGGAAAAAACTGACATGTCTTTCACCAAATCAGAATACATCAGAGCAGTAAAGGAAAACAAGGACCAAGAGTCTGATCAAGATGATGATACTTCAAATGGTTCTGATTCTTTTAATCAGGGCAAAGGTCCCAGAAGCCCTAACATTATTGACAAGAGTTCTGACATGGAAGTTGAATATGGTAATGTTGATGCTTTAGAAGTTGCTCGACTAGTTGCCCAAGAAGTTGAGAGAGAATGTGTCAGCCCTGTAAAGGAAGGGAATGACCATGGTTCTAATTGTACCACAAATGGTTCTGATTCTTTTAAATGGCGAAATCGTCCCAAAAGCCCTAATGTTATTGGCAAGAGTTGTGAAATTGAGCTCGAGTATGGCATGGTTGATGCTTTAGAAGTTGCCCGACAAGTTGCTCAGGAGGTTGAGAGAGAAGTTTCCAGCTCTTCAGAGAAAATCTCTGAAGGTGGAATTAGGCGGAGAGGCAGCCTTGATTCTTTAGGGAGAAAGGATGAGGTCACTCGTATCCTGCCTGAGGAAGTATCATCCAGGCAAAGCAACTCAGCTGAAGTGTGTTCGGAAGAGGTAGGACATATGACAGATTTAGATAATGTTGAGGCCGGGCCAGATGACATGGACTCCTCGCAGGTGACTGAAGCAGCTCGTGACCCAGGAGGTAGTTCGGAGAAAAGTCTTTGTACCTTTGATCTCAATGAAGATGTTGGATCTGATGATATGGATGTTTCTGTAAATGCCATGCCTACTATGCCAATACCTGTTGTCTCTGCTTCAAAACCTGCACAGTCTTCTGGGTTACCAATGGCCCCTTTGCAGTTTGAGGGGACCCACGGATGGAAAGGATCAGCTGCTACCAGTGCCTTTCGTCCTGCATCACCTCGTAAAAATTCTGATAGCGAGAAGAATGTTTCTGTTGGTAGAAGCTCTGAGCTTTCCAAGGAGAGGCATTGTTTCCTGGATTTTGATCTGAATGTGGCTGAAGGTGAAGAAGGATTGGTAAAACAAATTGGTGAATCTTCAGGCCTTCCTTCTGGCCAATCATCTGTGGAACTTAGTCCTAAAAGATCAAACAAGGTCGAATTGGATTTAAACAGTATTGGTGATGATGATGTCCAACCTTCAAATCAGAGGATCGAGGGCCCACCCTTTTCTGGAAGAAATGGTTATTGGAGCCCATCACCTGCTTCTTCATCGTCATCAATGCAACCTTCAGTACGGAACATTGATTTGAATGACAGACCATACTTTCAAACAGATTTAGTGGACCAAGGGCATAGTAAGTCATCTTCGATTACCGAAGCATATAAACGGTCTAAACCGGGTGCTCCTGTTATCTCTATTTTGGGTGCCAAGGTGGAAGTTGGTAGAAGAGAATATGTTCCTCAAACCTTGTCGCTACCAAATGGCAAGGCTATTGAGCCAGCAATGGATCTTCCATTATCAGGAGCAGGTGGCATTTTAGGAATGGGCCCCCCACTATCCTACAATCATTCAAATGCATTTGGGTATAATGGACTGACATCAGTGCCTGCTTTGTCTTTTTCGTCAGCCATGTACGGACCCTCTGGTGGCCCAGTTCCGTACATGGTAGACTCGAGAGGAACTCCAGTTGTGGCTCAGGTTGGGGGATCTTCGTCTACCGTCCTCTCATCTTATACTCAGCCTCCATTTATCGTAAGCATGACCGGAACGCAGCTTGGTTTAAATGGCGTTGGATCTTCACATCCCAACTTTGATCTAAACTCCGGCTTCACGATTGATGGCCCCAACAGAGACATGTTGACTGCAAGGCAATTTTTCTTTCCTGCTCAAGGCAGAGCTATTGAGGAGCATGTAAGGACCCTTCCACAGTCCTCTAATTCTGGGGTTAGTCTGAAAAGAAAGGAACCAGACGGTGGTGCCTGGGAAACCTATCCGCGTAGCTACAAACATCAGCAACCGCCATGGAAATAGCTCTAATTTACGCTCTTACCTCTCATCTGATCTGTTTATAATTCTGCTACCGATTGATGCTTATATTATTACTTTAAGTTGATAGTGAATGGTAGGCCAATCCATTGGAATCCTTTAGCATGAGAAGAACCAGCCCAATAAAAGGTGGAGGACGATGGATCTAATATGATTCATGAGATTGATTGGCAAAGGGGGAAAGTTAGTTTTTTTTTTTTTCTTTGTTTTTTCTTTCCTGCAGTTTCATAGAAAGTCAGTACAAGCTCACAAGGCTTGGTGCATTTAGCTGTAATTTGTCTTTCACATGTCAAAGAAATTATAGGCATAGTATCGTGTTTCTCACTGAGTGAGTGGTTCTTGAGTACATGGTCACAAATTTAGTTGATTTTAGTGAGTATTTATTATCAAGTAATAACCTGTATAGAGAAAACTGTGTTCAAAACTTATCCGCTTACATAAAATAGTCTAACTCGATACAACTCCTGCTTAACACCTGCTCTTAAGTATACTCAATCACATCACATTTGTTATTCCCCACTCCCCAATTTCTGCTTTGCTCAACCTTAAATCTCACTTTCCAAATCTGTACCCATTATTTCAGAGTCTTTTCTTAGTTTCTGTGACCTAATTTTTAATTTTCCCTTTGGGACAGATTAGGGCGTAAATGAAAAAAGATGCTAGTAAATTATTCAGGTTCAGTTTGTTAATTACTCGCTTTATCACGATTGTTGTAATATCTCTATCAACAATAATTTTAGTGTAATTTTTTAAGGAGAAAGGTGAGATTACTTTTTAATTTCCAAAACTTAAAATAAAAGGACCAGTTTAAACAATTTTGTTTAAAAAATAGGTTTAAAGTATCAAGCTTCTTTAAGGTCAGCCAATCGGTTAATGTATATAATTCTCTTTGAAAAAATAAAATAAAAATAACACAAAAGATTATAAATTCAATTGATATACTTTTATCCTTTGGTAGTTAAATTTTGCACGATTAAGTGTTAAAGAAACTAAAATTTTAGCTTCTTTTATTTTTTTAATTTACTTATTTTATTCTATATTTATGAGGTTTAAACCTTAGCCACACTTAATAGAATGGTGACCCGTTAAATGTATTTAAGTTTTTCAGTCTTGTTCAACTTCTGAATCAACTGTATATACAATACTGTTACTTAGTTGAAAGTCAGAGAAACATAGTTATTAATTAAACAAATATGAATTTGGGTTCAATATTTTGGTCTCCAAAGCATGTTTAGACATTTTCTTTTCTTTTCGCTTCTAAAATATATTTTTTTTTTCTTTTACTTCCGCTCTTAAAAAGTTTTATTTAGTAATTTGCTAGTGAAAACTTTGGGTCTATTAACTAGACCTGAAATATTAACTTTTTTAGTTTTTTAAAATATTGTTATTTTTCATTTTCTTTTAATTTTTTTTCATCACCTCTTTTTCACGACATATCATGTTAAAAATGATATGAATGAAATAAAGAACAAACTAGTTTTCTGGGAAAAGATGAAAAGAAACAGTTTATCAAGGGAAAAAATAAAATTCAAATAATTTAAAAACAAAAACCATTTTAATTTTTATTATAATAAATAACAAATCGGGTTAAAAAACTAGATCAAATAACTCTTCAATTGTATTAACAATTAATTTATTACATTATTAAGATCTGTATCGAAATTATTCGAACGACATGCATTCCTACATTTTGTCTTGTGTCAAGAAATAATTCATCAAGGGGATAGTCAATAAACTCATATAAATAGCATCGTGACTCTAGAGTTAAATTTTCATGAATAAAAATTAAAACTCAAAAGAGAATTCTACTTAAGATTGTTCTATATTTTTGTATTTTTCATAAAAACTAAGTTTTCCACAGTTGTAAGAATACCATCTAATTTAGTTGACTCGATAAATATTTAATTTATTAAAATTACACTTAAGTTGAATTGATTTTTTCTTCATGTTTTCAACTCAATAAAAAATTCATTTATTCAATACTCGACTTGAGTTCAATTGAATTTTTACAACTTAAACTGAATTCAAACTTAGGAATAAGTCTATTTGGTTTTCTAACTCAATTTGATTTAAAATTACCACCATTTTGCATATTTTTCATCGATTAATTTTTCATCAAAGAACTACTTATATATTATACTTTGATTCTTTTGTAAACCCAACTAATGAATTTAGTATAGTTAAAATTTAATTAATTTAATTAATAACATTATAGTCATCATAATGTTTCTTTCAAATTTTCCATGAAACCAATCAGACATAAATTATTTATTTTTTGAAACACTTTTCCGAATTTTAAGTCCTCCAATTTCTCTTATCATCGATATGTACTAAAACAATTTTACAAAAATAACTTCATTACTTCAACAAAGAGAAACTAAAAAATGGTTGAAAGATTTCATTAAAATTTTCAATCAATCTAAATATTTTGAAATGCAGTATTTCCGATACAGAAGAAAAACACCAGCAGAAATCAAAGTAACTTTTTTATATGCCATTACACTAACTAACAAAAATACATCATTTATTCACATAAACCCTCCAACCACTATTTATATATCATCATTATATATCACAACATATACAAGTCTTTTTTGGTAAAAAAGAAAAGTAATATAAAAAAGACAAAGAAAACTCTCTCTCTCTCTCTATATATATATATATATATATATATATATATATATATATATATATATATATATATATATATATATTTATGAACTTGAGAAAAAAAAAGGTAAAAAAACAAAAAAAAAAAAAGAGAAAAAGTAAAAAGAAGAAGTAATTAACAAAACCCCCTTTTTTTTTTCTGTTGGCATGTGTGTTGATGATGAGGGATTCACTGATCACAAAGTTGTGTGAGGAAGATTCTGCGGGAGTCGGAAGCGAACCTGCGATGCCGGCGAGCGCACGGCGACGCCGTGCCAGCAGATGCCACCCTTGCAGGGCTCGTGCGCGTGGTGCGGCGGAGACGGCGGCGGAGAGTGATCGGCGGCGAAGGCGTAGGTGGCCTTACGAGAGACGTCCCAGGTGAGCGTGGCTACGAGAATGAGTGCGACGGTGGCAGTGGAAACGAGGAGGACGAAGGCGCCGCCGAAGCTGCGTCCGCACACGAAGCCGTACGCTTTGATGCAGACGATCACCGCCACATACAGCACCGTTAGGTTACTCACTACAGCATCAGACACAGCCATAGAAGAGAAAGAAAATGTTTGTGTGGGTCGATCTGGGTCTGGTTCTGGCTTTAATGCGTCGTCGTCTTGGGAATGTTTCAGGGTTTTTACTTTTAATTATAACACCCGATGATGCTGAAATTACGATAATGGACCCCTCTTGTCTGATATTTCACCCTAATTATTACACACATAAAATTTTGAAACATTCTCATCATTTTTACCTAACTCTCAGGATTTAAATCTACTCTTCATAATCCCTCTAATATTTTTTTATTAAATTAAACATTTAATTACAGAATCAAAATTTAATACTCAATGCCAAAAATTTATCACTTGTTTGATATGCTCTTTTTAAAAAAGTAAGCTAATTATATCCTTGTTTTTAATAACTGATCTTATGTAAAAAAACATAATACAATAAAGAATCTCATAAGATCAAGAATTTATTATAAAAAAAAGGTAAATTTGAAGATTAAAGAAAAAAATTGCAAAGGAGTGTGTGTGTGTGAGGTTATTTACTACAACCACATCGAGCTTATCTACTTCGATATTCAGAACAAGGAGATCCGAACATATCCACCGGATTCGTAACTTATCGTGGTGTTATTATCGTACGCAACCGCCGATTTTTGTAACTCCAAGGAGATATCGCCACGTGTCTCTCATGTCAGTTTTCGCCTGACGTGGCTCTTTTTTTATTTTTAACTACTTTCTGGGCTTCGTAGGGATGTCAAAATGGGCCGAGCCCGACGGGCCGGCCCGCCAGCCCGACCAAAAAAGCATGGGCCGGGTCAAAAAATTCAGCCCGCCAACCCGAAGCAGCCCGGCCCGTCAAGCCCGATAACCCGTCGGGCCAAAACGGGCCAGTCCGCGGGCCGAACGAGTTACTAATAATACATAAAAAACACGTGCAGTGCAGCGTTTTGGGAAACCAGAAAAGACTCTTTTCTTCTCTTCTCCTCCACTCCACTCCACTCCACCCGCGGCCAAACATCACACTCTCTTCTCTTCTCTTCTCCTCCACTCCACTCCACCCGCGTTTTGGGAAACCAGAAACCACCCACTTTTCTTTCTCCTCCACCCACGTCGCTGGCGAGGAAACACGAAGGCAGAATGCAGGCCATTCACGATGCCACCATCGGACTGCGATTCACGACGATTCCGACGGCCACCACCACCGCGAAGATAGGTTTGTTCGTAATTTGAGTTCTGGTTCTTTTTTTTTTCGATTTGTGACCTAAATTTATGATTTTCGTAACCCTAAAATTGGTTTCCCTAAATTGGAGGTTATGGTGTATGTGTGGTTGTTGTTGCTGCGATTTGCCCTTGTTTGATTGGACCCATTCTGTAAATCGTAATTGTTGTGCTGTTCTTGCTTAAAATTTTCCCCTAATTTCAATTTCGTAGACAACAAGATGTGTTGTTTTGGCATTAATAAAAAGGTGTTGCTTTTAGCAAAACGATTGGATATTGTCATCCAATAGAAGCAGAGATATGGAGCAATACAGCTTGTGGGGAATTCACATGGTGGCATGGTAAAACCACACATATTTGCCTAAACTTTTGCTTTTGTGTTGAACTATTACATCTAGCTATGTATGTCACACAAACCTTATTCCACAAACGTTAACTTTTTATGTTTCACGAGGGGCTGGAAAGGAGGAAGGAAAGCCATAGATTTCGATTAGATATCAAAGAAAAAGTTGCAGTCAGTGTCTGATGTATAGTGTCTGGCTCTGTATGCGCCTAAAACATAATATGACATGTGACGGATACTTAGGCAAATGCAAATGAATGGAACAGCACAAAAATGTAGTCGTGGTTCAAAACAATTAAGGAAGCCACTAGTCATGTCCTCATCAAAATATTGGTTATGAATTGAAAAGTATATTTTTTTAAGAAAACTCTGTAATTTCTTTACTAGATGTGTGCTGCTTGTAAGGTTCAGAACATAAAGATGTAAGTTGATTTCTTAAATTGATCTTTTATTACTTTCCAAAAGTCTATTTATACATGAACTAGTTTTATTCAATTGAAACCTTTATATATTATTTTCTTCTACCAATTGGTGATATTCACTAACACAAAAAAGACCTTTAACGTCACCCCAATAACGTCTGCCTAAGAAAAGTCCAACGTTAAAAATGTGCGGTGGCATTTTTGTAAATAACGAGACCTTTTTAACGTCTGACGTGGAGCGGGCAGACGTTACTTAACGTCTGTTAAAAAATACCCCGACGTCACTCAAAAAAGGACGTCGGACCAGAGCGCGCCAGACGTCCCTTGACGTCGGACCAGAGCGCGCCAGACGTCCCTTTACGTCGGCCCCTCCCACCCCCGACGTCACTTAACGTCGGACATAACACCCCCGACGTTAAGTTTCAGTTTATCTCTGCGCGAAACGCAGAAACCCTCGCGCTGTTCATCGTTTACGCGAGATTCCCGCCGGCGACGCCATTTCCGACCCACTCCAGGTGAGTTTCGAAAGGTTTTCGCCATCAAACTTGTTGGGGTTTGATTATGGGTTGATTTTACGCGTTTTGAACCGATTATTTTCCGTTTTCATCTCCATTTGCAGTGTTTTGAGATTCGTCCCACTTGCTCTTCGTTCCCATTTGGCCAGCAGTGTGCGGAGACCCTAGACTTCCTCTCAAAGTTCGTCTTTCAATTAGAAGAGGTTAGTTTTTCATTGTATGTATATATTTGTTCCTTGTATGTATAGAATTACTTGTATTAATTTATAAATGTCATTATAGTTTTAGTCTTAGACTATTTTTTTTGTTAATTTTTTTGGCCTATTTTTTTATTTTATTTAAAATTTTATAATAATATTTGTAAAATTAGGAAATAAAATTATATTTATTATTAGATATATGCATGTTTAAATAATTCTCATTGCATTTTATTTTTGAATATTATTGTTGCAATGGTATTTTATATATGTAGATTTATTATACTTATAGTATACAGTGAGCGAAACTTAGTTCCCGTTTGAGATTTAATACAAATGATTAAATTTTTAATCGTTTGTATTAAATCTTGAATTGTCCGATTGGACAGTTTGAATTTCATATTTAAAGCAAGGAATTGGTACCTTTTAATATTATACCTAACTGTCTTCTTGTAGGTACATGGACAAAGTCATTGTGGACCAAGGTCGATCTTCCGTCTATGGATTCATTGAACCTCAAACAATTCAACCTTCGGGAAACTCACCTGACCAAATCAAACTTTATTTGCAAACATGGATGGTTGAGTCAAATAGAGAGATCTACTTTGCACCATACATTGATTCGTAAGTGTTTTTGCTAATAATATTTTGTGAAGTATTATTAATTATTTTGGCTAAGTACTTGTGATTGATGGTAGGTATCATTGGCGACTTTGTCTCATCATTCCAAGACAATGCCTAGTTGTATGGTTTTGTTCATGCCATAGGAAGATTCCACCAGCTTTTAAAAACATGTTACAAGAGTAAGTATTTTTTTTTTTTCAATCCTAACTTATGTATGTACTTAGTTATAAAAACTTACATATGTTTTATGTTTCCAAAATTTCATTAGAATTGTGGGTAAGCCTAGAGGCCAACAACTTAAAGTCATATATCCAAAGGTTAGAACTCATTCATTTTAAAGTTATTAATTTCTGTATGTCAACTTATGACTTTGATGTATTTATTTTATTTGTAATGTTCAGTGTAACAAGCAAGAAGATTCATGGGAATGTGGATATTATGTCATGTCTTGGATAAGAACAATCATTCGAGCTGCAGTTAAAGATGAATGGATAGAGGTAATTATATATATCTTTCACATATTATAAATCATATCAAACTTTAAAGAATGATATTCATACATAAGGAAATTGTATTATCAAGAATCCATCACCTCTGCCAGATGCCATTATCCACACACTAAGACAGGAATGGGCGGCATATCTATTGGAGAGATGGAGTTGATACCACATGAATTAGAACTCCTTTCAAAAACTTTATTGTACAAGAATTTCATGTTGAAATTTTTAGTTTGTTGTTATTTATATTAGTTTAGAATATATGTTGAAACTTAAGTTCTATTATATATAACTGTAACTCCAGAATTGTGCTGAAAGTATTATGAAATTGTTTTGGGAATTTTCTGATTTTCAGGTGTATGGATGTTGTAAAAACAGTCAAATTTTTTTTAAAAAAATGGAGCAGTTTAACGTCTGTTAGAGCCCGTCAGACGTTATTTAACGTCTGACCGTACCAGGGCCGACGTTATTTAACGTCTGACGGGCTCTGACAGACGTTAAACTGCTCAGGTTTTTTCCTCATTTTAGCGCAAAAATTGACGTCTGTGTTACTAGCCCCGACGTTGGATAACGTCGGACTCTTAAAAGACCGACGTCAAGTGACGTCTGCTCTTTTTTCCGACGTTATTTTGACGTCTCCCGATACGACGTCGGTGTTTGGGCAGACGTCAAAGGTCGAAAATCTCGGACGTTAAAAGGCTTTTTTGTGTTAGTGATTCAAGTATGTTTAATAATTGTAAATTGCGTGTATGGCTCAAAAACCAATACTTCTCACATGCAAAGGGTAATTTACAAAAATGACTAAAACATAAAACGGAGCTGAATAAGTAAATAAGCAAACATGTGCTAACACATTAGTCGAAGTCTTTACATGCAATCCAAGTATTCGCAGCAAATACAGCAAAACAGCAAACAAAACAAGTCTTAGAAGAGTGTTGCATCTGTAACACTTTGATTTCTATTCTCTAAATATCATATCATAGGTCAAACGAAAGACCAGTTCATAAACATAAAGCAAATACAATGAGCATTCTCTTCTTCATTCAACACCTTCCAAGCTACTACTCTTTCTTAACTGAATCAATTATGTTATTATATATTGCATTCCAGGGCTGTTTTTGTGTTGTGATAATAGATCATTGTTGTTGTACAGATGTGAAAAAATTCAAAATTAAAATCTGACTGATTGGGCCAAAAAATATACAGATCAGAAAAAACTGGCGGGCCGGGCCCAAAAAAGTAGCCCGTTTTACCATGTCGGGCCAGCCCGGCCCGACCCGTTTAATACGGGCCAAAATCGGGCCGGGTCAAAACGGGCCAGGCTGGCCCGTTTTGACACCCCTAGTGGTTTGTGGTTGACTTCTCTTCTTCTGCTTCTTCTTTTTCTTCTTCTCTACTTCTGTGTTACTTTCATACCTTTTCAAATAATCCTTCAATGAATTGGACCCCATTTTTAAGACAACAATGTCCACAGTTCAGCCTCTATAGTTACCTACCATAATGTAATGTTCTATTAGATGATGCTTCAAATACTTTCAGTATGAAATAGCAAAACTCAAACTCTAATATATATATATATATATATATATATATATATATATATATATATATATATATATATATAGGGATGGCAAAATGGGCCAGCCCTTGCCCATAGCGAAAGATTTCCGAACCTTATGAACACCACTTGTTAGCAAATATGCATAAAAAAGATAAAAACATAAATAAAAGGAATTCCTTAGGCGTGTTGGAAACACTGTCCTTAAGGATTTATCCGCAGTATATGCGCAAACCCCCCAAGATACAACAGGAACATCTCAGATATATCCCGAGGATAACAGAAACTAGCAAAATAAACTCCTTAAAGAGTAAGTAACCCATGATATAAGAGAAGAGAGAAAAAGAAGAAAAGTAAGAAAAAGAGAGATCAGAAAATGGTTGTGTGATGAAGGGATTTAAAAATCCATGCTCTGTAACTGAAGCCTAGTGTTGAAAATAATATCCCATAAAATGTGGATGTGGGATCACCATGTGGAGGAGATCTCGATGCACCATCCTTAAAAGGAGGGAGGCTTGCTCACGTTGCAACAACAACAACGCTATTATTTTTGCAATATTATTATAAATATATAACACCATTGTCTTAAAGATAATATAGAGAAGAAAAGAAGAACATTTCAGAGAAAACTCTAATGTTTGTTGTCTCTGTTATTGTATCTTTCCCGATGCACCTAGGTGGTATTTATAGGTAGAAAATGGAGACAAAAAAGTAAATAGTAATAAGAATATAGTCGTTAGCCATAAAAACCATTAACCCATAAATTAAAGGTCTATAAAAACATGAGTAACAGTAGAATTTTTATTTTAATTATTTATTTTTTAAATTATATTAAAATATTTCTAACATCTTCATCTACAGACATCAATTATCATAATTGGTTTTCTTCATCAATTGCGACATCGTCATACCATTCACAACTTTTGTCATCTCTCACTTTGGTGCACTCCTTTCTTCCTTTCTCACACTATTTCACCCTCTCTCTTTCTTTCACTCGGTACTCAGAGCATAAAGCTCTTATACCACTTTGTTGAAGAAAACTCACACACACTAAAAGAATATGCAACTTAACTCACTATGGTGTTTTTAATTGATGGAAAATGAGCTATTATATAGCTAATTACAAACAAAAAAATTAACAAACCAAACTAAATCTTAATATAATCTAATCTTATCTAATATGTCATATTATCAAACTAAATCTTAGATATTCCAACTAACTAAAATAACAACTAATTAACTTAAATTTAATTCACCAAATATAAAATATCCTATCACTTTGTTAAATAAAAATAACTCCATAATCTAACACATAGTTTAAATATTACCTAACAAAATTAAAGATTATTTAACAAAATTAAAGATTATCCAAAAAAAAATTGAGATCCTAATGTATAATCAGAAATAAAGTGGTACCTTTGTACATCGAGAATGAGAGGTTGAGAATGCACCGTCACCATCAAACCCTGACGACGTTCAACATTCAATCTAGAGAGAGAATAATGATTTTGGAAGGAAGAGAAGAGAGAAGGAAGAGAAAATTTACAATTATGATAACGATTATTTATGATATGAAGAATGATGTGAAATTATCATTTTTTTTTTCTATTAAAATTCGACTCTCTTTTTATATATCAATTTTAGTGGTTGAAATTAGTGCTATAAAATGTAGTTAAGAAATTTAACTTTTGTAAAATATATAAAGATTTAATTGGTACTCAAATTAAATATTTAATTGTTTTTATTTAATTATATCTCAATTTTCTTTCCATTTGAATAATGTTGTTGTTTCCGTTACATTAGCTTTAACCAAATTTAAATTGTGATGACTAGACACACTAACAAAAAATACGATAAAACAAATATAATTAAACTTTTTTTTACTATTTTTATTTTCTGTACATCACAGTACGAATATATGAATAGAGAAGGAATTTAAATATTTTTGTTTCTGTTTTAAAATCAAATTTATAATTATGATGAAATTGTGTTTATTTTCATTATGTATACATTAAAATATTTGTCAAATGATTATTTCACAAAATAAAGAAAGTTAACTTTAAGTTTGATTTAATTTCACAATATCGAATTAGGAAAATAAGATTTAAATTTTATAATTTAAACATATTTGAGTTAATATCATTTTTTAATAAAAATACTAAATCAATAAAAAATATTATTATTTTAAGATAAGGATGAATGTAAGAACAAAAAAGAAATAACAGATATGTATATCTTATAAAAAGTCATTCATTATTCGTACTGATGCTAATATTTAATCAAATAAACCATTATTTATTAATATCGAGACAGAAAAAACAATAAATCTCTATATATTCCTAATTATATTATAAAATAATTACTTTTATGTGAAAAAAAAAAGAGAGAACAAAGTTGGATGAAACATTACTTCATTATTTTTGGATCTAGACACACCAATAAGTTGCCAATATGACTTAAGACAAATTGTTTTATAAAAAAAATCCAGAAAATTATAAAGAAAAAATAAATTAGTTTTTTAAAGGTAAAATTAATTTATGGACTAAATAAAAACTTAAAATTTAGAGGGTAATTATATGAAAAAAGAATTTTTTTTATATTCAATCTCTATCCCAGGATGACAATCTAACTAAATGGGAGAGTCATGTAAAAAAAATTATTATAATTTACACTTCTTAATAAAGAAAACAAGTTAATATTACTTTTGTATGTATAAATTTCCTCTGTTCAAATAATTTTATTTTATCATCCAAACAAAATTAATTACATATTATTTTTGAAATATCATTCTCTAAATTGTGATTGATATTAGTACGTGAATATCAATAGACAAAAAAGTACCGATGAAAAGACGAAATGATCATTTTTTTTTAACCTAAAGTCTAACAAAATCTGAAATGGACATTATTTTGATCTTCATAGACGAATACATTACATAACCACAGTCTTTTCTTTTAAAATGCGGTATAATTAAAAAATTATTAATCATTTTAGAAGTATTATCTGAGACAAAATTAATTTTAATCTAATTAAAATTATCAGATAAATTTAAACTAATTTAAAAAATATGTCCAATGCATGTTTAAATGAAAATCCCGAGTATTTTTACTCCTCTTGCTGTAAGGTTAGACTCAAATTTGGACTATCATAAAAATCAATTTTAGCTTTAATTAACAACACTGATCCCCGAAAGTTCGAAGGAAACTCGAGAAAGACAGTCATCTTCAAACTACAGTAGTGAAAAATGATCTAAATTACATGGAACAACAATGTGATAACCTCTCAAAAACTCGAAAATATCACAATGCTGATCAAACCAAATGGAGATTTTCTAAGATAGATACATCTTTTCAATAATTTTCCTATGGACATGTCAGCATCACATTCCTTAATACTCTTGTGTAATTGTACTGCCACTTTTCACATATCAGAGACGGACCAAAGATAAGCTTCTCTATCTCTAGCTTGTCTCTCATTTGTTCTCTTAAACATATCCTTCTCGAACCCTGAAAATGATATAAGTCAATCATTTATGGCTATTTACATCAGAAAAGGGAAGGAAAAATCAAACTACAAAAAGTACAGGGAATATGAACCAACCATTACTGCGATCAACACCATCCCAATGTCGTCCGGGTCTTATTCCATACCGATTTGGTGCGGCGTCTAAACCTCTTTTTAACCAGTTGTGATTTGGAATATCCTGTGGGACTACAAAGCCTGATTCTTTCATCTTCTCATTCTCCCCCAAGTTTGGAAGAACAGGCTCTGGATATTTTTTCTGCAAATGGCAATTGGCACAAAAACATGTAAGTACTGATGAAACTCCATCTCACGCACCAAGCAACATGAAATGTTTTGCATTACCTTTACTAGATGTGCCATGGGATCACCCCACCTTAATCTCTCCTTAAACATTTTGTCTAGTTCAGGATCATCTCTGTAAGAAACAAATGCAAATACAACATAAGAGACACGGAGACAATAAGGAAAAAGGAACCTTAATCGATGACATCAGCTCACACAGTTAAACATCAACATTGCATCTCAATGACAGTCCAGAACTTGCTCTCGATGGGATTTTAACTAACAAATAATTTATAAATAAATTTCCAAGCTGGTACATGGTAAACTAAGTAATTATAAACAACACTGATTACCCCCTAAAAAAATGAAACTATGTTGAACATGTGTAAAAAGGACCATCTCATGATAATCCAGAAATGATGCAGGAATTACTTCCAAATATATACAATGATGGACCAAAAGTAAAACTTTTATCTTCTGGATCCTAAAGTAAAATATGTATTGAAGAAGATGGATAATGACAAAGCTATTGGGCTCGATATTATAATCACTGAGGTATTAAAGAGTCTAGGAGAGAGAGACACGAGTTGGCTCACAAAATTCTTTAACAAGATTACCAGGTTTAAGAAAATTTGAAACGAGTAGAGAAGTATTAAAATCCCTATTTATTACAAAGGAGATATATAACTTGCACAGATAAGGGGATTAATCTCATTGGGTATTAACACAAGCTAGGAGAAGTTTATTCGAGCCAACAATTGCTTGTTATGTTGCATTCATTTTAATAGCTGAATCAAGAATAATTTGATTCAAAATATGAAAGTTTTACTTGACGTGTCAAATTATTTATTCCATTATCCATATCAGCCTTAATCTAAGACTTATCAGATCTTAACATCCTTTTAGAAAGAAGAGCTTCAATAATTCACAGATAGTTTTCATAGAGAATCCAAGCATATCAATATTAAACATGTACTTGTTACGTGGGATGAGTGTGTTAGTGCTTCATGAGTTTGGAATTTTAGTTTTGCAAATATATTCATGTTTCATGAATTTTTTATGCATATTTATGTGTAATGTACACCTTATATCATTATAATTTTAAGAATAATTGTCACCAACTCAATGTATCCCTTTTATACATGGTATTTTTTATACCCCATATTATGTTTGTGCATCATAGGTTGCTATGATAAAAAATATAGAACAATTTAGAAACCATGTTTCTAAGTACTTTATATATATACCTGGTTCGTGCAAAAGGCTTCTCCTTTTCAAGTTCTAGTTCCTTCAGCCTAGCCTCAGCTTCACGCTTTTGAGCTAAGCCTTTGCCCCATTCTATTTCTATCTCCTGAAAATCACAAAGATACCTAAAAATTCAGCTTAGCAGTTTTTATCGGAAACATGAATAACATAACTGTTCTGACATACAGTTGAGATTTTAGAGAACTTAGTGAGTCTCTTGCCGATCACTTCTGTATACATTGTATTCATATATAAAAGGTAGCATACAAAAAAAAAGAAAAAAGAGAAAAAGAGATAGGGGTCCGCCTATAACCCTTCAACATAATACATCAAAAAATAGCTTTGTAAAAAGCTGAACAGATAAGAGAGATTATTTTAACACATTTTAGAAGTAACATTCATCTTCAATCATAGGGACCAAATGACAACAAATATGACATGGTTTCTTGTCCTTTTGATGTAATTGTAATAGTAGTAGATATAATATCCTTATAAATCTAGAAACAATACAACAATGCTACAAAAATAACGCAGAGTACCAAATACCTTGGGTTTTTCTTCTACTTTCTGTTTTGATTTCAAGTATTCCTCCTTTGAAATGCGTACTCCTGCAAAATTCAGCATCATTCAAAATTTCTTTGCACACAAAGACAACAAATCAAATACATTGAACAGAAACATCAACAAACAACTGACTAAAATTCTGACCTCTTATTTTATCACGATATACAGGTTCAGCACCCCGTCCACTTATGGAAGGGTCCATCTGGTTAAATCTGCGCAAAACATAGTTATCAATGCCATGAAGCAATGTGAAGCAACTAACACCAAAACTTGCATAGAAAGACAGGGAATGACGAGCATTTACACTTGTATAAATGAAAGAAGGGTTTCAATTTCAAGAAAGGGGAATTGCAAGATTAACCCCGTCCCCCCTCTCCAAAACAAACCTTATACAATGAAAAAAAAAAAGGTGATAAATGGGACTTTTTTTTACTGCTTTTATGAATGACATCTGCAACTTTTGTGAGTTTAAATGTTTTTTAGTATGAGGAAACATGACATAATCAGGAAAAAATTATGGCCCAGAAATGCCACTCAGCCACAATAGATAATAACTATAGCATAACAGAAAGCATTTTTAGTCAGAATAAGGTTTACCAGGCATGTTAGTGACATAATAATAGTCCTGGGCTTCTTTGTAATATAGCTTAAGATTTTGGAAGAATTGGTCTTAGAAATGAATTATTTTATTAGTGACCTATATCTTGATAACTGAATTTTAATATTGATTGTTAAAAAGGCAAAAAATACATTAACACATACTAAAATTAATAGTAACAAACAACTAACAGAAAAAGGAAACGAGCATTTCACTTAAATTTTGTAAATAAATAGAATAACAAAAAGATCACATGCTTGCTGCATTTAGTTTAAGTGTTTAACTAAACCCTAAAACTAACAGACTAGAAAAAATTGATTGTGTATGCTGTTTCATGAGACTGATAACTTCTCCCAAGTCACATAAGAAAAACTCCTATTCAAGTGTAGCTATAGTCAATAAGAAATAAACAGCCCGTGTTTCTGATCATGGTGGTAACACTTCTGCGAAAGCCAAGTAGAACTATCTCAGTATTCCATACTTCCATAACCACACAAAAAACAAGCTTAGTACTACAACACCATGGCATTAAGCAAGGATAATAACAAATATCTATCAAGTAAACATTAATATGTGATTGGAAAACATTATAAAACAACTGAACAATTACCTCAACATATCATCCCTCTTCTTTTTCTCGATCTCGTCACTGATATCCTTACCAGAAATTAGACCTGTTTTACTAGCTGGATTTGATGATTCCTGAGTATTTCTCCTTGGTGGAGCTAGTTCAAGATCCAAAGATGAATGTGAACCAACTTTAACTGAAATACTAGATGAACCCTGTCTTCCAACATTCTTCTGAATTTTCCTTGGGGGTGAAAGGTCTGACACTTCAGATCCATGTAAAGCATCTTGAGAAGGAGAATCATGACGACTGCGTCGAGGAGGAGATAGATCTTGAGGTGAATGGCGCTGAGAATCAGAAAAACCAGGTCTTGCAACATTCTTCTTGATTTTCCTCGGAGGTGAAAGGTCGAGTGCCACAGATCCACGCAAAACATCTTGAGAGGGAGAATCATGACGACTTCGTCTAGGTGGAGAGATATCTTGCAAATCAGAACTCTCAAACTTAGAAGAGTGTTGCATCTGTAACACTTTGATTTCTATTCTCTAAATATCATATCATAGGTCAAACGAAAGACCAGTTCATAAACATGAAGCAAATACAATGAGCATTCTCTTCTTCATTCAACACCTTCCAAGCTACTACTCTTTCTTAACCGAATCAATTATGTTATTATATATTGCATTCCAGGGCTGTTTTTGTGTTGTGATAATAGATCATTGTTGTTGTACAGATGTGAAAAAATTCAAAATTAAAATCTGACTGATTGGGCCAAAAAGTATACAGATCAGAAAAAACTGGCGGGCCAGCCCGCCAGCCCGCCAGCTCGCCAGCCCGCGGGCCGGGCCCAAAAAAGTAGCCCGTTTTACCATGTCGGGCCAGCCCGGCCCGGCCCGTTTAATACGGGCCAAAATCGGGCCGGGTCAAAATGGGTCGGGCTGGCCCGTTTTGACACCCCTAGTGGTTTGTGGTTGACTTCTCTTCTTCTGCTTCTTCTTTTTCTTCTTCTCTACTTCTGTGTTACTTTCATACCTTTTCAAATAATCCTTCAATGAATTGGACCCCATTTTTAAGACAACAATGTCCACAGTTCAGCCTCTATAGTTACCTACCATAATGTAATGTTCTATTAGATGATGCTTCAAATACTTTCAGTATGAAATAACAAAACTCAAACTCTAATATATATATATATATATATATATAGGGATGGCAAAATGGGCCAGGCCCGACGGGCTGGCCCGCCAGTCCGACTGAAAAAGCATGGGCCAGGCCAAGAATTTCAGCCCGCCAACCCATGACAGCCCGACCCGTCAAGCCCGCTGGCCCGTCGGGCCAGCCCACGGGCCAAAACGGGCCAGCCCGCGGGCCGTATAAGTTAATGAATAAAAAAAAAACACGTGCAGTGTAGCAGCAGGAGGTGGGTGGAGTGTTTAATTTTGGTTAAATTATTCTTTGATCCATTTTTTTGTCTAAAAATATCACTTTGGTCATCTAGTGTTTTTTAGTTTCAATTTAGTCTCGATTTTATAAAAATTAATGCATTTTTATCTTTTTTGTTAAATTTCTTGAAGCGGAACAAAATTTTTTCATCAAAATTGATACTAGGATTATGCCAATTACACCAACAAAGCAAATCATTCACAACTTCAATTTTGATGAAAAATTCTTGATTTGATTTAATAAATTTAACGAAAAAGGACAAAATTACATAAATTTTTAAAATTCGGACCAAAATTGAAATTAAAAAAAACTAGATGACCAACTTAAGAACCAAAAGAATAATCCTAAAATTTTTAGATAAACTACTCAAAACATAGTATTTAATTTTTTTATGATAATAAAAAATAATAAAATTATTATTATTATTATTATAAAATTAGATATAAATAACTTTTTATAATTTTAGTATAATTAATTTTCATTTATAATGGTTCAATTTTAAAAAATAAAAAATATTAAATTAAACAAATAATCATTTAAAAGATAATATTAATAAAAGAATTATTTTTATTTAAAAAGTGTTTAAAAGATGAAATTGAAAAATAAATACGAAAAAGAAAACTTTTTCTTATATATATATAAATGTATAAATATTTATTAAAATATTAAATTTAAAAGAAAATATTTAAAATCATATATTAAATTATATAAATGTAAAAGAAAAAATGGAGACCATACCCCTTTAGTTCCAACATTGTTCCCCATTGTATATAAGAATTAGCATTCTATAGTTTATAAAATAGAAAAATAAAATAAAAATTAATATTTCTTCCTAGTTTGAGAGCATTTGGCCCATAATTATTATAATTAAATATAATAATATTTTATGCATATAAAAAAAGTAATGCATCTAGGATATATACGAATATATACAAATGTTTTTATAATAGATTAAATTACTCTGTAATAACATTTTTTAATTAAAAAAGACGAAGACAATTTATTTCTCTAAAATTGGTAATGTACTTTTGCGCTCTCCAGAATTTTTAATATATTTTTATTTTTACAAAAATAATGCATTGAAATTAATTTTGATTCAACACCTACGTGCAAATATTTAAAATAAATATGCAGGAAAAAAATTTAGCATATTTTAACTTTGCAGAAAAAAAAATATTTTTCAAGAAATTAAAAGTAAATTATCAAAATTTTAATTTTAGAGGATCAAATCATATTTGATCTAATTTAAAATTAACAATTTAATTTTATATAGGATGATATAAAACAAATTATCTAAAGTATGTTTTTTTTTTCTATTCTATTTATCTAAAATGCAATTATTTTTATGTCCCTAGTCTCCGACGATAATATGATATTCTCATAGTTTTTTTGTGTATTTTTTAATTTTTAAAAGGACAATGATACTTTAACCTACTTTTTTTGACCAACTTTTAACCCACCACTTCAATTACCATTAGATCATACATCACATCACCAAAAAGAATAAAAAAAGATGATCTAATGGTGATTGAAGTGGTGGGTTAAAAATGGGTCAAAAAAAGTGGGTTAAAATATCATTTTCCTTTTTAAAATCATCATTTTACTTTTTGTAAAAGTACTTCTGAATTATTTGTAATAAAAAATTTCTAAATCTTCTGAAATTTTTGGAATGGGAATTTTTGAAATAAGATTTCTCGATTGAGATTTTAAGAATTTCGTTTTCAAAAAAAAATCTAGAATAAGTTCTTTTATTTATTTTTGCATAGTATTATGGTTTTCTCTTCTTTCTCTACAGAGATCTCTCTGTCTTCTTCTTTTCACTGCGGCGGAGGCAGCAGGAGTGTTGTACACTAAGAAAGGATATTTTAGCCTTTTTGATATCAATATGGTGTGCACTTAACAATGATGGGGTGCAACGAATTCTGAAGTGGATGCATTGTGTTTGGGCAAGCCCAATCAAACCCAATTTCATTGTTAACAAAAACCTAGTTTCACTGAGACAAGTAGTGGCGGCAAACTCCATTATTGTCGTTGTCACTTTCATCCAAATTCCAAAACCCACTGCCAGACTTATTCCTTCATTCCTCTCACACTCTCTTCTCCTCGTCCTCCACCACCCGCGTTTTGGGAAATCAGAAGAGAGCACCCTCGTTTCTCCTCCACCCACGTCGCTGGCCAAGAAACACGAAGGCAGAGTGCAGGCCATTCACGGCGTCTCCTTTCTCCTCCACCGTGACATCCACCACGTCGCTGGCAGGGGCAGCAGCGCCACCATCGGACTGCGATTGACGAACGATTTCGACCGCCACGACCACCACGAACACAGGTTTGTTTGTAATTTGCGTTCTGGTTCCCTTTTCTTTCAATTTGTAACCTAAATTTATGATTTTCGTAACCCTGAAATTGGTTTCCTGTAATTGGAAGTTATGGTGTATGTGTGGTTGTTGTTGCTGCGATTTGTCCTTGTTTGGATTGGACCCATTCTGTGAATCATAATTGTTGTGCTGTTGTTGGTTAAATTTTCCCCCAATTTCAATTTCGTAGTTGCTGCCGTTTTGGTGTGGTGGTGATGTTCATTTCTTTTTTTCTTGTTTTTCTAGTGTTACTATTTTTTATCTGACTGTGTGATAGGCCGATAGTTGTGGTTGTTTTCTTTGTTTGTCTGTTTATCTGTAATCATGTTGGAGATATGTGGAGAACATGTATTTCATCGTTGCACTGTGATCAAATAAATACTGCCACTGTTTCATATTGTTCTATCATCCTTGAGACAAAAATATGTTCTTCATTAATGATTGAATTATATGATAGAAAGTACCAAGTTGCAAAGTTGTATGTGCCGTGTTTGCAAAGCTGGGATTTAGTTGTTTGGCATTAACTTAAACTGAAATTTGCTTATACACTGCAGTATATTTGATGTAGAACTATAATGCCACCTCCTTTTTAACTGTTCTGAACTCTAATTTGTTTGAGGCATCTCTACCGGGGTTTGATGATGGGGAGATTTCAGAAGATGCTCCTATTGATTTGGAGGGTTTAGATGCTTCTGCAGCACATGTTGCCAAACAAATTATACAACCTCTCATCCATAATTAATGCTTCTGTTTTTTTTTTATGTAACTGTTTGCACTTTGGTAATGCTCCATGCCTAAAGTACTCTAATTCAGACTTGTTATTGATGTTGCAACAGTGTCTTGATGACTTGCAGAGAGCAAAATGTCATTTATATATATTGTAGGGTTGTTTGTTTTGTGATCAGTTATATTATATACTGCAGGGTTGTTTTTGTTGCAATAATTTTGTTGAAATCTGATTTTGGACTAAAAATGTAACATATGGAAAAAAGCCCGCGGGCTAGCCCGCCAGCTTGCGGGTCGGGTTCAAAAGTATAACCCGTTTCACCCTTGCGGGCCAGCCCGGCCCGGCCCGTATAAATCGGGCCAAAATCGGGCCGGGTCAAAACGGGCCGGGCTGGCCCGTTTTGACATCCCTATATATATATATATATATATATATATATATATATATATATATAACATCCAATCAACTCATGAATGACTTCAAGCTAAGATTTAAAAACCACTTTCTACCATCGGAAGAGTATAAACATCACATTGTCACAACAAAGCAAGGTGTGAGATATCCACTTAAAGCTAATAAAGATAACATCAAGACAAAACTGAAGGTCTGGTTATTTGAAAATACGATGCAGGACTGAATAAGAGCTAGGATTCAACAGGCTAAGCTAAAGAGTCTAGTTAGTCAGTGAAATGCAGAAGTTGGTGAATTAAAGGCATGAATGAGAAATAGAGAATATTTATTAGAATCTTATGAATCACGGTTCAATCCTGCAACTTGGCTACCTAAATAATCATATTGTTGGAATACAGTGCAGAGGAACCAAACTTTGTGCAACAAACCTAATTCCTTACTTGAAATTGCAGTTCCCCTTCTTCCCAGTGCAGCAACCACACCCTCGCCAGTCCACGACCCAAATCGCAAATGCAGTTACCCTTCTTCCCGGTGCACGAACAAAACCCTAGCCAATGCACGAGACAAATCGCAAATCCAGTGCACGAACCCTAAATCCAATTCCTTTGGAGAAAATGAATTCCCCTTCTCCCCAACACTACTCTTTGGAATAACTTCTTACGAAATCCCACCTTCCCGCTCTCTGTTTTGCAGTCTAAAAAGAAAACCACAAAGCCCTCCAAAATTCAAGCAACACAGATAATAAGAGAATCTTTCGGTTTTCCCTCCGCGTAAAAATGCCTCAGCGTGCATCCACCATTGCTTTCTCTCTCTAAGTGGCGTCAATTTTCTCTCTCTCTATATATATAATCGCGAACGTGGACCGGGGAGAGAAATAGGAGTGAAACGAAGAAGTCGATGATGATGATACTGCTGCTGTTCTTGTTGTCCGAATCAGTGTGTGGGTCGCACGCGATTGTGCGATTTCGGGTCAAACTCTAACAATTTTTTATAAGATTCTCTTATTATTTGTGTTGCTTGAATTTTGGAGGGCTTTGTGGTTTTCTTTTTAGACTGCAAAACAGAGAGCGGGAAGGTGGGATTTCGTAAGAAGTTATTCCAAAGAGTAGTGTTGGGGAGAAGGGGAATTCATTTTCTCCAAAGGAATTGGATTTAGGGTTCGTGCACTGGATTTGCGATTTGTCTCGTGCATTGGCTAGGGTTTTGTTCGTGCACCGGGAAGAAGGGTAACTGCATTTGCGATTTGGGTCGTGGACTGGCGAGGGTGTGGTTGCTGCACTGGGAAGAAGGGGAACTGCAATTTCAAGTAAGGAATTAGGTTTGTTGCACAAAGTTTGGTTCCTCTGCACTGTATTCCAACAATATGATTATTTAGGTAGCCAAGTTGCAGGATTGAACCGTGATTCATAAGATTCTAATAAATATTCTCTATTTCTCATTCATGCCTTTAATTCACCAACTTCTGCATTTCACTGACTAACTAGACTCTTTAGCTTAGCCTGTTGAATCCTAGCTCTTATTCAGTCCTGCATCGTATTTTCAAATAACCAGACCTTCAGTTTTGTCTTGATGTTATCTTTATTAGCTTTAAGTGGATATCTCACACCTTGCTTTGTTGTGACAATGTGATGTTTATACTCTTCCGATGGTAGAAAGTGGTTTTTAAATCTTAGCTTGAAGTCATTCATGAGTTGATTGGATGTTATATATATATATATATATATATATATATATATATATATATATATATATTAGAGTTTGAGTTTTGCTATTTCATACTGAAAGTATTTGAAGCATCATCTAATAGAACATTACATTATGGTAGGTAACTATAGAGCCTGAACTGTGGACATTGTTGTCTTAAAAATGGGGTCCAATTCATTGAAGGATTATTTGAAAAGGTATGAAAGTAACACAGAAGTAGAGAAGAAGAAAAAGAAGAAGCAGAAGAAGAGAAGTCAACCACAAACCACTGGCTTATTAGTCGTGGATGAAGATCCCATGTGGCAGAAACCCGTTGAACTTGCAGAAGAAAACAATGATAACTCATCTGGTGTGTAATACAAACATAACTGTTCACTCATATAAGAGAATTTACCATGAATTTACCATTAGTAATTTTTGTGTATACTATTATCTCATATAGCCATATTTTATTGGTTTATGTAGACGAAGAGAAACCACTAGTTGATGAAGACATTGATGTGAAGCGTATGAAGAGGCTTGAGCAGCTGAGGGCCAGACGTCCATATAATGCTATATCTGAAGATGGAAGTGGTTGGGTTTCGCTTTCCTCTAAACCTGAAAATTCACTTGACTCAAACAATGACGTGTCTCCTCCCCGTAAAAGAAAAGGTGTTGATTTATCACCTGGTCAATGGTCAAAACGGAATGACACCCCATCACCTGATTATAGGACTTCTAGTTTGCAAGACATCTCTCCCCCCCGACGAGGTCATGATTCTCCCCCTCAAGATGCTTTGCATGGATCTGTGGCATCGGACCTTTCACCTCCAAGGAAAATTCTGAAGAATGCTGCAAGAACTGGTCTGCCTGATATTTCTCGTGGATGTTCAACTGAAGATTTCTCTCCACCTCGACGAGGCCATCGTGGTTTTGAGAGTTCTGATTTGCAAGATATCTCTCCACCTAGACAAAGTCGTCATGATTCTCCCTCTCAAGATGTTTTGCGTGGATCTGTGGCACTCGACCTTTCACCTCCGAGGAAAATCAAGAAGAATGTTGCAAGACCTGGTTTTTCTGATTCTCAGCGCCATTCACCTCAAGATCTATCTCCTCCTCGACGCAGTCGTCATGATTCTCCTTCTCAAGATGCTTTACATGGATCTGAAGTGTCAGACCTTTCACCCCCAAGGAAAATTCAGAAGAATGTTGGAAGACAGGGTTCATCTAGTATTTCAGTTAAAGTTGGTTCACATTCATCTTTGGATCTTGAACTAGCTCCACCAAGGAGAAATACTCAGGAATCATCAAATCCAGCTAGTAAAACAGGTCTAATTTCTGGTAAGGATATCAGTGACGAGATCGAGAAAAAGAAGAGGGATGATATGTTGAGGTAATTGTTCAGTTGTTTTATAATGTTTTCCAATCACATGTTAATGTTTACTTGATAGATATTTGTTATTATCCTTGCTTAATGCCATGGTGTTGTAGTACTAAGCTTGTTTTTTGTGTGGTTATGGAAGTATGGAATACTGAGATAGTTCTACTTGGCTTTCGCAGAAGTGTTACCACCATGATCAGAAACACGGGCTGTTTATTTCTTATTGACTATAGCTACACTTGAATAGGAGTTTTTCTTATGTGACTTGGGAGAAGTTATCAGTCTCATGAAACAGCATACACAATCAATTTTTTCTAGTCTGTTAGTTTTAGGGTTTAGTTAAACACTTAAACTAAATGCAGCAAGCATGTGATCTTTTTGTTATTCTATTTATTTACAAAATTTAAGTGAAATGCTCGTTTCCTTTTTCTGTTAGCTGTTTGTTACTATTAATTTTAGTATGTGTTAATGTATTTTTTGCCTTTTTAACAATCAATATTAAAATTCAGTTATCAAGATATAGGTCACTAATAAAATATTTCATTTCTAAGACCAATTCTTCCAAAATCTTAAGCTATATTACAAAGAAGCCCAGGACTATTATTATGTCACTAACATGCCTGGTAAACCTTATTCTGACTAAAAATGCTTTCTGTTATGCTATAGTTATTATCTATTGTGGCTGAGTGGCATTTCTGGGCCATAATTTTTTCCTGATTATGTCATGTTTCCTCATACCAAAAAACATTTAAACTCACAAAAGTTGCAGATGTCATTCATAAAAGCAGTAAAAAAAAGTCCCATTTGTAACCTTTTTTTTTTTCATTGTATAAGGTTTGTTTTGGAGAGGGGGGACGGGGTTAATCTTGCAATTCCCCTTTCTTGAAATTGAAACCCTTCTTTCATTTATACAAGTGTAAATGCTCGTCATTCCCTGTCTTTCTATGCAAGTTTTGGTGTCAGTTGCTTCACATTGCTTCATGGCATTGATAACTATGTTTTGCGCAGATTTAACCAGATGGACCCTTCCATAAGTGGACGGGGTGCTGAACCTGTATATCGTGATAAAATAAGAGGTCAGAATTTTAGTCAGTTGTTTGTTGATGTTTCTGTTCAATGTATTTGATTTGTTGTCTTTGTGTGCAAAGAAATTTTGAATGATGCTGAATTTTGCAGGAGTACGCATTTCAAAGGAGGAATACTTGAAATCAAAACAGAAAGTAGAAGAAAAACCCAAGGTATTTGGTACTCTGCGTTATTTTTGTAGCATTGTTGTATTGTTTCTAGATTTATAAGGATATTATATCTACTACTATTACAATTACATCAAAAGGACAAGAAACCATGTCATATTTGTTGTCATTTGGTCCCTATGATTGAAGATGAATGTTACTTCTAAAATGTGTTAAAATAATCTCTCTTATCTGTTCAGCTTTTTACAAAGCTATTTTTTGATGTATTATGTTGAAGGGTTATAGGCGGACCCCTATCTCTTTTTCTCTTTTTTCTTTTTTTTTTGTATGCTACCTTTTATATATGAATACAATGTATACAGAAGTGATCGGCAAGAGACTCACTAAGTTCTCTAAAATCTCAACTGTATGTCAGAACAGTTATGTTATTCATGTTTCCGATAAAAACTGCTAAGCTGAATTTTTAGGTATCTTTGTGATTTTCAGGAGATAGAAATAGAATGGGGCAAAGGCTTAGCTCAAAAGCGTGAAGCTGAGGCTAGGCTGAAGGAACTAGAACTTGAAAAGGAGAAGCCTTTTGCACGGACCAGGTATATATATAAAGTACTTAGAAACATGGTTTCTAGATTGTTCTATATTTTTTATCATAGCAACCTATGATGCACAAACATAATATGGGGTATAAAAAATACCATGTATAAAAGGGATACATTGAGTTGGTGACAATTATTCTTAAAATTATAATGATATAAGGTGTACATTACACATAAATATGCATAAAAAATTCATGAAACATGAATATATTTGCAAAACTAAAATTCCAAACTCATGAAGCACTAACACACTCATCCCACGTAACAAGTACATGTTTAATATTGATATGCTTGGATTCTCTATGAAAACTATCTGTGAATTATTGAAGCTTTTCTTTCTAAAAGGATGTTAAGATCTGATAAGTCTTAGATTAAGGCTGATATGGATAATGGAATAAATAATTTGACACGTCAAGTAAAACTTTCATATTTTGAATCAAATTATTCTTGATTCAGCTATTAAAATGAATGCAACATAACAAGCAATTGTTGGCTCGAATAAACTTCTCCTAGCTTGTGTTAATACCCAATGAGATTAATCCCCTTATCTGTGCAAGTTATATATCTCCTTTGTAATAAATAGGGATTTTAATACTTCTCTACTCGTTTCAAATTTTCTTAAACCTGGTAATCTTGTTAAAGAATTTTGTGAGCCAACTCGTGTCTCTCTCTCCTAGACTCTTTAATACCTCAGTGATTATAATATCGAGCCCAATAGCTTTGTCATTATCCATCTTCTTCAATACATATTTTACTTTAGGATCCAGAAGATAAAAGTTTTACTTTTGGTCCATCATTGTATATATTTGGAAGTAATTCCTGCATCATTTCTGGATTATCATGAGATGGTCCTTTTTACACATGTTCAACATAGTTTCATTTTTTTAGGGGGTAATCAGTGCTGTTTATAATTACTTAGTTTACCATGTACCAGCTTGGAAATTTATTTATAAATTATTTGTTAGTTAAAATCCCATCGAGAGCAAGTTCTGGACTGTCATTGAGATGCAATGCTGATGTTTAACTGTGTGAGCTGATGTCATCGATTAAGGTTCCTTTTTCCTTATTGTCTCCGTGTCTCTTATGTTGTATTTGCATTTGTTTCTTACAGAGATGATCCTGAACTAGACAAAATGTTTAAGGAGAGATTAAGGTGGGGTGATCCCATGGCACATCTAGTAAAGGTAATGCAAAACATTTCATGTTGCTTGGTGCGTGAGATGGAGTTTCACCAGTACTTACATGTTTTTGTGCCAATTGCCATTTGCAGAAAAAATATCCAGAGCCTGTTCTTCCAAACTTGGGGGAGAATGAGAAGATGAAAGAATCAGGTTTTGTAGTCCCACAGGATATTCCAAATCACAGCTGGTTAAAAAGAGGTTTAGACGCCGCACCAAATCGGTATGGAATAAGACCCGGACGACATTGGGATGGTGTTGATCGCAGTAATGGTTGGTTCATATTCCCTGTACTTTTTGTAGTTTGATTTTTCCTTCCCTTTTCTGATGTAAATAGCCATAAATGATTGACTTATATCATTTTCAGGGTTCGAGAAGGATATGTTTAAGAGAACAAATGAGAGACAAGCTAGAGATAGAGAAGCTTATCTTTGGTCCGTCTCTGATATGTGAAAAGTGGCAGTACAATTACACAAGAGTATTAAGGAATGTGATGCTGACATGTCCATAGGAAAATTATTGAAAAGATGTATCTGTCTTAGAAAATCTCCATTTGGTTTGATCAGCATTGTGATATTTTCGAGTTTTTGAGAGGTTATCACATTGTTGTTCCATGTAATTTAGATCATTTTTCACTACTGTAGTTTGAAGATGACCGTCTTTCTCGAGTTTCCTTCGAACTTTCGGGGATCAGTGTTGTTAATTAAAGCTAAAATTGATTTTTATGATAGTCCAAATTTGAGTCTAACCTTACAGCAAGAGGAGTAAAAATACTCGGGATTTTCATTTAAACATGCATTGGACATATTTTTTAAATTAGTTTAAATTTATCTGATAATTTTAATTAGATTAAAATTAATTTTGTCTCAGATAATACTTCTAAAATGATTAATAATTTTTTAATTATACTGCATTTTAAAAGAAAAGACTGTGGTTATGTAATGTATTTGTCTATGAAGATCAAAATAATGTCCATTTCAGATTTTGTTAGACTTTAGGTTAAAAAAAAATGATCATTTCGTCTTTTCATCGGTACTTTTTTGTCTATTGATATTCACGTACTAATACCAATCACAATTTAGAGAATGATATTTCAAAAATAATATGTAATTAATTTTGTTTGGATGATAAAATAAAATTATTTGAACAGAGGACATTTATACATACAAAAGTAATATTAACTTGTTTTCTTTATTAAGAAGTGTAAATTATAATAATTTTTTTTACATGACTCTCCCATTTAGTTAGATTGTCATCCTGGGATAGAGATTGAATATAAAAAAAATTCTTTTTTCATATAATTACCCTCTAAATTTTAAGTTTTTATTTAGTCCATAAATTAATTTTACCTTTAAAAAACTAATTTATTTTTTCTTTATAATTTTCTGGATTTTTTTTATAAAACAATTTGTCTTAAGTCATATTGGCAACTTATTGGTGTGTCTAGATCCAAAAATAATGAAGTAATGTTTCATCCAACTTTGTTCTCTTTTTTTTTCACATAAAAGTAATTATTTTATAATATAATTAGGAATATATAGAGATTTATTGTTTTTTCTGTCTCGATATTAATAAATAATGGTTTATTTGATTAAATATTAGCATCAGTACGAATAATGTATGACTTTTTATAAGATATACATATCTGTTATTTCTTTTTTGTTCTTACATTCATCCTTATCTTAAAATAATAATATTTTTTATTGATTTAGTATTTTTATTAAAAAATGATATTAACTCAAATATATTTAAATTATAAAATTTAAATCTTATTTTCCTAATTCGATATTGTGAAATTAAATCAAACTTAAAGTTAACTTTCTTTATTTTGTGAAATAATCATTTGACAAATATTTTAATGTATACATAATGAAAATAAACACAATTTCATCATAATTATAAATTTGATTTTAAAACAGAAACAAAAATATTTAAATTCCTTCTCTATTCATATATTCGTACTGTGATGTACAGAAAATAAAAATAGTAAAAAAAAGTTTAATTATATTTGTGTTATCGTATTTTTTGTTAGTGTGTCTAGTCATCATAATTTAAATTTGGTTAAAGCTAATGTAACGGAAACAACAACATTATTCAAATGGAAAGAAAATTGAGATATAATTAAATAAAAACAATTAAATATTTAATTTGAGTACCAATTAAATCTTTATATATTTTACAAAAGTTAAATTTCTTAACTACATTTTATAGCACTAATTTCAACCACTAAAATTGATATATAAAAAGAGAGTCGAATTTTAATAGAAAAAAAAAATGATAATTTCACATCATTCTTCATATCATAAATAATCGTTATCATAATTGTAAATTTTCTCTTCCTTCTCTCTTCTCTTCCTTCCAAAATCATTATTCTCTCTCTAGATTGAATGTTGAACGTCGTCAGGGTTTGATGGTGACGGTGCATTCTCAACCTCTCATTCTCGATGTACAAAGGTACCACTTTATTTCTGATTATACATTAGGATCTCAATTTTTTTTTGGATAATCTTTAATTTTGTTAAATAATCTTTAATTTTGTTAGGTAATATTTAAACTATGTGTTAGATTATGGAGTTATTTTTATTTAACAAAGTGATAGGATATTTTATATTTGGTGAATTAAATTTAAGTTAATTAGTTGTTATTTTAGTTAGTTGGAATATCTAAGATTTAGTTTGATAATATGACATATTAGATAAGATTAGATTATATTAAGATTTAGTTTGGTTTGTTAATTTTTTTGTTTGTAATTAGCTATATAATAGCTCATTTTCCATCAATTAAAAACACCATAGTGAGTTAAGTTGCATATTCTTTTAGTGTGTGTGAGTTTTCTTCAACAAAGTGGTATAAGAGCTTTATGCTCTGAGTACCGAGTGAAAGAAAGAGAGAGGGTGAAATAGTGTGAGAAAGGAAGAAAGGAGTGCACCAAAGTGAGAGATGACAAAAGTTGTGAATGGTATGACGATGTCGCAATTGATGAAGAAAACCAATTATGATAATTGATGTCTGTAGATGAAGATGTTAGAAATATTTTAATATAATTTAAAAAATAAATAATTAAAATAAAAATTCTACTGTTACTCATGTTTTTATAGACCTTTAATTTATGGGTTAATGGTTTTTATGGCTAACGACTATATTCTTATTACTATTTACTTCTTTGTCTCCATTTTCTACCTATAAATACCACCTAGGTGCATGGGGAAAGATACAATAACAGAGACAACAAACATTAGAGTTTTCTCTGAAATGTTCTTCTTTTCTTCTCTATATTATCTTTAAGACAATGGTGTTATATATTTATAATAATATTGCAAAAATAATAGCGTTGTTGTTGTTGCAACGTGAGCAAGCCTCCCTCCTTTTAAGGATGGTGCATCGAGATCTCCTCCACATGGTGATCCCACATCCACATTTTATGGGATATTATTTTCAACACTAGGCTTCAGTTACAGAGCATGGATTTTTAAATCCCTTCATCACACAACCATTTTCTGATCTCTCTTTTTCTTACTTTTCTTCTTTTTCTCTCTTCTCTTATATCCTGGGTTACTTACTCTTTAAGGAGTTTATTTTGCTAGTTTCTGTTATCCTCGGGATATATCTGAGATGTTCCTGTTGTATCTTGGGGGGTTTGCGCATATACTGCGGATAAATCCTTAAGGACAATGTTTCCAACACGCCTAAGGAATTCCTTTTATTTATGTTTTTATCTTTTTTATGCATATTTGCTAACAAGTGGTGTTCATAAGGTTCGGAAATCTTTCGCTACACTCGATCAATCTGACGGGTTGTTGTATCTTAGGAGAGAAACACATATGATTTGAAACACATATCATTGTGTATTTGTTTAGCCCTGTGCAGTAGGGGTGTTTTCTCTCTAAGAATAGCGCTATGCGTGCCTCAACCCAGGATATTTCTACTTCTTACCTTTTATCTATTATTTATTATTGTTAAAATAATTGTTGATCTCTGATTAATATTCATTGTTTTATATATTGTCTTAGTATTATTATTGATTTAATAATTATTATTGATATCATTTTATATTTTTATTATTAATAGTATTATTTGAGTAATCATTTTCTAACAGAAGACTCTTCGGGGATCCCAAGATATTTGTGGGATATAGTGGAGACCGGGTACGAAGAACCCGCAAATGATGCAAATCAGACAACCGCCCAGATTACCGCGCTAAAGAAGACACGAGTGAGAGACAAGTCAACTTTGTACTTTTTGTACAATGTTGTGGACGAGTCGTGCTTCAAGAATATTGCAAATGTTGCATCTTCAAAGGAAGCATGGGATATTCTGGAGGTTGCATACAGAGCGAACGACCGGGTCAGACAAGTCCAGCTTCAAGCTCTCAGAGGAGAGTTTGAAGGGTTGAAGATGGAAGATAAAAAGTAGGTAACCAAGTACATAACTTGGGTAGAGAAGGTGGCCAACCAACTCGACAGGAATGGAGAGCCAATGCTAGCAAGTCGGGTTGTGGAGAAAATTGTAAGATCACTAACAGATGATTTCGATAGCATCGTATGCACCATCGAGGAGTGAAGGACCTGTCAATTCTCTTAGTAGAAGAACTCGCTGGGTCATTGGAGGCCCGTGAACAAAGGAGAGGGAAGAAGCACAAACCGCTTGATCAAGTACTACAAGCGTAACTTGATTTGAATGAAACTCGGAATACTCAGAGCCGAGGTCCTGGAGGCAGAGGACGAGGTGGTCGAGGTCGAGGTGAACGTGACAAAGATGATGTTGAAGAGAGCACAAATCAAACCAGGCAGCAGAATTGGCATGGTCGTGGTCAAGAAAGGGGCCAAACAGATTTGTCAAAGTCAGAAGTGGAATGTTTCAGGTGTGGCAAGTACGACCACTACGCAAGAGAATACAGATCGGCAAGTTGCTACAACTGTGGCAAGGTTGGTCATATAGCGAAGTTTTGTCAAACTGAAAAAAAAGGAGAAAAATCTTCTCACAAAAGAAGACAACGAGCAGGAGATAAGAATTTTAACGATTATGCAAAACTCAGATGTCAAACTCAGGAGCAGTAAATCGGATGCCAAGTTACGATCGGACTATGTGAAGGAAAGGAGATCATGTGACGAGCTTAGTCCAGGTTGTTTAAACTAGAGCTGTCAAAATGAGTTGGAACCCGCGAGCCAACCCGGCTCACCACGGGTTCAAGCCGGGTTGGGTTGAAATTTTTTTACAAATTTCAATAGGGTTGATTTTTGACTTGACTCATCTAGAACCCGACTCACCCGGGTTGAACCCATGGTGACGAGCCAACCCGCAAATAAAGGGTCACACAAGTGTTTTTTATTAAGTTGAGTTTTGCATTTGGAGCATGTTAGGTTGTTTTTTTTAGCCAACACATAGATAATTTGTATTTTTGTGATTTTGGTTTGTATTTGAATTGTATTAAAGTTTATTTAGATTTTAATTATAATTATAATTTAGTTTTGACTAAATAAAAAAATTGTATTTTTTTTAATTAAGTGAACCCGTGAGCCAACCTGTTTAACCCACCAACCCGTGGTGGACCAGGCCAGGTTCAAATTTTTTTGGCTCGCTAATAAGTGAGCCTGGTTGGGTTGGCTAACTAAGTGATCAGTCGAGCCAGGTTGGGTCGGGTTACCCATTTTGACAGCTCTAGTTTAAACAACTCGGTTTGGTATATAGACACTGGAGCAAACAATCACATGTGTAGAGATGAGAGTTTCTTCAACGAACTCACCAAGGTGGAGGACATATTAGTGTCAAGTGGAGATGATCCCAAGATGGTGATTAAAGGGCATGGAACAATACAACACATGAAAAGGATGGATGGGTTCGAGAAATCAGAGATGTCTACTATGTTCCTGAGCTGAAGAGTAAAATTTTAAGCATAGGTCAGATAGTGGAGAAAGGAAACTCGATTCTGATAAAGAATCAGGTATTGTACTTGAAGGACAAGCACAGTTGGCTAGCAGCCCAAGTAGAAAAGAAGAAAAATTGGATGTACAAATTGGAGTTGAGCATCTTGCAGAAAAGGTGTTTGAAACGTGTGGGCAGTGAAGGCGGTGCGGGATCAATTTGGAACGGTGTGGTAGAGAAAGAGTCCGATAAGCAAATTAAAGCAATGTGATATGAAAATGAAAGAGAAGAGACAACCAATCTTGCCGAAGAAGTTGAAGAAGAAGCAGTGTTGTTGATGATGGGATGTAGCTCGGGGGACGAGCAAAAACAAGTGGAGAAGTCGGCAAGAAGGTTGAGTGTCATAAATCAGTCCAGTAGCATGGAGAGGTCGTCAAGATGTGCGGATAGCTTGGAAAGCTTAGCAAAGAGTGTGGACATATAAGATAGCTCGATGGAGCATGTGGAGAGCTCGATGGAGCATGAGGCCAACTCAGTTAGCTCAGTGGGAAGTTCGAATAGCTTGATTAAGTTGGTGGAGCAAGTGGAGTGCCAATATCATTTGGGGGAGCAAGTGATCACCTTGAAAAGCTTACCAAAGAGCCTAGATAGCTCGGTAGAGAGCCTAGATAGCTCGATAAAGCGTCTAGCTAGCTCGGATAGCTTAGTGTGGATTGTGGATAGCTCGGATCTTGAACAAGAAGAGCAGTTGCGTGCCGAGAAGGATCAGAGAGTTGTATTGGAGATGCAATATGAGAAGTAACAAATTGAAACAGATGATGAGTTTGGTGTGAAGAAGGCGTGGAAATTGTCCAATCTCTTAAAGGAAGATCAACCTATTCAGAGGAACCCGATTAATGACAAGTCGGCCACAAACACAATAAAGAACCTAGCAAAGGGTAAGTCAGTTAAGATTAAGATGAAATCGATCAAAGAGAAGATCAAGTCGGATAAAGAGAAGATCAAGTTGGTCAAAGAGAAAAGCAAGTCGGTTATGGAGATAGAAGATTGTTCGGAATCTTTAATTTTGTTAGATAATCTTTAATTTTATTACATAATATTTAGATTATATGTTAGATTAGGGAGTTGTTTTTATTTAGCAAAGTGATAAGGTATTTTATATTTGGTGAATTAAATTTAAATGAGTTGTTATTTTAGTTAGTTGGAATATCTAAGATTTAGTTTAATAATATAACATATTAGATAAAATTAAATTAAATTAAAATTTAGTTTGGTTTGATAATATTTTGTTTGTAATTAGTTATATAATAACTCATTCTCCATGAATAAAAAAATACCACAATTGCATATTCTATTCTTTTTATATGTGTGAGTTTTTTTCCAACAAATTTGTCATTCTTTTTTGGAGCACTTGTTGTAACATGAAATGAGAATGAGTTTTGCTTTCATCTTCGCATTTCAAAATAATAATAATAATAATTGCAGTAGGCTTATAGAAAGTATCTATTCTAAAACACCTTTTCAGGTTAACGTGACTATTTATTCCTTTATTTTGATTGAAGAGATAAACCACTAGAAGCTGATTTTAACTTTGTAGAAACTAATTTTGACTTTTCTTATTTTTTATTTTTATTATTTAGAAAGGATACATGGACAAGCTGTTTTTTTAATAACTTATTACTAATTTAAACGTTAATTAATTCCAATTTCTCTTTACAGATTTCAAATTCAAATTCATTATAATAAGATTCAATAATAAACTTTTAAAGACTATTTTATCTGTTCAATCTCTTATGAAATTTAGTATATGACTTATTATTAAAAATATTTATTTAATATTTTTTTATTTAAATTAATTTTAAAAAATATTTTTCTTTTTTAAAATATTTTTGAATTTTATAAACTAATTATTATTTTAAAATTAAGAAATTAATATTAAAATATTACAAATATTTTATATTTTATATTTTATATTTTCTTACATGAATAAAATAAAATAAAAAAATTTCTCATTTAATATATCTTTTATATTTGTTATATAATTTATATCTTTCATATCTCATAATCCTAAAATTTGTTAAAATGCATAATATTTCATACTGTATCATATCTAATATTTTATATAGGAATTAAAAATTTTGTAAATGTGCTTCTCTGTCAAATTCTATCAAACTCTCTACCTATTTGTATTTTATAACTTTTTTATATCAGATTTGTATTTTAGTTATATATATTTTTTAAAAATTAAAAATCTAAATTTTAAATAAGATTATATTCAAATAAAAAAGTAATTTAAATTTAATTTTAAATTTCAAAATCCTAAATCCTCTCTTTCTTCTATCTTTCACCTAAAATTTCAAGAACCCTAAATCTTCTTTCTTCTTCTTTACGATTCATTCGAAAATTTGAATATCCATCCAAAAATAAATCTAATTGGCAATCTTAAATCTTAAATCTTAAAGAAACGTAACGAGAGCACTAAGAGAGAAAACTAATTTAAGACAACCTTCTTTTAACACTCCTCTTCCACCAATGTTGAATTCTTGTGTCGGGGCGGTTAGTTTTCTGAAACGAAGAGGAACTTATGACTTATCGTTATAAATTGGTTTTAAGACTTGAAGTTGGTGTTTGCGTCATGCTTGATATTGTGATCCGTTTATGTGCTAGTTTTATTCAATGTATCTATGGCATTCATTTAGAAATTCAGTTTTGTTTTTCACTCATTAGGTAGTGTTATGGGTTCTCAACCACATCTTATTGCACTAATTTCAACCACCAAAATTGATATATAAAAGAGGGTCGAATTTTAACAGAAAAAAAATATAATTTTACATCATTCTTCATATCATAAATAATCGTTATTATAATTGTAAAGATAATTATAATCAAAGCCAACAAATTTATCATACATTATTATTTTTTATCAATATCAATGTTAAAAATATATGTTAACAAAATATGTTTTTATTTTTTAAATATTCTATATGTAGCATTTTCCATGTACTTTTTTATAGGTAATATGTTTTCGTATAAGATTTAACTATTAATTTTATTCCGATATAAAATTGGAATTTCGATTCCCAAATTACTCGTTTAGGGCATTCTAATTATCTTTGTTAAAAAAAATTTATTTTAAAATAATATATATCTTTTGATAATTAAACAATCTTGATAATAGTATTTTATATACAAATAAATAACTTCTATATAGAATTTAATTTTGTTGGAGAAGTTCTAAGTAGAGATGGCAATTCGGGTCAGGTGGGTTGACTCGCAGACTCGCACAAAAAAATGTTGGGCGGGCTGGGATGTTGAACCCGCTGGCTCGCAATGGCCTGTCTCGCAATGACATGTTACTATCGTACTTTAGCTATAATCTTGGTTGTTATTTTTCTTGTTTTTGTTTAGGTAAACTAATTGAAATTATTTGAATAGAAAATGAATGTCAATTATTATGAAACGGGACGGGTCAGAAAAGTGAATCAGATATTAAACTGTGCGGCAGGCTAACCCGACCTACACTTTGCGGGCCAAAAGGTAGGATGAGCGAAAACGGGCCAAGTTAGTCCACTTTGCCATTGATCTCCTTCCTTCAAAGCGTGACCTCAATAAATTTCCAATTTCCTTCATTCTTCTTTCTTCTCTCTTCCTTCAAAAATCATTATTCGCCTATGAAGTTTAGACACAACTACTTTTATATATATATATATATATATATATATATATATATATATATATATATATATATATATATATATATATATATATATATATATATATATATATATATATATATATATAAATAATACATTAATTAATATTTAAATAATTATGTTGATAAAAATATTTTAATAGTTATGTTTACATAATATTATAAATATAAGTAATATGTTAATTAATATTTAGAAAAATATATTAATTATAAATTTTAAATAACTATATTTAAAAATAATACTATTAGATATTTAAATAATTATATAATAAAATAAATTAAAATTTCTTTGCATAAAATATATTGTATTGAAAAAAAGAAAGAAAGATTTATAAAATGAAAATGTGATTGGTGAAAAGGATTGAATTAAGACCCGTAAAATCAAAACTCCTTTATTAAATATAAAGCTTAAATAGTAGTTTGGTCCTAGTTTTCGTTCGGTTTTTTCAATGTGGTCTTACTTTTGTTTTTTTTTTCAATTTGGTCCTAATATTGGTTAATTTTATTCAATTTGGTCATTTTTGCTAATACTGTTAAAATAGTTAATGGATGTGAACAGTAACCACCACGTGTTATTTTGTGATTTTTTTTTAATTTTTTTTAATTTTTTTATTTAAAAAAAATGTACACGTGTCAAGCTCATATCAATATTATGACATGTGTCAGAGTCAATTTTTCATATTCAATTTGATTCTAATATTCGTTAATTGTTTTCAATTTGGTCATTTTTTTTTAAATTTAACATTTTTGTTCCTCTCCAAATTGATACAAAATTTAATTTGTATACATTAAAATGCATATTTTTTGTTAAATATTTTTAATTTAGAATTAGAGTTAGTTTAAAATTAAAACGAAAAAAAACAATAACACCATTAATTTAAAATTTTAAGAGGTTAAAAATATTTAATTTTAAACCAACTCTAATTTTAAATTAAAAATATTTAATAAAAATATGCATTTTAATAAGAATATCCATATATCATGTATATACAAATTATATTTTGTCTTTGGAGAGGAAAAAAATACTAAATTAAAAAAAGGTTAGGAGCAAATTGAAAACAATTAACGAATATTATGACCAAATTGAATATAAAAATCTGATTCTGACACGTGGCATGATATTAGCTTGACATGTGAATTTTGTTTTTAAATTAACAATAAATTGAAAAAAATTAAAATAATCATAAAATAACACGTGACATAATATAAACTTGACAGATGTACCTTTTTTAAATAAAAAAAATAAAAAAAATAAAAAAAAATAAAAAAAATTAACTACTATAAAATAAAATTGTCGAATGTTAGAATCAAATTAAAAAATCAAAAGTAGACCGCATTATAAAAACCGAACAAAAAGTAGGAAAAAATCACTATTTAAGCCTAAATGTAATATAACTAAAGTATTAAATTAATGAGAAAAAAAGGTTAGGTCTTTTGTTTCTGATTCTTTCGCTAGCGTTCTTTACATTCATAGCGTGTCTTCTCTGCGCGTCCAGAAACAAGGCCGTGTCAGGCCCAAATAATTGTCTCTGACACCGCGTCGTGCACACTTCCGACGTTGCGAGGGTTTGACGGTGACGGTGTACTTCTGAACCTCTCATTCAAAGGTACCACTTTTATTTCTGATTATATGTTAGGATCTCAATCTGTCATTCCTTTTTTTTAGCTCTTGGTTGTAATATGAAATGAGAATAAGCTTTGCTTCCATCTTCACATCTCAAAATAAAAATAATTGCATTTGGTTCCTTTATTTTATTATTAAGAGAAAAAAAGCCTCAAATTGTTGATCTAAAAGATAAAACAAAAAAAATTATAGTTTGTATGTGATGATAATCTTGGTTACTTGATTGTGTTTTGAACCTGTGAATGTGGTAGGTAGGGATGTCAAAATGGGCCGAGCCCGACGGGCCGGCCCGCCAGCCCGACCAAAAAAGCATGGGCCGGGTCAAAAAATTCAACCCGCCAACCCGAAGCAGCCCGGCCCGTCAAGCCCGATAACCCGTCGAGCCAGCCCACGGGCCAAAACGGGCCAGCCCGCGGGCCGAACGAGTTACTAATAATACATAAAAAACACGTGCAGTGCAGCGTTTTGGGAAACCAGAAAAGACTCTTTTCTTCTCTTCTCCTCCACTCCACTCCACTCCACCCGCGGCCAAACATCACACTCTCTTCTCTTCTCTTCTCCTCCACTCCACTCCACCCGCGTTTTGGGAAACCAGAAACCACCCACTTTTCTTTCTCCTCCACCCACGTCGCTGGCGAGGAAACACGAAGGCAGAGTGCAGGCCATTCACGACGCCACCATCGGACTGCGATTCACGACGATTCCGACGGCCACCACCACCGCGAAGATACATGGACAAGCTGTTTTTTTAATAACTTATTGACCCTACAAACCTTGTTTTTGGCGCACATTTGTGGTTGACTTCTCTTCTTCTGCTTCTTCTTTTTCTTCTTCTCTACTTCTGTGTTACTTTCATACCTTTTCAAATAATCCTTCAATGAATTGGACCCCATTTTTAAGACAACAATGTCCACAGTTCAGGCTCTATAGTTACCTACCATAATGTAATGTTCTATTAGATGATGCTTCAAATACTTTCAGTATGAAATAGCAAAACTCAAACTCTAATATATATATATATATATATATATATATATATATATATATATATATATATATATATATATATATATATATATATATATATATATATATAACATCCAATCAACTCATGAATGACTTCAAGATAAGATTTAAAAACCACTTTCTACCATCGGAAGAGTATAAACATCACATTGTCACAACAAAGCAAGGTGTGAGATATCCACTTAAAGCTAATAAAGATAACATCAAGACAAAACTGAAGGTCTGGTTATTTGAAAATACGATGCAGGACTGAATAAGAGCTAGGATTCAACAGGCTAAGCTAAAGAGTCTAGTTAGTTAGTGAAATGCAGAAGTTGGTGAATTAAAGGCATGAATGAGAAATAGAGAATATTTATTAGAATCTTATGAATCACGGTTCAATCCTGCAACTTGGCTACCTAAATAATCATATTGTTGGAATACAGTGCAGAGGAACCAAACTTTGTGCAACAAACCTAATTCCTTACTTGAAATTGCAGTTCCCCTTCTTCCCAGTGCAGCAACCACACCCTCGCCAGTCCACGACCCAAATCGCAAATGCAGTTACCCTTCTTCCCGGTGCACGAACAAAACCCTAGCCAATGCACGAGACAAATCGCAAATCCAGTGCACGAACCCTAAATCCAATTCCTTTGGAGAAAATGAATTCCCCTTCTCCCCAACACTACTCTTTGGAATAACTTCTTACGAAATCCCACCTTCCCGCTCTCTGTTTTGCAGTCTAAAAAGAAAAACCCAAAGCCCTCCAAAATTCAAGCAACACAGATAATAAGAGAATCTTTCGGTTTTCCCTCCGCGTAAAAACGCCTCAGCGTGCATCCACCATTGCTTTCTCTCTCTAAGTGGCGTCGATTTTCTCTCTCTATATATATATATTTGACATTTTAAACGTATTTTAGGATAATATTTGAATTAATAGTGAAGCGAAAATGTGTACGGTGTAAATAATTCAAATATTATCATGAAATGCGCTTGAAACGTCAAATAAACTCAACAAAAATTTGTTAAAAGGATTAAATTCACGCATTTTAAAAGATGAAAAAACTAAATTGGTCAAATTTTTTGAAGAATGACTAATTCCAAATTTCACTAAAACTTAAGGGACCAAAAACAAACCCTTATCTAAAATAACATGTACCCATCCTATTATGTAAAGAAGTACACACTATTACATTTTAAATGATGGTTAATATAGATAAATAAAGGGTTAAATATGTTTTTGTCCCTCAAGTTTTAGTGAAATTTGGAATTATTCTCTCCTCAAAACTTTGGACCAATTTAGTCCTTCATCATTAAAAATGCATGAATTTAGTCTTTTTAACCAAATTTTGTTAAGTTTATCTCACGTTTCAAGCGCATCTCATGATAGTATTTGTGTTGTTTACACGGTTTGACACATTTTCGCTTCAATGTTAACTCAAATATTATCATAAAATGCATTTAAAATGTCAAATAAACCTAACAAAATTTGGTAAGAAGGACTAAATTCACGTATTTCTAAAAAATAAATGACTAAATTGGTATAAAGTTTCGAAGAGGAACTAATTCCAAAACTTAGTGAAACTTGTTGGACCAAAAATATATTTAACCGTATATTTAATTATAAGTTCAAGGTATTCCTTCGTGCTATATATATATATATAATTTTGTATATGAATGAAAGTTTATCGGTTAACCCAACAAAATTTGCTACTTTTAGTTCTTTAAAGTTTTAAAATTAAAAAAAGAAAGATCCATATCACTACTTAATAGTGTGAGACGATAAAAAAATAATTTATTATATGAATAATTGCTCTAAAGTAGCGTATAATAATATAAGAAAAAGTTAATAGGAATTATTTAAAAATAACAACTTTATGGAAAAGTAAAAGTGTAGATAATGTATGTAAATTATAAGAGTGGTGGAAGAAAAGGGGAAATAATTTAAATAAAAACAAAAAATAACAGTAAAGATGATTTTGACTTTTGATTTTTATAATTAATTATCCATCTCAATGATAATCCTGATGACTTTTGGAAGTTTTGTGCTAATAGAAAAACAAGATTTTCCACAGTGATATTCTCCAAATCCATCCAAAAATTGAATTGGGTGATTCCTTCTTCTCATAACCCTTGAATTCATCTGGTTTCTCCATCAAGTACTCTTCATTCTGTTAACAAATTCACACTAACTAATTAGCATTTATTAGTTAATAATTGATTAATTAATTAATTAATTAATTTGCAGGTGCTAGAAAAGATGAACCCTACATTATCAGCAATGAATTTAAATCCAATTTTTATTTGTCCTTTGTAAGTGTGATCTTGAAGAACCACATTATATGGAGCTGGTTGTATTTCTATGTATCCCTGATCACTTCCTTCCAATATTATTCCACCTATGAAAATTCTGCTTTATCACAAAAATATGTTAATTGTGCAAAAAAATATATAAATAAACTAAACCTTTCCAACAATAATCGTATCTTCACAAGATTGTTTCTTACGCAAAAATAATTTTACAGATTAAATATATTTTTCATTCTCAAATTATTATAAAAAATGAAGATGGTATTTTGTCTTTAAATTAAATTATAAAATAGTTGATGTTTACATTTTATAAAAGTTATGTATTTTTTTCAACAATTGGTGTGTAAAAATAGATAAGAGATTACTTGGCTTCACCAACAAATCCACCATTTCTGAAGAGTTCTGTGTCCATGATTCTACATTTAAGATACGTTGAATTCTTGCAATCAAACTCCGACAAATCAAATATGAATTTCTCATTCCACCGAGGTTTCTCATGTTTTCCTGCATCACATACAATTATGTCAAAACAAGTCACATAAAAACAACAAGAATATTGCACTTTCATAAAAAATAAAAAAAAAACGAGTTAAACCTAAATTTTATTACTTTAATATATTTTGAATAACCTAAATTTTGAATAACATATACTTTAACCTGATGAAACTTTTGTTATTCGAGTCTGAGTGCCACATTCAATAATCACATAGTAAGAAGGTGTTCCTGCAGTATTTTGTTCAAAGAGAAATGAACAATTTTCTGATAAAAAAATAGTTTTGGATAAATTGAAATTGGGATGCAATAAACGAAAATAATATACCAACAAAATTTGTGTGTATAATTCCTTTTGCATTGACAACAAGTACTTCAAGAATTCCTCTCTTCATTCTGTGATTTTCTTCTAATAAGAAGTTCATATCTGTGTTTTTTATGGCTCTAAAACATGAAATTCTTAGAAATTATAAATTTAAGACAACATGTGTGAAGAGAGAGGTAACAATTTCATTGCTTCACTAACGTACCAATTAATTAGTTGAGGTTACCATCTCTTCATGTTATTAATGGTGTATTAATCCTTTTCAGTTTTATTCACTAATATTATTCATTTCAATGTAATTTTACCAAATTACCTTTTTTATATATATATTTTTTTAGGAGATGAATGACAATATTAATATATTTTATTTTATATCTTAAATCTTAAGATATTTTTTAAGGATAGGGTAGTGATGTAGTTTTAAAACGGAAAATTCTTCAAATGTATTTATTAATTTTGACGATTTTATATAAAATGTAAAAAAAGGTGATTTTAAAATGAACTTTCATTCCACCTTTAAATTGATTTTAAATACTCTAAGTGAATTTTAAGTTCAATTAAATTTTATAAAAGTTTATTCATGAAGTTTTTCACTCGTTATAGATTTGTCTCATATATGATCGATATTATATTTTCAACACATCTTTCTAACATTAATATATATATATATATATATATATATATATATATATATATATATATATATATATCATAAAACTAAATATTAATATATATGTCAATAATGATTTGATAGTATATGATATGATATTATCTAAGAATAAATATTAATAAAATAAACTTCATATAATTTTGATATTATTGTAATAAATAAACTTTAAATTTCACTAAAATTTTAACCTATAATGAGATTTGTTTTAAATTACATCTTATAAATTCATCTTATTTATTGTTGGTGTCAGATTTCCAATAAAAACTAAATGTAATCCCACTTTTAAATTGTTTGTATCTCCATAAACTGAACAACAACAAAAATATTTTTTTTAATTTATTATAAAGCAATAAATCTTATGTAAGAAAACAGAAGAAGATATGTAAACAAAATATTAATAAATAAATAAATAAATAAATAAATCAGTGATTATAGTAGAGAGAATACGTACTACTTTGGGAATAAAATATTCCTCTTCTTTTATCAATTAAAATACCAATTAAAGAAAAGCAAGTACAAATGAATAAAGCAACATTAAAACACTATAAAAACAGAAATTAGAAAAGGAAAAAAATAATTAGAAATAGTAAATGATGGTACCATTTATGTGAGACACATACATCATGGTTGTGTTATTTGCTTGACTACTTTGCGTGTGTGATAGGGACGAGAAAGTTGTTGATAAAGAACCCTAAAAATTTGTCCCACCCAATTAGTCTACCCATCTTTTCGTGCAAGTAATAACATGTAAGAAAATTGCATTTATTTTTACGCCATCTTAATTGTTACTAGTACTTCTTGCATTTATTTTACACTATTATTATACTCAAATAAATTAAAAACAAAATGGTCTTCTTAGATAGTCTATTTTAATTAATACATTAAAGAAGTTTTAAGAAAATAAATCGCGACTCACTTTTGCAACCCTAAATAAACTCTACTAAATAGCGTTTTCTAGTGTACCAATAAAGTCTTCTAAATTTATCATGATAATACCATTTAGTGATAAAAATGTTATATCCAACCACAAGTATTAAAACTAATTTCTAGCAAGAAAAAATATTAAATAATATTATTGCATGCAAAATCTATTATTCCATAATGGAGGTGAAGTAATCAAATCACAATTAAATTAAATTGTTATATAAGGTAAGTGTTCAATCGAATATTAACTCCTCTCATATTAATAATGGATGGTAATTATATGAAGGACAAGTCAAAATAATTTTAGAAAGAATTGTAAGGGTAATTAGTGATCATATTTATAATAATATATAAAGAGATACATTTTGTTTGTGTTCACATTTTATATTTTCATTTTTATCTTTAATTATTATTTTAAAAATTAATTATTTTATAAATAGTTTATCTATAATCGTTATTCTAAAAAAATATTCTTAACCATTATTTTAAAAACATCTAACAATTATTTTAAAAATTAATTATTTACTTTTTATTAATCTTTAACTCAAATCTTTATAAAAATAATTAAAAATAAAAAATTACTAACACACATGTCCGGCTCCTATGTTTTGGCTACTATGCATTATGGTAGTAGTGTGTATTGAGTGGGGAGACTATTAGGAGATTAATCAGTAAAAGGAAATGGGCCTAATGGTAATGGGTAGAATAGTAAGACATTCAGTTTGAATTCAAAAGGGAAGTATATAAGAAAAAGGCTACTACTTCCTACTTCCTGCACCCCTACAATTACTAATTGCTTATCAAAATCGCATGATTCAAAATGCATTTCAAACATTCTGGAAATTATATTCCATAAATCTCTTTCTGAAAATCTTATTTTCGTAAAGCTTGGTCCAGAAAATAAAACACTATTTTCAAAATTGGGGTTGCACGAAGAAATTGTGGGGGGTGCACGAGGAAACTGTGGGGGTGTAGAAAATAAAATCCAAAGAAAGAACATGCACTCTTTGGTGTTGTTTTGGAGGGTTTCTTCTGGTAAGTGAAAGCTTTTGGTGTTGAACTGAAATGAATGAAAAATATATTTGAAAGTTGTAAAGTAGAGTACGCAGTAGACATGTCAGTTAAGCTTTTTCAGTGGTTGCATACTTTTATGGTGTAAAAAGGAGAGTAGAAACATCATTTGATATTGCAATGAAAACGAAGAGATTAATTATGTTTGCAAACAGTACTTTTTCAAAGAGGACATGTGTGACCAACCTTTTGCTGATTCATCTCATTGTGATAATGTGTTTTTTTGACACTACAACAAGTGGTTCTGATGTTTTCGTACCACTTTATTAATCCAATTTTAACTAAGTAATGTCTTATTATCAGTATTAGTTTTACAAGGATTTCTTAATTCAAATACAGCAGCTATATTTCTGTTTTTAGAGTTTTATTTCACACATTGATTCCATATAAAAAGAAATTATTCTATCAATTAGAAGTCACCATGTAAATCTAATTTTAAAATAATTAGCTGTAAAAATAAATAATTTTAGGTTTACTTATGTCATAATGAAATACCGTTTGTGTTCAAATCATCTATTGATATTTAGATTCACACACAATATATATTTCGACATAAGAAAATATATTATAAGTCTCTTACATCAACCAGATATTTAAATATAAATCTCACATTATAAATTGTATGATTAAATTAAGATTAGAATTCACTTCTTAACGAATATAATAATAAGAATATAATGAAATATAATATAAGATGACGTGTGACTTTATTTTATTAAAAATGTCATCATGGTTTTCAATGTAATTACTTACAACAACCAAGAGATTAGTTGTGATGATAACTTTGATATTATTATCGACATTGATGAATAAAATATCATTATTCAATATACTTTCAATTTAAAAAGTAAAAGCAGCTTATCATTTTATATTAACTACATGTTAAAAAATGTATAGATAAATAAAACTAAACAAAATAATGATGATGTCCTCTAATTAACAAACTTTTTTAATAAAAACTACTTAAATGAAAAATGTTTACAATAAAAGAGTTGAAACTTAATTATGTCTTGAAAGAAAATGTTTGAATCGAGCTAAACTTATAAACAAATTGTTTACAAATTTCATTAGTAATATTACTAAAAAATTTCATATTTTCTGTTAGTTTTATTTTAATTTTTTTTGTAAAATATTTATAAATTTTATTATAAAAAAAAATATACAAAAAATTGTTACAAATTTTTTTTTAAAAATATTATGTATAAACATTTTTCACAATAAATCTGCAAGAAAAATTTCATGTAAAATTTTTAATAATGTAATATAAAAAATCGTGTCTAATGAAGCTTTTTCTCTATAATTTTGATAATATTTAATTTTTGCCCTTAACTTTAGAAACTTTTGAATTGTAGGTTGATCCAAAACCCGACTTAAAGAAAAAATGTGGCATATGACATAAAAACATTTCCCTACATGTTGTTTTAACCACGAGTGATGATAAAAAAGTAAATCCCATAAAAATGGTGTAGAATAAGAATAAAATATATTATTTGCAGGTAGAAAGAAGAAAGAAGAAAGAAGAAAGAAGAAAGGAGAAGAAGTGTAATATTTAAAAGAGAGAATCGAAGATGACGATGATGATGATGAAGTTTGAGGTGATATATGAGAAGTGTGATAGAAATGGTAGGGTAGTCACCTTCTCAAAAGCTTCTGCAAGCCTCATCTCACTTCAACCAAAACTACACTCCAAAACAAAACTACATTGAAGCTGGGAAATGTTGTCGTGCTGCACTCTTCTACCTTTCTTCCACGTGGCGAAACTGAATAAATTATTCAGGAGTAAATTATGTCAATTTAGATTTTTTATATAAAATTTTTTGATTAAAAAAAATGTATTCCCTTTATTTAAATAATTCTCGTACCATGTAACGTTCCATTTAATCGATAACCCTAATTAAAAGAAACGTACACAGATAACATAGTAACACGGTCTTGGAAATACTCAAGACACACATTATGGCAAAAGCCAAATAAGATACAAAGTTCAACAATACTCCAATTTAAAATTAAAGGCCAAGCAAATACATGGGTCATAACCCTATAACGAAGCCCAAAGCAGTAAAATCTAGTCCAGGCGGACTACGCAGCGGAATCATCCATTCCCTGTTGACCTCGAGTGCCTCTCACATCAATAAATTGATCATCATCGCAAAAAGAGAAGAACCACATACAAGACAACCAAACAAGCAACAAGGTAAACTAGAGTAGAAACAGTTTATCATGCAGTCACATGTTATCACACATTCCAAACAATATTTATCAACCAATCATGTTATGACTTCTCAAACAATACACTAGACTCAGACTCGACTCATCCGAATTACATATAATCTAGTCGGATTCAGCGAATGCTTGCACTTGTGGTGGATATCTCTGCTCACCCCCGAGCTAAGTGTTACAAGTGGTACAATGTCTCAATCCCCCACACACATCCCCACACACAAGGTTAGCCCTTAATGAGTTTCATGCCTCCTACTACTCTCACCACAAGAGTCAGTCTGCTTTAAGTGAGACTAACTGACTCCTTAGAGTGTCCGGATGCAACCTTACCTTGAATCCTTACCAAATTATATAGATGGGGCACCACCATGAACTCCCACTAACAATGGAATTACGTCCCGACCACTGAAGCACTACCACGAGGTCTCACCTAGAGGCTCATGGAATTACGCACTGACACAGACCAATCATACTCAATCAATCAAGTATTATTTCTCATGCACATAACTTTCATGCCAACCTTTATAACCAAATCCACATTCATATTACATGTTGAATCCATTCCAACTCATCCTTCCCAATCCATGAATATAGAATTGTACTTCATACCAATACCATGCCATTTTGATACCAACCATTTCATTGAAATCGCATGTCAAGATTTATCCAAGTTCATCATTCACAATCCATGAATCACATCACTCATGCAAATTCATTCATCTCATACTTTATAAATGCATACCAAGACATACATATATCACAAAATAGTATTCATCCCAAATAAATGAGTGTCAACATTTAAGTACCTGCAATTTCATACAATCAAGCACAGCCCACAACCATAATTCTTACACCAAAATTCCTAAGAAAATTTATTATCACAAAACCAAAAATCATTGCAGTAATGCGTGACACATTTCTCAAGCTACAGACATCTAATAAACGATCCAACTGGTCAAACCATAAAATAACATGTTATGAACCAAATGTCAAAATTTGAGCTCAATCCAACGGTTAATGAGTCAGAAAATTCAATTTTACTAAAACTGCGCATATCAAAAAAATACACAGTCGCCAAACAACCAAGTTAACTCGCTCAGTGACTGCGCGACACATCCAGAATACGAGAAATAACATCAAATATCACAGTTTCATGAATATTTGAACCCCTAACTCAGAAATATACCAAAAACTAATGTTTTCCCCAAACTTTTCTCATATTTTACAAAACATTAATCGCATAAAATAGAAATAACGTGAAACTCTAGCTTCCCTTACCTGGAAAGGGGTCAGCAGAGGACTTCGACACCCGAATCGTGACGAACAGTAGCTCAAGCAATAGCTTCGAGTGCTGGAAAACAGTGGAACGAGCTTAAAATGAACATAATGGAGCAAGAGCATGAGTTGGAAGCTAACTTACGAAGAGTAGAGAACTGGTCTGAGTTCACTTGATTAGAAACACTGGTTGAACCCTAGCAGAGCTTCACAGCTGCTCAAAGAGGAAGTAAGGGAGAACTATTTTTCTAAAATGATATGAATGAGTGGGTTAGGGCAAGTCTTTGGTCATTTAGTTCCTTATGGGCCAACCCTTAGGCCCATTATACCTTGGGACAACCTTTAAAGATTGGGGCTGAAATAAGAGGGCTTTACATACCACAATTTGCATTTTTCAATTTTTAATTTTTTAATTGATTGAATTTATGGAAAATAAGTATTCTAATTTATATTTTAATTCAAGACTATTCAACTCATTCATTGTATGCAAACAGAAAACACAAAATTCCAACATTTTATAATATAGGGTTATACTAATTTGAAAAAAAAAATTGGGTTCATGTCAATTTCGTAAAAAATATTCTTAAAATCATACTTAGGGTTCATACTAATTTGAGGAAAAACTTCATTTGGAAGAAATATCGTAATGAAAAAAATGATAAATCTAACATACAAAGTAGGTTACTAATTCATAAGATATTGTGAGCATGTGTTCCTCTTCTCTCTGTCCTCTCATCTATATTTCTCGATCTGTCTTTCTTTTTTCTTTCACACTTTTTTAATGACTTGCTGTGAAAAAAACCTTATGAGTAGATATAAAACTTTAATCCCTTAATTAACCAAGGTCCATCAAATTAATTTTTATTTTACTTTTTAAATAATAAAAGTATATAAATAATATAATAGTATATAAATTTAAATTTAAAATACATATAAATATATATAAACAATAAAATTAAAAACTTGGGGAGTCCTGCCTTTCCTTGGTCATAAAGAAGGTCCGCTTCTGCTTTCTTCCCCGACAAAACCTACATTCCTTCGGTCTCTTCTTCACCTATTATATTATAAGATCATATTGAATTGATTTAGGACGATGATAATGATATTTTGATAACTTTATTTTATAATTTGATATAACATCTTTTAAGTAATTTTGGAATATAAAAAATAAAAAAATAAAAAAAATAAAAAGCTACTTAAAATATGACACCTCGTAAAAGAAAGTTATCAATATTTAGTAGTTAAAAAATTATTTTTTTTAGATTTAAAATTCATTACTTAAAATAATATTAGAATTCTCTGAAATTTATCATAACAAAATTTAATATTTATCGGACTTATCATTTTACCATATCAGTATTAAACTATCAATTATTGTCTAATCATATACTTAAAGATGTAAATGTCTCGACATGTATTCAAAATCTTATATCAACTAAAATAAGATAAATTTACCATATATAAATCACTCTAAACCTTATCTTATAAATGGTTTTTTAAACTTAAATCAGATTTAAAAATCATTATTTAAAGAAATATAAAATAAATGTGCTCTAGTCATAAATTTAAAAAGTTTCAGCTAACATATTACATGAGATTTTATAATACACTGATGATTCTAACCAAAGAATATGATATGAAGTTTATTCTTACTAATCGTCACGTTTTAAAAAAATAATTAAATCGTGTTTCATATATAAGAAACAATTTTACTTTATTATGATAAAATGAAGTATGTTGGAATATAACACAGAGATGTCAAAAAAATCCATACACGTGGGTATTCGCGAATAAAACCTGCAACGGGTAAAAAACGGATATTAAAAATAGATACCCGCTATCCGCAGGTACGGGTATTTTTGATACCCGCATGTCAACGGGGAGGGTATGAGTATCATAATATTCGTACTAGTGGATACCCGTACCCGCTAAACATACACCTATTGACATTCTTCTCTTTCCTTTCTTTGAGATTAGATATATACATCAAACTTTATATAAATAATGACGTTTATGATATGTTTGTTGTCAAATGATGAAATAAAAATAAGAATACTTGGTATGTGACAATTGAAGTTTATTATTTGCTTATTTTGTTTATTTTTCAGGAATCAATAGGAGAAAGTGAGTTTGTTGATCAAAACACTAATTAAAGAATTTCCATTGTGTTGAACGTCATTTTATATTTACTTTTACAATTATTTGGACTTGTATCAACTTAAGTTTATTTGAATTTTTATTTAAAATTTATGACAGTGATGTATTTTATTTTATTTGAATTTATAATTAAATATTTATTTTTTAAATAATTTTGCAAATACCCGCTGGTACCTGTGATACCCGTGGATATGAAAAAAATAGGCAGATACCCGCACAACGGATATATGATAAATATTTATTCAGCGGACAAGGTACGGAAGAGTTACTACCCGTATCCTACCCACCCATTAACATCTCTAATAACACGTGAAAATGGTGACAACTTTATAATTGAATTGATGTAGTTATTACAAAATTTGAAATATTAGCTTTTAATTTGCATCGTTCGTTGGTTTTAATGGAGGAGTCAATTAAAGGACAATATATTTACTGTAAAAGAATCTAGTTTGTTGTTTGGACGATGTTTGAGATGCTCAATGATTCACTTAAAAAAGTATCAAAGTTAAGTGATTTGTCTTTATCCAAATTCTTTAAACACTATTTTTGGTTGTGAAATAGAACAGAACATTGTAATAATGGCTCCTAAAGATTTTTTTTTTTTTCACTTTCTAAATAGTTTATCTAAAAGTTGTGAAATAAGGTTCTAATTTTCTTAAAGAATAAATATGTTTTTACTTTATTTTTTATAAAATAATTTATTTTTTATTTAAAAATTATAAGTATATTTATATAATAAATATATTTTTAGTTTATATAGATAATTTTTTAGTATAATGGAAAATAAAAAAATAATTATTGAATATAAAATATAATGAAAGAGATAAAATGATAGTTACTCCAATCTCATTTATTAACACAACTATAATCTTTTATGTTTGTTATTTTAGGTTCTTTACATTATTTTAGGTCAGATTGATGTAAGACATATAAATTTACGTTACATGAATAACATATCGAACTATATTTTTTTTAATTAGAATAATTATTTTATTATTTTTATTAAATTTAACTATTTTATTTATTTATTTATTTATTAAAATTTTATCATTTCTTTATCTACAAAATAAGTAAATAAATATTCATAATGAAATTTAAAAAATATTCATATTTATTTTAAAAATTAAGAAAAGTAAATATACAACTAACTGATTTCTTAAAAAAAAAACTATTTAGTTTTCAAAAAAGTATAAATTATAATAATTTTTTTATATTATAATCAATATTATGTAAGTGTATATTTAAAACTAAAACCTCTCCTTTTCTGATAATTCACATGTTATAGTAATTTATGATAAATTAAAATTTCATAAAATCAACTTTTAGAAAAAAAATATAATTATAATAAAATGTTTTAAAATATGAAAATTAAAATACTTCTGGAATTAATTTAATGAGTTTTTTTTTTTAATACCTGGTGTTAATATTAACGATGTAAGTCCACAGTATTTATTATTTTTGTATAGAATTTATATTCATACTAAATATGCCACATATTATATACCGTCCAATGAAAATGGTTAATGATTAACATTATTGGGTTCGTCATGGATCACTTTGAACAGAAAAACTAACTATCACTTTTAAAAAGTATTAATAAGTATTAATAGTCTCTAACTGTAAAATGTGATTTTAAATTTAATTCTAACTAACCTTACTACTATTAAAAAAATTGTTTTCTCGCATCTAAAGCTAATATTTGTTACAGTTTGCTTCTTTTTATTTTATTTTATTAGTTTACATGAATTAAAAATAATGACATTTAATTTTGATCTTTCTTAATTATAATCAAATGATTTATCATATCTCCTATCATGTCCATGTCCATATCTTATAATTTTATCATACTTATTGTTATAAATTGGTATAAGGATAATTTTAAATTATTTAGATGAGAAGAATAAATATTTGATATTGTAAAAATTTTAATTATATAAATGAAATTCATGATAATTCAAATCACCATTATTATTAAAAAGATATATTTTTCATGTTAGTTGTTGTTGCCCATAACCATATCAAAAAAATTGAGACAAAACTTCATGAACAAAACAATATGCATATAATTGTTAGGATCAATATACATTCCAAATATTATTTATTTTTATGTTCTATCTCTTGTGGAAAGATGCATAGAAAATTTTAAAAAGATCGATATTTAAAATTTATCCTTAGTTTCACATTGGTGTAGTTTTTACTATTTAACTCATGTGATATGCTTTAATTTTAAAAGTAAATAAAACATAAAATGCAATGACAATTTTAAAATTTGTGTGAACTTATAAGCTTTGATTGTTGCCATAACCTAAGCCTATTCACCTATTTGCTTCGATTGCAAAGGAACTGAAACCTATAAGTTTGCAAAAATTTAAAAATTGTTACTTTTTTTTAACTATTTCATTTTAGCGCAAAGATATAGGCTTCAATTTTTGGGGAACCAAAGCCTATACGCTTTGATTTTTTCTAATAACCGAGGCATAAAACTATGCCTAGAGTTAATTTTCGTGAAAGCCTTCACTGCGAAGTTCATTTATGCAGTTTCGTGAAAACTTCCACTTCAAACGTCATAACCATTTTCCTCTCTATCTCCACTACCTCTACTGCGAACTCAATTGCGTTCATTGACGTTGTGACATCCACTCTCTACCACTCAATGTCAAACTAGTGAGTGATTTTTTCGTGCCTCCTAAATATGCTCTCATTTTTAGCAATGCTCACACAACTAAATCTAATTAACCTAATGATTTTTTGTATTCTTTTTGCTCGTTGTACCTAGTTGCACTTTTGAGGTGTCATTTTTGCCCCACTACAATTCTCTCCATTCTTTCTCTATTTTCAACTTGCTTCATTTCCATTGTTGGCTCACTCGTCAAATTTGTTCTTTCTTCCCTCGTTTTTTTTTTTTTGTTTCATTAAGACTCGTTATGTTCTTCCTAATGCATGCATTTTGTGCCGACATTCATGTCCAGGTTTTGCATTCAGGTGGCATTGGTGCAACACATGTTTCCTTACTTCCAAAACGTGTTTTACACTATTGCAGTCCTCCCCCCATTGTTGGGGTAGCTTCTACGCTCCTAGGTTCTTAAAAATTTATATTTTTATATATGATTTTAATATATTTTTTGTATGTTTGATATGTTTAGTTATTGTGCCAACTACATAGTAAAATTGTACAATAGTATGTGTAGGATATTTAAAGTGTTTTGATTCAGGTGTATTGTAATATTTGGTTTGTGTCTGAATATTTCTGGTTGTTTTGTTTCAGTCCAAGTTGATAAGGTAGAAAAATAAATATTTAAAAAAAAATTATAGAATAGGTTTCGGTTATAGCATCAACTGAAGCATATAGTGAATAATAGATTTTGGTTGCCAAAGGAACCAAAGCATATAGTTGAATAGACTTTGGTTGTTTTCAAAATCGAAACCTATCCTTCACTTCAATTTTTTTTCAATATTTTTTTAATTACTTTTGACTTCAGTTATGAAGATCATCAAAATATATTCTTAAATTACATGATTCGATTAGGAACCGAAGTCAAAAGTTTTCCCTTTTTTACCTTGTTTGGATATACTTCAGTTAGAGAACTAAAGTATAAAATTGAAGAAAAATGATGTCGAAACCTTTCACCGTGAAACATCCCTACTTTGAATAGTGTATTATTTACTTTATCCTTACTTTTAAAATTTAGAGTTAGAAAATTATGTGTTTTTACTAATGTTTTGTATTATATCTAGATATAGTTTGAACATTGAGAAAGAAATTAAGTAGTTTTTAAGAAACATTAAGAATAAGTAAAATAAAAATAACAATAAATGACAACAATTATGCACAAATCAATTTTGTTTATTTTTTTTAATTTATTTCCATTTATACACTGGTCCTATTTATTTATTTTATTTAATCAGATCATGTTTATTTATTTTATTTAATTTATTTCCAGTTATGCACGGATCCTTTTTATTTATCACATTTAACTTATCTCTAGTTACACACTGGTCATGTTTATTTATTTCATTATACACACAAATATATATATATATATATATATATATATATATATATATATATATATATATATATATATATATATATATATAGACACACACATATATACTTATGCACTGGTCCGATTTAATTTATATTTCTGTTGTTATATTTGTTTATAACATTCTATTCCATATCTAGTTATTTATTTAAAATTCTTGCTTTTATTCTTATTTTATCATTAATTTTAATTCAAAAAATATAAAAATAATGTAAAATTAAATATTATTTTATTGAGTGAGCTTGGATAAAAAAAAATTACATGTATATTTTATTGTTATTTTATATTCTTTGTGTATAGTTTGTATAATGACATAATTTGATAGTTATAACATTTTATGACATTTGAAAATGTCTAAGAGTATGTCACTTAAGAAAGACTTAAGTCTGGTTTCAATAAGTTGAGATCAAACCAACGTCACCATTTTTATATTTGGGAAGTCACAATTTGGTACAAATTGGGATGAAAAGCAGGACCATTGTGGGGGTTAAGGAAATTTTACCAAGTACGTGAATATTTGGATAGTTTAGAATAGTGCGCTGGAATAGGATATTCATAGGTCAAACTTGGGACTATCTAATACCTACTCGACATCCCCAAGGTTGGATAGTGAGTATATATCTCTTTTATGAGCTGATAAATGACTAATATTCTAGAAAAATAAATAATTATGATTGTACCAATGTTTTATGAGAAATACTCAACTATCTAATCACTTCCCAAAGTAACTTTTGATGTTAGTTCATAATGGATCATCAGAGGTGAACTGTAGATCCATACGTTTGATAAAACATGATCAAGTTTTGTGGTTGTAGGTCCAATTCTAGGCCCCTAGTATCTGTATTGTTTGTTGAGTTTATTAAGATTGATATTTAAGACTTATAAAAACCTCACTAATTTTATATTTTTCTTTGATATGTACTTAGTTGCATGAGTTGTAAAGGAACCTATTTAATGAGAGTTATTTGAAATATTATTGATGAATTAGATTGACTTATGAATAATAGTTACAAAATATATATATATATATATATATATATATATATGAAATTGTTATCGTTAGTTTTTTTCGAGCAAAATTTTATGAAAAATTTAATTCTATTTTTTTTATCAAATAATAATTATCTAACTGCACTGATATTACATCAACCAGATTTGGCTGTGGACATATAGCTATTTATTTGATTTTTGTTTTTTCATTATTCAAACCCAGTGGCCGAGTCAATATTGGAGGGCTGATACTTCCCTTATGTGGTGGCATTTATACTCTTTCTAGTTTAAACACATTTTTTTAATATTTTAAATAAAATAACAATGACTATCTGAAATTTAAATAAATATACACTCTTTTGTGTGTTTTTTTATCGTTCACTTCATGTTTTTAATAAAGTGACAATTACATATATATATATATATATATATATATATATATAATCTATAAAAAATAACATTTTTCATTTTTCATTTAAAGAATATTATCTCATTTTTATATTGTTATCGCTTTTTATTTAAATTTTAGTCATCATGATATTTCTAAATGAAATAAATGAAGTAAATAGTACTTTATAAAAAAAATGAATGTATATTTAAAAACTATAAAGTATATTATTTATTTTTTAATAAATTTTATATACTGAAAAATAATTGATAAATTTTGAGATATCAACATAATTAAGATGTCAAAATTCATAATAATATATAATATAATATGATTTGAAATATGAATCACATTTATTGTAAACAAGTTTCTATTTTAAAGCTAGATAAAGCATGAATATTATAGCTACGTTATCATATGACAAAAATTTTGAAAATGATGTGAATCAACCATCTTTAGTTCTAATGAAGGAATTAATTCGTGGTTAAACACCAAAAAAGAAAAAATGACATGCACATACTAAATATGCACATACTAAATACGTCAGATAAATTTAATAAATTTTAGTAAAAAAATATTAAATTTATGTATTTTAAAAATAAATAACTAAATTAGTTAAAAGTTTTAAAAAAAAATTAATTCCAAATTTTATTGAAACTATAATGTTTTTTTTAAGAATTATAATAAAAAATGAATTTTTAGTAGGGTAGGGACTTCTTAGGTGAATGTGGATGGTGTTTTAATGTGTCTCCTTTATATAAGAAACACGTGAAAAGACAAAAAGTTCAAACATTTCTTAAGGTCAAACAACACGGAGAGAGATCAAATAATTCTAAAAAGTTTTATCTTTTTTACTAATTAATTTTCTACCTAAGTACAATATTAGTTACATTAAAGTTTATGTATTTATTTTCTTTAAATACATTTCTAATTTTACATAATTGTTTATTGTGATCTTTTCTTTATCCTTTTACTTTTTATACATCAAACTATAAGAAAGGTGAGTGTTTTCAAAATTAGAAAGAGGGTAAGCATGATTTAGCACGAGCTATAGTTATATTTTATTTAATATTAATGATTACATATTTGACTTTGGTTTTGTTTTGTTTGAAAGATGACTAAATCCAAATCCATGCCAAATTAAAAATATCACATGTGACACATGTTGTTGAACATATATAGTACACGAGCTTCCTATGAAAAAAACAAAAAAACATGTACATGAAAGATAGTGAAATTTTTGTCTTTGTTAGGGAAACCTCTCAAATCCATAATAATATTTGTTTTTAGTATTCTAAATTTCTGACACTTTAATTATTGCACTAATATGTTATAATTAACCCCATTCCAAAACTGCCTAAATTATTGGAAAAATTTGTCACCTATATCACATCACATTCACGAATATTTTCAAACAAATTACATTGCAATCATGAAAAACATACAATTTTTTTAATTCTTTTTATTTTTTAATAAAAGGAATTATGTTTCAATATTATAATTTTTAATAAAACATCTTTGTCTAACTTAAATTAATAAAATTTATTTGAATTATTTATATGAAGATTTTTTATTTTGTGTTTACATTTTAAATATCAATTTTACTTATTAAAATACAATTATTTATTAAATTTTTAAAAATTAACTACTATTTTTATAAACTTTTTTTTCTATTTATCAACAATTATTTTTTCATATTTTTTTATATATTTTACTTTATTTTTAATAAATATGATTTTATTTTATATATTAACTAACATTATATTATCTCTATCTATTAATATAATATTACACATATTTAAAAAATATGTACACATATACGATTGAAATACACTGGTAAAATCTTAAAAAGGATAACTATGACTTATTTAATAATTTTTGAATATAAATTAATTTATTAAATCAAAAACTACTTTTATAATTTTACTGAAACCATCATACCAACATAGAATCTATAAAAAATTCTGAATCATAAAAACATGTTTGGATTTTACTTAGAACAACTCAAACTCCCTTTAAGTTGAATTAACTAAGAGACAAGTTGATGAGTAACTTGATAAACATTTCATTTATCATTCGTGCAAACATATGGTGGAATGATTAATGTCAACTAAATGTACTTATTTTATTGGTTAAAAAAATGGTGAGATTTGAACTATTACACGAACACGAACATGAACATTTTCTGATTTTGTCACTTTATTGAAAGGGATGAAAGTGAAAAATGAAGACAATGATGACGAATATTGCACACTGAGATTCCTGTGTGCCTGGTCCCAACCAAGTGTGCTTTGTCATTCTCAGATTTTAAATCTTTTAAACATATTTTCATTAAAAAATGTTTTCTTGAAAATATTTTCAGTGAATGTGGATATTTTATATTGAGGGAAGATATTATTGTGATTCCTAGGGAGAAGTTAAAAATAAAAGCAAGTCATTGAAAAGTTTTTATATTAGAATTAAATACTGTGCAATATTTACTTTTTACGGAATACCTTCATCCTCACGTGGCAATATTTTTTAATTCATTCTTTTTATAATTTATGATACCATTACAATTAATTTTAAATTTTACTTTATTTTTTCATTTTTTAAATATTTTTCATAAAATTAAATACACATAAATAAAGATTAAAGATTGTCTTTGTTTTAGTTAGTAGAATTATGAAGTTATCAGAAAATATATAATTATTTAACAATAAACGTTATGTAGAAATATGCACCGACATAGACTATTTATTTATCTAGTAAGAAATCAATGTTCAACTAACAATCTTACATGACCTTAGAATAAAGAAAAAAGCAAAGTAGGTGTGAAAAAAAAAATCGAATTCTGATAAATTTTTTCAATACACTCATGCACTATTACAATTATACATTACAAATTTAATCCTCCAAAATCCAAATTCTTTACTTTAATAAAAATAGTTGTATCGTGATAAATAGTGTTATAAGAGACTTATCACTTCCACAGATAATAGAAAAATTTATAATTAATACTAACATCACTTCATAAACGATTTTATAAGATTATAATTAATACAAACATCACTTTATAAACCAATTTTATGAAATGATATAATTACTCATTTAGTCTCCTAATTTCTTGGTTTGATTTAATTTGGTTTTTTTTTATTTATTAGTTCAATTTAGTTATCCAATTATTTAAAAATGTTCAATTTGGTACTTCTCCTAAGTTAGAGTTAACACCGTGTCCGTACATGACACGTGTCAAAATGTGAAATTTTTAATTTTTTTTGGTTCAATTTAGTACCATATTTTTAAAATGATCCAATTTTGTTCTCTTCAATTTGAGATCAAGGTAGTAAATAAGCTTAATTACAACTTATATATACATGTTAATTTTTTTTTTTGAATTTATACATCAAATCACTACACCTATTCAAATTATTTTATTTTTTACAAGTGTACAAGATTTCAAGTGTAAAAAATTACAAGGGTAAAAATGTAAAAAATAGGGATATTATATTGAACAAAAAATTTAAACAGATCCTATATTGAAAACAATTACTACCATTGTCATGTTTCAACATGGTAAACTGTCACATCACTTGGCACGATGATAACATGATATGTGACAATTTATAAATTTTTAGAAAAAAAATTGAAAATTTTATAATTTGACACATGTCATGTAAGAACACAGTGTTAACTTCAACTTAACAAAAAATACTATATTGAACCTTTTAAAATAATTAGAAGACTAAATTGAACCAACAAATCATAAAAGATTAAATTGAACCAAATCAAAAAATTAGGAAACTAAATGAGTAATTATATCTTATAAAATTAAATATATTCTTTAGCATAATTAGCATAATGTTATAATTTTTTAAAATTTATTAAAAAAATTTATTATTTATTGAAGATTATTGTTTTGTGATATTAAAAGAAAAAAAATGTACTTTTGAAAATGTCACTGTGATTCATGGTGTAAATATTTAATACTAATAATACGTACAGTTAAACTCCTACCTTAATTTTTGAAATTCTTGTAATGTGTAACTTGTTTAAAAATAAATTTAATTCCATTGAAATTTGATAATAAATCAATTTTAACATAAAAATTTAAAATTTAAGAAAAATAAAAAAAGTTAAGATATTCAACATATTTTAAAATAAACAATATAAGTATAAATTTAATTCAAAGTAGATAAACTCATGGATTTGTTTATTTTAATACTTTTTATTTTTTTAAATAGGTTTCGATATCTGAAGAATTAATCTTTTAACTTTTAACTAAAAAAAGCACCTAACTTCACCAGATATACACAGTAACAATGATTGAGAAACAATATATATATATATATATAAAGTCCATTGCAGATAAATTCAGCAAAAAGAATTTATGTTATCTCCATCAAAATAAAAAGTTCCATTTTTAATATAATACAGCAGAAAGAGGACACGAAATATGATCCACCAAACTTTGAAAATTAAATTCATTTTTGATCTGTGAGGAGAAAGGGGATGAACACCCTCTCTCACCAACACTAACCATTAACTGAGTGAGCAGGGTTGAAACCAAAGAACAAAAACGTGTGTTGTTTTTCTTTTGTGAGCAAAAGAAGAAAGTGATAGTAACACTTAGTGGAAGTGATAGTCCTGCATTTTGATGACATTTCAGAGGAACTACAATGGCCAACAAGGGAAGTCCAATGCATGAGAAGATGCAGAAAAACCTTTGCACACAACTTGCTGTTGCAGTGAGAAGCATTCAATGGAGTTATGGGATCTTCTGGGCACCTTCAACCACTGAAGAAAGGTACAAACACACACATCTTGCTGTTTTTGTTTTGTTTTGTTTGGTTTTGTCATATGCTACCAACATGTCTCTTTTCTGCAAGCTTCACTTCCTCTTCGTTAAGTCTTGAATCCCAAATTTTGATTGGTGAAAAACTGACATGGAAGTGTGCAAGAGAAAGATGTGAATGGTATGAAACTTTAGTCAAAAGGGTCACTTCACTTCACTTCATCACCTTGGAGAAAGAGGGTGTAGTGAGGATGAACTGACACAAATTTTTTCCAGGTTTTTAACTTGTTTGGGTCTAAATTCAGTGTATACAGCTGAGTTAAGCACTTTAAAAGGAAAAACTTTAGTTACTATTTATAGAGAGTAGAGTCTATCAAACATCATTAACTTGTTTCAGTTTAACCAAACACTTTGTTTTGAAAATTTATCCATGTACACAGCTACATTAAGTATTCTGAGGAAAAACAAAGGAAACTTGGTATCTATGATGTTTTAATCTGATTGGAACATGACTTTAACTTATGTTTATGTGTGAAAGGGTGCTGGAATGGAGAGAAGGGTACTACAATGGAGACATCAAGACAAGAAAAACTGTTCAAGCCATGGAATTGGAAATGAAAGCTGATAAAATAGGTCTGCAGAGGAGTGAGCAATTGAAGGAACTATACAAGTTTCTTCTTGCAGGTGAAGCTGATCCACAAACCAAAAGGCCTTCTGCTGCATTAGCTCCAGAGGATCTCTCAGATTTGGAGTGGTATTACTTGGTTTGCATGTCCTTTGTTTTCGGTCACAATCAAAGGTACCAACATTCTTAGTTCCTTCTTCATTAGTACAAACCCTTCTTGTGCAATTTTTTGTGGTTTTTTTCTTTGGATCTGGTTTTGTTGTCTCACCATGGAAGATTTTTCCTTCCCTTGTCAAGTAGTTTGCCGGGGAGAACACTGGAAATTGGTGACACAATCTGGTTATGCGATGCTCAACATGCAGACAGTAAAATTTTCTCTCGTTCTTTGCTAGCAAAGGTTGGATTTTACTTCTGAATTTGATTCAATCAACACAGTGACTTACTGTTCTTCATATGTATTTTTATTACTGGTTTTTAAAGTTTACTAAAACTTTAAAAAAGTCATTGAATTGAATTTATTTATCTATCATTCAGTGATTCTTTTGATTAAAAAGAAAAAAACTGAGTCTGATAATAATAATAATAAGAGTTTGCAACTTTGCACCACTTTTCTTTTTGCTTTTTGCTGATGACTCTACTGGCATAGGATGATGAGATGAGCATAACCCTTAATTCTGAATTGATTTTGTGAGTGGATATATACTGTACTGAAAGTGGTGCATGTTGGGCCTTTTTGTGTGTCATCTGAAATCATTTCATCCAAATTCATGAGAGTACCACTGCATCATATATTTACTTTATATATTGTGTGAATTTAATCTTTTTTACTAAATTTTGATATTTTAAATATATTTTATGATAATATTTGAGTTAATATTACAATAAATCATAAAATGTGCTTGAAATGTCATGTAAAAACAAAATTTAGTTAAAATGATTAAATTAAATTAATCAAAAATATTGAAAAAAGACTAATTTTGAATTTTATTAAAACTTAGACAAAAACATATTTAATTCTTAAAAGTATTAGTATAATATTTATAGAAATAACAAATTTAACTTCAATTTGAGAAAGAATAACACTTTTAATTTGAAAAAATTGAGACGAAATGAATGTGCATGCTAATGAAAATTTGTTTTCAATATTTATTGTTATATATACACGTCGAAAATACATTTTCGTTATATTAACACTTGTCAAGAAATCACACTGAAATATAATCCGATACAACTCAATAATCAATACCAAAGATGGGGAGAGAATTATGTTTTGTTTAGCGAGGAAGAAAAAGAGTGAACTTAGCTTGTTTAAGATCCGGTTTTCATATCTTACAATGAAAATATTTAAATTATATAATTCTTTTCATTCTTATGATTTTGTTAAACCAGACCTGAGCTAGCTACTAGGGCTGAGAAAGGAGTTTGAACGATAGTACAAGAAACCAGAAGGGAATAAAAAAACCAGTTTATTCTATAATAATGATGTAAACTAAAAAGAAAAACAGTTTCTGATCTTAAAATACAAACATGACATCCTTTAGCACACAAGCTGAATTGCAAACAATTCATATACTGTTCTTCAGGATGTTCCTAGTTCTCTGTTCAAGTAGTCAATGAACATTCTTTTTGCACTGTCTGCATCAGAAGGGGGTGGTGGCCCACTTAAACTTGTTTGCCCTGTCAATTTTATGAAGGTGCGTCGCATTCTACGTAGCTCTGGCAGCCCAACACACCTTGAAATGTTGATTACAGGCAAATCTTTTCCCACGGAAACACCGTTAAGTGGTCCTCCAAGCGCTTGAGATTGTGCTTCTACTATGGCATTTGTGACTTCTTGTGTTGCTTTGTCCAATTCATACAGAGAATTTGCATCAGAAAAACGTGAGGTTTGAGTGGCAATAGTTGGTTGCAGAATCTTAACATCCCTGGTTTTGGAGTCCACCTTTTTGGTTAAGTAGGAGACAACATCTATAATGGCAGAGGAAGATTTCTCTGTCTCTTCTCTGTGTGGCCATAATTCAAACAATGGAGAATCCCACCTGTTTCTTCTTTCTGGTTTCTCAAACCTTCTCACCAAATCTTCAAAAATTGAATCCTCATAACTGGCTTCTCCTTTCTCCCTGCGCTCTTCGTTCCATTTCCTACAAAAGGTTTCTTCTACGTCACAGTACACCACACAGTATCTGATTCCAGAAGCTCGAGCCAAGCACCATAGCTCGTATCTGTAACCCTTGATGCTATTCAAAGAATCTACTATGATGATGCTATCTTTGGACACAGACCTATCTACTTCTGACCTGAGCACCCCTCTTAAATTCTTCTCTGAAGGCATGTTTGCATAGCTTTGGTTTCGATCAAGATGAAAACAAGCTTCGTCTATGATTCTCACTTGATGTTTTGATTCTGATTCTTTTAGAGCTTCAACTAGACAGAGTGCAGCTTTGGACTTCCCACTACATGGCTGCCCACACATTACAACCAGTGCCATTTGAAAAAACAAATAGTCTGATGATACTGGTCTCTCTTTAAAGACACAACCTGCAATATATCAATGTAGGATAAGAAGTCAACAGCAGAAAAAACAACCCATCATGGACACACATCTCCACTGTAAATAATATGTAAGCTGATTATCATCACCCAATGAATATGGACATAATTCAAAAGAAAAAACCCAATGACAGTCAAAATGTGTAAAAAGAGTGACACACAACAATATGACCCAGTTTACATGAACTTGACGCAATGACCCAGTTTACATGAACTTGACGCAAGTACTGACAGAATAAGAAAATATGAAGAAATGAAATAAACTCCTCTTTACAATAAGCTTTTAGAGAAGTTATCAAAACAAGTTCCTCCGTAAGTCCTTTCTACAAGAGAAAAATAAGAAAAGTCGAAATTAGCTTCTACAAAAGTTAAAACTAGCTTGTGCAAGGGCTAATTTGTAGAAACTCTCCTGGTAAAGCTTTTCATTCTTTTAAATTTTACTTGCGTATAAGCTAATTTTCACTTACGAAGAAGTGAAGTTCATTTTTTTGTTCTTCTTGTGTTCTCTGGTAGAAGAGCTTATAGTGAAATTCATTCAAACAGGCGCAAGCTAATTCAAAATGAGCTAAGTTATGCATCCCAATGCCACTTCTATCAATCTACGTAAATCTCAAGAGAACCATGAGCGGTGGAGTTTTTTCTCAATTAACAAGAAAGAATTAATAATACCCAAATACTAACTATACAATAATATACCTGCCACATTCACAGGTTCAAAACACAATCAAGTAACCAAGATTATCATCACATACAAACTACAATTTTTTTTGTTTTATCTTTTAGATCAACAATTTGAGGCTTTTTTTCTCTTAATAATAAAATAAAGGAACCAAATGCAATTATTTTTATTTTGAGATGTGAAGATGGAAGCAAAGCTTATTCTCATTTCATATTACAACCAAGAGCTAAAAAAAAGGAATGACAGATTGAGATCCTAACATATAATCAGAAATAAAAGTGGTACCTTTGAATGAGAGGTTCAGAAGTACACCGTCACCGTCAAACCCTCGCAACGTCGAAAGTGTGCACGACGCGGTGTCAGAGACAATTATTTGGGCCTGACACGGCCTTATTTCTGGACGCGCAGAGAAGACACGCTATGAATGTAAAGAACGCTAGCGAAAGAATCAGAAACAAAAGACCTAACCTTTTTTTCTCATTAATTTAATACTTTAGTTATATTACATTTAGGCTTAAATAGTGATTTTTTCCTACGTTTTGTTCGGTTTTTATAATGCGGTCTACTTTTGATTTTTTAATTTGATTCTAACATTCGACAATTTTATTTTATAATAGTTAATTTTTTTATTTTTTTTTATTTTTTTTATTTTTTTTATTTAAAAAAGGTACATCTGTCAAGTTTATATTATGCCACGTGTTATTTTATGATTATTTTAATTTTTTTCAATTTTTTTCAATTTATTGTTAATTTAAAAACAAAATCCACATGTCAAGCTAATATCATGCCACGTGTCAGAATCAGATTTTTATATTCAATTTGGTCATAATATTCGTTAATTGTTTTCAATTTGCTCCTAACCTTTTTTTAATTTAGTATTTTTTTCCTCTCCAAAGACAAAATATAATTTGTATATACATGATATATGGATATTCTTATTAAAATGCATATTTTTATTAAATATTTTTAATTTAAAATTAGAGTTGGTTTAAAATTAAATATTTTTAACCTCTTAAAATTTTAAATTAATGGTGTTATTGTTTTTTTTCGTTTTAATTTTAAACTAACTCTAATTCTAAATTAAAAATATTTAACAAAAAATATGCATTTTAATGTATACAAATTAAATTTTGTATCAATTTGGAGAGGAACAAACATGTTAAATTTAAAAAAAAAATGACCAAATTGAAAACAATTAACGAATATTAGAATCAAATTGAATATGAAAAATTGACTCTGACACATGTCATAATATTGATATGAGCTTGACACGTGTACATTTTTTTTAAATAAAAAAATTAAAAAAAATTAAAAAAAAATCACAAAATAACACGTGGTGGTTACTGTTCACATCCATTAACTATTTTAACAGTATTAGCAAAAATGACCAAATTGAATAAAATTAACCAATATTAGGACCAAATTGAAAAAAAAAACAAAAGTAAGACCACATTGAAAAAACCGAACGAAAACTAGGACCAAACTACTATTTAAGCTTTATATTTAATAAAGGAGTTTTGATTTTACGGGTCTTAATTCAATCCTTTTCACCAATCACATTTTCATTTTATAAATCTTTCTTTCTTTTTTTCAATACAATATATTTTATGCAAAGAAATTTTAATTTATTTTATTATATAATTATTTAAATATCTAATAGTATTATTTTTAAATATAGTTATTTAAAATTTATAATTAATATATTTTTCTAAATATTAATTAACATATTACTTATATTTATAATATTATGTAAACATAACTATTAAAATATTTTTATCAACATAATTATTTAAATATTAATTAATGTATTATATATATATATATATATATATATATATATATATATATATATATATATATATATATATATATATATATATATATATATATATATATATATATATATATATATATATATATATATATATATATATATATATATATATATATATATATATATATATATATATATATATATATATATATATATATAAGTAGTTGTGTCTAAACTTCATAGGCGAATAATGATTTTTGAAGGAAGAGAGAAGAAAGAAGAATGAAGGAAATTGGAAATTTATTGAGGTCACGCTTTGAAGGAAGGAGATCAATGGCAAAGTGGACTAACTTGGCCCGTTTTCGCTCATCCTACCTTTTGGCCCGCAAAGTGTAGGTCGGGTTAGCCCGCCGCACAGTTTAATATCTGATTCACTTTTCTGACCCGTCCCGTTTCATAATAATTGACATTCATTTTCTATTCAAATAATTTCAATTAGTTTACCTAAACAAAAACAAGAAAAATAACAACCAAGATTATAGCTAAAGTACGATAGTAACATGTCATTGCGAGACAGGCCATTGCGAGCCAGCGGGTTCAACATCCCAGCCCGCCCAACATTTTTTTGTGCGAGTCTGCGAGTCAACCCACCTGACCCGAATTGCCATCTCTACTTAGAACTTCTCCAACAAAATTAAATTCTATATAGAAGTTATTTATTTGTATATAAAATACTATTATCAAGATTGTTTAATTATCAAAAGATATATATTATTTTAAAATAAATGTTTTTTAACAAAGATAATTAGAATGCCCTAAACGAGTAATTTGGGAATCGAAATTGCAATTTTATATCGGAATAAAATTAATAGTTAAATCTTATACGAAAACATATTACCCATAAAAAAGTACATGGAAGATGCTACATATAGAATATTTAAAAAATAAAAACATATTTTGTTAACATATATTTTTAACATTGATATTGATAAAAAATAATAATGTATGATAAATTTGTTGGCTTTGATTATAATTATCTTTACAATTATAATAACGATTATTTATGATATGAAGAATGATGTAAAATTATATATTTTTTTCTGTTAAAATTCGACCCTCTTTTATATATCAATTTTGGTGGTTGAAATTAGTGCAATAAGATGTGGTTGAGAACCCATAACACTACCTAATGAGTGAAAAACAAAACTGAATTTCTAAATGAATGCCATAGATACATTGAATAAAACTAGCACATAAACGGATCACAATATCAAGCATGACGCAAACACCAACTTCAAGTCTTAAAACCAATTTATAACGATAAGTCATAAGTTCCTCTTCGTTTCAGAAAACTAACCGCCCCGACACAAAAATTCAACATTGGTGGAAGAGGAGTGTTAAAAGAAGGTTGTCTTAAATTAGTTTTCTCTCTTAGTGCTCTCTTTACGTTTCTTTAAGATTTAAGATTTAAGATTGCCAATTAGATTTATTTTTGGATGGATATTCAAATTTTCGAATGAATCGCAAAGAAGAAGAAAGAAGATTGAGGGTTCTTGAAATTTTAGTGAAGGATAGAAGAAAGAGAGGATTTAGGATGTTGAAATTTAAAATTAAATTTAAATTACTTTTTTATTTGAATATAATCTTATTTAAAATTTAGATTTTTAATTTTTAAAAAATATATATAACTAAAATACAAATCTGATATAAAAAAGTTATAAAATACAAATAGGTAGAGAGTTTGATAGAATTTGACAGAGAAGCACATTTACAAAATTTTCAATTCCTATATAAAATATTAGATATGATACAGTATGAAATATTATGCATTTTAACAAATTTTAGGATTAGATATGAAAGATATAAATTATATAACAAATATAAAAGATATATTAAATGAGAAATTTTTTTATTTTATTTTATTCATGTAAGAAAATATAAAATATAAAATATAAAATATTTGTAATATTTTAATATTAATTTCTTAATTTTAAAATAATAATTAGTTTATAAAATTCAAAAATATTTTAAAAAAGAAAAATATTTTTTAAAATTAATTTAAATAAAAAAATATTAAATAAATATTTTTAATAATAAGTCATATACTAAATTTCATAAGAGATTGAACAGATAAAATAGTCTTTAAAAGTTTATTATTGAATCTTATTATAATGAATTTGAATTTGAAATCGGTAAAGAGAAATTGGAATTAATTAACGTTTAAATCAGTAAGAAGTTATTAAAAAAACAGCTTGTCCATGTATCCTTTCTAAATAATAAAAATAAAAAATAAGAAAAGTCAAAATTAGTTTCTACAAAGTTAAAATCAGCTTCTAGTGGTTTATCTCTTCAACCAAAATAAAGGAATAAATAGTCACGTTAACCTGAAAAGGTTTTTTAGAATAGATACTTTCTATAAGCCTACTGCAATTATTATTATTATTATTTTGAAATGCGAAGATGAAAGCAAAACTCATTCTCATTTCATGTTACAACAAGTGTTCCAAAAAAGAATGACAAATTTGTTGGAAAAAAACTCACACATATAAAAAGAATAGAATATGCAATTGTGGTATTTTTTTATTCATGGAGAATGAGTTATTATATAACTAATTACAAACAAAATATTATCAAACCAAACTAAATTTTAATTTAATTTAATTCTATCTAATATGTTATATTATTAAACTAAATCTTAGATATTCCAACTAACTAAAATAACAACTCATTTAAATTTAATTCACCAAATATAAAATACCTTATCACTTTGCTAAATAAAAACAACTCCCTAATCTAACATATAATCTAAATATTATGTAATAAAATTAAAGATTATCTAACAAAATTAAAGATTCCGAACAATCTTCTATCTCCATAACCGACTTGCTTTTCTCTTTGACCAACTTGATCTTCTCTTTATCCGACTTGATCTTCTCTTTGATCGATTTCATCTTAATCTTAACTGACTTACCCTTTGCTAGGTTCTTTATTGTGTTTGTGGCCGACTTGTCATTAATCGGGTTCCTCTGAATAGGTTGATCTTCCTTTAAGAGATTGGACAATTTCCACGCCTTCTTCACACCAAACTCATCATCTGTTTCAATTTGTTACTTCTCATATTGCATCTCCAGTACAACTCTCCGATCCTTCTCGGCACGCAACTGCTCTTCTTGTTCAAGATCCGAGCTATCCACAATCCACACTAAGCTATCCGAGCTAGCTAGACGCTTTATCGAGCTATCTAGGCTCTCTACCGAGCTATCTAGGCTCTTTGCTAAGCTTTTCAAGGTGATCACTTGCTCCCCCAAATGATATTGGCACTCCACTTGCTCCACCAACTTAATCAAGCTATTCGAACTTCCCACTGAGCTAACTGAGTTGGCCTCATGCTCCATCGAGCTCTCCACATGCTCCATCGAGCTATCTTATATGTCCACACTCTTTGCTAAGCTTTCCAAGCTATCCGCACATCTTGACGACCTCTCCATGCTACTGGACTGATTTATGACACTCAACCTTCTTGCCGACTTCTCCACTTGTTTTTGCTCGTCCCCCGAGCTACATCCCATCATCAACAACACTGCTTCTTCTTCAACTTCTTCGGCAAGATTGGTTGTCTCTTCTCTTTCATTTTCATATCACATTGCTTTAATTTGCTTACCGGACTCTTTCTCTACCACACCGTTCCAAATTGATCCCGCACCGCCTTCACTGCCCACACGTTTCAAACACCTTTTCTGCAAGATGCTCAACTCCAATTTGTACATCCAATTTTTCTTCTTTTCTACTTGGGCTGCTAGCCAACTGTGCTTGTCCTTCAAGTACAATACCTGATTCTTTATCAGAATCGAGTTTCCTTTCTCCACTATCTGACCTATGCTTAAAATTTTACTCTTCAGCTCAGGAACATAGTAGACATCTCTGATTTCTCGAACCCATCCATCCTTTTCATGTGTTGTATTGTTCCATGCCCTTTAATCACCATCTTGGGATCATCTCCACTTGACACTAATATGTCCTCCACCTTGGTGAGTTCGTTGAAGAAACTCTCATCTCTACACATGTGATTGTTTGCTCCAGTGTCTATATACCAAACCGAGTTGTTTAAACTAGAGCTGTCAAAATGGGTAACCCGACCCAACCTGGCTCGACTGATCACTTAGTTAGCCAACCCAACCAGGCTCACTTATTAGCGAGCCAAAAAAATTTGAACCTGGCCTGGTCCACCACGGGTTGGTGGGTTAAACAGGTTGGCTCACGGGTTCACTTAATTAAAAAAAATACAATTTTTTTATTTAGTCAAAACTAAATTATAATTATAATTAAAATCTAAATAAACTTTAATACAATTCAAATACAAACCAAAATCACAAAAATACAAATTATCTATGTGTTGGCTAAAAAAAACAACCTAACATGCTCCAAATGCAAAACTCAACTTAATAAAAAACACTTGTGTGACCCTTTATTTGCGGGTTGGCTCGTCACCATGGGTTCAACCCGGGTGAGTCGGGTTCTAGATGAGTCAAGTCAAAAATCAACCCTATTGAAATTTGTAAAAAAATTTCAACCCAACCCGGCTTGAACCCGTGGTGAGCCGGGTTGGCTCGCGGGTTCCAACTCATTTTGACAGCTCTAGTTTAAACAACCTGGACTAAGCTCGTCACATGATCTCCTTTCCTTCACATAGTCCGATCGTAACTTGGCATCCGATTTACTGCTCCTGAGTTTGACATCTGAGTTTTGCATAATCGTTAAAATTCTTATCTCCTGCTCGTTGTCTTCTTTTGTGAGAAGATTTTTCTCCTTTTTTTTCAGTTTGACAAAACTTCGCTATATGACCAACCTTGCCACAGTTGTAGCAACTTGCCGATCTGTATTCTCTTGCGTAGTGGTCGTACTTGCCACACCTGAAACATTCCACTTCTGACTTTGACAAATCTGTTTGGCCCCTTTCTTGACCACGACCATGCCAATTCTGCTGCCTGGTTTGATTTGTGCTCTCTTCAACATCATCTTTGTCACGTTCACCTCGACCTCGACCACCTCGTCCTCTGCCTCCAGGACCTCGGCTCTGAGTATTCCGAGTTTCATTCAAATCAAGTTACGCTTGTAGTACTTGATCAAGCGGTTTGTGCTTCTTCCCTCTCCTTTGTTCACGGGCCTCCAATGACCCAGCGAGTTCTTCTACTAAGAGAATTGACAGGTCCTTCACTCCTCGATGGTGCATACGATGCTATCGAAATCATCTGTTAGTGATCTTACAATTTTCTCCACAACCCGACTTGCTAGCATTGGCTCTCCATTCCTGTCGAGTTGGTTGGCCACCTTCTCTACCCAAGTTATGTACTTGGTTACCTACTTTTTATCTTCCATCTTCAACCCTTCAAACTCTCCTCTGAGAGCTTGAAGCTGGACTTGTCTGACCCGGTCGTTCGCTCTGTATGCAACCTCCAGAATATCCCATGCTTCCTTTGAAGATGCAACATTTGCAATATTCTTGAAGCACGACTCGTCCACAACATTGTACAAAAAGTACAAAGTTGACTTGTCTCTCACTCGTGTCTTCTTTAGCGCGGTAATCTGGGCGGTTGTCTGATTTGCATCATTTGCGGGTTCTTCGTACCCGGTCTCCACTATATCCCACAAATATCTTGGGATCCCCGAAGAGTCTTCTGTTAGAAAATGATTACTCAAATAATACTATTAATAATAAAAATATAAAATGATATCAATAATAATTATTAAATCAATAATAATACTAAGACAATATATAAAACAATGAATATTAATCAGAGATCAACAATTATTTTAACAATAATAAATAATAGATAAAAGGTAAGAAGTAGAAATATCCTGGGTTGAGGCACGCATAGCGCTATTCTTAGAGAGAAAACACCCCTACTGCACAGGGCTAAACAAATACACAATGATATGTGTTTCAAATCATATGCGTTTCTCTCCTAAGATACAACAACCCGTCAGATTGATCGAGTGTAGCGAAAGATTTCCGAACCTTATGAACACCACTTGTTAGCAAATATGCATAAAAAAGATAAAAACATAAATAAAAGGAATTCCTTAGGCGTGTTGGAAACACTGTCCTTAAGGATTTATCCGCAGTATATGCGCAAACCCCCCAAGATACAACAGGAACATCTCAGATATATCCCGAGGATAACAGAAACTAGCAAAATAAACTCCTTAAAGAGTAAGTAACCCAGGATATAAGAGAAGAGAGAAAAAGAAGAAAAGTAAGAAAAAGAGAGATCAGAAAATGGTTGTGTGATGAAGGGATTTAAAAATCCATGCTCTGTAACTGAAGCCTAGTGTTGAAAATAATATCCCATAAAATGTGGATGTGGGATCACCATGTGGAGGAGATCTCGATGCACCATCCTTAAAAGGAGGGAGGCTTGCTCACGTTGCAACAACAACAACGCTATTATTTTTGCAATATTATTATAAATATATAACACCATTGTCTTAAAGATAATATAGAGAAGAAAAGAAGAACATTTCAGAGAAAACTCTAATGTTTATTGTCTCTGTTATTGTATCTTTCCCCATGCACCTAGGTGGTATTTATAGGTAGAAAATGGAGACAAAGAAGTAAATAGTAATAAGAATATAGTCGTTAGCCATAAAAACCATTAACCCATAAATTAAAGGTCTATAAAAACATGAGTAACAGTAGAATTTTTATTTTAATTATTTATTTTTTAAATTATATTAAAATATTTCTAACATCTTCATCTACAGACATCAATTATCATAATTGGTTTTCTTCATCAATTGCGACATCGTCATACCATTCACAACTTTTGTCATCTCTCACTTTGGTGCACTCCTTTCTTCCTTTCTCACACTATTTCACCCTCTCTCTTTCTTTCACTCGGTACTCAGAGCATAAAGCTCTTATACCACTTTGTTGAAGAAAACTCACACACACTAAAAGAATATGCAACTTAACTCACTATGGTGTTTTTAATTGATGGAAAATGAGCTATTATATAGCTAATTACAAACAAAAAAATTAACAAACCAAACTAAATCTTAATATAATCTAATCTTATCTAATATGTCATATTATCAAACTAAATCTTAGATATTCCAACTAACTAAAATAACAACTAATTAACTTAAATTTAATTCACCAAATATAAAATATCCTATCACTTTGTTAAATAAAAATAACTCCATAATCTAACACATAGTTTAAATATTACCTAACAAAATTAAAGATTATTTAACAAAATTAAAGATTATCCAAAAAAAAATTGAGATCCTAATGTATAATCAGAAATAAAGTGGTACCTTTGTACATCGAGAATGAGAGGTTGAGAATGCACCGTCACCATCAAACCCTGACGACGTTCAACATTTAATCTAGAGAGAGAATAATGATTTTGGAAGGAAGAGAAGAGAGAAGGAAGAGAAAATTTACAGTTATGATAACGATTATTTATGATATGAAGAATGATGTGAAATTATCATTTTTTTTTCTATTAAAATTCGACTCTCTTTTTATATATCAATTTTAGTGGTTGAAATTAGTGCTATAAAATGTAGTTAAGAAATTTAACTTTTGTAAAATATATAAAGATTTAATTGGTACTCAAATTAAATATTTAATTGTTTTTATTTAATTATATCTCAATTTTCTTTCCATTTGAATAATGTTGTTGTTTCCGTTACATTAGCTTTAACCAAATTTAAATTGTGATGACTAGACACACTAACAAAAAATACGATAACACAAATATAATTAAACTTTTTTTTACTATTTTTATTTTCTGTACATCACAGTACGAATATATGAATAGAGAAGGAATTTAAATATTTTTGTTTCTGTTTTAAAATCAAATTTATAATTATGATGAAATTGTGTTTATTTTCATTATGTATACATTAAAATATTTGTCAAATGATTATTTCACAAAATAAAGAAAGTTAACTTTAAGTTTGATTTAATTTCACAATATCGAATTAGGAAAATAAGATTTAAATTTTATAATTTAAACATATTTGAGTTAATATCATTTTTTAATAAAAATACTAAATCAATAAAAAATATTATTATTTTAAGATAAGGATGAATGTAAGAACAAAAAAGAAATAACAGATATGTATATCTTATAAAAAGTCATACATTATTCGTACTGATGCTAATATTTAATCAAATAAACCATTATTTATTAATATCGAGACAGAAAAAACAATAAATCTCTATATATTCCTAATTATATTATAAAATAATTACTTTTATGTGAAAAAAAAAGAGAGAACAAAGTTGGATGAAACATTACTTCATTATTTTTGGATCTAGACACACCAATAAGTTGCCAATATGACTTAAGACAAATTGTTTTATAAAAAAAATCCAGAAAATTATAAAGAAAAAATAAATTAGTTTTTTAAAGGTAAAATTAATTTATGGACTAAATAAAAACTTAAAATTTAGAGGGTAATTATATGAAAAAAGAATTTTTTTTATATTCAATCTCTATCCCAGGATAATCTAACTAAATGGGAGAGTCATGTAAAAAAAATTATTATAATTTACACTTCTTAATAAAGAAAACAAGTTAATATTACTTTTGTATGTATAAATTTCCTCTGTTCAAATAATTTTATTTTATCATCCAAACAAAATTAATTACATATTATTTTTGAAATATCATTCTCTAAATTGTGATTGGTATTAGTACGTGAATATCAATAGACAAAAAAGTACCGATGAAAAGACGAAATGATCATTTTTTTTTAACCTAAAGTCTAACAAAATCTGAAATGGACATTATTTTGATCTTCATAGACGAATACATTACATAACCACAGTCTTTTCTTTTAAAATGCGGTATAATTAAAAAATTATTAATCATTTTAGAAGTATTATCTGAGACAAAATTAATTTTAATCTAATTAAAATTATCAGATAAATTTAAACTAATTTAAAAAATATGTCCAATGCATGTTTAAATGAAAATCCCGAGTATTTTTACTCCTCTTGCTGTAAGGTTAGACTCAAATTTGGATTATCATAAAAATCAATTTTAGCTTTAATTAACAACACTGATCCCCGAAAGTTCGAAGGAAACTCGAGAAAGACAGTCATCTTCAAACTACAGTAGTGAAAAATGATCTAAATTACATGGAACAACAATGTGATAACCTCTCAAAAACTCGAAAATATCACAATGCTGATCAAACCAAATGGAGATTTTCTAAGATAGATACATCTTTTCAATAATTTTTCTATGGACATGTCAACATCACATTCCTTAATACTCTTGTGTAATTGTACTGCCACTTTTCACATATCAGAGACGGACCAAAGATAAGCTTCTCTATCTCTAGCTTGTCTCTCATTTGTTCTCTTAAACATATCCTTCTCGAACCCTGAAAATGATATAAGTCAATCATTTATGGCTATTTACATCAGAAAAGGGAAGGAAAAATCAAACTACAAAAAGTACAGGGAATATGAACCAACCATTACTGCGATCAACACCATCCCAATGTCGTCCGGGTCTTATTCCATACCGATTTGGTGCGGCGTCTAAACCTCTTTTTAACCAGTTGTGATTTGGAATATCCTGTGGGACTACAAAGCCTGATTCTTTCATCTTCTCATTCTCCCCCAAGTTTGGAAGAACAGGCTCTGGATATTTTTTCTACAAATGGCAATTGGCACAAAAACATGTAAGTACTGATGAAACTCCATCTCACGCACCAAGCAACATGAAATGTTTTGCATTACCTTTACTAGATGTGCCATGGGATCACCCCACCTTAATCTCTCCTTAAACATTTTGTCTAGTTCAGGATCATCTCTGTAAGAAACAAATGCAAATACAACATAAGAGACACGGAGACAATAAGGAAAAAGGAACCTTAATCGATGACATCAGCTCACACAGTTAAACATCAACATTGCATCTCAATGACAGTCCAGAACTTGCTCTCGATGGGATTTTAACTAACAAATAATTTATAAATAAATTTCCAAGCTGGTACATGGTAAACTAAGTAATTATAAACAACACTGATTACCCCCTAAAAAAATGAAACTATGTTGAACATGTGTAAAAAGGACCATCTCATGATAATCCAGAAATGATGCAGGAATTACTTCCAAATATATACAATGATGGACCAAAAGTAAAACTTTTATCTTCTGGATCCTAAAGTAAAATATGTATTGAAGAAGATGGATAATGACAAAGCTATTGGGCTCGATATTATAATCACTGAGGTATTAAAGAGTCTAGGAGAGAGAGACACGAGTTGGCTCACAAAATTCTTTAACAAGATTACCAGGTTTAAGAAAATTTGAAACGAGTAGAGAAGTATTAAAATCCCTATTTATTACAAAGGAGATATATAACTTGCACAGATAAGGGGATTAATCTCATTGGGTATTAACACAAGCTAGGAGAAGTTTATTCGAGCCAACAATTGCTTGTTATGTTGCATTCATTTTAATAGCTGAATCAAGAATAATTTGATTCAAAATATGAAAGTTTTACTTGACGTGTCAAATTATTTATTCCATTATCCATATCAGCCTTAATCTAAGACTTATCAGATCTTAACATCCTTTTAGAAAGAAGAGCTTCAATAATTCACAGATAGTTTTCATAGAGAATCCAAGCATATCAATATTAAACATGTACTTGTTACGTGGGATGAGTGTGTTAGTGCTTCATGAGTTTGGAATTTTAGTTTTGCAAATATATTCATGTTTCATGAATTTTTTATGCATATTTATGTGTAATGTACACCTTATATCATTATAATTTTAAGAATAATTGTCACCAACTCAATGTATCCCTTTTATACATGGTATTTTTTATACCTCATATTATGTTTGTGCATCATAGGTTGCTATGATAAAAAATATAGAACAATCTAGAAACCATGTTTCTAAGTACTTTATATATATACCTGGTCCGTGCAAAAGGCTTCTCCTTTTCAAGTTCTAGTTCCTTCAGCCTAGCCTCAGCTTCACGCTTTTGAGCTAAGCCTTTGCCCCATTCTATTTCTATCTCCTGAAAATCACAAAGATACCTAAAAATTCAGCTTAGCAGTTTTTATCGGAAACATGAATAACATAACTGTTCTGACATACAGTTGAGATTTTAGAGAACTTAGTGAGTCTCTTGCCGATCACTTCTGTATACATTGTATTCATATATAAAAGGTAGCATACAAAAAAAAAAGAAAAAAGAGAAAAAGAGATAGGGGTCCGCCTATAACCCTTCAACATAATACATCAAAAAATAGCTTTGTAAAACGCTGAACAGATAAGAGAGATTATTTTAACACATTTTAGAAGTAACATTCATCTTCAATCATAGGGACCAAATGACAACAAATATGACATGGTTTCTTGTCCTTTTGATGTAATTGTAATAGTAGTAGATATAATATCCTTATAAATCTAGAAACAATACAACAATGCTACAAAAATAACGCAGAGTACCAAATACCTTGGGTTTTTCTTCTACTTTCTGTTTTGATTTCAAGTATTCCTCCTTTGAAATGCGTACTCCTGCAAAATTCAGCATGATTCAAAATTTCTTTGCACACAAAGACAACAAATCAAATACATTGAACAGAAACATCAATAAACAACTGACTAAAATTCTGACCTCTTATTTTATCACGATATACAGGTTCAGCACCCCGTCCACTTATGGAAGGTTCCATCTGGTTAAATCTGCGCAAAACATAGTTATCAATGCCATGAAGCAATGTGAAGCAACTGACACCAAAACTTGCATAGAAAGACAGGGAATGACGAGCATTTACACTTGTATAAATGAAAGAAGGGTTTCAATTTCAAGAAAGGGGAATTGCAAGATTAACCCCGTCCCCCCTCTCCAAAACAAACCTTATACAATGAAAAAAAAAAGGTGACAAATGGGACTTTTTTTTACTGCTTTTATGAATGACATCTGCAACTTTTGTGAGTTTAAATGTTTTTTGGTATGAGGAAACATGACATAATCAGGAAAAAATTATGGCCCAGAAATGCCACTCAGCCACAATAGATAATAACTATAGCATAACAGAAAGCATTTTTAGTCAGAATAAGGTTTACCAGGCATGTTAGTGACATAATAATAGTCCTGGGCTTCTTTGTAATATAGCTTAAGATTTTGGAAGAATTGGTCTTAGAAATGAAATATTTTATTAGTGACCTATATCTTGATAACTGAATTTTAATATTGATTGTTAAAAAGGCAAAAAATACATTAACACATACTAAAATTAATAGTAACAAACAGCTAACAGAAAAAGGAAACGAGCATTTCACTTAAATTTTGTAAATAAATAGAATAACAAAAAGATCACATGCTTGCTGCATTTAGTTTAAGTGTTTAACTAAACCCTAAAACTAACAGACTAGAAAAAATTGATTGTGTATGTTGTTTCATGAGACTGATAACTTCTCCCAAGTCACATAAGAAAAACTCCTATTCAAGTGTAGCTATAGTCAATAAGAAATAAACAGCCTGTGTTTCTGATCATGGTGGTAACACTTCTGCGAAAGCCAAGTAGAACTATCTCAGTATTCCATACTTCCATAACCACACAAAAAACAAGCTTAGTACTACAACACCATGGCATTAAGCAAGGATAATAACAAATATCTATCAAGTAAACATTAACATGTGATTGGAAAACATTATAAAACAACTGAACAATTACCTCAACATATCATCCCTCTTCTTTTTCTCGATCTCGTCACTGATATCCTTACCAGAAATTAGACCTGTTTTACTAGCTGGATTTGATGATTCCTGAGTATTTCTCCTTGGTGGAGCTAGTTCAAGATCCAAAGATGAATGTGAACCAACTTTAACTGAAATACTAGATGAACCCTGTCTTCCAACATTCTTCTGAATTTTCCTTGGGGGTGAAAGGTCTGACACTTCAGATCCATGTAAAGCATCTTGAGAAGGAGAATCATGACGACTACGTCGAGGAGGAGATAGATCTTGAGGTGAATGGCGCTGAGAATCAGAAAAACCAGGTCTTGCAACATTCTTCTTGATTTTCCTCGGAGGTGAAAGGTCGAGTGCCACAGATCCACGCAAAACATCTTGAGAGGGAGAATCATGACGACTTCGTCTAGGTGGAGAGATATCTTGCAAATCAGAACTCTCAAAACCACGATGGCCTCGTCGAGGTGGAGAGAAATCTTCAGTTGAACGTCCACGAGAAATATCAGGCAGACCAGTTCTTGCAGCATTCTTCAGAATTTTCCTTGGAGGTGAAAGGTCTGATGCCACAGATCCATGCAAAGCATCTTGAGGGGGAGAATCATGACCTCGTCGGGGGGGAGAGATGTCTTGCAAAATAGAAGTCCTATAATCAGGTGATGGGGTGTCATTGCGTTTTGACCATTGACCAGGTGATAAATCAACACCTTTTCTTTTACGGGGAGGAGACACGTCATTGTTTGAGTCAAGTGAATTTTCAGGTTTAGAGGAAAGCGAAACCCAACCACTTCCATCTTCAGATATAGCATTATATGGACGTCTGGCCCTCAGCTGCTCAAGCCTCTTCATACGCTTCACATCAATGTCTTCATCAACTAGTGGTTTCTCTTCGTCTACATAAACCAATAAAATATGGCTATATGAGATAATAGTATACACAAAAATTACTAATGGTAAATTCATGGTAAATTCTCTTATATGAGTGAACAGTTATGTTTGTATTACACACCAGATGAGTATCATTGTTTTCTTCTGCAAGTTCAACGGGTTTCTGCCACATGGGATCTTCATCCACGACTAATAAGCCAGTGGTTTGTGGTTGACTTCTCTTCTTCTGCTTCTTCTTTTTCTTCTTCTCTACTTCTGTGTTACTTTCATACCTTTTCAAATAATCCTTCAATGAATTGGACCCCATTTTTAAGACAACAATGTCCACAGTTCAGCCTCTATAGTTACCTACCATAATGTAATGTTCTATTAGATGATGCTTCAAATACTTTCAGTATGAAATAGCAAAACTCAAACTCTAATATATATATATATATATATATATATATATATATATATATATATATAACATCCAATCAACTCATGAATGACTTTAAGCTAAGATTTAAAAACCACTTTCTACCATCGGAAGAGTATAAACATCACATTGTCACAACAAAGCAAGGTGTGAGATATCCACTTAAAGCTAATAAAGATAACATCAAGACAAAACTGAAGGTCTGGTTATTTGAAAATACGATGCAGGACTGAATAAGAGCTAGGATTCAACAGGCTAAGCTAAAGAGTCTAGTTAGTCAGTGAAATGCAGAAATTGGTGAATTAAAGGCATGAATGAGAAATAGAGAATATTTATTAGAATCTTATGAATCACGGTTCAATCCTGCAACTTGGCTACCTAAATAATCATATTGTTGGAATACAGTGCAGAGGAACCAAACTTTGTGCAACAAACCTAATTCCTTACTTGAAATTGCAGTTCCCCTTCTTCCCAGTGCAGCAACCACACCCTCGCCAGTCCACGACCCAAATCGCAAATGCAGTTACCCTTCTTCCCAGTGCACGAACAAAACCCTAGCCAATGCACGAGACAAATCGCAAATCCAGTGCACGAACCCTAAATCCAATTCCTTTGGAGAAAATGAATTCCCCTTCTCCCCAACACTACTTTTTGGAATAACTTCTTACGAAATCCCACCTTTCCGCTCTCTGTTTTGCGGTCTAAAAAGAAAACTCCAAAGCCCTCCAAAATTCAAGCAACACAGATAATAAGAGAATCTTTCGGTTTTCCCTCCGCGTAAAAACGCCTCAGCGTGCATCACCATTGCTTTCTCTCTCTAAGTGGCGTCGATTTTCTCTCTCTCTATATATATATAATCGCGAACGTGGACCGGGGAGAGAAATAGGAGTGAAACGAAGAAGTCGATGATGATGATACTGCTGCTGTTCTTGTTGTCCGAATCGGTGTGTGGGTCGCACGCGATTGTGCGATTTCGGGTCAAACCCTAACAATTTTTTATTTTTTTTTATAAAAAAAAGTGTGTTGGGTGTGTGTGTTTTTTTTTTCTTTTTGGGTTAGGTTTTGTAGTTTACAGAGTGAGAGAAGGGTGTGTTGAGTGGTCACACGTGCATGCTTTAGAATCATAGCTCTCCTTGATGAGTAATGAAAATATAGAAGTCAATTTTGCTTGCATTAAAATACGGTAGTTTCAATTCAACTGTTCTAACCTGCCCTTTTGTCTAGTATCTTCTATTTTCTGACATTGCCTTGCTCCTGTATCTGTCAGGAAGCCAGAGAAATTTCTCTGACACAGGTTCCACATTTTAACAAGAATGTTGTTCTTAATTGCAAAGAGGTGTGACTCTTTTCTCTTGTGTCTTTTTTGAGATATTTTTGCCCTCTTATTTTTGTTTATATGTCTGAGCTCTTAATTTACTGCAAATCTCCATATTTTTTGGTTTTCATTACAAGGCGATTGTGGATATAGATTAACTTGTAGTTTTTTCATCTAATTTCCAGGCTATTAGAAAACGTCTGAGGGCCATCAATGAATCTCGTGCTCAGAAGAGGAAGGTGATGATCTTTAATATGTCTTATGATCTATTTATCCTTGCTGAACATTACTTTTATATGTATGTATATAGTTGTGGTGCTTTTTCTAGCTTATTTTGGAATTAATGAACTCTACTTATCTTATTTTGTTATGAAGGTGTTTGATCTACATGTGTGTTTTGATTTGATAGGCTGGTCAAGTATATGGTGTAGCTCTTTCAGGATCTCAACTTGCCAGGTCTGGAATTTTCCCTGAACTAAGACCTTGTGGTGAGGACTTCCAGAAGAAATGGATTGAGGTATACTTGGTGGTAGTCTTACTCCTACTGTTCTCTTCTCTGTGCAACTTGCTGTGGCACCTCACATTTGTTTCTAAAACAATTTTGGCAAATTTATATAAAGGAAGCACTGGGTTTTGAATGGCTAGTAACATAGTAGTAGATGGTTATATCTTGATGTGATTGGCTGCGTGATGTGAATATGGAGGGATCTGTAATTCTTATAAGCTGATATGACCAATTTACGAGAATTTTTATATGGCTTAATATGATCAATTTCTGAGGTTTTTGTTGTTAAAGCTGACAGGTTGTTATGGCTGTGAAGTCCTTGAATACTCTTTTTTGAACATTACTTGGTGGTTCAGTGTATATCGGTAACTCTTAAAAATTTTATTTACAGGGTTTATCTCAGCAGCACAAGCGGTTACGCTCTTTAGCTGATCATGTTCCTCATGGTTATAAAAGGGCATCACTTTTAGATGTTCTTATAAGGAATAACGTTCCATTGCTTAGGGCCACCTGGTTTATCAAGGTTACTTACCTCAATCAGGTAGGAATGTTTAAATGTTTGTATATGTACCTAGTTCCTTATACATTTTAATATGTGCTGATTATGATTGAGTTTTCCAGGTTCAACCTGGTTCTGTTGGTATTTCTTCTGGAACTGCTGACAAGATTCAACTGTCACGCTCTGATGTTTGGACCAAAGATGTTATCAATTACTTGCAAGCCCTTCTGGATGAATTTTTGTCAAAGAATGTTTCCCATTCTGCTTCTCATGGTCGAGAGCGATCACCACAAATACCTGGACCACTGCAGAACAAAAGTGATCCATTGTTATCTGTTTCTGATGGTGAAGGACCATCGTTACATTTTAGATGGTGGTATATTGTACGGCTTCTGCAATGGCATCATGCTGAAGGGCTGCTTCATCCATCTCTTGTCATTGATTGGGTGTTTACTCAACTACAGGTATTTACTTTCTACATTGTTTGTGTTTGATGAGTACAATGTGCTAATGAAACTAAAAATGTACTCTATATACCTTCCACTGATTTCAACTTTTGTGTTGATTTCTCACATTTCTGTTCCTTTCAGGAAAAAGATTTGCTTGAGGTTTGGCAGCTGTTATTGCCTATTATATATGGTTTTTTAGAAACTATTGTACTATCTCAAACTTATGTACGTACCCTTGCTGGACTAGCTCTTCGTGTCATTCGTGATCCTGCTCCAGGTGGTTCAGATCTAGTAGATAATTCCAGGAGGGCATACACAACTTGTGCTGTGATTGAGATGCTTCGGTATTTAATACTTGTGGTGCCAGATACTTTTGTTGCTTTGGATTGCTTTCCTTTACCTTCTTCTGTTATTTCACATACAATGAACGATGGGAATTTTGTACTAAAATCAACTGAAGCTGCAGGGAAGGTAAAAAATAGTTCAGATGATTTTGGTCGCATTATTTCACGCATTCAGAAACATACAGAGGATCTTGTTAAGGCTTCAATCCCAGGCTCTCCAGGCCATTGTCTGGCTAAAGTGGCAAAAGCCTTGGATAAAGCTCTTGTTCTGGGTGATTTGCATGTTGCATATAAATTTCTTTTTGATGATCTTTGTGGTGGAACTGTATCTGAAGGCTGGGTTGCAAAAGTCAGCCCTTGCTTAAGGTTATCTTTGAAATGGTTTGGGACTGTGAATACACCCCTTATATATTGTGTTTTTCCTTTGTGAGTGGGCAACATGTGATTTTAGGGATTTTCGTGGTTCCCCTCCTCATGACATTAAGTTTACTGGTAGGAAAGATCTTTCCCAGGTGCATATAGCTGTTAGGCTTTTAAAGATGAAGATTAAGGATGTGAAGATTTTGCTAAAACAAACAAACGAATATCGCAGAGCCAGTCGTTTTGCAAAGAATCTGGGTCAGCGGCCTAATTCGAATTATGTGGGCAAAGTATCCAGACTGAAATCTAGTTCAAAAAGCACAGGTTCTTCAGTTATATTTGAAAGCCCAGGACCACTGCATGATATTATAGTTTGTTGGATTGATCAGCATGTGGTACATAAGGGGGAAGGTTCCAAGCGCCTACAACTATTTATTGTGGAACTTATACGTGCTGGCATCTTTTATCCCTTGGCATATGTACGCCAGCTGATAGTCAGTGGGATCATGGATGCGAATGTAAATTTGGTTGACATGGAGCGACGGAGGAGACACTATCGCATCTTAAAGCAGCTACCTGGATGCTTTATCCATGATGTTTTGGAAGACTTAGGAATTGTTGATGGGGTGCATCTCAAAGAAGCATTGCAAATTTACTTGAACGAACGGCGCCTCATACTTCGGGGTCCTCTAAGTGAGTCCCATGATGATGCCAGTGGCACTGATTTATCTGCTCTAAAGAGAAAAAGATATCCTGCTTCAATAAAGGATGAAGCTTCCGGAATGACAGTTGATCAGAGAAATGTTATTTCTACCACAAAAAATGTAAAGGATAATGCTAACATTGAAGAACTAAAAACAGCTATTTCAGTACTGTTACAGCTACCTAATTGTTCATCTAATTTGAGTGCTACAGGATGTGATGAATCTGAAGGCACTATTAAAAGATCTATTGGGTCTCAGAACAGCAAAATTGATCCAGTGGAGGGTACACCTGGGTGTGAACAATGTAGCAGAACAAAGAGACAAAAGTTAAGTGAGGAAAGAAACTCATGTGTACAGGGGCATTCCCCAGTTCAATCTGATGATGACGATGCATGGTGGGTGAAAAAGGGAATGAAATCCCCAGAGCCTCTCAAAGTTGATCAACCACAAAAGTTAACCAAGCAGGTCACTAAGAGTCGGCAGAAGAATGTGCGTAAAACTCAGAGTCTTGCTCAACTGGCAGCTTCTAGAATTGAGGGTAGCCAAGGGGCATCAACTAGTCACGTTTGTGGAAGCAAAGTAAGCTGCCCTCACCATAAAACTGCTATGGATGTTGATGGGCAGAGGTCCGTGGATATCATCCCAACAAGTCATTTTGGAGATATAGTTTCCATTGGAAAAGCTCTAAAGCAGCTACGTTTTGTTGAGAAAAGGGCTATAGCCGTTTGGCTGCTGAGTGTTGTTAGGCAGGTAATTGAAGAGACGGATAAAAATATTGGTAAAGTTGGTCAGTTTGGCAGGCCTTTTTCTGGTGCTGACGATAGAAGCTCAATACGGTGGAAACTGGGTGAGGATGAACTTTCTGCAATACTGTATTTGATGGATATCTCCCATGATTTGGTATCAGCTGTCAAGTTCCTCCTTTGGTTGCTGCCGAGGGTTCTTAATAGCCCCAATTCCACAATTCATTCTGGGAGGAATGTGCTGATGCTAGCAAGGAATGCAGAAAACCAAGTTTGTGATGTGGGAGAGGCTATTCTGCTTTCATCACTGAGGAGGTTTGTAGCTCTGCAATCAATTATATTTTATATAGTTTTTGTTTGCTGTCTCTTGGAAAACAGAAATTTGCTCTCCCCCACATGATGTTTTCTTCCTTTTCAATGGCTTAGAACCTTTTAGATAAGTGGTACAAATACAATGCTTTATAAAGCACCTCGTAGTAGGCTGCTATATCTGTTTCTATTTCTTCTTATGCTCCCTTTTGTTGTCACCTTAATCAAGCCACTGTTTTAACATAATTATGCAAGTTTACTGAACGTTAAGTGATGTTTCTGTAATTTTTATGGTCCATCTCACTCTGAAATATTCATATTTTTGTAATTGAATCTGTGGTAGTGTTTTTGTTTTGTTTTTATGATCGTGTTGGTGAGTTTCTTTGTGGATTTTTTGAATGTTTTCCTTTTGTTGTTTATGCTTGTGTGGGACAATTTCTTTGTGGATTTTTGGAATGAGATTTTGACAAACTTTCCTCTGCAATTTATTTGATGTAGGTATGAGAACATTCTTGTTGCAGCAGATCTTATTCCAGAAGCCTTGTCATCTGCAATGCATCGAGCTGCCAAAATTGTTTCATCTAATGGAAGACTTTCAGGGTCAGGGGTCCTAGCTTTTGCTCGGTACTTGTTGAGAAAATACAGCAATGTGGCTAGTGTCATTGAGTGGGAGAAAACTTTTAAGGCTACATGTGACACGAGACTTTCCTCTGAACTTGACTCTTGTAGATCAGTGGATGGAGAGTTAGGGCTGCCCCTAGGTGTTCCAGCCGGAGTAGAAGACCATGATGATTTTTTCCGTCAGAAGATCAGTGGTGGTCGGTTGCAATCCAGAGTAGGTGCAGGCATGAGGGAGGTTGTGCAGCGTAATGTTGAAGAAGCATTCCACTTTCTTTTTGGAAAGGATAGAAAGCTCTTTGCTGCTGGTACTCTAAAAGGTCTTCCTCCTGTAGAAAAATGGGACAATGGATATCAAATTGCTCAACAAATTGTTATGGGTTTAATTGATTGCATAAGACAGACTGGGGGTGCTGCTCAAGAAGGAGATCCCTCTTTGGTCTCTTCTGCGGTTTCTGCAATTGTTGGCAGTGTTGGTCCAACTTTAGCAAAAATGCCTGATTTTTCATCTGGCAGCAATCATTCAAATATAACATCAACTTCAAATTTATTGAACTATGCCAGGTGCATTCTGCGAATGCATATAACCTGTCTAGGCCTGCTTAAGGAAGCCTTAGGAGAACGACAAAGCCGTGTATTTGATATTGCACTTGCTACTGAAGCTTCTACTGCTCTTGCTGGCGTTTTCACTCCTAGTAAAGCATCTCGTGCTCAGTTTCAAACATTTCCTGAAGTCCATGATTCTAGTAACACTATTTCAAATGATATGGGAAGCAACTCTAATAAAGTCGTGGTAGCAAAAACCACAAAAATTGCTGCTGCTGTTTCTGCGCTTTTTGTTGGTGCAATTATATATGGTGTTACCAGCCTGGAAAGAATGGTAACAGTTCTCAGATTGAAGGAGGGTCTCGATGCAGTACAATTTGTAAGAAGCACTAGATCCAATGCAAATGGAAATGCTCGTTCAGTTATGGCTTTTAATAAGATGGACAGTTCAATTGAAGTTCATGTCCATTGGTTTAGACTGCTAGTTGGAAACTGCAGAACCATATGTGAAGGGTTGGTGGTGGAACTCTTGGGCGAACCATTTATTATGGCTCTTTCAAGGATGCAACGGATGCTTCCTTTAAATTTGGTCTTTCCACCTGCTTATTCAATATTTGCCTTCATTAGGTGGCGGCCTTTCATTTTGAATGCTACAGTTCGTGAAGACATGAATCAAATTTATCAGTCTCTTATAGTGGCCATAACTGAAGCAATAAAGCATTTGCCATTTCGTGATGTATGTTTTAGAGATTGTCAAGGTCTTTATGATCTTATGTCCGCAGATAATAGTGATTCTGAATTTGCAAACCTGCTAGAGTTTAATGGTTCTGACATGCATTTAAAACTCACAGCATTTGTTCCTCTACGCTCTAGGCTTTTCCTTAACGCCATTATTGATTGTAAAATGCCACAATCTATTTATGCAAAGGATGATGGGAGCCGGATTTCTGGACCTGGTGAGTCTAAAGTTAAACCCACAGATAGTGGGTCTAAGCTTCAGGATATGCTTGTGCATGTTTTGGATACCTTGCAACCTGCCAAATTTCACTGGCAGTGGGTCCTCCTCAGGTTACTTTTAAATGAACAAGCCCTCATTGAAAAAGTGGAGAATCATGATGTGCCCTTGTCTGATGCTATAAAGTTGTCCTCACCTAGTCCTGAGAAGGCTGCTAGCGCTTCTGAGAATGAGAACAATTTTATTCAAATACTTCTCACTAGGTTACTGGTTAGACCTGATGCTGCACCCCTTTTTTCAGAATTGATTCATCTCTTTGGTAGGTCACTAGAGGATTCAATGTTGTTGCAAGCTAAATGGTTCCTTGGAGGCCAGGACGTCCTCTTTGGCCGGAAGGCCATTAGACAAAGGCTGCATAACATTGCTGTTAATAAAAAACTTTCTGTTAAGACCCAATTTTGGGAACCTTGGGGTTGGTGTAGTCCAACTACTGATTCATTGACTATCAAAGGGGATAACAAGAAGTTTGACAGCACCTCTCTTGAAGAAGGAGAAGTTGTTGAAGAGGGAACATATTTGAAAAGGTGCCAGCAGCAAGTGATTGAGAGGGCTCTTATTGAGTTGCTTCTTCCTTGCATAGATCAAAGCTCTGATGAAGCTCGCAATTCTTTTGCAACTGACTTGGTGAAACAGTTGAGTTATATCGAGACACACATAACTGCTATTACAGGTGGAAGTAAACCAGTGGGAAGTGCTCCTGCTGGAGTTGAAGGTCAGCCAAATAAAGTAAATAACCGCAAAAATTTGAGAACTGGAAACGCTACATTATCTAGACGACCAACAGTAGCAACAGATTCTTCTCCTCCTTCTCCTGCAGCCCTACGAGCTTCTATGTCATTACGGTTGCAGTTGCTCCTAAGATTTCTTCCTACTCTTTGCACTGACAGGTAAGAACGACGAGATATTGCATTGTCCAATTGGTTTTCGTTACAGGATTCTTGTCGCACTTGTTGAAGCGTAAGAAATTCTATGGTTTTTTGTTCTTAAAATGGATGAAAAAATGGAGTAAATTGCAATGCAATTTTCAGATTAAAAAAATACGGTTCTCTATAATACAATTTGGTATCATGGGTGCTAGCACCGATAGAGATAGTTTTTCCTTGCAACAATGGACTTGAGCTAAAATTAGGTGTTAAGTTAAATCAGTTAATTATGGCAGCTAGAAGTGAAATTATGGATATTTGTGCCATGAATCCAATGACTGTTTTTACTTTTATTTGTGCATGTGAAACGGAACTAGTACATCAATGTTAGTTGTGATTCTTAAGTTCCATATGTTCAATATTGTAGGGAGCCATCTGTGCGGAGCACGAGACAATTTCTTGCCTCTGTTATTTTTCGTCTCCTTGGTAGTCGGGTTGTGCATCAGGATGCAGACATTTCAGCAAATGCTGTGCCTCTGCCAACGAGGGAGGCAGAGTCATCTTCTGAAGTTGCTTCTGCTGCTTTTGTGGATTCTTCTTCTCAGAGTCTGTTTGATCGTTTGCTGTTGGTTTTGCATGGGTTGCTAAGTAGTTATCCTCCAAGTTGGCTCCGGCCAAAGCCTTCAAAGACAAGCAATGAACCTACAATTGATCGAGAGTTGTTGGAAACTTTGCAGGTTTGATCATTTAATCTATGAATGTATATAGTTTTATTTTCTGCGCTACCCCTTACGTGGCTTTGCAGCCTTTTTAACACTATTCTAATTTGCCTTGAGAAACTGGTTAGCAGATGAAATAGCCAACATAATATTCTTTTGAAGTGTAATAATTATTTGTTTGTTCGGCTGTATGTATTGATTGTGTGCTTAAAAATTCTATACCATATTAGGTCTTAATTCAATGTGTAGTGTAATATCTTTTTTTTATTGAGGTTTTTTATCAACATATTTGATAAACTCTAAATTTCTATCATCTCCAATAAATAATATTGGAACTATAGCCTTATTTTTCTTTGCTTTCACCCTGAAGTCATGGAATGACCCAACCCGTTATCTGTGCATCATGTTATACTGGAATTGTATTTACTCTACAAACTGTTATCCCATGTTGTACTGGTTTCATATCAGATATTGTGTTAGCCATATCCATGCTTCATAATGCTCTCCAATGGAAATATTTCTGTAACATACTTCTCAATCTGGAAATGTTAGTACTTATCTAACGTCAACTGTCTGATGCAGAATGACTTGGATCGTATGCAACTACCAGATACTGATCGGTGGCGAATCCAAGCTGCAATGCCGGTACTCATCCCTTCTATGCGGTGCTCTCTATCCTGCCAGCCACCATCTGTTTCAAATTCTGCTCTTATGTGCATTCAACCCGGCACTACAAATCCTGGGGTTAACTCCAGTAGCTCAACTATCCCCCAGAGGGGTCCAGCTCTATCAAGGGTTGCATCTAATGTATCAGGGAAGCAAAAACGACAGGACAATGATTTGGAAATTGATCCTTGGACACTTTTAGAAGACGGCGCCGGCTCTGTCCCTCCGGCAGGTAACACCGCTAGCATAGGAAGTGGTGATCATGTTAACATTCGAGCCGCTAGCTGGCTGAAAGGAGCTGTAAGGGTGAGACGAACAGACCTCACATATGTTGGTGCAGTAGATGACGATAGTTGATTAGCAATATTTTTTGTTGGTTTGGAGTATGCAACCCCACTGGCCAGTGCTTTTTGTGGTTTTTGATTTTTTATATTCAATACAAGAATGGCATGAAGATGCTGCCATTTTGTGCTTGCCCTTTGTTGGAAGCAGAAGGAGCATGGTTATGAAAGAAAATGGTTGTTGGAAGACAGCACATCCAATGGTTCTTTCTGGCTCTGGTTGACTACTAACCTGTGTTGATAATCACGCCCTTCTGGATTGTGCATTTGCTGGCGCAGTTCAGAGGTTTGTTGTACATATAGGAATGATTGTTTCTCTTTACCAATTGGTCCGAGTAATATAATCTCAAGTGATCTGTAGCTTTTTCATGCTCATTATGTCTAATGAACGCTTGTGTGAGCACTGTCTATAGCTTTTTTAGGGTCACAAGCACACACAAGTGCAATCAATCATTGTTTCTTTTCTCATTCAAATTATCAAAGGTTATCTGGTTGATCTGGAGCATCACCAAAGCATTCCATTATTTGCTTGCTAATCCAGAGATAGATTCATTTCTGTCTAAAATTTTACCAGTAAAAAAGTTGCTGTGTATGCATCATCAGCAGGGGAAAGAATATTATGTGTGTCTATACACGCCATAAATGTTATCTGAGCAAATTTTGTAGTGGACGACAAGGTTGCATATTTTCTTTTTTATTTAAGCAGGAGAAGGTTTTTTCTTTAGCAATTGTAATAATGTAGAATATGATGTCCATATTTTAAATATTATGACTTAGTTGTGATACCATGTCATTTCTTCGATTCTGGTTACGTCCTGTTTTTAAGTTGTTTCTTTTTAGGGTCCTAAAGTATGTAAAACATCGCATGATAACTAGTAAAATAACTGACACCGTCAATTCTTTAGTTACTCTCGGTTTATCTTTCCTGTTTTTTTTTTTTTTTTAAATGTTGGCTTAATTACTAACATTTAATATAAATAATAATGTTATATTATCATTTATATTAAAAATTCTTACAAAATTATGACTCATAATGTAATGTTAAAAAGTTATTTTTAAAAATATGATTAAAGATATTTTTTGTTCTCTCAAGTTTTATTAAATTTTGGAATTGATTTTTTTTTTAACCTTTATACTAATTTAATCCTTTATGTTTAAAAATGTGTGAATTTAATCTTTTTTATTAAATTTTATTAAATTTATTTGACATTTTAAATGTATTTTATGATAATATTTGAGTTAATATTACAATAAATCATAAAATGTGCTTGAAATGTCATGTAAAAACAAAATTTAGTTAAAATGATTAAATTAAATTAATCAAAAATATTGAAAAAAGACTAATTTTGAATTTTATTAAAACTTAGACAAAAACATATTTAATTCTTAAAAGTATTAGTATAATATTTATAGAAATAACAAATTTAACTTCAATTTGAGAAAGAATAACACTTTTAATTTGAAAAAATTGAGACGAAATGAATGTGCATGCTAATGAAAATTTGTTTTCAATATTTATTGTTATATATACACGTCGAAAATACATTTTCGTTATATTAACACTTGTCAAGAAATCACACTGAAATATAATCCGATACAACTCAATAATCAATACCAAAGATGGGGAGAGAATTATGTTTTGTTTAGCGAGGAAGAAAAAGAGTGAACTTAGCTTGTTTAAGATCCGGTTTTCATATCTTACAATGAAAATATTTAAATTATATAATTCTTTTCATTCTTATGATTTTGTTAAACCAGACCTGAGCTAGCTACTAGGGCTGAGAAAGGAGTTTGAACGATAGTACAAGAAACCAGAAGGGAATAAAAAAACCAGTTTATTCTATAATAATGATGTAAACTAAAAAGAAAAACAGTTTCTGATCTTAAAATACAAACATGACATCCTTTAGCACACAAGCTGAATTGCAAACAATTCATATACTGTTCTTCAGGATGTTCCTAGTTCTCTGTTCAAGTAGTCAATGAACATTCTTTTTGCACTGTCTGCATCAGAAGGGGGTGGTGGCCCACTTAAACTTGTTTGCCCTGTCAATTTTATGAAGGTGCGTCGCATTCTACGTAGCTCCGGCAGCCCAACACACCTTGAAATGTTGATTACAGGCAAATCTTTTCCCACGGAAACACCGTTAAGTGGTCCTCCAAGCGCTTGAGATTGTGCTTCTACTATGGCATTTGTGACTTCTTGTGTTGCTTTGTCCAATTCATACAGAGAATTTGCATCAGAAAAACGTGAGGTTTGAGTGGCAATAGTTGGTTGCAGAATCTTAACATCCCTGGTTTTGGAGTCCACCTTTTTGGTTAAGTAGGAGACAACATCTATAATGGCAGAGGAAGATTTCTCTGTCTCTTCTCTGTGTGGCCATAATTCAAACAATGGAGAATCCCACCTGTTTCTTCTTTCTGGTTTCTCAAACCTTCTCACCAAATCTTCAAAAATTGAATCCTCATAACTGGCTTCTCCTTTCTCCCTGCGCTCTTCGTTCCATTTCCTACAAAAGGTTTCTTCTACGTCACAGTACACCACACAGTATCTGATTCCAGAAGCTCGAGCCAAGCACCATAGCTCGTATCTGTAACCCTTGATGCTATTCAAAGAATCTACTATGATGATGCTATCTTTGGACACAGACCTATCTACTTCTGACCTGAGCACCCCTCTTAAATTCTTCTCTGAAGGCATGTTTGCATAGCTTTGGTTTCGATCAAGATGAAAACAAGCTTCGTCTATGATTCTCACTTGATGTTTTGATTCTGATTCTTTTAGAGCTTCAACTAGACAGAGTGCAGCTTTGGACTTCCCACTACATGGCTGCCCACACATTACAACCAGTGCCATTTGAAAAAACAAATAGTCTGATGATACTGGTCTCTCTTTAAAGACACAACCTGCAATATATCAATGTAGGATAAGAAGTCAACAGCAGAAAAAACAACCCATCATGGACACACATCTCCACTGTAAATAATATGTAAGTTGATTATCATCACCCAATGAATATGGACATAATTCAAAAGAAAAAACCCAATGACAGTCAAAATGTGTAAAAAGAGTGACACACAACAATATGACCCAGTTTACATGAACTTGACGCAATGACCCAGTTTACATGAACTTGACGCAAGTACTGACAGAATAAGAAAATATGAAGAAATGAAATAAACTCCTCTTTACAATAAGCTTTTAGAGAAGTTATCAAAACAAGTTCCTCCGTAAGTCCTTTCTACAAGAGAAAAATAAGAAAAGTCGAAATTAGCTTCTACAAAAGTTAAAACTAGCTTGTGCAAGGGCTAATTTGTAGAAACTCTCCTGGTAAAGCTTTTCATTCTTTTAAATTTTACTTGCGTATAAGCTAATTTTCACTTACGAAGAAGTGAAGTTCATTTTTTTGTTCTTCTTGTGTTCTCTGGTAGAAGAGCTTATAGTGAAATTCATTCAAACAGGCGCAAGCTAATTCAAAATGAGCTAAGTTATGCATCCCAATGCCACTTCTATCAATCTACGTAAATCTCAAGAGAACCATGAGCGGTGGAGTTTTTTCTCAATTAACAAGAAAGAATTAATAATACCCAAATACTAACTATACAATAATATACCTGCCACATTCACAGGTTCAAAACACAATCAAGTAACCAAGATTATCATCACATACAAACTACAATTTTTTTTGTTTTATCTTTTAGATCAACAATTTGAGGCTTTTTTTCTCTTAATAATAAAATAAAGGAACCAAATGCAATTATTTTTATTTTGAGATGTGAAGATGGAAGCAAAGCTTATTCTCATTTCATATTACAACCAAGAGCTAAAAAAAAGGAATGACAGATTGAGATCCTAACATATAATCAGAAATAAAAGTGGTACCTTTGAATGAGAGGTTCAGAAGTACACCGTCACCGTCAAACCCTCGCAACGTCGAAAGTGTGCACGACGCGGTGTCAGAGACAATTATTTGGGCCTGACACGGCCTTATTTCTGGACGCGCAGAGAAGACACGCTATGAATGTAAAGAACGCTAGCGAAAGAATCAGAAACAAAAGACCTAACCTTTTTTTCTCATTAATTTAATACTTTAGTTATATTACATTTAGGCTTAAATAGTGATTTTTTCCTACGTTTTGTTCGGTTTTTATAATGCGGTCTACTTTTGATTTTTTAATTTGATTCTAACATTCGACAATTTTATTTTATAATAGTTAATTTTTTTATTTTTTTTTATTTTTTTTATTTTTTTTATTTAAAAAAGGTACATCTGTCAAGTTTATATTATGCCACGTGTTATTTTATGATTATTTTAATTTTTTTCAATTTTTTTCAATTTATTGTTAATTTAAAAACAAAATCCACATGTCAAGCTAATATCATGCCACGTGTCAGAATCAGATTTTTATATTCAATTTGGTCATAATATTCGTTAATTGTTTTCAATTTGCTCCTAACCTTTTTTTAATTTAGTATTTTTTTCCTCTCCAAAGACAAAATATAATTTGTATATACATGATATATGGATATTCTTATTAAAATGCATATTTTTATTAAATATTTTTAATTTAAAATTAGAGTTGGTTTAAAATTAAATATTTTTAACCTCTTAAAATTTTAAATTAATGGTGTTATTGTTTTTTTTCGTTTTAATTTTAAACTAACTCTAATTTTAAATTAAAAATATTTAACAAAAAATATGCATTTTAATGTATACAAATTAAATTTTGTATCAATTTGGAGAGGAACAAACATGTTAAATTTAAAAAAAAAATGACCAAATTGAAAACAATTAACGAATATTAGAATCAAATTGAATATGAAAAATTGACTCTGACACATGTCATAATATTGATATGAGCTTGACACGTGTACATTTTTTTTAAATAAAAAAATTAAAAAAAAATAAAAAAAAAATCACAAAATAACACGTGGTGGTTACTGTTCACATCCATTAACTATTTTAACAGTATTAGCAAAAATGACCAAATTGAATAAAATTAACCAATATTAGGACCAAATTGAAAAAAAAAAACAAAAGTAAGACCACATTGAAAAAACCGAACGAAAACTAGGACCAAACTACTATTTAAGCTTTATATTTAATAAAGGAGTTTTGATTTTACGGGTCTTAATTCAATCCTTTTCACCAATCACATTTTCATTTTATAAATCTTTCTTTCTTTTTTTCAATACAATATATTTTATGCAAAGAAATTTTAATTTATTTTATTATATAATTATTTAAATATCTAATAGTATTATTTTTAAATATAGTTATTTAAAATTTATAATTAATATATTTTTCTAAATATTAATTAACATATTACTTATATTTATAATATTATGTAAACATAACTATTAAAATATTTTTATCAACATAATTATTTAAATATTAATTAATGTATTATATATATATATATATATATATATATATATATATATATATATATATATATATATATATATATATATATATATATATATATATATATATAAAAGTAGTTGTGTCTAAACTTCATAGGCGAATAATGATTTTTGAAGGAAGAGAGAAGAAAGAAGAATGAAGGAAATTGGAAATTTATTGAGGTCACGCTTTGAAGGAAGGAGATCAATGGCAAAGTGGACTAACTTGGCCCGTTTTCGCTCATCCTACCTTTTGGCCCGCAAAGTGTAGGTCGGGTTAGCCCGCCGCACAGTTTAATATCTGATTCACTTTTCTGACCCGTCCCGTTTCATAATAATTGACATTCATTTTCTATTCAAATAATTTCAATTAGTTTACCTAAACAAAAACAAGAAAAATAACAACCAAGATTATAGCTAAAGTACGATAGTAACATGTCATTGCGAGACAGGCCATTGCGAGCCAGCGGGTTCAACATCCCAGCCCGCCCAACATTTTTTTGTGCGAGTCTGCGAGTCAACCCACCTGACCCGAATTGCCATCTCTACTTAGAACTTCTCCAACAAAATTAAATTCTATATAGAAGTTATTTATTTGTATATAAAATACTATTATCAAGATTGTTTAATTATCAAAAGATATATATTATTTTAAAATAAATGTTTTTTAACAAAGATAATTAGAATGCCCTAAACGAGTAATTTGGGAATCGAAATTGCAATTTTATATCGGAATAAAATTAATAGTTAAATCTTATACGAAAACATATTACCCATAAAAAAGTACATGGAAGATGCTACATATAGAATATTTAAAAAATAAAAACATATTTTGTTAACATATATTTTTAACATTGATATTGATAAAAAATAATAATGTATGATAAATTTGTTGGCTTTGATTATAATTATCTTTACAATTATAATAACGATTATTTATGATATGAAGAATGATGTAAAATTATATATTTTTTTCTGTTAAAATTCGACCCTCTTTTATATATCAATTTTGGTGGTTGAAATTAGTGCAATAAGATGTGGTTGAGAACCCATAACACTACCTAATGAGTGAAAAACAAAACTGAATTTCTAAATGAATGCCATAGATACATTGAATAAAACTAGCACATAAACGGATCACAATATCAAGCATGACGCAAACACCAACTTCAAGTCTTAAAACCAATTTATAACGATAAGTCATAAGTTCCTCTTCGTTTCAGAAAACTAACCGCCCCGACACAAAAATTCAACATTGGTGGAAGAGGAGTGTTAAAAGAAGGTTGTCTTAAATTAGTTTTCTCTCTTAGTGCTCTCTTTACGTTTCTTTAAGATTTAAGATTTAAGATTGCCAATTAGATTTATTTTTGGATGGATATTCAAATTTTCGAATGAATCGCAAAGAAGAAGAAAGAAGATTGAGGGTTCTTGAAATTTTAGTGAAGGATAGAAGAAAGAGAGGATTTAGGATGTTGAAATTTAAAATTAAATTTAAATTACTTTTTTATTTGAATATAATCTTATTTAAAATTTAGATTTTTAATTTTTAAAAAATATATATAACTAAAATACAAATCTGATATAAAAAAGTTATAAAATACAAATAGGTAGAGAGTTTGATAGAATTTGACAGAGAAGCACATTTACAAAATTTTCAATTCCTATATAAAATATTAGATATGATACAGTATGAAATATTATGCATTTTAACAAATTTTAGGATTAGATATGAAAGATATAAATTATATAACAAATATAAAAGATATATTAAATGAGAAATTTTTTTATTTTATTTTATTCATGTAAGAAAATATAAAATATAAAATATAAAATATTTGTAATATTTTAATATTAATTTCTTAATTTTAAAATAATAATTAGTTTATAAAATTCAAAAATATTTTAAAAAAGAAAAATATTTTTTAAAATTAATTTAAATAAAAAAATATTAAATAAATATTTTTAATAATAAGTCATATACTAAATTTCATAAGAGATTGAACAGATAAAATAGTCTTTAAAAGTTTATTATTGAATCTTATTATAATGAATTTGAATTTGAAATCGGTAAAGAGAAATTGGAATTAATTAACGTTTAAATCAGTAAGAAGTTATTAAAAAAACAGCTTGTCCATGTATCCTTTCTAAATAATAAAAATAAAAAATAAGAAAAGTCAAAATTAGTTTCTACAAAGTTAAAATCAGCTTCTAGTGGTTTATCTCTTCAACCAAAATAAAGGAATAAATAGTCACGTTAACCTGAAAAGGTTTTTTAGAATAGATACTTTCTATAAGCCTACTGCAATTATTATTATTATTATTTTGAAATGCGAAGATGAAAGCAAAACTCATTCTCATTTCATGTTACAACAAGTGTTCCAAAAAAGAATGACAAATTTGTTGGAAAAAAACTCACACATATAAAAAGAATAGAATATGCAATTGTGGTATTTTTTTATTCATGGAGAATGAGTTATTATATAACTAATTACAAACAAAATATTATCAAACCAAACTAAATTTTAATTTAATTTAATTCTATCTAATATGTTATATTATTAAACTAAATCTTAGATATTCCAACTAACTAAAATAACAACTCATTTAAATTTAATTCACCAAATATAAAATACCTTATCACTTTGCTAAATAAAAACAACTCCCTAATCTAACATATAATCTAAATATTATGTAATAAAATTAAAGATTATCTAACAAAATTAAAGATTCCGAACAATCTTCTATCTCCATAACCGACTTGCTTTTCTCTTTGACCAACTTGATCTTCTCTTTATCCGACTTGATCTTCTCTTTGATCGATTTCATCTTAATCTTAACTGACTTACCCTTTGCTAGGTTCTTTATTGTGTTTGTGGCCGACTTGTCATTAATCGGGTTCCTCTGAATAGGTTGATCTTCCTTTAAGAGATTGGACAATTTCCACGCCTTCTTCACACCAAACTCATCATCTGTTTCAATTTGTTACTTCTCATATTGCATCTCCAGTACAACTCTCCGATCCTTCTCGGCACGCAACTGCTCTTCTTGTTCAAGATCCGAGCTATCCACAATCCACACTAAGCTATCCGAGCTAGCTAGACGCTTTATCGAGCTATCTAGGCTCTCTACCGAGCTATCTAGGCTCTTTGCTAAGCTTTTCAAGGTGATCACTTGCTCCCCCAAATGATATTGGCACTCCACTTGCTCCACCAACTTAATCAAGCTATTCGAACTTCCCACTGAGCTAACTGAGTTGGCCTCATGCTCCATCGAGCTCTCCACATGCTCCATCGAGCTATCTTATATGTCCACACTCTTTGCTAAGCTTTCCAAGCTATCCGCACATCTTGACGACCTCTCCATGCTACTGGACTGATTTATGACACTCAACCTTCTTGCCGACTTCTCCACTTGTTTTTGCTCGTCCCCCGAGCTACATCCCATCATCAACAACACTGCTTCTTCTTCAACTTCTTCGGCAAGATTGGTTGTCTCTTCTCTTTCATTTTCATATCACATTGCTTTAATTTGCTTACCGGACTCTTTCTCTACCACACCGTTCCAAATTGATCCCGCACCGCCTTCACTGCCCACACGTTTCAAACACCTTTTCTGCAAGATGCTCAACTCCAATTTGTACATCCAATTTTTCTTCTTTTCTACTTGGGCTGCTAGCCAACTGTGCTTGTCCTTCAAGTACAATACCTGATTCTTTATCAGAATCGAGTTTCCTTTCTCCACTATCTGACCTATGCTTAAAATTTTACTCTTCAGCTCAGGAACATAGTAGACATCTCTGATTTCTCGAACCCATCCATCCTTTTCATGTGTTGTATTGTTCCATGCCCTTTAATCACCATCTTGGGATCATCTCCACTTGACACTAATATGTCCTCCACCTTGGTGAGTTCGTTGAAGAAACTCTCATCTCTACACATGTGATTGTTTGCTCCAGTGTCTATATACCAAACCGAGTTGTTTAAACTAGAGCTGTCAAAATGGGTAACCCGACCCAACCTGGCTCGACTGATCACTTAGTTAGCCAACCCAACCAGGCTCACTTATTAGCGAGCCAAAAAAATTTGAACCTGGCCTGGTCCACCACGGGTTGGTGGGTTAAACAGGTTGGCTCACGGGTTCACTTAATTAAAAAAAATACAATTTTTTTATTTAGTCAAAACTAAATTATAATTATAATTAAAATCTAAATAAACTTTAATACAATTCAAATACAAACCAAAATCACAAAAATACAAATTATCTATGTGTTGGCTAAAAAAAACAACCTAACATGCTCCAAATGCAAAACTCAACTTAATAAAAAACACTTGTGTGACCCTTTATTTGCGGGTTGGCTCGTCACCATGGGTTCAACCCGGGTGAGTCGGGTTCTAGATGAGTCAAGTCAAAAATCAACCCTATTGAAATTTGTAAAAAAATTTCAACCCAACCCGGCTTGAACCCGTGGTGAGCCGGGTTGGCTCGCGGGTTCCAACTCATTTTGACAGCTCTAGTTTAAACAACCTGGACTAAGCTCGTCACATGATCTCCTTTCCTTCACATAGTCCGATCGTAACTTGGCATCCGATTTACTGCTCCTGAGTTTGACATCTGAGTTTTGCATAATCGTTAAAATTCTTATCTCTTGCTCGTTGTCTTCTTTTGTGAGAAGATTTTTCTCCTTTTTTTTCAGTTTGACAAAACTTCGCTATATGACCAACCTTGCCACAGTTGTAGCAACTTGCCGATCTGTATTCTCTTGCGTAGTGGTCGTACTTGCCACACCTGAAACATTCCACTTCTGACTTTGACAAATCTGTTTGGCCCCTTTCTTGACCACGACCATGCCAATTCTGCTGCCTGGTTTGATTTGTGCTCTCTTCAACATCATCTTTGTCACGTTCACCTCGACCTCGACCACCTCGTCCTCTGCCTCCAGGACCTCGGCTCTGAGTATTCCGAGTTTCATTCAAATCAAGTTACGCTTGTAGTACTTGATCAAGCGGTTTGTGCTTCTTCCCTCTCCTTTGTTCACGGGCCTCCAATGACCCAGCGAGTTCTTCTACTAAGAGAATTGACAGGTCCTTCACTCCTCGATGGTGCATACGATGCTATCGAAATCATCTGTTAGTGATCTTACAATTTTCTCCACAACCCGACTTGCTAGCATTGGCTCTCCATTCCTGTCGAGTTGGTTGGCCACCTTCTCTACCCAAGTTATGTACTTGGTTACCTACTTTTTATCTTCCATCTTCAACCCTTCAAACTCTCCTCTGAGAGCTTGAAGCTGGACTTGTCTGACCCGGTCGTTCGCTCTGTATGCAACCTCCAGAATATCCCATGCTTCCTTTGAAGATGCAACATTTGCAATATTCTTGAAGCACGACTCGTCCACAACATTGTACAAAAAGTACAAAGTTGACTTGTCTCTCACTCGTGTCTTCTTTAGCGCGGTAATCTGGGCGGTTGTCTGATTTGCATCATTTGCGGGTTCTTCGTACCCGGTCTCCACTATATCCCACAAATATCTTGGGATCCCCGAAGAGTCTTCTGTTAGAAAATGATTACTCAAATAATACTATTAATAATAAAAATATAAAATGATATCAATAATAATTATTAAATCAATAATAATACTAAGACAATATATAAAACAATGAATATTAATCAGAGATCAACAATTATTTTAACAATAATAAATAATAGATAAAAGGTAAGAAGTAGAAATATCCTGGGTTGAGGCACGCATAGCGCTATTCTTAGAGAGAAAACACCCCTACTGCACAGGGCTAAACAAATACACAATGATATGTGTTTCAAATCATATGCGTTTCTCTCCTAAGATACAACAACCCGTCAGATTGATCGAGTGTAGCGAAAGATTTCCGAACCTTATGAACACCACTTGTTAGCAAATATGCATAAAAAAGATAAAAACATAAATAAAAGGAATTCCTTAGGCGTGTTGGAAACACTGTCCTTAAGGATTTATCCGCAGTATATGCGCAAACCCCCCAAGATACAACAGGAACATCTCAGATATATCCCGAGGATAACAGAAACTAGCAAAATAAACTCCTTAAAGAGTAAGTAACCCAGGATATAAGAGAAGAGAGAAAAAGAAGAAAAGTAAGAAAAAGAGAGATCAGAAAATGGTTGTGTGATGAAGGGATTTAAAAATCCATGCTCTGTAACTGAAGCCTAGTGTTGAAAATAATATCCCATAAAATGTGGATGTGGGATCACCATGTGGAGGAGATCTCGATGCACCATCCTTAAAAGGAGGGAGGCTTGCTCACGTTGCAACAACAACAACGCTATTATTTTTGCAATATTATTATAAATATATAACACCATTGTCTTAAAGATAATATAGAGAAGAAAAGAAGAACATTTCAGAGAAAACTCTAATGTTTGTTGTCTCTGTTATTGTATCTTTCCCCATGCACCTAGGTGGTATTTATAGGTAGAAAATGGAGACAAAGAAGTAAATAGTAATAAGAATATAGTCGTTAGCCATAAAAACCATTAACCCATAAATTAAAGGTCTATAAAAACATGAGTAACAGTAGAATTTTTATTTTAATTATTTATTTTTTAAATTATATTAAAATATTTCTAACATCTTCATCTACAGACATCAATTATCATAATTGGTTTTCTTCATCAATTGCGACATCGTCATACCATTCACAACTTTTGTCATCTCTCACTTTGGTGCACTCCTTTCTTCCTTTCTCACACTATTTCACCCTCTCTCTTTCTTTCACTCGGTACTCAGAGCATAAAGCTCTTATACCACTTTGTTGAAGAAAACTCACACACACTAAAAGAATATGCAACTTAACTCACTATGGTGTTTTTAATTGATGGAAAATGAGCTATTATATAGCTAATTACAAACAAAAAAATTAACAAACCAAACTAAATCTTAATATAATCTAATCTTATCTAATATGTCATATTATCAAACTAAATCTTAGATATTCCAACTAACTAAAATAACAACTAATTAACTTAAATTTAATTCACCAAATATAAAATATCCTATCACTTTGTTAAATAAAAATAACTCCATAATCTAACACATAGTTTAAATATTACCTAACAAAATTAAAGATTATTTAACAAAATTAAAGATTATCCAAAAAAAAATTGAGATCCTAATGTATAATCAGAAATAAAGTGGTACCTTTGTACATCGAGAATGAGAGGTTGAGAATGCACCGTCACCATCAAACCCTGACGACGTTCAACATTTAATCTAGAGAGAGAATAATGATTTTGGAAGGAAGAGAAGAGAGAAGGAAGAGAAAATTTACAGTTATGATAACGATTATTTATGATATGAAGAATGATGTGAAATTATCATTTTTTTTTCTATTAAAATTCGACTCTCTTTTTATATATCAATTTTAGTGGTTGAAATTAGTGCTATAAAATGTAGTTAAGAAATTTAACTTTTGTAAAATATATAAAGATTTAATTGGTACTCAAATTAAATATTTAATTGTTTTTATTTAATTATATCTCAATTTTCTTTCCATTTGAATAATGTTGTTGTTTCCGTTACATTAGCTTTAACCAAATTTAAATTGTGATGACTAGACACACTAACAAAAAATACGATAACACAAATATAATTAAACTTTTTTTTACTATTTTTATTTTCTGTACATCACAGTACGAATATATGAATAGAGGAGGAATTTAAATATTTTTGTTTCTGTTTTAAAATCAAATTTATAATTATGATGAAATTGTGTTTATTTTCATTATGTATACATTAAAATATTTGTCAAATGATTATTTCACAAAATAAAGAAAGTTAACTTTAAGTTTGATTTAATTTCACAATATCGAATTAGGAAAATAAGATTTAAATTTTATAATTTAAACATATTTGAGTTAATATCATTTTTTAATAAAAATACTAAATCAATAAAAAATATTATTATTTTAAGATAAGGATGAATGTAAGAACAAAAAAGAAATAACAGATATGTATATCTTATAAAAAGTCATACATTATTCGTACTGATGCTAATATTTAATCAAATAAACCATTATTTTTTAATATCGAGACAGAAAAAACAATAAATCTCTATATATTCCTAATTATATTATAAAATAATTACTTTTATGTGAAAAAAAAAGAGAGAACAAAGTTGGATGAAACATTACTTCATTATTTTTGGATCTAGACACACCAATAAGTTGCCAATATGACTTAAGACAAATTGTTTTATAAAAAAAATCCAGAAAATTATAAAGAAAAAATAAATTAGTTTTTTAAAGGTAAAATTAATTTATGGACTAAATAAAAACTTAAAATTTAGAGGGTAATTATATGAAAAAAGAATTTTTTTTATATTCAATCTCTATCCCAGGATAATCTAACTAAATGGGAGAGTCATGTAAAAAAAATTATTATAATTTACACTTCTTAATAAAGAAAACAAGTTAATATTACTTTTGTATGTATAAATTTCCTCTGTTCAAATAATTTTATTTTATCGTCCAAACAAAATTAATTACATATTATTTTTGAAATATCATTCTCTAAATTGTGATTGGTATTAGTACGTGAATATCAATAGACAAAAAAGTACCGATGAAAAGACGAAATGATCATTTTTTTTTAACCTAAAGTCTAACAAAATCTGAAATGGACATTATTTTGATCTTCATAGACGAATACATTACATAACCACAGTCTTTTCTTTTAAAATGCGGTATAATTAAAAAATTATTAATCATTTTAGAAGTATTATCTGAGACAAAATTAATTTTAATCTAATTAAAATTATCAGATAAATTTAAACTAATTTAAAAAATATGTCCAATGCATGTTTAAATGAAAATCCCGAGTATTTTTACTCCTCTTGCTGTAAGGTTAGACTCAAATTTGGATTATCATAAAAATCAATTTTAGCTTTAATTAACAACACTGATCCCCGAAAGTTCGAAGGAAACTCGAGAAAGACAGTCATCTTCAAACTACAGTAGTGAAAAATGATCTAAATTACATGGAACAACAATGTGATAACCTCTCAAAAACTCGAAAATATCACAATGCTGATCAAACCAAATGGAGATTTTCTAAGATAGATACATCTTTTCAATAATTTTTCTATGGACATGTCAACATCACATTCCTTAATACTCTTGTGTAATTGTACTGCCACTTTTCACATATCAGAGACGGACCAAAGATAAGCTTCTCTATCTCTAGCTTGTCTCTCATTTGTTCTCTTAAACATATCCTTCTCGAACCCTGAAAATGATATAAGTCAATCATTTATGGCTATTTACATCAGAAAAGGGAAGGAAAAATCAAACTACAAAAAGTACAGGGAATATGAACCAACCATTACTGCGATCAACACCATCCCAATGTCGTCCGGGTCTTATTCCATACCGATTTGGTGCGGCGTCTAAACCTCTTTTTAACCAGTTGTGATTTGGAATATCCTGTGGGACTACAAAGCCTGATTCTTTCATCTTCTCATTCTCCCCCAAGTTTGGAAGAACAGGCTCTGGATATTTTTTCTACAAATGGCAATTGGCACAAAAACATGTAAGTACTGATGAAACTCCATCTCACGCACCAAGCAACATGAAATGTTTTGCATTACCTTTACTAGATGTGCCATGGGATCACCCCACCTTAATCTCTCCTTAAACATTTTGTCTAGTTCAGGATCATCTCTGTAAGAAACAAATGCAAATACAACATAAGAGACACGGAGACAATAAGGAAAAAGAACCTTAATCGATGACATCAGCTCACACAGTTAAACATCAGCATTGCATCTCAATGACAGTCCAGAACTTGCTCTCGATGTGATTTTAACTAACAAATAATTTATAAATAAATTTCCAAGCTGGTACATGGTAAACTAAGTAATTATAAACAGCACTGATTACCCCCTAAAAAAATGAAACTATGTTGAACATGTGTAAAAAGGACCATCTCATGATAATCCAGAAATGATGCAGGAATTACTTCCAAATATATACAATGATGGACCAAAAGTAAAACTTTTATCTTCTGGATCCTAAAGTAAAATATGTATTGAAGAAGATGGATAATGACAAAGCTATTGGGCTCGATATTATAATCACTGAGGTATTAAAGAGTCTAGGAGAGAGAGACACGAGTTGGCTCACAAAATTCTTTAACAAGATTACCAGGTTTAAGAAAATTTGAAACGAGTAGAGAAGTATTAAAATCCCTATTTATTACAAAGGAGATATATAACTTGCACAGATAAGGGGATTAATCTCATTGGGTATTAACACAAGCTAGGAGAAGTTTATTCGAGCCAACAATTGCTGGTTATGTTGCATTCATTTTAATAGCTGAATCAAGAATAATTTGATTCAAAATATGAAAGTTTTACTTGACGTGTCAAATTATTTATTCCATTATCCATATCAGCCTTAATCTAAGACTTATCAGATCTTAACATCCTTTTAGAAAGAAGAGCTTCAATAATTCACAGATAGTTTTCATAGAGAATCCAAGCATATCAATATTAAACATGTACTTGTTACGTGGGATGAGTGTGTTAGTGCTTCATGAGTTTGGAATTTTAGTTTTGCAAATATATTCATGTTTCATGAATTTTTTATGCATATTTATGTGTAATGTACACCTTATATCATTATAATTTTAAGAATAATTGTCACCAACTCAATGTATCCCTTTTATACATGGTATTTTTTATACCTCATATTATGTTTGTGCATCATAGGTTGCTATGATAAAAAATATAGAACAATCTAGAAACCATGTTTCTAAGTACTTTATATATATACCTGGTCCGTGCAAAAGGCTTCTCCTTTTCAAGTTCTAGTTCCTTCAGCCTAGCCTCAGCTTCACGCTTTTGAGCTAAGCCTTTGCCCCATTCTATTTCTATCTCCTGAAAATCACAAAGATACCTAAAAATTCAGCTTAGCAGTTTTTATCGGAAACATGAATAACATAACTGTTCTGACATACAGTTGAGATTTTAGAGAACTTAGTGAGTCTCTTGCCGATCACTTCTGTATACATTGTATTCATATATAAAAGGTAGCATACAAAAAAAAAAGAAAAAAGAGAAAAAGAGATAGGGGTCCGCCTATAACCCTTCAACATAATACATCAAAAAATAGCTTTGTAAAACGCTGAACAGATAAGAGAGATTATTTTAACACATTTTAGAAGTAACATTCATCTTCAATCATAGGGACCAAATGACAACAAATATGACATGGTTTCTTGTCCTTTTGATGTAATTGTAATAGTAGTAGATATAATATCCTTATAAATCTAGAAACAATACAACAATGCTACAAAAATAACGCAGAGTACCAAATACCTTGGGTTTTTCTTCTACTTTCTGTTTTGATTTCAAGTATTCCTCCTTTGAAATGCGTACTCCTGCAAAATTCAGCATGATTCAAAATTTCTTTGCACACAAAGACAACAAATCAAATACATTGAACAGAAACATCAATAAACAACTGACTAAAATTCTGACCTCTTATTTTATCACGATATACAGGTTCAGCACCCCGTCCACTTATGGAAGGTTCCATCTGGTTAAATCTGCGCAAAACATAGTTATCAATGCCATGAAGCAATGTGAAGCAACTGACACCAAAACTTGCATAGAAAGACAGGGAATGACGAGCATTTACACTTGTATAAATGAAAGAAGGGTTTCAATTTCAAGAAAGGGGAATTGCAAGATTAACCCCGTCCCCCCTCTCCAAAACAAACCTTATACAATGAAAAAAAAAAGGTGACAAATGGGACTTTTTTTTACTGCTTTTATGAATGACATCTGCAACTTTTGTGAGTTTAAATGTTTTTTGGTATGAGGAAACATGACATAATCAGGAAAAAATTATGGCCCAGAAATGCCACTCAGCCACAATAGATAATAACTATAGCATAACAGAAAGCATTTTTAGTCAGAATAAGGTTTACCAGGCATGTTAGTGACATAATAATAGTCCTGGGCTTCTTTGTAATATAGCTTAAGATTTTGGAAGAATTGGTCTTAGAAATGAAATATTTTATTAGTGACCTATATCTTGATAACTGAATTTTAATATTGATTGTTAAAAAGGCAAAAAATACATTAACACATACTAAAATTAATAGTAACAAACAGCTAACAGAAAAAGGAAACGAGCATTTCACTTAAATTTTGTAAATAAATAGAATAACAAAAAGATCACATGCTTGCTGCATTTAGTTTAAGTGTTTAACTAAACCCTAAAACTAACAGACTAGAAAAAATTGATTGTGTATGTTGTTTCATGAGACTGATAACTTCTCCCAAGTCACATAAGAAAAACTCCTATTCAAGTGTAGCTATAGTCAATAAGAAATAAACAGCCTGTGTTTCTGATCATGGTGGTAACACTTCTGCGAAAGCCAAGTAGAACTATCTCAGTATTCCATACTTCCATAACCACACAAAAAACAAGCTTAGTACTACAACACCATGGCATTAAGCAAGGATAATAACAAATATCTATCAAGTAAACATTAACATGTGATTGGAAAACATTATAAAACAACTGAACAATTACCTCAACATATCATCCCTCTTCTTTTTCTCGATCTCGTCACTGATATCCTTACCAGAAATTAGACCTGTTTTACTAGCTGGATTTGATGATTCCTGAGTATTTCTCCTTGGTGGAGCTAGTTCAAGATCCAAAGATGAATGTGAACCAACTTTAACTGAAATACTAGATGAACCCTGTCTTCCAACATTCTTCTGAATTTTCCTTGGGGGTGAAAGGTCTGACACTTCAGATCCATGTAAAGCATCTTGAGAAGGAGAATCATGACGACTACGTCGAGGAGGAGATAGATCTTGAGGTGAATGGCGCTGAGAATCAGAAAAACCAGGTCTTGCAACATTCTTCTTGATTTTCCTCGGAGGTGAAAGGTCGAGTGCCACAGATCCACGCAAAACATCTTGAGAGGGAGAATCATGACGACTTCGTCTAGGTGGAGAGATATCTTGCAAATCAGAACTCTCAAAACCACGATGGCCTCGTCGAGGTGGAGAGAAATCTTCAGTTGAACGTCCACGAGAAATATCAGGCAGACCAGTTCTTGCAGCATTCTTCAGAATTTTCCTTGGAGGTGAAAGGTCTGATGCCACAGATCCATGCAAAGCATCTTGAGGGGGAGAATCATGACCTCGTCGGGGGGGAGAGATGTCTTGCAAAATAGAAGTCCTATAATCAGGTGATGGGGTGTCATTGCGTTTTGACCATTGACCAGGTGATAAATCAACACCTTTTCTTTTACGGGGAGGAGACACGTCATTGTTTGAGTCAAGTGAATTTTCAGGTTTAGAGGAAAGCGAAACCCAACCACTTCCATCTTCAGATATAGCATTATATGGACGTCTGGCCCTCAGCTGCTCAAGCCTCTTCATACGCTTCACATCAATGTCTTCATCAACTAGTGGTTTCTCTTCGTCTACATAAACCAATAAAATATGGCTATATGAGATAATAGTATACACAAAAATTACTAATGGTAAATTCATGGTAAATTCTCTTATATGAGTGAACAGTTATGTTTGTATTACACACCAGATGAGTATCATTGTTTTCTTCTGCAAGTTCAACGGGTTTCTGCCACATGGGATCTTCATCCACGACTAATAAGCCAGTGGTTTGTGGTTGACTTCTCTTCTTCTGCTTCTTCTTTTTCTTCTTCTCTACTTCTGTGTTACTTTCATACCTTTTCAAATAATCCTTCAATGAATTGGACCCCATTTTTAAGACAACAATGTCCACAGTTCAGCCTCTATAGTTACCTACCATAATGTAATGTTCTATTAGATGATGCTTCAAATACTTTCAGTATGAAATAGCAAAACTCAAACTCTAATATATATATATATATATATATATATATATATATATATATATATAACATCCAATCAACTCATGAATGACTTTAAGCTAAGATTTAAAAACCACTTTCTACCATCGGAAGAGTATAAACATCACATTGTCACAACAAAGCAAGGTGTGAGATATCCACTTAAAGCTAATAAAGATAACATCAAGACAAAACTGAAGGTCTGGTTATTTGAAAATACGATGCAGGACTGAATAAGAGCTAGGATTCAACAGGCTAAGCTAAAGAGTCTAGTTAGTCAGTGAAATGCAGAAGTTGGTGAATTAAAGGCATGAATGAGAAATAGAGAATATTTATTAGAATCTTATGAATCACGGTTCAATCCTGCAACTTGGCTACCTAAATAATCATATTGTTGGAATACAGTGCAGAGGAACCAAACTTTGTGCAACAAACCTAATTCCTTACTTGAAATTGCAGTTCCCCTTCTTCCCAGTGCAGCAACCACACCCTCGCCAGTCCACGACCCAAATCGCAAATGCAGTTACCCTTCTTCCCAGTGCACGAACAAAACCCTAGCCAATGCACGAGACAAATCGCAAATCCAGTGCACGAACCCTAAATCCAATTCCTTTGGAGAAAATGAATTCCCCTTCTCCCCAACACTACTTTTTGGAATAACTTCTTACGAAATCCCACCTTTCCGCTCTCTGTTTTGCGGTCTAAAAAGAAAACTCCAAAGCCCTCCAAAATTCAAGCAACACAGATAATAAGAGAATCTTTCGGTTTTCCCTCCGCGTAAAAACGCCTCAGCGTGCATCACCATTGCTTTCTCTCTCTAAGTGGCGTCGATTTTCTCTCTCTCTATATATATATAATCGCGAACGTGGACCGGGGAGAGAAATAGGAGTGAAACGAAGAAGTCGATGATGATGATACTGCTGCTGTTCTTGTTGTCCGAATCGGTGTGTGGGTCGCACGCGATTGTGCGATTTCGGGTCAAACCCTAACAATTTTTTATTTTTTTTTATAAAAAAAAGTGTGTTGGGTGTGTGTGTTTTTTTTTTCTTTTTGGGTTAGGTTTTGTAGTTTACAGAGTGAGAGAAGGGTGTGTTGAGTGGTCACACGTGCATGCTTTAGAATCATAGCTCTCCTTGATGAGTAATGAAAATATAGAAGTCAATTTTGCTTGCATTAAAATACGGTAGTTTCAATTCAACTGTTCTAACCTGCCCTTTTGTCTAGTATCTTCTATTTTCTGACATTGCCTTGCTCCTGTATCTGTCAGGAAGCCAGAGAAATTTCTCTGACACAGGTTCCACATTTTAACAAGAATGTTGTTCTTAATTGCAAAGAGGTGTGACTCTTTTCTCTTGTGTCTTTTTTGAGATATTTTTGCCCTCTTATTTTTGTTTATATGTCTGAGCTCTTAATTTACTGCAAATCTCCATATTTTTTGGTTTTCATTACAAGGCGATTGTGGATATAGATTAACTTGTAGTTTTTTCATCTAATTTCCAGGCTATTAGAAAACGTCTGAGGGCCATCAATGAATCTCGTGCTCAGAAGAGGAAGGTGATGATCTTTAATATGTCTTATGATCTATTTATCCTTGCTGAACATTACTTTTATATGTATGTATATAGTTGTGGTGCTTTTTCTAGCTTATTTTGGAATTAATGAACTCTACTTATCTTATTTTGTTATGAAGGTGTTTGATCTACATGTGTGTTTTGATTTGATAGGCTGGTCAAGTATATGGTGTAGCTCTTTCAGGATCTCAACTTGCCAGGTCTGGAATTTTCCCTGAACTAAGACCTTGTGGTGAGGACTTCCAGAAGAAATGGATTGAGGTATACTTGGTGGTAGTCTTACTCCTACTGTTCTCTTCTCTGTGCAACTTGCTGTGGCACCTCACATTTGTTTCTAAAACAATTTTGGCAAATTTATATAAAGGAAGCACTGGGTTTTGAATGGCTAGTAACATAGTAGTAGATGGTTATATCTTGATGTGATTGGCTGCGTGATGTGAATATGGAGGGATCTGTAATTCTTATAAGCTGATATGACCAATTTACGAGAATTTTTATATGGCTTAATATGATCAATTTCTGAGGTTTTTGTTGTTAAAGCTGACAGGTTGTTATGGCTGTGAAGTCCTTGAATACTCTTTTTTGAACATTACTTGGTGGTTCAGTGTATATCGGTAACTCTTAAAAATTTTATTTACAGGGTTTATCTCAGCAGCACAAGCGGTTACGCTCTTTAGCTGATCATGTTCCTCATGGTTATAAAAGGGCATCACTTTTAGATGTTCTTATAAGGAATAACGTTCCATTGCTTAGGGCCACCTGGTTTATCAAGGTTACTTACCTCAATCAGGTAGGAATGTTTAAATGTTTGTATATGTACCTAGTTCCTTATACATTTTAATATGTGCTGATTATGATTGAGTTTTCCAGGTTCAACCTGGTTCTGTTGGTATTTCTTCTGGAACTGCTGACAAGATTCAACTGTCACGCTCTGATGTTTGGACCAAAGATGTTATCAATTACTTGCAAGCCCTTCTGGATGAATTTTTGTCAAAGAATGTTTCCCATTCTGCTTCTCATGGTCGAGAGCGATCACCACAAATACCTGGACCACTGCAGAACAAAAGTGATCCATTGTTATCTGTTTCTGATGGTGAAGGACCATCGTTACATTTTAGATGGTGGTATATTGTACGGCTTCTGCAATGGCATCATGCTGAAGGGCTGCTTCATCCATCTCTTGTCATTGATTGGGTGTTTACTCAACTACAGGTATTTACTTTCTACATTGTTTGTGTTTGATGAGTACAATGTGCTAATGAAACTAAAAATGTACTCTATATACCTTCCACTGATTTCAACTTTTGTGTTGATTTCTCACATTTCTGTTCCTTTCAGGAAAAAGATTTGCTTGAGGTTTGGCAGCTGTTATTGCCTATTATATATGGTTTTTTAGAAACTATTGTACTATCTCAAACTTATGTACGTACCCTTGCTGGACTAGCTCTTCGTGTCATTCGTGATCCTGCTCCAGGTGGTTCAGATCTAGTAGATAATTCCAGGAGGGCATACACAACTTGTGCTGTGATTGAGATGCTTCGGTATTTAATACTTGTGGTGCCAGATACTTTTGTTGCTTTGGATTGCTTTCCTTTACCTTCTTCTGTTATTTCACATACAATGAACGATGGGAATTTTGTACTAAAATCAACTGAAGCTGCAGGGAAGGTAAAAAATAGTTCAGATGATTTTGGTCGCATTATTTCACGCATTCAGAAACATACAGAGGATCTTGTTAAGGCTTCAATCCCAGGCTCTCCAGGCCATTGTCTGGCTAAAGTGGCAAAAGCCTTGGATAAAGCTCTTGTTCTGGGTGATTTGCATGTTGCATATAAATTTCTTTTTGATGATCTTTGTGGTGGAACTGTATCTGAAGGCTGGGTTGCAAAAGTCAGCCCTTGCTTAAGGTTATCTTTGAAATGGTTTGGGACTGTGAATACACCCCTTATATATTGTGTTTTTCCTTTGTGAGTGGGCAACATGTGATTTTAGGGATTTTCGTGGTTCCCCTCCTCATGACATTAAGTTTACTGGTAGGAAAGATCTTTCCCAGGTGCATATAGCTGTTAGGCTTTTAAAGATGAAGATTAAGGATGTGAAGATTTTGCTAAAACAAACAAACGAATATCGCAGAGCCAGTCGTTTTGCAAAGAATCTGGGTCAGCGGCCTAATTCGAATTATGTGGGCAAAGTATCCAGACTGAAATCTAGTTCAAAAAGCACAGGTTCTTCAGTTATATTTGAAAGCCCAGGACCACTGCATGATATTATAGTTTGTTGGATTGATCAGCATGTGGTACATAAGGGGGAAGGTTCCAAGCGCCTACAACTATTTATTGTGGAACTTATACGTGCTGGCATCTTTTATCCCTTGGCATATGTACGCCAGCTGATAGTCAGTGGGATCATGGATGCGAATGTAAATTTGGTTGACATGGAGCGACGGAGGAGACACTATCGCATCTTAAAGCAGCTACCTGGATGCTTTATCCATGATGTTTTGGAAGACTTAGGAATTGTTGATGGGGTGCATCTCAAAGAAGCATTGCAAATTTACTTGAACGAACGGCGCCTCATACTTCGGGGTCCTCTAAGTGAGTCCCATGATGATGCCAGTGGCACTGATTTATCTGCTCTAAAGAGAAAAAGATATCCTGCTTCAATAAAGGATGAAGCTTCCGGAATGACAGTTGATCAGAGAAATGTTATTTCTACCACAAAAAATGTAAAGGATAATGCTAACATTGAAGAACTAAAAACAGCTATTTCAGTACTGTTACAGCTACCTAATTGTTCATCTAATTTGAGTGCTACAGGATGTGATGAATCTGAAGGCACTATTAAAAGATCTATTGGGTCTCAGAACAGCAAAATTGATCCAGTGGAGGGTACACCTGGGTGTGAACAATGTAGCAGAACAAAGAGACAAAAGTTAAGTGAGGAAAGAAACTCATGTGTACAGGGGCATTCCCCAGTTCAATCTGATGATGACGATGCATGGTGGGTGAAAAAGGGAATGAAATCCCCAGAGCCTCTCAAAGTTGATCAACCACAAAAGTTAACCAAGCAGGTCACTAAGAGTCGGCAGAAGAATGTGCGTAAAACTCAGAGTCTTGCTCAACTGGCAGCTTCTAGAATTGAGGGTAGCCAAGGGGCATCAACTAGTCACGTTTGTGGAAGCAAAGTAAGCTGCCCTCACCATAAAACTGCTATGGATGTTGATGGGCAGAGGTCCGTGGATATCATCCCAACAAGTCATTTTGGAGATATAGTTTCCATTGGAAAAGCTCTAAAGCAGCTACGTTTTGTTGAGAAAAGGGCTATAGCCGTTTGGCTGCTGAGTGTTGTTAGGCAGGTAATTGAAGAGACGGATAAAAATATTGGTAAAGTTGGTCAGTTTGGCAGGCCTTTTTCTGGTGCTGACGATAGAAGCTCAATACGGTGGAAACTGGGTGAGGATGAACTTTCTGCAATACTGTATTTGATGGATATCTCCCATGATTTGGTATCAGCTGTCAAGTTCCTCCTTTGGTTGCTGCCGAGGGTTCTTAATAGCCCCAATTCCACAATTCATTCTGGGAGGAATGTGCTGATGCTAGCAAGGAATGCAGAAAACCAAGTTTGTGATGTGGGAGAGGCTATTCTGCTTTCATCACTGAGGAGGTTTGTAGCTCTGCAATCAATTATATTTTATATAGTTTTTGTTTGCTGTCTCTTGGAAAACAGAAATTTGCTCTCCCCCACATGATGTTTTCTTCCTTTTCAATGGCTTAGAACCTTTTAGATAAGTGGTACAAATACAATGCTTTATAAAGCACCTCGTAGTAGGCTGCTATATCTGTTTCTATTTCTTCTTATGCTCCCTTTTGTTGTCACCTTAATCAAGCCACTGTTTTAACATAATTATGCAAGTTTACTGAACGTTAAGTGATGTTTCTGTAATTTTTATGGTCCATCTCACTCTGAAATATTCATATTTTTGTAATTGAATCTGTGGTAGTGTTTTTGTTTTGTTTTTATGATCGTGTTGGTGAGTTTCTTTGTGGATTTTTTGAATGTTTTCCTTTTGTTGTTTATGCTTGTGTGGGACAATTTCTTTGTGGATTTTTGGAATGAGATTTTGACAAACTTTCCTCTGCAATTTATTTGATGTAGGTATGAGAACATTCTTGTTGCAGCAGATCTTATTCCAGAAGCCTTGTCATCTGCAATGCATCGAGCTGCCAAAATTGTTTCATCTAATGGAAGACTTTCAGGGTCAGGGGTCCTAGCTTTTGCTCGGTACTTGTTGAGAAAATACAGCAATGTGGCTAGTGTCATTGAGTGGGAGAAAACTTTTAAGGCTACATGTGACACGAGACTTTCCTCTGAACTTGACTCTTGTAGATCAGTGGATGGAGAGTTAGGGCTGCCCCTAGGTGTTCCAGCCGGAGTAGAAGACCATGATGATTTTTTCCGTCAGAAGATCAGTGGTGGTCGGTTGCAATCCAGAGTAGGTGCAGGCATGAGGGAGGTTGTGCAGCGTAATGTTGAAGAAGCATTCCACTTTCTTTTTGGAAAGGATAGAAAGCTCTTTGCTGCTGGTACTCTAAAAGGTCTTCCTCCTGTAGAAAAATGGGACAATGGATATCAAATTGCTCAACAAATTGTTATGGGTTTAATTGATTGCATAAGACAGACTGGGGGTGCTGCTCAAGAAGGAGATCCCTCTTTGGTCTCTTCTGCGGTTTCTGCAATTGTTGGCAGTGTTGGTCCAACTTTAGCAAAAATGCCTGATTTTTCATCTGGCAGCAATCATTCAAATATAACATCAACTTCAAATTTATTGAACTATGCCAGGTGCATTCTGCGAATGCATATAACCTGTCTAGGCCTGCTTAAGGAAGCCTTAGGAGAACGACAAAGCCGTGTATTTGATATTGCACTTGCTACTGAAGCTTCTACTGCTCTTGCTGGCGTTTTCACTCCTAGTAAAGCATCTCGTGCTCAGTTTCAAACATTTCCTGAAGTCCATGATTCTAGTAACACTATTTCAAATGATATGGGAAGCAACTCTAATAAAGTCGTGGTAGCAAAAACCACAAAAATTGCTGCTGCTGTTTCTGCGCTTTTTGTTGGTGCAATTATATATGGTGTTACCAGCCTGGAAAGAATGGTAACAGTTCTCAGATTGAAGGAGGGTCTCGATGCAGTACAATTTGTAAGAAGCACTAGATCCAATGCAAATGGAAATGCTCGTTCAGTTATGGCTTTTAATAAGATGGACAGTTCAATTGAAGTTCATGTCCATTGGTTTAGACTGCTAGTTGGAAACTGCAGAACCATATGTGAAGGGTTGGTGGTGGAACTCTTGGGCGAACCATTTATTATGGCTCTTTCAAGGATGCAACGGATGCTTCCTTTAAATTTGGTCTTTCCACCTGCTTATTCAATATTTGCCTTCATTAGGTGGCGGCCTTTCATTTTGAATGCTACAGTTCGTGAAGACATGAATCAAATTTATCAGTCTCTTATAGTGGCCATAACTGAAGCAATAAAGCATTTGCCATTTCGTGATGTATGTTTTAGAGATTGTCAAGGTCTTTATGATCTTATGTCCGCAGATAATAGTGATTCTGAATTTGCAAACCTGCTAGAGTTTAATGGTTCTGACATGCATTTAAAACTCACAGCATTTGTTCCTCTACGCTCTAGGCTTTTCCTTAACGCCATTATTGATTGTAAAATGCCACAATCTATTTATGCAAAGGATGATGGGAGCCGGATTTCTGGACCTGGTGAGTCTAAAGTTAAACCCACAGATAGTGGGTCTAAGCTTCAGGATATGCTTGTGCATGTTTTGGATACCTTGCAACCTGCCAAATTTCACTGGCAGTGGGTCCTCCTCAGGTTACTTTTAAATGAACAAGCCCTCATTGAAAAAGTGGAGAATCATGATGTGCCCTTGTCTGATGCTATAAAGTTGTCCTCACCTAGTCCTGAGAAGGCTGCTAGCGCTTCTGAGAATGAGAACAATTTTATTCAAATACTTCTCACTAGGTTACTGGTTAGACCTGATGCTGCACCCCTTTTTTCAGAATTGATTCATCTCTTTGGTAGGTCACTAGAGGATTCAATGTTGTTGCAAGCTAAATGGTTCCTTGGAGGCCAGGACGTCCTCTTTGGCCGGAAGGCCATTAGACAAAGGCTGCATAACATTGCTGTTAATAAAAAACTTTCTGTTAAGACCCAATTTTGGGAACCTTGGGGTTGGTGTAGTCCAACTACTGATTCATTGACTATCAAAGGGGATAACAAGAAGTTTGACAGCACCTCTCTTGAAGAAGGAGAAGTTGTTGAAGAGGGAACATATTTGAAAAGGTGCCAGCAGCAAGTGATTGAGAGGGCTCTTATTGAGTTGCTTCTTCCTTGCATAGATCAAAGCTCTGATGAAGCTCGCAATTCTTTTGCAACTGACTTGGTGAAACAGTTGAGTTATATCGAGACACACATAACTGCTATTACAGGTGGAAGTAAACCAGTGGGAAGTGCTCCTGCTGGAGTTGAAGGTCAGCCAAATAAAGTAAATAACCGCAAAAATTTGAGAACTGGAAACGCTACATTATCTAGACGACCAACAGTAGCAACAGATTCTTCTCCTCCTTCTCCTGCAGCCCTACGAGCTTCTATGTCATTACGGTTGCAGTTGCTCCTAAGATTTCTTCCTACTCTTTGCACTGACAGGTAAGAACGACGAGATATTGCATTGTCCAATTGGTTTTCGTTACAGGATTCTTGTCGCACTTGTTGAAGCGTAAGAAATTCTATGGTTTTTTGTTCTTAAAATGGATGAAAAAATGGAGTAAATTGCAATGCAATTTTCAGATTAAAAAAATACGGTTCTCTATAATACAATTTGGTATCATGGGTGCTAGCACCGATAGAGATAGTTTTTCCTTGCAACAATGGACTTGAGCTAAAATTAGGTGTTAAGTTAAATCAGTTAATTATGGCAGCTAGAAGTGAAATTATGGATATTTGTGCCATGAATCCAATGACTGTTTTTACTTTTATTTGTGCATGTGAAACGGAACTAGTACATCAATGTTAGTTGTGATTCTTAAGTTCCATATGTTCAATATTGTAGGGAGCCATCTGTGCGGAGCACGAGACAATTTCTTGCCTCTGTTATTTTTCGTCTCCTTGGTAGTCGGGTTGTGCATCAGGATGCAGACATTTCAGCAAATGCTGTGCCTCTGCCAACGAGGGAGGCAGAGTCATCTTCTGAAGTTGCTTCTGCTGCTTTTGTGGATTCTTCTTCTCAGAGTCTGTTTGATCGTTTGCTGTTGGTTTTGCATGGGTTGCTAAGTAGTTATCCTCCAAGTTGGCTCCGGCCAAAGCCTTCAAAGACAAGCAATGAACCTACAATTGATCGAGAGTTGTTGGAAACTTTGCAGGTTTGATCATTTAATCTATGAATGTATATAGTTTTATTTTCTGCGCTACCCCTTACGTGGCTTTGCAGCCTTTTTAACACTATTCTAATTTGCCTTGAGAAACTGGTTAGCAGATGAAATAGCCAACATAATATTCTTTTGAAGTGTAATAATTATTTGTTTGTTCGGCTGTATGTATTGATTGTGTGCTTAAAAATTCTATACCATATTAGGTCTTAATTCAATGTGTAGTGTAATATCTTTTTTTTATTGAGGTTTTTTATCAACATATTTGATAAACTCTAAATTTCTATCATCTCCAATAAATAATATTGGAACTATAGCCTTATTTTTCTTTGCTTTCACCCTGAAGTCATGGAATGACCCAACCCGTTATCTGTGCATCATGTTATACTGGAATTGTATTTACTCTACAAACTGTTATCCCATGTTGTACTGGTTTCATATCAGATATTGTGTTAGCCATATCCATGCTTCATAATGCTCTCCAATGGAAATATTTCTGTAACATACTTCTCAATCTGGAAATGTTAGTACTTATCTAACGTCAACTGTCTGATGCAGAATGACTTGGATCGTATGCAACTACCAGATACTGATCGGTGGCGAATCCAAGCTGCAATGCCGGTACTCATCCCTTCTATGCGGTGCTCTCTATCCTGCCAGCCACCATCTGTTTCAAATTCTGCTCTTATGTGCATTCAACCCGGCACTACAAATCCTGGGGTTAACTCCAGTAGCTCAACTATCCCCCAGAGGGGTCCAGCTCTATCAAGGGTTGCATCTAATGTATCAGGGAAGCAAAAACGACAGGACAATGATTTGGAAATTGATCCTTGGACACTTTTAGAAGACGGCGCCGGCTCTGTCCCTCCGGCAGGTAACACCGCTAGCATAGGAAGTGGTGATCATGTTAACATTCGAGCCGCTAGCTGGCTGAAAGGAGCTGTAAGGGTGAGACGAACAGACCTCACATATGTTGGTGCAGTAGATGACGATAGTTGATTAGCAATATTTTTTGTTGGTTTGGAGTATGCAACCCCACTGGCCAGTGCTTTTTGTGGTTTTTGATTTTTTATATTCAATACAAGAATGGCATGAAGATGCTGCCATTTTGTGCTTGCCCTTTGTTGGAAGCAGAAGGAGCATGGTTATGAAAGAAAATGGTTGTTGGAAGACAGCACATCCAATGGTTCTTTCTGGCTCTGGTTGACTACTAACCTGTGTTGATAATCACGCCCTTCTGGATTGTGCATTTGCTGGCGCAGTTCAGAGGTTTGTTGTACATATAGGAATGATTGTTTCTCTTTACCAATTGGTCCGAGTAATATAATCTCAAGTGATCTGTAGCTTTTTCATGCTCATTATGTCTAATGAACGCTTGTGTGAGCACTGTCTATAGCTTTTTTAGGGTCACAAGCACACACAAGTGCAATCAATCATTGTTTCTTTTCTCATTCAAATTATCAAAGGTTATCTGGTTGATCTGGAGCATCACCAAAGCATTCCATTATTTGCTTGCTAATCCAGAGATAGATTCATTTCTGTCTAAAATTTTACCAGTAAAAAAGTTGCTGTGTATGCATCATCAGCAGGGGAAAGAATATTATGTGTGTCTATACACGCCATAAATGTTATCTGAGCAAATTTTGTAGTGGACGACAAGGTTGCATATTTTCTTTTTTATTTAAGCAGGAGAAGGTTTTTTCTTTAGCAATTGTAATAATGTAGAATATGATGTCCATATTTTAAATATTATGACTTAGTTGTGATACCATGTCATTTCTTCGATTCTGGTTACGTCCTGTTTTTAAGTTGTTTCTTTTTAGGGTCCTAAAGTATGTAAAACATCGCATGATAACTAGTAAAATAACTGACACCGTCAATTCTTTAGTTACTCTCGGTTTATCTTTCCTGTTTTTTTTTTTTTTTTAAATGTTGGCTTAATTACTAACATTTAATATAAATAATAATGTTATATTATCATTTATATTAAAAATTCTTACAAAATTATGACTCATAATGTAATGTTAAAAAGTTATTTTTAAAAATATGATTAAAGATATTTTTTGTTCTCTCAAGTTTTATTAAATTTTGGAATTGATTTTTTTTTTAACCTTTATACTAATTTAATCCTTTATGTTTAAAAATGTGTGAATTTAATCTTTTTTATTAAATTTTATTAAATTTATTTGACATTTTAAATGTATTTTATGATAATATTTGAGTTAATATTACAATAAATCATAAAATGTGCTTGAAATGTCATGTAAAAACAAAATTTAGTTAAAATGATTAAATTAAATTAATCAAAAATATTGAAAAAAGACTAATTTTGAATTTTATTAAAACTTAGACAAAAACATATTTAATTCTTAAAAGTATTAGTATAATATTTATAGAAATAACAAATTTAACTTCAATTTGAGAAAGAATAACACTTTTAATTTGAAAAAATTGAGACGAAATGAATGTGCATGCTAATGAAAATTTGTTTTCAATATTTATTGTTATATATACACGTCGAAAATACATTTTCGTTATATTAACACTTGTCAAGAAATCACACTGAAATATAATCCGATACAACTCAATAATCAATACCAAAGATGGGGAGAGAATTATGTTTTGTTTAGCGAGGAAGAAAAAGAGTGAACTTAGCTTGTTTAAGATCCGGTTTTCATATCTTACAATGAAAATATTTAAATTATATAATTCTTTTCATTCTTATGATTTTGTTAAACCAGACCTGAGCTAGCTACTAGGGCTGAGAAAGGAGTTTGAACGATAGTACAAGAAACCAGAAGGGAATAAAAAAACCAGTTTATTCTATAATAATGATGTAAACTAAAAAGAAAAACAGTTTCTGATCTTAAAATACAAACATGACATCCTTTAGCACACAAGCTGAATTGCAAACAATTCATATACTGTTCTTCAGGATGTTCCTAGTTCTCTGTTCAAGTAGTCAATGAACATTCTTTTTGCACTGTCTGCATCAGAAGGGGGTGGTGGCCCACTTAAACTTGTTTGCCCTGTCAATTTTATGAAGGTGCGTCGCATTCTACGTAGCTCCGGCAGCCCAACACACCTTGAAATGTTGATTACAGGCAAATCTTTTCCCACGGAAACACCGTTAAGTGGTCCTCCAAGCGCTTGAGATTGTGCTTCTACTATGGCATTTGTGACTTCTTGTGTTGCTTTGTCCAATTCATACAGAGAATTTGCATCAGAAAAACGTGAGGTTTGAGTGGCAATAGTTGGTTGCAGAATCTTAACATCCCTGGTTTTGGAGTCCACCTTTTTGGTTAAGTAGGAGACAACATCTATAATGGCAGAGGAAGATTTCTCTGTCTCTTCTCTGTGTGGCCATAATTCAAACAATGGAGAATCCCACCTGTTTCTTCTTTCTGGTTTCTCAAACCTTCTCACCAAATCTTCAAAAATTGAATCCTCATAACTGGCTTCTCCTTTCTCCCTGCGCTCTTCGTTCCATTTCCTACAAAAGGTTTCTTCTACGTCACAGTACACCACACAGTATCTGATTCCAGAAGCTCGAGCCAAGCACCATAGCTCGTATCTGTAACCCTTGATGCTATTCAAAGAATCTACTATGATGATGCTATCTTTGGACACAGACCTATCTACTTCTGACCTGAGCACCCCTCTTAAATTCTTCTCTGAAGGCATGTTTGCATAGCTTTGGTTTCGATCAAGATGAAAACAAGCTTCGTCTATGATTCTCACTTGATGTTTTGATTCTGATTCTTTTAGAGCTTCAACTAGACAGAGTGCAGCTTTGGACTTCCCACTACATGGCTGCCCACACATTACAACCAGTGCCATTTGAAAAAACAAATAGTCTGATGATACTGGTCTCTCTTTAAAGACACAACCTGCAATATATCAATGTAGGATAAGAAGTCAACAGCAGAAAAAACAACCCATCATGGACACACATCTCCACTGTAAATAATATGTAAGCTGATTATCATCACCCAATGAATATGGACATAATTCAAAAGAAAAAACCCAATGACAGTCAAAATGTGTAAAAAGAGTGACACACAACAATATGACCCAGTTTACATGAACTTGACGCAATGACCCAGTTTACATGAACTTGACGCAAGTACTGACAGAATAAGAAAATATGAAGAAATGAAATAAACTCCTCTTTACAATAAGCTTTTAGAGAAGTTATCAAAACAAGTTCCTCCGTAAGTCCTTTCTACAAGAGAAAAATAAGAAAAGTCGAAATTAGCTTCTACAAAAGTTAAAACTAGCTTGTGCAAGGGCTAATTTGTAGAAACTCTCCTGGTAAAGCTTTTCATTCTTTTAAATTTTACTTGCGTATAAGCTAATTTTCACTTACGAAGAAGTGAAGTTCATTTTTTTGTTCTTCTTGTGTTCTCTGGTAGAAGAGCTTATAGTGAAATTCATTCAAACAGGCGCAAGCTAATTCAAAATGAGCTAAGTTATGCATCCCAATGCCACTTCTATCAATCTACGTAAATCTCAAGAGAACCATGAGCGGTGGAGTTTTTTCTCAATTAACAAGAAAGAATTAATAATACCCAAATACTAACTATACAATAATATACCTGCCACTAGGGGTGTCAAAACGGGCCAGTCCGGGCCATTTTGACCCGGCCCGATTTTGGCCCGTATTAAACGGGCCGGGCCGGGCTGGCCCGACATGGTAAAATGGGCTACTTTTTTGGGCCCGGCCCGCGGGCTGGCGAGCTGGCGGGCTGGCGGGCTGGCCTGCCAGTTTTTTCTGATCTGTATACTTTTTGGCCCAATCAGTCAGATTTTAATTTTGAATTTTTTCACATCTGTACAACAACAATGATCTATTATCACAACACAAAAACAGCCCTGGAATGCAATATATAATAACATAATTGATTCGGTTAAGAAAGAGTAGTAGCTTGGAAGGTGTTGAATGAAGAAGAGAATGCTCATTGTATTTGCTTTATGTTTATGAACTGGTCTTTCGTTTGACCTATGATATGATATTTAGAGAATAGAAATCAAAGTGTTACAGATGCAACACTCTTCTAAGACTTGTTTTGTTTGCTGTTTTGCTGTATTTGCTGCGAATACTTGGATTGCATGTAAAGACTTCGACTAATGTGTTAGCACATGTTTGCTTATTTACTTATTCAGCTCCGTTTTATGTTTTAGTCATTTTTCTAAATTACCCTTTGCATGTGAGAAGTATTGGTTTTTGAGCCATACACGCAATTTACAATTATTAAACATACTTGAATATCACCAATTGGTAGAAGAAAATAATATATAAAGGTTTCAATTAAATAAAACTAGTTCATGTATAAATAGACTTTTGGAAAGTAATAAAAGATCAATTTAAGAAATCAACTTACATCTTTATGTTCTGAACCTTACAAGCAGCACACATCTAGTAAAGAAATTACAGAGTTTTCTTAAAAAAATATACTTTTCAATTCATAACCAATATTTTGATGAGGACATGACTAGTGGCTTCCTTAATTGTTTTGAACCACGACTACATTTTTGTGCTGTTCCATTCATTTGCATTTGCCTAAGTATCCGTCACATGTCATATTATGTTTTAGGCGCATACAGAGCCAGACACTATACATCAGACACTGACTGCAACTTTTTCTTTGATATCTAATCGAAATCTATGGCTTTCCTTCCTCCTTTCCAACCCCTCGTGAAACATAAAAAGTTAACGTTTGTGGAATAAGGTTTGTGTGACATACATAGCTAGATGTAATAGTTCAACACAAAAGCAAAAGTTTAGGCAAATATGTGTGGTTTTACCATGCCACCATGTGAATTCCCCACAAGCTGTATTGCTCCATATCTCTGCTTCTATTGGATGACAATATCCAATCGTTTTGCTAAAAGCAACACCTTTGTATTAATGCCAAAACAACACATCTCGTTGTCTACGAAATTGAAATTGGGGGAAAATTTTAAGCAAGAACAGCACAACAATTACGATTTACAGAATGGGTCCAATCAAACAAGGGCAAATCGCAGCAACAACAACCACACATACACCATAACCTCCAATTTAGGGAAACCAATTTTAGGGTTACGAAAATCATAAATTTAGGTCACAAATCGAAAAAAAAAGAACTAGAACTCAAATTACGAACAAACCTATCTTCGCGGTGGTGGTGGCCGTCGGAATCGTCGTGAATCGCAGTCCACACAACGATTCGGACAACAAGAACAGCAGCAGTATCATCATCATCGACTTCTTCGTTTCACTCCTATTTCTCTCCCCGGTCCACGTTCGCGATTATATATATAGAGAGAGAGAAAATCGACGCCACTTAGAGAGAGAAAGCAATGGTGGATGCACGCTGAGGCGTTTTTACGCGGAGGGAAAACCGAAAGATTCTCTTATTATTTGTGTTGCTTGAATTTTGGAGGGCTTTGGGGTTTTCTTTTTAGACTGCAAAACAGAGAGCGGGAAGGTGGGATTTCGTAAGAAGTTATTCCAAAGAGTAGTGTTGGGGAGAAGGGGAATTCATTTTCTCCAAAGGAATTGGATTTAGGGTTCGTGCACTGGATTTGCGATTTGTCTCGTGCATTGGCTAGGGTTTTGTTCGTGCACCGGGAAGAAGGGTAACTGCATTTGCGATTTGGGTCGTGGACTGGCGAGGGTGTGGTTGCTGCACTGGGAAGAAGGGGAACTGCAATTTCAAGTAAGGAATTAGGTTTGTTGCACAAAGTTTGGTTCCTCTGCACTGTATTCCAACAATATGATTATTTAGGTAGCCAAGTTGCAGGATTGAACCGTGATTCATAAGATTCTAATAAATATTCTCTATTTCTCATTCATGCCTTTAATTCACCAACTTCTGCATTTCACTGACTAACTAGACTCTTTAGCTTAGCCTGTTGAATCCTAGCTCTTATTCAGTCCTGCATCGTATTTTCAAATAACCAGACCTTCAGTTTTGTCTTGATGTTATCTTTATTAGCTTTAAGTGGATATCTCACACCTTGCTTTGTTGTGACAATGTGATGTTTATACTCTTCCGATGGTAGAAAGTGGTTTTTAAATCTTAGCTTGAAGTCATTCATGAGTTGATTGGATGTTATATATATATATATATAGGGATGTCAAAACGGGCCAGCCCGGCCCGTTTTGACCCGGCCCAATTTTGGCCCGATTTATACGGGCCGGGCCGGGCTGGCCCGCAAGGGTGAAACGGGTTATACTTTTGAACCCGACCCGCAAGCTGGCGGGCTAGCAGGCTGGCGGGCTAGCCCGCGGGCTTTTTTCCATATGTTACATTTTTAGTCCAAAATCAGATTTCAACAAAATTATTGCAACAAAAACAACCCTGCAGTATATAATATAACTGATCACAAAACAAACAACCCTACAATATATATAAATGACATTTTGCTCTCTGCAAGTCATCAAGACACTGTTGCAACATCAATAACAAGTCTGAATTAGAGTACTTTAGGCATGGAGCATTACCAAAGTGCAAACAGTTACATAAAAAAAAAACAGAAGCATTAATTATGGATGAGAGGTTGTATAATTTGTTTGGCAACATGTGCTGCAGAAGCATCTAAACCCTCCAAATCAATAGGAGCATCTTCTGAAATCTCCCCATCATCAAACCCCGGTAGAGATGCCTCAAACAAATTAGAGTTCAGAACAGTTAAAAAGGAGGTGGCATTATAGTTCTACATCAAATATACTGCAGTGTATAAGCAAATTTCAGTTTAAGTTAATGCCAAACAACTAAATCCCAGCTTTGCAAACACGGCACATACAACTTTGCAACTTGGTACTTTCTATCATATAATTCAATCATTAATGAAGAACATATTTTTGTCTCAAGGATGATAGAACAATATGAAACAGTGGCAGTATTTATTTGATCACAGTGCAACGATGAAATACATGTTCTCCACATATCTCCAACATGATTACAGATAAACAGACAAACAAAGAAAACAACCACAACTATCGGCCTATCACACAGTCAGATAAAAAATAGTAACACTAGAAAAACAAGAAAAAAAGAAATGAACATCACCACCACACCAAAACGGCAGCAACTACGAAATTGAAATTGGGGGAAAATTTAACCAACAACAGCACAACAATTATGATTCACAGAATGGGTCCAATCCAAACAAGGACAAATCGCAGCAACAACAACCACACATACACCATAACTTCCAATTACAGGAAACCAATTTTAGGGTTACGAAAATCATAAATTTAGGTTACAAATTGAAAGAAAAGGGAACCAGAACGCAAATTACAAACAAACCTGTGTTCGTGGTGGTCGTGGCGGTCGAAATCGTTCGTCAATCGCAGTCCGATGGTGGCGCTGCTGCCCCTGCCAGCGACGTGGTGGATGTCACGGTGGAGGAGAAAGGAGACGCCGTGAATGGCCTGCACTCTGCCTTCGTGTTTCTTGGCCAGCGACGTGGGTGGAGGAGAAACGAGGGTGCTCTCTTCTGATTTCCCAAAACGCGGGTGGTGGAGGACGAGGAGAAGAGAGTGTGAGAGGAATGAAGGAATAAGTCTGGCAGTGGGTTTTGGAATTTGGATGAAAGTGACAACGACAATAATGGAGTTTGCCGCCACTACTTGTCTCAGTGAAACTAGGTTTTTGTTAACAATGAAATTGGGTTTGATTGGGCTTGCCCAAACACAATGCATCCACTTCAGAATTCGTTGCACCCCATCATTGTTAAGTGCACACCATATTGATATCAAAAAGGCTAAAATATCCTTTCTTAGTGTACAACACTCCTGCTGCCTCCGCCGCAGTGAAAAGAAGAAGACAGAGAGATCTCTGCAGAGAAAGAAGAGAAAAACATAATACTATGCAAAAATAAATAAAAGAACTTATTCTAGATTTTTTTTTGAAAACGAAATTCTTAAAATCTCAATCGAGAAATCTTATTTTAAAAATTCCCATTCCAAAAATTTCAGAAGATTTAGAAATTTTTTATTACAAATAATTCAGAAGTACTTTTACAAAAAGTAAAATGATGATTTTAAAAAGGAAAATGATATTTTAATCCACTTTTTTTGACCCATTTTTAACCCACCACTTCAATCACCATTAGATCATCTTTTTTTATTCTTTTTGGTGATGTGATGTATGATCTAATGGTAATTGAAGTGGTGGGTTAAAAGTGGGTCAAAAAAAGTAGGTTAAAGTATCATTGTCCTTTTAAAAATTAGAAAATACACAAAGAAACTATGAAAATATCATATTATCGTCGGAGACTAGGGACATAAAAATAATTGCATTTTAGATAAATAGAATAGAAAAAAAAACATACTTTAGATAATTTGTTTTATATCATCCTATATAAAATTAAATTGTTAATTTTAAATTAGATCAAATATGATTTGATCCTCTAAAATTAAAATTTTGATAATTTACTTTTAATTTCTTGAAAAATATTTTTTTTTCTGCAAAGTTAAAATATGCTAAATTTTTTTTCCTGCATATTTATTTTAAATATTTGCACGTAGGTGTTGAATCAAAATTAATTTCAATGCATTATTTTTGTAAAAATAAAAATATATTAAAAATTCTGGAGAGCGCAAAAGTACATTACCAATTTTAGAGAAATAAATTGTCTTCGTCTTTTTTAATTAAAAAATGTTATTACAGAGTAATTTAATCTATTATAAAAACATTTGTATATATTCGTATATATCCTAGATGCATTACTTTTTTTATATGCATAAAATATTATTATATTTAATTATAATAATTATGGGCCAAATGCTCTCAAACTAGGAAGAAATATTAATTTTTATTTTATTTTTCTATTTTATAAACTATAGAATGCTAATTCTTATATACAATGGGGAACAATGTTGGAACTAAAGGGGTCATGGTCTCCATTTTTTCTTTTACATTTATATAATTTAATATATGATTTTAAATATTTTCTTTTAAATTTAATATTTTAATAAATATTTATACATTTATATATATATAAGAAAAAGTTTTCTTTTTCGTATTTATTTTTCAATTTCATCTTTTAAACACTTTTTAAATAAAAATAATTCTTTTATTAATATTATCTTTTAAATGATTATTTGTTTAATTTAATCATTTTTTATTTTTTAAAATTGAACCATTATAAATGAAAATTAATTATACTAAAATTATAAAAAGTTATTTATATCTAATTTTATAATAATAATAATAATAATTTTATTATTTTTTATTATCATAAAAAAATTAAATACTATGTTTTGAGTAGTTTATCTAAAAATTTTAGGATTATTCTTTTGGTTCTTAAGTTGGTCATCTAGTTTTTTTTAATTTCAATTTTGGTCCGAATTTTAAAAAATTATGTAATTTTGTCCTTTTTCGTTAAATTTATTAAATCAAATCAAGAATTTTTCATCAAAATTGAAGTTGTAAATGATTTGCTTTGTTGGTGTAATTGACATAATCCTAGTATCAATTTTGATGAAAAAATTTTGTTCCGCTTCAAGAAATTTAACAAAAAAGATAAAAATGCATTAATTTTTATAAAATCGAGACTAAATTGAAACTAAAAAACACTAGATGACCAAAGTGATATTTTTAGACAAAAAAATGGATCAAAGAATAATTTAACCAAAATTAAACACTCCACCCACCTCCTGCTGCTACACTGCACGTGTTTTTTTTTTTATTCATTAACTTATACGGCCCGCGGGCTGGCCCGTTTTGGCTCGTGGGCTGGCCCGACGGGCCAGCGGGCTTGATGGGTCGGGCTGTCATGGGTTGGCGGGCTGAAATTCTTGGCCTGGCCCATGCTTTTTCAGTCGGACTGGCGGGCCAGCCCGTCGGGCCTGGCCCATTTTGCCATCCCTATATATATATATATATATATATATATATATATTAGAGTTTGAGTTTTGTTATTTCATACTGAAAGTATTTGAAGCATCATCTAATAGAACATTACATTATGGTAGGTAACTATAGAGGCTGAACTGTGGACATTGTTGTCTTAAAAATGGGGTCCAATTCATTGAAGGATTATTTGAAAAGGTATGAAAGTAACACAAAAGTAGAGAAGAAGAAAAAGAAGAAGCAGAAGAAGAGAAGTCAACCACAAACCACTAGGGGTGTCAAAACGGGCCAGCCCGACCCATTTTGACCCGGCCCGATTTTGGCCCGTATTAAACGGGCCGGGCCGGGCTGGCCCGACATGGTAAAACGGGCTACTTTTTTGGGCCCGGCCCGCGGGCTAGCGAGCTGGCGGGCTGGCCCGCCAGTTTTTTCTGATCTGTATACTTTTTGGCCCAATCAGTCAGATTTTAATTTTGAATTTTTTCACATCTGTACAACAACAATGATCTATTATCACAACACAAAATCAGCCCTGGAATGCAATATATAATAACATAATTGATTCAGTTAAGAAAGAGTAGTAGCTTGGAAGGTGTTGAATGAAGAAGAGAATGCTCATTGTATTTGCTTTATGTTTATGAACTGGTCTTTCGTTTGACCTATGATATGATATTTAGAGAATAGAAATCAAAGTGTTACAGATGCAACACTCTTCTAAGTTTGAGAGTTCTGATTTGCAAGATATCTCTCCACCTAGACGAAGTCGTCATGATTCTCCCTCTTAAGATGTTTTGCGTGGATCTGTGGCACTCGACCTTTCACCTCCGAGGAAAATCAAGAAGAATGTTGCAAGACCTGGTTTTTCTGATTCTCAGCGCCATTCACCTCAAGATCTATCTCCTCCTCGACGCAGTCGTCATGATTCTCCTTCTCAAGATGCTTTACATGGATCTGAAGTGTCAGACCTTTCACCCCCAAGGAAAATTCAGAAGAATGTTGGAAGACAGGGTTCATCTAGTATTTCAGTTAAAGTTGGTTCACATTCATCTTTGGATCTTGAACTAGCTCCACCAAGGAGAAATACTCAGGAATCATCAAATCCAGCTAGTAAAACAGGTCTAATTTCTGGTAAGGATATCAGTGACGAGATCGAGAAAAAGAAGAGGGATGATATGTTGAGGTAATTGTTCAGTTGTTTTATAATGTTTTCCAATCACATATTAATGTTTACTTGATAGATATTTGTTATTATCCTTGCTTAATGCCATGGTGTTGTAGTACTAAGCTTGTTTTTTGTGTGGTTATGGAAGTATGGAATACTGAGATAGTTCTACTTGGCTTTCGCAGAAGTGTTACCACCATGATCAGAAACACGGGCTGTTTATTTCTTATTGACTATAGCTACACTTGAATAGGAGTTTTTCTTATGTGACTTGGGAGAAGTTATCAGTCTCATGAAACAGCATACACAATCAATTTTTTCTAGTCTGTTAGTTTTAGGGTTTAGTTAAACACTTAAACTAAATGCAGCAAGCATGTGATCTTTTTGTTATTCTATTTATTTACAAAATTTAAGTGAAATGCTCGTTTCCTTTTTCTGTTAGTTGTTTGTTACTATTAATTTTAGTATGTGTTAATGTATTTTTTGCCTTTTTAACAATCAATATTAAAATTCAGTTATCAAGATATAGGTCACTAATAAAATATTTCATTTCTAAGACCAATTCTTCCAAAATCTTAAGCTATATTACAAAGAAGCCCAGGACTATTATTATGTCACTAACATGCCTGGTAAACCTTATTCTGACTAAAAATGCTTTCTGTTATGCTATAGTTATTATCTATTGTGGCTGAGTGGCATTTCTGGGCCATAATTTTTTCCTGATTATGTCATGTTTCCTCATACCAAAAAACATTTAAACTCACAAAAGTTGCAGATGTCATTCATAAAAGCAGTAAAAAAAAGTCCCATTTGTCACCTTTTTTTTTTCATTGTATAAGGTTTGTTTTGGAGAGGGGGGACGGGGTTAATCTTGCAATTCCCCTTTCTTGAAATTGAAACCCTTCTTTCATTTATACAAGTGTAAATGCTCGTCATTCCCTGTCTTTCTATGCAAGTTTTGGTGTCAGTTGCTTCACATTGCTTCATGGCATTGATAACTATGTTTTGCGCAGATTTAACCAGATGGACCCTTCCATAAGTGGACGGGGTGCTGAACCTGTATATCGTGATAAAATAAGAGGTCAGAATTTTAGTCAGTTGTTTGTTGATGTTTCTGTTCAATGTATTTGATTTGTTGTCTTTGTGTGCAAAGAAATTTTGAATGATGCTGAATTTTGCAGGAGTACGCATTTCAAAGGAGGAATACTTGAAATCAAAACAGAAAGTAGAAGAAAAACCCAAGGTATTTGGTACTCTGCGTTATTTTTGTAGCATTGTTGTATTGTTTCTAGATTTATAAGGATATTATATCTACTACTATTACAATTACATCAAAAGGACAAGAAACCATGTCATATTTGTTGTCATTTGGTCCCTATGATTGAAGATGAATGTTACTTCTAAAATGTGTTAAAATAATCTCTCTTATCTGTTCAGCTTTTTACAAAGCTATTTTTTGATGTATTATGTTGAAGGGTTATAGGCGGACCCCTATCTCTTTTTCTCTTTTTTCTTTTTTTTTTTGTATGCTACCTTTTATATATGAATACAATGTATACAGAAGTGATCGGCAAGAGACTCACTAAGTTCTCTAAAATCTCAACTGTATGTCAGAACAGTTATGTTATTCATGTTTCCGATAAAAACTGCTAAGCTGAATTTTTAGGTATCTTTGTGATTTTCAGGAGATAGAAATAGAATGGGGCAAAGGCTTAGCTCAAAAGCGTGAAGCTGAGGCTAGGCTGAAGGAACTAGAACTTGAAAAGGAGAAGCCTTTTGCACGGACCAGGTATATATATAAAGTACTTAGAAACATGGTTTCTAGATTGTTCTATATTTTTTATCATAGCAACCTATGATGCACAAACATAATATGGGGTATAAAAAATACCATGTATAAAAGGGATACATTGAGTTGGTGACAATTATTCTTAAAATTATAATGATATAAGGTGTACATTACACATAAATATGCATAAAAAATTCATGAAACATGAATATATTTGCAAAACTAAAATTCCAAACTCATGAAGCACTAACACACTCATCCCACGTAACAAGTACATGTTTAATATTGATATGCTTGGATTCTCTATGAAAACTATCTGTGAATTATTGAAGCTCTTCTTTCTAAAAGGATGTTAAGATCTGATAAGTCTTAGATTAAGGCTGATATGGATAATGGAATAAATAATTTGACACGTCAAGTAAAACTTTCATATTTTGAATCAAATTATTCTTGATTCAGCTATTAAAATGAATGCAACATAACAAGCAATTGTTGGCTCGAATAAACTTCTCCTAGCTTGTGTTAATACCCAATGAGATTAATCCCCTTATCTGTGCAAGTTATATATCTCCTTTGTAATAAATAGGGATTTTAATACTTCTCTACTCGTTTCAAATTTTCTTAAACCTGGTAATCTTGTTAAAGAATTTTGTGAGCCAACTCGTGTCTCTCTCTCCTAGACTCTTTAATACCTCAGTGATTATAATATCGAGCCCAATAGCTTTGTCATTATCCATCTTCTTCAATACATATTTTACTTTAGGATCCAGAAGATAAAAGTTTTACTTTTGGTCCATCATTGTATATATTTGGAAGTAATTCCTGCATCATTTCTGGATTATCATGAGATGGTCCTTTTTACACATGTTCAACATAGTTTCATTTTTTTAGGGGGTAATCAGTGTTGTTTATAATTACTTAGTTTACCATGTACCAGCTTGGAAATTTATTTATAAATTATTTGTTAGTTAAAATCCCATCGAGAGCAAGTTCTGGACTGTCATTGAGATGCAATGTTGATGTTTAACTGTGTGAGCTGATGTCATCGATTAAGGTTCCTTTTTCCTTATTGTCTCCGTGTCTCTTATGTTGTATTTGCATTTGTTTCTTACAGAGATGATCCTGAACTAGACAAAATGTTTAAGGAGAGATTAAGGTGGGGTGATCCCATGGCACATCTAGTAAAGGTAATGCAAAACATTTCATGTTGCTTGGTGCGTGAGATGGAGTTTCATCAGTACTTACATGTTTTTGTGCCAATTGCCATTTGTAGAAAAAATATCCAGAGCCTGTTCTTCCAAACTTGGGGGAGAATGAGAAGATGAAAGAATCAGGCTTTGTAGTCCCACAGGATATTCCAAATCACAACTGGTTAAAAAGAGGTTTAGACGCCGCACCAAATCGGTATGGAATAAGACCCGGACGACATTGGGATGGTGTTGATCGCAGTAATGGTTGGTTCATATTCCCTGTACTTTTTGTAGTTTGATTTTTCCTTCCCTTTTCTGATGTAAATAGCCATAAATGATTGACTTATATCATTTTCAGGGTTCGAGAAGGATATGTTTAAGAGAACAAATGAGAGACAAGCTAGAGATAGAGAAGCTTATCTTTGGTCCGTCTCTGATATGTGAAAAGTGGCAGTACAATTACACAAGAGTATTAAGGAATGTGATGTTGACATGTCCATAGAAAAATTATTGAAAAGATGTATCTATCTTAGAAAATCTCCATTTGGTTTGATCAGCATTGTGATATTTTCGAGTTTTTGAGAGGTTATCACATTGTTGTTCCATGTAATTTAGATCATTTTTCACTACTGTAGTTTGAAGATGACTGTCTTTCTCGAGTTTCCTTCGAACTTTCGGGGATCAGTGTTGTTAATTAAAGCTAAAATTGATTTTTATGATAATCCAAATTTGAGTCTAACCTTACAGCAAGAGGAGTAAAAATACTCGGGATTTTCATTTAAACATGCATTGGACATATTTTTTAAATTAGTTTAAATTTATCTGATAATTTTAATTAGATTAAAATTAATTTTGTCTCAGATAATACTTCTAAAATGATTAATAATTTTTTAATTATACCGCATTTTAAAAGAAAAGACTGTGGTTATGTAATGTATTCGTCTATGAAGATCAAAATAATGTCCATTTCAGATTTTGTTAGACTTTAGGTTAAAAAAAAATGATCATTTCGTCTTTTCATCGGTACTTTTTTGTCTATTGATATTCACGTACTAATACCAATCACAATTTAGAGAATGATATTTCAAAAATAATATGTAATTAATTTTGTTTGGATGATAAAATAAAATTATTTGAACAGAGGAAATTTATACATACAAAAGTAATATTAACTTGTTTTCTTTATTAAGAAGTGTAAATTATAATAATTTTTTTTACATGACTCTCCCATTTAGTTAGATTATCCTGGGATAGAGATTGAATATAAAAAAAATTCTTTTTTCATATAATTACCCTCTAAATTTTAAGTTTTTATTTAGTCCATAAATTAATTTTACCTTTAAAAAACTAATTTATTTTTTCTTTATAATTTTCTGGATTTTTTTTATAAAACAATTTGTCTTAAGTCATATTGGCAACTTATTGGTGTGTCTAGATCCAAAAATAATGAAGTAATGTTTCATCCAACTTTGTTCTCTCTTTTTTTTTCACATAAAAGTAATTATTTTATAATATAATTAGGAATATATAGAGATTTATTGTTTTTTCTGTCTCGATATTAATAAATAATGGTTTATTTGATTAAATATTAGCATCAGTACGAATAATGTATGACTTTTTATAAGATATACATATCTGTTATTTCTTTTTTGTTCTTACATTCATCCTTATCTTAAAATAATAATATTTTTTATTGATTTAGTATTTTTATTAAAAAATGATATTAACTCAAATATGTTTAAATTATAAAATTTAAATCTTATTTTCCTAATTCGATATTGTGAAATTAAATCAAACTTAAAGTTAACTTTCTTTATTTTGTGAAATAATCATTTGACAAATATTTTAATGTATACATAATGAAAATAAACACAATTTCATCATAATTATAAATTTGATTTTAAAACAGAAACAAAAATATTTAAATTCCTTCTCTATTCATATATTCGTACTGTGATGTACAGAAAATAAAAATAGTAAAAAAAAGTTTAATTATATTTGTTTTATCGTATTTTTTGTTAGTGTGTCTAGTCATCACAATTTAAATTTGGTTAAAGCTAATGTAACGGAAACAACAACGTTATTCAAATGGAAAGAAAATTGAGATATAATTAAATAAAAACAATTAAATATTTAATTTGAGTACGAATTAAATCTTTATATATTTTACAAAAGTTAAATTTCTTAACTACATTTTATAACACTAATTTCAACCACTAAAATTGATATATAAAAAGAGAGTCGAATTTTAATAGAAAAAAAAATGATAATTTCACATCATTCTTCATATCATAAATAATCGTTATCATAATTGTAAATTTTCTCTTCCTTCTCTCTTCTCTTCCTTCCAAAATCATTATTCTCTTTCTAGATTGAATGTTGAACGTCGTCAGGGTTTGATGGTGACGGTGCATTCTCAACCTCTCATTCTCGATGTACAAAGGTACCACTTTATTTCTGATTATACATTAGGATCTCAATTTTTTTTTGGATAATCTTTAATTTTGTTAAATAATCTTTAATTTTGTTAGGTAATATTTAAACTATGTGTTAGATTATGGAGTTATTTTTATTTAACAAAGTGATAGGATATTTTATATTTGGTGAATTAAATTTAAGTTAATTAGTTGTTATTTTAGTTAGTTGGAATATCTAAGATTTAGTTTGATAATATGACATATTAGATAAGATTAGATTATATTAAGATTTAGTTTGGTTTGTTAATTTTTTTGTTTGTAATTAGCTATATAATAGCTCATTTTCCATCAATTAAAAACACCATAGTGAGTTAAGTTGCATATTCTTTTAGTGTGTGTGAGTTTTCTTCAACAAAGTGGTACAAGAGCTTTATGCTCTGAGTACCGAGTGAAAGAAAGAGAGAGGGTGAAATAGTGTGAGAAAGGAAGAAAGGAGTGCACCAAAGTGAGAGATGACAAAAGTTGTGAATGGTATGACGATGTCGCAATTGATGAAGAAAACCAATTATGATAATTGATGTCTGTAGATGAAGATGTTAGAAATATTTTAATATAATTTAAAAAATAAATAATTAAAATAAAAATTCTACTGTTACTCATGTTTTTATAGACCTTTAATTTATGGGTTAATGGTTTTTATGGCTAACGACTATATTCTTATTACTATTTACTTCTTTGTCTCCATTTTCTACCTATAAATACCACCTAGGTGCATGGGGAAAGATACAATAACAGAGACAACAAACATTAGAGTTTTCTCTGAAATGTTCTTCTTTTCTTCTCTATATTATCTTTAAGACAATGGTGTTATATATTTATAATAATATTGCAAAAATAATAGCGTTGTTGTTGTTGCAACGTGAGCAAGCCTCCCTCCTTTTAAGGATGGTGCATCGAGATCTCCTCCACATGGTGATCCCACATCCACATTTTATGGGATATTATTTTCAACACTAGGCTTCAGTTACAGAGCATGGATTTTTAAATCCCTTCATCACACAACCATTTTCTGATCTCTCTTTTTCTTACTTTTCTTCTTTTTCTCTCTTCTCTTATATCCTGGGTTACTTACTCTTTAAGGAGTTTATTTTGCTAGTTTCTGTTATCCTCGGGATATATCTGAGATGTTCCTGTTGTATCTTGGGGGGTTTGCGCATATACTGCGGATAAATCCTTAAGGACAGTGTTTCCAACACGCCTAAGGAATTCCTTTTATTTATGTTTTTATCTTTTTTATGCATATTTGCTAACAAGTGGTGTTCATAAGGTTCGGAAATCTTTCGCTACACTCGATCAATCTGACGGGTTGTTGTATCTTAGGAGAGAAACGCATATGATTTGAAACACATATCATTGTGTATTTGTTTAGCCCTGTGCAGTAGGGGTGTTTTCTCTCTAAGAATAGCGCTATGCGTGCCTCAACCCAGGATATTTCTACTTCTTACCTTTTATCTATTATTTATTATTGTTAAAATAATTGTTGATCTCTGATTAATATTCATTGTTTTATATATTGTCTTAGTATTATTATTGATTTAATAATTATTATTGATATCATTTTATATTTTTATTATTAATAGTATTATTTCAGTAATCATTTTCTAACAGAAGACTCTTCGGGGATCCCAAGATATTTGTGGGATATAGTGGAGACCGAGTACGAAGAACCCGCAAATGATGCAAATCAGACAACCGCCCAGATTACCGCGCTAAAGAAGACACGAGTGAGAGACAAGTCAACTTTGTACTTTTTGTACAATGTTGTGGACGAGTCGTGCTTCAAGAATATTGCAAATGTTGCATCTTCAAAGGAAGCATGGGATATTCTGGAGGTTGCATACAGAGCGAACGACCGGGTCAGACAAGTCCAGCTTCAAGCTCTCAGAGGAGAGTTTGAAGGGTTGAAGATGGAAGATAAAAAGTAGGTAACCAAGTACATAACTTGGGTAGAGAAGGTGGCCAACCAACTCGACAGGAATGGAGAGCCAATGCTAGCAAGTCGGGTTGTGGAGAAAATTGTAAGATCACTAACAGATGATTTCGATAGCATCGTATGCACCATCGAGGAGTGAAGGACCTGTCAATTCTCTTAGTAGAAGAACTCGCTGGGTCATTGGAGGCCCGTGAACAAAGGAGAGGGAAGAAGCACAAACCGCTTGATCAAGTACTACAAGCGTAACTTGATTTGAATGAAACTCGGAATACTCAGAGCCGAGGTCCTGGAGGCAGAGGACGAGGTGGTCGAGGTCGAGGTGAACGTGACAAAGATGATGTTGAAGAGAGCACAAATCAAACCAGGCAGCAGAATTGGCATGGTCGTGGTCAAGAAAGGGGCCAAACAGATTTGTCAAAGTCAGAAGTGGAATGTTTCAGGTGTGGCAAGTACGACCACTACGCAAGAGAATACAGATCGGCAAGTTGCTACAACTGTGGCAAGGTTGGTCATATAGCGAAGTTTTGTCAAACTGAAAAAAAAGGAGAAAAATCTTCTCACAAAAGAAGACAACGAGCAAGAGATAAGAATTTTAACGATTATGCAAAACTCAGATGTCAAACTCAGGAGCAGTAAATCGGATGCAAAGTTACGATCGGACTATGTGAAGGAAAGGAGATCATGTGACGAGCTTAGTCCAGGTTGTTTAAACTAGAGCTGTCAAAATGAGTTGGAACCCGCGAGCCAACCCGGCTCACCACGGGTTCAAGCCGGGTTGGGTTGAAATTTTTTTACAAATTTCAATAGGGTTGATTTTTGACTTGACTCATCTAGAACCCGACTCACCCGGGTTGAACCCATGGTGACGAGCCAACCCGCAAATAAAGGGTCACACAAGTGTTTTTTATTAAGTTGAGTTTTGCATTTGGAGCATGTTAGGTTGTTTTTTTTAGCCAACACATAGATAATTTGTATTTTTGTGATTTTGGTTTGTATTTGAATTGTATTAAAGTTTATTTAGATTTTAATTATAATTATAATTTAGTTTTGACTAAATAAAAAAATTGTATTTTTTTTAATTAAGTGAACCCGTGAGCCAACCTGTTTAACCCACCAACCCGTGGTGGACCAGGCCAGGTTCAAATTTTTTTGGCTCGCTAATAAGTGAGCCTGGTTGGGTTGGCTAACTAAGTGATCAGTCGAGCCAGGTTGGGTCGGGTTACCCATTTTGACAGCTCTAGTTTAAACAACTCGGTTTGGTATATAGACACTGGAGCAAACAATCACATGTGTAGAGATGAGAGTTTCTTCAACGAACTCACCAAGGTGGAGGACATATTAGTGTCAAGTGGAGATGATCCCAAGATGGTGATTAAAGGGCATGGAACAATACAACACATGAAAAGGATGGATGGGTTCGAGAAATCAGAGATGTCTACTATGTTCCTGAGCTGAAGAGTAAAATTTTAAGCATAGGTCAGATAGTGGAGAAAGGAAACTCGATTCTGATAAAGAATCAGGTATTGTACTTGAAGGACAAGCACAGTTGGCTAGCAGCCCAAGTAGAAAAGAAGAAAAATTGGATGTACAAATTGGAGTTGAGCATCTTGCAGAAAAGGTGTTTGAAACGTGTGGGCAGTGAAGGCGGTGCGGGATCAATTTGGAACGGTGTGGTAGAGAAAGAGTCCGGTAAGCAAATTAAAGCAATGTGATATGAAAATGAAAGAGAAGAGACAACCAATCTTGCCGAAGAAGTTGAAGAAGAAGCAGTGTTGTTGATGATGGGATGTAGCTCGGGGGACGAGCAAAAACAAGTGGAGAAGTCGGCAAGAAGGTTGAGTGTCATAAATCAGTCCAGTAGCATGGAGAGGTCGTCAAGATGTGCGGATAGCTTGGAAAGCTTAGCAAAGAGTGTGGACATATAAGATAGCTCGATGGAGCATGTGGAGAGCTCGATGGAGCATGAGGCCAACTCAGTTAGCTCAGTGGGAAGTTCGAATAGCTTGATTAAGTTGGTGGAGCAAGTGGAGTGCCAATATCATTTTGGGGAGCAAGTGATCACCTTGAAAAGCTTAGCAAAGAGCCTAGATAGCTCGGTAGAGAGCCTAGATAGCTCGATAAAGCGTCTAGCTAGCTCGGATAGCTTAGTGTGGATTGTGGATAGCTTGGATCTTGAACAAGAAGAGCAGTTGCGTGCCGAGAAGGATCAGAGAGTTGTACTGGAGATGCAATATGAGAAGTAACAAATTGAAACAGATGATGAGTTTGGTGTGAAGAAGGCGTGGAAATTGTCCAATCTCTTAAAGGAAGATCAACCTATTCAGAGGAACCCGATTAATGACAAGTCGGCCACAAACACAATAAAGAACCTAGCAAAGGGTAAGTCAGTTAAGATTAAGATGAAATCGATCAAAGAGAAGATCAAGTCGGATAAAGAGAAGATCAAGTTGGTCAAAGAGAAAAGCAAGTCGGTTATGGAGATAGAAGATTGTTCGGAATCTTTAATTTTGTTAGATAATCTTTAATTTTATTACATAATATTTAGATTATATGTTAGATTAGGGAGTTGTTTTTATTTAGCAAAGTGATAAGGTATTTTATATTTGGTGAATTAAATTTAAATGAGTTGTTATTTTAGTTAGTTGGAATATCTAAGATTTAGTTTAATAATATAACATATTAGATAAAATTAAATTAAATTAAAATTTAGTTTGGTTTGATAATATTTTGTTTGTAATTAGTTATATAATAACTCATTCTCCATGAATAAAAAAATACCACAATTGCATATTCTATTCTTTTTATATGTGTGAGTTTTTTTCCAACAAATTTTTCATTCTTTTTTGGAGCACTTGTTGTAACATGAAATGAGAATGAGTTTTGCTTTCATCTTCGCATTTCAAAATAATAATAATAATAATTGCAGTAGGCTTATAAAAAGTATCTATTCTAAAAAACCTTTTCAGGTTAACGTGACTATTTATTCCTTTATTTTGGTTGAAGAGATAAACCACTAGAAGCTGATTTTAACTTTGTAGAAACTAATTTTGACTTTTCTTATTTTTTATTTTTATTATTTAGAAAGGATACATGGACAAGCTGTTTTTTTAATAACTTATTACTGATTTAAACGTTAATTAATTCCAATTTCTCTTTACAGATTTCAAATTCAAATTCATTATAATAAGATTCAATAATAAACTTTTAAAGACTATTTTATCTGTTCAATCTCTTATGAAATTTAGTATATGACTTATTATTAAAAATATTTTTTTAATATTTTTTTATTTAAATTAATTTTAAAAAATATTTTTCTTTTTTAAAATATTTTTGAATTTTATAAACTAATTATTATTTTAAAATTAAGAAATTAATATTAAAATATTACAAATATTTTATATTTTCTTACATGAATAAAATAAAATAAAAAAATTTCTCATTTAATATATCTTTTATATTTGTTATATAATTTATATCTTTCATATCTCATAATCCTAAAATTTGTTAAAATGCATAATATTTCATACTGTATCATATCTAATATTTTATATAGGAATTAAAAATTTTGTAAATGTGCTTCTCTGTCAAATTCTATCAAACTCTCTACCTATTTGTATTTTATAACTTTTTTATATCAGATTTGTATTTTAGTTATATATATTTTTTAAAAATTAAAAATCTAAATTTTAAATAAGATTATATTCAAATAAAAAAGTAATTTAAATTTAATTTTAAATTTCAACATCCTAAATCCTCTCTTTCTTCTATCCTTCACCTAAAATTTCAAGAACCCTAAATCTTCTTTCTTCTTCTTTGCGATTCATTCGAAAATTTGAATATCCATCCAAAAATAAATCTAATTGGCAATCTTAAATCTTAAATCTTAAAGAAACGTAACGAGAGCACTAAGAGAGAAAACTAATTTAAGACAACCTTCTTTTAACACTCCTCTTCCACCAATGTTGAATTCTTGTGTCGGGGCGGTTAGTTTTCTGAAACGAAGAGGAACTTATGACTTATCGTTATAAATTGGTTTTAAGACTTGAAGTTGGTGTTTGCGTCATGCTTGATATTGTGATCCGTTTATGTGCTAGTTTTATTCAATGTATCTATGGCATTCATTTAGAAATTCAGTTTTGTTTTTCACTCATTAGGTAGTGTTATGGGTTCTCAACCACATCTTATTGCACTAATTTCAACCACCAAAATTGATATATAAAAGAGGGTCGAATTTTAACAGAAAAAAATATATAATTTTACATCATTCTTCATATCATAAATAATCGTTATTATAATTGTAAAGATAATTATAATCAAAACCAACAAATTTATCATACATTATTATTTTTTATCAATATCAATGTTAAAAATATATGTTAACAAAATATGTTTTTATTTTTTAAATATTCTATATGTAGCATCTTCCATGTACTTTTTTATGGGTAATATGTTTTCGTATAAGATTTAACTATTAATTTTATTCCGATATAAAATTGCAATTTCGATTCCCAAATTACTCGTTTAGGGCATTCTAATTATCTTTGTTAAAAAACATTTATTTTAAAATAATATATATCTTTTGATAATTAAACAATCTTGATAATAGTATTTTATATACAAATAAATAACTTCTATATAGAATTTAATTTTGTTGGAGAAGTTCTAAGTAGAGATGGCAATTCGGGTCAGGTGGGTTGACTCGCAGACTCGCACAAAAAAATGTTGGGCGGGCTGGGATGTTGAACCCGTTGGCTCGCAATGGCCTGTCTCGCAATGACATGTTACTATCGTACTTTAGCTATAATCTTGGTTGTTATTTTTCTTGTTTTTGTTTAGGTAAACTAATTGAAATTATTTGAATAGAAAATGAATGTCAATTATTATGAAACGGGATGGGTCAGAAAAGTGAATCAGATATTAAACTGTGCGGCAGGCTAACCCGACCTACACTTTGCGGGCCAAAAGGTAGGATGAGCGAAAACGGGCCAAGTTAGTCCACTTTGCCATTGATCTCCTTCCTTCAAAGCGTGACCTCAATAAATTTTCAATTTCCTTCATTCTTCTTTCTTCTCTCTTCCTTCAAAAATCATTATTCGCCTATGAAGTTTAGACACAACTACTTATATATATATATATATATATATATATATATATATATATATATATATATATAAATAATACATTAATTAATATTTAAATAATTATGTTGATAAAAATATTTTAATAGTTATGTTTACATAATATTATAAATATAAGTAATATGTTAATTAATATTTAGAAAAATATATTAATTATAAATTTTAAATAACTATATTTAAAAATAATACTATTAGATATTTAAATAATTATATAATAAAATAAATTAAAATTTATTTGCATAAAATATATTGTATTGAAAAAAAGAAAGAAAGATTTATAAAATGAAAATGTGATTGGCGAAAAGGATTGAATTAAGACCCGTAAAATCAAAACTCCTTTATTAAATATAAAGCTTAAATAGTAGTTTGGTCCTAGTTTTCGTTCGGTTTTTTCAATGTGGTCTTACTTTTGTTTTTTTTTTCAATTTGGTCCTAATATTGGTTAATTTTATTCAATTTGGTCATTTTTGCTAATACTGTTAAAATAGTTAATGGATGTGAACAGTAACCACCACGTGTTATTTTGTGATTTTTTTTTATTTTTTTTTAATTTTTTTATTTAAAAAAAATGTACACGTGTCAAGCTCATATCAATATTATGACATGTGTCAGAGTCAATTTTTCATATTCAATTTGATTCTAATATTCGTTAATTGTTTTCAATTTGGTCATTTTTTTTAAAATTTAACATTTTTGTTCCTCTCCAAATTGATACAAAATTTAATTTGTATACATTAAAATGCATATTTTTTGTTAAATATTTTTAATTTAGAATTAGAGTTAGTTTAAAATTAAAACGAAATAAAACAATAACACCATTAATTTAAAATTTTAAGAGGTTAAAAATATTTAATTTTAAACCAACTCTAATTTTAAATTAAAAATATTTAATAAAAATATGCATTTTAATAAGAATATCCATATATCATGTATATACAAATTATATTTTGTCTTTGGAGAGGAAAAAAATACTAAATTAAAAAAAGGTTAGGAGCAAATTGAAAACAATTAACGAATATTATGACCAAATTGAATATAAAAATCTGATTCTGACACGTGGCATGATATTAGCTTGACATGTGGATTTTGTTTTTAAATTAACAATAAATTGAAAAAAATTGAAAAAAATTAAAATAATCATAAAATAACACGTGGCATAATATAAACTTGACAGATGTACCTTTTTTAAATAAAAAAAATAAAAAAAAATAAAAAAAAATAAAAAAATTAACTATTATAAAATAAAATTGTCGAATGTTAGAATCAAATTAAAAAATCAAAAGTAGACCGCATTATAAAAACCGAACAAAAAGTAGGAAAAAATCACTATTTAAGCCTAAATGTAATATAACTAAAGTATTAAATTAATGAGAAAAAAAGGTTAGGTCTTTTGTTTCTGATTCTTTCGCTAGCGTTCTTTACATTCATAGTGTGTCTTCTCTGCGCGTCCAGAAACAAGGTCGTGTCAGGCCCAAATAATTGTCTCTGACACCGCGTCGTGCACACTTCCGACGTTGCGAGGGTTTGACGGTGACGGTGTACTTCTGAACCTCTCATTCAAAGGTACCACTTTTATTTCTGATTATATGTTAGGATCTCAATCTGTCATTCCTTTTTTTTAGCTCTTGGTTGTAATATGAAATGAGAATAAGCTTTGCTTCCATCTTCACATCTCAAAATAAAAATAATTGCATTTGGTTCCTTTATTTTATTATTAAGAGAAAAAAAGCCTCAAATTGTTGATCTAAAAGATAAAACAAAAAATTGTAGTTTGTATGTGATGATAATCTTGGTTACTTGATTGTGTTTTGAACCTGTGAATGTGGCAGGTAGGGATGTCAAAATGGGTCGGGCCCGACGGGCCGGCCCGCCAGCCCGACCAAAAAAGCATGGGCCGGGTCAAAAAATTCAGCCCACCAACCCGAAGCAGCCCGGCCCGTCAAGCCCGATAACCCGTCGGGCCAGCCCGCGGGCCGAACGAGTTACTAATAATACATAAAAAACACGTGCAGTGCAGCGTTTTGGGAAACCAGAAAAGACTCTTTTCTTCTCTTCTCCTCCACTCCACCCGCGGCCAAACATCACACTCTCTTCTCTTCTCTTCTCCTCCACTCCACCCGCGTTTTGGGAAACCAGAAACCACCCACTTTTCTTTCTCCTCCACCCACGTCGCTGGCGAGGAAACACGAAGGCAGAGTGCAGGCCATTCACGACGCCACCATCGGACTGCGATTCACGACGATTCCGACGGCCACCACCACCGCGAAGATAGGTTTGTTCGTAATTTGAGTTCTGGTTCTTTTTTTTTCGATTTGTGACCTAAATTTATGATTTTCGTAACCCTAAAATTGGTTTCCCTAAATTGGAGGTTATGGTGTATGTGTGGTTGTTGTTGCTGCGATTTGCCCTTGTTTGATTGGACCCATTCTGTAAATCGTAATTGTTGTGCTATTCTTGCTTAAAATTTTCCCCCAATTTCAATTTCGTAGACAACGAGATGTGTTGTTTTGGCATTAATAAAAAGGTGTTGCTTTTAGCAAAACGATTGGATATTGTCATCCAATAGAAGCAGAGATATGGAGCAATACAGCTTGTGGGGAATTCACATGGTGGCATGGTAAAACCACACATATTTGCCTAAACTTTTGCTTTTGTGTTGAACTATTACATCTAGCTATGTATGTCACACAAAACTTATTCCACAAACGTTAACTTTTTATGTTTCACGAGGGGCTGGAAAGGAGGAAGGAAAGCCATAGATTTCGATTAGATATCAAAGAAAAAGTTGCAGTCAGTGTCTGATGTATAGTGTCTGGCTCTGTATGCGCCTAAAACATAATATGACATGTGACGGATACTTAGGCAAATGCAAATGAATGGAACAACACAAAAATGTAGTCGTGGTTCAAAACAATTAAGGAAGCCACTAGTCATGTCCTCATCAAAATATTGGTTATGAATTGAAAAGTATATTTTTTTAAGAAAACTCTGTAATTTCTTTACTAGATGTGTGCTGCTTGTAAGGTTCAGAACATAAAGATGTAAGTTGATTTCTTAAATTGATCTTTTATTACTTTCCAAAAGTCTATTTATACATGAACTAGTTTTATTCAATTGAAACCTTTATATATTATTTTCTTCTACCAATTGGTGATATTCAAGTATGTTTAATAATTGTAAATTGCGTGTATGGCTCAAAAACCAATACTTCTCACATGCAAAGGGTAATTTACAAAAATGACTAAAACATAAAACGGAGCTGAATAAGTAAATAAGCAAACATGTGCTAACACATTAGTCGAAGTCTTTACATGCAATCCAAGTATTCGCAGCAAATACAGCAAAACAGCAAACAAAACAAGTCTTAGAAGAGTGTTGCATCTGTAACACTTTGATTTCTATTCTCTAAATATCATATCATAGGTCAAACGAAAGACCAGTTCATAAACATAAAGCAAATACAATGAGCATTCTCTTCTTCATTCAACACCTTCCAAGCTACTACTCTTTCTTAACCGAATCAATTATGTTATTATATATTGCATTCCAGGGCTGTTTTTGTGTTGTGATAATAGATCATTGTTGTTGTACAGATGTGAAAAAATTCAAAATTAAAATCTGACTGATTGGACCAAAAAGTATACAGATCAGAAAAAACTGGCGGGCCAGCCCGCCAGCCCGCGGGCCGGGCCCAAAAAAGTAGCCCGTTTTACCATGTCGGGCCAGCCCGACCCGTTTAATACGGGCCAAAATCGGGCCGGGTCAAAACGGGCCGGGCTGGCCCGTTTTGACACCCCTAGGCTTCGTATACCGTTTACCTTTTCTTCACCGTATTGTGTTTATGTCCGTTTGTTGTTATTACCTTTTCTTTACCGTATTCTGCTGACGTCGTTTGTTGTTGTTATGCTTATAGTTTTCGCAAGTATAACCATCAACACTACTGGACAATGTCTCCTTTTTACAGTATTTTGTACGGATTATATTACTAAGACCTCGTAATATCAGAAAAGTACATTACAATCTTAGATTTATGATGCTTTTAACCAATGCTTACATGATGTATAACAGATATTTTTGTAATTGCTTTATCTATCGATAGAATGTTAACTCTTGATATAAAATAGGAATTTTATAATCTTAATGATTTTTATTTCACTTTAAATAAAGATTGTTCTCCATATTTTTGTCTTCGAAAAAATACTTATTTTTTTTCAATATATAGGTAGTAGGTGAAGGTACCGTGAATGTTTATGCACTAATTCACTCTTCTGTTTACCTTGTTTAGGTGGCTATGACAACTCCCTAACCCTAACCCTCACAATCACCGTCACCGTCACCCACCGATCGTGATTCTTGCATGCACTCCTCATAATTAATCTTCTCTCACAACTTCATTCTTCAGTCAAAAAACGTAACGTCTTTTCATATCCATTATCTGCTTTACCGTTGCATCCACGGCAATTGAATTCGATCGATAAATATAACTAAAATCTGGATTCAGCAGTATAGCATCGTTTGAGGTAACATGTTACTAACGTTATGATGGACATAACAATACTTTTGCGGGTCTATGAAGAAATAGAACCACTTCGTTTGTCTGTTTGGCTGTCTCGTCTGTAATAAATTTTATGACAATTGTTATTTACATGCTGTAGACTTAAACAATGGGTTATATTATTATATTAATTGATAACTTTCGATTACGATGTTCCAACTTCGTTCTGTTACATTCTTCAACGTATTTATTTGGTACAGAAAATTAAACAAAATTTTGACTTTTGAGGGGTCCATCATGTTTCACGTACTTTTTCTTAAACCATCTTCAATCAAATTTACTTGCATAAGTCCTTTGTTAATAAAAAATAATATTTTAACACATGTATATTTTCTCATAAATATAAATACTTGCCGGTAATATAAATCTTTACATGGACTTCGAACCAGTATAAAAGTCAATATTTTGTTTATTGCACATTGTAGTTTATGATTAAATCGTGATGTAAACTTGTTTCATACTATTTTTTTTATTTATTATTTCATTAGAAATAATAATATGTATGCAGAGGCGGATGCTTAATGGGCCATGAGACCTCCAATTTTTTTAATTATAAGTAGTACATACTATCATGAAAATTAATTAGATAGATTTTTATTTTTTATAAAGTATAATATTTAATATTAATAAAAAATAAAAAATAAATAACAAAGAATAAATTAATTTGTTGGGTTATTTTTTATGATTTTTAAACTATTTTTTTTTATTTTTTTGCATATTATATTTTCATATCACTCTTACTTTTTATATGTTCTATTTTATTATTGAAGATAAAATTGATAACTCTATCTTATCTTATTTAATAGTGAAATATTAATTTTATAGTTAGTATTTTTTTATTTTGTAAATTTTGTGTATATTTATTTTGTTATGAATATAAAAAAATGTATTATATATTGTTTCATAACTATATATTTAACTTAATTATTATAATTTTCACTTTTAATAATTATGTTTTTCAATGTTTTATTAGATTTTGATCAACTGTTCTTTATTCATAAATTATTTTTCTAATTAGGTATATTAATGAAGAATAAAATAGATTATTTTTTAAAAATAATAAATGAAAAACAATGTAAAGATGAAGATCGAATATATCTTACTCAATTATATATTTTAAAACATAATATTAAAGATTCAATTGTTAAAGCAGATAAATTTATTCAAAAAGTGTGGTTAAGATTGGTATATATATATATATAATTAAATGGTCATAAAACATTTTTTCATATGAGATATTATTTAAGTATCAACCGAGTCTATGTATTATTGCGTTATATTTTTAATAAAAAGGTTAAATAATAATTTATCATTTTATACGGGTGATTAAATTTTTCTATCAAGTTCAAATATTTTATTCCGTTGAATATATATACATACATTTTTGTAAATGGAACGAGTTCATTAACATGAATTTGTGAGGAGCATTTATTACCCAAGTAATTAATGTGAAGTCTACTCGATAAGATACTTGCTTAACAAAAGATGTTCTGTTTTGAAACATACCTAACATCAATTTAATGTTTAATTTTGTAACCATGTTTAAGGTGTTAATTGTAACGTCATTGTTAAACAATTTTTTATCTTGAGAATTATATTTTAAGATTTGAACATGCGAAAGATTTAACTGTTTTATTTATGCGTTTCAACTTGTTAAAGTTGTAGACAATAGTTAAAGTAATACAATTATTTCATTACTAAGTTCATGTATGACAATCCCACACCTTCAATATCTTTTAGAAAATACAATTTGAAACATATTAAAATACTTTGAAAAAATATATATTTATCAGAAAAGCCAAAATAAAATTTTGCAAGCTCTGTTGCTTTTTTGTTCTTTCTGTTTCTAGCAATTTTCAAAATAAGAAAGTTTCGTTTAATTATTTTCTTCGTTTATGTTCTTTTTTTTTCACATTGATGCTTTTCAATTTTACGTCAACCAGAACTTCATTTCAGAATTAATTTCAAATTACATATTATGTAATCTTTATTTCAAATTATAATTTTTGTTTGAATGCCTCCGGGACGTGTAATTTTAAAAATTAAAAATATTTTAAATAAAAAAAATTAGAGGATACTTCTGTCATTATAAAAATTTAAAAATATAAAGTTTAAGAATAAATTGTGAAGTCCGGTAGCAATTTCCTTTTTCCTTTCCGATGTTCGTTGCAAACACAACCCATTTTGTTTAAGTCTTATTGGTTTTTCAATTTTTTGTCTCGGCCCATGGAAAGGTCCCTTTCTCAGTCGCTTCTGGAGCCCATTTTCGTGACTTGGGACGTCAATGTTGGTTTAAATTCATCTTTTTTATGTTATACACTTTTCTCTCTTTTAATAATTTAACGTAAAATTTATTCAAATTCGATTTAAAAATAAAAATAACATATTGAAAAAAAATTGGAATCAAAATAAAATAACATTTATTTTGAGGAAATAATGATTGCAAAAGTAAACCGAATGCTTCAATAAATATAAACATAAATTTTATTCCTTATTAACTTCGAGAAATACTCTCATAAAAAATAATTCTTAAAATTTGTAACTTTCTATTTTTTTATACTAAGATTTAATTTAAAAGATTAAATAAGGAAATACACATTAAAAATAGAATGAAAGCTATTAGATTTTTTCCACGTAAAAAAGAAAATATATAACCAATAAGAAGCTGCCGCATTGGAGAAAATAACTAACATTTTCCAAATGGTAATGGTGGACTTGCGCTTTGGAGTCGTCTGTGGGACCATCTCCTACACTACTCGCAAATTCCACGTCGAATGGAGAAGAGAGAGCCAATAAAATAATGCCACGTGTCAGAACTTTGATTTCAGACCGTAAGATTGTCCACGTTGGCGGAACGGGGTCTTGCTAGGAACGAAGCTCCCCGTGAGAAACACGGGCAAACCTATAGGTGAGTCATATATAAATAAACCATCTAAACACAGATGCGAAATCAATCCAAACTAAACGGATCTCTTCTTCACTGTTGGAAGCTACTAGAAGCTTTGAGTGTGCGAGCACTGCGATGAGGAAGTGGACGGTTGCTTCCGTTCTCCTTCTACTCTGTCTCCTCTTTCTCTTTGCAGATCAAGGTGCGCCACTTCATCATTCACCGTTCACTCTTGTTTTCCGCGTGTTCGAATTCGTTAACGCATCGTATTTTTTCTTCCGCAGGTCGAAAGTTTCAGGCGAATGCCGCGGGCGATTCCGGCGGCGTTGTAGATCCGCCCAAGGTGGAGGACAAGATCGGCGCTGTTCCTGGCGGCCTTTCCACCGATTCAGATGTGGTCAAAAGGTGTGTGTTATTATCTCTCTCTGTCTTTACCTTTCAGGTTCTTGTTTTGGCATCTGAACGCGTGTTATTGTGATTTTAAGGGAGGCGGAGTCGATCTCGAAGAGATCTCTCCGGAGCGACGCCGAGAAGTTTGAGTTCCAAGCGGAAGTGTCACGGCTCATGGATATTATCATCAACTCTCTCTATAGTAACAAGGATATCTTCCTGAGAGAGTTGATTTCCAATGCTTCTGACGTAAGCGCTTTATTTATTAATTTAAATTAAATTTAGTAAACTGCTGCATTTCAATTTCAGCGCCAGAATTCGAATAAGTTGTTGTTAATGACAAATGATGCGTGTGCATTTTAGGCTTTGGACAAGATTAGGTTCCTCTCTCTCACGGACAAGGAGGTTTTGGGAGAAGGTGATAACACTAAGCTTGATATTCAGGTTAGAACTGGTAGCATCTATTAATTATTATTATTATTTTAAAGAGTTTTTTGGTATAATGTTTACATTGACAGTCTAAGAAATGAATGGCGGTTGTGTATTGTTTTGTCAGTGATTTGTTTTTTAACTAAACTGAAACATGTTGATGTTTCAGATTAAGTTAGACAAGGAAAAGAAAATTCTCTCGATCAGAGACCGGGGTATTGGTATGACGAAGGAGGATTTGATTAAGAATTTGGGGACAATTGCTAAATCTGGAACTTCAGGTATGTATGTTGTTTTTGCTAATGTGATTTTGCTGTAATATGGTTGGGATGATGTTAATTGGAACTGTGTGTTGATTCAGCGTTTGTTGAGAAAATGCAAACAAGTGGAGATCTCAATCTCATTGGGCAGTTTGGTGTCGGCTTTTACTCTGTGTATCTCGTGGCTGACTATGTTGAAGTTATTAGCAAGCATAATGATGATAAGCAGTATGTCTTTAAGACTTCATATTGTTTTCTAATCAGTAAATGTTGAAACCTTTGTTTTGTGTTGATTTATAAATTTGAAATTATTCGATTCTCAGGTATGTATGGGAATCAAAAGCTGATGGAGCTTTTGCAATCTCGGAAGATACATGGAACCAACCTCTAGGACGTGGAACCGAGATTAGACTACACCTCAAAGAAGAGGCTGGGGAGTACTTGGAGGAATCTAAACTGAAAGTATGTACCAAACTATTACCTTAAATTATTATAACTTTGTTGAGTTTAAATTACTCGTCTCCTTGTTTACTGCGCAGAAGTTTATGCTTAGGGGTCATTAACTGTAAACTTCAGAGTATAATATGTGAAGAATATGTAGTGTGCATATTTACTCATACTCGAAAGTATAGTGCTATTGATTTTCGCTCGGTAAATATGCAATATTAAGTAGAGCGCTGGGATTATATGGAGTGTTGCACTTGCAAAATGCCCGAGTTCTTATTAGTTTAAGTAAATATTTATATGGATTATGATTTATGGTTGCGAATAGGATAAGAAAAAAAAGGATGGACATGATTTAATATTCGAAGATTTCGTCGATGACTGTTCTCAATACGAAAGAAGTCATTCTCTTGCTAAATATGATTTGATAACTGTTGTTTTTCACAGGAATTGGTGAAGAGGTACTCTGAATTTATTAACTTCCCTATCTATATTTGGGCAAGCAAAGAGGTTGATGTGGAGGTTCCCGCAGACGAAGACGGTGATGAAGATGATTCTGGTATGTATATTTTAAAGAATTCCGTTGGATCTTTCCACTTATATCCTGTTCCAAGATTATGTTTCTGTGTTTGTTCATTCTTTTATATTATGGTGATGGTAATTTAAGATTCTACCTTATGTTCTTCCGTAAACAGCTGATGGCAGCTCCAAAGAGGAAACCGAAGACGAAGATGCTGATAAAGGTGAAGATGAAGACAAGCCTAAGACAAAGACAGTGAAGGAAACAACTTACGAATGGGAACTTCTAAATGATGTGAAAGCTATATGGCTGAGGAATCCAAAGGAGGTTACCGAGGAAGAATACACCAAATTCTATCACTCTCTTGCCAAGGTAATATTTGCAAGTTCATTACTTATGCGATACTTCAAGAGAATCTGTAGCTGAATTCACTTCACTCCGAGTTTGCTAATATTCATGAAGTTGTGGCTTTATGTTTGTGCAGGATTTCAGTGATGATAAACCTCTATCGTGGAGTCACTTCACTGCCGAAGGTGATGTAGAGTTCAAGGCAGTCCTGTTTGTACCACCTAAGGCACCTCATGATTTATACGAGAGCTATTACAACGCAAACAAATCCAACCTGAAGTTGTATGTTAGACGAGTGTTCATTTCAGACGAGTTTGATGAACTGTTGCCCAAGTACCTAAACTTCTTGAGGGTAGGCATCACTGTGCCTTGTTATTGGAGATAAATATATTTATGAGGATCAGATTAATTTTTTGTTAATGTTATTTTTGACATTGGGAACAGGGTCTTGTTGATTCCGACACATTGCCACTTAATGTATCGCGAGAAATGCTTCAACAACATAATAGTCTAAAGACAATCAAGAAGAAACTTATCAGGAAAGCCCTTGACATGATCCGTAGGATTGCTGATGAGGATCCTGACGAGTCCACCGACAAAGAAAAGAAAGGTATGGTGTTAAATTATGGGCTCGATCTGTTGGAATCCATATTCTCTTCAGGGGCTATGGTTACCCAAAACGTGTCAGTCCTATAATTCTAGGCTTGCTGTGTGTCCTACAGTCGAAATATTCTCGTCTTTTTAGTTTTTTTTGCGGGGGTGGTGCTGAAATGATTTTGTCATCTTTCTTTAATTGTATGAGTAGCTTCTTGAAGTTTATTCGCTGACTTCGTACTTCCATCTATCTTAAATATTTATGCAGAAGATGCATCCTCTGACAACAATGAGAAGAAAGGTCAGTATGTCAAGTTCTGGAATGAGTTTGGTAAATCCATTAAACTTGGTATCATCGAGGATGCCACTAACAGAAATCGGTTGGCAAAATTGCTCAGATTTGAGAGGTATAGTACTTCTGCTTGTAATAACTAAAGTCGGTAGTGTAATTTCGCCGTTTTCGATAGGTAACATTTTGCTGATGCTTGTAACTCTTGCAGCACCAAGTCTGATGGTAAATTGACATCCCTGGATCAGTACATATCTAGAATGAAAGCTGGCCAGAAGGACATCTTTTACATAACCGGAACCAACAAAGAACAACTGGAAAAATCCCCATTCCTTGAACGGCTTAAGAAGAAAAATTTTGAGGTGCAAATAAAATCAGTTTCTTTTAATGCAGAACGTTACTTCCAGTAATTGTATCTATTTGTTCTTTGGGAACTTTTGTTTCTGTTCTGCTGAGGAAAAATGATTTCATTGGTTTGATGTCTTCTAAGTGTATTTTCTTTTCAACTTGATACAGGTTATTTACTTCACGGATCCAGTTGATGAATACTTGATGCAATACCTGATGGATTATGAAGATAAAAAGTTCCAAAATGTGTCCAAGGAGGGTTTGAAACTCGGGAAGGATACGAAAAACAAGGAACTGAAGGAATCCTTTAAGGATCTTACCAAGTGGTGGAAAAGTACTCTATCCAAGGACAATGTCGACGATGTGAAGATATCCAACCGATTGGATAACACTCCTTGTGTAGTAGTGACATCAAAATATGGTTGGAGTGCAAACATGGAGCGAATCATGCAGTCTCAAACTTTGTCAGATGCTAGCAAGCAAGCATACATGCGTGGGAAGAGGGTGCTTGAGATCAATCCTAGGCACCCAATTATCAAGGAGCTCCGCGAGAGAGTAGTAAAGAACCCCGAGGTATTCTTTAGATTTGAATGGTGTCTGTTACTTAATTTTATCTGTAGCCTCTCTTTACTCAACACGATTAAGGTATATTGTTGACACAATCGGATAACTTTTCAGGATGAGGGTGTGAAACAAACAGCACAGCTGATGTATCAGACTGCACTCTTCGAGAGTGGCTTCAATCTTGATGATCCCAAGGATTTCAGTTCCCGTATTTATGACTCAGTGAAGTCTAGCTTGAACATCAGTCCTGATGCAACAGTTGAAGAGGAAGATGACACCGAGGCAGAGGCTGAAAGTGAGGCTAAAGAAGATACTCCAAAAAAGCCTGAAGCTGAAGTTGATGATGACGTTGACGATACCAAAGACGAGTTGTAGATTTCAATGACATCCACTATTTATTGACGGTGCTGTCGGTTTCCTTTTGTTTTTCATGGTTTAGCTAATAGACCGTAATAGCTTTATGTACGAGTTTTGTTTTCCTAAGTTTAAGATACCTTAGTGTAATCATCTTTTACCTTGGAATTTTGTCCTCCCACCATACTAGCTTAACACAATTTTCGGTCCCAAAAGTTTACTTATTTCTCTTGACTATCATCAGAAGATTTCGCACGTCTTATGAGAAAAATATATCGTAGAAAATGATAACTGTTAAATCGAAGTAAATTTTTCATTTTTTTTATATAAATTAAAAAAAATTATTTTGTCAAGAATAAGATTCGAACCCATGCCCTTTCGGATCAGTACCTGAAACTGGCGCCTTAGACCAACTCGGCGCCAAAATAAAGAATTTCCTTAATGTTAAAATGTTTTCATATATTGAAGTACAATACTAAAAATAATAAGTAAAAGAAATTGGCTTAACAATTGGGTACACTTCCAACAATCCACAAATTTCTTCTCCCGCCTTCCCTAACTTCCCAATAGTTAGCAAATAAATTTCGGTCAGCCTTTCCTTCTATATTCTAATACATACAAATACTTAAATAAAAGTTTATCTTTATGTTGACCTACCCTTCAACCAACATTTAGCTAGTATTTTTTGTTTTATGAATTTTGAAGAGTAATTTTGAGGAGAAACACACCGGAAGAGAGGTTGTCTGGAGAAAGATGCAAGAAATGAAGAAAAATTAAAAGAAATGTGATGAGTTTAATAGAATAATAAAAAATGATAAGTATCTAGATTGTTTCAAATTTTAGAAAAAAAAAACGAAGTAAATTTGTAATTAAGTATATAATTGTTAACCAATGGAGTAATTAAAATAAATTATAAAGTCTTGTGAGAGGAGCTTTCGTAAGGAAGGTAAGAGGAACACATTTTTTATTATATGAATAAAGGGATTGCAATGTATATTTGAGTGATCATATAATAATTTGAAAGGTTTAATTTTACTTTTAGTTCTTTAATTTGTTTGAAAAATTTAATTAGGGATTGATGTTATTATTGTGTTACATAAGAATGACAGTGTCATATTTCCATATATTACCAGTATTAGTGTTATATTAAATTTTTTATTGTAAAAATTAAGTTTTGTCAAGAATGGAATTCGAACCCATGCCCTTTCGGACCAGTACCTGAAACTGGCGCCTTAGACCAAGGCGGCCATCTTGACTTGCACATTAATTGATGAATGTCCATTTTCATAGAACTCCCAGAATGGATTATCCACTCTCCAATAGAAGTTTACCCAATTTGCCAAAAAAGAAAAAATTAAATGTTGTTAATGTAAAATAAATCTCTAATTGCAAAATGTTTCCATAACTCTGCAAAATGTTACCAAATAAATTGCGGCCAGCCTTCCCTTGTATATTGTAATAGTCACACAAATATTTAAATAAAATTCCATTTTTCTGTTAACTGATGTAGAAATAAATGTTAGGAATCTAACTGATGTTTCTCTTCTTTGATAAACACAAAAAACTGATAGTTAGGTGTGAAACTTTATGTATAATTATTTAAAAATTGTGCTTATTGGGACATTACAATATTGAACATAACCAGAGTGTGTTTAACATCAGCAATAAGTGGCTTATGTCTCTTTTCCAGACAATATAATTGCATATACCATTGTCTTGCCAACCCAAATGACATGGTGCCAAGCTTAAAATACCCTCAAAGTTCCCTTTACCAACCATGTTACTCAAATTCTAAGTCAAGCAAAGCATAAAAAACCCTACTTTTTATACTCTGCTACATCACTTTCTAATTCAATAATTCCAATCCATCTATGAAAAACTCCCTTTTTTGCTGGTGGGGTGCACATGATTCTCATTACCAAAGAAAACTCATCGCGAGATTTAGTTATCCATACTAAAAAATTTCACCTACCACTTTTCTGCACTATGAGCATTCCAAAGAGAAGAAGATTATCACAGTGAGTGTAAGAATGAATGGGAAGGGACATGAATGAGTGTTTGATGAAATTCCAGTGAAAAAGTTGGAAAACCATGGACTGTTAATTATCAACGGTATTTCCCCTGTCACTGTTTCTGACCCATTTCCAGAAGGAGGAGGTGGTGAATAATCTCTTGCAGATTTTTGGCTGCAAGTAAACAAAAACAAATAAATCATTATACCCAACAAAAAAAAATTAGATTTTGAAAATGATTACGGTTAGAAATTTTATATCGGTTAAAAATAGAAAGTAAAACATTATATAAATGGTTAAACTCAAGTTTTATCGGTGTTTTTTCTGTTTGGAAAAACGTTAGACCTAACAATTATAGATTGTTGGAACAAAATGGTATGTTATTTCTTTTGGTATGTTTCTGAATGATGAAACAATCCAACGAAGATATCCTGTAATAGATTCCAATTGTTTGGTAACTCTCTTTTCTTTTTGTGTTCCTCAAGCAAATATAGTTTGTACTTTAACTTGTGCCACACTAAAAGGTCACTATAACTAGAAAACAAAAAAGTTAGCAACCACCGTATCACTCAGATTTTAATAAAAAAAAAGGTTGCATATTATTATAATAATAGTTATTACTATTGTTAATGTAACATGAACAACCGAAAGTGTTCATCAACGATTGAAATCGTAATCTCAGAAAAATTAAAACAAAACATAAAGAAAGCGATGGTACTGAAAAGAAAACAAATGAGTATAAATAATTGATTAAAATAATAGTTAGATGCAGAATCTCCTTACCTTGTGGTTGAAGGGCAGAATGTGATGGTGTAATCAGCTCCGGTACACGTAAACGTACTCGTAGCGTCGTCGTACGCGTAGCTATACGATTTCGGACACGCGGATTTGAATACCTGCGAATATATCGAAGGCTTGCATGTCGCGGGTGAAGCGTACGCGCCGCTGCAGCAATACTCTGGGCTCTGAAACGCCTCACAGGCGCTCCTACACGCGGCGCGATCCGCCACGCGTAACTCGTTGGGGCACCGTTGGTTCAGGTCCGCAACGCACCCGGTGGACCCGCACGTACCCGACCCGCCACTGGGGTCTACAATCAACGGCAAGTTGTAACCGTCAACGAGACTCACGTCATAGAAGTCCTGCGTGCCCGAACCCGACCCGATTGTGAACTCCGCCAATGTGGCGGGTGGACTTGCCCCGCCACCGTTGCATTGGACCTGATTGGAGCCACAGTCTCCCGTCGTGCAACTGCCCTGTTGGGTATTCGGGTCGAAATTGCACCCGGTTCTGCCCCAGAATCTGCCGGACCAATTGGGCGGTGCTTGGAAGATCCGTGAGCCACCCGGTCGGAGTTCAAACCCGGTTGAATCCAATCCGGAGCTCCCTGCATTGGCTAAAATCCCAGGCCACACCGTGTAGTCACATTTGTTGATCAGAGTAAATGTGGCACATGAAGCACCTATTATCCATTGATACAAATTATTACTACTTTGGATAGAAAATTTAATGAATGGAAAATTAATTAATAATTACCTTTGAAAAGAAAAACCCAGATGAGAGCAATGGGTATGGAGAAGCAATATTCCATTTGCAATGTGATTGATTAATGGAAATGGATGAGAAGAGAGGCCATGCATGAAATGAAAGAATGTGATATGATAATAAAGTGTATATATATATAGATACTATAAAGAATATTAGGTTGAGTAAAACCCAATATAAGTTGTTGAGTGATACGTAAAAGGTTGAGCAAAATATTTGTATCTGGTTTTTGACTGCTGAATTTTTAGGATAATTATGTTGCAATGATTCTAATCGATGGGTTTAATGAACCAACGTATATAAGGGGCAAAGTATATTAATAATTATTAATATGTAATTAATTAATTAATTAAGGTCACTCTCACTTTTGATAGTGGCTAAGGGATTCGATTCTTCTTCTATCTTTTTTCTTCTTTCTTTCTTCAGTCTTTCATTTTTTTTTCTGAGGCAAGGAACTGAGATCAGATATTTTTCAAAGTGTGTTGTGAAGTGATGACTTTTGTGTTCATTTCTGCGATTTCATTGCATTGCAAGCTACGTTTTTCTCAGTTCCTAAATTTCGGATTATGATTGTTTTTGTCAAAAAAATTTAATATGAAAATTTGCCCGTACTCTTTGAGTAATTATTATTATTGTTATTAAAATCAATAAATTAATTATATGTAATAAGTTATATTTAAATAATAGCATCAAATTTCTTTAGATTATATTGTATATAAACGATTTTCTTTACTAACTTTCAGTTTCAGTTACTCCGAAAGCATCTTCTCCTGTTTTGTTTGGTGACAATTTTACCTAACATACTTGGAAGACCAAAAATCTCATCTTTTTTAACCCTGTTGCTTATTCATTTTTTTCCCCATGTTTTAAATTATCTCCGACTTTCTAACATGAAATTGGATTCTCAATTATCGCATAAATTGAAAACGTTATATTTAGTTGCGTTTAATTTAACTAGTTTTCTATCAATAAATGTTATATTAACCCATTATTCAGTATTGTTAGTAGATAGTATATAATGACGCGTTGATTTGCTTTAAATTATGGACTAAAATTATTGAATACATTAAATTGAGATTTTCTGAATAAGATATAAAACACGCAAAGCAGTTCACTAAAACAAGGCTTAAGAACCTTATATATAATAGTTTTAAAAAATGTAATATTTATCAGTAATGTATCACATTTCCAGTAGAATATTATCATAGTATATACTTGATAATTAAGTGTATAGTATTCATAATATTACTATTGCAACATTTATAAGATTTGTTTCATACACGCTATAGATTATAACACAAAATATGTCATGTGTATTTTAATTAATAGGAATGACTACAATCTACTTCTTTGTAATTTAAATTTTGTCTTGAAAGTTTTAAGAAATCTGGGTAAAATAAATAAAAAGTGTTAAAATAAGATATTTTCTAACAATATATAAAAAGTAATAAAATAAGAAATTTATAATTGTTAAAAATCTTGTCAGATAATATATATATATAACTTGGAAATTGTTCCACAATAAAGTCAGGATGGCCGAGTGGTCTAAGGCGCCAGACTCAAGTTCTGGTCCTCATTTGAGGGCGTGGGTTCAAATCCCACTTCTGACATTTTTCAGAAATTTAAGAAATTTTGTTTGAAATTGAAATTGTAGAGGTGCATAAAGAAATGGCCCATAATTATAATAAAAAAACCCATGAAATGGATTTCAGTTTTAGGCCAGATTGGAACTTCAAAGCTAGGAATTTACTTTCTACACCTCGACAATTACTCTGCACAGCCCCTTAAATTTTTGAAATGAACATTTTTTTCCTTTGGAAAAGTAATTTCCAATTATATATCCGAAAACTTTCTGGATAAATCTTCCCATAAAATTTTCAAAATAAAATTTCAAGAACATATAAAATGTGTCCTACAATAAATTTTTCGGAATAAAACTCATGAAATACTATACGAAATGTGTTTTCCACAATATTCATACACGAAATATGTTATGAAAAGAGATTTTCAAATTACATGAAATATATTCCACACAAAACTATCTAAAATTAGTTTTTTTCTGCATTTTTTCTTATCTTCTTTCTCAGTAGCATCCTCTCTCTATCTTCTTCTTCCTCGGCAGCAACATTGTAGCGGTGACGTCGGTGTAATGTGGTATGGTGACAGTGATAAAAAATATTTGAGTCTTTTCCGGTACCGTGGGAGTATAGTTAGTAATTATATGGGGTGCAAGAAGCAATACTCCAAGGTCACATATCTATTAACACCTTTGGTCTCTTCTTCATTAATATTTTGGATTAAATATTTTGGAATTAGTTAATTTTAAAACTTTTGATCAATTTAGTTATTCGTATTTCAAAATATGTGAATTTAGTCCTCTTAATCAAATTTTGTTAAGTTTATTTAACATTTTAAACACGTTTCATAATAGTATTTAATAGTATTTGACTTAACATTAAAACAAAAATGTGTCAAATACCTCAAATAAATGCGTTTGAAACATCAAATAAACCTAATAAAATTGAATTAAAATGACTAAATTCACGTATTTCGAAAAATAAATAACTAAATCAATTCAAATATTCAAAATGGACTAATTCCAAAATTCATGAAAAATCAAATAACTCAAATAAATGCGCTTGAAATATCAAATAAACCTAATAAAATTGAATTAAAATGACTAAATTCACGTATTTCGAAAGATAAATAACTAAATCGATTCAAATATTCAAAATGGACTAATTCCAAAATTCATGAAAAGTTAAAAGACCAAAAACATATTTAACCCGTATTATTTTCCCTCCCAAGAATTCTCAGTCAAACATTTTGAATACGATCAAGAAATTATAGAAAAATGATAGATAGAACATACTGCAACAAAACATTTTGAAAAAAACCTATTTTTACTCTTCATTAAAAACAAAACCTGTCTATTATGTAACATGCAATATGTGAGGGAATGAACATAATTAGTTAGACATTAACTATTACGAATGTGATTAGCCCTAGAAGTGTGAACGTGACACATGAGTTAGGTTCACAACTTTGAAATTTGTAAAAAGCCTTACAAATTGGTCTTCATAAATTGATATGTCCCTTAAAGAATAAGAATCACGCAATCACTCCAACTTCACGTGTTGAAGTTTTTTTCTATTTAAAATTCCCTGCAACATAACATACAAACCCATCTTCATTCTTCAATGCCTTCTAGATAAAATTTCTACATCTTTTAACCATAAATTTTAAAAAATACTTTTAAATGTTATATTTATTAAATTAATTTTAAATTTTTTTAAAATGTTTAAATTTCGCACGGTTCAAATTTAAAAAATGTGGCTGTTTTTATTTGAATTCTACGATCTAAATTGAAAGAACTCTTGGCCTCCATAGTGATTCCAAAATTCATTAAAATAATTTGTCCTTAGAAACCAACGTTGAAAAGAGACCAACATTCATGTACTAATGGTGTAAAACAATTTTTATAATTATCCAATCCTAAATAATTGTTAGTATGAATTTTAATAAATAATTATTATGAAAAAAAAAGTAACAAATAATTTACAATTGACCAAATTCTAATACTATCATTGAAACACCGGTGTCTCACTCAACATAAATTGTAGTTTTATACAGATCATCATTCCCACTAACTAGGCCCATGATGAAACGAGAGGAAAGGGACTTGAATGGGCCCGGCCCAATTGTGCAATTAAGAAAAACCAATGGGACCGACCCAAATATTCTTTAAAAAATTGAAATTTAGTCTTATTCTGAAGCGTGCACACATTGAAGTGGCGTCATGAATGATCTCAATCACGCAATTCATCACTAAATTTAATTATTTTGGAACAAGTGGTGTCCATTTGTTAGCAATGCATTATCCACTTATTTTAATTTATGTGATTTAATTAATATTTAACATATTTACTTTCTACAATTTCAGAATATATTTTAATAATTTGGAAATATGCAATCAAATGTTTATTTGGAAACCTATATGTTCGAAACAAATCATTCAAATTTAGGAATACAAAATGAATATTTTTCACTCTCTCATATTTGACTATTATAGAGGAACAAACATGTCCACCACCTTGATGCTATGCACTTCCAAAAATCCCTCATGTATACATTGTTTTCATTGATGGAAAGAAGCAACAATTCAATTAATATTTGAATCCTTTATAATATAGATATAAAGAAAAAGGCTAAGGTTAGAGAAGTAGTGATATCTAAATTTCAACTACTCTTCATAATTGAGCATGTCAAAAGTCAAGCCATCATCTTATCCATACAAGCCACACACACACCATCAATTTTATTTACACATATTTGCTTCCCATTATATGACTTCAATGCACAAATTGAGGAAGATTGTCTCAAAATGAAAATATATGTCTTAACAAATAAATATAATTATAATAGTTAAAAAATCAAGATAAATTGAAAATTTTCACTTTTTATAGAAATGAATAATATATAAGTAGTAGAACTTCTAAATCTATATCGTTTTAAAAATTTAAATTAAAAGTGGTATCCTGATATTTTATATGAATTTGTTTATTATTTATTTGTGTCTGATCTATTTGATATTCACCCTTAAAAAAACTTTTTCAAATAAAATTATTAGCTTCACCTCATACTTCTTATATTACTTTTAAGTGAGTTATCAAATGCTAAAATGCCAAAAAGATTATTTCTCATTATATTATATCTTTAGTGTCACATTTTTAGTCTTAATTCAAAATCATAAAATAATAATTCAATTCTCTCCCAAGAACCAAAACTTGGACCAAATATTTTTAGTTGAAGTTCTCTCCCCTCACACAATAGAAAATTTCATATTACATAGGGTTTTTCTTACAAATTTATTAAAAAAATTTGCAAGAAAAGACTTTTTTTCTGTCATTTTTTCTAAAAATTTTAATTGACAGGTAATTCTTTCGTGGGTAATCATTTTCTACAAAATTATAAAATTTGTATGTATTTTTTACAAAATTTGTTATGAAAAGTGTTTTATACAAAATATTTTGTAAGAAAATTGGTAACAATTTCTTGTAATTTTTTTTTTGTGAAAAAAAAATTGCAAGTATTTCTTAAAAAAAAATTCAAAATAAAATTGAGAGGAAATATGAGTTTTTTTTAGTAGTGTACTATGTTGAGTAATAATTATGTGAATGAAAATAAAAGTGTGAACTACTAGTATAAAGGATTCAATATTTTTCTCGAGATTAATTTTTGACAGAAAATTTCATTTATTTCATGAAAATCAAAATCAATTTCACTCTAGCAAAGGAATTCTGGATATAAGCTAACAATTTTCAAAAATAAAAAACAAAAAGGGGTATGCAAACAAAGTAATAAATCGTTAGGTTGATTTAAAAAAGAAAAAAACACAAGACCAGTACAAAAACACTCGCAGAAAGGTACACGTAGAACTTTCACAGTTCCTCTTTTTGTAACAGAACTTAGGTATAAGACAAGTAAAATTACATATGACTAATCAAATGTTAAGCAGTGTTTGACTTTGGTGAAACATGTTTACATTTTCTTGTGGCGGCTGAAAATGAAAAAATCGCGTTTCATTGATTTGAATTCAAACACCATGCATGCATGCATTGGTATTTTCACTGCTACTGCTATATGTCCTTATCGCGAATCCAATTCCAAAAATCTTTATTTGTATGCGTAAATATATTCAACCCTAAATACATAAATAACTTTTGCATTCCTTGCTTTATAGTTGAATATTGAATCGTACAATAAAAAGTGAGTTTGAACCTACGTTTTACTAACATCAAACTTCAAGCCATGTTATTGGTGAGTCAACAAACGGATTATATTTATCTAATCAATTAAAAATGCTTATTTGAAAGATTGTTTACTGCAATATTACTCCACTTGCTGCTATAATAATGCATTCGTTTGAAGTGGTGCTTTTTGTACGAGTTTATTTTAGGGTTTGTGGTTGCATAGTATATATACATGTAATTGTAAAATTTAAGTTGGGCGTTCTATTGTAAGTGGTATTAATTGTTCCATGACGGAGGTAAAGTGGACCGAGTCATAATCAAATCGTGATGTTTTGATAATGTTACATTCTTAAGTAAAAAAAGTTACACCCTGATTAATAGCTATAGTTTTTTACTTAGTGGTAAGCGCTCGATCCTAATATGTTTTTTTTATTTATTATTAAATATTTAAGTTGTAATTTATTTTTTAAAAATAATGATATTATTTATAAAAAAAATTTATTGTCCATTCAAATAACATACTTGTATGAATATTTCCCCATATATAAAACTCTTTTAACTAACTCATTCTTAACATTTTCCCTCTTGAAATTGCCTTTAAAATTACTCAACTCATTTTCTCTTAAATATTCTTTGTCTAATTAATTAATACGCGAATAGGTAATATTAATTATGAGTAGTCTTATCTTATTACTCTGCGAAAACTCAATTTTCCGATCCTCGGAGAAAACACACCTCATTAGTTAATAGTAATGTTTTTATTGACAAATAAAAATTGTGAAGTGATTAGAAGGTATTTTACTACAACCGTAATTAATTCGAAGAGAAAATTAGTCTAAATTGTGTCCGTATAAAAGGATGTAGGGATAGTGTTAGAATAATAAAATAAATGTACTTAATAAAAAGAAATATATTCTTAGAGATCAAATATAAAATTTGAAAACTTTTATTCTGGGCAAAAAGGTAACAAAGAAAAGAAAGAGATGCTGCCTAATAAAAATGCTGCGGAGGTAGATTCCAATAATAAAGATGTATATATATACACCGTAAAGAAAGTAACATTAATTTTTTGTGTGCGCTATAAATAAAAGTACCATGTTACGGCTCATAAATTAATTACAACCATACATGCCAAACCCGTGGTCCTCTTCCTACATTACTACAAATTAAAAACACCCTATTTTATCATTATTAATCACGAATCAACACCACTCACTTTTATTCAGTTTTAATTATATATGTACTACCACCTCACACGTCCACAATGTTGTAATTAGAAAATACACGAATCCATTTCTTTATTGCAATTAAATATTACATCCCCAACCAATAAAGAATTCAATAATAGTATTCCGAATTATAATCTAAACTACAAAAATAAATTAATAACGGAAAATTCCCTTAATACTACTGTGTTGCCTATTTTGCTACATGTATATATACGTAGAGTAATAATAGTATTGCGTTCTGGCACACGAAATTATGGTCGACAAGATTCGTAGGATCTTTGGGCCTCTAATGACTCACATCCCCGTCAGCACGGTCGTGTACAGGTCACATGGTTCTCGTTCTTGGTGTGCCAGAGAATAACTATAAGTCCAGCTTGGGCCCACTCCTTTGTGCGAGCCCATGGGCCCAACCGTGTGAAAAATAATGCTGAGGAAACGATTAGTAGTTAGAGGAGTTGGGTGAACCGCCACATAGCCATCGCGACACCGACGATGCCGGCAACGGCTTGCGATTGGAACACGTGGCTGCGTGTGGCCCACGAGATTTCACTCTGATCGAAGCCACCTTCGTACACCATTGTGCCGTTGTTAAGCAGTGGCGTGGTGGATGAACCATCTTGTTGCTCCTGAGATGCTTTTTGGCTGAAAAACAGGAAAACAAGAACAATATTAATTATGACAAAACAAACAAACGGGAAGTGCAAAACTAGAACTGTGAGACGTGTCATTATGAGATTCGTGCAACGGTCGTGAATTGCACAGAACCAGTTACTTTAATAATGCTACACGGTAATAATTGAGTGCAACGATAACCACCGGCATGTGTGCCATCCCCTACTTCCCATGTGCACAATTAAAAATACCAAAATTTTCTCAAATTATGTAGCCGATTTTTTTTTTTGGTTCGAGGTCTCTGTCTAAGGAGACCAATCACGTTGAGTGGGGACAAACTATTTGATCCATCTCTTCTACTTCCTACATTGCTTGTAGATGCAGAAAATGGTTGCGCTTTGACATGGCTACGCTACCTAAATCCCCATACATTCAATCTTATTAACGCCAAAATTCAAACTCGGTTTTCTTAATTTATTATTCCATTAATATGTATTTGATTTTTACTTATTTTATTACCTTCATCAGATAAGATAATGATTTTAATGAATAATTTTCAGGAATAGGACAAGTGAAACTGTCAACTCAGTCCTAACCAACGATAATATTCTTTAGCATACAGTTATTGTTGGTATAAAATGTTGACTATGCTCACTGTCATTTATACAAAATTACGTCTAAGTTGACACATAATTTTTTTTAATGGTATTATTTTCACAAAAATTAAAAAAAAAAATGATTTATATGTTTTAACTTAACGGTTGTTTGTTGTAGAAGTGGAGAAGAGACAAACCTGGTGGTAGGGGAGGGGCAAAAGGTGATGGTGTAATCGGCGGAAGCGCAAGTGAAGGTGCTGGTTTTGTCGTCGTACGCGTAGCTATAAGCGCGTGGGCACGCGTTCTTGAATATCTCAGAGTAAGACGAGGGCTTGCACGTGTCGGGCGTGCCGTACGCACCGCTGCAGCAATACTGCGGCGAGTTGAACGCCTCGCACGCGCTCTTGCACGCGACGCCCTCCTTCCCGTCCGCGCTCATCACCTTCAGCTCCGACGGACACGCGCCGTTGAGGTCCCCGACGCACCCTGTGGAGATGCACTTCTCGCCGGAGCCTCCCTGCGGCACCACCAACATCGGCACGTTGTAGCCGTCCACAAGGCTTACGTCGAAGAAATCAAGGCCTCCGGCACCGTCGAGGGTGAATTCCGCCAGTGTAGCCGGCGGAGTGGCTCCACTGCCCGCACATTCGAGCTTGCCGGAGCCACAGTCGCCGGTGACGCAGGAGAACTTGCCTGAGGAGTCTTCGGAGCAGAGAGTTCGGCCCCAGAAACGACCTCCCCAAGACGCGGGTGCGGCGATTGTGGAGGACGCGCCGGTTTGTAGCACGAAGCCGGTGGTTGAAAGAGGTGGAACTCCCGCGTTTGAGAGTATCCCCGGCCACACCGTGTAATCACATTTGTTAACTAGAGTGAATGTTGTTGAAGCCACCCCTGTAATAATAAAAATGTTACGAATTAATGAAAACTATAGTATAATTGATTTAAGCTTGAGATAAAAAAAATTTATGATATGGTTATGAGCAACATTACCTGATAGTGATAGATAAAATGATAGAGAAAATGAGAACAGTGAGAATGTGATGCGTTCCATGATGATGAATGTGAAGAAGAATAGTTTTGTTGGTTTAAGAGATATGAGAGGATGGTTAGGGTGGTGGCGGTATTTATAGAAAGAATGGTGGGAAGAGAAATAATAAAATTGTTGTGGGCCTCGTGGTTTTACGGTGGTAGGGACACTACACTGACCAAAGTAACGTTAAGACTTTCTTTCTTTCTTTCACTTTTTCATGGCATGTCATAATTTTATTTTATTTTAATTTAAGAAGAATTACTATTATTTTATTTGTAGTAATATGACAAATATTTTCACATTTATCAAATTCTTATCATCTCACTTACTGTTAGGTATAGATGAGAATCATGGTCCTTAAATTTTACTTCTTTGACCATCAACTAACTTTTTAGTTCAAACGAAATACTAATGAAATGATTTACCGTTTTAAAAAAAGTAAATCATTTACTCAAGAAAAAAGATTCGTTAATACGAAGAATGATATTTTAGTTAAATATATTCTATTATAGTTAGTGACGTTGTATTAATTAAAGGTCCATATTTTTAATCAACGTGCTATTTGATAGATGATTAACCTATATAAAAAAACATTTTTTTAAAAGAATACTAAATCTAATCCTACTTGAACTAATAATGTATCGGTAATTAAAGGTATATTTGGTTTCATAACCCATAATTTTTATTACTTCATAACATTTAGATATATAGTATTATTACTTTTTCTGTTTGAAACTTCACACGTGTACGTGCATAAATATAAATGACAAAAGTAACATAATATGTAATTTTAATACAACAATAAGATTATATTTATTATTCGTAAGTATTTGACAGAATATTGTATTGTTTGAAAAAATAATTTTAAATAAATGTTTCTTAGTTTACTGAATAAATTTTAGTTTAAAATAGGGCTTAAATATTTATGAAGTTTATGTGATTTATTTCGTGTCGATTTCCGAGTTGAAGTTAAAATCTATAGCCTCACCGTCTATAATAGTGGTTTGAAGTCTTTTATAAGTAATTATATATATATATATATATATATATATATATATATATATATGAAAATATTTGTCATAGCTGACTTAGCGCAACCCAAAACGGATATTTAAAACACATTGAAAACGTGTCCAGGTTTAGTTTTGTCTAGGTGAATAAATCAGGAATAAGTATTCAAAGAAAAATTAATAAAGCGTGTTAAGGTTAAAAAACTTGTCAAGTTTAAACATTTCAAAAAGAAGTTTGCTTAATAGATAATTAAAAATAAACTCAGTCAATAAAATATATATTAAATAAGTTAACAAATATCTTAAACAAAACTCTGTTAGCCTATTTACAATTATAGTTAAAAATAAGCAAAATAAACATTTAAAAGATACAAAATACCGTATTAAAACTTTAAAAGTTTCAGATATCAAAACATAGAAGTAAAACTAGCGTTTAGCCATTAGTTAATTAAGATCTTACTTAAAAAACCGAACTCGTTAATTTCTTTGAAGCAATAGATATTTTATATAAATAAATAAAATAAAAATGTGAAAAAAAAACATTATGGAATTAGCTTGGAAATTTTATTAAATTGTTTGTCATTAAATTGAGCGACTAAAAATGCCCAAGAAATATAATTGTAATGTATTATAATCTATCTAATCTAAATTCAAAACTAAATAAACTTTTACGTATTTTATAATTTCTACCACAACAGACACACGTTGATATGGTTTATGAAATACATAGAGACACAGTTTTTTTTTTCAATTATAATAAAATAAGTTATACTTTTAAAAATGATTTATTCTTCTATCATTTTCTAAACTTAAACAAACTCATCCTATATATATATATACAAACTATCTTCTTAATTTTGATATAACTTGAATAAATAGAATTAAACATCAAACTGAAAATACAGGTCTTTAAAAATCTAAATCACATAAATTAAAAAATAAAATAGAATTATAATTCAACCTATTCATTTTAAGATGAAGACAAAAGCAACTTGACTTACACAAATGTTGATGTTATTGAGGTGTGTGTCATACAAAAACATGGAGCCCACAGAAGAAAATGCAATGTCATGAGAAAAAAGTTCAGAAAATTGAAAAATAATTCATCAACAGTGTTTTTTTTCTTTTCTTTTATTTATTATATTATATAATCTATAAATTTATTATTTTTGAATGTATATTAGTTGGTAATAAATGTTTTTTGGCCAGGAATAATTTATTTTCAAGTGTGACATCATTCTACAAAACCTGAGCTAGCGCAGCCTTTGCAGAGAGGGATATGAAATGGATAAAAAAGAAGGTCTCGTTTGGCAACTTTTGCAATTTTGACACGATTTTGAACATATCTTACTTAATTATTTTATTCTAAAAATTCTTAACCTCTTTTGACTACTATGTACACCACTTTACTCTTCCACCAAATCACAAAGTTAGTTGATCAAGTTGCTGAATCTGTATGTAGAAGTTAGCTTCAACTTCCCAGTTTCTGATTCCAGAAATTCCTCCCATTGTTGAACTGCTTCAGTTTTTGCTGCAGTCAACAACATTTTCATAGGAATTATAAGTGTTACCCTGAAAAGAATTTAGTCACATCACATGAGATATTTCAATGCTATTATCTTGTATCTCATACAAGGATTTGAAGTATCTTGTATCTTGTATCTTAAAATATCTAAAAGTCAGAAAAGGCACACAAAAAATATCTGGGACTGATATAGCAGCATTAATTAGTAATTTAATTTATGAAAATAATGGTTGTTTGAATTGTAATTATCCACATTATTATAGCCCACCAGCTTGTAGACTTCATTAGGTGTTTATTTTTCTTTTCTCAAGTTACCCTTTTAAGCACGCAAGAGCATGTTGATTTAGTATTATTGAGAGAGACTCTTATTACAAACTTTATGTGTATATACTGTACTGACAGATACTAACCAAAAAGAGAATTGAGAATTTAATCAGTGTAAAAGGTTTCTACTTTTAATTCTTTAATCAAGTCTTTTGATATTATGTTGTAATCCCACATCGATCATCTTACAATCGAGAATCATACTACATTCTATAAAACATGTAGTTTTAGATGTTGTGGTGACAGTAGTAATAGCTTCTTAATCAGTTTAATTGTCATATTGTTTATGTAGTATTGCTGAAAGGCTATTTCTTTATACTTTCCTGAGCTTAGTAAGAAGAGATTGACAATGAAGAGTAAGATTACAGCACTAAGATTAGCCTTGAGTTTCAATTTTACAATAAGATTTTTAAATTTGAGATTTATTGTATTAGAAAGTTATTTGCAACTATTGAACACTTTTATGGTGTATTAGTACATTATAGCTCAATTTTATACTCTGTCACAGTGTAAGATGTGCTGAAGTTGTGAGTGTTTATAAGTGAAAAAAGTGATTAAGTCAACTAGTGGGTGTTTGTTAAGTGAAAAAAGTTATTAAATGAAGTAGTGAGTGTTCATTAAGTGGAAAAAATTCTAATTATTCTGTATGGTCCTTTAAATAGAAAACATGTCAATCCTAAATCAGTTTAAGCCTTAGATTCATGTAATAAGTGGTTGTACAATGTTTTATTGAACTTAACCATTGTATTTTCTCTAACTAAAATATATGAAATTCATACAAAGAAAATGTTACTTTTTTCAAAGAATAAGCTTGCATCAAGAAACTGAACACAATGTCACATATATGTTTTTCCCATAATCTTTCATAAACATCTCCATCTTGCGCAACAAAACAAACCAAATCGAAAAAAACATCTTATAGTCCATCTATAATATCCAAAAGATTAGATCTTTGGTTCTCCAAAGCTTTTGTTGTAACAGGTGAACTCCCTACACTATTACTATGATGACAAAGTTTGGCTCTTCTTTTCTTGGTCACTGCAAGATCCTCACTTTTGCTAACTCCTGGGTTCCTTCTCCTCATAGTTACTTCCTCTAACAATCTTTTGTCCTCTTGGGAAAGTTGAGTTCCCAATGACTTGCTAATACTGTCTAAGCTTATAAACTGTAACATCTTTGCTTGAAATTCTAGTCGCTTCGGAGAAGTTGTCGTGGACATTATTGGTCTCATGGGATTGCTATGTCTGTATCTTACAAAGGTAACCAAGTAGTGAAGTCTTGTCAACAATTCAATGATGTAAAAATCTATCTTCTGCTTCTCAGCATAGTAAAGTGTCTGCAGCCGAATCAGTTTATTTTCTTTGATTGTGTTTTCACAAAACTCAGTGCTGCAAATCACAAAATATGACAGTAAATCATTCTGCTAACATTGATCATCATGAATAAATACAATAATGATATTCATACACAAAATCATTGAATTAAAAGTAAAAGATAACCTTGTATTCGCCCATTCGCCAACCCATCCAAAACCTTGATGTGCCCTGCAAAATACACAAAAGCAAAGATTAGAAGAAAAAAAAAAACAACATAACATACTTCAGCAATTTCAATGACATTTGGCTGAATTGCTTTTGAAGAGTAAAATGATTCTACTCTCTCTTCATAGTCAAATTTTAATTTTGTCTTCTATCTGTTTTTGATTTGATATTGCCATGAACATGTTATGTTATGTTAGTAGATAAGTACAAGAAAACAACTCAAACCAGAAGAATGACCTATTAATAACTTACTTTACTTAGTGTGAAACTCTTAATGTTCATAAATGTCTTCTAAATGCATGACATGTCTCAACAAATTTGTGACAATCTCTGAACTTTACAAACTGGAGTTTAAAAGGAACAAAACTAGTCCAACATACAACTGGTGTTTTCAAATATCAAAGTAGGAAACTGTGTTTTCTTACTTGGTCGTGTTTGTGGCAAATGGAGTAAGCCACTGCAGCGTCTTGTCCATTTCAGCTTTGACCTCATTGATGGAGAGCTAAAGAAAATTCCCATTTAGCATAACATAACAAGAACAGAACTTCAATAATCAGATTACACATACCTGTTTCATGGCATCATAATTTTGCAACCGAGAAGGAAGAGCGTTCTTAATATTATTAGGCAATCCATGATACAATGTGTCTCTCATATTTGGAGGAAGAACAGTTGGACGAGATGCCTGATATAAGTTTGAAACAGACATTTTATTTAGATTACATCTTCAACACCTTACTATGTTACACTAGCATGGTACAAACTTACAATCATGTTTATCTGATTGATAATGTTAGCATAGTGCAGAGACAGACCAGCTTCACCAAGTCTTTCAGAACCCTTGCAAGAGTTTACAGAAGTTGTTCCTGCAACAAATTCACCATTTCATAACATTTTAGGAGTATAATACTAATGATAGGTTTGGCACCGAAATCCAAGTACTACACAGATGAAGGATTTTGAATTGTTATTAGATATGATCTCATACCATGGTTTCCAAGGAACTCGAAAATTGCTTGATCCATGTGGGTAACTATGTCAACAAGCTTTTCAACAATCTGCAGTAGGTAAATGCAAGGAACAAGTTCACTGATGTACAAAACTTTTATATTGAATGGAAGTTTCAGATGAGGAACTAACTATTCATAGAATAATAATCACAATCTTGTATACCTCTTCCAATCTTCTTGACCAAAGAGATTTCCTTTTCAAGCTCCTCACAAACTTTCTCTGATGCTTTATTTCAATCTGAAAAGCTGTGAGACTGTCCCCTACAATTATAAAGAAAACGACCTGTCACAAATAAGATAAATACTGCAGAAGATTGACTTGCAGATAATTTGTTAAGTTGATAATCTAAAATGAGAACTCTCTACAAGACCAACAATTAAGAATGTTCTTACTAAAAGGTAAAATGATTGTTGTCTTAGCACATGGACAAAACTAAAATCATCAATCAAAAAGAAAGTCAAACTTTTTAAGGAAAAGTATATCGGGAAGCTTCTAACCGTTGAGAGGAAGATTTAAGGATTCCATTTCCTTAATCTTGTTCTGATAATCTTGTTCAAATCGTTCTAACGAAGTTAGCTCGTGATATAATTCCTATATAGAGAAAAGATCAAGTTATTTAAAGAAGGAACAAATAAAAATTCAAGAATAGAGCTGAAATTTAAGCACATCAGAAGTAGGAAACACTGCAATATCATATTCATGGATTAAACATATAACATTTCACTCATTCATTCATTACAATTTACAGTTTTCAGTCTTTTACTTTCTCTAATCCTCTCTTTTGTGAAAGGCCTGCACCATGTATTCTAACAGAGAAAATTACAATTTGCTTACAGCAGTACTGTGAGATAAAGTTATCAACTCCTGCATTGTGTTTTCTGCCTCCACCCTTGGCTGCATGTTGTCCAATATGTCCATATGTAATCTGAAATGTTTGTGATTATTTGAGAAATCAACACAATGAGTTAGCATAATCTTTTTCAAAACCAAGAAAACTCACCTTGAGAAATATCGTTCTAGGTTATGCCACTGAGGATCCTTACACATGTTTCCAAATCTAGCCACTTCCCGGGAGAAAGCATTGAATTCTTCCCTACAAATTCCCAAAAATCAGAGATAAAGAACATTAGTAAAAGAAACATATATGGAGATGCAATGAAACATAAAACACTTCTAAACAAGAAAATGACCTTTTGTCAGCTTCAACTAGGCCTATTAACTCCTTTGTATCAGTTGAAACTAATTGTTGCAACCCTTCTGACTGCAAAATCTCTTTTTTAAGGAACTGAATGTTTTCTTCAGACAGTGATTGAAACAAGATTGCTCCTTTATTTATTGTGTTAGCCACTTCAAATGCCAATATAGATATTCTATTCCCTCTTGGAGCCACGGCAGAACCAAACCCATTACTGTTGCTTAACTTTGGCACACTACTTCCAAGTGTGTCCAGAACTTCCACTGCCCTCTCACCAGCTCTTCCCCAAATGGAACCTCTCTGGGATCCCTGAGAAAAGGAGACACACCATTGATCAAAGTGTAAACATCCAATTTTCAATGCAAAATATCCTAATCTATCGTATACAAATACGTGACACAAATCGAAGTATGATTTATAGCCAAGGAAAAAAATCATACAGACAAATCTATGAACTGTTTCAGAGTCAGACTATTCCACCAAAAATTTCCATCAGTTAAAAATCATCAATGTGTAGTAGAATCAGAACCAGTTCTTGTTAAGATCTCAAACCTCAAAGATTACTTTGCAGGATCAAAACAGCTTCACCACTTTCCTAGTTTAGGTAGCATATCTTCACTCAAAAATAAAAATGCAATTGATCTTCATTTTTACGAGCTTCCAACTCATTCATAATCGATTTTTTATGAATAACACCAGTTTTTTGTTACCAGTAATCATGTTTGAACAGATGTTAGAACAAGAAAATCCCTCACAGATTTAAAAATAAATAATGCAGAGGTCGTTTACATAGTCATTCCATAGCAGTTTACTAAGTATAATAAACTCGTTGACTTTTATCCATACCAGAAATCACGTTTACTCTAAATTTAATGAGAGAATTACATGCATTTTTAACTGTTTTGTTACCCCTCAACCAAATTAATTCAGCTTCAGAAAAAACAAAAATCAGTAGAAGAAAAGTACCTGTTTCCCTTCTTTTCCAGTAGGATTAGATATTCTGAATTCACTTCGATTTTTCTTTCTACCACGATCACTACTCCTTGGATTTGAATAACAATCTCCTTTCCCCTTTGTAACACTCTTTAACTTCTTAAGCTTTCCCAATCCTTTCCCTCCAACCTCTTTGTTTTTGTTTTTCTCAGCCTTACCAGCTGAACAAACCGACCCCATTAATGAAAAGAACAAAATTTGAAAGCCTGCAAAGAGGAGTGAGTCTGCAACTTTAACTTCTTTAACATGGTAAACAAAACACAGAACCAAAAGTAAAATAAAATAAAGAACATTCTCTTGGCTAATGATCATGGTGATTACAATGAAGACAACAACGTTGACATGCACAGTTTTATTATAAGAATTAACGACATGAAAACAAAGCAGCAGTTTTGATTCGGCAACCACTAGATTTCATTACCCCAATAAGTGTTGGGCTATTTACAGATAGTATCGAACTCCAAAACGGAAACTCTTGTAGAAGAATTGAAGAGGGAGATGAAAGAGATAATTTGCAACTATGGCTTTGACTAGAATGTGATAGGTTGGTTGATGAAGGACATTCGGGTGGTTGAAAACTTTGGAACATATAAAATAATAAGAATAGAAGTAAACTTAGAAATAAAATAAGATACGCGTAATTGGAATTGTGAGGAGAGGAAATTTCGTGGCACGAACCATGACAGTGAATCAGAGACTGCTTCAAACTTCATAGAGTGTTATTGTCATGTACTACGTATGAAAGATATAGACAAGACAACGTGAAAACGAACAAAACTGTAGTATCTACCTTGTCCCGTTTTGTTTGATTTTGGCTCTGCTTATGTTTCTGAATCATACTTACTCCTCTTAACCCCTTATTTGGTGTAATAATGTATTAATCAATTACAAATCACTCTAAATATAGCTTTTAAAACAATTAAAGTACAAGTCAACAAGTTTTAATTACTTGATTATTCATTATTTGTTGATAGAGTAAAAAAAGCATATTCGTTATATGTGCATTGCTTGTTTATACATCAAGATTGTGCAATTATGAGTGATGATTATTTTCTTGAACATTTTATTAATGCATTAATCATTTTGTTATTGTGTATTGAAAAAATTGGCATACTTAGAAGTTATAGTTGACTTGACTAAGTTAATTTCTATTATGGGTGGATTACTGAAGTTTGTAACATAAACTTGGTAATAACAAAAAATGTCAATAATTGAGACTCAAGGGTCCTAAATATAACTAACAAAGTTAAACCTTTGTCAAAATTTCCCATCTTAGACCTTCATAGAAAATTTCACGTTTTAGGCTTTCATCATTGAAATTCCATTCCCACCTTACCAAACATTTTTCTTCTAACCTTTTGATTTTAATTGCTTTTTCATCTCATAAAATTATCCCTTTTTGCTATTTTAGATACCAAAATCATATTTTTATAATCTTTATCAAAACCTTTGATTCTTAACCTCCTATATTACTATCATCCCTTCTCAATTTTTGTCTAATGTTTGTAAGTATTCATAACATTTGTTAACACACTCTTAAATTATTAAGTAATTTTTGTTTAGAAGTCACAAAATTGTACAAGTTTCATTTATTATTATCAAGTAAAATCTGTAGTTTTAGTTGAAATTTTAAAGAAAGAATACACTTTTCAAGTGTAATTTTTCACGTTTGGAAAGAAGACAAAGGACGAGGAAAAAGATGAAGTAAAATGGGCCCTTATTTAAAACGTTTGTCGTGAAAAACACTGTATACAGTTAATACATTAGCTATGAGCAAAGAACGTGTTTTTCTCACTGGGCTTTTTTTTTTACGTTATTTGTTAAATTTATTTAGAACATTATTTCCAACTTATTATTATATTCTAATAAGTGGTGTATTTGCATAATTAAAAATTTAATAAAAGTTGAAAATGATTATTTAAATATATGCATTGTCTGTGAAAAAATATTTAATTATATTTTGTATGATAGACATAAAACAAATGGTTAAGTATGTTTTTAGTCCATGAATTTTGATCCAAAATTGGAATTTGTTCCCATCCGAAACATTAATATATCTTGGTTTCTAAACTTAAAAAATTAATGAATATAATCTTTTAACTCAATTACGTTAATTTTTTTTAAGTATTAAACACATTTATCATTAGATATTGAATTAGGAATGTGTCAAATAGTGTAAAAAACCTTCAATATTAACATGAAAAGCGTTTTACACGTCAACAAAAATTTACATAATTGGGTTAAAAAGACTATATTCATTTGTTTTTAAAATTTAAGGAGCAAAATATATCGAAATTTCAGACAAAAATAAATCCTAATTTTGGATTAAAGTTTGAGTACTAAATAGATACTTAATCCCAGAATAAAAGTGTATTGTAGTCAGTTAACTTTTAGTTTCGAAAATATGTCCTTTACGTGTTCGATATTTTAAAATATGTTTTATCCCGTGAATTAAATGTGTTGATTTGTATTTAAAGAAAGTTCAAATAATTGTGGATGCGACGACAAATGATTATCTCTGATTTGTCAAACAACAAGCCCAAGGAATTATCTCTTGTAAGAGTGGGCTAGTGTAAATGGGCCAACAATATTAGTCACTTTTAAAGTTTGAAAACGATAGTATTTAAAATAAGTATATATTCTTACAAAAAAGAAAATAATTTAAAAATAAAATATTGTTGAAGTGTAAAAATTAAGAAAAAGAAAAAAATTGGATTGGGAAAAGACAAAAATAGAGCGAAATAGAAGGAGAAGAAGTTAAGGTAGGGATAATAATGGGTGGTAGAATTGGCGCTTCAAACCACACTCCAAGAACATAAAACTAATACCTTTTTTCCATTCCACGATTACCCTCGCATTCTCAGTTTCTGAGATCTCGTGTATATATATACACATGTGTGTGTGGAATTGAAAGAGAGAGAGAGAGAGGGAAAGAGACGGTTGAGTAAGAAGAATGAGAGAAATATTGCACGTGCAAGGTGGGCAATGCGGGAACCAAATCGGTTCGAAATTCTGGGAAGTGATATGCGATGAGCACGGGATCGATCCCACCGGAAAGTTCACCGGCGATGTGGCGTCGGATATCCAATTGGAGAGGATAAACGTGTATTACAATGAGGCTTCTGGAGGAAGGTATGTTCCGAGGGCTGTGTTGATGGATTTGGAGCCAGGGACCATGGATAGCATCAGATCCAGCCCTTACGGCAAGATCTTCCGCCCCGATAACTTCGTCTTTGGACAGTCCGGCGCCGGCAACAATTGGGCCAAGGGACACTACACCGAAGGTGCTGAATTGATCGATTCCGTTCTCGATGTCGTTCGCAAAGAGGCCGAAAACTGTGACTGCTTGCAAGGTATCCACATTCCTCTTACACTTCAATGTAGATCCGTTACAATGCAAATGCTGTTCGCAATTATAAAAACAATCATGAGATCTCGTTTTTAAAATACTGTTAATTAGTTTTTTTCGTTTAAGTAATATGGATTACTTTATTGTTCGAGATCACACGCGGTTTAGATGTTTGTCAAATGTCAAAATTATAGAATGTAGATCACTTTAGAAGATGGTATTAGATTTGATCATATTAGCCACAGATATATGTGTTTTATTAGTTTGAGTATTGTCGTAAGATTGGACCAGCTATGGTTTGTGAACATGGATGAATGTGATATTGTGTTGTGGGTTTAATGTTTGATGTGTGTTGAATTTATTTCTTTTTGTTCTCAGGTTTTCAAGTGTGTCACTCGCTTGGAGGTGGAACGGGTTCTGGCATGGGAACACTGTTGATATCGAAGATCAGGGAGGAGTACCCGGACAGAATGATGCTAACTTTCTCTGTTTTTCCTTCTCCGAAGGTCTCTGACACGGTTGTGGAGCCCTACAATGCTACTTTATCCGTCCACCAACTGGTGGAAAATGGAGATGAGTGCATGGTTCTTGACAATGAAGCACTCTACGACATTTGCTTCAGGACCTTAAAACTCACCACCCCTAGTTGTAAGTACCCCGATCCTGCATAAATTTTAATTCCTGCATTCATTATTCTGCACATTCACACATTCATCAACTCGGAACTGTCCTGGAACTGTGAAAAGGAAAAGTTATCTGCATTCTTTAGAATTCTCCCCCACAGAGAAATTGTTAGATCTCTGGTATACCATCACATTTTCAAAATTTTACTATACAACAATCATTATCTTAATCAACCTTTAGTCACATAACTTGATTAACTTAACGATTTGCAATTGTAGTTGGTGATCTGAACCACCTGATATCTGCAACCATGAGTGGAGTGACCTGCTGCTTGAGGTTTCCTGGCCAACTGAACTCTGATCTGAGGAAACTGGCTGTGAACTTGATCCCATTCCCACGTCTCCACTTCTTCATGGTGGGGTTTGCTCCTCTCACCTCACGTGGGTCTCAACAGTACGCCTCCCTCACTGTCCCTGAACTGACCCAACAAATGTGGGACGCCAAGAACATGATGTGTGCTGCAGATCCCCGCCATGGACGCTACTTGACAGCATCAGCAATGTTCAGAGGAAAAATGAGCACCAAAGAGGTTGATGAGCAAATGATCAACGTGCAGAACAAGAACTCATCATACTTTGTTGAGTGGATTCCCAACAACGTGAAGTCAAGTGTGTGTGACATCCCTCCGAAGAACTTGAAGATGTCAAGCACTTTCATTGGTAACTCGACTTCAATTCAGGAAATGTTCAGAAGGGTGAGTGAGCAATTCACTGCAATGTACCGACGCAAGGCCTTCTTGCACTGGTACACAGGGGAAGGAATGGACGAAATGGAGTTCACTGAGGCAGAGAGCAACATGAACGATTTGGTGGCAGAGTACCAACAATATCAGGATGCAACAGTTGATGAGGAGGACTATGAAGAGGGTGAGGGTGAAGAGGATCATAATTTCGAGTAGTAAGGGTTAATCATTACTATAATCTCATGAAGCCTCTTCCTTCTTTTTTTACTTCTGCACTTGCTGTGTTAGTCGTGTTATTCCTTACTTTTTATATCTGCCTTGTAGACCATATTGTTCATTGTTCATTGTTCATCGTTCATTGTTCTATACTTAATCCAAGTGCATGAATAAGAAAAAGTTTTCTTGTCAACAATTTCATATTCTTTGGTATGAGCACGCCCAAAAAATAATAAAAATATATGATGATACGTTATTACATGGTAATATAATCTATTATACCAAATATCTATGAATTTTCCTTTTATATTTATATTGTATTACTCGTATTCATTTGACTCTTTCTGTGCTCCTCACCCTTTTATTTGATTATTACATCTTACAAAATCATAACTTGATTTGGACTATAGCAAAACAGTTCATTTATATATTTTATTTTAAATTTTTGGAGGATCTTTTTTATAATTTTTACGATTAAAATAAATAATGATAAAAATAAAAATATTATTAAAAATATAAGCTCTAATAAATGAAAAGTTACTACTAATCAATGACTCATGGTAGTAATAAATATTACAGTTTTCTCGCTTATATAAAAATAAACAATAAAAATTATTTTTCCACATATTTATAACTTGTAATTGATATAAGTTTCATAAAGTGATATTTTACCTTTTGCATGAGTTACTAAAAGTACAAAAGATGAGATGATATTTCGAAAGAAACATAAAAACCAATAAAAATGTTTATTTAGATACTTTTGTTTTTACATTGAAATATATTGCTGTGGGCTTGAAAAGTGTCAGTAATATTTGCTCAAAATCAAAATACTTGATCTATACTTAAGATGGAGTTATTCTGCTAGAAATGTCAAATAATTGGTTTAGATTTATTTTAAGTTACTAGAAATGTCTTCGAAAGATGTCGTGACACCAATTATTTAATACTCCATTTCTAAAACAAGAGAATGTTTTAAAATTTCGTTATTCTTTTTTATGATGCTTTTTTATTATCTCTTAAATTATTTTAGTTACATTATCAATATCATGATTTATCTCTTTCTTTTATTCTCTTATGTTATGAAGATTGGAGAATTGAAGAATTAAATTTTAAAAATTAATATTCTACCACTACTATTATTCCCTTTTTCATAAATTGATTGCATGAGAATAATTTTGAAAAATATTGCTATTTTCCACGTTTACTTAAAAGACGAAATGTTATCCCTTCCTATTAATCATCTAAAAAACATTCAGTAAAAAATTAATATCTTTAATATATTGGAAATATAAAATACATAGGGCTGGTAAGAAGATGTAAGAAGATTTAGAATTATTCACTTTAAAATGATCTTGACGCTAACATTTTGTAATGCACAAGTAGTGATGATCACTAATATATGGGTGAAATATGGTACAGAAGTAAGAGCTTCGATTATATGCCGCAAAATAATTATAGTTTATACATCAAGTGATGATAACAGTATATGGTATAATAAATGACTTGATAATTAGTATATGCTATATTACAGTTAAATTTAATTCGTACACGGGTAAAAGATAAAAATTTAGAAAAACCATGAGAAAACCTCAACAAATTAATTTATGTATAAAGTAGTTTTAACTAGTAAAATAGATTTATTTTTCTTAGAAATGGTTATAAAAAAATTCATCCAAACTTACTACATGGTTAATAGGATGATCGTACAAAGCCTGTATTGTAAACAATTTTCACTTATTGCTCTAACTTTTTAGTTAGCTTTCCGCAAAATAAACGTACTTATTCTTCATGACAGCATACAAAACCATAATCAAACATCCAAAGTACAAATTACACAGAAAATTAAATACGTCACTTATCACTAATTCCCATCTTCGACCAAAATCATATCAGAAAGTGTGATTTTCAGTAAATTTATTAATTATATAATCATACATCGCTGAAAGAATCGCTAGAGAAAATATTGAAATTCTATTGGCAACATCAGATAAACCCATCAGAGACCTTTTTTTTCTTAAAGCAACCAATAAAACGCCTAAAAAGAACGTTTCACAGATGAATAAAAAAGTGTCATTATATTCATGTTTTAAATTTGCCTAAGAAAATGATATAGACAAAAAATCATAACAAATATCTCTATCTATATATTTATATTTATGTACATTCTCATATTCTCTAAGGACGTCCCGGTATGGAAGACAAATTGCATGATTCACGTTTAGAATATATTACGCAATTTTCCCCCCCACATGCCAAGTAAGTGTTTTTTCTCTTTCAAAAAACAATAATGCTCCGGTTCTGTCAAATTGAACAAAGCTTCCTACGTTGAAACTATCTAGTGTAAAAGAAATCCAAAAGAATCAAAATGGAACTGCATATGGCAGCGCATACACATCGACCTCAGGGAAGTATTCTGCACGAGGCCACATAGAACTTGAAAGCTTGAAGACTTCAGAATCACACTTCTGTTTCTTTGAGGCACGCGGTTTTGCCTCTGCCTCTGCTTCCGAACTAAATAGCCAATCTTGATCCAATGACTCAAATCCATCATACGTTAGTGGAGGAATAAGTAACAGAGACTTGTACAAAGATTCCACTTTCTTGCTACCATCATCAACTGCAATAACCATGTCCATAGCATCATCAACTGCTTTATCTGCGACCATGGCATCACCAACTGCAATGTCTGCGACCACAGCATCCCCGTGAAAAATGTTCTTCAACGCTTTGCTATGTTTAGAATCAGGTTTCTCAGGGACCCTTTTGCGCTTGGTGAGACATTTCGACTGGTGATCACTTGCTGGAGTACTTTTAGTCACCACATCCTCTCCATGAACCAAATTCTGCACCGCTTTGCCATGTCTAGCATCAGAGTTTCCATTAACCCGTTTGGGCTCGGTATTATTCCTCGGACATTGTGTCTGACGATCATTTTGAAGGGTACTTTTAGCACCAGAAGAATCTCCACGAATAGAATTGTGTATCGCTTTGCCAGAGTTACTAACAACCCGTTTGGGTTCTTCCAACTGGAGACATTGTAATTGCCGATCACTTCCAAGAGTACCTTTATCGATCACAACATTTCCATTAACTGAATTCTGCATCACTTTCGCATGTCCAGAATCCGAGCTTCCAAGAACACCATTGGGCACTGCAGTCCTGAGAGACTGTGACTGACGATCACTTCCAAGGGTGTTTTTAGCCACTACACCATCTCCACGAACAGAATTCTGCACTGCATTGCCATGTCTAGAAACAGAGTTTCCAAGAGGAACCCGTTTGACCTCTGTCGTCCTGAGAGACTGTGATTGACTATCATTTCCAATGGTATCTTTAGCCACAACAACATCAGGACGAACTGAATTGTTCACAGATTTGGGGTGTCTAGAATCCAAGTTTCCAACCACCCGTTTGGTCTCTGAAGTCCTGAGACATTGTGACTGACGGTCACTTCCAACATTACTCTTAGTGACCACTGCATTTCCACTAACAGAATTCTGCAACACTTTACCACTGCTGGAATCAGATTTTCCAAGAAACCGCTTCGGACCTGTGTTAGTGACACTAGTTTTATTTGAGAGATGTTCATTATCTCCCGCATTTCCTGAAGAAGACCCTACATCAAATTTTGATTTGGAATTTAATTCTTCAGGGTCGCTGTGCTTTCTTAAAGGAAGTCTGATTTTAATAGCAGGTCCTGTTTCATAGAAAAGCCAAAATTAGATTTAAATACAAATTACCCAATCAAAAACAATGAGGTGACCAGCTTCAAAGCATCCTCACCATTTTCATGAGACGCTTGTGGGGAGCCCCTTTTCCTCTTACTGCTTTGAGTACTGTCGGACAAGCAGCAAGGTTCCCGAGAAGTAACAGGTTGTTCAAGTTCCTCTGTAATTCCACTCCTCTCAAGTAGTTCATTCTCACATACTTCACCCTTTTGTAACTTTCCATCTGCTTTGGTTTCCGTAATATCTTTAATGAGCTTGAACTTCTTGTCATCGTCACTGCCATTAGTAGATGCAGTTGTTTCTTCTTTATGTTTCCTTTCTTTCTTCTCCTTCCTTTTCTCTTTCTTCTCCTCCTTCGACTTCTTCTTCTCCTTCTTGATTCTCTTCTTCTCTATCTTCTCCCTCCTCTTCTTCTCTATCTCCTCTCGGAGCTTTAGGCACCAGAATAACATTTTCAAACAGAGGATAGGGAGAAAGTCCAAAGAAACAAACATGCTATGCAAGCATTTCAATGTTTCACCATGCAATTGCAATAACTAAACTATTTCATACTTCGTACAAATCTTTTGGTAGTCAAGACAATCTTTTCAGCCATTACAAGAACCATTTTATATATTATATCCTTTACAACTCTTAAGACAGTACCAGTGCACAAGCCACACAATACCAAAAGAGGATCAGACTTGCTCCATCACACACGTCAATATCGAACGTCTACCCATGAATGAGATTATCTAGGATTACCTAATCATCCACTAATCTATACATAACAGAGACTGATGCGATCTCACATCACATCTTCATCGCCTCAGACAAATATCCTAACATGCAGTGATATGTATACAGAAAGCCCGTCCAAGATTTGAGTCCCATATTTTGAATTGCAAAAATTATTAGTTTATACAAGAAATTTCATTAACCCCAACCCAAAGATTCAAATAAAATAGTTAGTGAGTTGAGAGAACTGCATGCATCTTAAAAATCCTTTCGCAAATCCCACCAGTTATATTAGGTTAATTATTTATTATTTATACTTGACCAAAAGAAAACCCTAGAACTATTTTTCCATGTTCACTCATAAAAATCAGCCGATCTATGCCCCAAAAAGCAAAATCACGGTTCTAGGGTTCGATCAAAGCATCGAAAGAATGGGACAATCTCATCGCCTGGTCCTATTCTAACCTAGGTTGAAAAGGAGCCGTAGTTCTACCCAGAAAATCAATTTGGAACAACATGCAGAGTTGAGCGCACAAACGCAAAAACGAAACGGCTCAACACAAACCTTAATCGATTCGATCAAGGCCTCGCTACGTGCACCGTAACCTGGAGGGGGGAAAGGGAAACAACGAGACATCTTCGGTTAATATAAAAGCTTTTGGTTTGGTTGTGAGTGTTTGTGTTTTGATCAAATCGCTCAGCTAATGAAGCGAACCGAGGTTCGATTTCAAGAAAAAAGGGATAAAGAAACGCTATGAACGGAGTAATCTCTCTCTGGCTGGCGGCTACGGCCAAAGGGCTCCACAAATATGAAACCCTAATTCTGAATCGCGCAAGCCAAATGAGGCGAAGGAATGGCAAAGGGTTGTATTTATAGCCAGGGAAACCGACTTTCAGTACCACACGGTTTCGTGATTCGTACGCGACCACGCGTATTGCTCCTTTTACGATATTACCCTCTAAAATTAATCAACAATTATCTTATATGTGTATATATGATTATTATCTAATGATAAAAAATATATTTATTATACATTATTTATGTTAAAGATATTGCTTACCATGGATTAGGATTTTATTGTATAAAATCTTTATTTTTATTTCAGAATATATGTTTTTGTATTTATTTTAGAAACGAATATGGTTATGGAAAATATATTATGATTAATGTTGGAGATCTCAACAAACAAATTTACAGTAGATCCAAACTTCATTCTATGTTTGTAATATTTAATTTTATTATGTTTAATTCATAAAATATGCTTTATATTTAATCTAGAAACGAATATGTTTATGAAAATATATTATGATTAAAATAATCAAATAACTCATTAAATCTTAAAAGAAAAATCATTTATATAAAATGATAATTAATTTACTAAATATATAATATTTTAAAGATTATTATAACTTTTTTGTTTATTATTACCACTTTTATAATTATGTTAATTATAATGCATATATATTATAACTTGAATTGGTTAATTAATTAAGATAAATATATTGAAATTTATTTTTTGTTTTTATTTCTTTTAAGATGTTTTCTTTTCTTATATATAATAAAATTGAAGCTGTGACGTATGTTTGTCTTTGAGGGCGAAGTCAAGACATGCTGTATAAAACTAATTTGATTTTAAACAAATATAAAGTAAATGACTAAACGATAATATTATTATAAAAGATAAAATATTTTTATATATGAAAATAAAATTAGGAAAATTCAAAATAATTAAGTTATACAGTAAGATTTTTATCTAAATTTACAAAATCACAAAACAATTATATACTCAAGAGAATCTTGTCTAGGTGAAGTGGCTTTCAACTTATTTTCCCATGAAAAAAATATATAGATCACAATTTATATTTGAGATTTGACGAAGAGACTGAAGTAAGAAGAATAAAATTAGAGAATGAAGAGATACGGGAAAAAGTAAATAATATGATTTGACCAATAAGGCATAAAAAATATTTTTTCTTTTTTTTAAATATGATTTGAACAATAACACCTAAAAATAGTTTTTTATTTATTTATTTTTTTCAAAATAGAACTTGAAGTATCAATGGTTTTGGAAATAGTAAATATGTGTATGAAAAGACAAAACAGAGTCCCATAATTATCATTTCTATACACTTGATTGATAATTGGTATCTCCTCGGTACAAAAGCAATTGATTAAATACGTCGGAGTAAAATATTTTATACCTTTTGTAGTTATAAGTTAAATTATTTTGTTAAATAAACTGAAATTAGAACATGGATAGTAATTGAATTTTTTTATTACAAATGGTATTTTTATCGCGTTCTTCATTTCCACTATTATCAATTTTTGTTGAAATTTTTACGACTTTTATAAAAGATATATTTTATACAATAAGTTATTATTTTATTTTATTCGTGTATCTTATATGTAAAGTAAATCATGAAAAGTTATCAATATTTTGATTTTGATTTTCTAAATCTAAATTAATAATTAATATTATTAGATTTTTATTATGTTTACTTTTTTTCTTTTATTGATATTTTTATTATTATCTTTTTAAATAATTAAGGATTTATAAATAATTTTAGAAAAGATAAATATTTTTTTTATTATATAATTAATATTTTATTATATAGTTTTAAAAAAGATAAATATTTTATCTTTTATTGGATAATTAAGATTTTATTTAATAAATTAAAAAAAATAATTATTTGATTTATCTCTAATATTTAAAAGTTATCAACATTAATCGATTATCATCAATTATTAATGGAGTTAATTATTTTAATTACAAATTCAATCACAAATTTCAGACACGATCCAAAATTTTACAAAGTTAAAAAGAGAATCCCTTGTGAGGAACTTACGAGGAAGATAAGCTTAATTCTTTTGTTGAAACTCATTTTAGAAGCATTCAAATACATATTTTCTTAAAAATTAAGATACTGAAATTTAATTCTATAAATAAAGTTAAGATTTTATCTTAAGATACAAATTCTAATCAATAAAAATAAATATATATTTTTCTTGAAAAATTATATATATTCAAATTTACTTTTTTTTTTCACGACTTATCATTCTCATTCCTCCTTCAAGATTAGATTTATTGTCATATTAAATATTAGAAATCAACGACTTTTAATTTTACCATGTTAATCATGACACATAACGGTGTTTCTTTATTTTCTTTCACTTAGTTTCATTTATATAAATTTTGTTTTTCTTTTGCATATTTTGATGTTAATTACAATGACTAATTTATTATTCTTATTTGTCTAGCTTATTATATTGTTATCGAGCTCTTCAATCGTCATCATTTTTTGTATTGTATTCTTCTTTTTGTTGTTACTTTAGTATTTTATTGACAATGTTCTGTATTTAGAAAGCCACGTAAATTTCAAATGTTGAACTATTGAAGTAGACTTTCGTACTTTAAAATCTCATGCACGGATGCAAAGTTAATTATTTCGAAGATTGCGATTGAAAATTAATAACGTTATATGATGTAAATATAATTTGTTAATTAAATTGTGATTTTTAAAATAAACCTACATGTTCATTCGCTTTATTTGTTTTTTATACTTTTATTCTACTACTTTATGTATAATATAGTGATAAGTTTATTAACTTAAACATTCTAAAAGATTGTCATGTCTTTTTCGTGTATTTTAGTTGTATTAATAAATTTAGCTAAATTTATTAATCTTTCTAAGTGTATAAATAAATTCATTGCATGAAATACTATACCAAAATATATTTGAGAATTATTTCTATTGTATAAATGATAAAATTAAAATTTTAAATTTTCGAATATAAATAACTGTATCTTAACATCTAGTTAACACATTTGATGTAACAATGAATCCATTTTATATAGTGGTTTACATTGAAATTGGTATTATAAATTCAATTTATAACTACGAAATTATAGAGAAATCACACATTTCACATTGACAAGAAAGACATTTAACACCTAACATAATATCAAAGATTAATTTATTAAACAATATATTATGTCATAATTAATCATTTTTATATATCCACCAAAGTCAAGTTACTGCGGAATTTCATTGAGGGCTTTGAGCCTCCAAATTTTGTTTTTAAATGAACAAAAAACAGTATATGAATACAATTTTTTTTATTATTAAATTTCATGTCTTTGGCCCCTTCAATTTTACATCCATTTATAAAAAAAAAAATTATACCGTATAAATCTTAAAATTGTTCTGATTACACAATTCAACATTTTTTCATAAAGAAAATGATTTTTTTTGAATTATGCAACCCAAAAAAATTTTAATACAAAAAATAATTTTAAATATATTCTATAAGAAAGAAAAAACTTTGAGATTGTGTGATGAAATTCAAAAGAATTGTGAAAAAAGTCAAAACATGACTTCAAGATTATAGCATACGAAAGTTATCTTTGAATGACAAAGTGTGGATACTTTTGTATTTGTGAAGGTGTGGAGAGAAAATATAGGGTCCAAAAAGAAATTAGCGTGACTGTGACACCTCATTGGCCAAGTAGGGTTTGATTTGTGGCATCAAATTTAAGGTTGAACTGGTCCATGCAATGTTTTCTGGTGTAGTCTATCTCAAATATTCTTTGTATTACTCTTTTCCATCTCTGCATTGCCACAAATAGTGGCAACAAAATATTAAATATAAAAATTGTTCATTTTACTCCTAAAGCATACTTAAAAGAAACACTTTGAAATTAAAAAATAATATATTTTACAGGAAAAAATTATTGTTCAAAATGCAATAGAAATGTGGTTATGTTGATATTTACATTTTAGAAAAAACTTGTACTTAAACCGACACATGCGTGTAAAGTTGTAATCAATGTGTATTTAGTTTTAAGTCAACTCTATATATGGTTAAATGAATATATTTACATTTTTTTTTGAATTATAAAATCGAATTTAATATGAAAGTATGGAATCCAAAAAATTACATTATTACAATATTTTATTTTAAGTGTGTGGCTTTTTTGAATGTATTCAAATTATTTAAATCTTAAGATAAATGTTTGATCATACATTGAGATGTTCATGGTACAATATACCTAGATGTTTTTCTGTGAACAGTTTACTTAATTATGTATGATATGTTTACGATATTAAAAAGTTGGGAATGTTTGAGATAAAATTAGTATTCTTTAAGTAAATAGATTTTCAGTGAGTTATGATATATGTTTTACATTTCAAAAGTTAAAATATTTAGATCGAGTCAAATTGAGTCAACTTATTTTTTGTTTTAGAACAAAAATTTAATCTCAATGGTAAAAAATAATGAGGTATAATTGTGACATATTTCATGTTATTGGATGATTTATATCTCATTGAATATAATTGAAATATTGTTGTCATGATGGGCTTTGTAAAGATGATTTATATCCAACATTAAACATATATTTAGATGATTCGTATTCCAACATGGATTTAACAATTTAAAAACGGTGCTCTCTAAAAATAATATAATATAAAACTTATTTATGAAGTCTCCTAACTTGTAATATTTATGCGAAATAAAGTTAACTTTAAGAGATTATGTAATTTGAAAGTCAATATTTTTTCAAAATCGGAAGCATGGCAATGCGCGACAGTAGCATGGGACAATTTGGTCTTTTACCCACTTCCATGGAGTACACATGAAAAGTACGAGGGTGAATAAAGAAATGACCCAGTCAGTGTATGACCCAGTTTGTTAGTGGGTAGTGATGAGGACCAGCCCAAAAGAAGGGCCCAGTCAAGTCTGGTGATGGGACGAATTTTGTTAAACAAGATGCAAATTAAGTTTTCTTGCTCTTTTCACCTATGCAATTACTCTTTCCACCTTATGTGATAAAATGCAGAGATATAACTGTTGATTGAAATATTAATGGTTGAGATTGTAATAAAATACATGGACATTTGATTTCCCAAAAATGTTATAATTTCATACTTTACCTTTGGAAATTCTTCGTTCCTTTTAAAGGAGTCAAAGTCCCTCTTACAATGAAAAAGTAATAAGCATTTATGTAAATTATAATTACAAAAATACAATGTTAACACCAATTAGTGAATTGAAAAGTAAGTATAATATTGAAAACTTAACATCATTGTTTACTGCACTTAATAAAAAATTAAACTATATAGTTAATTATTTATATAAAATAAGAAATAAATTACTTAATTGAATAACATATTTAAAATTATACAGTTCCTTTAATTTATAATATCGTTTATTGTCTAAATTATGCTAATCTGTATTTTAATCTATTAATCATCTTAGTATTAAACTTGGTAATAAGGACTAAGTAACAAGATTTTTACAAAAGTTGAAAACAGATAAAACCATATTTACAACAAATGATATTTAAACAATAATAAAGTAAGTAATACAAGAAAAGAAAATACAAATTCATTTTTAATGATTTTGGTTGATTTTCTTCTTCTTCATTTTATATCAGTATAAAGAATATCAATAGATACAGAGAATAAAGGGTACTCCAATTTAAGAACCATAAACAAAGAACAAAAGAAACAAAACTAAAAAAAATAAGAAAGTGCAATGCAACTACAGAAGCATAAAAGAGAGGGTTCGGAATCATAAGAGAATTAAAAAGCAACACAGTGAACTAAAATCGTAAAAAGTAATTAAAATTACAAGAAACCAATCTTTTAAATAGTCTAAAACTTATTTAACAAGTTTTAATTGAATAAAATAATTAAATTATTTGCTTAATTTTTATATTATAATAATATGTTGATGTGATTAGAAACCTAATTAGACTCTGAACTAAATTTCAGCAAGTTTTAAGGCTCTTTATAGCTATTCAAAACAATTATCCTTTCTATTCAGAAAGCTTGAACTATAATTAAAGCAATTTATATTGTTGTATATTCAATTTTATATTATTATATGAATAATAAGAACGATTTCAAAATGATTTCTAATTATGGTTGAATGTGAACAATTATCACTGAATCAATTTAAAAAAAAAATGTATATGAAAAGTTTAAGTGTTTCTCTCTGAAGCAGAAACAATAGCACATTATTATTTTTTTAAATGTATCATTAAAAAGTTGTCGAAATGAACCAATTAGCATAGTATAAAAATCATGAAAGAACATGCAATATATTTAAGTTATGAATGCATTATGCATATTAATTTTTAGTTTATTTGGTTCAATATTTATTAGACTTTATGGTTATGTTGCAACTTACAACTAATAACAGCACGACAGCGACCAAACTTTTGTTGAAGTCCAGGTGTGTAATAAGATTATTTGAATCATATATTTAGAAGCTTTTTTTTTTTTTTCAAGATGCTTGCAATTTTTTTTTCTTAAAACATGTGATTGATTTTGAAGTTGTTGTACAATTAATGTAACCAAAATTAATTTTCTATAATGTCATGTGCATTTAACTTGATGGTTATGTCACAACTTCAACCAAATAACAGTACGAGGGAGACTATAGCTTTTATATAGTTGTTTTAAATATCAATAATGAGCATAGTTGAACTTTGATCCATAACATGTACGATATTTTTATCGAACTAAATTGAATATTAAATTAATTTTCCTTTTTGCTACTATAAACAATATCTGAATTTGTTAGGAAAATCAGAATAAGTGTTTTTTCTTTTACAGCTTTGGCATAAATTTTATTTGCTTCTATTTATAACAAGAACATTGCCATTTTTTTATTGTTCTTTAAAATACGACTGACTTTTTTTTATCCTAAAAATAACTCGTTGATTATTTCGACGATGAAAACCAATCTTCAAACTTGAGGTCAATAATAACGAATATCGTATTTCAAAACCCTCCAAACAAATACTTATTTTTTCTCAGTTTAAAACTTTTTATTTATCATTGTCATTTTCTTGTGGACAGAATTCATAAAAAAAAAATTAATTTTCTTTTATAAATAAAATCTGTATATATTAAACAAAATCCATATGTATTTAAATATTATCTACGGATTATATATTAAAACAAATTCATATATAAATTAGACGTCGAAAAATTTACATAGGAAAAATATTTCATATATAATTTAACATATGAAAATCCTAAATCCTAAACCGTTGCCACAATTTTTGTTGGCATAATTAAATAAATGTTTAATGGAATTATACTTATCATAATATTAAATTAACATGAGCATCATAGTCGATAGAAAGATATAGATTATATGAAACTACAAATTTGTTATCATTTTCAACTATATAAATATTTTTTCTACAAGAAATAAGTTAAAGTAATGGTTTGAGTAATTGCTTACACTTTTTTAGTAAACAAAGTTAGTTAACCCGAATTAGATGTTAATATTTTAATTTATTTTTTTCCAATTTTTTATTAAATTAAAGTTTATTAATTAAAAAAATTAAAAGTGTATTAATGTAACTATAAATAAATTCAAGTTAAAACTAAATAGACAATGATTACAACTTCATACGAGGGTGTCGGTTTAAGTACAAGTTTTTTCCTAAAACATAAATATCAATATAAACTGTACCCCATCCATTACCAATTGAAAAATATTTTTTTGCTACAAACTATTTTTTTTATCGTAAATATATATATTTTTTAAGTATGCTTCTTTGTGAGTAAAATGGAAAATTTTACATTTAATATTTTGTTCCTACTATTTGTGGCAATGCAGAAATAGAAAAGAGCAATACAAAGAACATCTGAGGCCAATAAAATAGACCAGACAAAGAACACTGCATGGGCCAACTCAACCTTAAATTTGGTACCACAAATCAAACGCTACTGGGCCCGTGTGGTGTCACGGTCACAGTCTCTGACCCACATGTTATTGGGTAGTGATGGAGGCCCAGCCCAAAAGGAGGGCCCAGGCAAGGCTGGTGCCAACTACTTCAACTGTCTTCAAGCCTGATACCATCTCATCAATGCCACACTATTAATTTCTATACAAATAATCAAACTTCAATATTCATTCTCAAATCAATTTCAGAATCTTTCAATCAAATCTTTGGAGATAAGTTTCCATGCAGTTAATGTTTTTTTTTTCTATTGGAGCAGTGTGAATGTAAAAATAATAATTAAGAGATAATATTTTTGTTTAAGAGATAAGTAAAAATTTTAGAGATTAATTAAGTGTGAATACCAAATGAAAATTATGACATAGATGCATTGTGAATACAAAAGTAAAGGACATGGTATTTAACATGGATATACTATATTAATAAAATCATATACATCGTATATTATTTACGCAACTAAACATCAATTTCAACATCACTTTTTTTCTATATTATGGGTTGCTTATTTATATTTCTTGTTTATCTTTCATTATTGTCTCAATCACTTTATTCAAATATTCCTTATTCCTCTTGATAAATTTTTATTTATCTTATTAAATCATATATATATATATATATATATATATATATATATATATATATGAATTCAATCGTTAAACTATGGTTATGTATTATTTTATTTGCTAAAGTCAAAACTTACTAAAATTAAACAATAATGAAAGTATAATTAAAGAGTTCTTATGCTATGTATTCCAAAAATATGTCTTTTCATAATGTTGACATTTATACAAACAAAGTAGTTAAAGAATTTAGATGAATATCAAAATTTTATAAATATAGTCTATATTATTGGAATGGTTAAACACATAACCAGTGACGAGTCAAAATTATCTTAAAAAAATATCTTTAAATTTATAACTGATTTAACCTACAGAGCTAAGACTAGGTGACAAACTTTCTAGAGTTATTTCCAAAATTATTTAAAGTAATTTCATCAAATTAACTGTTAAATTTTAAATTTTCATGAAAACGATAAAATGTGATTTACCTTTTTCACAAAATTCGGTCTTAATGTATATATTTTAGGTTTAATTAAGTTTTTAATTTTTCATAAACCTAAATATTTTCAATTAATTTGTTCTAATTTTTAAATATATTAAATAGTTAAAATTTTTATAATTTTCAATTGAGTTTATGGAATCTAACTCTCTCATTAAATTGATGATGGAATTGTTATTTTACTTATGAGTCTCCATTCATTAAAAAGTGCAAGTATAATTAATATAAAAATAACATTAAAATTAATATAAAATAACAAAATGACGTATATTATATAATTTAGAAATAAATTAATATTTTATCATATAATAGTTAAATCAATTATATTTTCACATTCAGTACAAAAATAATGATATTTAATAATTAAACTGAGAATTTTTATATTCTATGAAAATCTATTAAACTTTTATTACAAACTATATAACATTGAAGAAAGAGACTTTTATTTTTCCTTGTATAAAGTTTTATTCTTATAATGCAATATTATACACCCATTATACAACCACACTAAAAAAATCAGACAGAAATAATAAAGTTGTATTCTTATCATACAATATCATTCATTCATTGAACAACCACGCTAAAACACTAAAAAAAATCAGACAGAAATAATAAACATAGTAAACTATGAAGAAGAATTTATTATCAACATATAATTATAAGAAAAACCTAATTCATGCCAACATTAGCTTCCTTGATTTGTCTTGTTTTTCCTTAGACAAGCCAACAACAAATTCATGCAATAAATGACCTGAAAGGTAAAGGACACAACATGTACCAATTATTTCACTTTAAAATACGAGAGCACCAATAAGTGTTTTCCAGATATTGATCAAAATATTAAAAGTGTAAAATTTTCATGAAAAATATATTGCTACCCTCCAAATTTCAATAAAAAAAAATCTAATTCCTGACCGATAAAAATTGTTTCTTAGCATATATAAATCTGAAAACATATATCAGATGCTAATGATTTATAAACAATAATTACAAAACTTATTTATTACTCTCAATTTTAAAAACCACTCCTATTCTACATTTTATTCATTTTTTATTACGTTCATGAATAACAATACTTTTATTTTGTTGTTCAGATATACTAAAAACAGAAGTAAAACTGGCTTTACACATGTGGAAAAATAAAATAAAATCATCTAACACATATATCATGTAGTAATGGTCCATCCCATTTTAATAAAATTCTTTTTGCTTGCAAAAAAAAAAAAAATATTATTTCCATGAAAAGAGTACGTAGGTCACTAAAACTTTGTTCTCTATAAATAAGTGTTGTTATTTGTTGTCCAACACGTAGCCAAAAGTGAAGTGAAGCAGCCATGGTTCTTTCTTCTTCTTCTTCTTTTTCTCAGTCTCTTCCTTCCAACATGCTTCGTTTTGCATTGTTGGTGTTATCTGTTTCCTTAAAAACAAAAGCTTTGTTGAAACTACCACCGAATGTGTCTGTTCCGGCAGTGTTTGTGTTCGGAGATTCAGTGGTGGACACCGGCAACAACAACAACAGAACGACATCGTTTGCTAGGTCTAATTTCGCTCCTTATGGGAGAGACTTTGAAGGTGGCGTTCCAACCGGTAGATTTAGCAATGGAAAGGTTCCATCAGACCTTATAGGTAATTATATATCTTATTTTTTATCTCTTTTGTTCTTATCTTTTGTTCTATTTTATTTTATGATGTTTTATGTTTGTTAGATGAAACACAAATTTTAACAGCTTAATGAAAAAAAAAAAGAGAAGATAAATCCATTTTCCCTCGCGTGGGTATACACGTGCAAACTTTCTGTGATAATATTCGAGAGATATATGTGTCCTTATCTGAAACAATAGTCAACATTTTCTCTAAAGCCTGAAAATGGCAAACAGGTATGAGATTGGTGGAAAAAAAATGTAGTTTTTCTTATTCTAAATATTAATAAACTATTTTTTCTTATAAGAATAGTTCAAATAACAATTTTTTTTTCACAAATCTAATTCATTCAACTACTTAAACCATCAATGACAACTTTTTATTATATTTTTATTATTTTCTCGTAAAATTTTTATTATTTTTTTATTAAGGTTGACAATTGAATTTTTAAAATACTATAATATTATTTAATAATATTTAATAATTTGGATGTTTAATTTATTTATTTTGCAAATTAATTATATAGGTTGTAAGTATACTTTTCAACATATATATTTATAATAGTGTTTGGTGAGATGAACACTTGTACAATTAAAGAAAACTTCAATTCAATATTCTTTAATTATATTGTGATAAATATATAAAATAAATTACAAAAATAATCAAGTCCGTTTTTGTAAGAGTTGGTGTCAAAGAAAATTTTTCGTTATAATAACGTGGAAGAATGAAAGAGATGATACAGAAGAAAATAATACAAGAGAGACAAAGTGAGGTTTTAAAAATATGAAGCTATATTTACTTGTGAAGTTTATTAGTTCCTTTTTTTTTTTTCAAAAGATTTCCATTACAATGAAGAGTAGAGCTCGTACGCGGATGGGTCCATTAGTTTAAGTCTTCACCTACATGAATTGAATTAAGTTCAGTGATAACCAACAAATAATAATAAAAAATATTGAATTTTGAATTAAATTAATTTTAGTGATAATTAGTAAAAATAAAGATATTGAATTATAGTAGTTGAATTGATTTTGATCGTATGAGTTATGAGTAATTTGCGGAGTCTTCCCTTCTTAAGTAGTTTTTGGAAGAACTTCTTAAATTTTTTTTGACTCAATTTTATTCTAAAATAAAGACAAAATTTGAAAATAATAGTATAAACCGAACACTATACTAATCCCAATCTATACAATGTTGAATAACTAAACTGATTTATTTAATAAGCGTTTGAAATCTAGTTAAGTTTAAAAAGTTTAAAATAAACAATTTATTATAATTGTTTATTTAATTAGGATTTGAAAAGAGTTTTACATTGCATTTAAAATAGATGTCAAATATCAGTACTGTATTTAATAAAGATTAAAATCAATTTAAATGTCTCAACTAAAATTTAACCTGCCTTTAAAACAGCACATAATTGTTGGATATGATGTTTTTTTTTTTTTTTGAAAAACTGTACTAAATATTTCATTAGTCATATTAATTAACGAGTATTTATTGTGATATAACTTCACAGATAGATTCAATTTTTTAACAATATATTCTATATTATAAACACTAAATACAATTAATAGACAGGACAAAAAAATTATTCGGATTTCACTGTAATTTGGTCCAAGAATTTATTTTTTACACCTTATTTGAAAACATGGACGCGAATTCCCATAAAAAATAAGAGGATTTTAAACACTGTAAACAGGTAAATGTTTGTCAGAATTATGATAAAATATCATCAAAAAGTGATTTTTAATAATATTTACAAAAAATTTATGAAAATACTTAAGACAAAAATTGTAAAATGACACTGAAATATTATATTTTATTGTGAAGAATCAATCTGCCCCTAGATCATAATTAACAGAAGCAAAGCTTTGTTACTTCTACAGTAAAAGAATTTAATTATATGAAGAGATATAACAATATTCTTATAGTATTTTCTCTATCATATTAATCATTTTAACACACTTTGTCCTATCTCTCTCTGGTAATAAAAAAAATTGTACAAAAAGAAGCACAAACTCTCATTTTCTACTTATCTGGGCATGTGAAGGTAGCACTTACAGTATGAAAGTATCATCACCCCACTGTCATGACAGTGATAGACATAAATAAAAGATAGCATTTAAGCCATGGAGGACTTTGGAAGCTTATTTTTTAGTTAGAGTTCTTACATTGAGTATTTTTTTTTTTAAATTTTAATTAAGTTAAATAATTTTTTTTCTACTAATTTAGTCTTTTATTTTTAAAAATATGCAGATTTAGTTTTTTTAACAAGATTTTTTAAGTTTATCTAATGTTTTAAGTTCATTTTATGATAGTATTTGAATTGTTTATGTTGTTTAAACCATTTTCTTTTCAATACTAATTTAAATATTATCATAAAACACGTTTGATACTTTAAATAAATTTAACAAAATTTGATTAAAAGAAATATTTCTAAAAATTAATGATTAAATCAGTTAAAAAATTTAATGAAAGACTAATTTCAAATTTTACTAAAACTTAAAAAATAAAAAATATATTTAACCATTTAATAATGACATTTAATAATGGCTTAATGACATAGAGAAAGAGATGTAAGACATAAAGTTTTTGTTTTAGTCAATAGGTTACAGAAAATAATAATGTAAAGCAATATTATCAAAATGTAAGACACATAGTTTTTGTTTTATAATTTTCCCACTAAATAAAACCTGCAAAAACTAATTAAAAGTCATGTGAAATAATATAAATTATTTAAAAGTAAAATAAATTTTTATGAGAGTCTTGTTTTATAAAAAAAGAAATCTATACAGAAAGCATTAAGTTATTGCTTAAATTTAGAAATTGACCGACACTTTTGACATTCTAAGACCGATGTAGAGAATATCAGTTTTTAAGTTCTTTTGTTTACCTATATTTGTTCATTTTTATTTTTATCTTTCTTTTTCTACTCTATTTATTCACTACACATTTTATTTACGCTAATTCTAAATCCCCACACTATATATCTCATACAAACTATATATATATATGCTAAATTTTCCAAATTTTTATTACTCTATTTTCTTTCCACGGGTGAATCTAGATTTTTCGTTAAATTTCACTCTTATTTTAACATAATAAAATCAACATATTTTAAAGTAAGAAAATAAAGTAACAACAACAAAAAAAAAAAAATCAGCGAAATCTTTTATATCACTCATAAAACAGAGCATGTACTTTAGAGTATTTATTGAGCTACGTTGAGTTTTTAATTCACGGCCTCAGTTGTACAGGCACGCTGGGTCCCTGTATTGACAAATTAATGCATGTTATTAATATGGAACTGTTCTAATATTATCACCCTCATTATTACTATTGTTTATTATTAATAGACATACTAAAATCACAAATTAAATAGCTGAAATTATTTACTTTTCGAGTTTTCGTTTTCACACAGTGCATAGCCGTAGGACAGGTAACAGATATAATAAAACCTTCGGTTAAAGTCATATTATAGTTCGGACAATGATATTTTTTTTTATTATAATTTGAATAATGATATTTTGACACCATATTTTTTTTCGTTAAAAAAATATTTTTTGTTAAAATTATTTTATTTTTTAAAGATGTGAGTATTTTGTTGTACATGTGGGGATGTAGTGTAATTTTATGGTGTGATATATAACATAACATAAATGATGAACAGTGGAAGAGTTGGGAATTAAGGAGCTTCTGCCAGCATATTTAAAGCCAAATCTGGAGGGTAGTGATTTGGTGACAGGGGTCTGTTTTGCTTCAGGTGGCTCAGGATACGACCCTTTGACTTCCATATTAGAGGTATCTCTACCTTATCTACATACATACCTTAATTAACACTTTATTAATGCATCTTAATAATACAACAAAGATGGATTAATCAGGGATCAATGGCGTTAAGTGGGCAACTTGATCTGTTCAAAGAATACACAGTGAAATTGAAAGGTTTGGTCGGAGACGAGAGAGCAAAGTTCATCATAGCAAATAGTCTCTTCATTGTGGTAGCAGGAAGCAGTGACATTTCCAACACCTATCGCACTCGTTCTCTCCTCTACGATCTTCCTTCTTACTCCGATCTTCTCCTTAACTCAGCTTCCACCTTCTTAACGGTCAGATAAATTTCTATGTTTTTGAAACATCATTTGACATGCGTTAATTTGAAACATCAAACGTGTGTTTGTTGAATTTAATGTTATGTTTGGACTGAGGAAAACTATATATTCTTTTTATGATTGGTTTGAAAGGAATTAAATGAGTTAGGTGCGAGGAGGATTGCAGTATTCAGTGCACCTCCAATTGGGTGTTTGCCGTTTCAGAGAACAGTGGGTGGAGGAATAGAGAAAAAGTGTGCACTAAGGCCCAACAACTTGGCCCAATTATTTAACACCAAATTGTCCAATCTCGTGGGTTCTCTCAATCGTAACTTTCCCAGTAGCAGAAATGTTTTCATCAATGTTTACGACCCTCTGCTTGACATCATCGTCAATTACCAAAAATATGGTAACTGAAAATGTCTTAAATTAATTGTCTAAAAAGCTTCCCTTTTTGGTGAAAGTTGAGAAAATGAAAAGGTATATTTGTGCAGGGTATAAAGTTGGAGACACTGGATGCTGTGGAACAGGGAGAATAGAGGTTGCAATATTATGCAACAGTTTCGATACGACATGTCCCAATGTTCAGGATTATGTGTTTTGGGACAGTTTTCATCCCACAGAAAGCGCTTACAAAAGACTCATAGCTCCTATTCTTCAAAAATATTTGTACCAATTCAAGTGAGCTTTCAGAGTTCCTTCTGCTTAGGTTGTTTTCGTTACATCTTGTGTTGCTGTCTATCAATTTCATCTGTCAGAAAAATTCCGTGGATTAGTATTATATAATTATTAGCACGGAAAATGAATTTTTGAATGTTAAATTTTAATAATTTTCTTTTACAATTTTAATTGTTATTTATTTTTTTATTTTCAATATTTTAAAATCATTTGAAAGATATTATTTTATATTATAAAAAAGAGTTATCAAAATTTAATAATTAAAATATCATCAGACTCACCGAGAGTAACACTCTCGTTTACTTGATTTTGAGTGTTACGGGTCTCACTAATATTATATAACGATACCATTGAGGAGGAAATATTTTTCTTGGAAACATAATAATATTTAAATTAACTTCATTATTTGAATTATGCCCTCATGAAAATTTGAAATTTTAAGTTGAATTCTTAAATGATATCAATTTTTTTTTATGAAATAAATAGTATCAAATTTAATTACACTTAACTATGATCATCATGCGTCATTATCCATTGGGCTGAGGCTTTGAAGTTGCTCCACCATGTGAAGATGTCATCTCATATGTGGTTCAAAAGCGACAATTTCGGGTTGAAATCAACCAACTTGCATATTATAAGTTCTTAACAAATATCTATCACACTTTTTTGTTTTTTGTAATGTTTTAATATGTTTTTATTGGTTACTAATTATTTTAGTTTATAGGGTTATCAATTACCTTTTTAGTTTTTGTTTTTTTAAGTAAATGGATGTTATGTCTTTTTATGGTGATTTTTAATTACTCTATATTGGTTGTCTATAAAAAAGAATATCTTAAAATAATATATCCATGTTTTTCTACATTTTTCTATTGTTTTCTATTATGAATAGCTCGATTAAAAATAGTAATTCAAAGTGTTAAAAGGTGAGAGTATAAAACAACTGTGTCAAAAGCTTCATTGAGGGTAACGAATTCAAAGTGATTAACAAGTTGCTTTTTAAGTTAGAGAGGCAAAGAACATTATAAATTGTTTTTACAAGTTATTTTTCAATTTTGTGTATTAATTAATATCACCTTTTCCCACCGAAACTAATGGCAGAATAAAATTTTTCGTTTAAATACCAAAAATAAGACTTAATTTCACTCATGTGATTACTGCAACAATTGTCTACCTATTACATTTTCAATCGCCATCAACGAATTCTATACTTTTTTTTCACCGACAAAATTTGATTTTCCTCATTCTCTTCAAGATTCATAAACATAATGACCATATTTGTGACATTTAAATTCTCCATTTCAGAATAAATATAAGATTGATACCTTAAAACTTTTGTATTGATTATATTACGCTTTATAACCTCTCTCATGGCTTCTAACAAAATCTGAAATTATTATAAAAAAAATATATTTTTTAATTCATACACAACGATTAAATGTTTATTATAATGGTAAAATAGGTAAGTAACTATAATTTAAAAAAATACTGTTTTTTTTTACTACGTAATTGAGTTAATGATGTCTTATAATAAGGACTAGAAGGAATATGTTTTTTTTTTAAACACATCCATGTATTCTAATTTAAATTTAAATTCAAATTCAATAACATCACTTAAATTTTATGAACACACATTTTAATTTATTATTATTTAAATTTATTTGATTTCTATATTTTTTTTTAAATTTTTAAACCAGAGGCCAAAACTCGAAGCTTCATATTCAACTTTTGAGAAACCTTGATATTTTTTCTTTATCTTTAAAAGCATTTTCACAAAAAATAGTTTTAGTGATAGAAAGGTCAAACAAATCTCCAATTGAATGTAATACAACAAGGTATGATACTATGTATTTTGTAAATTTGATTAAAAGGTGCACGGATAATCTTAAAAAAAAACAATTACTTGTTGATAAAAAAAAAGTTCCTTCACTATTTGTAAGTAAAGATAACGATACTATGATTTCCATTTTTTGACTCTCATTTTTACTTTTTGGCGTGACTTAATGTGAGTCATTGATTAATATACTACGATCTTTCCTTTAAAAGAATCAATAATTCATACTAAACCACATCAAGAAGTAAAATATATGAGTCAACAAACGAAAGTCATATTATAATTTTTCTTACAAGTATAAAGAGAGTTCATACTCTTTTATAAAAAAAAAGGTGAAAATTATAGACGTCATTAGGATTTGTTAATAGGGATTAATGCATGAAATGAAGATTAATTATAAATAGAACATTTGACGTACATTTTCATGTTTGGAATATTAAAAGAGACCCAACTAAGCACATGCATGTAAGTGGATTCGTTGACGAAAAATAATGATGATAGAATAATTTGCATGGCTTGTCTTTATGCAAGGATTGTGTGGACAAAACTACGATTTCATTTGCAAGATAATAATATAATGAACATCTACCATCTAACTTCACGGGAACTGCTCAAAACGTATTTATTATATGCGACACATTATTAATTACAAACCCGATAAAGTAAGACATCGCAAACAAATAACATCAAACAAAATAGTTTAATATATCTTTACAAAAGTTTTACATGTTCTTAGGCAACGTTGTTTATTACAGGCACGTTTTTGGTTACATAAAAAGCAAAAAAAATTGCTTCTCCATCCCTACAACTGCATTTTAAACTGGAATCAACAATTTCGACAAAAGCATATGAAAATACAAAACACATGCCCACGTCAAAGCTAAAGTTTGAGTATATAATCTAAAAAAGGTTTTGAATAGAGATCAACTCATCGAACATCTCTCATGGTGAGATTTTGTTGATGATTACACATTGATTAAAAATAAGACTTTTTATCATATATAATAATTGTGTGTAAATTTTAATTATAAACTGATTTTATGGGATTAAAGTAAATTTAAAGTTCACTTCTTAACAATGTATTAAAGTCATGTGTTACAACTTATCCTAACTATATTTATCGTTGTTCGATCTATTATATCATCTGTTATCGAGAGATTTGTTGTTTATTGAGTCTATTGTGTCATTCACTATTGAATCACTTTCGAACTATCCATTAATGTTTATTTCAACATTCAAAATATATATATCTCGATGTGAAGGTGAGTTTTAGAAATTGCTTATCGACTAAAAATAATATATGATCATAATATGTAAGTGGATGTAAACTTTATTTTAAAAATCAGTTCTATGAGATTGCGTTAAATTTAAAATTCATTAGACAAATTCACATTCATTTATATATTATGTTTAAAAGTATGTTTTAAATTTAACTAAATCTGATAGAATTGGTTCATAAAATCAAGTTTGAATCTATTAATTAACTTATTATCGGTGGAAATAGAATTTTCAATATCATTTTTTGAAAGATTTTTGAAAACGTACGATTTGGGAAAGCTTTGGTTACCAAATCATTGACAAGTCTAATTAATTGTTACGATGGACAGAAAATTGAATACGTCACACGCGTCTGCTTATAATTTGAATTTGGTGATTACTGATGCAACTGACACCTAACTCAATTTAGTACAGCCCTTATATTTTATTTATTTAATTAATTAATGCTTCAACACCATAACTACTCACTCTCCCATCTGAAAACGACTTAATATTCAAAATTAAAGCTTAATTATTAGGTTATAGAGTATACTAAACTCAGTTTAATTGAAGCTATCCCTCGAATAAAAAGGAGATTAATTATGCATCAGAAGGGATGATCATAAAACAATTGATTATCTTTCACAAAAATGAAAAATTATTGTACTTTCCAAAGTAAAATTTAATGTACTTCACTGATTATATAAGTTATAAAAATTAGTGTTACAAATAAAGATTATGCACACTTGCAACTTTTACCACCAAATGGAATAATACCCTTATTTTTCTCTATACGTGTTACTCTCTTTTAAATATACTTTCTTTTAGGTATAATGTTTATAGTGCAATTTTTTTATTTACATTCTTATTTTTTAATTACTTTACATAAAACATAAAAACAAAAGGGATTAATTATTTGAATAATATTTATTTTGATAGGAGTGTGTCAATTTAGTACCTGCAATAAAAAAAATATCAATTTCGTCTTCACTTTTAAAAAAATGTCTCAATTAATCCCTTTCAAATATACTTTCTTTTAGGTATAATGTTTATAGTGCATTTTTTTTATATTTACATTCTTATTTTTTAATTACTTTACATAAAACATAGAAATAAAAAAGTTAAAACAGAAAATTGAAATATTGTTTTTCTGTCAGATAGTAATGTTTTAACATTACTATTAAAACATAGTAATGTTTCAATAGCTAGAAATAGAATGGTGTACTGAAATAAATTTCTTCATATGTCTGGTTCGACTTAGTGTCAGATAATAATATCCCTTGATCTTTATCATTTTTCATTTAAATGAGGGTCATTATAAGCAATTTATTTAATTGAAATTGAAAGTCTTGCTAATTAGTGTTCTTAATGCACTTTTTTATATATATTTTTAGTATACTAGCTAAGAAAAATGAAAACATATAAATTGTGAAAAATGGATTAAAAATAAATCAAAAAATATTTTTAATTCCTGTAAAATAAGTGAGTCTATAATTTTATTTTTTTAAAGGTATTTATTTCTTAACTGCTCTAAAGTTCAAAATAAAAAACTTAAATTTTTTAACAATTATAATTTTGTCGTTTTTGTTTAACTTTTATGATCAATATAATTAAACATGCATTTTAGTAAAGAGAGTTTATTAAAAAAAATATTATTAACATGTTAATAATTAGTTAATTTTGAAGCAATCACTAATTCTTTTAAATTTATAAAATAATATGTAACAATTCAATTAGGTCAATCATTAATAGAATTCAAACAAAACTGATGAAATTATTTTTTTCTATTAAAATTTTAATTATTTATTACATTTAAAATAAAATATATTAATATTTATGGTGCTAAATTGATTATTTAGCCTAAAAATTATAATTACCATTATCAAATTTTAGTAATTTAAAGAAATTAAAATAAAATTATATTTAAATTTTAGAAATATATATATATATATATATATATATATATATATATATATATATATATATATATATATATATATATATATATATATATATATATATATGTATGTTCGTTCTTAATCATGCTTTAATTACATTTGTCGGCGTTTGCTAAATGATAATGTTAGCATTGAAAAAGTGGAAATGGATAGAATGGAAAGCAACTGGTATTTGGTGGCGTTGACACAGCAAAAATTAAAGCACTAAAGATATTTTTTAAAACTGTTTAGTATTATTATGTTAGTTTTTAAATTAAAAAGAATTAAATAAGTATCTGTAAATATAATAATCCATTATATTAGTTTAATTTTAATAATAATATACCTTAATTTATACACTTAGATGAAATTTTGGAATAATCTGTAATTTTTTTTTAACTTTGAATATTAATATGAGATAGTATTAAATTTTTACTGTCCAAAATAGCAGTTTGTTTATTTAAAAATTACAAAATCTAAACCATAAAATAAATTTATTTCTTATAATTAAGATATAAAGTAAATTACAGCCATATATATATATATATATATATATATATATATATATATATTTCAATTTGCCATACATTCGTAATTTGTGAAATTATTTAGGAAATTACATGATTATTGACTTCGTAAATTTTTTTATCTCAATCTATTAAATTTGTGATGAGTCAAATCGACTTTAATCCTATTTTATATGAAATCGATTATGAAAAGAATAAAAAATTAAAATCACAAAGCACTTATATCATATGCATTTATATAATTTAAAACCTAAATAAAAAAATTCATTAATAGCATGACAGAATCGTGAAACTGCAATGAAAAGTTGCAAGGTAGCTTGACATAATGATGCCATAAATGAGTTAAAAACAGAGGATGATTCATTCATGCAATTTATGGTGCACACAATTATATAACATCTTCATCCTTATCTATTATCTTTCCAGAAAAAAGAACCACAACCAATAATTTATGTTGCTTTTTATGAAGCTCTCTCCTTCTTCTTCTTCTTGTTCTCCATGTTCACTCTTCCGTTTCATATTACTATTTACAATAACAGTTTTGATTGTGTGCGGAAAAACAAGGGCAGTTGTGAAACTGCCACCAAATGTTTCAGTTCCTGCAGTGTTGGTGTTTGGAGATTCGATCATGGACACTGGCAACAACAACAACAATTTAGCAACAACAGCAAGGTGCAATTACCCTCCATATGGAAAAGATTTTAAGGGAGGGATCCCTACAGGAAGATTCAGTAATGGAAAGGTTCCATCTGACCTTATAGGTGTGTGTGTCCTATTTCTCATCCCTTCTTTTTATGACACTGTCCTTCCCATCTTTGCGGATATTTAATGTACATAGTTTTGTTATATGGATAATGATATTTTGATTACTAAATTTTGATAACTTTTTCTTACAATATGAGATGTCATCTTTTAAGTGGTTTTGAAATATTGAGAATGAGAAAATAAAAAAATAAAAAACTACTTAGAAGATACTAACTAAAATTGTGAGAGAAAGTTGTCAAAAAATTTAATAATAAAAAAATCATTTTCGTTGTTCTATGTACACCTCCAAACTGTACAATGCAATCATAAATAGTTCCTATTATAAGGCAATCAAAGTTATATATCTTTCACTCTTCAAATAAATTGTACCAAATGTATCATCACGATGAAAATACAAGCTCAATTAATGCATTACTTTGGGATTTAATTATAAATAAATTAAACTATTCTTTTTTTTAATGGTATACTTTTTAAAATAATTTTAGTTTAAAAGTGTGATTTATTTTGATGATTCAACAATAAGCATTTTTTTTAAGATTTTTTTTCAAACTTATATGTTAATGAACTTTCTTAATTAACACAAAAGCTGTTCATATATTAGACTATGTATAGAATATTTATATTAACATATATTATAAGGGTTTGTTAGTTTTATGATAAAATGTAAGGAAAGGGGACTAATATTTTTGTTTTTCAATGAAAAATTTTTACAGAAAAAGTTAAAACTTTTGGTGGTGACATGTCATTTTCTAGGTAATAATTCTGATATGATTCTAACAGCTGATGTGAATTTCATTTGGGTGACATTAGTGAAAGTCTGGATGCGACCAAGTAATAGTAAAAAGAATAACGATTAAAAGCACTTAATAACATTAATAATTTTCTTAAGCACTTTTAAGTTTTAACCATTTAGAAACAAAAATTGTGAAAACTCGTGTTTCTGCATAACTCAGTGGAGGAACTGGGAATAAAGGAGTTTCTTCCACCATTCGTGGATTCAAATCTTGAAGCTGGTGAATTGGCGACCGGTGTGTGCTTTGCATCTGGTGGCGCAGGATACGATCCTTTAACAGCACAATCATCGGTAATTTCATGTCCAAAAAATCGATTAATTAATTGATCTCTCTTGAAAGTGAAGAACTGGTTTTGATGGTTTTTCTAACTTGGTGTCAATGAACTAGTTGACTATATCATTATCGGGTCAACTAGATTTGTTCAGAGAATACGTAGGGAAGTTGAAAGGGGTGGTCGGAGAAGAGAGGAGCAAGTTCATCTTGAAAAACACTCTTTATATTGTGGTATTAGGAAGCAACGACATTTCCAACACATACTTTTTGACCCGTGTTCGACAACTGCAATACCCTGATTTTTCTGCTTATGCTGATTTCATGCTCTCCTCAGCTTCTATTTTCTTGAAGGTATCATGTTATATTGTTATATATGCTTAAATATGTTTTTGATTTCTTAATTTTCAGTGAATTTTGAAATTAGTTAATTTCAAAATTTTGAACTAATTTAATTCTTCATTTTTCGAAATACGTAGATTTAGTCTTTTTAATCAAATTTTGTTAGGTTTATTTGATGTTTCGTATGTATTTCACGATTGTATTTGAGTTGTTTATAATGTTTGACACATTTTTACTTTAATGTTAAGTCAAATACTATTATGAAACGCGCTTAAAATGTCAAATAAACTTAACAAAATTTAATTAAAAGAACTAAATCTACGTATTTCAAAAGATAAAAGACTAAATTGGTCCAAAGTTTCAAAATAACTAATTTCAAAATCCACCAAAAGTTAAGAACCTAAAACATATTTAACCCTTGTATGTTTTATACAATTAGTTAAGAATTGAACTTCAAGATTAATTTAACATAATACTATGTTGTCTTTTATATTATGATGTTTGATATAAATGAAGGAAATATACGGAGAAGGGGCACGGAGGATTGCAGTGTTCAGTGTGCCACCACTTGGGTATTTGCCATCTCAGAGAACAATCGGAGGAGGAATACAAAGAAACGTTGTAGTGAAGATAAACGACGCCGTACGGATCTTTAACGCCAAATTGTCAAAGCAACTTGACTCTCTGAATCAAAACTTTCAAGATAGCAAAATAGTGTACATTGATGTTTACAACCCTCTACTTGACATCATAGTGAACTACCAAAAATATGGTAATTTTAATTTTCACTTTTTCTTATTCATATTAATTTATAGAGCTTTTTATGACAAAAAACATTCTAATGTACAGAATTACCATTTCTAATATGTTCCAAAGCTTGAGCAAATCTTTTAAGAGAATTTTCCATTTATAAGTGATATTTGGTACTATTCTTTTATCTTCTCTAGAAAAGTAGATGCATGTATTTATTTTCTATATTTAGTTTATTTTAAAAAATTGTAGCAACACCTGTGTTTTGCACATGTATGAGTAGATCGGAAAAATTAAAAGGTGGGTCTGTTCATTTAATACACTATTGACTGAGACAACAAAAACATTGAAACATAGACAATTTTTCATCGATTATTAGTTATTTTTTTAACATATTAATGGTTTAAAATTTTTGAACGTGTTATATTACCTTTGTTTTGCAGGGTATAAAGTGGGAGACAGAGGGTGCTGTGGCACAGGCACAATAGAAGTTGTATTACTGTGCAATCGTTTCACTCCATTGTGCCCTAACGATTTGGAGTATGTGTTTTGGGACAGTTTTCACCCAACCGAAAGTGTTTATAAAAAACTTATAAGCCCTGTTATTGCAAAATATTTGAACAAGTTCTTGTGAGCAACACTTACACTTATCAAATTCATTGCTTTAAACCAAAAGTTGTAAACATATATAGGTATGTATATCCTATTCTTTAGAATTACAAACATTTAGTCTTATGGTTTAACGTGTCCAGTGCATGAGACCACAATTGATATATGTGTAATTCTTGAGAAATAGAGACAGATTTCTATTATATGTTCTTCAAAATTATGTGTTTCTTTGTCAAACCTCTTAAGAATGAGTTTTCTAATTTTAAATAAACTCTAAGGCTGGAGCAAATTTTGAGGGATGGTTAGTTTCTCTTTGACAAAGGAAATAAATAGCGAGAGAAAGTACAAAATGATTTTGTACAAGATCATTACAAATATCACAATCATATACAAAAAACATCAATAACACTAGTGTAACAAAAGAGTTTGACGCCAGAATTTGAAATCAGATTATTTTTCCATTTTCGATTTTACAACTGAAAATATCTAAGTGAAGTAAAAAAAAGAGGTTTAGGCTTCAATTTCTAACCGAAACCTATATTTTAGGATTAGACTTTAGTTGTCCAAAACATAAAACAATTAAAAATAAATAAATAGCAATAAATTTTAGTCAAATGCGAGCAAGAGTGAAAGCAAAAACCAAACAAGAGTGAGAGAGACCAAGATTAACTGCTCAAACACGAACTAACAACCAAGACAATAACAATGTTGTGGTGTCCTAAACGCAATAGACCAAGACCAATATAAACATGCAATGATGTGACATCCCAACGCAAAAAGATGACAACAACCACCAAAATGTAATGGCAACACCAAAACAAGAAGAAAAATATCATTAGGAGAAAGAAAAGAAAAACAAGAACGAAAGGAAGAGATAAACGTGAAACGAGAAGAAAGATAAATGATAATGACCTCAACAAAGACTATAATGGAGGAAAACACGAAATTCCAACGATGAAGGAGAACAATGCAGCGGTGCTATGCAACAAGACTTTTCGTGAGTTGCAAAAATTTCTAAATTTATCATATATGCATATGGGTATAGGTTTTAATTTAATCTAGAACCAAAATCTATACTTTGACATTCAGGTGAAACCTTTTAAAAAACGTAATGACATTTTTGAAATGAAATGTTCGATTATAGGCTTCAGTTGTGCAAATATTTTGAAAAATATATCACTATGTCATTATAAGCTTCAATTTGTTTTTAAAGCGGAACATATTAGGCGACATCAAATTTTATTTTTGCACTTGTGTAAAAAATATATATAATATATACCTCTCATATAAATATAGTAATACATAATATTAATACAAATAATGAATGATTTAATAATATATGCATGTGTAGTTGTTGTTTGTATTCATAACTTTTTATAGTTACATAAATTTTTTTTATTAAAATTAGAAATTATGATGTATTTTTAGTGTATTTAGATCATGTTCGTATAACATATACTTGAAATACTTAATAATACATTCTTACATAAGAGTATAATATTTGTAGGGTTAAATATGTTTTTATCCCTTAACTTTTAGTGAAAATTGTAATCAGTCCCTCTTCGAAATTTTGGTTCAATTTAGTCCATGCTATTTATAATTGAGTGAATTTAGTCCTTTTAACCAAATTTTGTTAAGTTTATTTGATGTTTGAAACATATTTCATGATAGTATGATAATATTTAAGTTGTCTACACCGTTTGAAAAGTCAAATAAACTTAATAAAATTTTGTTAAATCCACGTATTTTTTAAGTTAAGAGACTAAATTATACCAAAGTTCTGAAGATGGACTAACTCTAATTTTCACTCAAAGTTAAGAGACTAAACACATATTTAATCAATATTGGTATATATAAATATTTGAATCATCATCGTTTCTATTTTTATTAAATAGTAATATTATTACATTATTGTTATTACACCTATATAATCTAGGTTAATTACTCTGAATGTTTATGTACACGACGTGTTTTATTAATTTGAGGTTATCCAATTTGTAGGACGTTACAACAAACATTAATATAACATCTATGTACAAATTAAATTTTGGTTTTAATTTGGAGAGGGACAAAAGTGCTCAATTTTTAAAATAATTAAAACTAAATTAAACAAAAATAACAAATATAGGGATCAAATTAAGTATAAAACATTGACATTGACATACAATGCTAATTTGACATATGAATATTTTTTAAATAAAAAATAAAAAAATAAAAAAGATAAAAAATTTCACCAACTAACACGTGACAAACAAAGTTTACTTTATGTTAATTATTTAAACGACGTTAATAAAAAAATCAAATTGAATAAAATCGATAAAAATTAAAACTAAATTGAACAAAAAAAATATATGACTAAATTGAATAAATTCAATAAAAATAAAACCAAAGTAGTATTTAATCATAAATAATATCATATATCTCATAATATTATCTTTTCCTTATTTTATTATTTTATGTAGGTAATATATTGTATAAATCTCGTACTTGGATCCTTCGTAGGTATTTTGGGTATGCCAACAAGAATAATAATAATAATGTAAATTTGGGTGGGGTAGGTACATAAACCTCCCCAATTCCATAGTTAATATAACTTTTGCAGTTCGATCAAGTTTATTAAATGAATGAGTTTATATGGTATTCTACTTTTCATCGAGTTGTATTTGGACACTTATATCGTCATAATTTTGGATGGAGTAAGTCCATGGTTGGACATTTATAAGGTGTTCGGAGTGTTTTCAACTGGGTCATGGTCATACACTCATAGGGTATTTGGAGTGTTTTTCAAGTAAATTCATGATCAAATACTTATAGAATACATGGATTGTTTTCCAAGTAATCCATAATTAGATACTCATGTTCAGATTTATCGAATAGTCACGTATTATGACACTCATGCTTGAATTTACCGCAGAATCACACATTCGAAAATTGGACTCAAATTAACTAAGTAGTTGCAAGTTCAGACGTTGATCTCGAATTTACCGAATAATCACAAATTCATATATGACCGAATAGTCGCAAGTTGGGACGCCGTTCATATCCTTATGAAACATCAAGTTTGTAAAAGTTGTAAAAGTTTAAACTCTAAGAGAAGTTAATGTCTGTGTTTAAATTGAAAAGCAGAAAAGGAAACAAGTGGTTGTTGGTAAATTGTTTTGCAGTAGTGAGATTGCTGTCAAACCGACCACAGTGTTCATTTAGATTCCGAAGGTGATAGCCATTATTTTCAATTACAGATCATCTGTACCAACATCAGTTAAAAAAAATTATCCCTACTGTATCACATATCTTTCACTGCAAAAGTGACATATTTTTAATTCGGACAGTTTTAGATGCTGAATATATTGATATGTCTCTCTCCAACAGACTTCTATCCAATTTCAGAGCCACTCTCCAAACTGAAACACATGATTGTCATAAATGAGATGCAACTGTTTGGTTCAAAGTACAAGCGTGGTTTATTGTCTACATATATACTCTTCCTTGTCATTCTCAAAAACCAAAACCAAGCAATAGCAAAATCTACACTCCCTAATTCCATTCTTTTTCTTCCAATGAAGATCCCTTCTTCTTCTTCTTCTTCTTTGCATTATTTTCTGGCTTCAACCTTCAATTCACTTCTCATTTTTTTCCTAGTTGTTTTCTGCAAAACATACGAGTCTGCAAAACTTGTACCGAATGGTTCAGTTCCTGCAGTACTGGTGTTTGGAGATTCGATCATGGACACCGGCAACAACAACAAGATTTTGGCAACATCAGCAAGGTGCAATTTTCCACCATATGGCAAAGATTTTAAGGGAGGGATCCCTACTGGTAGATTTTGCAATGGAAAGGTTCCATCAGACTTCATAGGTTTCTTATTATTGCTCTCTCAACTTTTTATTTTTCTCGTATTTGGATTCTCGGATTGAGTTAGAATCTTTTAGTGCTGTTCTTTTATTATATTTTCACAATACATCCATTATCATTAATTTTAATGTTTTAAAATATATTGAAAAGATATTTTCAATATATTTTTAATGCTTAACAAATAACAATATCAATAAAGAATCTGAATTCGTTTTTTTCCATATTTATATAATTGGAAATAAATGTTTGCATTTAAACTTAAAAGTATTTTGAAAGAATCATAGGATTTTACAATTGTAGTTTAATCGGTTGATGTTTATTTTACTCGTTTGAATCCCACCAATATTCGTCATGAAATTTTCTGTGTTGAACTATTTTTCCTTGGACTCATCCCGTGTCACAGCATGAGTTAAATATTTACTAAAAAACATATTATATAATCACATTTTACACTTTTATGCTTTCATGCAATCATAAATAATTTATTGACTTTAAGATTAATTTTTATAATATAATGGTTAATAACAGAAAATATTTTACGTTAATAAGACATGACCCTTATATTAATATCTATTTATTCCATTCTAATTAAAATAAAGCACTTCATTTAAAGTTGGATGGATCACTAATTGAATGACAAAAAAAAAAAGAAAAGAAAGGGAGCACAAGAAACTCATCACTTGTTGAATCAAAGCATAGACATATAATATGTTAATAGTTATTTTTGTCTGTGATATTTATCATTGTTTTATACGTGTGATATGGAGAATCTTTCTTTTTTAATCAAATCCCTCTCTTAGAAGTGAAATTCTTAAGCTATATATGCATAGGATTTCTGTTAAAAATTATGAAAACTAGTGTGATTAGGTTTATAGTTTGGTAGCTTTTGGTTAATTTCTTTATAGAAAAGTTTTAGTAATTAATAATCGAACTGGATGAGCAATATTTTTTAATTGGGATAAACAAACCAATTTACAAAATTAAAATTGTTACATGTCCACATATGATTTTTTTTAAATAGCAACTGGGATATAATATTTTTAATACCTGTAGACTTTAAATATGTCAAAAATTCTAAATTAAAACACTTATTCACTATTGTAGAAAATATTCTCTCTGAAATTAAGTACGTTAATGCGTAAAAGTGGTAATTCAATTACTTTCCAGTAGATTTTTAGATTTTTGTGATAATAAATGAATGAATTCATATTCAGTTTACATTATTCCTCAAAAAATAAGTTCTTTCTCACAATAGTTTCATAAGAGAACTTCTTCTCCTGTCTCTTTTTTTCTTTATATATTTAACTCTTATCTCAAAAATATCATTGTCCATTTAGATATGTTTGGGTTGATGTTTTCCTTCCACCCAAATAATCTTGAACTATTAAAATCAAAATTTCATCATGCTTCTTTTTCTTCTGAATTTGTTCTGTTCTTGTATTGCATGGATCAGCCGAAGAATTGGGCGTAAAAGAGTTTCTTCCAGCATACTTGGATCCAAATCTCCAACCTGATGAATTGGCCACTGGTGTTTGCTTTGCATCTGGTGGTGCTGGATACGATCCTTTAACATCAAAAACTGCAGTACATAGTTTTTCTCTTCAAAACCTAATTTCTGAAAGAAAAAAAAAAAAAATCTCTGTAAATTCTATTCCTCTAATAATAAACTTGGCTTACTAATTTATAACCAGGGAGCTATATCACTATCTGGTCAACTACAAATGTTCAAAGAATACATAGTGAAGCTAAAACAACACGTTGGAGAGAACAGAACAAACTTCATCCTAAGCAACGCTCTTTTCTTCATCGTTTTAGGCACCAACGACATTTCCAACACCTACTTTCTGTCCCATCTCAGACAACTGCAATACGATGTTTCTGCTTACTCTGACTTCCTTGTTAACTCAGCTTCTACTTTCTTCAAGGTATCAGAACCAAATTCACCAACATGAAAAAGATTTAACTTTTGTGTGATGTATTAATCTTTTCTTGTCTTTGAAGGAAATATATGAACTGGGTGCACGAAAGATTGGGGTATTCGCTGGGCCACCGGTTGGGTGTGTGCCATATCACAGAACGCTGTCTGGTGGAATAGAAAGAAAGTGTATACAAAAGTACAACAATGCAGTGATGTTATTTAACGATAAACTGTTGAGGGAGATAGGTTTCCTTAATCAGAAACTTCCAAACAGTAGGATTGTTTACATCGATGTCTACAACCCTTTACTTGATATCATTGTGAACCACCAAAAATATGGTAACTTTTCACTTCGTAATCTGTTTATCACTTTAACTGTAACAATCTTCGATGATTTTAACGTTTGTATGAAAATTATGCAGGGTACGAAGTCGGAGACCGAGGGTGTTGTGGCACAGGGACTCTAGAAGTTGCATTGACATGCAACCATTTGGATGCCACGTGTCCTAATGTTTTGGAATATGTGTTTTGGGACGGTTTTCACCCTACTGAAGACGTTTACAAAAAGCTTGTGCCCAATATTCTGCAGAAATATATACACCAGTTTCAGTGATCACTCAGAAAAGTGCGTCTTTCGAAACCATTTTCTCTCATGCTCCAAACGTACCTAAAATACTTTATCGATTGTGTTCTTTTTTCTATTCTATAGAATAAAAATTGTTAAGAAAAAATAATAGTGATCTATGTCCTAAGTTACTTGTAAGGAGGATTTCCTACCCTACATATTCGTGTTTCTTAATAGGTTTTTAGTAATACTGCAAATTATATCTTCAATAATTTTAAATAACTTGTTGTTATGATTTTGCTTACACATTTGGATATAAAGTTTGCTTAGGTGTGCATCACTTCCCAACTAACACCAACTTTAAATCGTAGCACGCACAAGAGAAATGGGGGAATATATATATAAGTAGTTTATATTTTACATTTTTTCAGAGATAATATATTTTAATTGATTTTTTTACTCACTCTAATTATTTTTAGATCATCACATCGTACTATTTAAAAATTAAAATAAATAATTAAATAATAAATTAAAAAAAGATAAAAAAATGGCTAAAAATCATTTTTTTTTCAAATAATAATAATAGGAGGAACAAAATTAATAAAACATTAATATTTGACCATCTGCTCAACTACTATTGTTTCTTGGAGAGAAATAAAAGAACACTATAATTTATGAAAATTTTATTGGAATGGTGCGAAGAGAGAAATTAGTTTTCTATATATAGTTTTTGCGTTTTCTTCTATAAATCGTATTTGAAATTCTTGCTTTTTATTCTATTAAAGGATAATTTTGAAATATAACTACTTTTTCATTTTAATTTTATTAATTCTTTTTAGAATTAGTTCTTTAAAGCTCATTTTTTATTTTATTTATTAAAAGTATATTTTAAAAATGTCGGAGCAAGATTTTTTGCCTTTCTTAAAGTTGTTTTCAAGGGCACGTATTTAGGTTTTTTTTTTTTTTTTTTAAGTTCAATGTATAATTGAAAACAAGTATGGCTTTAATTTATTTTATTTTCTTTTTATTTTGTCAGATTATGTAATTTCAATACATATTGTCAAGCGTATTTTTCTAGATAACCCTAATAATAAACTAAACTAATAACATTCATTAAAATTTTAAAATATAGTAATTGTAAATCGCTATATTTTCAACTTTCTTTCTCTGAAGAAATATTATTAGACTTTACAAATTTAACTATTGTATTTTAAACTTTGAAATAAAAAGATTAATTTTAGTTTTTAGTACATCTTTTAGATATTTTCTCGTTAGAATTTAAAATTATAAGATGAAAAACATCATTTTTTATCCACAATAGTTTGATAAAAATTATATTAACAAATATATTTATACACCATTTAATCAGTTCGAACTTGGTATTATTAAATATTGTATAACCACTTCTTTGATGAGGCATGCAACCACCTCCTTCAATAATAATAATAAGTTATATAATTTGTAATGGTATATATATATATATATATATATATATATATATATATATATATATATATATATATATATATATATATATATATATATTCTAAATTCGTAGCTAGTTAGCCAGTATTGTTTATTTTTAAGATTATTAGAATTAAATTGAAGAAGAGAGTATAACAGGTTATATTTATTAAATTTAGGATTAAATATATTTTTGGTTTTCAAGTTTTAGTGATTTTTAGAATTAGTCACTCTTCGAAACTTTATACTAATTTAGTCTTTTATTTTTAGAAATGCATGAATTTAGTCATTTTTACCAAATTTTGTTAAGTTTATTTGACATTTTATGATAATATTTGAGTTAATATTGAAGCGAAAATGTGTCAAACGGGATAAACAATTCAAATATTATCATGAAATGTGATTCAAACATCATATAAACTTAACAAAATTTTGTTAAAATGACTAAATTCACACATTTTTATAAATGAATACTAAATTGATCAAAAAATTTCAAGAGGGACTAATTCTAAAATTCACTTAAACTTGAGCGACAAAAATATATTTAACCCTAAAATTTATATAGAAGAAAAAGTGAATATTATTAATTGGAGCCTTTTTTATGAGACAAAAACTTTCTCTTAAAATTACTAGATTTAACTAACTCATCCGTCAACTTTAAGTTCTTATCTTCTATTCTCTTTGTACGTCTGCTTTTATGAATTTTGGTTGGTCCTGCATAAAGTTAGCTACCTCTATTATCAATATTGTTCAAATCCAATTCAAACTCATTTAAACCACAACAAATTAAAAATATAAATACTAATTTTATTTATATGATGTACATTACATAAATGAGTGGATAGTTGATGCAAATAGTATATATATTAATTTTATTTAAATAATATTTTGTTCATGAAAAAGAAATTGCTGAAAATAAGATATAAAGGTTTAGGTTAATTGCATAGGACAGGTAAGAAGTGAAAGGCACTCACCATATTCATTTCCATTCATACACTCTCAACCAATACCATTAATATATATATCTTCACAAACCTACCCTTCTTCTCTACTTAATTATTTGCTAACTTATTATTAGACTTAATAGTGTTTTCGTTTCTCTCATTATCATTAATGTATTTTCAATTGTTGTTTTAGTTATTCTTAAATGGATTAAAATATTTTAAAAATTTACCTCTCTTTAAAAGTAGTATATATATATATATATATATATATATATATATATATATATATATATATATATATATATATATATTCTATTTTTTATTCTTGATATTAATAAATTGGTAAATTTATATTCAGGACAATTATTGTGTTATATTTAAATTACCGGTGTTAGTATGCCAATTTTAACGATATCACATACCAATGGTTATGTAAATATATAACTAGAATAATTAATCAATTACAAAATAATAAAACTATGGAAATTAAATACTAGTCAATCTCTCAATTTTTCTTATTTCAAACTCTATCTTTGCATTTTTTTTTTCTCAAAAGCTTCGTAATTGGGAACAAGTTAAGCCATTTTGAGTCTCTTATACTAATACGTCATGTTTTAAGAGCTCAAACATCATAAACAAAGTTTTAAATTTGAATCTAGTGGATAAAAAACATACTTACAAAGAAACACCTACTAAACAAGATTTCAATGAGTTTGAACTTTTTGAATGAGAATAAATGATAAAAAAGAGAGATCATATTAATCGGTTACTCATCTTTTTTCAAACAAAATCATGGGTCAAATTAATACTTGTTACTCACCAATAACATGAAAAAATAACAGTAAAAAATTATCAAATAAATAAAATCGTATCAAAGTACTACTTATAAGTTATAATCCAATATTTGGTAGCTGAGTTAATACATATTTTATTATTTTGTGACAAATTGAAACAATACTTTTTTTTTTCGAAAAGTATATAATCCACTCCAAAACATGTGGCAATTGTCATAAAATAAACCTACTATAGGTATATAAAAATGAAAAAAAAAAATGCATGCAGTTATTGCATGTAGTTACGTTCCTTTATATAACATAACCTTCCCCAAGACAGCATAGTGAAGAAGCCTCTTGTGTGTCGCATATTTAGAAACAACAAGAATGGGTTTCATGCAGCTTACCTCATTGCTCCGTTTCATAGTAATATTTGGTTTATGGTGCAGAACGAAGGGTGTGGTGAAGCTGCCACCACACGTGTCAGTTCCAGCAGTGTTAGCATTCGGAGATTCCATCGTTGATTCCGGCAACAACAACAACATTAAAACACTGGTCAAGTGTAACTTCCCACCCTATGGGAAAGATTTTCAGGGAGGAAAACCAACCGGTCGATTTTGCAACGGAAAAATCCCTTCCGACATAATAGGTACTCTTTCTTCCATTTCTATGTTGTCTTTGTTAACCTAGGTTCATGTTCTAGGTCCATTTATTTTGTAATGTTCGTATCTCTCATTGCAAATTGGTTGAGTTTCAGTTGAAGAGTTGGGTATTAAGGAGTATTTGCCTGCATATTTGGATCCAAATCTGAAATCCAGTGATCTTGTTACTGGCGTCTGCTTTGCCTCCGGCGCTTCAGGATACGATCCTTTGACACCCCAAATAGCGGTAACATAAACCAAATTTCACTAATGATAGAACAAAGTGTCTTCACATTTGATGAAACAAATCCTGTTACATAGATGTAAGCAAAAACTCATAATTGTTCATCATTTGTTTGTGGTGTGTTACACAGTCGGTTATATCGTTATCTACTCAACTAGACATGTTCAAGGAATACATAGGAAAGCTGAAACGCATTGTCGGAGAGAGCAGAACAAACTTCATCCTGACCAACAGTCTTTGCCTTGTGGTGGCAGGCAGTGACGACATTGCCAACACCTATTTTGTTGCTCACGCCAGAATATTGCAGTATGACATTCCTTCTTACACTGATCTTATGGTCAACTCAGCCTCTGATTTTGTAAAGGTATATGCTCAAGATTTTTCTTAATCAGTATCACTATTTAAAAGTTACAGTGATCAGTGAGGACGCAACTCTTTATACTTAAAAATATAAATATTGTAATTCAATTTTAACTGAGTCCATTTACAGTGATCAGTGAAGACGCAACTCTTTTTACTTAAAAATATAACACTCTAAAAATTGTAATTCAATTTTAACTGAGTCCATTTAGTTTCTGTTACCGAATAATTGATGTCAGCTACAACGTATATATAATCTCTTCCTGAAGAAAACCTGCATGGAAAATCAACTATATGCCTTCGTTCAACATGTGTTTTTTTTTTTTGTTGATTAGGATATATATAATCTGGGAGCTCGTAGAATTGCAGTGCTGAGTGCACCACCTATTGGGTGTGTGCCATCACAGAGAACTCTAGCTGGAGGATTAGAAAGAGGGTGCTCAGAAAAGTACAATAATGCAGCAAAGTTGTTCAATTCAAAACTCTCAAAGGAACTTGATTCCCTTCGCAGCTACCCCAATAGCAGCATTGTTTACATTGATGTTTACAACCCTCTGTTTGATATCATTCAAAACTACCAAAAATATGGTAATACCAAGTTAGCTTTGGCTTCATTTACTCTGATGAGAATTTATTTCATAATAATAACATCTTTTAATTTTTTTGTTTTTGCAGGGTATAAAGTTATGGACAGAGGTTGCTGTGGCACAGGGAAACTAGAGGTTGCAGTGTTATGCAATCCTTTGGATTCTACTTGTTCTAATGCTTCAGAATATGTCTTTTGGGACAGTTACCATCCAACAGAAGGCGTTTACAGAAGAATAGTGAATCATGTTCTTGAAAAGTACATGAATCAATTGTTTTGAGGATATATTTATAATAAAAATAAGGATATATTTAGACAAATTTCATCCTAAGTATTTTTACGAAAAACAAATAATTTTTAACGAGTTAAAATAAAATTTTACATATAAGTTAAAAAATGATTCAAATAATCAAGAAATAATTTCTATAAAGTAATTTTTATATAAATTAATTTTAACTTATGTGTAATTTTATTTTAATTTTTTCTTATTTCTTTTTCCTAAAAATACTTGTGAGAAGTTTGTCTAAATTATTATATATTAATTATGATAGCAAAGGTAATTACTGTTTTGAATTTGTCGGGTTGCTTGTGTGATTGTTCACTATTTTTTTTTCTAGATTTTTACGGTCATTTTCCATCTCAGACCTTCCAGATTTTCGTGTGTTTTTTCTTTTGATTATGGATAATAAAATTAAGAGTATTCTACTCTTTGCTTAATGTTTCATTATGTTATTTTTCACTTGAGTTTGTAGTTTGTACGATAAAAGTGATGACATTGTTCACATAATAAATTTTCTCTATTATCTTCTCTTGCTAAAATGTTGTATTATGTAGACATATGTGTAATAAAATATTCTCTTATGAACTCTTATTCTTTCATGTATTAATGCCTCTGAGTTTTTACATATTATCAAATTGTCATCTGCTAAATTAAATGATCGAGGATATTGAAATGCATGCATAATAGAGTTGACATTTCACGCCTTTAAGTAATATTAACTTTAAAAACTGTTTTTTTTCAAGTAAATCAACTTAATAACATTAAATATTACTGATAAAAGGGTATAATTAGAAATTTAAGATAAAACCAATGATATTCTATATTGAATAAAACACTTCCGCGTGTCAAAGCTTGTACCTAGTCATTGCCCTCACTTATTATGTGATATTAGGAAATTATAGTAGAATAAATTAAACAATGTATTTGTACAATCAAAATTACAATAAGTTTCATTATAGAACAACTAACGTATTCAAATATATATAAAGTAGAGAAAAAAAATATATCAAAAAATAGTAGCAGATGAAGATAATTGAAGACAATTATCCAAACCAAGAAACACAGATAATTAACTCACAAAAGATCAAAACACAAACCAAACCTACTCCCCTTCATGAAACAAATCACTAATACAAATATCATGACCTCAACCCAACTACTCCTACCGTGTATTTATTTGTTAAAGAGATTTGCCTGTTTTACTCAAATAAAATAATTTGTTTTATATTATCATCTAATTTTTTTATACGTAAAATATTTATAATAATCTCACCTTTTTTTCATTTCTCATCCCCTCACTCGTAGATTTATAAATACTTCTATAATAAAATAGATTAGATTTATAAATGGTTATAGATATTAATAATTAATAAATTATAGAAAAAAATTACACCAGTATACACAAATCATAGTATACTAATAATAACCTCAATAAAAAATTATTTTTATTTTTGCTTGACATACGCTATTATCTAGCCTAAGGAAAACATTTAAAATTGAGAATTTAAGAAAATGCTGAATAAATTATATACTAACACACACTAACCCGATAAAAATTATGAAACAATATTAACATCTATATCAATTGCAGGTTTTAAATTTAATTTCCTGATCATATCACATCATTCTTTTATTTTTACCATCTTCATTAATACTACTTCTTTATTACTATCTGCAATGTCCTTATAACCCATAAATAAAACACTACACACAAGAGACATTATTTACATCATCTAACATAAATCATTCAAAAAATGGAAGTATTCATCAAATCAAATATAAGCTATACAAACCAATATACTCCATAAATCAGCCTCAATCAAAATTTTAAAGTTTTTTCTAATTAATTTTTCTCTTTTATTTTTCAATTAGTTTTTCTCCTCTTTTTTCCTCTTTTTTTTCCTCTTTTACCATAAGGAATGTGAATGACTCTTATTTCCTTCAACTACTTCACTCAAAATCACTCAAAATCGAGACCACCACAGTCTCTACTCCCATCACTTCCAAAAAAAATATAAAAATAACCTAAGACCACGTCCATTGGGGAGTTGAGCAGACTAGAGGACGGTGGTTTCTTCCAAGGTTATAGCTTGAAAATTAGTTGTCAAGTTATTGTATCTTGACCCACGGGGAGAGGATGAAGTAGAAGTAGATCCAGACCGTGTTTTAGCAGAGGACACCCATCTCATCCACTCATTATGTCTTCTTAACTTATCACCCTGCAGTCAGAACAAAATAAATTTAAATATAGAACAAAATAAATTTAAATATATTAAATTTAAACTATTAACAAAATAAATGTTTAATTGTGACAAAAGTCCTATTATATGAGAACTTACCCGCACTTCCACAATTGTTGAAGTTCTCATAGAATCCAAGATCAACTGAACGTTGGTCGTAAGACTTCTTACCTGGCACAGGACAGTACATAGAGTAAAAACAAACGGATTTTAGAGAGAAAAGTTTCTATCTTTAGTTCATTTTCATGTCTTGAATGACACACTCCAATTTTTAAAAGAGAAATAATAATAGAAAACATAGGAAAATAACTAAGTTACGTTAAGTTACATGTTACTTTTCCCTTTAATAAGAATCCGCTGCGAAAGTGCTGTAAAGTAGTCATGATATCAATAAATAAAGTTAAGATGTTAAACAATAATCTTTCATTTTCTTATAAGAATTTTTCAAATAAGAAAATTGTTAATAAATAATAAAGATTTCATTCCATTTGCCTCTCAACTCCACCCAAACCTGGGTAATGTGCAGAACAATATGTCTCTAATCACATTCCACAACCTTTGCTCTCTTATATCCTACTCATAAAATATATTGAACGCACAAAAACAAACAAGTTCAAGGAAAAAAATCAGCAATACGAGGACGAATACAACAGAAGACAAGAGACAGGAGACTTTTCAGAAAATCCAATTTCATCATTTGTCACCCTTGATAGCATGCCATGCAATACAACTGACCAGTTGATAATAAATATTAAACATTTTCATTTCGAAAATACTCAAATTAAAAACAAATAAAAAAAGAATTAGTGATCTACAGGAAGAAAGATCCCACAACCAATGACCTTGGGCGTTTTGGTGGGTTCTACGCGCCAAATCAGAAAAGAAAATCACTGACCCCACAATCCTATGAATGATAGGAGATTTTACTTTAAGATCACACCACATACCAGTTTCGGTTTGTGTGGTTTTACAACCATGCCGATATCACTAAAAAACGTTTACATTCTTTGAGAATCAGTATGAATTACCAAAGACTTAACATAGATCACAGCATATACAATCAAAGCTCTGTTTCAGGTTTGAGTGATTTTAGAATCATACTGATGATCAATCACTAATAAAAGTTTACTTTTTTTGAGATCTTAATTATCAGTATGAATGATAGGAAATTTCACTTGGATCACACAATAAACAATCAAAGATGTGTTTAAGGTTTGTGTGATTTTACAAACAAACTGAAAAATTCATCTTTCCTGGTAAGAGACATAGTTAAAGTATTCATTTATAAGCAAAAGTGTACCGAAGCATTGATGCCAAATAGATTGGGTAACGAAAATCCTCAACCAAAATAATCTTAAGAAAACAAGTAAATATAAACTGCTACAGAATTGCTACCGCTAGTCAGAGATTTAGTGATTGAATAAATTATACAACCAAGAAGTATAACATTAGAAAGCTCTACACAGAAGATACAGAGTGATTTAAGAAACTTACTCGAGGGAAGTCAGCAATCAAAGTAACAGGAACCCAACCCTGTTCATCCATTTTAGACCTTAAAAACCCATCTCTCACTAAATTAGCGTCACTGCAAAAAACAAATTGGAAATGAATGAAGATTTACTAACCATCTAAATAATAAACAAAATATAAAAATTACCTAAAGTAATATTCAATTTGGCGGACTATCATATTGGAGAGAGCAGAGTCAGCAGCAGAAAAGAATGTTGTAGGAGGAGGGCTGAGCGTGAAATAAGGCATACCAGTAAACTGGTCCATTGTTACTGGCTGATAGTAATAAAACTCTAAAACGAAAACAGAAGAAAAACATTACTTTGTTTTTTATTTTATACAAAGACAATTGATGGAAAAAAGAAAGACAAACCAGAAAAACCCATGGGGTTAGCAAATGGTCCAATGGGCTGAGGGCCCACAAAAGCAGCAGAGCTAGGAGGTGGGTGCCTCAGTAATCCTCTTGGAGGCATCCTTGGTTGAGGTACAAAAGTGTCTCTAGTATTCCCATAATTTCGGCGATCTTGATCATGCCTGCTACCGTAGCTATTATGATAGGAACCATCTCCTCGGGGATTATGCCCAAAATAACTCCTGTGAGATGAACCACGATATTCATTCATCCCAGGCACAAAACCCCCCACCATTGGTCTTGGGTCCCAATTACTGTTCCGGTAATGATCTCTTGGAGCAGGCTCAGGTACCACTGTTACCATACCATAGCTAACTGGTGGGAGATGGTAGACAGGAAAAGGTGGCGGTGGCGGGGGTGGCGGAGGATTGGAGAAGTTGCTCTGGGAAGGACCTGACACAATGCCACTGCCACCTACCCGCTTCATCGATCTTTGTCTAGCAGGCACATTGTAATTTGTTGCAGGATTAGCTTTCGCATTAGTATTAGATTGCTTCTGAGGAGCCTGTGAAGTCATTGGCGCCTACAATATAACAGAAAGGGTCATTCCAACAGAAAATAACCAGTACCCGCCATTTACCGTTAATAATATGGATTTTAAATACTTCTTTATCAAGACATACATACTCTCTTTGAAAGATGAAAAATAATATATAGTGTTTTGTTGTCATAGATTCATGTAGATTGGAAGCAGAATTCTATAGTTGGGTGTTATTCTTGCTATATTTTCATAATTTTCATATTAAAAAAAAAAACTACACAGAATTACAATTTACTGTATTTGAACAAACAAAACAGAATTATAAATAAAGAAGAAAGAAATACTAAGCAGAGGATTAGGTAATGTATTTGAACAAAACCTGAGAAGTTGAGAGTGATCCATCAGCAACGATTTTAGACGACGATTCAGGTTGCAATTTGGCAGAACCTTTGGTGGATGCAGACAACGCGGGCCACGATTCAGCTCCCATTACGGGCCCAGTCTCAAGGACGACGCCGTTTGAGGGCCTATTCCAAACGGGTTTCTTAGAACGATCAGCATTGTCCTCGGCGCCATCAGAGCTATCGGCAACAGCAACCGTGTTAGAATTGTCCATCGGCGGCGGCGACGACGGAATGAGCTTGGGAGAATCAGACGAGGGCGTCTGGTCCGTAATCAGTGATGAGGAAGAGGATGACGTTGATGGTGGTGATGGGTGAATGCCAGGCCCCGATTCCGGTTCTCCGCCGCGAACAACTTGAGCCCAGGGCGAGGGAAGGTTTTTTCGCGGGAAGCTGTTGGCATCGGCAGATTTGGCAGTGGTAACCATTGATTGATGATTAGGGTTTCTAGTTTTGTTTTGTTTTTTTATTTTGGAAGTGAAAAAGAGATTGATGAGTGAAGAAGCAAGAGAAAAGTAAAAAAATAAAACAATTCGATAATTGCAAGACAGAAAAGGGAAAGTGGGAAATTGAAAACAAATAGGAGTTAGGGTTTTTTCTGAAAAGAATGAGATGGGAAACGGATCTTAGGTGGGGAAGAACCCTCTCAGCATAAACAACTCTGATCTCTCTCCCTCTGCGTTTCTTACTGTTCTCTCTCTCCTTTTTTTTTTTCCCTCAAATCAACTAACCCTATATCTTTCTTTCACCATTATTTATCTTTATATTGGTAAAACCAGATAACAATTTTAATTTATCTTTCTTTAAATACATTTATATATATTATTTAGTTTTATAAAAGCAACCTATAGAGATAAGTAATAAGTAAATATATGTAAATATTAGATACTTATTTGCTGTTAAAAAAATAAAAAAATTGTTATTATTACTATTATTACTATAATTATATATATTAAATTTATACTTATATTATATATATATATATATATATATATATATAAAGATTTTTATTTAGTGTTCATGTTTGGTTTTTCAATCTTCTTTATATATATTTATTTATATATAAGTATATATTTGTATATTATCATTTACATTTATATATTTATTTGTGATTAAAAAGTATATAAATATTTATAACACGTTTACAATACAAAATATTTTTAGATCCTTTAAATAAAATTATAGTTTGTATTAAATTGATAGATAGTTAAGAAAATTATCATTATACTTTGTACACGCCTCAAATTAAAAAATAGGTTAAATTACTCTTTCAGTCCTTTTATTTGTCAAGTAATATCAGTTTGGTCCTCAAGTATTTTTCTGTCTCAATTTGGTCCTCGTTTTCTTAAAAATAATTCAATTTAGTCTTTACCGTTAGTTTGACCAAACGGTGTTAAAGTCAACTCCACATGTCAATTTCTATTTTTTTTTTGAATTTTTTATTTTTATTTTGATTTTTTGATTTTTATTTTTATTTTTTACACGTGTCACTTCACATATGTGTCACATGTCAAAATGATTTAATTTGGTCTCTATATTTGTTTTTAGTTTCAATTTAGTTTCAATTTTTGTAAGAATGAAGTAATATTATCCATCCTTAAATTGACACTCAATTTACTTTTTTATAAATCTTATGGTGATATTCTTACTAAAACTAACGTTTTTATTAAATATTTTTAGAAATATTTGAAATTAACTTTAAATTCTATACAAAACATTAAATTTTGCTTTTATTTTAAACTTTAAATTTAGTTTCTAAACTTATGTGTAGCAAGTTATTTGATTTTTAATCTTCATTAAGTTTGTATAATATGATACACTTGATGTCTTTATATATGATGACAAAATTATTACGTGTGGAAATTAAGTTTGGGGTTTAACCGTGTTTAATAATAAAACTAAAAAAAAAAAACTTGTTTAAAAATATTTTTACAAATATTTAATAAAAATGTCAATTTTAGTAAGAATATCATCATAAAATTTATACAAAAACTAAATTGAGTGTCAATGTAAGGAAGGACAATATTGTTTTATTTTTACAAAAATTGAGATTAAATTGAATCATGTTGGCACATGATACAACTGTGGAGTGACACATGTACAAAATTTAAAAAGTAAAAAAAAATTTAAAAAAAAGCTAAAAAATCAAAAATTCAAATAAACTATAAATTGACATGTGGCGTTGATTTTAACACCGTTTGGTCAAAATTAACGGTAAGGACCAAATTGAGAAAAAAAATACTTGAGGACCAGAAGAGTAATTTAATTAAAAAATATTTAAAACATTACCTGTGCTTTACTAAATAATAAGCTGCATCTAAAAGATTTATGTAGATGATATAAGTTAATTGTTACATATAAAAAAATTATATTTAATGGTAAAAGTTTTCTTAATAAATTATAATTTTGTTTAGATAGAAAAAAATTATTAGTTATCTTTATTCTCTTATAAAAAAAATATTTTTCTTATTTAATTCTTTTATCTATGTGATCTCTCATAGTGATCTCATTCCTTGCTTTTTCCTCTTTTACAGTTCTTATGTGGAAGGTTTTAGTATATTCCATTTCTTAGAATCTCATATTTTGTTTTGTGTACCAATATTTTTATCCTTTTTTTTATTTGTATGTTTTGCTTTCTAGTTATGTTTTTGTTTTTATTTTATTTGTTGAATTTGTATTATGATTATAAATGTGTTTCTTTTGTTTGGTTTTGCTTTTCGGTACTTTTTTATTTATTGATTTCGAAAGTTTTCTTTGATGAGAAAGTGAAATTTTTGCTTGAATTGAATTACAAAACTATTAACTTTGTTAGAGTTTGACCTTTTTATGGATAATAAAGATGAAATCTCTAATGAAATGAGCGATGAATATGAATTCGAATTGAAAAACTTTGAAAATAATGCACACGATAGATAAGATTAGTAAATCATGAACATGACACTTCTACATCATTATTTAAGGGAAATGATAGGTTATAGGTTATGAAAATGATAAAACTTATTGACATTTTTAATTATAAAAAAAAGGATAGATTCTTTTATAAATGCATATGTAGCTAATAGAATAATGTTAACCATTGTGATATTAATTGTTTAAATCAAAATAATTTATTTTTAAAATGTATATATAACTTACAAAATATTATCGCTTCAGAAGGGTTTTTCAAAATTAAAAACAATAAAAATTTATTTAAAATCAATAACATCTCAATAAATTAAATAAATTAACCTTGTTATACATTAAAAAAATATTAAATGAAATTAATTAAAACAACTTAATAGATAATTTTATATAAAAAAAAATTAAAAATATATTTTAAATAGAAAATTTCATTTTTGAAGTTTGGTTTAAATCTTTCAAATCTACGAGGCATTCATGTAAATAATATGATGTAGAGGGATGATTGGCTAATTTTTAAAATTAAAATAATCTTATAAATGAAAAATGGATAGAGAATGAAATATTTTTATTTATATTTCTTTTATATTTAAAAAGTAATAATTAAGAGATAGTGTATTTTGGAGAAAAAAAAAGTTCTCATAATATATTTATTCTAATTTATTATAAATATACATTAAATATGTAAGACTTGTATAATTTCTTACATTACATGTGCATGGAAAATATTCATTCTTATATTTATGCGTTGTATTAACTTACGTCTGAAGAATTATTAAAATTAATAGTTTGAATATAGAATATAAAGACCTTATAATTTGTCTAAAGAAATTCAAAAGGAAAAACAATATTGTGAATATTGTAGTTATAAGTAGTCAAAACATTCATTTCCCATTATTTTTTAAATATATATCCCAAATTACATATTAATTAGATTATATGTCAAACACGTTTCATTTATTCATCTATACATTTGCTTATTAAACATTAAAATTAGTATACGAAGGAAATTGTGCAAGTCTTATCTATTCAATGCATATTCATAAATAAATTAGGATAAAGACATTTAAAAATGTCATGTTTCAAGAAAATATGTTTTGTTTAACATATATAGTAGTTATAACTGCCAACTTGGAAAAAGATATGTCAAATACTTTATCGAAGATATTGCGATTCTAGAAAACTTATATTCAGTAATAAATTTAAGTAATAAAATATTTAATAACAAGTTTAACTAAATTTATGATAATGTAATTTAATTTTGTTTATATATTTACAATGAAAATAAACATTTTAAATTTATCTCAACTTCCAAAAAAAAAAAACGATTGAGTTATTTAGTTATATTAACAATTTAAAAATTTTGAATTTAGGAATGAAATATAATACTTCAAAGATACAGGCTATATAAACATTTTGAGAGTTCTGGGTATTGTATCGAAAAGTGAGAGAGAAGTTAAAACAATTATTTAATTAGTTCAATCATTTACCTTTGATATCGGATAATTGGACATAGTTATGTTAGGCTCTTTTTATTACATGACTTTATATGCTTGGTTGTTACAAAAGCGTTTTTAAAATAACTTATGTATAACACCATTATACTAAACTTATTTGTGAAAATATTTTCAATACATTAAACTCCATTAGAAAACCCTCATTTTAAAGCTAATATTTATTTCAATTAATATTCGAATTAATTTATTAAAACCAGTTCTTTGAAGGACGACAATAATCTTAATTATCATAAAATGAAAGACAAATCATTAATGAACTCTCTTTATTTAAGGGTGAAAATTTCGACTACTAAAATTAATGTAAGATTTGAAACACACTGGAATGAAAAAAATTGAGAAAAGAATAACCTAAAAAGAACGTGTAAAACTCAATGTCATTGTAAGAACAGCACGTACTCTAAAAGATAAAATCGATACTTTAAATTCTTTTCTATTTGCTCTATTTGTTTTCAAACTTTCTTTTATCGTAAGAAAAAAATTAAAATTATAATTAAAAAAAAAAAAACACACAATTCAATTTCTGTCGTTTATGTTGGTAATAGAATCTCCCCTGTTTAGAAACAAAAATAGAACAGATTCTATAATTAAAATCCCATCATGACTGAAATGTACAAAATTTATGTCTATTTATTAAATATTAAATTTTAATGCTGCACTGTTTCAAATTATGTCCTAACTTTTAAATTATATCTATATTTATTTATTTATTAATATAATTCACAGGATTTACTCGATGAATTTCTATTAAATGAGACGCACGCGGAATACATTATGAGTTAAGATTTTTTATTGAATTTTTTTTATATTGCGTTAACATTTTAAATTATTTTTTAATATATTTTAAAACGTTAGTAATAATTAGTAAATTATAAAGACACCGTAGATGTAGATGAACAATATCAAAAAATCTAAAAGAAAATCCAAATTCTCTATAAATACCATACACCTTGCAAGAAAACCATTGAAAAAGCAAAATGGAACAGTTATTAGTATCAATTGTGTTGGTTTTCTTTGGTATCAGATTTCCCAGAGCACTAGCTGCAAACCCAGCAGTTCCAGCTTTGTTTTCATTTGGAGACTCGATTCTTGATACGGGAAACAATAACCATCTTGCAACGATGACCAAGTGTAATTATCCACCCTATGGAAGGGATTTCCCTGGAGGAGTACCTACAGGAAGATTCTGCAATGGAAAAAATCCCACAGATTTGATAGGTATATTGAGATTCATGAACGTGCATGCATGCATCATCGATAATCAATCCAATAATATGTTTCATGATATATATGAATTCCATATCGTAAATATAGTTGAAATGTTTGATAATGAAGTCATGACCGATTTAAACATTGTACATGCAGCATCTGCATTGGGAGTAAAAGACACTGTGCCAGCATATCTTAGCACCACCTTGACTCCTCAAGACCTCGCCACTGGTGTTTCCTTTGCTTCTGGTGGTTCTGGACTTGATGATCTCACTTCTCAAATACAGGTATATATATATATATGTATATTACACTTTCACTGCATTTTAGGTTGTTTGCAAATCCTAACAACTGTGTTTGGGAGAAAAGTTATGTTTTTCCATGATGTTTTATGCGTGAGATCAGGGAGTTATAACGCAGCCAACCCAACTGGCGATGTTCAAAGAATACATAGGAAAGCTTACAGCAGCAGTGGGACAACAACGTGCGAGTGAGATCCTAGCCAACAGCATCTTCCTTGTTTCTGCCGGCAACAACGACATTGCCATCACCTATTCTTTACTTCTTGCCACAACACGTCCTTTCCCTCTCTACGTCGCTTACTTAGTTTCCAATGCCAAGAACTTCTTCAAGGTTCCATTGCCTCCTCTTAATTTTCTAACTGCCAAATTCATCTGTTTTGTTCTTCTGCTATACCACTTGATGTTTTTAATGTTAAACAGAGGACACGACACTACAAAAAATTCTATAGTTTATCGTACGTTAATTACGTGTTTGATTACAATTAACATAAGAGTGTGTGAATGAACTTGTTGAAGAGTATATATGATCTTGGAGTACGAAAAGTGTGGGCATTAAGCACATTGCCACTTGGATGCTTACCTGGAGGTAGAACTACAGCTGGGGGGCCATTGAGATTTTGTGCAGAACTTGCAAACATTGAAGCACAGACATTTAATGGACAGTTATCAGCAGCAGTTGATTCTCTCGGAGCCACTCTTCCAAATTATGACATTAGATTCGTCGATGTCTATACTCCTTTTCTCAGTATTATACATAATCCACAGGCATCAGGTTATTTTCTACACAACTTTATATATTCACCGATTCAAGAATAGTTCATATTATTGTTATCGATAGGTTTACGGAGAGAGTTTTACGAGAGAGATACAACACCGATGAGAGTCCAATCACATAAGACATTGACACCATTTTCAACTCAACACCTTAAGACAGTGTCTTACTTTCTCATTTCTAACCAATATAAAACTTAGGCTCACACTTGTATTTCTAACGATTATAACGGTGTTTTACGTTATGATTATTATTTCAGGGTTTACTGACGCTGGGGAAGGGTGTTGTGGGACTGCTCCATTTGGAGTTTCAGGGCTGTGTAGTCTTATGGCTGTGTGTCCGAATCCTTCCACTTACGTTTTCTGGGATTATGGTCATCCAACAGAGAGAGCTTATCAGCTTGTGGTCAATTCTATTCTTCAGAAAATGAAGATGAATGTTCAAAGCTCTTTTGCCAACACTTCTATCACAAGTTAAGGAACTTGTCTCGAATGGAGAGAGACAACAACTTCATCTAGTGTTTATCAAGTCTCAATAATAGCTCTGTTTCAATAATTAGCATGAATTTCAATCAACTTTATCAAGTCTCTCAACTGTTGTATTATTGTATTATCAAGTATATATAGTTGTTATGGAAATTATTTTCATTCATGAGTACTACAACTTTGTTTACTTTTGTATTTTTCTTATGTGTATTAGTATTTGTGAGGATGCACCATTTAGGGGTAAATTTATAAAAAATCTCTATTCATAATTACCGAAATCGACAAACTTTAGAAAAATTATCAATATAGACTTCACTGAGAAGAAATCGTACAACATGTATACGACTTCAATAAATTCAAAGAAATTGTATATAAGACTGACAACTTCACTTTGTTTACGTTAATCATGAGATTATTATTTTTTAAGTGAAATCGTATCCTAGGTCGAAGACTTTACTGTGATTACATTTATAAAGCAGCTATTTATTTGTGTTCTTTAATTCTGATAAGCGTTGTTTAATTCTGAATGCTCTTGCTTATTTCCAGAAGAAATTGAGGGAATTTTTTCAAGCCAGTTCTTGAAAATAATTTTTCTGGAGTAGAAAACAAAAAAAGGCATCATAATGGCAAGATAGATTTTTTTTTTTTTTCCTAAATTGCTGTTCCAAATACATACAATATTTGGCTTACACATACATATGCTTAACCAATGTATGGTTTTCGTAAAAAAGCTAATTAATCTTTTTAAGTTGTTTAATAAGGAAAGACAAATATTTTTATTTTGTATAAAATTATAAGAGAAACTTATTTTGTTGATAAAATTTAATTTAATAAAAGCACCGACTAGGATACGACTATTTTAATGAAGTCTCCAACAACATATATCACTTCATTTCAAAAAAATTATTTTCCTGATTAACGTAATAAAAATAAAGTCGTCAGTCTCGTATACAACTTTTTTAAATTTATTGAAGTCGTGTACATATATATGATTTTTATTTTAAAATTGTCCGTTTTGGTAATTATGAATGAGAATTGCACCAAATAGATAAATTTGCCTATTTAGGATAAAAATCCAAACCTAAAACAATAATTGTTAAAATCAAATCTGTCTAATACTTTTAACCATACAGGGATCCGAATTGATTAATGAGTTTTTCACTGGTTTAAGATGAATCTTGAAAAGATCTTTAGGTTTTAAAGTTCAATTAATCAATTACACAGTTCTGGGTTAATGGACTATTTAAATCAATCAAGAAAGATTAAGAGAGAGAAGAAAGAATCAAGACACACAATTTATACTGGTTCGATTCAATGCGAATCTACATCCAGTCTTCTCCTAAGTAACACACTTAGAAGGATTTCACTAAACAGAAATGTTCCAAGAATTACAAGCACACCTATGTAATTCTAATCCTCAAAACCCAAGAACTTGATTCAACAATCAAGAACTCCCCCTAGGAGCAATGCATCCACACAATTGCACCTAGGTCCACACTTCAAACACTGAAGCAACTGTAATAAAAAATACAGAAAACAAAACAAGAAACGAATACACCTAAGCTGTGCAGATTTGACTTGATGCTCCTTGAATCAAGCAAGATCCATCATGGTAGAATCAACCATCAATTCTTCTTGGATCTGTACTTGAGTTATCTTGCAGAATCTTCTGAAACTTTATGTCTCTCAGATGACTCTATCTCAGATGAAAACTGCGTGATTTTTCTAATTTTCCAGACCCAAAACAGATTCCAAAACAGCTTTTATACAAAGGTTTTTGTTGTCACTAATTCGATTATCAATTTACCTAATCGATTATCGTGAGTATATTTTCACTTACTTTGTACCATAGTCACAGTTAATCCATTAGTTAAAGAACTAATCATATGCAGAATTACACAGCAGGTCTGAAATACATTTGATAAAGAGAAGCTAATTGCCTAATGCATATCCTAACTGGACCAAGCTATGTTTTATCCTAGATCAGTAGACATCATCAAAATTGTTCTTCATTTATGGATGAAAGGCTCCCCCTTTCAACAATCTCCCCCTTTTTGATGATGTCCAAAACATGGACTGTGATAAGCCTGCCTGCAGCACATTAAGCAAACACAACAGCAGTACAAGCACACAAAGCAAACAACAGCATAGGCATATAACAGATATCATTTTCATTACATACTCCCCCTACCAATAAACCATCAATATATCAAATTCTCCCCCTTTTTGGACATTAGCAAAAAAATCAAACAGATTTAGGATGCAATACAGGACAGCAGGAAAATTGTATCTAAACAGCGCAGCAATGTAAGAGATGCAGTAGGAGATAATGCATAACAACCAGGATAACAACCAGAATACATAACAATTTCGCATAATGGATTAGCGGGCTCCTTTTGAGAAATTAAGTAGCAACTATGTGATGCAGAACTTAACACAGACTAAGCTTCAGACAGAACACGATAATGGATTAAGGCCAAGGTTAGGCAAGCAGCTACACAGTTTGAACACAGTAGGCATACAAAGTATGACAATACTAACAACGCAGCAGGTGAAATCAATAACATAGGTTAACATCAGAGTGCAGACATTTATGGAAGTATAGAGCAAATAGAAACCAAGACCAATGTGATGGATAAAAAATTTGACCTTTGTTATTATCACCTCTTGTAACATGACCAATAATTGGCTTTGTAAGATATCCTGTAGAAGTTCTTCACATCTCCTTTCATGTGTCTTGAGCATCCATTATATAAAAGCTACATTGTTTTCCTTGCATCAAGACACATCTGAAACAAAGATTAAAGAGAAGATGCAGGTACCCAATTGAACTTGGGTCCTTTCATGTTAGTGGTTTGAGGTGTTCCTTTAGGTACCCATTTGTAATTATTGTAACATGACCAATAATTGGCTTTGTAAGATATCCTGCAGAAGTTCTTCACTATCAAAATTTCCATCAATTGAGTCATCTGCAGATTCTGCTCTCTTAAGTTTTGTTGCAGATTTTACAGCACTCTTTAAGGCTATAGTGTGCCTCTTTTCTCCATCCTCTTCTTCCTTGAGTCTTCCAAGCTCTAATTAATGTTTCCTCAATTTTCCAAAGAGAGTGGCTATGTTCATGCTAGTGAGATCTCTAGATTCAGAAATTGCTGTAACTTTAGGCTGCCATGTCCTATTTAAGCTCTTCAAGATTTTGATATTCAGTTCTTCTTTGTCAAAGATCTTGCCAAGAGCTAAGAGGTGATTTACTATGTGTGTAAAATCTCTTCTGTACATCACATATGCTTTCTCCAGCCTTCATTCTGAACATTTCATACTCTTGAATGAGAGTATTCTTCCTTGCTCTTTTTACCTCATTCGTGCCCTCATGGGTGACCTCCAAAACATCCCACATCTCTTTGGCGGATTCACACACAGATACCCTGTAAAATTCATCCAAAGTTAGTGCAGAGGATATAATATTTTTGGCTCTAACATCATAGTGTGCCCTTTTATTTTCATCAAGAGTCCACTGTGAGAACTCTTTAAGAATAGTTTTGCCTTCCACAACTTTAATGGGTTGAAAAGGTCCATTAACTGCAGCATCCCAGACCCCTTTGTCCACTGATTCAAGAAAAATTTTCATTCTAATTTTCCAAAAAGGGTAGTTTTCACCAGCAAACAGATGTGGCCTGTTGATGGATGCCCCTTCAGTAAAGGTTTGAGATGTATTAGACATAACAGGATCTTTCTAATCGACTAGCGTGCGATTAACCAGCTCTGATACCAATTGTTAAAATCAAATATGTCTAATACTCTTAACCACAAAGGGATCCGAATTGATTAATGAGTTTTTCACTGGTTTAAGATGAATCTTGGAAAGATCTTTAGGTTTTAAAGCTCAATTAATCAATTACACAGTTCTGGGTTAATGGACTGTTTAAATCAATCAAGAAAGATTAAGAGAGAGAAGAAAGAATCAAGACACACAATTTATACTGGTTCGATTCAATGCGAATCTACATCCAGTCTTCTCCTAAGTAACACACTTAGGAGGATTCCACTAAATAGAAAGGTTCCAAGAATTACAAGCACACCTATGTAATTCTAACCCTCAAAACCCAAGAACTTGATTCAATAATCAAGAACTCCCCCTAGGAGCAATGCATCAACACAATTGCACCTAGGTCCACACTTCAAACACTGAAGCAACTGTAATAAAAAATACAGAAAACAAAACAAGAAACGAATACACCTAAGATGTGCAGATTTGATTGATGCTCCTTGAATCAAGCAAGATCCATCATGGTAGAATCAACCATCAATTCTTCTTGGATCTGTACTTGAGTTATCTTGCAGAATCTTCTGAAACTTTATATCTCTCAGATGGCTCTATCTCAGATGAAATTGCGTGATCTTTCTAATTTTCCAGACCCAAAACAGCTTTTATACAAAGGTTTTTGCTGTCACTAATTCGATTAGCAATTTACCTAATCGATTATCGTGAGTATATTTTCACTTACTTTGTACCATACTCACAGTTAATCCATTAGTTAAAGAACTAATCATATGCAGAATTACCCAGCAGGCCTGAAATACATTTGATAAAGAGAAGCTAATTGCCTAATGCATCTTTTAACTAAACCAAGCTATGTTTTATCCTAGATCAGTAGACATCATCAAAATTGTTCTTCATTTATGGATGAAAGGCTCCCCTTTCAACAATAATATGAAATTGAATGTCTATATGATCTAATTTCCCTTAAAACATGTTAATAATACACTTTCATTGTGTTTAGGTATTAATAAAATTTATTCTTTATCAAAATATACTAAAACACTTATATATTAAACAAATATCAAAATCTCGTTATAGTTAGTTTTTAATTGCTTCAAATGAGAAAAATATTATTAATTGTTTGTTTAATTTATTCAATGTAACAATCCTTTCTACCTGTGTCTGACTCATAAACCCAAATATGGTTTGTAAGAAAACCTTTTTAAGAAGTTTTTTTTTAATATTTTAGGTAAGGTTTGATCATCTATCTATATTTATAAATAAGACTTGAACATATTACTATAACAATTGATCAAAAGCTAAAATTTATAAAATATAAACAAATTTTACTATAACCATTTCATCAAATAAAAGTTAATGAATTCGGTTATATTTAACAAATAATGAAATATTTTTTTAAATTAATTAATAATTACTATTTCATACTCATTAACACTTAATATTATTAATTGGTATTTATAAAAAATGCATATTGATATTAGTTATTGTATTTACTAAGTTTAATATTTTTGAAATATAAATTTACTAAATGTATAACTTTTGAGCACAGTTTCTTTACACAAACCACATAATTAAATAAAATTAAGTACTTTTCAAATTTGGTACATAAACTTTTTGTGCATATATTAATATTAATAATATGTATTTTAAAATTAAAAGATGGGAGTGAAAATTATCATCTTTAATTCAAAATAAGTATGGCAATAACTAATTGTAACAATTATAGCATTGTATGCCATAATTATAGTTTGGTTTGAATGGTGAAATAATATTAATTATATTTTACAGACATTTTTGTTTGATAATTATAATTCTAAACAGATAATTATAGGCATTTTTATGTACCTCGAAAAAATCGGGCATGTACCAATTCAACATATTGAACAACTATAAATTAATAAAATGTATAATTTACATAATTTTATCCATTTAATTTTAAAGTTAAAATTTCATTGTCACAATCAAGTATATAATATTTCAAATAAAATTTACAATTAATAACACAAATTCAAATTCCAAAGAATGTAGTGACGATAAAATAATTAATGTATAAAATATCAATTAAACAATTATATTTCATATCTTTCAAGTCCATATAAACCATGAATAATTTTATTTTTAAAATAATAAAATTTAAATTAAGTTAAAATTTTGAAATATGTATTTAAAAGTTTTAATAAATTTTGCCATAATATTTTTATAACTAAAATAAATATGCATACTTTGACTTTATTGTCTTGCTAAAGTCATGGCTTGAGTAGTTATTCTATATTAATTATTACTTTTTAATTAAATATATTTGTTTAAGTACTTTTTTATTTTGATAAAAAAAAAATATTATTAATTAAAAATAAATATGAATACGGGTAATATCAAATTTTTTAAAGAGATACGAGGATAAACATGATTATGTAAGTATTTCTCCCGTTCTTATCACACTAATAAAAAAATCTTTTAATTTTATCAAATATATGTAAATTTTAAGAAAATTGAAACCTATTATAATGTGATGACATTTTTGAAATTATTGAAAATGTTTAGACTTCTTTTCTAACAAAAATTGAAGCACATACATGTTTCGATTTCAATTGTCTCAAAACTTGTGCCTAAAAGTTTTCATTAATTCAAAAAATGCCACTAATTTTTAATTTAATTTTTGAATATAGGTCGATATTTTTAGAACGAAAGTCTAAATGTGTCTAGGTTTCGGTTTTACGAATAACAGAAGCCTAAACATCTACTTAGGGTTATTTTTTTTAAAAATTTTAAACTTGTGCCATCCTTGCATTTTCCTCCCTCCTTCCTTCTTCTTTCTTTGTTTTTGAATACCTCTATCCAACGTTGTTGAACCCGAGTCGTCATCGTTGCTCAATGTCGAATAAACAGTAAATAGGTTTTCTTTGTTTTTTTTTTTTGCATTTTTTTTGTTGAGGTCATGTTTTTCGTTGAGCATATTTGTTTCTCTTCTTTGATTTTTTTTCTCCTCCTACTACAAGACTTCATAATGAGAGTGAGTCTTCACAATAGCAAAGGTGACCAAGTGGCCTTGAGAGGGGTTTTTGGTTGTCCTGATGTTTGCAGATTGAGATTTTTGCTTGTCCCAATTTTTGCATATTTGTATTCTTGGAGATTGAAATTTTTTACAGCATGAGTTGGGTTCTCGATGCAGATGATGAATAAAAAAAGGAGAAAGGAGATTTTTATAATTATTTAATATTTATCTAATGGATATTTGATATTTATATAATTATAATTTATTTTTTATATTTGACTTTTGAACACAAGAAATGTATACCTTTTCATATTAAATGTGATATTTGTAGAAGGATATTTAATTAATATTTAAAACACTAAAATGACATGTACGAATGTAGGTAGAGACTCGTGTCTTTATGGAGATGAAATAAAAAATTTTATACAAACTAAATGTGAAGATAAAATTTTACTTTAATAAAAATAAATAAAATACTCAAACTCTCACTAACATAGGATGAGAAATAAGTTTGTCCTCCTAGTAGGTATTATCTGAATTCGTACTGTTTTGTTTAAAAATCTATATTAATTATATGAATAATATTCGACTTTTTAAATTAGTTAATGAGGTGTGAATGAATATGTACTCGTTCCATACTTGCCTTAATTTCCACATCTTGTCACATGTAAATTAGGTAACTAAAAATGTATAGTTTACAATGACATAAAAAGTGTATGTATCGGACAAAAATTGTCAGCATAATTTACAATGTTCAAAATAAAATCTTAGTTAATATAATCAATAGCTTTTATCTAAATATTTATTTGTAAATTAGAATTATAAATATTTCTCTTGATATTAGATATATTAATAATTGTAGAAAAAAATTACACCAATAAATTTATGCAAACATGCGTTCCTCTTTTTATATATCGTTTTGCTAGTTACAAGTCGAATTTAGTCTACGTCGACCATGACAAATAGTTCTACATGACATTTATGATTTAACTGAATTTTCAACAGAAGATTGAAATAAAGGTGTATTGAAAATATCTTTAACAAAAAAAATATTTAATTAATACATTTACTTGAAATACCAGTTACTACCATTATCATATACTAAAACAAAAACAAATAAAAGACATGCATATTTGAGAAAACCCTGAGTATTTAAAAACAAAATGCATAACAATTCAACTACATGAAAATCTAGAAGTAAAAAGAAAGAACATATTATGAACCACTATTTGAACAAGAATAAAAAAGATAGACTAAATAAAAACAGAAATTGATATTGTCAATATGTAATCTTAGCACACAACTTAAAATAAATTTAAAACTCAAAACACTACAAAGAACGGAGATTATTTACACCTTCTACCATAAATCATTAAAAAAATAGGAAATGTTCAACAAAACAAATATAAGCTATACAAATCAATAATCTCGTTAAATCAGCCTCAATAAAAAAATTTAGATTTCTTTTTCTAATTAGTTTTTCTCTTTTTTTTTTTCTTTACCATAACAATTGTGAATAATTCTTATTTCCTCCCACTACTTCACTCAAAATTACTATCAAAATCGAGACTGTTGAAAGAATCAACTATCACAGTCTCTATTCCCATCACCTCAACCAAAAAAACAACCTAAGACCACAGGCTTGAATATTGGACCCCAAAAAGGTTAAGAAATCTGGTCTGGGTAGATTATTTAAATGCAGTTCAAGTGCTACTTCCGGTAGCACCACCATTGGAGAGTTGAGTCAGACTACATGACTCTGCAGTTTCTTCCAGGGTTATACCTTGAAAATTAGATAAGTTATTGGATCTTGATCCACGGGGAGACGATGAAGTGGAAGTAGACTCAGGCCGTGTTTTAGAAGACACCCATCTCATCCACTCATTATGTCTTCTCAACTTGTCACCCTACAATTAGAAGAAAACAAATTAAAATACATTAATTCCAAACTCATAACAGTGCAAATTTTACGAAATATTGGAACGTAAAAAGTACTATTATATGACAACTTACCAGCACTTCCACTATTGCGGAAGTTCTCAGAGAATCCAGTATCAACTGAACATTAGTGGTAAGACTTTTAACCTGCAAAAATATGGTACATAGAGCAAAAGCAAACCTAAAGTGCTAAGTACTTATGAAGATTAATAAAAGACAGTTGAAATGTTACATAATAATTTTTAATTTTCTTTATTTTCTTTTAAGAATTTCTCAAACAAGAGAATGGTTACTAAAAAATAGTAAACATTTCATTTCATTATCCTCTGAACTCCACACAAACCTGGGTAATGTGCAAAACATGTCTCTAATCACATCCCACAACATTGCTATCTACAATCCTTATAAAATATATTGAGCGCAGAAAACAAACAAGTTCAAGGGAAAAATCAAGAATTATTAATATTGAAAAGTATTAATCAATATCTTTTGTAATTGATCAATATTTTATACATCAGATTCTAATTTACATAACATGAGGACGAATAGAACACTAGATAGGAGACTTCTCAGAAAATCCAATTTCATCACTAGTCACCCTAGGTAGCATACCATATCACTGATCAGTTAATAATAATAATTAAACATGTTCATTTGGAAAATGGTCAAATTCAAAAAAAGAATTAGTGATCTAAAAGAAGAAAGATCCTACAACCAATGATCTTATAGACATTTTGGAGGGTTCTATGTGCCAAAGCAGAAAAAAATCGCTGATTCCACAATCCTACGAACCCGAGATTTCACATAGATCACACCACATACAATTATAGCACAGCTTCAGTTTGTGTGATTCAACATTCATACTGATAGCTACAAAGGAAAGTTTATATTCTTTGTAGTTATCAGTACGAATGATAGTTAAGATTTCACTTAGATCATACCATATACAATCAAAGCTCTTTTTCATGTTTGTGTGATTTTACAAACTGATGATCACTAAGAAAAGTTCACATTTATTATCTCCTAATTGTATTTGTCACATCCTAAAAGGCATCATATTTTTTATTTCTAACATCCTAACTCCAAAACTGGTGTATATGTCCTTTATTTTCTGTAAGACATCATAAACTAACAAATGATAACTGACAGTATTAATGATGTTAGTGTTTCCTTTATTCTTCTAGATAAGCATGTACCGAAAAAAAACAAAAAAAAAAACAAAATACACTAATCCCAAAAGCTGAATTGGATGCAGAGCAAATTTGACGTCCAAAGCTCACAAAAGCACATAATCATCCTAAACAGTTCTATGCATCTTATGCACCAGTACCATATGTTGTTTAAGACAGAAATTTCAACCCAACAAGATATTAAAAAATTTAAATCTGAAGCTGTAAGAGCAATATTCAATAATAATTTCAACCGAAATGGTCACAGACAGCAAATATCAAACTTATGTGTCAAGGACGCACAAAAGGTCAACCTTTCCCATTTCTTCTGGTCACCTGGAACAGCATTAGTTCCACACAGACAGAATATGTAAAATAATCAATAACTTCAAAGAGAAAAAATCATCTTTCGTGGTAAGAGACATAGTCAAAGTAGTCATATATAAGCAAAAGTGTACCAAAACACTGATGCCAAATAGATTGTGTAAGGAAAATCCTCAATCACAATAATCTTAAGAAAACAAGAAAAAACAAAACTGCTACACAATTGTTACCGATAGTCAAAGATTTATTGATTTACTAAAACCAGGAAGCAAAACATTAAAAGGCTCTACACAAAAGATGTAGGATGTACTTTTTAACCGAGAAAAAATAACTTACTCGAGGGAAGTCTGCTATCAAAGTAACAGGAACCCAACCCTGTTCATCCATTTTAGACCTTAAAAACTCATCTCTCACCAAATTAGCATCACTGCAAAAAACAAATTGAGAATGAATGAAGATTTATTAACCGTCTAAATAATAAACAAGAGATTAAATTTACCTAAAGTAATATTCAATTTGGCGGAGTATCATATTGGAGAGAGCAGATTCAGTAGCAGAAATGAATGTTGTAGGAGCAGGGCTGGGAGTGAAGTACGGCATACCAGTAAACTGTTCCATTGTTACTGGCTGATAGTAATAAAACTCTAAAATGAAAAAAGAAGAAAAACATCAGTGTCTTTTTTTATTTTATACCAGGACAATTGACAGAAAGAATAAAAACAAACCAGAAAAACCCATGGGGTTAGCAAATGGCCCAATGGGCTGAGGGCCCACAAAAGCAGCAGAGCTAGGAGGTGGGTGCCTCAGTAATCCTCTTGGAGGCATCCTTGGTTGAGGTACAAAAGTGTCTCTAGTATTCCCATAATTTCGGCGATCTTGATCATGCCTGCTACCGTAGCTATTATGATAGGAACCATCTCCTCGGGGATTATGCCCAAAATAACTCCTGTGAGATGAACCACGATATTCATTCATCCCAGGCACAAAACCCCCCACCATTGGTCTTGGGTCCCAATTACTGTTCCGGTAATGATCTCTTGGAGCAGGCTCAGGTACCACTGTTACCATACCATAGCTAACTGGTGGGAGATGGTATACAGGAAAAGGTGGCGGTGGCGGTGGTGGAGGAGGATTGGAGAAGTTACTCTGGGAAGGACCTGACACAATGCCACTGCCCCCAACCCGCTTCATCGATCTTTGTCTAGCAGGCACATTGTAATTTGTTGCAGGATTAGCTTTCGCATTAGTATTAGATTGCTTCTGAGGAGCCTGTGAAGTCATTGGCGCCTACAATATAACAGAAAGGGTCATTCCAACAGAAAATAACCAGTATCCACCATTTACCATTATTAATATGGATTTAACAAGACATACATACTCTCTTTGATACATAAAAAATAATATATAGGGTTTTATCTTCATAGATTCATGTAGATTGGAAGCATTATACATAGACAGAATTGTATAGTTGGGTATTGTTCTTGCTATATTTCATATAAAAAAAACGAAACGGAATTACAACGCACGGTATTTGAACAAATACAACAGAATTATAAATAAAGGAAAAAAAAAAACTAAGCAGAGAATTAGGGAATGTATTTGAACCAAACCTGAGAAGTTGAGAGTGATCCATCAGCAACGGTCTTAGACGACGATTCAGCTGGCAATTTGGCAGAACCTTTGGTGGATGCAGACAACGCGGGCCACGATTCAGCGCCCATTACGGGCCCAGTCTCCAGGACGACACCGTTTGAGGGCTTATTCCAAACGGGTTTCTTAGAACGATCAGCATTGTCCTCGGCGACATCAAAGCTATCGGCAACAGCAACCGTGTTAGAATTGTCCATCGGCGGCGACGCCGGAATGATCTTGGGAGGAGAGTCAGAGGAGAAGACCTGGTCGGCAATCAGTGATGAGGAGGAGGATGACGTTGACGGCGGCGATTGATAAATGCCAGGCACAGATTCCGGTTCTCCGCCGCGAACCACTTGAGCCCAGGGAGAGGGAAGATTTTTCCGCGGAAACTTGGGACTGACATCGGCAGACTGCACCTGCGGTGGAGCAGTAGACGAAGAGTGATGATTGGGAGATTTGGCAGTGGTAACCATTGATTATTAGGGTTTCTAGTTTTGTTTTGTTTTTGTATTTTGTGAGTGAAAAAAAGATTGATGAGTGAAGAAGGGTGAAAAAAATAATGCAATTCGATAATTACAAGACAGAAAAGGAAAAGTAGGAAATTGAAAATAAATAAGAGTTAGGGTTTTTCTGGAAAGAATGAGATGGGGAACGGATCTTAGGTGGGGAAGAACCCTCTCATCAGCATAAACAACTCTGATCTCTCTCCCTCTGCGTTTCTCACTGTTCTCTCTCCTTTTTTTTCCCTCAAATCAACTAACCCTGTATCTTTCTTTCATCATTCTTTATCTTTATATTGGTAAAACAATGTAACTATTCTAATTTATCTTTCTTTAAAGATAAACATATATATTATTTAGTTTTATAAAAATAATTTGGAGATAAGTAAATATTAGGATAGTGATATATGGGTTTATTAGTTATTATCTTTTATTTGTTTATTTGTGTATTAACATTTTTTATGTATTTGTGACTAAAAAGTATAATAAATGTTTATAACACTTTTACTATCAAAAATGTATATATTGAATCTTTGTAATAAAATTATATTTTGTATTAATGTTATTTTTTTAGTGATAGATAATTTAGAAAGTTATCATTATATTTTGTATAAGGTTTGCTTCAAATTAAAAAAAAAATAGAAAAAAAAGTACATGCGTTTTAATAAATAATAAGTTGTATATAGAAGATGTATGTATACAAACATATAAGTTAAGTGTTACCGTATGAAAAAAATAATTATTTGGTATAAAATATTTTTATTATACATTAATTCAAGTTATGTAAAAAACTAGAAAAAAATACTATACTCAAAGTTATCATTTGCTCTCCCCTTTGTAATCACTCTAAAATTATATAAAGTTATATATGAGTCTTTTAGTAAGATGTATGCAAAAATATTTATGATGTTTCTTCGAATTTTTTTCTCATCTTATTATTTTTTTTAATACAATTCAATCAATATTTTTTATCTTATTTATATTTTTTAAATTGAAATTTGTGATCTTAAACACACACCTAAGTCTAGAATGTAAGAAATCAAATCATTCTTACCAATGAGAAGAATAGAATAGATTGTGTGTTGTGTGTGTCATGAAGGAATTGGTGAACATTGAAATGGATAAAGTTGGAGCATGTTGATAAGTGTCACTTATTAGTTAAATTGCATATCATTTAAATACTCATCTTGTACTAAATCAATGTAAAAATCATTAGAATTATCCTAATTTTACATAATTACATAATGAGGTAGTAAGAAAATAGAAAAAGTGAAATTTAATACATTTTGTACTATTTTGTAGGAACAATGAAGGAAATTATAAAGTTGGTGTTGAGCCTCAAAAGTTGTAGCTCAAGCCAAAAAATGAATTGAGAAATTTAAATTTTAATCATGCAGCTGAGTAGTGAAATTTGATGCTTAAGCCATATTTTAAGAAAACTTCACTACAAAGAAACATGAAGCTCCAGATTTGAAGCTGAGCACGAATAGGAAACCTCTATGGCAGGAAACCTCCATCGTTGACATGCAAAAGATGGATGTCCAAGCTTGGGAAGAAACTCACTTTGGAAAGAAACCTCCAAGGCTAAACTTCAATATTTGGAAGCTTAAATTCTATAAATACAAGGCATGACCTATGGGTTTTGTATGCTGATTTGAACGTTGATTCTATTATAGTTCTATAGTATAGTCTAGAGAGAGAAAAACTTATATTAGTGTAGTTTGTTGTAAATACTTTGTAAAAGATATGGAAGGAATGATGCTTCTCCATGCTCCTCTTGTATTCATCATCATGATTTCATATAGTTGGAATTAAATGTAACTTTTAAACTTTCTTTATATTACATCTTATTATATATGTATTGTTTTCTTCTTTCAATGTGTTGGTTACTTGATTTACGTTTCACTCCGTGTTGATTTGGCCAATCATCACACCTCATCAGCATTAGATGTAGATACATTTGGTCTAGTGTTTATATCCAATCAAGTCTCTTGACCCTTGACCCTTATGGCATATAATAGATATGGATATGCGGGATGAATTGGTTTAAAAAGTCTTGTTCTCAAAGGAAGGATTCCTCCACTTGGATTGGGAAATCCTACGTCTGACACCCTTAGGTTCAATATCACAAACATGTGGTTTAATCTACAAGTTAAGCCTACTTCCATGAACACTAGAAATAAAGAACATAATATATAGATAATTAAGGGTAGTACAATAAAGGCCAAGTTCAATCCTAATGTTTTTATCAACATCATCTCTCTCAAATGTAGTTTTATTTATCTTTAACAATATAAAAAACAAAACTCATTTATTGTTCCATTGTCAAAATTTGAGTCAAATTATAGACTATTGATCTAGTTACCAAATCCTCGTGAATACAACCTTGTTGCACTACAACACACCCTTGATCGGGCCATAAACAATCCTCCCTATAGAACCCGATTTTGCTCTCATATTTCATCAAACAACAACACTGACTTACAAATTACAAAACCAACATCATAATTCACCCACAATCTCAAAGCAATGTAAATCTAGATCCAAAAAACCCAATTTAAAAACTTGAAGTACACATAAATGAATTTACTTACCCTTCTTCACCAGTAGTAACTCCTCAATGCCACCAATAATCCTCACCAACTCTTTATTTCGAATTGAGAAAGCACTTCAATTCACATCTTTGAGATCTTCTTTAATTCTTTTTTTTTCATGAAACTCCCTTCATAAACACATTGCAGTGTTGGGCTATAAATTATAATCTTCATTTCACATGTGTGATAAAAAAAAATAGGACAAATGTTCATAACAGAGGGGTGACGTGCCACAACGTTTGCCATGTAAAAAAAATAATAATGTCGTTGGGTATTAAGGACTGAATCCATGTATTTCTTAAGTATTGAGACCTGACAAGATCACACTTTGAAATAAGGACTAAAACCAAAAACGCATTATAGTTTAGGGACCAAAAACATAGCTAGCCCTTGTTGAAAATTAGAATTGTTAATTTTTTATAGGTATAATTACTAATTTGGTCCTCTAATTGTTTTGTTTAGTTCAATTTGATCCATTTATTATTGGTTGGTTCAATTTATTCCCCCAACTATTTAAAAGGGTTCAATTTGGTCTTTTTCATTAAGTTAGAGTTAACACTGTGTCCGTACAGGACACATGTCAAGCTGTGAAATTTTTAATTTTTAATTTTTAATTTTTTTTTCTAAAAATTAATAATCTGTCACGTGTCAGGTTACTATCATGCCACGTGGCGATTTACAGTCGTGACATGTGACAGTGGTAATAATTGTTTTCAATTTAGTCTTTTATTTAAATGTTTGGTTCAATTTAGTACCCCTATTTTTTAGAATGATTGAATTTAAGACCAAATTAGTAAATAAGCTTGATTACAACTTATATATACATGTTGCAATAATGTTTTTTAATATATACATAAAATCATTTTACCTAACCTCAAATTATTTTATTTTTTACATTTTGATCTTTGTAATTTTTTACACTTGAAATTTTTTAGACTTGTAAAAGATAAAATAATTTGAATATTTAGGTGTAGCGATTTGATGTATAAATTCGAAACAATTATTTTAACATGTATATATAAGTTATAATTAAACTTATTTACTAATATAGTCTTAAATTGGAAAGGACAGAATTGGATCATTTTAAAGTATTGAGGTACTAAACTGAACCAAAAATTTAAATAGATGACTAAATTGAAAACAACTATTATCATGTCATGTGTCATAATTATAAACTGTCATGTGTCACGATAGTAACCTAACACATGACAGATTATAAATTTAAAAAAAAAAATAAAAACAAATCTAAAAAAATTAAAAAAATTAAAAATTTCACAATTTGACATGTGTCTTGTATGGACACGGTGTTAAATCTAACTTAACATAAATGACCAAATTGAACCTTTTTAAATAATTGAGGTATTAAATTAAACCAACCAATAAGAAGACCAAATTGAACTAAACCAAAATATTGGGAGACCAAATGAGTAATTATACCTTTATTGTAACAAAATAACTTAAGTGATCTTTCTATACCATCCACCATATCTGGTTTTATAACAATTTTTTTAGTCAAACCTTGTAATGAAATGTCTCATAACATTCAATTTCCATAATAAAATATGCTATAATATTTAACATTTTTCCACGAGATAACATCTTTAGAAATAATAATATATATTTACAGTATCTTGGTATCTAGCAAAATCTTAGTCAAAATACCGAATTATTTCAAGTTGATTCAACCTTCAATACGTGAGTATCTAGTGTTTTATTCTTCCTAAGTACCACATTTCACGTTTAATTATGTTTTAATGATACAATCCAAAATTACTCAAATATCTAGTTAATATTCCTATAATGTAAGGAATGCATGAACTTCATATTGTTGATGTATAATGAATATTTTACATTTCACTTTCTTCAAGTGAATTTTTAAGACACTAATCAAAACTAATTTGGTCTTCTTTAACCATAAAGGTATTACCTAGTTTACAATCTTGCATGTCATATCTTTTCATATAATTTTTGAAACAATTCAAGAATACCCGGAGAACGATCTTGATATACATGTATGTCTAATACAAAAAGTGCATTCAGACAAATTTTTATCTTAAAACTTTTAATTCTAAGATATCTTGGTTTATGCAATAATTTTTTATTGTGGTTGACAAGAAAAATATTACCAATATACCAAATCAGAAACACATACATGTTCCCACAAAACTTATGTTATAAATGAATTTTTTAAGTTAATTAACCAAATCCTTTGAATCTTTTGAAACAAACCTTCCGTATTTAACCATATAAATTGTCTCATTAATATTGTTATTAAAAAATATTGTCTTTAAACTCATATGATCTTAATCAAAATAAACATGTGTCAACTTTCATATTGTAAATCTGAATAATATAAAATGTTAATTTATATGTTTCGGTTGATAGAAAATCGAGGCCATAAACCTTTTATGCCTTAAATATTTGAAAATCGAGGCATAATCTGTAACGTCTAAATTAAAAACGTGAAAAAAAGCAAAAATTTTAAAATTTTATGAAGACTTTATACCTCGGTTAGATATGAATCCAAACATATAATATGGATGTTGCATAAAAGAGTTTGGATTGCGGTGTGTTTAGTTAGTGCTATAATGTCAAACTAGTGTATCAATGTATACAAGTTAAATTTTTTTGTATAAGAGTTAGAGCACCCCTTAAGTGTTTTTTTAATTTTAATTCATTATTTGCTGAAAAAAAATATATAAGATTTTATGCAATGATTATTAAATATATCGAGACATAAAAATTTGCTAGAATTTCAAAAATATCACTACATTTTAATACGTCTTATTTTTGGAAAAATGAAATATAATGACCTAGTTAAAATGACATAAATGTACTAGTGGTTCTTATATTCCATAGTTATTAAATTTATGTTTAATTCAAATTTTTAAAATAAATGTATAGAATTTACACTCACTTTTATATATTATAATTTAATCAATTTTACCATAAGTGGAGATATTATCTTATAATATTTTGTTTTGTTTTGATAGTCTCCACCGAAAAATTTAATATCATATTAACCAATAATTATTAAAAAAAATCAACAAGATTTGAGAAAACCGGTCCGCAATCAATTTAACTTTGTGTTTGGATGGAGCATTTCAACAATACTTAGAAATTGAAATGCTTTGTATTTGAATTGTTTGTAATTAAATTCCATTCATTTTTTAAATAACTTGTTTGGATAAAGACATTAAAATACTTGACATTTCAATTTCTTGTTTGGAAAAAAACAAATTGAATTTATTGTGAGATAAAATTTAATTTTAACAATATTTATTTTACGCTTAATTATGTTTTGAGTTCATGATAAATTTGGAAATATACTCGACAACCTAGATGGGTCGGGCAGACCCAACTACGCAACCGGATTGGTTAGACCCGACGACCCACCCGAGCTGGACCGACTGGAAAGCCCAGACAGGCTGGGTGGCCCGATGATCTAGAGGCCAGATGGCCCATACTACACACGTTCGACGACCCGGACAGGCTGGGTGGCCCGACAACTCAGATGTGCCCAACGACTTGGACACGTTCGACGACTCGAACAGGCCCGATGACCTAGACGGGCCCGACAACTCGTACGGGTCCATTCAAACTGTCTGGTTCGTCGAGACCGTTCGGGTAGTCTGGCCTGTATGAGTCGTCAGGCCCGTTTGGATCGTCGGGCCCGTCTGGGTCATCGTTCCCGTCTAGGTCGTTGGGCCCGTCTGGGTCATCGGGCCTGTCTGCGTTGTCCCGCACTTCCGGGTCGTCGGGCACGTCCGAGTTGTCGGGCTCGTCCGGGTTGTCGGGCCCAATGATTTGGAAGGGCTAGTTTGGGTCGTCATGCTCGTTTGGATCGCCGGGTCTGTCCAGGTCGTCGGGCTCGTTCGGGTTGTTTAGGTCAGGCCCGTCCGGGTCATCGAGCCCGTCTGGATCGTCAGGCCCGTTTGGGTCGTCAGACCTGTCTAGGTCATCGGGCCCGTTTGGGTCATCTGGTTCGTCGAGCAAGTCTGGGTCGTCGAACCCGTCCGGGTCATTGAGCCCGCCCGGGTCGTCGAGCTCGTCTGGGTCATCGGGCACGTTCTGGTCGTCTGACCCGTCCGGGTCGTCAGGTACGTCCAAGTCGTCATGCCCGTCCAGATCTTCTAGAATGTGAGGTTGAGTGAGAAGAATTCAAATTCTACCTATTTTGAGGGTATTTGAATTTCTACTAATTTAGCTAATTGAAATCCTTCAAAAAAATGCTTGCATTTGAAATGTTTTTTAATTTTTCTATCCAAACAAAGCATTTGATTATAAAAAAATCTAAATTCTTCAAAAAAATAAATTGTTTCATTAAAATACTCTATCCGAACACACTCTAAACCTATCTTGGATCAATTCAATTCAATTCAATTCATTCCCCCCGCAAATATGTCACCCCATCAGTAACCAAATATTCTGTCACTCCTCCACACACACCCTCACTGTCAAAACCTACCAACTTCTCTCTCTCACATATTTTTTTCAAAACCTCCCTCGTTTATGTTAAACGTGACGAAATAAAAACCTAACACACAACATGCTCGATGAAATGTCTCGTAAAAACATTGTCTCCTGCTTCTACTCCAACTGTGTGGTTGTGGATAGGGGTTACACAATCTTTAAGATATCTAATTGTGTGGTTGCGGAAACGGGTTACAAAATTTTCAGGATATATACAACTGTGTGGTTCTTGTGGAAACAGGTTAAAATTTTTTTTGAAGGTAAAGATTAGGAACATTGTATGAGTTGTTTCAAGAGATAGGGGTGTCAGGGTGATGCCCATTTTTTTTCATATCTTCGTTTATCATTCAGTGTATTCACAATATTAAAAAATTAAGTTTCATACATTCGTTTCATGTTGTAAATATATCTTTTAATAATATTATTCATACATATTGTTTATTGTTCACAGTAATGATTGATGTAATTGGGACCTTCAATGCATATATATAAAATAAATATATCCTTTTACAACAGAGTTTATTCTATTATATAAAGTGACATCACCAAGATTTGAATCTTATTTGGCAAATTTTTCAAAAGAGAATATATAATAGAAGTAATATACAAGTTGAATTTTAAGATATTAAATAAATAACCCAGTGTTTGTTTTTTTAATATTCTAATAACCTATTTTTAAAAAAAATATACAGATAAAAAATGGAAAAGAATTATTAATAAATAACAAATAGTGAATGACTAACCATATAAGTTAAATATACACTACAAATCATGCAGGTAGAATATCTCGTTAGCTTAAAAAATTAAGATCAAAGATTACTTAAAGGCAGAGGATTAATGAGACTAGGGAATTTCCAAGTATCAAAGTTAGACAAAGAATTATATATTAATCTTTCTCGTTTGACTTTTAGTAAACGGTATCAAAACTTGATCAGATTTATTGATTCGATTAGGATATGGAATCAATTAGAAAATATTTTAACTGTGTGAACTAATTTACGTTACACAGTACATACATAAAATATTTGTTAATAACAACGTACTTATTATTATTATTAAATACTAACAAAAATGAGTTTTAGAACGAATTTTCCATGGTTTGATAATAATAAAATTTTAACAAAGATATAATTTATAAAATCAGTTTTTTACTTTGAATGTTCTTGTTTTTATTTTTTTATTTTGGATGCGCATGCTTGTTTCTTATTATTTGACAGTGTTTATGTATACTCTAATCTTATTTTGTTGTTCTAAAACTTTTGTCATTAGTTATATTATGTGTTCGACGTAACCATCACCACCAGCTACCATAGCTTTGTCGCCATGCCGTTAGTGGTGAAAGGACCACTGACAAATTTGTCTTCTTCATAAACCAAAATTAAAAATCTTTATTTCATTTTTATAATTTTAATTTCAATTACAGGACAGTAATTTCTAAACTCATATTATGTTTTATATATATATATATATATATATATATATATATATATATATATTTTTTTTTCATAAAAGAAAAGGTTGATTTTTTATGTATTAAAATTATTGTATTAGGTTCATAGATTACGAGTCTTTCTTCCTACTCACCATTTAGCAATTTCTGGGTACTTTCTGTCAACTACCAGTTTACTAAGAACTGAGTCAAGGTCTTTTCTGACTTTTGTGATATAAATATATTGCAGACAACAACCAAGATTTTAAAGTTACTTAGAAAGCTTCCTAGTTTTTCCATGAAAGTGCTTTCTTTTACTTTTTTTTTCTTAAAAAAAAAAAGGCTTATTTCTCTCCTTAAGAAAGTAGTAAAATATTTTTTTCTTTATTTCATGTCTTTCAGTACTTCATTTAACTACCCCACCATGCTTTTCTAGAGGATGACACACAAAACAACTCTTGTAAATATAATTTTTTTTTGAAGATTAATATACTTTAAACTTCAGCAATGAAGGGTTGTTTATTTGATATTAAATAAAAAATAATATCCGGTATTAATTAAGAGCATGGGTAGCATGCAACAAATAATAACAAAGGGGCTGAGAAAGTGGTAGGGACACGACATGTGGTGAGATTTAACGGTAAAAAAAAATACTGTAACTTTTTTAATTTTACTTTTTTTGCGTCTATAAAATGCGAAGGTTCGCTGGCATTAAGTTCATCACTCTCTCTCGGCTACCAAACAGAGAAATTGTGCATTTTCTTTTTCCCATCAATGGCTGCAACAACACCGAATCACACAGTAACAGTATCTGGTTGGGCAGCACATGATACTTCGGGGAAGATTAGCCCCTACACCTTCAAAAGAAGGTAATGATGCTAAAGTTTAATAATTCTCAGTGTTTTTCTTCGTTCTGTTACATCATCGTTGACAGAGGAAGTTAATTTGACGCAGGGAGAACGGTGTAAACGATGTAACCATAAAGATCTTGTACTGTGGGATCTGCCACACCGACCTCCACTATGCTAAAGATGAATGGGGCATCACCAAGTACCCTGTGGTGCCTGGGTAAGTAATAAAAAATTAAACTTTCCACTGTTAATTAAGTGAGTGGTTAATTAAGAAAGGTTGTTTGATTGTGTGCAGGCACGAAATCATTGGGGTGGTAACTAAGACAGGAAGCGATGTGAAGGGGTTCAAGGAAGGAGACAGAGTGGGTGTGGGGTGTATGGCAGCTTCATGTTTGGAATGCGAACACTGCAAGACAGATCAGGAAAACTACTGTGATAAGATGGTGCTTATATACAACGGAGTCTTCTGGGATGGCAGCATAACCTACGGTGGCTACTCCAAACTCATTATTGCAGACTACAGGTTTTTTTCTTTTTTTTTTTAACGAAAAGGAAACTTTTTTTTTTTATGAATTAATATCAGTTTATTTATTCATAAAACCTTTTGGAAAATCTGATGTGAAGGTATGTGGTACACATTCCGGAGAGCCTACCGATGGATGCGGCGGCTCCTCTACTGTGCGCCGGAATAACAGTGTTCACTCCGTTGAAAGACCACGATTTGGTGGCGACGCCGGGGAAAAAGATTGGGGTGGTTGGGTTGGGAGGGCTGGGACACTTGGCCGTTAAATTCGGAAAGGCGTTTGGGCACCATGTTACTGTCATCAGCACTTCTCCTTCCAAAGAAGCCGAAGCGAAGCAACGTTTGGGTGCTGATGATTTCATAATCAGCTCCAACCCTAAGCAATTACAGGTTTTTGTTTTTGTTTTTTCTAATCTGCTTCGGTTTTAGGCCATGGGAAGTAAGGAAATGACTTAGTTTTCGTGGTTACAGGATGCAAAGAGAAGCCTTGATTTCATATTGGACACTGTTTCTGGTGACCACCCTCTGTTACCCATCTTGGAATTGCTGAAAGTGAACGGAACCTTATTTCTGGTGGGAGCACCCGACAAGCCCCTCCAACTGCCGGCTTTCCCATTGATTTTTGGTAAGTTTAAGATTATTATTGTCGGAAATTCTAATTTAACAACGTGGGAAATTGGTTATTTATAAAGTATATATATATTTTTTGGTTGTGACAGGAAAGAGAGCGGTAAAAGGTGGCATCATAGGGGGAATAAAAGAGACACAGGAAATGTTGGATCTGTGTGCGAAGTACAACATAACGAGTGACATTGAGGTAATAACACCAGACAAGATCAACGAGGCTATCGATCGTCTTGCGAGGAATGATGTTCGGTACCGTTTCGTGATTGACATTGGTGCTGCCTCCAGCGAGTAGAGTTGAATATGTGTGTGGTGTTTTGATGTAGAAGCAGTGATTCTATATCTTCAACTCCATCACTGAATCATTCATTTATGTTGATGCCATTTGGTAGCCTTCATGCTGTATTTTCATTTCAGTTTTTCAGTTATGAATAAGATATTGAGTTTTAGGTACAGCTACAAATAACTACCATCCTCATATTTAACATGTGTTCATTTCTTTTTTTCTTTACTCTATCTTTTTGTCTCTTTCTTCTTTAATAATGCTATCCCTTTATAATAATTATTATTATTATTACAATTTTAATAATATTATGATATATTATCTAAGAAATTAAATATAATATTATTTAAGAGATATTTCTTTTCATAATTTTAATTTTATTGTAATAATATTAATTATAATAGTTGTTATTATAAAATAATAGATATTATTGTTACTATAAAAATATTATTATTATTAATTTACTATAGTTGATCCATAACTATTTTTTAAATTAATATACTAGAACTTCTTTTAAAAATTTTAACTTGCTGAGAATATTAAGAAATAAATAAATAAAAAGACAGGGTAAAATAACAAGAGTAAGAAAACAGAGAAAAAACCTTAATAAATATTAAGAAAAAAGTAGTTTGATACTATTTGACAACTCGTAAAAAAAAATCTGTTAATTTTTATATTTCTAGTAAAAAGATAATAATTATGAAGAATAATACAAAATAATAATAAAAAAATGTGATATAAAAATAGCAGTGTTTAAATATTATTATAACTCGCAATACCATATGTCACTGTATCAATTATTTTTATCTCAACATAATACATTATTCGCAACATATAAAATAATATTAACTTTATTTACTAAACTAATATTTAGTGAAATATCATAAGATCTTCTTTGAAAAGTATAAATTAGCCTTAATCTATACTCTTAATTTCCTTTATGCAAATTCGAATAAAGAGAATTAAGTATGTTTTTATGATATTATCATGTCTATCATATAATATCACATGTGAAAACTCCTCATTTTTGTCACCACCTTTTGGGGAATTCCATAGAAAAACAAGAACATGTTTGTTTTTCCGTAGAGACAACCCTTTTTTTCTCTCTTTCAAGACAATTATGTTTCTACAGTTTGCTCCAATCAAATTCAAAATAAACAGAGTATTTGATCTTTGATCCATTACCCCTATAGCATCCAATCAAATTCAAAATAAATAGGATCATGTACTCTTGAGTACTGAGTAGAAGCTAATGTTTGAGTTGAAAGAGAAACTACAAGATTGAGGTTAAAAAGTTTACTAACACTTCAATCTAACAACAACATTAATTTTTGGTGTGTTTCCACCTTCCTAGCTTTGAAAACTTCTTTTAATTTTCACCATTTTTGGAACAGTTTATACAAATCTAAATCTTCATATGTTTGTGGAAATTAAGAAAAAAGAAAGAAGAATGTTGTAATCTCCCACTCGCATCTTCTACTCCACTTGCTCTGTTTTTTTCTCACCTCCTCTGCTCCCATTATCTCTAATATGTCACTTTCTTCCATTTATAATATTCAGAAGGAAAATGTTGTGAATTTGTTTGGATTCCAAATATCATATTCTAGTTATAATTATCAGTTCCAATATTGTGATGTGTAATATTTTCATATTTTATGTGCATGGTTGAGATTTTTTTTTTTTGGACATATCATTGTAAAAAGAACTGAATTCTGACTTACTTTTCCAAATTTTCTAAAAATTATAATTATGTAATTTCTCTTAAATTATTATTTTGATAAATTTTATATAAAATATTCAATGATTAATATGTTTTTTATTATTCATTTGTTTTTTTTCTCATTTAAATTTAATTTCAATTATTTTAAAAAAATCTAATACATTTAAATAAATACAAAATTACAATATTAACTTACACAATCCCATGTAATTAAAACCGGTTGGTCATAATGTTCATGTTAAAAAAAAAAAAGCCTTTAAAGTGAAGTCGTCAGTCATAAAGACGACTTCACCATGCACATTTTCGGAAACCGGACTCATTCTTGACGACATTGCTTTTTTTTAAAAAAAAAGGTAAAAACCGGTTAGGGAGAGAACAATTTCATTTTTAATGTCGTCCTCCCCATGACGACTTGACCTGTTTCGCAAAAAATTTCAGGGGATCCTTTTCTACAAATTCAAATTAAAATGAACCCCCAATTACAAAAAAAACCCAACAACACATCATAACTCAATTCAATAAATTTACTAAACTCATTATTACAATACTTATTAATAAATTTGTAACCATATTTTTCTAAAACAAATTTGATCATCAAATTTTGATTACGATCAATAAATAGTACTATTTAGATAAATATTATATATTATACATTTTTTGGAAAGAAAATTGTATTAAAAACTTACTGAAAAACCGTAATACTGTAGAACAAAATTAACATAACTTAGATGTGAAAAAGATATTAAAAACCAATTAAAAATAAAAAGTTAGCCATACGGAACAACCTATTCGACCTCACTAAAATATCTGATTTTGTTTTCATTGAATGGCCCCATTTACGCACCAAGCCTTCGAATATCCGCTATATACATCCATCTTTGAATAACCTAAAACAAATGAAAACAAAAACTTGTAAGATCAATGTCTTTGTTTTTTCAATTATTTGCATTAACGTGTGTTCTTATTGTTAGATATTTTTATTTGATCAGAGAAGGAAAAAAATCGTCTTCTTTCATAAATCCTAATTCTAAATTAAGGTTTCCTTGCCGTGAACTGCCAAGAAACTTAAATTAGAAAGGTTCTATGCATCATACACTCATATGTATAATTTAAATCATTTTTTAAATTACTCAGATATGTATACAAATAGTTGATTTAAAAAATAAATGAAACCATACAGGTTAAATTAATAAAAAGTATATTTTATTTTTTTAAAAAAAACTTGAAATGAATATGTAAGTAGCCAAGACAAAATATGCTTTGATATTTAAGTGATTAATAATTTTAATTTTAAAATAAAATGATGGTAGTAACGTTATGTTACGAGATGAAAATTTAATATTTTAAGGAATATCTATTACCAAATACTCATAAAAGAAAATATGTCAAAATTTTGGAACCAAAAAAAGCTGATTTCAATATAAATAAAGACTTTATTTTTTAAAAATTTTATACTATCATCTATTTATTTGTAATTAAGAAGAACGTTGTTCGTTTGCTATTTATGAAAAAGAAAATATGGATTAAACAAATTGAAATATCTCTTTTTCCATAATTAAGAGCTTCTTGTATCAAATCTTGCTTGCAAAAATTGTGGCAGTTGCTAACAAGACGTGAGACACGAAGAAAATGAAGAATGTCATTATTGTAGGGAGAATTCTTCAATTAATAAATTTAATTTAGATAGCAACCTTTAACAAACCTATATCATTTTCTTTAAAACACTTTTTAAATATGAAATTTTGAGTTTCCAATGCTCGGTCTGCATCAATCCAATTAGCTTACCACAAAAAAATAATAAAAATAAATAGGCATTATTAGATCAAGCTTTTTTTGTTTTTTTTTTAGTTTGATAGAAATGTTAAATTTCTATGTTGTTTTTAAGTTTATAAAGTTATTGTTTGTTCCAAAATAAAGTAGATTTATGTATTATTGGTTATATATTAAAATAAAAATAATAAAATAAAGCCTAACCTAATCTTACTTTAGTAAGATAAGATTTGTGTCTCACCTTATGTAATTGGTATTATCTGAGGGTGAATCTTTAATTATTCATGGCTGGGCTTCAATATAGAAGAATCTTTTACCCTCCATCAAAACTGCTACGTAACATGTGCCATCATTACTAAGTCCACGTGGCAAACAGATATACATGGAAATGTAATCATAAGACCCCACGTTAATATCTTGCTTTGGCGACATCTGTGTTTCATATCTTACACACAAACGCGTTCCTATCATTTTGTCAATTATTATTATTATTATTAATATTATTATTTCCTCACTCTTTCACATACCATTCTTCTAATGTAATCACACATTAAAAATTAATTATTTTTAAAACATTATTAATATTTCTTATTCATAATTTAAAAAATTATTTTTTACCATTCATTATAAAAAAGGAAGAATAATTTCTTCTAAAACGTGTTTTATGAGTAATTATTAATGTGGGGTGAAAACTTAACTAACATAATTCTTTGGAAATTTATCCACAATCTCTCTCCAACCACATAATAAAGCCTCCTTCAATGTATAAGCAAAAATTAGTTATTTTTTTTTCCAACCACATCATCCTTTACTAATCAATTAGTGCTGGCAGATATTTGACCAAGAGACGACATAGAAAGCTGTGGTTGCAAGTAAATATACAAATACTGACATAGAATGTAGCATCATCAAGTAGTGATTTTTATTTTTTATTTTTGAACAAACACTATTAATGATTGTGGGGATATGGTAATGATTGAATAAGAATCGTATATTAATTAGATAGAGAAAATGATAGTTGAAATAATGGTTTTTGTAAAAGTAAAATAAATAGATAAGTAATGCTTAAATGTGATTGTGACGTAGTTATATAGTCTTGTATAAAGGGTGTGTGGTGTTGACGTGGGAGAACACACCGTGTGAGGTACACTAACGTGTGACCAAAGCCATTAACCTTTTGTGGTACTGCTAACTGCCAACTAGATTCCTTCTCTTCCTCAATTCACCAATACATACCACCTTTTCTCTCTCTTCCTCTCTCTCTCTCTCTCTATATATACTTCCTTTCAATTCATTCTATTACATTTCCAATGCACACAACATAACACTTTCATCTCTCTTTCTCTCTCATATTTTTCTTCTTTACATATATACCTACGACATGGCATGTACCAGGTGGCTTTCTTCTCTACCAAAAACAACAGGTAAATGAGTTTATGTGTAATTTCTGATTCAATTAGATGTTTGGTTTGATTGGTAAAGTGATATTATATATCCACAACTGGCTCCAATAATTTGATGACCAAGTTGCTGTGTGCAAATTAATCGAACAGGTAGATCACGGAAAGAATGTGAGGAAGATAGATTGTGTAAGAAGCGAAGCGTGAATGAAGAGTATTTGGAAGCATTCAGAACAAAGTCTTACATCGAAATATGCAACAAAGCAAAAGGGGGTCTTGGAAAAACAACCACCAAAATCTTAACTTCATCTTCATCTTCATCTCCGTCTTCATCTTCGTCTTCTTCTTCTTCTTCGGTTCCCTTGTGCATGCAGCTTACAGAGTACTTGCTCGAGCCGCGGCAAGAGATGATAGCGAACATAACGCAGAGGTTGAATGTTCATCGTCCTCTTGTGGACTACTTCGAAGCCACCTTGGAAGCGTGTCGTTGTTGTGACACGATCCTTGAAGCAATCCATTCAGTAAGACTTGCTTACCGACGAATCACGAGAGTTGCTAAGCTTAGAAAAATTGTTCTTGATGCCAACAATGACGAACAAATCCACAAGGATGCCATCTACAGAGAGCTTTCTTCATTTGCTTCGCAAAACAACCCTTTCTCTGCGGTTGGCACCGCGCAGTTCCGTGACATTCACGACAAGTGCGTGGAGCTTCTGGATAGACTGAAACAGACGAGAAGGAAGATCAGAAGGAGATTGAGAATGAAAAGTTGGTGCAAGAAGGTTGGTGGAATAGCTCTTGTTGCTTCACATTGTGTGGTTCTTGCTGGTTTGCTAGTGTTTGCTTTTCATAGTGTGGTTGGGGTGGTGGTGGCACCTGGTATTTTGGGTGGCTTGGTGGGTTTGTTGGTGAAGAGGGGTGGTGAAAGGGTAGGGTGCAGTTCTTATGAGAGGGTGTGTGAGGAACTTGATTTGGCTGCAAAAGGGGTTTATATTGTGATCAATGATTTGGACACGATGAGTAGGATGGTGAAGAGGTTAGAGGACGAGGTGGAGCATAGGAAAGTGGTTGCAGAGGTTTGTGTCAGGAATGGGAAATGGGAGATTCTGAAGCAGGTTATGAGAGAGTTTCATGAACGTGAGTCGAGCTTTATGGAGCAGTTGGAAGAGCTTGAGGGACATATCTACTTGTGTTTTCTCACCACAAACAGATCCAGGAGGCTTGTGCTGCAAACAATCACAGAGAAAAAGTAAAACATTGAAAAACAACACACTTCTCTATCTTCATTGATCATCAGTTCCACCTTGTTGTATATAGAAAAATGTTCACAGAGTTAGTAGTAGCTTAGTTATGTTCATGTATATGAAGCTTCTGTAGCTGTCACAGAGCAATGGAGGAACTAAGGTTTCTCATGCAGGACTTGATCTATTTTTATGGCATGGTGCTTTTGATGAGAGCTTAGTGATGCCTCAAATGGTTTTGTTTTGTTCAATTTTGAGACCATAACATGTATTATAGATTGTCTTTGTTTTGGTTAACTTTGAAAGTTTATTCCTAGTACATACATATATATTGTTCGGTTGGTTGAGTAGTGCATATTTTTAAATATTACACATGTATGTATATGTATATTTTGTAACATTTCTGGATGAGTTTTTTTTTTTTTTTTTAAAAAGCTTCTGGAGAAAAATACATATTTCTTTTCATAAATTAAAATGTACTTAAGTATAAAATAATTTGTTTTTGGAAAAATAATATGTAAAAACTTTGTACATAGTTTTAAAGTTGACAGTTAATGCTTTGTTTCCTTCTCAAAAATTCATAAACGGATAAACTTGTTTAATCATACTCTTCATTATTAATGATTGACAATTATTTACCGGTTTAATGATTGATATTCTAAATCTAATTGATATAAGTAGCAGAATTATGTAGAGAGAGAATGATTGAATTTAAATAAATAAGTAGAAAATAAGAGATAAGCGACTTAATTGCTTCACTTCCAATTTGAGTGCAGAAATAAGTCAACTTTTATAGGATTTTTATTTTTTTAAATACAAAAATAGATAAGTTTAAAAAGTTGTGGTTTAAAAGATATCTTTTAACAACAATAAAAAAAAGTTATATTATATGAATTTTAAGACACAAGTTTACCTTTTATTTTAATTTTAGAAAAGTTGCGATTTCAAAATATACAACTTCAATTTAGAAAATAAAAAATAAATTCCTGAAAAAGTCATAATTTAAACTGCTATCCTTCTAGTATTATCATATGAACAAACAAAATTCTTAGGATTCGAATAGAAAGCCCACAACATCAAAACAAAGACTGAAATTTCAAAGAAAAATTGAACACTTGCTTTGGCCACTAGTCATGGATTACCATAAACATTTTCCTTTTATATTTCATCGCCCTTGCTTCCTCAATGCATTGATACAGCACAAACACAATTGATTCAAATACAAACTATGAATTAATCATCTAACGAATTTACAATCGAGCCTGATTTGTTGTTGTCCATCGTTGGTGATGCTGCTCATCTTGATCATGGACTTCACGAAGGCCCTTTCAAATTCCTCTTGAGAATAAGCAAACTTTGAAACCAAAGCTTTAGTGGTGGGATGAGTTAGCAGAGCTTGATCAGAAGAGAATATGCTCTCTCCTTGGAGGAGCAACTTGTAATAAGCATTGTCAAACAAGGTGGAACTGGAATCCAATGAGGTTCCTGCATTTTTCACCTTGTTATGAGAGGGACAAATGCTTCTGAGTCTGCCTCCAAATGAAGGGTTCAGAGAAGGGTCAATGTCTTGTTTTGGGCTGAATCTATGGATTCTGTTCTGAAAAGATGAACAGTGAGCGAATCCAAGTGTGTGTCCTCCTGCACATCACATAACATCATCATCTCATCATATATTACGTACAAAACCTTATACCAACAAATTTTCAACAAAAAATGATAATAACTAAGTGACTGGAAAGGAGTTTCAAAAGTACCTGAGAGGGCTACAAGATCCTCCAAGGAAAGACCTCTCTGAGAGAAGCTTTGTTGTAATTGGGAGATGTTGAATGTAGGAGCTGGCAATTGTCTGGTTTCAGTGGCCATTGATATCCTTCCATCCTTTCTTCCTTTTGGAACATCCCAAGTGGGACCACCGGACTAACCCAACAAAGCCAATAAGTAAAATATAACTTACAAATGGTTTTGTTGAAGTTAGATTGACGAAAAAAAGAAAAAACCTTAATCTTCAAGAAACAACCGTTTTGTAGGAATAGATTTTAAGCCTAATACAACCTTACAAAATCAGTCTAGAAGGTGAAGTTTGCATCTCACTTGTATATTATATATATTATGAAATTGTCTTATTTCTAGTCGATGCAAGACTTCCAATATTATCGTCCAATCATGAATTAATGAATAAAATGTGGTTAGTGTAAGTTATTGTTTGATTGAGACACTAACCAGAGTAACAGCATCCCTAGCAGCAAGAGCCAAAATATCAGCACAAGAAACCACTCCGGGGCATACTTCTTCAAGTGCTTTCTTAGCATTGTCAATGACATAAAATGCATGCAATGAAATGTTAGGAGGTCCATCCTTTTCTGCTATGGTTTTTCCCTTTGATTCCAGAAGAACAGAGGCATCACAACCCTTGAAAAAAAAAGAGAAAATATCATCACTTTCAGACGTGTGTGTGTATAATGTTAGTGCATGCAAGTTATGAAGAGAATTCTTCTAATAATTTTCCCTTTTAAAACTTATGCATTGAACCAACACGCAAAGGAATATGAATATTATTTGAATTTTAGGAGAATTTTAGGAGAAGCAAAAGGTTACGTACCCTTATAAAGCAATCGTGAAAATGCATTCGAAGGAGAGCAGCAGGAACAGTTTTGTCATTCATGGTGGCTTTGTGAACAGAAGCAGCTACAATGGAATCCACATGAGGGCACGTATTTTCATAATAATTTACATTTAGTGCTCTCACAAGAGAAGCCAAGTGCAGAGTAGTTATGAACATCATCACTGTAGCAAAACCTGCCATATTTCAAACCACAGATTAATTCAAAAATTTTGTATATGACTTGTGAGGAACATAACGAGAATAACTGCGGTATTTATAGGAGGTGGTGGTGACACGGGAACCTTGGAGTTGTTAATGATTTGTGGTTGTTAAGCGTATTTGGTGATCTACGACCCTTTTAGTGGAGCAGTAGTGTTTTCAACCACCTTCTCTTAAATAATCAAAGTTGCATTGCATTTGGTACTGTTGCCTTAAAAATCCAACGTTATTATTACAAAAGCAATCCCATAATATTTAGATTCAAATTTTTGCCAGCTACCTCTTTCCTTTGAGTTTTTTCTTCTTAGTTTCACATGTTCACCATAGTAACATAATTTTGAAAGTCTTTTTGTTGATTAAAAATAAGATCAATTTAGAATATATAAGTAAGTGTAAACTTTTTCTTACAAATCATTTTGTAAGACTAAAATATGGTATCAGGGTAATATCCAAGCCACATTTGTTCTTTGTTGAGCTTATTGTTCTACTTACTACTAAATCACTCATTAATGTATAATCTCACGCTCAAAATGTATATCATGAGAAAAGTTTTGAAAGTCTCGTATTAACTAGTGATAAGGTCAGTTTAATATATATATATATATATATATATATATATATATATATATATATATATATATATATATATATATATATATATAAGTGAGTGCAAATCTCACCTTACAAACTGATTTTGTAGAATTAAGTTAGATTTAAAATCTACTTCTTAGCATTTTTCATTTTAGTATGTCTAATAATTTATCAAAATTTGATTTAATGGCTATATTTATACGAGTCAACATTGAACATTTCCTGGTAAAGAAGTGTATATTTATACCGCATAAATTGTCCCTACATTACATAAGGGGTCAACTTACCATTTCGAGCTATGAGGTTATTATAACGAATCATTTTCAATTGTTATAGCAGAGACGTAAATATATATATATTGTTGGAAGCAATTTCAATCTGTAAATTAAGTTTTAAAAGTTATATAAATTTGAATGAAGTTATAGTAGTAGTGCAGAAAGAGAAGGGTTGATGATGAGTTTGGGTTGGTCTAAAAGGATAAAGAAGTAAACATGTGTGACTGTCCAGATTCAGTTTGTGTGAGACATCAGTTGCGATGGTTCCAGCTAATGTCTTGTGTCTCACTTTTATTAACTCATGTCATGTGCATTTGCATCTGCTTTTATCAAACAAAAAAACACCTAGATTCTCTGCTAGCTGTAATAACACTTCTGCTCACTCCTATTGGCTCAGATTTACGCGCTATGCTTCACCCTTTTATTATCATTCTCATCTCTCTACAAACAAAAACTTAACAGCTTTTTCTTGCACTCTCGTTACTACAAGTGCACATAGAAACAAAATCAAACCAATTCAAACAAGAAACTTCAGGCATGTTCGGATAACTTATTAAAAGTGGATTCAAGTTACCCCATTGAATAGTATTTTTATTAAACATTTCACTTAATCCGAGAATACTTCAATCCGAATCAACTAAAATTAATCTATTGATGAAATAAACACACGACAGAGACAACATTACATCGAAAAAATTGAGGGAACTGATATTTTCCCAACTCGCGTAATACAGCTTCCATTTGAACTATAGTATTCATATTATAACAATTTATTTATGGTATAAATATAAACCTGAAAGATGGTAATTTGATTTCTACAAGCTTGAGCTTCTTCCTATTGATAACAATTTATTTAAGGCATTATGGGGTTGGAGTTGATGGGTTGAGTTTTTGAGTCCACCAATTAATAAAAACCAGAAGAAAGAGGAGTGGCGGGCTGCTCCATTAAAATAAAAAGCACGCCTCAGCCGTTGAGTTTTGTGTGAAGCTTAGAACTGAACTGGGCTGGAGAAAGTTTGGCCAAAACTCCAACTTTCTGGAACAATGTTCTGGAAAACTCTGGTTTCTCCATCAGTGGTTGTGACCTTGAAGGACAAAGATTGACCATTCAAATATGCGTTGGATTGCCAATTAGAACCCCAGTTTCTTGACATAGCCATCCACTCAGTTTTCGATCCTTTGATGAACACAGATTGGATGGATCCGGCCCCACCCACATTGCTGATCAACACAAGCTCAAAGTAGTCCCTCCCATTCACACTGAACCTAACCCCTCCGTGCTTTTTGCATGGAACCCTGCACCGATCATATCAATGTCACAAAGTAATTCAAAGGATGTTTTTCACAAATATTAATGTTCTTGGTAGGGAAGAAATTGCAACCTTTGGAATAAGACGGGCACGATTCCTCCTCTGTAAATACCAATCTTTTCCCATGCAGGTTGGGCCATGTCAAAATGCTTGAGGGGTGGGTTGCACCAGCCTCCATTGTTGTTTGGAAGAGCAAAATTGGGAGGGCAAAAGTTTGTGGCGGTTATGGTGACAGATCTTCCTTTGATGCACCATCTGGAGTCTGCTTTGTAATCACATATGATTTTGTAGCACTGGCCACAGGAAGCTCCGTCATTAAATAAGGCTGTGCTTAAAGCTGCAGTTCTAGTTCCATAACCAGTTGCATACAGATTCCCATACCCACAAGCTCCACCTGCAGCCATACACAATTTATGTGTCAAATTTCGAATTTTAGTTTGAAGAATAGGGTACAAAACAGAATCTAGTATTCACATGTTTGGTTACAGTTGCTTACCCATAGTGCCTGAAGCATCACTACCCCCATAAAAAGTGGCATGGGCATTGGTCCATCCAGAAGGTGAGAAAGCAAAGGTAGTGATTGTGAAGCTGCATAATGCAACGAGGCTACTCAAAAGAAACATAACTTGGCCCATTTTTTTTAGCTTGGTGAATGCCTAAGACCCCGAGTGAGATGATGAGGTTGAAGGATATGAGAGTAGAAATTGTATTTGCAATTATTGACATTTCCAAGTACAAAAGATGTGTGTTTAAATAAGAGTCTAGAATGGCTTAGGCAACGATGCCACATGTGAGGTTCTGCAAGATAAGAGAAATCAAGAAACAATTTTTATTGTTTATGAGATTAAATCTATCTGTGCAAGTCTGAACACCATTCAATCATTCCCACGTTCTGTTTCAGTATTCCTCTTGTACATCCCTTCTAACCCACTCACACGCACATGCCCACATAAGAGCCGTGAATGTTTCAAAACCCACAAACCCCATTTGGTCGTCCAATTATTTAATTATAGCCCCTCACAGATCCCAATGTCTACTTCTCTCGTCTCACATGCATGGATCTCATGGTTTGTAACTCCATTTGTGGATAAAAAGACACAATGGTTATATATCAAATGGAACAAACGGTGCAGATCGTAACTTACAGGGTCACATGGAAATGATGACGGTGTCGTTTTTTGTGAGCTACATCCACATGTCCCATTTCGCCTATGCAGATTGTTGTCAGTCGTCTGTTAGCTAGCAACGCAAATGGTCACCGTTGGTTCAATCCGATAATACATGAGATGTTGAACATCTATAAAGTAAATAAGTTATCCAGTTGTACACTGGACACTGAATTTTTCTCATTTTTTAAGTCGATTGTTCATGAATTATAAAATTAATCACATCACACGGGCCATGCTACGCCATAATAGCACCGTCAAGCTATCAAAAGATGAAGAGAACAGGGGCAAGGCAGTTTGCCATGGGAATTAGAGTAAAGCAGACCAAAGAAAAGGGGCAAAGTAACAGCACCGTCAAGCAATCTGAAATTGCTGAATGCCTAGAAACCCAGCCAAAGGCAAAGTTTTTTACATTATATAACCTTCCCTTGTCACTAATACAATTTTCTAAAAACATGACTAATTCCCCACCCCTTCCCCCATCTTTTGATAGGCTCCAAAATATCCAAGAAAAATAAATATAACAAGTGTTACGGCTTTAGATATGGCCTTCAATTCTACATCCGACTCAAACAACAAAAGAAGGCAGGGTGTAGTTTATCTGAGAAAACAGGGGAAAAAAAATACATATTTCCACTCCTGTAATAGCTCAATTATTACTCCACCATTTATATACCTCTTTTTTGGGGCCAATGACAGATCATTTTCAATAGTCAAACTTTTGAATTGAATCACTAAAATGGAAATGATAGATCAGTTTACTCAAATGCTAAAATAAAGTTCCCTGAACAAGGAAACAGATCATTGGTGTTGCCATGATTTGTAACTTCCAGTAAATATCTCAATATGGCAAAGGATTTCCAAATAAATTGGTGTACAAAATAAAACTTCATGGTCGAGAAAACAGATGGTAGAGAAAGTTTTCCCATAGAGATATAGGCAACTACGGGCAACAAAGAACCTCACACCCGGGCGGGTAATATTAAAAGAGCAAATCATTATAAGAAGTTGTCATCCTTTTCCTCTTCGATAGGCTTAGCCAAGATATCAGAAGTCATCATCATCTTCCTCTTCGATATGCTTAGCTAATTCTTGCTCTTGTTGATGTCTTTCTCTCCTCTTCTCGGCACTTTCCTTTTCCTTGTGGGTGTTTGGCGGAAAACGCAGTGCTCGAACAGCCTCATTGTGCATGTTAAGACAAAAGGCAATCCGAGAATTAAATGCAAACTGAGGCTCATTTGTAGAGTAAATATCTCCAGTTTCCTTCGATACCATCCACCCATCAGCATGATCCAATGAAGCCTCAACAGCCCCATCACGGATGGCCTTTGCTACAATGCTCTCAGCATCAGCAACAGGATTAGCAGAGTTCAACCTCAACTTTTTAGCTACATCAGCTAGCGATATGCGCGAATATGATATGCTGATGTTGCGTAAACCAGTCCTGATGACATTATGGCGCAGCCGAACAATCAAATTATGAGTTCCATCTCTATTGAAAGTTGTACCAAACTTCTCCGCAACATTCATAAACAAGTCCAAGTCACCAATCCGAACAGCCTGAAATTCCATAACATGATTCAACACTACCACAAAAAAGCACCACAACAACTTTATGGTTGACTTAACAGAACGAACTCTATTGGATTTGGAGGAGGGCTCAAAATCATGTGAAAAGCACTGGATCATGATTTAGAAACACGAAACAACTTCTAGCAAAGCATCAATTGAACATTTGCACATGCAAATGCATAAAACATTCTATATTATTGAATTTCAACAAAAGTAAACTTGCTTTAAGGTATTTCATAATTGTAAACTTTCTAAATCATCTGATAAGATACTTCTGAAAAGAACTGGAAGTTGAACAATGATCTTTTTTACTCAACACATTTGTAACTTCTGCTGTAAAAAAAAAAAAAAAAAAACATAAAAGAGTCATGGCATTCCAAACAGAACCTTAGCCTGCCATAGAATACAGAAATATTTATATATGGCTCCTTAGATAGTCATCAGTGTTCAACGCTAAATATAGTTTAACTAGTTAAAAGTAAAACCGCAAAGATCACGGCATTTTAAGTGCATTATTCATTTGAAGCTCTAATCAACACGGCATTTTCATTCCAAAGTTCATTGGATTTTTTCATGATAGGCAGTTGAATTGTTGATTACAGCTTATTCAAAAGTTTCGGTAGTTGTAGGTTACTTTGATGTAGAGACCCATCCAAGCTGCCAAAAAGTTTCCCCATGTCAGCTGTCAATTTTCTTTATTGTACATGATACTTTCCGCAGACATAGACTTTTCCTTTTTTTCAATAAAATCAAAGTAAAAGTAGTATATAACAATGGTTTGATATTTTTCTGTGTCAATTTCAGTTAAACAAAGCGTAAGTATATCATTTCCCTGGTGTATAATATAGTCAAATATTTCTCCATAGCAGAGCAAAGTGAACCCATACTGTTCAAAGCCAAAATTGCAGTTTTTCATGTGGTATAACAGCATTGCTGTGATGGGATTCAAAATCCATCGCCTCCCCCCCACCCAAACGTCTTGTTCAGGAATTCTGTGAGGTAAAAGTATGAATTCTCATCCATTTTCTAATGTATTTTAGCCTCAGAAACATGACAGGGTTTTAGACCCTTCTTCCTCAGTCATCTACAAAATAAAACGTTACTTTTGTTGACCTGTGTACCTTCACATTTTACAGGTGTATGTTCTTTTCTTTTTCTGTGTTTTGTGTTTCTACTTTCTTTAGACCTCACAGTTCATTTAGTTATAATGCAATTTTTTCTAATAGTTTAACTATTCTCTCCTCTTTTTTTTTCAATTCCTCTGTTCCTATCGCTCCTGGATTTATGGTTGTGAGTGTAGAGACTTATTATCTATCATAAATCCCTTCAAAAACATTTTTTTGGTAATTACACAGGTAATATAAGTTATTTAGTTTGTATTATGATATTTAAAATAGTGGCTATCCAGTCTCCTGCAATCCTATCATAACATTTTCCGGGCTAACTGCTACAAACTAATTGTCCTGGACTGATAACTATAGGGTCAGGTGTTAGTGTCAGTAATATAGCCACACAGAACCTACCATGTGTCAAGCATTTCATCTGCCACACCATAATTTTTAAAGAGTTATAACATAGGATGGTTGAATAAATAGACAAGACATCAAGGAACATAATTGGCATGCAACAAAAGTGTAGTAGTGCGCCTCCTACTTCATAAGAAGTGAAACTATAGGAACTAATCATACGATCAGATCTAGAATCAGAAAATCACTTTTAATGGACCTTAAAATATCAAATTCTGGTTTATAATTTGTGGACTTACATTTGTAAGCTCAAAGTAAGGTCTCAAAGCTTTCTCCATTCCTCTCTGCATAAAGACATTCCTCTCAGGTACTTCTCCCAATAATAAACGCACTATCAGAGCCCACTTGTTACATTGAATTCGAAAACCTCGTGCTGCACTGGGAGCTTTACGAGCAGCCTGCAGGAGAGACTCTTTTGCATCGGTATACTCCAGCTGAATTGTCCGAATTTTTCCTAGGTAGAAGAGATATCGACAAAACTAAAAAACACAACACACATGGATAAGATGGCAAATAAAAAGAATCTAAGAAACAAAAGGAAATTTAAACAGGACAACTGAATATATAAATCTCAGAATCATTGAGAAGGTTTAACATGAGGGCATCATTGCAAAAAATTCTCAGAGCCACAGGAAAAAATCCCCATACCTGCTGATTTGAATGGGCCTCAAAACGTGGAGCTTTGGACCTCAATTTCTCTGCCTGATCATATAGGTTGTAGTGTAGGTAGTTACGAAGTAACAGATTAAGAAGTGTTTCCTGCGACAAGTCACCGGGTAAGTACACTGTACGAGACATGACACACCTATAAAACAACACATAACAGAAAACAAACCTGACCCAGCTCGTCATGGCGCAGGGTAGCAATCCGATGCAATGCAAGGAGGTTGCTGAAATAAAAAAGATATTCAGTTTGAATAAAGGAAATATCAATTAGGTGTAAATCCCCTTAATGTTATAACAGTATAAAAATCTACACCTGAATATCCTTCTTTAATTGCATAGATAAGAACCAAACTCACCCTCTAATTTCAGCAAGATCTCCCGCAAGCTCATAGCTATACGAGTAATAAAAGTACAGTCTAGACGCAATAACATCGACAGTTCTTCTATTCAAGCTCTTCAGCCGAACAATGCTAGCTGAGGAACAAGCTTTGGCCTAGAAAGAAAATATAAACAACCTTAGCATATAAGGTGCAGCCTATTGGCATAGCCGGTAAAAATACAAACATACAGAAATAGGACTCAACTGCATCATATCTTTTCTGGTCAATTAGAAAAAGTAGGACAAGGAGGTAACAGTAGATTTCTAGCTCAGGCAACAAGTGCTTGGCCACCGGGTTTTGAATGGCAGATGTTGCACTGTCCACTTCCATCTCTCGATCACCCTCCTATACAGCAGTTTCAAACACAAAGACCATATTCCATTAAAATATTGCAAGAAAACTAGCATAAGTTGAAAGAAAATTGATATTAGCTTCTCCACAAGCTAAGCTTATGTACATGCTAGTTTATAGAGTCTTTCTCATCTAAATTTTCGTGTTTAACTTATGCTAGTTTATGTTGAAGCTCATTTCATTTTCTTCTTTTCTTATTTTTCTCTCCTACAAGTTCTTATGGAGAAATTCGTACAAGCGTGCTCTAATAATGTTTGCAATAGTATAGTTAATTGAAGTGAAGCTCAAAAACAAAAATAATTACCTTGGGACTAGGAAGATAAGAGGATAACTTCGCGTGAAGTTCAGAAGCGGGCACGAGAACGTAATCAAGAAAAGATGAGAGGAGCGGTGCCGTAAGTTTACGTCTCAACGCAAATGTAAGGCGCAGGGCACGAGCAATCCGACGAACTTCCTTTGAGTACGAACCGCTTTCAATGATTGATGATATTCCCTTCAAATCTGTTGGTGAGCTCAAAATTCAGTAGAATTAAATGGAATTAAGCTTCAGAGATAAAACTAGAGGAATAGTGCGGTTGGGAGAAGAAACTCACGCTGCAATGCAGATGGAAGAGCTGAAGAAACCGACTGTGAAGGCGTTGCCTGATCTTTCATTTCCACGTCTTCACTCATCTTCCTCAACCACACAATCTATCAGTGTCTGTCGATCTGAAAATTACGTAAACCCTAACACAGAGAGAAGAAGAAGAACTCAAGAGCACGATAAATAGATTCGATGAAGTAAGAAACTTCGATCACAAATTATCACCTCTTCTTCCGAAGTTGAACGCACCTAACTTTACTTCTTCTCCACACTTCTATTTTAAAAAAGAGAATTAATGCAAGTTTAATCTCAATAACAAAATGTACAATTATTTAATGAAGATAATATGGGAATTTTTGAATCCATTCAAACTGTAGTTTGGGTAGAAAAAAACCAAAGTACCAAGCCCCCTCAATGTCAAGCCACATCACCATTTTTTTTTCTGTCTATATTTTATCCATTTTTTCAATTCATTATGCCAATTAGAGTTATTACAAGAACATATTAATCAAATTACATATGATGGAATTTTTTAAACGTAATTATACAATTTTAATTTTTAGTTCTGTTACTTTAACTGATTATTTAATTTGAATTTAATTATATAATTTTAGTAATTTGTTTTTATTTTATTTTAATTATGTAACTTTTAATGGATTGTTTTAATTTTAGCTTTAATTTAATTCTGAAATTTGAACTGAATCTGTTTTAATTTTATTTTAAATTTACATTTAAAAATTTAATTGATTCTGTTTCCATTTTATTTTAAATTTAATTTTGAAATTTTAATTGAATCCTTCTCAAAATCTTTTGAGAACATTTCGAGTTCAATTTATGCGTGTCCGTAGAAAAAGGAGTGATTAAATTGGTGCGGAATAACCTTTGTTATATAAAATGGTAAGTGATTTATTTAATAATGATGGCAATATGTCTTATAAATATAAAAATATATTTTTTTTTTGGTATCTATCAACCTTTATATCAAGAATACTTTCTATTTTACAACAAAGAACATTTTTAATGAAACTGAATTTAAATTATTTTTGTAATCAAATAATGTGACCACTTGAACAAGGTAATCGATTATCTATTACTGTAAAGGATGTAGTAAATTTATGAGGATTAGTGATAGGTAACAAGTAATCTCTTTCTATTAATGTTGGTCGTTGACTGATCAGATATACAAAAAGATATTAATGCTTAGGTATGGTCCAATAAATCTGTTATTGAATTCAAGAAGGCCAAATTAGTAGATAATTAGAGCTACATCTCGGACACGAAGTTCAAAAATCGGTCACCACAAATACTGCAGTGGACAGTAATAAAAGTTTGGACCAAACATATCAATTTAATTACGAATTACGCAAACCTATGTTAATAGAATGTTAACCAAGTCTTTCAACATCCCTGCTCATGAAATAGAAGTACCCAAACTAAGAAAATTGTCCAGGTAAAATCATAACACACATCCCCTGGAGCATGAAAAAAGCAAAAATATGAGAGAAGGAAAAGGCATGAATTTAAACACTTCTCTAGAAAATAAAAATAAAAGAATGAGATTCAGGGCCAAAACAGAAGTACAACTGACCAAGGTCTAAAACAAAGGGTGCCTTATGTGGCAGCAGTCTCAAAACTAAACGTCTACATAAAACTGTAAGAAGAAAATGCCCTACAGTTCTTCGGGCCCCAGAGAAAAAGAAGGGGGAAATGAAGAAAATTGAACAAATAAAAGAAAACATAAAATTAGACATGGCTTTGGCTTTGCTTCACTAATCAAGTCAACTGCACTGCACTAATGCCAGCCAACTAGTTGCCTCAGGCAGCTGCTTGGATTGGTCCATTTGATCTAAAGCCACGCCCTCTTCCACGATATCCACCCCTGCCGCGGCCACGACCTACAACAAAATTAAATTACAATTGTTAAATAAAATTAAATGCAAGCCTATTAATTAATTTAATACCCTCGTGACTAATTGTCAAAATATCAGTCACAAGTACACCTTTCATTAATCATAACACAAACTATTACCATATAGAGCACATCTCAATAAAGCTTAAACATTAAAAAGTACTGGGTGAAAAATATCAAAAGGTTGAATTGGGCAAGATGATAGAATATTTCCCCTTCCCAATCAGCTCTACAAAGCCTAAATAAAAAACAGAACATATCTCCCGGTCTTTAAGTGTACCCTTGAATGAACGAGTATGATATTGGAAATGAAGTAAAACATGAAGGTTAAAGCAACATATGAAACTGCACCAATGTCCAGATAACACAAGTTCAATCAATTCCAAAATATCAAGTAAAACTGTAAAAGCCAATAGCCTAATACTGGCAGACAGGCCATACATCCATCAACACTAACACAACCAGTTCAAACACTTCCAGAATATCAATAGCAAAATTTGATAGCCAATGTAAACAGATGTAACATAAATGAACAAACATAAAAAAGGAATTAATTATTTACCACGGCCTTGAGGAACATCTTGGTTGTATCCTCCATCTTGCTGCACATCAAATTGGGGCCCATTGTATCCTCCCCTTCCACGACCACGAAAACCGCGTCCTCTTCCTCTACCCCTGCCCCTGACACTTCCCCTATTACGATCCCAACCACCGTCCTCGTAATCAGCTGAAATAAAACCATTCCCTGAAATAAAATTCAGCAGCCATCTAAGAAAACAGGATAACAATTCTTCAACCTTTTCATTAGGGTTCAGATGGCCTACAAACAAGATTTTTTTTTTTTTATTGTGGAAAAGATGCCTTGCTAACTCTAAACACGTTGAAAGGGACTATGGACACATTTAAGTGGTTTCCTATTAAAAGGAATCAAGCAGCTATCAAATTAAAAATCTAAATGTATTCACATATCTGAATAGCATGAGGCAAAACTTTCTCAGAAGCGATCATCCATATCAATCAAAACAGAAAATTTATCCCGGTCACAACAAACACAGTCCATAGGAATAAACAATCACACACGTACCTCTGCCCCTTCCCCTTCCTCGACCACCACGACCTCGAACACGGCCATTAGGTGAACCATCTGCAGATCAGACAAGTTAAAACAGTTGTAAACTATTAACTGGGGGGAAGCAACTTACATGTACCCACCTCCTTCATAATCAAAATCTGTAGCAGCCTTCACCTGATCAGCTGGTAATGGAGGCTGATACCTAAGAGAACACAACAAATTATAGATTTCCTTAAATTCACATAATTTATAATATCCATAATAATGATATGACTTGCTTCTCCATTTTGATATCTAAAATCTTGAAACCTGCTAAAGTACATGTGTCGGTATATATACTCTCTAATTTCCTATCCCCATACAAAAGTTTCTTTTATTTTCCCTACTTGAGTTTACCTTTTAAAATTAAGATTTGCTATAATCATCATATCATCTATGATCTTCATGTCATTATCAAATGTGAAACAATATCAAATGCATACCTGTTATGAAAGATGGAATTATAAGGCCAGTTGTTTAAATTTATTTTGAAGAATAAGCGGTTTTTTAATTAACAGATGTTTCAATAAAAAATAAATAAAAACCGAAAAGGAAACAAAAATAGTTTTGGAGCTTTTTCTCACTCTCAATACTTCTGAAAAAAATTCAATAAAAGATGTATCACAGAATCACTAAGCAAAGATGCACTTACTGAGGGAACTACAAATCATTAAGATCACAAAGAAATCAATATCTCTTCATTGATATTGATATTCGGAAACAAAGCCTATAATTGTTCTTCCTTCTAACATTTTAATACAAATATCGCTGCATGTCTAGAAACTTAGCAACAAAAATGTAATACCAAACTCATCCAAATGGAAAAGAAAATCATTTGGGTAATGTAATCAAACCTCACATTCACTGAAATTCTAATTTGTGTGCACTTCGCTTCAATATTCCTTCCAATTCAAACAAAACTTTCTCCAACATATCAGACTTCGCAGGATTCACAGTACTAATTTACTATAATAGGTAATCTAAATACATATAAGAGAACTTATTTTCGTGTACTGAAGCAGGGGTTTGAACTTATTTTCAAAACTGAAACTCTCTTCATACTGCATGACTGAAATAAAACTAGGAACCCTAACTCTGAGTCAGACTATAATATTGGTGATGAAATCGGCATAAAGGATAGAAAGTCAACTTACCCCACAGAAGATGTATCAAGTTCATTCTTTGAGAGGGTTATTGTTATCATTGACACATGCCTTGTTGTCTCCAAACTTCAAGACGGACAATGTTAAAAATTATGTTAGTGAGATCCAGCATCCACCTGATTGGAATGTTTAACACTTAATCCATTTAGAATTAAAATACAATTAGTCGAGACTCTTACGGAAGGAGGCCTTCTTCTAGGGGCTCCCAAGTATCAGTGATATCAGTGGATCCAATTGCTGTATTCTGGTGGAGGCCCACAATTCTCCTCTGCATTAACACCAAGCCATATACATAATATAAAATCCTCATTAAATGAAACAAAATACCAAAAAAGTGGTCAGCTCAGGTAACCAAAAGACCTTGATCAACTCCACGATAGTAACGGTTTTGTTGATAGCTCTCCCCATTGCTTTGAAAACAATTTCATTAGAACCTTTCTCCTGTGAAAACACATAGGCAAGTTAAGATGAGCTTTAAGAATTTGAACATAAGAAAGACTTCACACACAAACTGAAAATCCCAACCTAAGTTATTTGTCAATTATGAGGGAGATCTTCATGACTTAACTTCACTGAACTTTTACTTTACTAATTTATGATTCATAATATTCACTTTTTCAGCCACCAGAGAATGCTATCAGACAGAATAAAAGGAAACACACACTACTCCTTATTTGGGAGATTCCCTATTAAAAGAACAGTGGCACTGAACCCCACCACTCACACACAATTCCAATACAAACACTTAAAAAATGGAAGAGAAGGGGGAGATTAGAGAGGAGTTGTCACACCACAAGCTTTAAATTAAATTCTGATAATCAAAACCTTACATTAATCATAAATATACTCATCGTAATAAATCTAGTAGACACTATGTATTCTTTAATTTAAAAAAAATAAAAAAGTACACACAAAATGTAAAAAAAAGTACAAGCTAGTAGGGTAATATAGGCCACCTACCACACACTACTAATCCATTTCCATTCCCTCCAAATTTAGAATGATAAAATTGCAACATAAACAAATGCAAAAAGAGGTCTAAACAAACTACCAAATAAAAAGAGGTCAGACTCATTGTTATGAACATGTTCAAGACTTCAGTATAGAGGCATGGTAATTACCACAATATTCGCATGCACACAATCAGTAAGAATTTCCAAGTTTCCTCAGTCCTTGTAAGACCTCACGCAAATTTTAATTTAGGCTTTAAAAATCTTACCTGAAGCAAGCTCATGGCGTAAGTAATGTAGTTCCTCATTCTCCCCTGACTAGTAATACGGATCTCATTCTCATCGATTGGAGTTTCAGCTCTCGGCTTCTCCACCTTCTGGTACCGATCCATCTAGCCACCGAACAAATAACACAAAACACATCAAAAGCATCAGCAACAACATCGCGCATGCATAAAAACAATCAAAAAGAAAAAACCGCACAAAAACCACTGAAGTAGAGAAAAGAAAAATCAGTGAAAAGGAAAAAACAAGGAAGAATTGATCCGCGAGTTACCGCTATATCTAAGGATAGAGTTTCCTTTGCGAACGAACACAAAGAACGAAGCCCTCTTCTACGGCTTGTATTTTCTATTGCGCCCTAACCTGGTTGCTGCGATGTGTTTCACTTTATATACCTCCTAACACCCGACACCCTCTCTCTCTCCAAACTACCCTAACCAACTCACTCTTTTTCCGACTCTTCTCCAAAACCCCTACCCAAACCTCTACTTAATGGGCCAAGAGCCCATTCCCAATGGATCATAATAATAAACCATCTTTCTCTCGTTCCGCGTAATCTTTCAATAGTGCACAACCTTGTACAGATATATTTCTTTTAATTAATAAGTGTTTTGTTGAATAATAGAACTCAACTGCTTAAATAATCTATTTTAAATTTAAAAATCAATGCAACTAACTTTTGATAAATATTTTATTTCCTTAAAAAAAAAAAAAAAAACTAAAACAAGTTATCTGAAGTTATGACGAGGAATTTGAACTATGATTTACTTGATTCCAATCTGTGTTGATTTCTTATTTCTTATATTATTTTAACAAGTATAATAATTATTATGTTTTAAAAAATAAAATAAAAATTACATAACATGATATTGTATTAATAATTTTCTTGTTTATTTTAAAAATTATTTTAATTGAATTTCATGATTTAACTATATGTAACATTTTTATTATTACATATAAAATATACAACTTTATAGTTGTTATTTTTTCATTTTTATATAGAAAATTCTAACTTTTTAAATAAAAAACTTAATTATTTGATCAAATACATTATCATATCATCTCATTAACCAAATGTAATTGTGAAACTTCTCAGTTTAAAAACAACTACATATAAACGGATAATTCTTCAATCTTTATCTTTACAATACTATTTATATTTTATTTTTTGAATCATATCTTTTTAAATATAAAATTAAGATGTTTATTTAAGAACATAGATGATTTGATCTTATCACATGTAATTCAAGTAATTTATTCAATAAAAAAAATTGAATCAATCATTTTTAATATAATCATCGTATGTTTGTGTACTTAAAAATAATTAAAAACTAATTCATACAAATATTGGTTAAAAAATTATAATTTACAATAAAAAAATATATTCATCATTAAAAATATATTTTTAGGAGTGACAACAACCAGAAAAATTAAATTAATTTTAAGCAAAAAAAATATTTATCAATATTTATTAAAAAATATATTAGTACTTTACCCGGTTCTAGTTCTCAAAGGTTGGGTACATGGTATTGATTACTCTAAAGAAGAAATTATTCTCATAGTACCTCTATCTGACCCTAACTCACCAATTGGTGATGGTTATTCCAAAGAAGATATTATTCCCAAAGTACATGTATCTGGTCTTATCCCACCAAGGTTTTGTACTGGCTACTCCAAATAAGACATTATTCTCATAGTACTCATACTCGGTCCTATCCCACCAAGGTCATATACAGGGTACTAAATACTCCAAAGAAGATATATTATTCTCATAATACTCGTACCTGATCCTATTCCACCAAGATCGTGTACTGACTACTCCAAAGAAGACATAGTATTCTCATAGTACATGTACTTGACCCTACACTCCAAGACCATGTACTAGGTACATGTTACTCCAAAGAAGATATATTATAGTACCCAAACCCAGTCCTATCCCACTAAGGTCGAGTACTGCATACTAGTTACTTCAGAAGCTATACACATTAAGTCTTGAACCAATGCTTATTCAGGAGACCGAATGTTGAGGACCAACAACCAATAAGGGGTTTTGTGGTAATTTTAGCATTGTCACTGGATCCCAGAGACAACTAAAAAGGTTTCTTGGACCTAAAAGTCCATTCAAGTGGGACCTACAAGTAAAAAGATATAAATAATACATTGTTCTATGTATTCATCATATCATTATTATTTTTTGAAATTTTCTGACATCACTAGTGCTAACTTAAACATAAAAATGTCTTTTGCTAACACCTCTGCATCTTAGACAGCATCTATTGAAATTAGAGGATAATCAAACTAGAAGACCGGTTATCGAAAGAGTTAAAAACTAGGCAAAATACAATTTCATCCTACAATAATCATTTTTATTAGTTATTGATTCTACTTATGAATTAAAATCGTTGAATCTAAATTTAACAACCCTTCTTCCTGAAGTGTTTAGTATGACATGATTTTAGAATAATGGAATCTGTATGCTTTAGATTAAGACAATTTTTGTCATGAATTGTGTAGTTTTTATTTTTTCAATCCAAGTTGACTGTGGTCAAATCCTACGGCAATTCCTTGACCCTACCATCAATAAACCCACAGATTTTATGCTTGCAAATGGTATTATTTTGAAAATTCCTGGGCAGCCATAGCTAGCAACAAACAACCATTAATGGATCAAAACTGTCCTCATCCCATATTCAATGGCAAGTGGTGAAAAAGTGCATTTTTGGAGGGTAAAGTTGCTTACTTAAATACACACGATAAATATTATTCGATTGGTTTTAAAGGAACATAAGAAAAATTACGGTGAGAATATGATGCATGCATTGCAAGTTGCAAACTATCGAATGATGTTTGATAAAAGTAGATCTAATGCATAGAACACGGAAAAATATCTACCTGCAACTGTGGATGTTACTTTATTTTCATGGATTCTAATTCAATTGGTGAAGAAAAATTAAGTGAAGAACATGTTACTTCCAAGATTCATCTGGCTATCATAAGGTAGAAGAAAGGAAGATGAATAGAGATGAAATGAAAAAGTGTCTAATAAGCAATAATTAGCATTGGAGAAAGCATTGTGAAAGAGAAACTTCAAAGGAACCTCAGTGTTGACTGCAGAGAGATGATAGAGTAATACCAATATCTGGGAGTTAGGTTGGGACCTTAAATTCTAAAGCTTGACACGACGCTGACTCACACCGCATAACATAAAGTTCATAAATATTATTAAATTACTTTCGTGTATATATATAGCAGATTTAACATGATTAGTGTAGAGGTTAAAAATATTGTATATAATTATTTCTAATTAGATAAATAAATTACTTCTAATTACAGTGTTCATAATGAAATCAAGATCGATCATGCTAATATATTATCATCTTGTACTTTGCTATTTTAATCCATTATTGGACTTCTTTTTTCAAAATAGATGCAACATTAGAACTTTTCTCAAAAGTACTATCCTAATGCATGTTGGCCTTTGACTTTTTAAAAAGTTATTTTGAGCTATATTATTCATAGAACAACTCATAATTTATATATATACGTAAAAAAATGCAAACATTTTATATAATATTTTTATGTCCAATCTATCTTTATGCATCGAAAAATTTAGTATATCACATACTCTACTATATACCCTTTCAAATGCAAATGAATCAATTCAATGACAAACACTTCTACAGGAAAAAAAAAAGTACAAGGAAGAATAGACAAGTCAGGTGAGATTTGGTGAAGTTAACGGGCCATCCAGCAGAAAGAAGATAATGTGATACAATTGCAATTTTTGTACATATATTATTATTATTATTATTATTATTATTATTATTTTAATTAAATAATTAGTCTAAAATAATAATGTGGCATATTTGATAAATTTATTGATTTTAAAAGAGTTATCTTAAAGATAATATCTAACATAATTTCTGATAATATTCAAATTTTATATCAATAATTAATGTATAAATATATTAAATGTTATTAAATTAAATTGGGTTAAATATGTTTTTGATCCCTTAACTTTCAGTGAATTTTGGAATTAGTCTATTCCGAAACTTTGGACCAATTTATTCCTTCATCTTTCAAAATACGTGGATTTAGTCATTTTAATCAAATTTTGTTATATTTATTTGACATTTCAATCGCGTTTCATAATTGTATTTAACTTAACATTAAAGCAAAAATGTGTCAAACAATATAAAAAAACAATATAAACAACTCAAACACAATCCTCAAATGATTAAATAAACCTAACAAAATTTGATTAAAAAATACTAAATACACGTATTTCAAAATATGAATAACTAAATTGGTCTAAAGATTTGAAATTGACTAATTTTAAAATTCATTGAAAGTTATGACACTAAAAACATATTTAACCAAATTTAATTTAATTTACTACTTTTTTAATATGTTGAAATTTACTTTAGAAACCAAAAGAATTTGTGGAGATCAAATCTAACTTCTTTTTGTAAATTCTAATTATAATATGACTCACGAAAATACGTCTTTTGGTGAATTGGAATGGAAATGGTTGAGGTAAACTATTAATAAATTTGATAAGTGATGTCATATAAAGTTAAAGAAAAATAGAAAAATAAGATAATATATAAAATAGTAGGTAAGTGAAGGATTATAATTATTTTTTTTTCTAATTTAAATCCAAAGAAAGAAAAATGAGAATGAGATGCGTGGTGTACACTATTGTAATCTTATCCTTTTACATTTTTTGCTCTGTGTGGGGCCATTGAATATAGAGAGAATAACACTAAACATATTTATGTTTGTTGGTCTATGATCACAGTACCATAAATTATAATTCATTACCTTTGTGACCACTTTTGCTTTAGAATTAAATGAACTTGTTTTAACGTATTTGATTTTAAGATATTCAATAATCATCGAGATAAATACACATTTTTAATCTTTAATTTGGAGTTATATTTAAATAAGATTTTAAAATATATTTTTATAAAAAAATATTTTTTAAAGCCTCTTTTAGAAGACTTTTATGAATACAATTTTGTAACTTGGATTTTAAAATAAAAAAGTTATATTTTGAAAGGTTTTAGTAAATTTACAACAATTTGAAGATTCCGAGCATGTAAACAAAAAGATCATCATAAATACTATATATTTCTATGGTAATATGTTTATTTACATATTATCCTATCATATTAAAAAAATTAATAATTTTTGTTGCCAATTTTTATCTTGGCAAAAACAGAAATTATTGTTAAATAATAATATTATCATACAAAACTAATGTTGTGAACCGAAAATTTTAAAAATTACTAAAAAAATATATAGAGATAAATAAAAGCAAAGCCATGTACAATTGTTATAAAGCAAGAAGACAAAAGAAACATATATTTAAAGAGTCTCGTTATCTTTTTCATTCAAATTGATATAATTTATAAAAACACTTCCTCAATGATTTATGAAGAACGAATTTTACTAAGTCATAACTTTTTTATAAAGACAAATATAAAAAAAAAAATACAGAAAATTGAATTTGTCTTATGCAATTAAAGGTAATATTTTTGTTAACTCCTCTATTGCATAGTATCTATTTTTACATAAATATCTAATGATTCTTTTTAATACTCTAACCTTGTTCAAAAATTCATTTTTTTAGTGTTTCTCTTCTATTTTGTCTTATTTTCACTTATTATTTTTTCACATATTAATAGTTGTTATTGAAACTTTTGATAAACGAAAATGTTTAAAAATATAGTAAATTATAATAATTTCATTAGCAGTGATAAGATGAGTATGAGAAATGTGATAAAAAGTAGTGAGTTAAAGTGTATATTTCATCGTTGTAAACCATTGGGGACTTGATCATGCTAACTCACACTTAAAAAAACTCTTTTTATTATTTAACTATGACAATGGCCTAAAAAATAATAGTAGAAAGTAAGAGTCTAGAAAAACATGATAAAAATAATTACTTTAAAACATTATAAATTTGATGAGAGGAACACTATTATTATATTTTACTAATATATTTAGATGAAATTGTTTTGTATATACAAATTAAAAGTTACACGTAATACAAAAAAAAAATCAATAAGCAAAAATAATTCATTGAAATTTGTATAATTAAAAATATTATATTATTGTTTCTAAATTTTTAAAATCTCAATTAAAATATAAAAAAAATTCTTTTAATGTCATAAAAGACCTAAAATAGTTAAAGTAAAAATGTTCTTATAAACGAAACTTGAATATTCTATTATTAAAATCTTGAGTTTATAAATAGAAAAAAGTAATTATTTAAGTCTTATTTTATAAAGACTAACATTTTTTTTTAAGATTCTCGTATATTTATTCACATTTTAGAATATTATAGTCCATCTTAAAGAATATATGGTAGAGTGTAATAATCTTATCAGGTCATGATCTTACTAATATTGTGGAAATATATTGTGAATTGTTGATTTGATATTTGTGTAATGTTAACATAATTATTTTCAAGGAGAAAACAATATGTTAAAACATTTTATAGATCGTATATTGAATGAGGATTTCGAAAAGAAATTATCTTTAACTTTACTAATATCAAAATACTGCATAGAAAAATATATTAGTTGATAAGAGTCAATTAAGGTTTTTGTAACCTAATTTGCAGTATAACAAAAATTGTCTTATAAGTCACAAAAAAATAATTTTACTAATATTTGAATTATATAGAAAAATATATTAGTTGATAAAAGTAAGTGAAAGTTCTTGTAACCAGACTTGGACTATAAAAAAATAATTTTATCTTTTAAGTCACAAGAAATCTAATTTATGTGTGAGTAAAAGTAGTATGATAAATGTAAAATTTTTAAGTCTAACTTAACGAATAAGTTTTTTATAAATAAATATTTTTTTTCTTATTAAATAATATTAATCAAATGATGGATGTGATTTTAAAAACGTGTGATTATAAGAATTGTGAATTAATAAATATATTATACTTTTAAAAAGAAACTTCCTCTTTATATATTTTTTTTATTGTTTTAAATTGTGAAAATATTATGTTAGACAAGTGTAAAACATGCTTCAAGTGAAGATGGTCAACTTGAGGAAAGATTATAGAAACTTTTTTATCTGTAACATAGTAGTATAATCATATGTATATATTTATATTTTAAAATGTGTAATTATAAGAATTGTGACTTAATAAATATATTATACTTTTAAAAGAAACTTCCTCTTTATATATATATATATATATATATATATATATATATATATATATATTTTATTATTTTAACTTGTGATAATATTATGTTAGACAAGTATAAAATATGCTTCAAGTGAAGATGGAGAAAGATCATAGAAACTTTTTTATTTGTAACATATTAGTATAATCATATGTATATATTTATATTTTAAAATGTGTGATTATAAGAATCGTGACTTAATAAATATATTATACTTTTAAAAGAAACTTTCTCTTTATATTTTTTTTATTGTTTTAACTTGTGATAATATTATGTCAGACAAGTGTAAAACATATTTTAAGTGAAGATGATCAACCTGAGGAAAGATTATAAAAACTTTTTTATTTGTAACATATTAGTATAATCATATGTATATATTTATATTTTAAATTCTTCATAAAAAAGTTATATTTTATGAAATATTTTAAAAAATATATGTAATTAAATATATGCATAATGGAATGAACAATACTCATGTAAAAGTTATATGGGAAATTACAACGCAACCATCCTTTTCATAAAGAAAAAACCTTTAAAATTCTGTTTAAATTCCATCAGAATACATCGTACAACATGTCAAATAGGTATAGTATAGAATATAAATTTCGAGTCTGGTTTATGTATCTAAGTAAAAATGAACTCTCATAACATTTTTTATTTAATTATCATCACCAACGAAATGGAAATTACATTTATATTTCTTCAGAGAACTAGGGATGCGTAACTAACCCATATCCAAAACTAATATTATATTAATCAAATTGAGTTACTTGTTGAGGGTTACGAAAGAGACAAGTTATTAAAGGTAACAAAAAAAATAGTTATTTATGATTTAAAACAACACTACCAATGCTAATGTGTAAAGTAAGAAGAAAAAATGGTGAGGCTTTTATGAGAGCTTTCCTTGTCACATACGAAACAGTATACGATTTGAGGAAAAGTTTAAAACCCCACAGATCGCAACTTCATCATCAATCAAAAACCCTTTTCTTCTCCTCTCTCCCGTTACCGTTACAATCACCGTTAACGGTGTCTTCTCCACCCAAAGCTCAACAAGCTGGACATGCTCGACTCCGTTCTGCTGGCGCTGTTCTTGCCATGCCTTGGCATGACCGCCGTTTTCATCGTTTACATGTGTCTTCTATGGTACGCCACCACTCACCACACCGATCCCCCGCTACCGGCGAAGCCCGTCTCCGACGGCGGCCTCTCGCCGTCGCAGCTCCAGAAGCTTCCCTCGATCACCGGGAAAGACCTTCTCACGGGCTCCGAATGCGCCGTCTGTCTCGACGACATCGCCAGCGACCAACCCGCTCGACTGGTTCCCGGTTGCAACCACGCCTTCCACGTGGAATGCGCTGACACCTGGCTCTCCAAGCACCCTCTCTGCCCTCTCTGCAGAGCCAAACTCGACCCCACCGCGCTTTTCTCTTCCGAAGAAAATCCTTGCTGAGAGACAGAGCGAGTCTAAGCCTAAGCCTAAGCCTAAATCATGGTGTTTTTGTTTCCTTAATTAGATTCAAACTCTTCGCCACTGTACAGTTTCTCATCTCTCATCTCGCATTGTTGGATGGTAGATCCTTTTGGCTTTGTTTCTGAACACGCGAGTAGTGTGTTCCATGCAGCACCGGAGTGAGCCTTTCTTTCTTCTTCTTCTTCTCTCTCTTTAATTATTACCAGTAATTTGGGGATGGGTGAAATGTGTTTGTTTGCTTCTTCTCAGAAGCATTCTCTGGAACCTTTTTTCGTAGATGAAAAGATGAATTTTCAATTTTTTATTGAGTGAGAGAGAAGAGTATGGGTTCTTGCTAGAAGCAATTGATTGAATCATGCAAGGGATGATGCTTTCCTTTTCTTGTGGGGTTGAATAATCTTTTCAGTGGTTTTTCCCAACACACAGTGACATAGAAAATTGAGTTATACACATATAGAGAAAGAGCACAAAGGGAAAGTGTTTTTTTTTTTTTTTCTTTTTCCTTAGAGAAATAAAATGAATAATTGTATAATTTTTAAACATTATTATTATTTATTGAGTATAACCTTATATTGTAACGAAAAGAATTAATGAACAGAAGCATTAATATCTGAAAATGGCGGTTTGTGGAGAGATTTTTTGTTTTGTGTTGATTAACAAACATTGGTCTTTCACGCATATTGAGACAGGTGGTGGTAATGAATGAATAGAACAACATTATTTTGTTGTCCTACTTATAATTAGAATGAAGCCATACCTTGAATGACATGACACATAAAAAATAATAACATAAACAAACAAATGAATATAAAATGTGGTTGGGACATTCTTATCTCAATCAACCCAGTGTCCCCTCTGGTCTTAAAGGAAACAACAACTCCCATGCCACCTTAACCCTTAATCACTGCTTTTTCACAATTAATTTAAAACAAAAATAAACACCTTTTCTATTTTATTTTTATCATCCAAATCAATTCAACGCATACTTTTTCTTTTTTTGGTTAATTTTATATAAAATTTTATTTCTCACAGAATCTCTGATCAGTACCCTAACTCTTTAATTCAAATTAGACATCCATTTTTAAACTTGATTTGTAAGATAAGATGAGTAAGAGGGTATGCATGTATATATAAATTAAAAGATTATCGCCTAATTACATTTATAATCAAAAAGGTGATTTTTTTTTTAATGTAAAACAACTCTGTAATGAACCCTCATAATTTTTTTATCTTATCTACGATAAACTGACATTAAAAAAGCAATGCGATGAATGATATTAAACAATAATTGTGATGGTATGATTATCGATGAGAAGGTTTGGCAACAAATCCACTAATCAGTGACCCCTACCCTACACTGGAATGAGATAATGAATTTTCTGCTATGTGGTCCTCACAAATAGCATTTGGTTGATCACAAGTGGGGAAGGGAGGGAAAAAGAAAGAGATTTAAAAAAAATAAAAGAAAATTGTTTAGAGTGAAAGAGAAATGTATTAAAATTCTTCCTCGTTTGTTTTTGTTTCTCTTTCAAAAGTGGAGTGAATTAAATTAAATAATATTTGGTTAGTGATTTTATTTAATCATCTTAAGTTGCTAAATATCTTTCCTTTTTGTTAAAAAGTTGGTAGTTAATGTATAAGGAAGGATAAAGATGAGAAGTTGATGAGATCCAGCTATGAGCACACAAAACCAAATACAAACCGAGAAAGAGACAAATTTGAACTCAAAGTGCTTGCTTTCTTCTTTCTTCTTCCTCTTTCAAAATAATTACTATAGTTAATATTGACTTTAGATTGTTTACTGATTTTTTTATACTGTTATCTGCTTAACATTAAAAGTATATTGTATTAGTATTTTAAATATTTTTTTAATATATTTAAAAATGTCAAAATTAATGATAAACAGTGTATTATGAAGGTATAGTGGAGGAACAATACAAAAAAGACCTAAGAGAGAATTCAAATTCATTAATCTTCATATCCCTCCTTTTGTTTTAAAAAAAAAAAAAAGTAAAGACAAAAAATATGGTTTTTAGTTGGACATATAACTAGGCTCAACATTTTTTTGCAACATTGTTGTTCAAATTGTTTACAATGTTATAAACATAATTTAGGTTACGAAAACTTGTAAAAAAGTAATGAAATTATTAAACCTTTTCTAACTTATTAGTTCTTACAAAATTTTAACAATATAAAGTTGAAGATATAATATTTCGCAATTATAAAAAGATATTAAGTCAATATATATAAAAAAAAATAAAGACAAATACTGTTTTCTTTTGCCAACGTTTTTATAGTCATTCATGGATAACTCATCACGTCATCACTGTTTATATGCTTGGGTAAGATTTAATAAAATTGATTTTGAAGTGAAATAATCTATTTTAAAAGTAAGTTATAGTAATATTTTTATCAAATGAAAAAAAAAAAGATTCAATTCAAAGTTGATTCTAAATTATAATTATTTCTTCAGTGTGGAACATGTGAATTATCTGTCTAAATATACGTTAATTAATATTCCAATATAATTTTATTTGATATAATAACATGAGCTCAATTACCTATAATGTTTTTATACAGTACAGAGTCTATCAAAACTTATTTTAACTTAAAAAAAATTAATTTCTTAGGATCGAATATATTAACTTTTCAATTATATAATTAAAATAATAACAAAACTCCATTACTATAATAATAGCAAATTACATGTGTTATTTTGAATATTTTATATTGGCTGTGAAACTGTTGCTACTACTATAGAAAGTTGGAATAATTAATGTTTCTACGTTGTTAATAATTGATACAGAAAAGCAATACATTTTATGTCACCTAGAACAAGAATTAATGTAAAATAAAAATAAAAGAAAATATTATATTATGAATTTGGAAGAACTTCTACTGCATCAATTATGACTTGACATTGACGTGGAAAGATACACTATCTATAGTAGTAGCAACAGTTTCACAGATATAAAAGATATTTCCATTATTATGACATTGCTACCACATTTCATTTCATAACAAGCCTTTCCTTTTTTATACAATAAGCACAACGAGAAATATATTTTTCTTGGATTATATACATATGGGAGAAATTAAATTATATTAATATAATTTTTATCAAATATTAAAAGGATTGGTGTCTTTTAATTGGATCATATTTGTTTAAAAATTTACTGTGACATTACAAAATTTTCAAAGATATATATACATAAATTTATTTAATATAATTTTTAGATGTTTCGTTTATATGTATGTATAATTTGATATTATGTATATTTTGTAAAATATAAAGAAATATAATTTGTATTACCACCTTGTTCATTTTTTAATTTTAATAAAGTTTAAATTACAATAAAATGATTTTTGTTTTTTTGTTTTTATATAAAGTAAGGTTTGACGATAGAAAGAGCAAGGGAGAAAGTTGTATTGTATCGTGCAGAGCTATGCAACAAGATTCTAACTATTCCCGACAACTTCACAACATGTTACTTTTATCAAAATGCGATGCTACTTGTTTCCAATAAAAAAAAATTCACTTTTGCATTTAACACATTTTTATTTTAAAGTATCCATTACCTTTATTTTTTATATTCTCATCATTTTTCTTAATATTTGTGGGAGAGATATAATCAAATTATAATTTTTATTTATTTTTTAATTAATGTGAAATCTCTACCACATTCTCATACTCTTGTATAATTAAGATGACCTAGTTACGAAAGTTGAGAGTTTTGTAACCAATTACAAAGTTGATGATAGTTTAATTAAAGAAATGTAAAATGGTTTACTAGCAACAGATGAGAATCTGTGGAGGGATGAGTGGGTTTAGAAGTGTGATTCCTATTTATGGGCCCATGCACCCAACTTTTTATCTTCTTCCAAATCCTAATTGAGTTTTGATGTGATTATGCTTTATATCACTCCCTTTTCCAGGATTAGGGTCAAATATTTTTCTTAAGCTTATATGAAGGATAATCTTAAGGAAATCCTTTCAATAAATCAACATAAATAGGACAATAATGTCTTGGTTATTGAATTTATTATGAAGGTTTATTAGCATGAAAAACAACAAACACATTTGTAATCTATAACAATATATAAAGGGAATTTATCTTTTTGTGTCCACTTTTCAAAATACCGATTTTACCCTTTAAATATAACAATTTATTAAATTTTAAAAAATTGAGCGTTACTTCTACAAACTTTTTATAAAATCAGATGTCTCTGCTTCTTCTCTTCTTCTTTATTTATCAATGATTATTCTTTTATCTGTTCTGATATATTTCACTTTATTTTTAATAAATATAATTTTAAAATATATATTAACTTAATAACATTATAATATTATCACCTACTAATATAATATCCCGCATTTTAAAAAATACATACACACAGGTGCGATAGCGCCTGTGTTCTGCTAGTTATAGTTAATGTCGGAGTTGTTGTGCTTCTAATTTATTTAAAGGTTTGGGCACATTGATATTGATAAATTAAATAGAGGGATTATAAAAAAATTTGAAAGCATATATTTTTATATGTATATTATATGAATTTTTCTACTTGTAAATAGTTTAATGAAATTTTGTATGTACTTTATATGCCATTTATTGATGTGAGGTGATGCCAAAGACATAGATGTTAAAGTTTCACTCAAGGAAAAGAACAATTATTTGTTGACAAAAGAAATAGACGTTAGTGATGGTAGGTATATGAAACGTGATGTTTTATTCCATGTTAAAACACATCACTCGTATGATGATAGTTTAGAGTTTTATTTTACACATTTAGTCTCTAAGAATAAATTTGTTAAAAGAGTATTAATTTGGATGTGTAGATAATTATAATAAATATTTGAAAAATTGAAATAATATCAGAGTTTAGAGTTTGAATAGATTTGAAGAATTTTTTTTAGTAAGAGAAAAAAATATGAAGAATGATTATTTTCCGTTCTCCATTTTGCAGTCAAACAAAAGACATAATAGCCTGTTAGTAACATAACTAGTGCAAAGAAAAGGGAAAAAGAAAAGGATAATGTCTAATAGGATGTTTCCAAAATGAAACAGAATCTAATTACTCTCATATTTGAACTTATGATCAATGACCACAAAATCTTGCATCCATGGACTGCTTCTCCTTCCTATATATATATATATATATATATATATATATATATATATATATATATATATATATATATATATATATATATATATATATATATATATATATATAAAGATTTAAAAGAACCTAAAGATAGTTTAATGGATCAAAGTTTTAATTAACCATCATAGGTTTGTTCTAAGAAATATTAATGTCAAATTCCTCACTGTACAGGTTGCTTGATCTTCAACATCAGTCCAAGACAGAAGTTTGATGCAATCATGCAAGAGTGATAATTTTAGTAACTAACAACTGGAAAATGCAGATTAATCGTTCGTTGACCTTCTCTAACCCACAAGTACCCTATAGATTACAACACAATCGAGTATAATCACATTCAACTTTCAAATGCAACAATCAGTAGGGCGAAGTAAAGCCAGGGCATCATACACAAGAAGCTAAATTTTGGGGTGAATAAGGGGTGACTACCATTGAGAGAGTGAAAGCTTGTTGGAGTTACGAAGAGAAAAATCATAGTTTGTGTTGATCCCATAAGAGTGCTTTACACAGTTCTCATCGATTCATAAATAATACATACACTAACCTTCTGTAAGCTAAACAAAAACAAACTCGGAAAATTGCTTGGCCCAAAAACCAAAATGCCAAATCTTGTTTATTATATGTTCTACAGTTGACATCCTGGTCCAGATTCAATGAAAATTTCATCGCATATTACCCTCTCGCAGGACATCAATCATATTATACAATCTCTTCTCATCCTTTGCTTCAATCTGCATACATGAAGTAACCCAATAAAGGATCGTATACAGAGAATGATTGAGCAAGAACAACTTTTGGTAGTTAAAATTGTTTTAACAGATGAAGGGCATTCTCAATCATAGGTTAAGATGGATAGTCAGAAAAGATGGTTAAATCATATGGAAATATAGTACCTTCTTAGCAAGAAACAATACAGCATCCACAGTGCCTTCTGCATATATTGATCTACCACAAACATTATGTTGGAATTCAAAAGAAACCCTGCAACAATGTTTTAAAGAAACATAATATAAGAAGAATAAGTAGTTAGTGACAAGTCGAAATATGTCAAAACATATAATAAAAGAAAATGAAAATATTAATCCATACGTGTCATCCGGTGATGTCAAATGATACATATGAAATGCATGACCGGACAAATGCTCCTCTGGGACTCCAACCATTTCAAGTTGTTGCCTGGGATCCCTGATCAATTTTATCTAAAGATAATTCACAAAAGGAAAGAGGAAAACAAAATCCAATAAGAATTTGTAGTTCTTATAAGGGTTAAATATGTTTTTGGTCCCTCAAGTTTCAGCGAAATTTGGAATTAGTCCCTCATCAAAACTTTTGACCAATTTAGTCCTTCATCTTTCAAAATGCGTGAATTTAGTCCTTTTAACCAAATTTTGTTAAGTTTATCTGACGTTTCAAACGCATTTCATGATAGTATTTAAGTTAACATTGAAGCAAAAATGTGTCAAACAATGTAAATAATTTAAATACTATCATGAAATAACTTGAAACGTCAGATAAACTTAACAAAATTTGGTTAAAAGGACTAAATTCACGCATTTTGAAAGATGAAGGACTAAATTGGTCAAAAGTTTTGATGAGGGACTAAATCCAAATTTCGCTGAAACTTGAGGGACTAAAAACATATTTAACCCTTCTTATAATATGAAGACCACAACAGGCAACTTGTTGGAAATATAAAGTCACGCACGCTAGTCTAATCTTAACTGAGAGTTCACGTAATAAGACAACTTAGAAATGGAAATTCACTTACAAGTAGCAAATGATTAGAAACTAGAAAAAATTCCCAGTGAACTACACCGGTAATACCAAGATACATGTTAGTCTGCTAAACTCAAACCACACATAGACGCACACAGTTCAACCAGAAAGGAGTTTAGCTAAAGTAAAGAGTATACATGGCTATACAGGGACGAACCATGCAATTTCATCTAACACACCTGATCCATATCAAAAGACACCCCCAGTTTGTTGAAGCAAGAAATTACAGCCTTCGCAGTTCCAGATGCATCAACTTTGCTTGCTTGATGGGACTCCAGTACCTACAACTTTGACGATTGCATCAGATTTTAATATTACATCAAATAGAAGATTTAAAAGAGAAGCGTCATTAAAATTAAACGGTTTCTAAAACTAAACGAGAATTTTACTTAAGAATCACTAATCCTAACATTTTTTTATTCAAAATAAAACAATATGCCTTGAGAAATTCCTGTCACAAACTAGTAGCAATGTAGAATGTGATATACCAACTTTTGTTCAGAGATAAATCTGTTTGAATTCTTTTGTATCGTCAATACATATGATTGTAAGTACAGCTTTACTGTAACTCTCTTTCCAATTGTAGACAGCAGCACATTACTCTCTAGAACAAGGATTACCAGTCCTACTAATTAGCAATTTAAGCACCTAATTTAGTTGCAGCGCAGTCATTTCAAGTTTCAATCATTTTAAAAACATTGCTGTTTTATTTGTACAATATGACTATTTGGACCTCTTTTGGTGACTTGTGATTTAGTTTCACTCGAAACAGAATAGAAAGACACACGTGGAGGAAAAAGATGAGTGCCCCCTCCCCCCAAAAAACACAAAATAATAATATTTTTGTACTTCCGCGTTAGGCTGAACAGAGACAATTCAAACATGGTGAACTAAGGTATCTAAGTGTTCCGAACCAAACTTTTCCAAACCCCAAAATGACAATGCAAGAGTTACCTGTAAGGAATACCCTGAGAAGGCTCCAGGAAATTGCTCTGCCATAATTTCCATAGCTGCAAGAAAAGCAACAACCTAAAGGGAAAAAATATATTAACATAAGGATGACAAAATACAGGACTGTTAAAGACATGGAAGTTTGATCAAGGTTCTCTCCTTATAATACGTATATACACACACACCTGCTTTCCCATTTGCGGGGATATCACAGCATAATTCTTTGAGTCTTCAACAGACTTATGCAACAAGACCCGATCTCCACCAGTGGTTCCCATCACGAAGGGCACCCCAACCTTACAGTATAGCTCAGCATTGCCTGCATAAGAGAATGAATTCAAAAATAGCTCCAATACTATTACAATCTTCGTAAAACATTCCCAATCATAGATCATAAAATAAAAAAGATCAATTTTGTCTATATCATTAAAATCAGGTCACGTGTCTGGAATTTAGATCCATAACGTGCAATGGTCACCGAGCTGCTTGTGTATATATATTTTGAGCTCTCAAGTGTGGATTTGTGCACCCTAAAATAGGTTTCATTTTAAGATAAATAAGAAAAACAATGAAAGATATGTGAATTTGAAACATCAATGTTTTCTTTGCTGATAGTAAGATTTCATAAATTACTTCATAAATACTACAACAGCAATGCCTTGTTTCACCCAAAGAAGTCAGTTACAGGAATCTCAAGACACGATTCAGCTCAGTAAAGACAGTATCTTCAGAGATAAAGGGACGTAGGAAAGTAAAGGAGAAATAGTAGAAGGGTATACCACACAACTTTTTAAATTAATTCCATTTTTTCTCTCTCCCACAAACAATCCACATTAATTCTATCCTCACTCCTTCATTTCACTTCAATTATAAATATGCTTCAAGATACATTACATACCATTAACCGCATTAGGTACCGTGTAGTCCACAACAATCAAATTTGGATATCTTTCAAGGGCAGATACAAGAGCACTCTCCCTGTCAGAAGGACCATGCACTAAAAAATCCTTTCCACCTATCTCAAAAGTCTGTCCAGACTCCTCTTCATTCCCAAATGACACAGGAACAACATACAGTCCAGCAGCTTCCGCTGCATTAATCACGGCCTTTCCCATTTTTCCAGTACAGGCATTAACCTAAACAAAATTTAGTTAAATGCACGTAAGCTAATTGCACTATGTTTTGCAACTAACCCCAGTTCAAATAAACTTATCCACATCCAATTACAAAAGTCCTCATAGTGAATTACCATTATTGGAATACCCGTGTTTTGGGACGAAGATGGTGCAGACTTTACGAGAGAAGTTTCAACGGGCGTGGCTGACATTGACACAACAGCGAAAGAACGCGATCTTCTCTTCTGCGAAACGGAGACACTTGTTCTTGCACTTATGCCATTGGCGACGAATGCAAGAGGATTTTGGTGTCTCTGGAACACGTTGGGTGTAGTTTTCATAAAAGATGTTGCCATTGAAGACGAAGAGTGAGGATCTGAGCTCAATTTGGGGTTCTAGGGTACCTTCGAACGAAAGAGGAAAGAGGAAAGAGGTGCAAAAGCTGGGAAGGAGAATGTGGGAGGTGCAGCGTGGGAAGGAGAAGGTGTTAGCCTAGTCAAATGTATTTGAATTTAATTTAATTTAATTTCATTTCATGATTTAACTATATGTTACATTTTCATTTTGATTAAAAAATTATTCTTTCTTCCATTTTTATGCAGAAAAAAGATATTTTTCATTAAATAAAAATAATTTTATTATTTGATAAAAATACACAGTTATATCATCTCATAACCAAAAACAATTGTGGACTAAATCTAAAAATAACCACATATAAACTGAAAACAACATATGTAGAATTTAAGATTATTTCAGTTTTAAGTAACTAAACTACTTTCTTAAATTCATTTTCAATTTCTTTTAGAATTATCTAAGTAACATAAAAATGTTTAAAATTATTTATAAAAATAAACTACTTCAAAAAAATTCTCCATCATCCAAATAGTATTAAGTTGTCTAACATTAATAGGTTAGCATAAAAAAAAAAAAAAACTCTGTTGATTAACAACGTCAAGAACACGAACAGGGGAATTAACACCTCCAGGCATCAAATACTGGTTGAAAAAATGAAAAGAACTTTTTTTTTTCACAAGTCATTTTCCTCCAGTCTAACAAGAAATTAAAGTGGAATACAACAGATAAGTTCTTACTCTTGCAAGAAACTAAATTGGAGAAAAGATAAGATCTTTAAGTTATGAAATCACTCTTTTCAAAAACAATAAAACAGAATGTTCTAAGAAATATTAGTGTCAAATTCCTCACTGTACAGGTTACTTGATCTTCAACATCAGTCCAAGACAGAAATTTGATCAGTTTGTAAAAACAGTAAAAGAATCTAGATTTTTTAAACATTTTAGTTTTTAATGCAGCTAATTTTAATAGTGGTTTGTATGAGTTGAACTTTTTTGTATATCCTTTAAACCAGATGAAGCATCAGATGAAGTTTGTAGAGTTGTAACAGTACTCTTCATACTTTTCAGCTTTTTCCTGAGCATGAACGAAGGATAATATTGTTATGGAAAGAGTCGTGGGGAGCAAGAACCCATACATAGATGCGAAGCGTTCATGTTCTTTCTCCTCCGATCGTACCAATACCAAGAGAAGAGTAATGGAATCGGTTCTAATCCGCAAAGCTTAACACCTTCAAGCGTACAGAAGGTTATATTCTTGTTCTTCCGAGAAGAAAAGCACCAAAAAAATTGGCAATTGTAATTAACCCCATTGAAACGAATAGTTAATTGGTCTGATATAAAAGCAAAGCAAAGCAAAACTATCACCACGTACCCAGAAAGATCAAGATCAAAAAGAAGGTCTGATATCAGAAAATAAAAAAAATGGGGTTGGGGTTGTTCAAGGCGTTGTTCTGCTGCAGCAAGGCCCGTCAAATTGAAATCGAGGAGTCATGGGAGTCCTCTCCGGAGCATAGCTCGAAAGAAGATAGTGGAAAAAGGAAATCAGTTGATGGTGTTGTTGAGAAGAAGAGGAGCACGCCGCAATCGGGAGCTATTCTGGGAAAACCGTACGTAAAGATAGAGCAAATGTACGAGATGAAGAAAGAGCTAGGAAGCGGACAATGGGGTGTGACTTATCTGTGCGTGGAGAAGATGACGCAGAGAGAGTACGCATGCAAGTCCATTGCGAAGACGAAGCTGGTGAGTGCGCAGGAGATTGAGGACGTGAGAAGAGAGGTTATGATCCTGCAGCATCTGTCGGGGCAACCCAACATCGTGGAGTTCAGAGGGGCTTACGAGGACAGAAACCACGTGCACCTGGTCATGGAGCTCTGCAGCGGAGGCGAACTCTTCGACCGCATCATTGCCAAAGGAAACTACTCAGAGCGTGAGGCGGCGACGGTGATGAGGCAGATCGTGAACGTCGTTCATGTCTGCCACTTCATGGGCGTCATGCATCGAGACCTCAAGCCAGAAAACTTCTTGTTGGCCACCAACACCGACGATGCTGCCGTCAAAGCCACCGATTTTGGACTCTCCATTTTCATCGAGGAAGGTCACTCTTTTCCTTCATTTATCTTCTTCTTATTACATGCGTGTAGAGTATTAAACAAACAAACAAACAAACATCAAGAACCTCTTTTCTGACACTGGATTTTTATTTGATAAAAATAAGGGGAAAATAAGGTTCAGTGATAAAAAGATCGGTTCTTTCTTTGGTTTGGTATTGGGTGTGGGTGTGGGCCTGGAGTGAGAGAAAGCATGACGCCATAAAAGATCAAACAAATTCCACTAGACACGTAACAACAACACCTAACATTAGTTTAGCGTAAGATAAAAACAGACACACTAACATGATAAACAACATAAGTCTCTGTCTCTCTCTAACAAAGCGTACTGCGTACTGCGTACTGATGCAAAAAAGTGAGGAATGGTGCTTTATGTTGTGTGAGTGAGAAGTGAGTAGCATCTCATCTCATCCCATATTCCATATCTCATATATATCCCAACCCCAAAGCAAAAGCAAAGGATAAATCAAGAGTAGTAGTAGCTACTGCTTGTGTTTTCAACTCAGAAGCTGAAAATCTCACACATCAATCAATCAGAATCTCTCCCCAAACAAACGTTATTTTATCCATCCACATGGGGCACTGCTTCAGCAAACCCCGCAGCAACGAAATAGCAATCAACTATGATTCACCACCCCATCATCGTTACGAGCCTCGTCCACGCCCTCGACCACGAAGACCTCAAAACCAGCCTCATCTTCGACCTCGTTATCCCTACTCTGCTCCAAACTCGGACCCTTCTCTTTCCATCGGCCCTTCATCATCATTCGGAGATCAGTCACGGATTCTGGATAAACCGTACTTCGACATGAAAACGCTTTACGCGGTGGAGAGGGAACTGGGGAGGGGTCAATTCGGGATCACTCGTCTTTGCACCGAGAAGACCACCGGAAGGAAATATGCCTGCAAGTCCATTCCAAAGCGGAGGCTAACAAAAAAGAAGCAAATCGATGATGTGAAGAGGGAGATTCTGATCCTTCAGCACCTCTCGGGTCAACCCAACATCGTGGAGTTCAAGGGTGCTTACGAGGATTGGCAGAATGTGCATTTGGTGATGGAGTTGTGTCTGGGTGGCGAGCTTTTCGATCGCATCACTGCAAAGGGTAGTTACTCCGAGAGTGAAGCTGCTTCCATATTCCGACAAATCGTGAATGTGGTTCATGCATGTCACTTTATGGGGGTCATGCATAGAGACCTTAAGCCAGAAAATTTCTTGCTTGTTAGTAAGGATCCTAAGGCACCCTTGAAAGCCACCGATTTTGGATTGTCCGTCTTCATTGAAGAAGGTCATGCGTTACTCATTAATTCCTTTATTTTCTGTGTTTTCATTCTCTCCACGATTCAACCTCTCCTTTTTCTTTTTTTTTCCCTTTACTAAAGAGATTCCAAACGTTGCCGTGTGAGTTTGTGTACGTATAAATGAAAAAGTAATAATTGCCGTAACACAATAGGTAGAGGAAGAAGAAGACTGAGTCAAGACACATGGAGTCAACCAAGTAAACCATCCATCTCCAATGTGATAATGACAAGACAAGTCAACCGAGTAAACGGTTTCCCATTATTAAAGGGGACATTATAAAAAGGAGCAACAGAAAAAAAACAAAAAAAATAGACAAGAGGTGAAGTCACCTTTGGGTTATGTGATTCAGATTGAGCCAGTAAAAATGATATTCTGTATTTAAAAGTACATGTTTGACAAGAGTTACATTTTGAAATTTGTGTGTGAGAATCTATTAATTGGAGTGTACTAAACAATATGCAATTCTACAGATAAAGTGTACAAGGAGATTGTTGGAAGTGCTTACTATGTGGCTCCAGAGGTGTTAAAGAGGAGTTATGGAAAAGAAATAGATGTGTGGAGTGCGGGAATAATTTTATACATCCTTCTAAGTGGAGTTCCTCCATTTTGGGCTGGTAAGTATAATTTCTGACTCTGTGAAAAAGGTACATTGTTTTAGTATTGTTGATTGCTGTAGTAACATTATCTGTGGGAGAATTTTAGAAAGCGAGAAGGGTATATTTGATGCAATTTTGGAAGGGAAGCTTGATCTGGAGAGCGCACCATGGCCTTCTATCTCAGCTGCTGCAAAGGATTTGATCAGGAAAATGTTGAACCATGACCCCAAGAAACGCATTACAGCTGCTGAAGCCCTTGGTAAGTAATGTCACTGCTGCATTTTCTGTTTTAGCCACTCGCATTCTCATGGTTTTTCGATTTACTCATTTGAACCAGAACACCCGTGGATGAAGGAGGGTGGTGAAGCATCTGACAAGCCTATAGACAATGCTGTTTTAACTAGGATGAAACAGTTCAGAGCAATGAACAAGATGAAGAAACTTGCTCTCAAGGTACCTCAAATTTGAATCAAATATAAAAGTCTGTTACTGTTGCACTTGCTTGCCACAACAAACATAGAATGAGAAGGTAGAAAGTAGAAGTGACTATTGTTGTAGTAATAGAATTTGGTTGTTTTATTATATGAAAGGTTATAGCAGAAAACCTTTCAGAGGAGGAAATCAAGGGCTTGAAACAAATGTTCAACAATATGGACACTGATCGCAGTGGCACAATCACATACGAGGAACTCAAATCTGGATTGACCAAATTGGGATCCAAGCTCAGTGAATATGAAATAAAGCAGCTAATGGAAGCTGTAAGCTCAGTCTCATACGAATTAATAATCTTTTCAAAATATATACTTTTTCTTATCCATCAAGACATAACAAACAATGATACATGATTTTTCCTTAACAGGCCGATGTTGACAAGAGTGGAACTATTGACTATCAAGAGTTCATCACTGCCACTATAAACCGGCATAAACTGGAGAAGGAAGAGAATCTGTTTAAGGCTTTTCAATACTTTGACAAGGATAACAGTGGGTCAGTATGAAGTTCATTACTTTGATTTTGATCTGTTTAACTTTAGTACATTATTAGTGTATTTGAATTGCGTATTTTCTATGGTTTTTGGTGAATTTGATCAGATATATAACAAGAGAAGAGCTTAGACAAGCATTGACCGAATATCAGATGGGAGATGAGGCAACTATAGATGAAGTGATCGATGATGTGGATACTGATAACGTACGATGTTAAATACATAGGTTATCTTAAAACGTTGTGTTATTATGATGTAATGGTAGGGACTAATGGTTGAGGTTTCCATTTGCAGGATGGGAAAATAAATTACCAGGAGTTTGTGGCAATGATGAGAAAGGGGATTCTGGATATTGATGAGAAGGAGAAACCACGATAGTTGTGTTGTGTTGTGAGGCCTCAAAACAAAGCTGTTTCTGGATTTTTCTTGCTGCTTGCTGCTGATGGTTGAATCACCTTTGAATGTGTGAATGTGTGTATTTACTTGATGTCAAAATTTTATGGCATTCCCACTCTATGCCAAACTTTGTAAAGCTTGTTCTAAATAAACTGCAATATGTGGAAAATAAATAAAACTATAATCCAAAGACGTTCCTGCGATTCATAACTTTATATATCGTTACTTGGTACAAGAAATATTTAGAAAAAAGAAGTTTAAAAGCCTCTTCTATTTCAAAACTTTTCTTGATTCAGTTTTTTTTTTTAATACGTATGTGTGCTGTTTTTTTTAACAACCATACCCTTATATGTAATTATAAGATACTTATATAGTAGAGTATTAATGTTATTTCTCGGTGAAAATAATATATAAAATTGAGTACAAAGGAATAGTTAAAAACAGTGGAGAAAATTTTAAAACATTAAATATGTTAATTTTACCCATTAAATTCTTGTTGATTATAATATACATGGCCAGAGAAAACGGAATACTATTTTTTTTTTTTCAATTTTGACAAATTTAACATGACGCTTATTATTTTAAATTATCATATTCTTTAAATTTTGTATTTGAATTATTAAACACATTTCTTATAAAACTAGGCAACAAATATAGAAAGGTTTAAAATTTTAAAAAGAGACTCAGCAGCATACTTATATCACATATAAATAAAAAATTCAATAACTATTCACCAAAAATATAAAAAATAAATTTTTCATAAATTATAAAAAAGTGTATAATTTAATTTTAACAAGTAAAGAAGTTTGATTAATTTATTTTCATATTTGGTTATGCTATAATTGATTGATTATCCAGATTGGAATGGATGCTGATATTCTTGCCACTGATGGAAGTAAAGAAGAAAAGCAGAAAGTGAAAAGGCCAAATAATCACATTACAGCAAAGAACATGTACATGTAATGTAAGGTCTGAAGGCAGAAACACAGCTTCAGTTTGCTTAAGAATAAGAAAAACCAAAAACCCTCTTTTTCCTGATAGAGTCATGGGAGTGGGATTCTCAAAGGTGTTAACACACACAACGGACGATGAAATTCCAATTTCTTCGACAGATTCTGCTCCTCAACTCACCTACAAACAACCTCGGAAAAACCTCCTTTTTCCACGTCCGCTTCTTCCTCCTGCCATGCCAACCCAATGTTCTTCACAAACAGAACCCGTTCTCGGGAAGCCTTACGTTAAAATAAAGCACATGTACGAGATGAAGAAAGAGCTGGGAAGAGGCAAGTTTGGCGTGACTTATCTGTGCGTAGAGAAAGCCACAGGAATTGCCTATGCATGCAAATCCATCGCAAAGAAGGGTCCACAAGAAGTTGAGAATGTTAGAAGAGAGGTTATGATTCTGCAGCATCTTTCAGGGCAACATAACATAGTGGAGTTCAAGGAAGCTTATGAGGACAGGGAGAAGGTGCATCTGGTGATGGAGTTGTGCAGTGGAGGTGAACTCTTTCACCGTGTTGTTGCAAAGGGAAGACACTCGGAGCGTGAAGCAGCCACAGTGATGAGACAGATTGTGAAGGTGGTCCACGTGTGCCATTTCATGGGTGTGATGCATCGAGACCTCAAGCCAGAGAATTTCTTGTTCGCGACCAAGGACGAGGATGCCCCTTTGAAACTCACGGATTTTGGATCCTCTGTCTTCTTTCACACTGGTTATCATGCACATTCATTCTCTTCATTCTTTATCATCACAACTTTTTTTACCTGATAATACTAAATAATTGCACAGGTGAGGTGTATAAAGATATTGTTGGAAATGCATATTACGTGGCTCCAGAGGTTTTGAAACGGAATTACGGAAAGGAGATAGATGTTTGGAATGCAGGAGTCATTTTATACATTCTCTTAAGTGGGGTGCCTCCATTTTGGGCTGGTAAGTACAACGCATGCACCACTCTGATCTGCTTCACAGTAGCACCAAGAAATTTAAATCATCATTTACAACATTTAGAAATTTTGTTTATGATTCAAGTCATTGACAGAAATTTAGTAAAGATTATGAAACTATGCAAGTCTTTGTTCCCTGTATGTTAACTCTGGTTCATGATTTTATGATTCTGAAACGTTGATTAGTACATAAGCACATGTTTTAGCTGTGTTTTTCTTGATTTAGTGACTTGTGTGTGGGTTTCAGAAACCGAGAAAGGCGTGTTTGTTGAAGTTTTGGGTGGTAAGTTAGATATGGATAGCGAGCCATGGCCTTCTACATCAGATGCTGCAAAAGATTTGATCAGAAAAATGCTTACTTATGACCCTAAGGAACGGATCACAGCTGCTGAGGCCCTTGGTAAATTTGTGTTATTGTTGCCAAGTTTTGGTAGTTTTACTAGTTTCAGATAACAGTGATTGATTCTTTCATCACCCCTTTTCTCACACCAGAAGTCTTTTGTAATAGGCAATGCAGAGTTTTAACTATTATCTCTCAGATATACATGTTAATTAACAAACAGTATTACCAACTTTAAATATTCAAGTAAATCACATTATATGTTTGAACCAGAACATCCATGGTTGAAAGAAGGTGGTGAAGCATCAGAAAAGCATGAAGACAATGCTGTTTTAAATAGGATGGAACAATTCAAAGCAATGAACCAGATGAAGAAGCTTGCCATGAAGGTCCGTCAAATTTTTCAGTCATGCATCAAATTTAATCAAATAAATGATCAAATACCACGCAAAAGTGAAAGTTTTATTATAAAAAATCGTGTTACACTTTCTTGGTACGGCAAAAATTGAGGTGACGAGTAAAATACACTTTGACTAATAGAATTTTTTATTTCTGAACATGGAAGGTAATAGCAGAAAATCTTTCAGAGGAAGAAACAAAGGGCCTGAGACAAATGTTCAACAATATGGATACTGATAACAGTGGCACTATCACATTTGAAGAACTCAAATCTGGATTATCCAGATTGGGTTCCCTGCCTAGTGAATCTGAAATAAGGCAGCTATTGAATGCTGTAAGTTCAATCCACGGTAATAAGAAAAATAAAATATTTAAAGCTTTTTTTCTATTTATTAAGCAAGACTAAATTGTGCTATATAATCTTTCTTCTTCACGAACACTGTCAGATTGGTGATGGCAAAAGTGGAACAATTAACTACTGTCAATTCATTGCTGCAACCATGGATCCACACAAACTGGAGAAGGGGGGGAATTTGTTCAAGGCTTTTCAATACTTTGACAAGGATGACAAGGGGTTAGTCTTCAGTTCATTAATTTTACAAGCTTAATCCTAATATATACAATTAGATCACTTAATGAGTTTAGTAAGGTCTTGAAAGGAAGCGGAAGTTGGTCTGGTACACAAAATACAGATACAAGATTTTCGTCTATCTTTTAGTTTTGAATCTTATTAATTCTTGCTTAATTGAAATAAAGTTTCCATTTGAATAGTTATATAACAGGTGATGAACTTAGGGAAGCTATCACAGAACACCAAATGGGAGATGAAGCTGCGATAGATGGAGTATTTGAGGATGTAGATTCTGACAAAGTGAGTAGCAAGGTTACTCTCTCCTATTTCTGCTGGTCATGTGAATTGTGACTAACAGTAGATTGGGCTTGATTTTGCAGGATGGGAAAATTAGCTATGAGGAATTTATGAGCATGATGAGAAACAAATGCTGAATAATAACTATGACAAACTAAAGTTCAGCTAATCGCTAACAATATTCTGTTACGTCTTGTACTAGTTTCCCTGCTGCACCAGATAGAATCACTTGTGAAACGCAAAACCTTGTATGGCTTTTCTTCTAAAAGGCGTAAAAGTAATTTCAGTACACACTTATGCTTTGCAAGTTGATTCTCGAACAATACAATATTACGTGCAACCCCGGGTAATTAAGGTACAATAAAATTGACAGAAATTCGGAAGTGAAAAATTGCGTAACTTGACTACCTTATGAATCAGCGTGGATGGGAATCAGAGGGATTATCTTTCTGAATGTGATGTCTATGCTTCTCGGCGAGCTTGTCGATAGCGGAGTGTAGGGCTTCGCGTCCCCCGATAAGCAGACGGGTTACGATTTCCGGGTCGGTTTCGAAGCGGGCCTGTTCGAATTCCGTTCGGGCATTTTGTCTGAGTACGTCGCGCCAGATGACGCCTCTCGAATCGGGCCACACGAAGAATCGGGTGGCCCGAAGAATGTCACGGTACAGACTGAGCGCTTCGCGGCGAGTGCTGGTGAGTTTCCTCCGATTCTCGAACTCGTCGTGATCGTTATCGTTTTTGTTTTTGGTTTTGACGAGGTGCCTGTCGAGTAGCTCCTCTACGGTGTCTGGGCCGTCGTGCAAGAGACGCTGCTGACTGCATCTCCAATTCCGGCGATGAATCCAATTCCAAACGCATCGCCATTCTTGCACCCTTCCTACCATTTCTCTTCGCTCTTTCTCCCTCGGAACACACTGTTTATTTATTTCTCATTAAATTAAAAAATATATATATATATATATATTAATTCTATCTAACTCACTCGACACATTTATCTTATATTCGGGCTTTTCGGCCCAATTTAGAAAACATTGGCAGTGTGAGTATAGGTAGTAATTATGGATGCTGGAAGCAACAGCATCACAATGTGGTTTCCATATCTGTCTTAAAGGCCCAATTGCAATTTAAAAATTAAAATGTACAGAGGAAATTACAATTTTGCCTAATTTTCAGTGTTTAAAATGACACTTAATCTATTTTAATCGTTTGTCTTTTAAAAGTTATTTTTACAGTCAGAATACACGGTTTGTACCAGTGTAGATTAGAAAAAGAAATACTTGTAGTGCTTATTAAAAGTTACAAATAATATTTTAAAGAAATAGAACTGAAGAAAACGTGTTTATATTTTTCTTATTGTTAAAGTTTCACTTCTACCGCGGAAAAAAATATTGTTAGTATCTACTATTATTGTTGTTTATATAACATAAACTGTCTTATTTGGCATGCACAATTGTTTCAACTCTCCACGTCCCTATCATCCTCGTCAACTGACACAGCATGAGGTTGGTAACCTTTTCTGATACTATTTTTTTTTTTTTTATCTTTATAATATATATACACACTCACAAGTTGACGATAGAAAAATTACAAACCGTCTGAATTTTTAATCTCGTATTTAAAAAGTATACTAGGTTAAACTAATGAGTTAAACATAAAATAAATATATCTGTAAATTTATAATACATTTATTTTACTTGCAACCCATTACGAAATTAGAAAAATAGTTTAACATATCATGTTCCACTTTTCCTGCCACGTTTATGCAGCGATGGCAAATACAAAGTTTGTCTTATTTCACCAAAACCTTGTGTTCATTGCTATCTAATGTTTGACCCAAAACTTGTCGTGTGAAGCCAAATAAACTCGGATTAACATGGAGTTATTTTTTGTTGGTGTAAAGAGATTTGATTTGACTCATATGAGTAATTTATAGAAGGAGATACCTTTCTCTGAAAGTAATTGAAGACTATACCTTGTAAGTTAAAAATGAACAAATATTTGTTAAGCAAAAAAATCCACCATAGTTATTATAATTATTCCAAGGATTAGAGTGCTGAAATTCAAATGACACCGAAATTGAATATTTACCAAAAATAATTAAGAAAATATATACAATCTGCGTTAACAGTAACCTGTGTTTGCATATGTTAGGAGACAGTAAAAGTCACATGATGTTATTTGATACATGTGACTTAAACGAAAGACCAAAAACGGTGTTTCGTATGTGTTTCCTACGTAGTAAGTCACAGCGATTTTATTTGACCAAGCGCTTTCACTGTCTTACTCTCCCACCATTATTGACAAGGTCAAAAACACGCTAACGTCAGAGGCATATCATAATACCAAAACCAAACCCTCCCTTCCTACTTCCACACGCATGTCACAAGTTACGGTTTTCCCTGCTAATTTCCCTCAGCGCGTATAAATACAACACAGTTCCTCCTGGTTCCATTTCAAACAATTTTTTTCTTGACATCTCGCAGATTTGAATCCATGGAGAAAGAGAATAAACAGTCAAAGCTGAAGAGCAGGATCTTGAAGATACTGCCAAAAGCTGCAGCAGCAGTGACATTCCAGAACCCTCCCTTCAGCCCTGGCCGGGATCACAAGTTCAAGACCCATGCCGGAAAAAGCTTCTTCTCCGGCCCCATGATTCCCGACGAGGCTAGAAGAAAACCCAGGGATGGCGGCGCCGAAACTCAAGAGCCCACATCGCCCAAAATCTCCTGCATGGGACAGATCAAGCACAAGAAGAAGCACATTAAAAAGGGAGGGCCAAAGACCATGTCCATGCCCACACGCGCCACAGAAACCGCGTCTTCCACCACTCCCAGAGACGAAAAGAAACAGCGTACCAAGTTTCAGAGGATGTTGTTCCCCGCGGGGAAACCGAAAGCTGCGGCGGCGAGGAAACAATCTGATGCGGGCGACGACAGAGCGCCGCCGTTGGGTCACATGAGGCGATTTGCAAGTGGGCGTGAGACTTTTTCGAATTTCGATTGGAAGGCCCAGATTGCGCCCGAGGAAAGGGATTGCTATTCGGACAACGATGATAGAGTGGAGAGCGATGCAGAGGATGATGTGGTGATCCCTTTCTCTGCTCCTCTCGGCGCTGGTGGTGCTCCTTTGCTTAGTGTGCAGCCTCGGAAAGAGATTAATCTGTGGAAGAGAAGAACCATGGCAGCACCTAGGCCTCTTCAGTTGAATCCTGTGCTCACGGCCAAATGATTCACATTTTTAGGTTTCTTTTCATTCATTTCTTTCATTCTCTAAACTGCACATCATCATACAATTAGGTTACAAACAAACACTGTTCTTGGTGCCTTTGCCACCATATCCATGAACGCGTATTTTGTTTCCTTCTTCTTCTTCTTCTTCTTCCCATCCTCGTGTATAGAAAACATGGTTAATCATAAATCATGGATTTGATTTATTTATCCTACTTATTCTATTTACTGTTTGTACGAAGAAAATATGCAAACAAAATTGTATATTCAAAGCCACGGTGGTTGCTGGGAAAATTTCAAAACAACAAAAATTAATGAAAAATAAAAAGGACGTGGTTGGTGGCTGCAATTTCTTAAATATGTCCACCGACACTTTCGATCACTACGACCATTCCTTTAATGATGTTCATTTATGTTTTGTTTTTCGGGATTTAACGTTACTCGTCTCAGAACTTGTACCCCCTTTATTAATATTGATTTTATCGGTTATTTATACTGTTATTTTACTATTTTTATACTAATAACTCCTTTATTTTCTTTTTCATTTAATTGTTTTCAGTAAATTCATGTATAATTTTTGAACATTTATCTCTTCACTGTTAGTTATTTAAAAATCAGGAGGCACGTTATTTTATAATTGATAAAAGAGGACATTGTTGTGATTTACAATTAAGTTTTCTTTAAACTTGAGTAGCCAGTTTGACCTACTATTATATTTTAAAAGATGACGTTGATGGTTAATGCGCAATCCAGAGACTATTTTGTTAATTTTATAGACTAACTTAATTGATTGTTATTATAATCTCAGAACGGCAAATCTAAAATATTGTTTGATTAGCTTATGCTGTCAAGTCATTTAATGTTTATTCTACTTCTGTTTGGTTGAACATGTGTCTGCTAAGGTTTTCAAACTTACGATTCGTTTACCTCAATACCAGAATCACAGTACAATTTATTCACAATTAAAACAAAACATGAAAATAATATAAAAAATTTACTTTTCCTTTTTAAGTTTGTTTCAAACATTAAAATAATATAAAAGAAAAGAAAGAGATTTTAAGATCCTTTTATGATATAAAAAATAAATATCGCAGTAAACTCCCATGGATTCTTGCACCTTTAAATTAGAAAACTATAATTATGTATTTTAGAGAAAAATAAAATATAGAAGCAATGAGTTGTTCATTTGAAGTTTTGGGTGGAAAGTTGGATATATATATATATATATATATATATATATATATATATATATATATATATATATATATATATGACTAATTTATTAACTTTAATAGTTTTCCTTCTTTAATAGACTATTGTATTTGTAATAGAATTTGGATTTTCTGTTGGATTTTGTTATATTATTCTTTTATTATGTCTTCAAAATATATTGATTATTATTAATTTTGACATTTTAAATATATTATAATGATATTTAAAATACTAACATAGTATATAAAAATATTCAGTAGAAGAAAACATCAACAAAGAGAATCTAGACTCATTTGTAACATCAACAAAAAGAATCTAGACTCATTTGTAGCATGATGTTGATTTGTCTTGAGTTTAGAATTTGGTGCATTCATAAACATTCTTTGATTAATCAAGTGGAAGTGAATGCAGCCCTTCTCCTTTCCAACCTAACAAACCAATACCCACTTTCTATTGACCATTAATTAAGACGTCATATTTGGAATCATAAATGTGACTAAATATATAAAGAAAGTTAAGTAAATAAATATTACCTCAGGAATTATGCCATTATTAATAAAAGGAAGCAATTTATTTATTTATTTAAAGAAAAATCAAAACCAATGTAAATTTCTCAAAAGTGTTAACATAGAAAATCAAAGTAGTATAAAAGTGGTAGCCGCCACATAACGAATAAAAAATTGGAAGGCATTGACTATGAAGAAGAGAAAACTTGGATTAGATTTGTGATATATTAAGTTATTTATTGATTCAAATGGGGGATAAGAGTAATTTAAAAAAAGTATAGATGTTTTCCTTTATTTAAAAAAGAAAGTGGACGACAATGTAAATAATTTAATTTATGTTAAGTCCTTACAAATATAGAAAAATAATTAGTTTATTGGATTTGAAACCGAAAATTGAGTGACAATGACAGCGAATACGGGTTGTCGCTACATACTACAAATGAAGAAGGAAAAATCTGTGATCTGAATCTAATGTGTTTCTATGTTTATGAGAATCACATGTCACCACGTTGCTTTTTGTTTTTCATTGCCATTGTTACATTTTCAAAACCCTCAAAATTAATGTAATCAAAATCAACCCTTCATAATATAGACCCAACATAAAACACCTTAAACCGGGGTTTCTTCATGCACCTTATTGTTTTCTTCCTGTACCTCCAAATTTTGTTGTGATCCTAATTTTGTCCTCCTTACTATATAATAAACAAATTTTGAAATTCAGTAATTTAATTTTTTTTTTTTTAACTTTCTGGACTGCTTATTATGAAAAGTTATTGGATTGCTCAATTCAAAACATATTTTATCTTTTGTAATAGTGTAGTTAATATATACATATATATTAGAAAGATTGCTCTACAGATATTTTAGGATAGGTATTCCGATAATAAGTATTTCAAAACAATGTTTATTATTAGATGAAATAAAGCATGAAATATAAAATGTCATTTCAAAAATTTTGGAGGTGCAGATGGTAATTATGGGGGTGCAGAAAGCAAAAGTCCACATTTGAAATGGGCATCTACAAGACCGAGAAAATCAACTCTTCCATGAATGACAGAGCTATCGCATGCGAGGAGAACAGGTTGCATGTATTTTCTGTAAAAACTTACATTAAAACAATTCGTATGTTACATTACCTTTCTCTTCCATTTTCTAATTTCGTGGCTTATCTCTTGCCGCCAATTTCATGCGACCATTTCTCGCAGCGCAATGAACGAATGTTGCACCACTTTTTTTGTTTCCCCTTCAAGCATTAAGACGTTTTGCCATGTACGATAGTTGAAACGCACACCATGTGTTTGTGAAAGTGTGCTAATGATGCTTTTCCAATTCTTTAGACTGTGATTTGAAAAATTATATAAACGTTGTTTTCTCTGTATTCACTAAGTGCAGTTTCTGTCATTAACTCTTCATCCCCTATCTAGTTTCTTATCTTACCTGTAGCCATCGCAGGTTATACTTTGTAATTGATATATGAAAATAGTGATGAGTTATGAAGAAATATGCATACTCTGCATCTGAATGTGTTATTATCATAACTGTTTTGTTGTTTTCTGAAATGTCAACCCGTTTAGGAAGAGGCTGGATAGTTTCCCTCTCTCTCAATGGACCTGCAGGACTTCCTTCTCCGTGCTCGAGTCTTGAGGCTTTACAGACAAGCATTGAGAATTTCTGGTCGAGCCCCTTCTTCTGCCAGAGGTGAATATTCTTAATTATATGGCTCAACATTCTTCTGATGTTATATACGATTATTTATAGTTTTATAATGAAACTTACGAATATTCAGGAAGATGTGTTTCTGAACTGTGAATTGAAGTTGGTAAAATTGAAAGCATAATTTTGGTCCACAGTTTTACAATTTCAGTGACACTTTCTGACTGTTGTGCCGTTTTGTTGTCTACACAGGCAAAATTGTTTATAACTGAGAATAAAAAGGTTATGAGAAGTGCGAACCTCTGTTATTCAGATTTAACGACTGCATGCTTATTAGATAATTAGATAAGCTAGTACAAAAGAACAGACCATATCAATAGGAACAAACCAAGTACTATAACCTGAAGCTAACCTCCTTCATAGCGTTTAAAAACAACTAAGCTACTTGAAGAAAAAATCTCCTAAAAACTAGTATAACAATTGAACTGCATATAGAATACTATTTATTTTCTTAACAAAAATGTATTATCACTTATTTAGTGTCTGTTTGGAACAAAGCTAAAAGAGTTTCTGAGAGCCTCTCTAGTAGGAATACAGAACTTTTTCAGTTGAAAAACTCTCAAAACCTGTCTAAACAGACTCGGTACCTGGTCAGTAAATCAAGGCATGAGTCCTGATGTTCTCTGGTTTGAGACAGTAGGATACGGACAATAGGGTAGAAGTCTTCCAGAAGAATATTTCAATGCATGTTCCAGGGAATTGTAAAGAAGCCTCTTCTTAAATAAGATACATTTACTTGTGGGCACAAATAATATATACACGTGGATCATGTATAAGAGTTTATCTATCTTAGTTTCAGGTTGGTCCAAAGGAATGGATATCCTCACTTTATTTTAATTTTCTTTTACACCAAAAATTACTTGTTGGTGTTAAGAATGAGTGTTAAAAAATTTCCAGTTCATTGATACATGCATGTAAGTTTTATGACATTGGTTGATGTAATGGACTGTGCAGCTGAACTGAGACAGACAATCAGACAAGAGATGGAAAATAATAGAAACTGCAATGACAAGCAAAGGATCCGTTTCTTGATTAGTGAGGGATTGGAGAGACTGAACCGACTGGATGAAATGCTTGACATGCAAGGTCACCGTTGATGGAGTGGTATGTGAATGTGATCAAATACCTCGGCTTGTTAGGAGAGCAAAAAATCAAATTAGTTCATGAATGATATGGTATCTGTAAAATTATGGTTTAAATTCTCCGTTGATTAATAACTTTGCTTGATGATTGTCCCTTTCTACATTCTACAGGGATTCCTTAAGACTAACAATCTTTTGATTTAATACTTGATATAATCCTATTTATATTGGCGTTATACCAATCCTGTCCTGACTATTCTTTCCGCTGTATATATGTTGTTAAAGAATTGTACGTGCATACAAGACAAAGTCATAAGCTTTTCAACTCCTTCCCTTAACCCGCGAGTAAGGTTCGAACTTGTCCTCCCGGCTACAATCAGATATGTTTTTTTCTTAAGATGTCGTGAAATTTAATTTTGATATATGATATCCTGATGTTTCAATCTGAGTTACGTGATACTATAATCTGAGTTACGTATTCGTCCATACTTTACTTAATTTATAATATTTTATGTTTTGAAATTTTGATATATATGATTTTAATTTAAATTCACACGATAATAATTATATATTTATTATGTTCGTTCTTGTCGAGTATTAAATTTTTTTTTTCATCTGGGTGAGTATTGAACCTCTTTTTTTTTCTTTTGTAAGGTCCGGTCTTTTACAATAATCGCATTATGCGAACAATCCTTTCTATATAGGATGCTTGAAGTACTAACTCCTCTAATAAAATTTAAACTTTCACTTTTATTAGGCAGTATTGAACACATTCATTCTTATTTTATTAATATTTTTGAAAGTTAAATTACTTAAAATCAAAATGTAGTTGTATGTAAATATATATCTCATACCTTATTCTATTATGCATAGCAATATATATTATTTGTAAACATTTAAGACATAATATAATATGTGAAATTTATTAAACAAAAATCACATTCAAATATAATGCACTTTGGATAATCAATTATACTAAGCATGTTCTTAGCTCCATATGCATTTAGTTGATTACTTTAGAAACAATATACTAAATATGCATTTGATGTTCATAACTCATTCATAATTATTTATTTATTAAGATAAATTTTTACTTTACATAATTAATTATATATAAGGATAATAGAATGTTTCACTCAATATATTTGATTAAACTCACATATAAGTTTTCAAATCACAAGAGAAATTTATAAATGTCCACCTAAATTATTTTTGTGGGTCAAATATAAAAATCAAAAAACGACAAACTAACCCATTGTCATTCTGACCTAAAATGATACTTCCTCAATGAAAAAGCTTTAAATTTTGAAGAAAAATATATGTTTAAGTCACTTAAGAGAATAATGATTTGTATATTTCTTAAGTTATGAGTAAAGAAATATGTTAAACAAGTTTTATTAATTGAAGGTAATTAATATTATATTTATAAATTATTATATAATCAATTATTATATTATAATATCTTAAAATATTAGATAATTAATTATTATATCATAATATTTTGGAAATATAATAAAATCTGATAATATGATAAGATGTTATTTGTAAATTTATTGAAGATATTTTAAAATATATTAATGATATGTGTGTTATATATTTTTTAATATACATACTCTTTTTTAAAATTTAATTGTTTTTATCTTTTAATCATTCATCTTATTTCTTTTTAGTTAAATGTTTATATTTTAAAAATATTAGAAAATCAATTATTGTATTATAATATTTTAAAAATATAATAAAATGTTATTTATAAATATTCTGAAGATATTTCATAATATATTAAGGGGACGTGTTTTTTATCTTTTTTAATATACGTACTCTTTTTTTCATTTAATTGTTTATATCTTTTAATCATTCATCTATCTCTTTTTCGTTAAATACTTATATTTTTAAAATAAATTACTAATAATTAATAATAATCTTATACCACTATTAATTCAATTATTTTAAAAATATAATAATTTAAAAAATTTATTCATTATAATTTTAAGATTATAAAAAAGCTAGTCTAAGAATTGTCAATTTTGTCTTCTCCATACCATATCTCTAGAGTCAATAAAATAAAATACTATAAGAAAAATAATGGAAAAAAAATTAAAATGATAATATGATAAAAAAAATAGTTGTTTAAAATCGAAACATGAAAAATAAAATTAGGACAAGTGTCACTTTATATCATATCCAGAAATGTAGATAAACTAAGCATATAATATATAGAATACATGATAACTAGAGTTGGAGTTATTATTATTTAATGATCAACTTTTCCTCGCTTAAAATACTCATTAACCCTATTATTATTTCTTTTATCTTTTTTCTATCATATCATACCATTTATTATAACTAAACTAATCCCTTTTATTTTTATCTATGATATCATATAATTTATTATAGCTAGACTTATATCTACTTTTCTTTTATCTTTTTATCTTATCATATTATATCAAAGTCATTTTTAACTTTTATCTTTTGAACTGATTATAAATAGTGTACACCAATTGTTTTTTTCCTAAATTGCAAAGCTGAATAGAGTGAAGACACATCATAGTTGTTAATATGGTTTCAGTTCCCAGAAATGAACCAAAACTGATTGAGTTGAAGGAGTTGATGCCATTGCGTCCATGGAATACACCATCGTTACCATTGAAGAAAGTTGGAGTACGTTACGTGAAGCTCAAGGAACCCATTTAACGTGATGGAGTCAGAGTTTACTGGCAAACAGTGATCGAAGAAGAAGATGAAAATCATAAATTTGAGATTCCATACGAAAGACTTTTCAACCTTTTAAACAAACGTTTTCCTCATATTATAACATTTGTCGCTAAATTTGTTTGTTGGACAAATGTTTAGCTTGCCAAAATCTGTATCAAACATTATTAATTTTAAATTTAAATAGTATTTTAGTTTCTATATTTAGCCTCTTTTTTCAGGTTGATTTTTATATTTGTTTTTTACTCAGTTTATATTTTCGTAAAAATATTTAATATGGTCGTTTCTATAAAATTAAGTCTAAATTTTTTTGAAAATGTTGTATGTCAAAATCTAAATTGTCACGTATTAAAATTTATGTCATTTTTTATTTTGGAATTTCTAACATCTTCAAAGTAAAAGTTCATCGAAATTTTGAATTATATTAGACTATAAGATTTTGACAATGTGATATTTTCAAATAATGCAAGTTTAATGGAAGAGACTATATTGAGTTTTGTTTGTTTTTTTCCCATAATTTCTTAAAATTTTCATTCAATGACAATCTATAATCTATGTGAAATATGTAAATTTTGGTTTCAGTAGTACAATATTTTTTTCAATTCTTAAAAATTTGAAGTCACTATTTTAAGATAAATAAATAACGATCATTTCATGGTTCAAGAGATTTTGAGGTGCTACGTGTTGACATTATATCACAAACTATTAAACAAAGGGAATTAAAATCAAAAGTCACTCGTTTACTGAGATTAATAATATATTTAAAAATTTATAATTTTTATAGACATTAGTAAAAAAAGTTATTTATAAGTTAACTATTTCAAAATATTTTTAAAGATATAAATTATATAACAACTAAAATTCATTATGAATAATATAGATAATATTTTGTCTAAATTATATTATCTCTTGCTGTACTTACCAGATGAAAGGATGCAGTAATATAACTTGATAAAGTTCGAAGAATTTTTTTTAATGTAATTATTTAAAGTGTCAGTTTTGTAGAAAAATATCTGGAATATTTTTAGATCGGTAATGTGTTAAATAAAAGAATATGTTATTGTAGCAAAATCTGGCTAATTTTACAATATAAAAACATTATATTTTTACTGTAGCAAAATCTTGAATATTGTTTAGTGGGTATAATTGTTTAAACCATATTATTTTTTCTTGTGTAAGGTCTGGTCTTTTACAATAATTACACTATGCATACAATTTTTTTTATAAGTTTTTATTAAATATTCAAGTATGCATTTAAGGATGTTTCAAGCACTAACTCTTCTAATAAAATTTAAACTTTCAATCTTATTAGGCATTTAACAATAGAACACATTTATTTTTATTTTATTAATATTTTTATGAGCTGAATACTCAAAATCAAAAATTAGTTGCATGTAAATATATATTTAATACCTTAATCTATTAGTAATAGTAATATATAATACTGGTAAACATTTTAGATGTAGATGTAATTTATTAAACAAAATCATAAAATCAGTTTAAATATAACACACTCTATTAAGTGATTGGATAATCAATTATATCAATCATAACGTTGTTATTAGTTCGAGGTGTCGCATTTAGTGAATTACTTTGGAAACAATATATTAAATGTTCAAACTCACTTAAACATAATTCTTTGTTTATTGAGATAAAATTTTACTTTACATAATTGATTATATATATATATATATATATATATATATATATATATATATATATATATATATATATATATATATATATATATTAGGATAATAGAATATTTCAATCAAAATATTTGATTAAACTCGCATATAAGCTTCCAAAACACAAAATAATGCATCTGTTTGTTTATTAGCTAAATGTATTTTTGGTGTATGCCAAAGAGACCAAAACTGACATGTATTGTGATCTTTAATTAAAATACTACTTCGTGAGAAAAGCTTTATATTTTTACATTTTAAAAAGGAAAAACATATATTTAAGGAGTAATTATTTGTATGCTTCCTACACCATTAAACAAATTTATTAAACAGATTATATTACTTGAATATAATCAAATATTATATTTTTAAGATATTATATAATAAATTATTATATGATACTATATTGAAAGTATTATATAAACAATTATTATATAATAATATTTTGGAAAAATTTTAATATAACAATATATTATTTGTAAATATCACCAACATATTTCATAATATATCATGGTTATGTTAAATGTTTATAATTAGTTTAGTAGTTTAAGAAGAATTAATTAAATTGGTCTTTTATCGTTATTAATATTAATGAAAATATATGCGCTCATCTATGTTTACTTTCTTTTATAATAATAAAAAATAATTAAATTGTTATTATTATTATCAAAATTAAATATAAATAATTTTTATTATTTTATTGTAAATGGTTTTTATTTATTTAATAGATAGTTTTATAATCCAAAAAGTTATTAAGTTTAAAAAAAATGATCAAATTGAAAACATGATTAAATAAAAAAAATGATAAAATTGATAAAATAAATATTTTAATTTAAAAAGATAAATTTAAAAAATAAATGTGGACATCAATAAGGAAAATGTCTTTTATACGTAGTTATAGATATATATTCTTTTTAAACTTAATTGTTTGTCTCTTTCAATCATTAATCTTTTATCTATTTTAAGTTTAATGCTTGTATTTTTAAATAAAATACCAATAATTAATAATATTTTTATACCAGAAATTAATTATTGTAAAATATATAATATTTTGATCACTTCATGCATATTATCCAATTTTGAAATATGTCAAAATATTATTTTGAAATGGAAGGTTTCATGAATGCAATTTGCAATAGTCTTTACTTGAAAAATGTGGTTGAACTCGAGTTATGATGTGAAATCCTTCAATTTTATGCATACTACAAAATTATAAACTAATCTTCGAGGGAAAAAAAACTGACCAAATGTGTATATGGTTTTAAAAAAAGTATGTTTTTAACCTAACTATATAAGTTTATATTTGTAACCATTGTAAATGGACAAATTAAAAATAAACATGATAATACGCCAAAAGTAATGTATATTATATTAAATATGGATATGAAATGGGCAAATTAAAAATAAACATGATAATACGCTAAAAGTAATGTATATTATATTAAATATGCATCTTTGACATAAATAACAATAAAAAGAATATTTATTATGTTTGTCTCGGCCATTTTCATAAAAAAAAAAAATTGAATTTAATTAGCAAAACATCCTTGCAGCGTAATTGTTGCTAAAAGGGTGCAAGTTGAAAGTCATTGAAACCTTTAGCAATTTATTCAAAATATTAATTATAATACTCGAAAATCTACTTACTACATAATTATACTTATTATGGGCAAGGAAATGAGTGTGAAAAATGATTAAACACCAAGTAGTGTGTGTTTTATTATGAATTAAAAAATGAAGATAACCAAAATGATGCTCTTAGTAACCTCCTATCCACAGAGAATGTAGTGTTTCACAAACCTTTTGAGAAGGTTCAAAATTTCCAATGCTAGTGTTGATGTTAATGTGACTTTGAATGTCAAAACGTACAACAATTGCGAACAATAATTACCATTGTACATAACGAACTAATACTAAACAAATTATTAACAGTACTGAAACATTTACATGGATTTGAATTAAAGATCTTCTATTTCCTTTTTAGTTCTAAAAGGGAGAAAATTATGAAGCAAAGGTTTTTCCATTGCATGTTGATGGCTTTGCTCCTACTTTTGGCGGCGTAAATAATCTCGTACGTAGGGATGTACCTCGGTCTTAACCACCATATGCATTTTCTTTGAATCTTCCCACAACAAACCATTCCATTCTCTAGCACAGTCACATGCACCTTCAAATACATCCTGCTCACAAATCATACACAAATTATCACACACAAGGCCATGTTTTTAAGACACCAACTCAAATCAATGATGCCAAGTTGCTTACTCTGGAAGGGAACTCATCGTAGTAATATGCATCTGTCATCTCAACTCTGTTTAGATCTGCTTCCCACAGCCTAATCTGTTGCCATCACAAAGCTACATGTCAGAAAATGAAAGCAAACATTACACTTGCAAAATCATGATACTAAGATCCAAAACCTGATCTGTGACATTTTCAGGCACAGATGGTATTCTATCTGCAACACGAGGATGAGCATTTTGCTGAAGGAAAGTGACTATCTGTGACATCAATGCAAATGGTTGTCTGTGTAAGAGATTGCTCATTGTAAACTTTTAATGTTTAATAAAGACTAACCAAGAAACATAGTAAAAGGATACCAAAATCTTCAGTGATAGTGACTACAACAACTACAAGCATGTTAGGGTGAGGAAGTGTATAATAGTAAAGAAATGCATCTATTCATCAATGTAGGTAATTCAAATGAAGGTTAAGGCTGAGGCTGGTCCCCGCATATCATAGTTAAAATCGATGACCTTAGTAACTTCTTGCTGAAGAACTACTTATTTAAAGGCTTTTTTTTACAAAAACAATGTTAAGGGAGCAAACAGGCAAAACTAAAACTGTTATAGTATGCACAATAAAAGAATTCACACAATACTCAAAAGTAGAGAAAGAGAAAAAAGAAATCTGTTATTATTGTTGACTAGTGAGAATTGTGACAATGAGTTTTCCCAAAAACTACCTGTGTAGTATCTACTAGACTTCTACTTATAGCAATCAATTCTCAGGTACCTAACAGGCTCATGTAACTACCAACTAAATGACTCTTGGATTAGTTGGGTTTGCTATCTTCCTATTCCTTCAAGAATACGCTTCTGTATTAGACCCCTTATTCCAAACAAAAAGCATAGCAAGAAATATAGCATTACCATCTACATGCAGAAACCAAGTACCATAATTAAAAACAAATATTACAGCATAAAATTTCTACTTTATAATGCTCACCTGATCTGCTGTAATTCCATTTTCAAAAGCATTATACAAGCTTTCTTTTGTAATAGCTCCAACAATAAGATTTGGAAGTTGATACTCTACCCTGGATACATCACCCGTAACGATAATAAGCAAGAATATTTCGTTGAAATAGGCAGAGCTCAAAAATGAATAGCTAATAATGGTTTCATATAAAAATAGTATCTCAGAAACGTTAAAGATATTCAAAAAATGGCGTCCGGGAAGAACAACTTCTGATATCTATAAGTGGTTTTAAAATAAAATGGCAGGGAAAAGTAAGAAAAGATTAGAGGTCTATTTGACAAAAGTTGCAAAATATAACATTTTACAAAGTATTTTGTGGCATACCTTGAGAATAGCCGCAATATCTCACAATGTAACTTAGAAGTGGAGTAAGCATAAACTCTAAAATTTGTTTCCACAACCACAAATCCCTGAAAAAGTTAAATAGAACGACAGTTTCATTAATATTCATAAATATGTACGGGGAACATTCTTTAAAAGGGCATTATATATTGTCACTATACAAGAAAAGGATCCAATCATTAAAGCCAACAAAAGATTCTTGAACGAGTCAAGATATCTCCCACGTGAAATCCAGTAAAACTTGAAAACTCTGAAGAACATGAGTGTGTGCATGTTTGGAATGATTGAGATGAAGCAACCAAAACACCTAAACAACAATAACAGCAACAGTATACTCACACGTATGAACAAGCAAAAAGAAATTCGACATATTAATTTAAATAAACCACATTAATATTGAAAAAATATAGAGTATGCCAAAAAAAAGTAAACCTCCCTATGTGAACAAGGCACAAAGGTAAAAATGCAGCTGAGACAAATACATTGATGCTATAGAGCATCCTCTACTATTCAGCACATATGTGAACGAGTTTCCTAAAAGAAGCTAAATTTTCTATCAAATAAATCATTCTCAAAACAAATAACAAACCTGTTTTCTAGCCGATGAATCAGACAAGCTCATTGAAAGATTGGTTGCCAATTTGGTAGGTATAAACCAACTTCCTTTCCTTCCCTATAAAGTTATCACAATAAGGAAAGGGAGACAAATTCTGATGAATAAATATACAATTACAATCATCATGAACCTCATCACGTCTAAAATGAGCACAGAAATATTATAACCTGCTGAAGTTTGACCAGTCCAAGGTCTGCCAGGTCATTAATTATGCTCCTCTGAAAATCAGTCAATGTGTTTATACTATATGCCTGGTGCAATGAAAATATCAAGTGTCAAAGTCGCATTACATTCCAGTTACATGAAAATTGCAGTTTCAGTAAACATCACCAAAGAAAAAGGAACAAAAAATATAAATAATATGGAATACCACAATATTCAGGGAATGATAATGTCTTACCTCCCCGATGACATGAAAGCTAAGTTCCAGCATGAATGAGATCAACTCAGCTGCATCAACACCTCTCTCCTGCACCAAATGTGGATGAAGAGAGCATGTACAAAGCAAATTACAAAAATATTATTGAACAAAAAAAGTTAGAGCTACCTCAGAATTAGAGATATATTCTCTGATGATATACCAAAGCTGAGCATTTGTATCCATCAGCTGTAATATGAAAGGAAACAATTTTTATATTTAGGAAAAGCATTAGAGAAGTTCAATTGGTTTATAAATCATTTGATGCATACCAAAAACTGGAAACCACTTTCAGTTAGTTTTGGAAGTTCTTTGTCTCTGTATTGCACATGAGCAAATGACATTAAACAAGAGGTACAGTTTAAAACACCCACATACACATTCAGGCAAAGGCTACAAATGAGAAGTATTATTGCAAAGGAAACAAAACCTGTGACTAAGGAGACGTCGCTGGAAAACTTTCATCAAAGAAGAGCTAATATTTAAAGGCTTATCAACCTGAGTTGGGCTTATAAGTTGCAATAAGAAACACTAGTTCATCACAAAACGAAGTCCCAGATGAGTTAGGAGTCTTTTCAGTCAAAATATAAGTAAGGTACTGCATATTGAATAACGACTACAGTAACTTATATAGCAAATAGTGTTAAGCATAAAAGAAATCATGCAGAGGTTTTATAAAAAAAAAGAAAAAGAAAAAAAAAGTGGAATGATAAGATCGAGTATTGTACCTCCCATTGCTCTAGAGCATAAGCCTCGAGATTTTCTAAGGTTGGAAGCCTCACAGTAATATTGGAAGGCATTGATTCCCTTGGCAAAGTTCCACTGCCATATTTAATTGCATGGAAATATTACCAACTAAAGTAAAAAGAATTTGTAGTACAGTCTACATATTAACAATTGCATCGCTCTTCTTGAAAATTCAGAAAGGAGGAGTGACTCTGGTCGTTTAAGTAGCCCATATGCATAAAGTAGAATAGTTTTATCATATGCCTCAAATAAACAATTTTGTATATCACATCCTCATCATAGCAGTGAGAGACAAGCTAACTTGTACCATGGTTCAAGAACAGAAAATGAAGGGAAAATATGTATCACTCACCCTTGTACTAAAAGCTTTTGGAGACTCCTCTGATATGTTGGATTAACTTTGTATGTCTTTTCATTCTTCCTGCCAGAAGGAGAAAAACTTCCTGAAGTAAGTTGGATAAGGCAAGGCTCCAAAGTTTTAAAAGTGACAACCATGACTATGTGAACTTAGCTAGACACACAGGGAAGAAGAAGAATATATACAATCCAGAGAAACGCCAACGTAATTGATATCTATTCCTCTTGCTTGTCAGAAAAAGAAAAACAAAATTAATAGACTTAAGTGACAAGTACTAAGTATTAAATGCCATTTGCTGTGAAGGGATTGTGACTTTACACTTGTCTTCAGAAAGAAGCAAAGGAGAAAGCAAACAAATACCATGCATGTCATGGAGCATGCAAATCAGATAAGCACTATTTTCCATTGAACTACATCTATGATATAATCACAAAGACCCTTAAACACATTGCAAGAAGCAAAAAAGGTGTGCATCCTTCACAATAAGGGCTGACATTCATCCAAATGTTATTTTGAAATTAACTGAATGAGTTCAAGAGTTCAAACCATTCAGAAGCTCAAATGTCTGCTCTCATTTTCACAAAAATGAAAAAAATCAAAACGTTTCATCAGTGAATAAATATGTACCTGTCAACAGCTTCAAGGAAAACTCTCAACTGAACCAGTCTATCAATGGCTACTCTGTGCTTTGAAACTCCATCCGGAAGCACCCACTCTTCCAACAATTTAGCTGCCACTGGCACATCAATTTGTAGCATCTGTATGATGTATTTCTTTGCAAGAGGCGGAAGAGACCTGATATTTGAAGTTATATACTAGTTATAGTCACAAACTCATATTCATGACACTAAATGCCACTTCTCTAACTAACTTAACTCTGCACTTGCATTCCATAAAGGTCAAAAGTAGTTAAAATTAAACCCAATATGAAGAGAGGGTGAACGGGTCAGAATTTGTTACTGAGGCAAACAAAGATGCATAATCTTTTCTCTCAGTTTGCTACATTTCTTCAACTAGTTTACCAAAAGAATAGAACAAAAGGAAACTTTTCACCCAAAATAATTAGTGACACTGATAAATAAAAAAACAGCTAGAAAAATAAAATGACCTGATAATAGCCTCACAGATGAATCCATTTTCATAAAGTTTATCCAGCTTCATGGCGGGCATGGAAGCCACCATGTCCATGAAATTTTTGGCAATAATCCTAACCTCTGGCATTGTGATTCGAACACCACCACCTTTCTTTCTCTTTAATCGGATTCTGATTAAAGGGGTCTTTATCCAGAACTCAAGCAACCAAATTGAAAAGAAAAAGCAAGCCACTTTACGACAACCCCTCACAAGCCTCGCTTAGTTCCATACTGGTGGAGCATAAAGAGACACTTTGCAGAGTGGAATTGAAGGATCCACGACTTGACCGAGTGGTGGAGCATAAAGAGACTCTTCGTCGCTCGACTTCTCCGGCACCCACGACTTGACGGCGATTCTCCGTGTCGCCACTTCTGGTCACTTGCTAACCATCCGAGAGCTTTGCACCGTCCGCCGCACGCTCGTCGCCGCCGGGGAATTATTCCATAGTTTGAAACGCTTCGCTAGTACCTGAGTTAATGGGAAAAAATGCTCGAACCAATTAACTATGATCAAGTCAAATTGGTTAGGTTTATCGATAATATAAACTAAAGTAGCTTGAAACAAACCAATAAAATTTAGGTCAGGTTAAAATATTGGCTATGTATATACAAGTAAATTTATATGTTTTTTTTTTTAATTTTAACACAGAAAATAAAATTAAAAAATAAGAAGATTTGAGATTTGTATTTATGAATTTGAAAAACTTTAAAATATTATTGATAGTACAGAAAAATGTTTTGATGTGAAACATAGTGAATGTTATGAAGCATGTAACTGTTAAGTAGCAACAGTAATTATATGAATTAAAGCTAATAATTTGGTTGATTAACTGTAGAAATCCATGGTGACTACTACACAGTGGAAGTTTGGACCAGGCAAAGACAGAAGCACAAGGGTCTTTCTTATATTGGTCAAGATGGTTAACTATATTCAATTTTCTCTTTAATACTTTAATTAGTTCACTTAAAAATAATATCAAATATCTGTTTTTTTTTTAAATTTAATAAAATGATCTCATAATCGATGGAATTGGTGACTGATTTGTTTAAAATTTAATTAAATGTTATTTCATTAATGATCAATTAGCAATATTTTTTAAAAATTTAATAAAGTTTGATAAATACTTCTAAAATTTTAAAAAATGTTAACAATTGAATGGAAAGCTGAATTTTCTAATAATTTTTTTTACTAAATTGGTCATTAATATTTAGAGGTGACCAATATTTTACTGACCGATTAATAATTAAAAATTTTGTAGTATTTTAGTGATCACTTAATAATTAAAATTTTTGTAGTATTTTAGTGATCGATTAATAATTAAATTTTTTGTAATAATTTAGTGATGGATTTTAAAATGGGTAACTAATCATTTTGGTACTATATATATTTTTTATCGCTAAGGAAGTTTACAATTGATTTTAGTCTTTTAACAACCGATTATTTTATCGTTAAAATGCCTTTTTTTTAGAACTTGATAATAAATCAAATTTTGATACAATTTGATTATTAAATTTTAAAATTAAATAGATAATATTTTTAATCTAATTTAATTAATTTTTTTTTTACATATTGAATGGTATTTTACGTTAACGTATAAGTTATTTACAATAATTGACTGCGATAACAAAATCACATTCATTGATTTCAAAATTAGAAAAATTAAATGGAAATATCGACGAATTTCAATTTTTCATATTCAAATGTTGAAAATAAAAATATATTTAATTCTTTAATATATATTTAAAGATAATAATACCTACAAAATAATAAGTATTTACAGTATTTAATGTTTTCGTAAAATCTTTATACCGGAAAAATAAACGTTTTTGTGTACCATGGAAAAATTATATATGATACTGAAATTTATGCATACGCTATGTTATAAGTTGCTGTAAACCAATTGATATAGAACTCTTTTCTTTTTAAATGTAACAGATGTATTGTAAGAAAAACTTTACACAAATATTACTTAAAATTTAATTATATATAATTTATATGTTCTTAGTTATTGAAAATGTGTGTAATTAGATTTTATTAAATAATTTATTATATATTCATTTTTTTTTGTAGTTTTGAGCTAATTCTAAATATTACGCAATATACATACAAAATTATCATTATACGGAGATATCCGAATAAAGGAACTTATATAACCAATGTAATTTAAAAGATAAATAAAGATATATTGATATACATGAATATAGATAACAAAAAATATCATTTAGGTTTCTTCCGAAAAAAGGTTATATATCTAGAGCAATCTTTTAACTTCTATTATTATTTGCTTATTTATTAAACATAATTATGACAAAAAAAAATCACACAATGAACACAAGAAAAATAAAGTATTTAGAAACTATTATTAACAATTGTATAGACAAGCAAACATATTTACTGATTTCTTAGTATTTAATATTTTAATCTATATGATTTAGATAGTATAACTTTTTAAGTATAGATGTTCCCCTTAATTAAAAAAAAAAAAAAGTGGACGAGAATGTAAATAAGTTAATCTATGTTGAGTCCTTACAAATATAGAAAAATAATTAGTTTGTTGGTTTGTTAAAACATTGGGATTTGAAACCGCAGAATGGAGCGATAATGACAGCGAATACGGGTTGTCGCTACATACTACAAATGAAGAAGGAAAAAATCTGTGATCTGAAATCTCGTAATGTTTCTACGTTTATGAGAATCACATGTCACCACGTTGCTTCTTGTTTTTTATTAACCATTGTTACACACCACACAAGTTGCAAATTTTCAAAACCCTCAAAATAAATATAATCAAAATCAACTCTTCATAATATAGGCCCACATGTAAACAAGTTCAACGAAACCCACTGCCCAAGGCCCAAATCTCAATCAGGCCGATGGAGCCCAGTATACTTTATTAAAATTAGTCGTGGCTTTAATCTTGAACACTTTTATATGTAACTTTAATTTCATAATTTCTAACTATTACAGTTAAGTTTATAATTTACTATTTTCTTCTACTTAAACTTTACCGTTGGTCTCTATCCGAAATCTGTATAAATTACGTGTTCTAAAAAACAACACAATATGGTTCCGAAGGATGTGGGAAAGAAAATGTTGGAGAATTATGAATTTATAACACTCGAGATTCCCCATAGGTATACATGTCGAATATGTCTCTTGAAATGAAGTTGATAACAGTGATTGAGAAATTAGAATTAATAAGTGACACGAACACCCTGGTACCTGAGAATTTCGCCGATGAGCTCCCCTTTGCCGGAACCCACGTACCGGCCCTCGATGTTGCCGTCTCTGATGAACAGAAAAGTGGGGACCTGAATCACTTCCATGTCCCTCAAGAACTGCATGCAGCTTTCGTTCTCGTCGCCGTTCATGCGCGCGAACACCACCGACTCCATCTGCCTCGACAGCTTAACCACCGTGGGATAAACCTTGACGCAGGGTCCACAATGTTTTAGTCCCACGTCGAGCACGATGAGCTTGTGGTCCACCTTGTGATCCTCTATAAGCTTCTGAACGTCCTCCACGCTGTGCAGCTGCACCACCGCGGAGTGGCTGTCGCCGTAGTAGAGCACGTCACCCACCAGCATGTCCGGACCGATACCTTCCTCTTCGTGGATCTTCTCCCTGCTCTTGTAGAAGCTGAAGTGAGGCACATTCTCCACCTTCTCTCTCTTCAACAGTTCCTTTGTTTTCGCCGATTCGTCCCCCATTACCAGGATGAACTCCACGTCGCTGCAGCTGCGGCTCAGCTCCACCATGAAGGGGTATATCTGGCTGCTCTCCTCGCTGTCGCTCGCCGCGTACTCCACCACCACCAGCCTCTCTTTCGCGGACTCGAGCGCTGAATCAAACTCCTCGATGCTGTGGACCCGCTGAACTCTCTCTTTCTTTTCTGTCTTCTTGGCGCCGGGAGCCGCCGTGGCTCTGGGGATTAACGGTGCTCGATTATGGTTGGGGGTGGTTGATATCCTGGAGGAGGGGATTTTAGGTAGAAAAGGTAGAGTAGAGGCATGGGAAAGAAGGGGAAGAAGCTTTGGGTGTGAGGAAAGAGAGACAGGGGATTTGAATATTAAATTGTTGGTGAGTGTAGCCATGAGTGGAGTATGAGGAATGAAGAATGAAGAAAGAAAAAATGCAGAATGAAGAAGGAAGAAGGAAGATAAGAGTAAAAATGGAAAAGGAAAGAGATTATGAAGAATGGAACTGAATAAAAATCTCATATCCCTTTCCTTTGCATGTGGTCTATATTATTGACACCTGTCTTCTCCTTTTACTTTTTTTTTTCCAATTTATTCTGGTCCATATTAATGGGATTAAGGTTGAGTGCCATGTTGCCATGTTGCCATGTTGGTGTTCAAAGCTACCTTCTAGATATTAAGCTCAGTCTTCTATCATCATTTATATAATTTATTTATTTTTATTATTTTTCATTTGAACAATTTATATGGACTTATTATTTAGATGTAATGATAATGGATTTATTTAGTTATTTCTTATAAAATAATTTTTAATAATGCAATATACTTTTTGGGCAAATTGAATTTCATTTAAAATGGAAAATAAATAAATTTATGCACGACGATATAATTATCCCACAATTAATAAAATTCACATAGTTAAAATAAAACTAATTTTAAATACTTTTGAAACTCAAATGTTTAAATATATGCTCAATAATGTTTGTTTGAGATTACTATGTGACACCTCTCACCAATATAGTAGTATGGTTCAAATCCAAATAGGATTACCATTAATGGCCGAAGACTTTTTTGTTGCATTGATTGTAACAATTATCAAATGATAGTTATTTATTTTAAAAATTAATTTGTAACAATACAATATACATTTTGGGTAAATTAAATTTCATTTAAAATAGAAAATAAATAAATTTATGCACCACGATATATATATATATATATATATATATATATACTTAATAATGTTGGTTTGGAATTATGACATGACGTCTCTCACGAATATAGTGGTATGGTTCAAATTCAAATGAGGACTACCACATGTTAGTGGCCGAAGACTTTACTGTTGTATTGATTTTTAGAATTATCGTCATAGTATGCTACTCATTTTCCACAATTATACATGTGTTGTGCAATATAATATTCTTAGACAACTATTCTGTGGGTTGAGTAAATTTGGAGGCATTTGAGAAACTAAACAGATAAGAATAATGATATGAACTACTATAAACTGGTAGTTTATGCATAATATTTAAATAAAAAACGAGAAAAATACAATGTATAATTTCTTCTTATTTTTGTTTTAATTTTAATAGCTAGACACTTCATTTTTAAAACTTTTACCGAAAATACCATGAATGTATATATTTTCTACGATTTCTACTATATTCATAATTTGAACTCTAACTAGGATTGTTTGAAAAAAAAAATCTTATAGTGATATAAACAAATATAACAAATTATACCACAATACTTCACAATGTTCTAAAATTGGTAAAGAATATTTATACACTAGAGAGACCTTGGAATTGAAGTTGCAAAAAAAGAAATAGAAAATCACGTTAAAATATTATTTAATTATGAATTGATGACTATATTGATTTCCAAAGTACTCTTTACATACTGGTATTAGCACTCTATGGTCGCCAATAATGACAGAAAACGAAAAAGAAAAAAAAAAGAAAAAAGAAGAGAAATGATAGGGAAAGAATTAGAGAGTTTGTGTCTGGCTAAGTCGTCGAAACGACTAGGATAATTAAAAAAAGGAAGAAAGTACTAGGCTAGGCTAGGGAATAGGGAGCCGAGATTCACGCGCGACACACATGGAGTGAGCACCAGCCAGCCACACTCTCACACACCACAACTCAGTGGAGGAATGCCCTCTATAAAACCAAACACAACACACACAATTCAACACAAAACAACATAAACCAACCCAAAATGGACTCACTGTCCCTCCTCTGGACCGTCCCGCTCCTCGCCGCCGGTCTCTACTGGTTCATCTGCATCCTGGGTCCCGCCGAGCAGAAGGGGAAGCATGCCACCGCCATATCCGGCGGCTCCATCTCGGCGGAGAAAGTCCAAGACAAATACAAGCAGTACTGGTCCTTCTTCCTGCGGCCCAAGGAGATCGAAACCGCCGAGAAAGTGCCGGACTTCGTCGACACATTCTACAATCTCGTAACCGACATCTACGAATGGGGCTGGGGCCAATCCTTCCACTTCTCCCCCTCCGTTCCTGGCAAGTCCCACGCGGAGGCCACGCGCCTCCACGAAGAGATGGCCGCGGATCTCATCCAGGCCCGCTCCGGCCACCGGATCCTCGACGTGGGCTGCGGCGTAGGAGGGCCCATGCGGGCCATCGCGGCCCACTCAGGCGCCAACGTGGTGGGCATCACCATCAACGAGTACCAGGTCCAGCGGGCGAGGTTCCACAACAAGAAAGCGCGGCTGGAGTCCCTCTGCGAGGTGGTGTGCGGCAACTTCCTCCACATGCCCTTCCCGGACGACAGCTTCGACGGCGCCTACTCCATCGAAGCGACCTGCCACGCGCCGAAGCTGGACGAGGTGTACGCGCAGGTATTTCGCGTTCTGAAGCCGGGGGCGCTGTACGTGTCGTACGAGTGGGTGACCACTGACAAATTCAGAGCGTCGGAGGCGCAACACGTGGAGACCATTGAGGGGATCGAGAGAGGGGACGCTCTCCCTGGTCTGAGGAGCTACGCTGACATCGCGGAGAGCGCGCGTAGGGTGGGGTTTGAGGTGGTGGAGGAACGCGATCTCGCTCTTCCACCCTCTCACCCGTGGTGGACCCGCTTGAAGATGGGTCGGGTCGCCTACTGGCGGAACCACCTTCTCATTTCTGTTCTCTCCGCCGTAGGAATTGCCCCCAAAGGTACCCTCGACGTTCATCAAATGCTCTTCCAGACCGCTGACCACCTCACCCGTGGCGGTGATACCGGAATATTCTCTCCCATGCACATGATTCTCTGCCGAAAACCCATCTCCTCCTGATCCATTCATCATTTCCTTTTTCTCTTTTTCCTTTCCTTTTCCTACTGTAATTGCTTTTAATTCCATGTTCCACTGCTGCATGCATGCAATTTGGTTTTCAAAGCTATTTTTTTTCGTTGGATAGCTCTCACTCTGTGTATACTGTCCTATTCATCCTCAAATCTCACGGATCCAGGAATCTACAAAGTTCTCATTTTCCTTTTTCTTATTTTAAAATTTTCGATCACGTACTGCGCTGAGATGTAAATTAAAGTAAAGGGGGGAAGTGGTGCGGTGAAGCTGCGCGTGCCATGCATGGTGGAATCAGAATCTTCAACCCTCTTGTGTTTATTTTTTATGTCTGATGCTACCTTTTACTCACGTTGCGCTTGGATCTATATTTCTCATTACTCGTAACGCCCGGAATAAAAAAAACCACCTACGGTAGTTTTGTTACTATATTTAATCATGTTTCTGACTCCAAACACACACATACACACAAAAAAATGTTAGATACCTAATATCTGTTGAATCATTGGTTACCAATTTGTAAAGTTTTATATGTTGGATAAACTTAACTTAAAGTGTACAGTTAATGGTGAACTAATTTATTCTCTCTATGCAATTTTAACATCTGTGAATTTTTTTTTGTTTCTGCTATATGCTATGACTCTGTGATGAGTTCTTTAGTAGGATAAAGAAAGGGTTAATTATGGAACTTTAGTAGATGGGCTTCCAGATTTGGGCCTTTAATCCAACAAAAACGAAAGACCTCGGCCTAGCTTGTTATGGACGTATTTGGACTCTGAGGTATTCTGGAAAGAGAATTTGATTTCATTGTTTTTTACAATTACTTTATTTAATATTTTTATGGTGAGAAAGTACACAGAGTATAGTAATTGATAGGAGGTAAAGAGAATGACATAAGAACATAATTCATTTTTCTATATTATTTTTTATATAAATATAATTTAAGTATGTTTTTATTTCTTTAAATTAAGATATTATCTTCTTTATTGTCTTTCAATTTATAATTTTTACTTTTTGCTCTTTTGATTTTTGTAAAATGTTATTTTTAAATATTAAAGTTAGATGACACTAGTCCTTGGGATTGTGAGGCATTATTTCTTCTGGCCTTTCAATTAAAAGTTTTCATTTTTAGTCTTTCTATTTGTGCAAAATATCAATTTTAGTCTTTAAGATTAGACATTGTTAATCGAATATTAACTCAACTTATGCGACACCTCGCAATATCAATATTTTTCACTTCACTCCCAGATGCAACTGACGCACAGCCATTGGTTATTTATTTTCTAATAAAAAATAAAAGTAATTGGTCTGACTAAAAGGTAAAATTATGATCTGTCAAAATATTCAAAATTATGATCTGCCTTCTTTTCATGTTCTTTTATGTTGATCACCTCACGATCTTTTTCATTTCCTTTCGCTCCTTCATTACGTAACTCTTCCCATCAAAAATTACTTACCTAATTAACATTAAACCTCTTTATTATATTAATATTTGACCTACTGATTTAATCGACTTTAAAATCTATCATCACAGAATCCTCTTAACATCAACATTGACTTTAACACCACCGTAACATTGTGTAAAATTAAAAGACTAGAACATCAAAAAATTTAAATGATAAAGCTAAAGATACATGGACCTGTTTTGGACCAGAAATCATGTTACTCAAATAAAGCTAAATGATAAATGGCATCTACGCAATATAGTATAAGCTTGAAATTTAAATAAACATTTCACACAAAAAAAAAAAAGTACTTGGAAGATATAAAGAAACAGTATCCTAGAGATCCTAAAATATTATATAAAATATTAATAAATTGAATTTCCTTTTAAAGATTAGAATTGACGGGAAGTAGTAGTGATTTCCTCCGCACAGGAGACATTTCCACATTTGTAAATTTCCCAGACATTTCCTCTGTTGTTGTTATCTATGGGTAGTTGGGAGTGGCAGAACACGAGAAAATTGAAGTGACGATGAACTTGGAAGTTGGAAATGTCAACATTTCGGTATTATTTCGATAGAGATGGCCACCTCCAAACATTATGTTTATGTTTGACTTCACTTCTCGTGAAGTCAAAACCTACCCACTTCCGTTTTCCCTATCCAAACCCTTCAAAATTACACAACTACCATCGGAGTTCTCACTTCAGATTACAATGTCAGAAAACAACACCGCTAAAAGTAAAACCAACCATCCAAATCCAGATCTACCTTAATCTTAACAAAAACGAACTTAAATTTTCAAACACAGTAAGCAAACTCAGGCACCTCGCTGCAAGTCCACGACTTTCTTCCAGGAGTCGCGGGAGGAGATCTCGTCCCACCACCTGGCGACGTTGGGAGAACTGAAGAGAGGAGCAGCGTCGGGGGCGGCGAGCAGGTACTGGGTGTTCGGGAGATGTGAAAGATCGGCGAGGGAGAACTCATCCCCCGCCAAGAACCGGTTCTCTCCGAGCCTCTTCTCGTACACATCCAGCACCTTCGCCAGCTTTTCTTTGCTCTGCTTGATCACACCCTCGTCCTGCTTGATCTTCATTCTGGGCGCGAATGCCAGCTGGAAGACCAGAGTGGAAGAAGGTGGGTTGAAGTTCTGACCTTCTGCCTCCACCCATTGATCTATGGAGGCCTTCGCCAGAGGGTTGCTTCCGTAGAGATCCTTGTTCCCTCTGTCGCCGTATTTCTCGCATACGTAGCGGCATATCGCTCTGGACTCTGATTTCAATCTCTGATGTTAGGGTTAGAAGTAAGGAAAAAAGGTGAGAGCTTTGGGGAGGTAGAGGAACGTACCGAAGAGGGAAATGTCGTCGGCGTCTTGAAATGCAGGTACTTGTCCGAAAGGGTGAAGCTTGAGAAAGTGAGGGGTCCTGTGTTCCCCTTTGGACATGTTAACGGGAATGAGTTGGAACGGAACGTCTTTCTCCAACAGACAGGCCAAGACTCTGGACACGGCAGTGGACATGGGTGGACCGTACACTTTCACTGTCGGCGCTGCCATGTCTTGCTTTGCTTGAAGGAAGAAAGAAAGGAAGGAAGGAACAGTTACTTGTGCAGCTTTGCTTTATCTTTCTTCACTCTTATCCTATCTCATCCACACTTCCTAATACACTATAGTCAATGTTTTATTTTCTTTATCCACTCGAATAAATTAATTTAAATAACCTCTCTCTTTCTTTAAACAATATTATCTATTCTATTTTTTTTTAATTTTATTATTTCTTCATTTCTGTCTCTCGTTTAAGTAGAGTCTCGATGCCTTGTTTGGTTTTTCGGATTAAAATAATTTTGGATAAATGAAAATCATGTTTTAGTTTATATGAAAATATAATTTAGAAATTTATCCATTCATGATAATGTTTTTTATTTTTTCTCATTAATTTCGCTATCCCTTTCCTTATCTTTTTCTCTGTTTCTCTTAATAAAAGAAACACTTGACTTCTATTTTTTTTTCTCTTTTTGTTTTTCTATTATAATGCATTGTTTCGTTTATCTTTGAAAAATGTAAGGCAATGAACAATGTTTTAGGTAGAACGCGGAGAAATGGCTTCCTTCTCCCTTTAGACACGGAATTGGTTCCATCATTATTTGATATAAATTCGTTTTTTTTTTTTAAATCAAATAATTTTATAGCATATTTTACATAATTTTTTTTAATAATAAGAGAAAATAAATTCTCTAAATAGCGCAAAAAATATTGTTCGTTTAAATTACTTAATTTCTTCTACTTTTTTAATTTGTCCAAATACTTGAAATAAAAAATATTCATTTTTATTCATCTAAACTATACAAATTTTTAACACTATTTATCTTTTATTCTTGTTATTCCATTTTTATCTCTCTTTTCATCTTATTCCCAATCCAAAGCATAAATTTGAAAGCAATACTCAACAACATAGTTTTGTTTTTTTCTTTTTCTTTATGTCTTTACAAGTGTTATAATGCAAGAAAAAGTGATTCTTTAGAGCTTTTTCTTCAAAAGTATTACCGTATCCTACCGAAAGGTTTTATTCATTTATCGTTGCTCATCACATAAATTAACCTTTTCCAGATGCCATCTGAATATGGGTATAACCACTTAATAAGAATCATTACTTGATGCTTACTTAGTACTGTGTACATATATAGTCTATCTTTACATTACTTCATATCTTTTTTTTTTTGTCTCAGCAAAAGAAAAAGTTACAAATATCATATAATGGAGAAATTCTATATTTACTAATATTTTTAAAAATAAAATTTAAAACATCGGTTTGGAAAAAAGTAACAAAATTACATTATTAATATAAATATTTTTCAAGAACCATAGTTACATTTTAAGAACTATTTGTGTTGATCCTATACGAGTCATGGTGACACATATGTGACATTATTGATATTCTATTGAAGCAAGTATGCACATGTAATAAATCATACATGTGCAGAACAGAAAAAATGAGCAGAACAACATAAGAAAGAAACTAATAATGCGAGACGGTAAGAGATAAAGAAGAAATAACAAGTAGCATTAAAAGTTAGGAAAGATAAGAAATATTTTAATATGTTGTAAGAAGAATTATAGGTTGGTGGCATATTTAACACCTTTACTTAAAGCATTTTTTTTATGAAATGAAATGAAGGAGTGGAAGCAAAAGATGAAGGAGAGTCCCCCAAGTTGTGAGGCTCTCCAACCTGAAAGGCTTCTTTTGACGTCATGTAGCCCTCTAAGTTGATAGTTTACATGTGAATGGATAAATCTCATTTTCTTAAGTTTGTTTTCATACGATAATAGTGACAAAAAAAATAAACTTAACACCTTGTCGTGTTTTGGCAAACTCTTACCCCCAGATTCCGTTAACGGGTTATCAACTTCTTAAAACAGGACACGAGGGTCTGGTTCTAGATTTTTTGGACTTTCTGCACATCAGAGCAGAGCTACTGGTTCTGGCTTTTTGGGACTTTCTACACATCAGAACCTTTTTTTAATTATTAAACATCGATTGTGATGAGAGGGTAAGTTGAATGTGCATTGTATGAAAATGGAGGATTGGTAATGTGAAAAAAAGATGCAGTTAATTTTTGAGTGTGTGGTGGTGGTGGTAGAAGAAGAAGGAAAAACAATGCAGGGTTTGAGAAATCATTTTCAGAAGCATATATTAATTGATTGGTGGTGGTGGTGGTAGCTTGCTTGCGATCTAAGCTGTGTAGATTGTAGCGGAGAAGAGACGGCTCTAGAAATAATTGAAACTTGTTGAAATGAAATGCTAGCGTTGAATTAATTCCCCATGCCTCTCTATTCCTCCAATTGGGAACACATTGAATATGAATTTTGTCTCAAAAGCAGATTCCCCTTTATCCTCACATTCCAAATTCCCGGCTAATTTCACCTCTGATTCTAATTCCACAGATTTTTTTATCCCTTTTTCCCTCTCTACTAATACCAATGCCTCACTCCCTCTTTCCTTCAGATCAATCTTCTCTTCTCTGGTGCGTTCCTCTCTTCTCCATTCTCTTCTTCTCATTCCTCTTTTCCCTTTCAATAATCAATTCTTTCCTTACTCTTCCTGCAGATATCAATTCCTTGATCAAACAACTTCACTATTCACAATCCTAACATGGGCTACTTGAAGGTTCCTTCTCTGCTATACCATTACCTATCTTCTCTTGTTATATTTCTCTCTATCTCATTTCTTTGTCTCTTTCTTCTTACGAGCAGGAACACATCAATCAACAAACTGATCCAGGTATGCTTTCACTCCTCATAAACCTCATTCACAACACAATTTCAACCAATGTGCTTTGGACGTAATCTCAGTATAGATCATGGCATTGAATGCCTTGTTCTAATTAGAGGACTTGTCTTTCTTCTATGGAGATCGTATTTTAGTACTGAGTTCATCTAATTTATCTAATTTCTGGTGCATGTGAGCAGCTGCAGTTTTACGTGATGGAAAAGAAATTCTTCTTCAGGTATATTTTAATCACTCTGGTCCACCTACACTTTATATTATTTGTAACTGTGAAGAACTTGCACGGACTAGAATTAACATTTAACAATTTCTTTTTGCAGGGATTCAACTGGGAGTCTCACAAATACAACTGGTGGAATAATTTAGAAACTAAAGTTCCTGACATTGCTAAGTCTGGATTTACTTCGGTGTGGTTGCCACCACCATATCATTCATTTTCACCTGAAGGTTAAATAACTTTAAGATAACCAGACAGTTTGTAATGTGTTTGTGATGTTTTTATCTTTTTCATTCAAACCTCCTGCAACATTTTTTTAACTTCTTCTCTAAAACAGGTTACACTCCGCAGAACCTTTACTCCCTCAATACTAAATATGGTTCTGAGCGTCAGTTAAAAGCTTTGCTTCAGAAGATGAAACAATATAGAGTCAGAGCAATGGCTGACATAGTTATCAATCATCGTACTGGAACCACTCAAGGACATGGAGGAGCGTATAATCGATTTGATGGAATTCCTTTAGCATGGGATGAACGTGCAGTGACATCATGTACTGGAGGACTGGTAAGAAAAGTAATTTATTTATGTTCTAATATATATTTTTGTGTTAGATATTGATTCTAAAGTTCTACTTCTTCTTCTTTATTTCAGGGAAATCGAAGCACTGGAGCTGTTTTTCAAGGATTTCCTAACATTGACCATACTCAGGACTTTGTGAGAAAAGATATCATTAACTGGCTTCGCTGGTTGCGCCATGATGTGGGTTTTCAAGATTTTCGATTTGATTTTGCAAAGGGGTAAGACATATTCTGACATTAGAGTATTGGATTTTCTGTGATTCTTTTTTTCTTCTTTATCATGCTATATATCTTTTATCTATGCTGTCTATATAGGTTTTCAGCCAAATACGTAAGAGAATACATTGAGGGAGCAAAACCTTTGTTTGCTGTTGGAGAGTACTGGGATACTTGTAACTACAAGGGTTCTTCTTTGGACTATAATCAAGGTACATCTATTAAACCTTAAGTGAATAATTTTCATTTGGTTTTGAATTTTCTAAAATTTGGATATGTTGTACTTCAAATACACAAATTTCACATGACAGAAAATGACAAAAAGAAGCTCTCACATCTCTAATTTGTTTTCCCTTGGATAAGGGTTGAACTTTTTTTTTATTGATATGACAAATTAATGATTCGCAGATTTTGTTAAGGTATGAATATTGAGCTTGGTACTTATTTTTCATGATTCGCAGATGGTCATAGACAACGAATAGTGAATTGGATAGATGGCACCGGACAACTTTCAACTGCATTTGATTTTACAACCAAAGGAATTCTTCAGGTATCCCACATATTTTGTACTTAGTTGTTACTGAATCAATCCTATTGAACAAGATGATTTCTGCATAACCAAGTTTACCTATTGTTTACACTCAGCACATACAACAAATCCTTTTACACGCGAATTGATGTTCTGGTTTTAATTTGTAGGAAGCTGTGAGAGGAGAGTTTTGGCGGCTACGTGATACTCAAGGAAAGCCACCAGGTGTGATGGGGTGGTGGCCATCAAGATCTGTCACATTTATTGATAATCATGACACAGGCTCAACTCAGGTAAAACTCATTTCTTAGTTAAGTGCCATGGACTCTCACCTAAAAGATATCAGTCTTTTGAATTGAATTCTTTTATGGTGCTTAACTCTTAATAATTGGTGTTTCTGTTAAGAATTATGTTATCTAAAGGCTTATCCATAAATTGAATCAAGGTGTTTATTGAATAATGAAAAGTGAGTAAGGTATGCAAAGAAAAACAAAATTGTGTTCTACTACATCTTGTAACTTGTGTTCTTCACTATGTGCAGGGTCATTGGCCATTCCCGAAAGACCACATTATGGAGGTATTTTATTTCTTTGGCATTAGTATCTTATCTTACTAGTATTGCCATTATGTAAATAGTTTGACAGTCTATTTCTACATCATTTCTGTGTTTTTTCTGTCAGACAAAAGAATGTATATGTTGTTCTTTCTGTCATATATTTAGAATAGTCATATTTAAACTCATGTTTTATGACAGGGATACGCATATATATTGACTCATCCTGGAATACCAACAGTCTTCTACGATCACTTCTATGACTGGGGCAACTCAATTCGAGATCAGATAGTGAAATTGGTATATAACATAACCAGTACCAGAAACATAGCCATTTCTTTTGTTTCATAAAAGAACATGTAACAAATTTACATTCAAACTACTGCAGATTGATATTCGCAAGCGTCATGGTGTTCAAAGTAGATCGCCTATAAGGATTTTGGAGGCTAAACACGACCTCTACTCTGCAATCATCGGCGAAAAACTGTGCATGAAAATTGGAAGTGGTTCATGGTGTCCCTCTGGAAGGGAATGGACACTGTCAACTTCTGGCCACAATTATGCAGTGTGGCATAAGTACTGATTCTTTGATACAAGATTAAGTGCTTCTGGTCTCCTTCAAATTATGATTAATAACCCTTTCCATTGTATCTCTATTATCAAGCATCAATGGCTGCTTTCTTTATGTAATATATATGTAACAACAAAAATAAGCAGCTTTGTTTATGTCATGTATAAAATAAATGAATAATCATAAGTCTATATGGGTACCTATAATTAGTGCGGTCTTATTAAGTATCACTCTTTTCTCATTATCGCATTCGTGTATACAAACTTTTAAACAATGTTTAAAAAAATAATATATATGAAGAGAAACCAATTACTTTAATATATTCAGAATAAATAATTAAAATTCAATTATTATATGATAAGTTGATGTTAACCCATCACCACTATTAAATTAATTTTTAATTAAGACAATTTAGTGTTGGTGAAAAAAAAAAGCTAAATAAAATCTATTTTTAATATTAATTTACTTTAGACCGCTTTGACCCACGGTGATGATAATAATTTTTAGAAAAATATTTGCTCCCGTACTTAATAAAATAAATGAAAAAATATTGTAGTCGACGAAAGATACAAGTGTAAATGAAGAAAATAAAAGTAGATGAAGATGAAGGTGATATGTGTAGGTGAAAGAGATAAGTGTGATAAGATGGGTGTCAACGAAAGTTGAGTGTGAACAAAGAATATGAATGGGAGGAGTTTATATGGACAGTGAGAAAAAAAAATTGAATAAAAATATTTGTTATATTTAAATTTGAACCTTTAAATTAGAAATAATATATGGTTCTTATTTATCTTGAGATACATATAATATAGATTCATAACATATAAATTACTATCAGATTAATTGATACCCGTTTAAATGGATATAAATACTAAAAATACTGTACCGACATTAATTTTATTTATTTTAGTATGTGTTAACTAAACCGATGTGAATATAATACTATAATAAATGTTAATACTTATTAAGAAAATTTAAAATAGTTAGTATTGTCTTATAATTATCTAAGCGAGCTATATTAGCATCATCACTAGAGAGACTCTATTAGTATCAACTATGCCGATATTAATCTAAAACTACATAAATATTTATTTATTAAAAAATTAACAATAATTAGTATCGATTTCAAATTAATTAAATTGACTTAAAATAATTAGTATCGATTTGAAGTTAATTAAATTGACTATGTTATAATAGTTAAATCATTTTAAGAAAATTTACATTTTAGTTTTTTTTTCAAAAATCTTTATATATCAAGTTAACTTACTTTAATAATATAACAATATAGTAATTTAACTAACACTAATATTATTTTTTTTGTTGTTAGTGTTCACTTTATTTTTATTAAGTATTAAAATGTTATAAAGTTTAGCTATTTGTGCCAATAAATAATACGTGGCAATAAGCAAGAATTACTATGTTTAAGGTTTTTTGTTGTTGTGTTTTTAGGCTATTTTAAATAAAATAAATAAATTTGAAGTAAATTACGACATATGCAGTTATATTTTAAAATACATATTATTAAACCTATCAATTTCTATAAATTTTCAAAAAAAAAAATGTAAGATTAAGATAAAATTGTTATGTTTTAAAATAATTAAATTAAAAGTTATCTTAATGATACACTTTATGTGATTGATAGTACAAATACTTATTAAGATTAAATTGATTTTTATAACCTTTAGTTAAATTGATGAAAGGATTTGAAGTTTAAGTTTAAGCTTGTTCCATTTGTAGAAGAATTAGGTAAGATGGTAAAAGACCATGAGATACCCGCATTAAAAAATATATATATATATTAAGAAGGTTGTGATTTGATAGAGAACTGGGCTAAAAAAAATGTACAGATGAAAACCAGAGTGGTGTACTGATTGTACTTGAGACGCAGCAGATATGTGGTACACATGAGGAGGATTTGAACAAAAAGTTTGAATAGCAGTGAAATTATTGAAAGATTATTTAGTTAATGTGCAGATCTTAAACATTTTGATAATAATAATAATAAGCAGCACATGGTTGCAGAAATGGTTTCTCTTTTTTACAATAATCTAGCTTTACATGTCTTACCAGATACGGAGAGAGAGAGATAGCAACAGAGAGTCACATGGAGTTGTGGCTGGAAAGGGACTCACACACATCAACATCACCATCAAATACAACATTAGTCTTACATTTCATCATTTACTCTTTGAAAACCCACTTCAAATTACACCTACATTTATTTCCTACCATAGATCCCTCTCCCTACTTTGACTACAATATTATAATTCTTCTTTGCGATAATCTCTGTGTGTTGATGGATGAAGCACTTGGATATACCAATCTCAGCATAATGATGAAGATGATGAACTCTTTCTGCCTCTCTTTCCTACTGTGGTTCCCACTTAACATTACTTTACTTTTCAACACTTCTTAATCAAATCTCTTCCTTCATGACACAAAGCTTGAAAAACACGTAATTATAAGGTTCATCAAATTGTGTGTGTGTGTGTGTCGATCTTTTTTCTTTTGCCACATGATGTTGTGGGTGAAGAAGACAAGAAATTAGTTGTATAATAATGGGGGTTTTGAATTGGTGGCTATTATGTAGGAAAAGTGCTGGCATGCATGGGAGGGGAAAAAAAAGATGGATTATGAGATCTGGTCTTTAGTTTGTGACAGCTTTTTCAACACCTTTTCTCCGCGTTGGATGGTGCCTGTATGTATGATTGGTGAATAATATATCCTCCTACATACCATAGCATAGCATGGGAAATTCAACACTTTATACTAAAATCATCTTCTTCTTCTCTTAGATATTCAACTAAAATGTAGACAGTGATTTAAGGGTTAGATGGGTAGCCATAAATGAAGGAAGGAAAATGAGTTGGTCTCATAAATGCATGGCACTCCAATCCAATTGTTGTCTGTCGTTTTTTTATCTTTGTTGTTCAATTCATAAAAAGGTTGGACCACTCCTATTTTGGTTCTCAGCTTAAGTAAACATATTTGTAAACCTTTTCACCGTTTTATATACACCATAATAATGTCTGCATGTGTTCGGACTACCAAAATTTACTTCGTCAAATTTTAAAAAACACTAATTTCAATTAAGGCTTAATTACTCGAATCATACCCATTTTGCTTCGAAAATTTCAAAATGGTATCCGCTTTGAACTTTGCCTCAATTTAGTACCCAATTTTAATTATTGCATTAATGTAGTACCCGCCGTTAAGTCTTCACAAACGGCGTTAACTACCTTGCCACGTGTCAGCCTCTGGATTTTTTAATTTTTTTAATTTTTTTTTAATTTTTTTTAATTTTTTTTTAATTTTTAATTTTTTTTGAAAAAATTTTTTTTGCCACGTGTCAAATCCTTGATGTGACATGTGGCAAGGTACCTTGCAAGTGTAATTGTCTTCATCTCAACTTAGTCCCCACATGTGTCTATTTGTTTCAATTTAGTACCCATATATGTTTATTTGTTTCAATTTAGTACCCAATTTATTTGTTTCAATTTTGTCTGAATCTCTATTTTACAAAATAGAGAAATATTGTGTCTCCCTTAAGTCTAAATTTATAATTTATATAAATGTTATATTTATATTTGTTACTAAAAATGACTTACAAATATGTTATTCATGACTTTTACCATTAACTTTAATATAAATTTCAATACTTAATTTTATAACTCATTTTTAGTAACAAGTATCAATATAACATTTATATAAATAATAAATTTTGTCTTAAAAGAGATACAATATTTCTCCATATAAAAATAAAATATTTGAATAAAATTGAAACAAATAAATTGGGTACTAAATTGAAACAAATAAACATATATGGTATATGGGTACTAAATTGAAACAAATAGACATATATGGGGACTAAGTTGAAAGAAAGACAATGACACTTGCAAGGTACCTTGCCACGTGTCACATCAAGGATTTGACACGTGGCAAAAAAAAAATTTCAAAAAAAATTCAAAAAAAAAATTAAAAATTAAATAAAAAAATTCAAAAAAATTCAAAAAAAAAATTAAAAAAATTAAAAAATCCAGAGGCTGACACGTGGCAAGGTAGTTAACGCCGTTTGTGAAGACTTAACGGCGGGTACTACATTGATGCAATAATCAAAATTGGGTACTAAATTGAGACAAAGTTCAAAACGGGTACCATTTTGAAATTTTCGAACCAAAATAGGTATGATTCGAGTAATTAAACCTTCAATTAATTATATAAAAAAAAATTGTGTATCATTTTGTGATTTAAAATCACAAATTATAAAACATTATCCAACGAATCACTATATAAGAATAACGAAATCATGACATGAGAAATAGAAGATAAAAATTGAAAATTCATATTAACAAAAGGAAAAAAAATTTCTAAAAGAGCTTCCTGCTTCAAGTTTCTCATTCCACTTAACCATTTTTTTTTACTTTTAAATATATAGGAATAACTAATTCCCTAATAGGTTGGATATAATGATTTTTTTTTTACATATAGTATTTCTCTTGCAATATAATGTAATACATTATTCCTATTCTTTCTTAATGCTTCATTGCATGGTTTGATTATTATTTTTTTCTTGCATCTAAATATTGGAAAATGTTTTTTGAATTTGATTTTCATGATTGAACAACTTAAAGATATGATTTAGACATATCTTTAAGTTGATGACTCTTATTAATTTGTAATTTATATTACCAACAATTATTATCATTGGTAAATTTATCGATAAAATAACGACAAGTTTTTTATCAAGTCCAATGAGATTATTTTTTGTATATTAAGAACATATGAGTGAGAAGAAAAAGAGAAGGGAGAAAAAGAACAAGAAGGAAGAAGAGGAGGTGACAACAACGTCGTGACACAACGACGAGTCATCAATGGTGGTAATCAAACTTAGAGGAGGAATACGAGGAAGAACATGTAAAGGAAGAGGAAGAGACGACAGATAGGAGGAGGATGGGGAGAGGAGAAGGTGAATGGGGAGATAAGAGGAAAAAGAATAAGAGAAAAAAGAAAAGGATGAAAAAATGGAGAAGTTCTTTGACTTTGTGGCGCCCAATGCCATTTGTGTACCTCTCAATGCTAGTTTCTCTGATGGAGCACCTTGTTCTCTGATCTTTTGGCTCTGGGTTTGACTTTTTTAACGTTCAACGTTGTTGTTCCTCCATTATTTCACATTTTAGTTCTTCTTCTTGCTACGTAGGATTGCTCACTCATCTGGGTTTTGGAACAAAGCTTCCTATCATTAATTTAAACACAAAAATTTGGGATTAATGATATAATTAAATCAGTGTAACCCAAAATGTATTTCTCTACAAAAGCAAGATAAAATTGAAGATTAAGAAGCTTAAAAGTTAAAGAAAATTTGATTTTGTTAATAAAATATGAGTAAAATAATGGTAAAAATTAACATTATCAATAGGCTAAGTCGACGCTAGTTATAGTTGACCTTAAAGGCAAACGATAATGAACTAGCGAATACGATTTTAGAGTCACATGCATGTGTGATGCAAATTTGATACTAACAATTTTTTAGGTATGACTATTGCTTATTAGTGTTGACTTTTGATGTAACACCAACTTTATTTTCTGCCCTTATTTTTAAAGGCACACCCTAATCAATTGGGCCTAAAGGCTGGCCCATAGGGTGCCAAGGCCCCTAAAGCAGCAAAGGTCCTTCATTTTGCACTCACTTGCCAAAATCAGTGCTCTCACTCTTACCTTTCCTCTCCATAGAAACTCTGCTAGGGCTCAGTACCACCATGGTCAAGCTAGTTGGAACTCATTCCTTCTTCACGTAAGTTATGCCCCATCTCGTACTTCCTTTTTTTTTTCTAGCATTGTTGTCTTGGTTCCAGCAAGGGTCCCTCTTCGTAACCTTGTTTTCCTCTGTTCTACCATTTTTTCCAGCTTAGTAAGTTGTTCCCAGAGTTGTGGTGCTCACTGTTTGGGTATCCGAGTCTTTTGGCTAGCTCTTTTCAAGTAAGGGAAGCTAGAACCTTTTTTATGCTTGTATAAATAATGTGCTTATTTTGGTTCTGTTGGGTGCTTTTGATGATTTGATGTGCTTTTGATGGTGTGAAAATAATCTGTGTATTGTTTATGGATGGATTTTTGGCTTGGCATGCGTGAGAGCAGGTGAGATCTGCTACGCTCGCCTAAGCGGGTTGTTTTTTGCCCAAACGAGAAGCTCTCGCCTAAGCGAGAATGGCAGTAACTCCCCCCCTTTGGTTTCGAGTGCTCGCCTGAGCGAAGGCCTCTCGTTTGGGCAAGATAGGCTAGCTTGAGCGAGAACTCGAAGTGCTCTCTATTTTCAATCTCGCTTAAGCAAAAGCTTTTCGCTTGAGCGAGAGACCCCTGTCGCCTGAGCGAAAGCTCCTTAGCTTGAGCGAGATTGACAGCAGAGTTGTTTAAATACTTGTATGCTCCCATGATTGATTTGTTTACCTTTTTAAAGCATGAAAATATGATGCCAACGTTTTATGCAACGTGTTTGTGTTTTCTTTAATTTTTGTTGTTTGGGATTTTGTGTTCTTACATGTTGAAACCAGTGAAAAGCTGTCAGTTTAGCTTAAGCGAGAGATTTTAGCTTAAGCGAGATCAGTCTAGCTTAAGCGAGAATTTCTAACTTAAGCGAGACCAATCTAGCTTAAGCGAGATCAGTCTAGCTTAAGCGAGAATTGTTGCAGAATTTTAATTCCTTACTTTAACTTGAACTTATGGATTGATTCAATTACTTTTAAAAGCATGAATTGGGCAAATGGGTATGAGTATAATGGTTTATGGTCTGTGATTGATAAGTTTAACATGACATTGGCATGTGGCATGTATGAGATGGTTGGTAATTAAAGTGGCATGGTATTGGTATGAGATGAAATTCTATATTCATGGTTTGGGAAGGATGAGTTGGTATGGACTCCACATGTGATGGGAATGAGGATTGGTTATAGAGGTTGACATGAGATTTATGTGCATGATAAATATTACTTGATTGATTGAGTATGATTGGTCTGTGGTCAGTACGTAATCCCATGAGCCTCTAGGTGAGACCCCATGGTAGTGCTTCAATGGTCGGGACGTAATTCCATGACCCCTGTTAGTGGAAGTCCACGGTGGTGCCTCATCTATATAACTTGGTAAGGATTCAAGGTAAGGATTGCATCCTGACACTCTAAGGAGTCAATTAGTCTCACTTAGAGCAGACTGACTCTTGTGGTGAGAGTAGCAGGAGGCCTTAAACTCATTAAGGGCTAACCTTGTGTGTGAGGGAATTGATTCATTGTAACACTTGTAACACATAGCTCGGGGGTGAACAGCTCGGGGGTGAGCAGAGGTATCCACCACAAGTGCAAGTATCCGCTGAATCCGACTAGGTTATATGTATCCGGATGAGTCGAGTCGAGTCTTAGTGTATTGATTGGAAGGTCATAACATGCTTGGATGATAAATGTATATTTGACTGTGAAAGTATGACGGACTTCATGATAAAACCACTTTTGGGCTCTAGCTTACTCTTCTGTTGTTTGTTGTGTGTTTTGTATGTGTGGTTCTCTCTTTTGCGATGATCATCGACTTATTGATGTGAGCAGATGCGAGGAACACCTGTGGTCATCAGGGAGGTGATGGTTTCGCTGCCTAGTTCTCTAGATTTTTCTTCTCTAGGCTTTCTTGTTGGGTTGTGGCCCTTGTACCAGTTTAACTCTTACTTTACTATTTTGTTCTTGATGAACTTTGTATCAGTTTAGTTTTGGCATCGTGGTGTGCCTTGGATAACTGTAAGGAGTTAAGTTTAAACTTCGGGACTGCGCGGTTATATCTTTTGTGTGATGCTTTATTTTAATTATGTTTATTAATTAAATGTGGTGTTATATTTGACAGACACTAAATGTGTATTTTCTCATAATGATTATGTAGTGAGAAGAAATGGAGAAATCGAATCATTAAAGGGTGCGACGTTGACGGAGAATACAATGAAGTCATGCAACGTTTATGGAGAAACAAGGGTAGAAAATAAAAATTAGTTTTTTATTTGCTTTTTATTAAAGGAATATTGATATTTTAGTGCTTTTAGGGAGTTGCAAGCAAAAAAAAAAGTGGAAGTACATGAAGAATTTGCCCAAGTTGGATCAAGTTGAGCAAGATCCAAATAAAGTTTAATCAATCTAGATAAGTTGGGTTAGGTTGACCCTAAGTCTCACTCTAGGTTGAGTTAAACCTCTAAGTCTCATTGGGTTAGGTTGAATCTAAGTCTAGCTTGTTGGATTAAACTTTCAAGTTTAATTGGTTTATGTTGTACATAGGTCAATCTAGATCAACCTTAGACAAACTTATGTCAAACTTGGTTTAGTTGAACAAAATTTAATTCAATTCAAATATAAATTTAACTTTAATATGAAAAGATTAATCCAATGCACCGAGAAAATCTATTCCAATTTAAATTAAAAAATCAATTTAAGTTAATTTTATCTAGTTAAAATAAATTTAATTTTTATATTCAATCTACTTTATTATCTAAATTATATTAAGTTGAATTATAAACATTACTAAAAATTCTCATATATGGGAATTTCCTTGCAAATTCGTTAATAAGATTTACAAGAAAAGACTTTTTCTTAGTATTGTTTTCTAAAAATTTTAATTGACAGATAATTCCTTCATGGGTAATTATTTCATACAAAATTATAAAATTCGCAAGTATTTTTTACAAAATTTGTTACGAAAAGTGTTTTATACAAAATATTTTACAAAAAAATTTACAGCAATTTCCTATGAATTTTTTTCATAACAAAATTTATAAATATTTTCTAAAAAAAAAAATTAAAACAAAATTGATAAAAAATATGAATGTTTTTAGTAATAAGAAGTTTAATCGATAACTACCCTATATGTCCAATTTAATTCGTAATTCAAAATATGTGCATTCGATCATAAAAAATAAAAAAAACATTTTGTAAAGACTAATGTGGTATTGTGCTCATAAAATCAATCCTATTAATGTTAAGAGAATGTTTGGAGAAAAATAACGACTTTTCAATTTTTCTAATTACTAATAGAGAAAAGGTCAGTCTTGTAAATATATGTTAAATATATCTCACACCTATATAACTCTCGTCACTTTTATTGGTAAGAGAAAAAAAAAGTTGACCATAGACATGATCCGTATTTTGTTATACTACCCATAAATAGTATCTTTAGACGTTGAATAAAAGTTACAACAAACTTCAACAACAACAAATTCATTAATTTCGAGGTTTGGAGTTTCAGTAACACATCTCTAATTCATAACTTTAACAAATAGTATCTCTAATAAATTTAACAAATAATGTACTTAATTATATAAACTTTAATTCATAACTTTAATATTATATTATGAAAAAATCAAGTAAGATATTATATACGTTCAGTAATTTGTTCTAATAATAAAGTCAAAATTAATAATCAAAATATTAGGTTATTTTACGTCTTCACCAAAATTTCATAAAGACTAATCTTTCGCATATTTTTGTTTTTTTTAGGCCACAGAAAATAGAACATAAAAAAAATGATTAAATTAAGCACTACTTTGGTCAAATGAATAACTAAGATATATGTAATTGCATACCGATTGCAGACTCTATAAAAAAATTGCTTACCTCTACTCATACAATTATACTTATAAAGTAAGTAGTTACTATCTACTAATTTACGGTGACTAATTTTATGGATACTCATCGACGCAAAAAAATTCGTATCTTTATGTTATTTATAATCAGTTATTGCTTAGGTGAAATGATTAATGAATTGACTCCCTGTGTTAATTATCAATTAGAATTAGTTACGAATCTATGTACTGGCCTAAGTAAGAGGAATTCATGTCTCCTAAGAAAATGATATTTTGTTCAATCCTAATACTTACGTGTACTAAAAAAAAAAAAATCTACTTTCACATATTTCTACATTCTTCCCAAATTAGTCTCTTATGAATATTTGGGGATAAATAGATACTTCTATCAATATATTTTTTTATTAAACTCCAATGCATAAATGCTTTGTTTGACTTAAATAAAATGTTTAGATTAGTCTAAGGTTTCAACTAGATTGTAAATAAATTATTATGATTTGATTAGATAAAACTAACAATTTTTTAATGAAAACATTTATGAATTAAAACTATAACAAAATGTCTTTTAACACCAAATTTTAGTGAAAAAGTTGTTAGTCACTACATACACAACTTTAGATATTAATTTATAAAATAAAAATTATTAGTTACTAAAATAGTCACTGTTATAAATAAATAATTATAATTAATTTTTAAAATTTAGTTGTTTAAGTTTTAGCTACTAAAATTTTTGTTACCACACAATTTTGTTTCTAAATTAGTTTTTACTTAATTAGTAGTCAATTTAACAACTAATTATAATTTTTTAATTATAATAATAATTATTTTACTAACTAATAACTTTTTTTATTTTATAAGTTGATATATAAATTGATCACTACAAGGACTAACAATATTTTATCACTAAAATTGATTGTTAAAGAGTCATTTGCTTGTTCTTAACGAATTTTATTTAAAAATAAAAATGATCTAACGTTTCTCCCTTTTCCCCTTTGTACGAGTTAAAAAAAATTCTAAATTAAGCTTTTGTAGAAAAAAAATAACAAAATTAGAGAAGCTTAAATATTACAATAAGATTACTCTAAAATTGTAATTGTGACATGGTTTATTTAAGTGTTGAATCTATGTTCGTTTTTTGTCATACGAAACAAAATTGTTAACCACAGCAATACAAGTGTGAATAATGATTCATTACATTGGAAAACACAAAAGCGACAAAAAATACTATGATTATTTCACCTAGTGTTACATCAAATATAATTATGCAAATATTTTGAAGAATGTATATTTGAAAACATGTTTCAATGTTGAATTATTAGGAATCCTGTCATGCTGTTTGTTGTTGCATTTTGATGGTTTTTTATTCTAGGAGGGTGTTTATTTTTTTAACAGTATTTTATTATTTTGTTTTGCAACATATATAGATATTCTTCTAGGAATTTTTTGATGTGGACATGTATGATGGAAGTGAAATAGAATTGAGTGAAAATGGTAGGATTAATGACACGAGTACGAATGATGATAAAAATGAGGAAGAAAAGATTTATGGTACACTTGAAAAAAAACATTGTTCAAAATTGTGACCTTCAAAATTGAACCATTGTATTTGGTGACAGGTTTGAAAATTTACACGTAACCTTCAAAATATGCATCAAGGATTAATGCAATAACAAATAATTAAACTTTGAAACATGATGGTTTAAATATTTATAACAACATCATCACACATTTATCAATCTTAATTTCAGAGAGAAGGAGATAATTATACTAGGATTCATAAGAAATAAAAGTTATAGCTTAATTCATTGCAAAGATTTTGTAGGAGAGATTTTTTTCTTCCGTCGCATCAGGTGAGTGGGATGGTAGTATTTTCAAATGGCAACGAGTACTTTTTTTCTCTTCGATGTAGAAAAATAGAAAATTTTAGTATTTAAAAATTATAACAAATTATTTATGATTTTTGATGACATTTAGTATTTATTTTGATGTGCTCTAAAATATAGGATTTAGTAGGGTTGGGAAGAGTAAGAAGTATGAGAGAGAAATGTGAGGAGAATGGATGCATCGAGAACGAGGGGATGGAATAACTATGATGATCTTTCATCCTTCTAAATATGCGCTTCTCAATCTTTTGCTCCTGCTCCTACGTCTTCTCCTTTTTCCTTTTCATTAATGCCATAACCCAAATTATTAATTATTATTATTATTATTATTATTATTATTTAAATAAATAATTAATTAATTAATCTCTCTCTCTCTCTCGTCCATGCTCCATCACATCTTAAATAGCTGCCTCGTCCAGGTCTGAAAGCATCACAATTCACATCCTCTTCTTCTTCTTCTGAGAGTGTTTCTGCACAGATTTCATTCAGGCGTTCTCTTCATGCGGGATTCGCAAAGGGTTTCTAACAGAGTTTATTGGCATTCTGTCCACCTCCACTTTCTTCTCTTCTCTCTGTCTCTCTCAAACACACACGTTAACTATCCATCCATGCCGTTGGAGGTGGGCATACTGCCAACTCAGTTCTGTTAGTCACTCTTTGTAAATCCTTCATGATATTTATTACGCCGTTTACGATCTCCACTTTCTATCATTTCTTCACTCCACAAGGTAAGAGATCCAACCACCACAACACAACCACCAAACCCCCCTAAACCCTTATTCATTTTCTAATTGCAACTCTCCATACAATACCTTCATGGATCTAACTTATCCATATCACCACCCCCTTCTCCTTTCCCTAAACGCTTATTATTAACTTGTCGATTTTTCTTTTCGTATGTGTTTGCGCTATTTTTTACTTTCATCAACTTTGCTACGGAAATTCAATCGGATATAAAGGAAGTGGGGTAATCCCAACACGCCCTAATTTGCTTCTTTCTGTTAAGTTGTGCTGCGTCCTTTCTTTACTGAATATCCGTTGGTTGGGTTGGGAGATGGAAACCCTAATCGCTTTTTTCTTACATTCGATCTGTTAATGGTGAAAGTTTTCATTTTTTTCTTTTTACCGTGGATCCATCATGTGCAGGGAGTTATGACATGTTCTTAGGTTTTGAGCAGAAGCGTTTTTACATTTAATTTCAGGGGGATATTTCATCTGCCAAGGTTATAATATAATTGGATTTGTTCATTTGGTGGTGTTAGATAGAATACAAGTAACTGCATATGAAAGAGATGTGTGGTTTGAGTTCCGTTCCATGCATGGGTGTGTTATTGGCATTTTGATTGAGAAAAAAGAAGGTAGTTTGGGTGATTGATGGTGTTTATTTGCAGATAATAGGCAGCATATGTAGTAAGCAGCATGAGAGGAGACAGATGGGTGTCAGGACTTGAAAAATGATGCGAAAGGGTTCCCTAACCTAGTGTCTGTCTAGTTGATTTGTTTCTAGGCTCCACGAGGTCTCTGAACGTTAAGTTAGGCTCATGATTGCATATTGACATTAAAACCCTCTCGCTCTTGTTTCAATGCAAAAGCTCATTCTCCCATGGCGCGTGACCTCCATCCAGAGTCAGTAGTAGTACCTCTTGTCTGTTTCCCATCAAAACAAAACCCTTTGTTGTTTGAAAATTTTGAAGTTCATAGGTGCGATTAATAGTGTAGTTGAAACACGGGACAGAGAGGGGATGGCCCCCCAGAGTTGGGAGGTGCGATGTGTAGATGAAAGCATCTCAGAGAGTCGCAGCTTGAAAATGGTTCGAAGTGTGTACGATTGCACAGTGTGCTAGGAATTTATGTTAATTATGGGACCATTTCATTATTATGGCATGGATGATGGAGCTGGGGTTTCCACTACTCCCACAGCTATGCTATAATGAGAGGTAACAGTGGCAGAACGTAAGACCCCAAAGGATTTTGTTTTGGTTCTGAAATCTGGGGCTAGTAACTCACAGGACTTGGAGTTGGTGGACCAAGGATTGAGGAAGTTGGTGAAAAGTAAAATCAGATATCTTTATTACTGTTTACTCACTGAATTGCCTTTTTCTTCAACATGGATACGAGGCTTTCTTTCTTTGCCTTTGCATTTGCTTTGCTTTGCATTGCAGGCAATCATGCATCCTAAAGATCACACACCGCACCTTATTTTGCACAACCTTTTCATTCACACACTTTTATGAGCTACCAAATCAAATGATCATGGCTTTCGCATGCAACTATAATAAACGCGTGCCTTTTCTCTCATTATGCCAAAACAACGCTCCTTTTTCTCCCCTCTTCTACAAACATAATTTCTTATCATTCTATAATTATATTAATCACTTGTCTAATAATTTATAATTTAGTTTATTTTGTAAGATATGGATCTTGTTATTAAATAAATTTTCATTAATGAACTCATTAAAAGAACACATAAGGTCCCAGGGTGAATGTATTTAATAAATTACTTCATTTAAGTTTTTCTTTAACTTGTTTCTGTTTCTATTATTTATTTTATTTTCACTAATTTACCTCGTGACATGAAAGATAAAGATTATGGGGGTAATCTATGTCATTATAAACATTAAGATACCACAAAGTTTCATGATGACACAATCAAAGATATGCTAAACTTCTAAATAAGTTTTCGTTGACGTTAATGTAAGCAAACTACACACTCAAATTCCCTTGAGTTATTTATCTCACCTAAATTTAAAAACACTAACGTAATTTTGTCTTCAAATTATTATAACTAATTATATTTTTTAAAACGATACTTTTTGCATTTTATGATATTGTTGAAAATGTATAATTTTAGAACAACTATAATATATATTTTTATTTTGTTAAGAATATAAAGAAATATATTTTACAGAATATTTTTATTGAGTATAAAGACAAAATATTTTGAAATTTTATTTAAAAATAAATTATAAGATTTTATAAGAATTTGAAAACGATTTACACACACACACACACACATATATATATATATATATATATATATATATATATATTAAGAATATTTTATTCTATGAGCATATAATTTAATCAGTGTTTTAATTTCAAAGACATATTAATAAATGTTTTATAGTACTTTTATCTTTAAAATTCAAATTGTTTTATTTGTGTAGTTGAAAACTTCAGTCTCCAAAATCAAACCAATTTGAACATGTTGATTTTAACTGGTTTGGGTTTTTCCGCCCTTTAAAATCGAAGGATATTTATTGGTTTGTATTTATTTATTTTTAATTTTGCCATTGTTAGTTTATAGAAAATATATTTTGATTAAAAAGACAGACGGCATAAATTGTTTCTTGGTATTTAAAAAGAAACAAATTAAAGATCAACCATGCAAAGATAGGTAGGAAATAGCTTGAAAACATATTAAGCTTGTAAACGGTAAAATTGAAACGAATTGTTTTGTGAATCACAAGATTTGAGAAAAATTAGTTTGAAGAAAACAAGTTATGAAGGTTTTTAAATTAATTCCTCGTTAGTAAAGCAAATGAGGGAAGATCAAATGTTTGGATTAAAAGATAACAAAGTACATTGTGTTTCACATCATGTCCGTCTTAAGTTATTATCGAGATAATGGTAAACGAAAATATAATAGCATATATAATACAATGATATTATAGTAAGAGATTTAGTTTTTTTAAGTTATTTTTGTTTACTTTTTTTATATGATGTAATTTGGGTATTACAGTCCGTAGATTTTAAGAATAAAAGGTATTTCTTAATATAAATATATCTTCATAATATTATTATTATTAAAATAAGTTTTTAAGTTGTAGAAAATTAAAATGTACAGGAATATTTATAAAATTATGGTGTATATAAATCTCTTTATTAAGAAAACTTGGTAATAAATCTTTAAAAATGATATTAATTTTTTTTTTTATAAAACTCTTTGCATGATAAATATTCTAAAGCATTTGCATTAGTTTCGTATTCATTTTCTTTCTTTCAAATTAATTATTTTTCTCTTTTAGTCAAAGCAATACAGTATTTATGAAAAAAAAGTGAGTCTGTTTAAGTAAAATTATTTTTTAAAATAAATTATGTTTTAACATCTGCATAATAGAGGAAACCTTTTCAGAAATATATTGTATTTAATGCACTTGGATCTCTAATTTAACTATACATTTATTCCATGTACATGACAGCTTTGAAAACTAGTGTTTCTTTTTCTTTTTTAATAATGAAAAGCCAGACAAATATTCTATTAGTTAGAATAGAAGAGGTGTAAGAAATTTGCAACTAATCACTAACTCTTCTCAATAAATTAAACTAGACTTGCATTGCACAACAAAAATGATAGAAATATAAGATTACCTTTATTCAAATATTGAAATAAGAAAAGACTAAAATTTCTTTATTTATTTATTTAGATATTATTTAGAAGATAGAAAGGAGCAGTAATGATAATGCATTGGTGTAAGGCAGAGTAGATGATTATCGCGTTTGGCAGTGACAGAATGAGTAATTGCTTCTCCATTAATGCGTTTGCCAATTCACTTATTCTCTTCGTTCAATCATTACTTTTTCTTTTTTTCATGCCAACCCTTTCTGGGAACTTACATCATCACATTCACACCATCATTTCTATATATTAAAACTTATTTCTTTTTCTTAATTAATAATTATCTTCTTATCAGAGAAAACAACGTCACCTTTCTACCAGATAGCATGAATTAAAAGAATACAAGAAGTAACTTAATATTAAAAAAAAATTGTTCAATATTGATTTATATTTAAAGACTTTAGAAGCTTAATAATAGAATTAAGTAAGAAAAATATATTTTCATATATTTACTTTTATAATCTTTTTTTTTTGTTATTTTTCTGGAAAAATCTTGTTTAAATATAATTAATATGAATGCAAGGAAACTTGCTTTTGTCAAAAAAAAAAAATACGTCAGTTTCAATTCTTTTGAAAATAATGGAGGTGAACTTATTAAAAGCGGAGGTGAGAATAACGACTCTAAGTTTTTGCATTTGTTTGTACAGCACAAAACCTGCAGCCCATCTGGCCCAATGTTCAATTCAATATTTAACCCATCAATTCACTAATCAAAGAGGCTATGACCAGTTCCCCCTACAGAAATCGAAGCATTTTGTTCCGTTTTTTATTATTTATTTATTTTTTTATGTATCAATATCAATGTTTCTTTAACTAATTAAATATTTAGATTTTGTCTTGATAAATTTAGAATAAAACATATAACATAAGAAATAAAACTATAAATAAAGTAAAATTATATTGTTAGTTAAAATCAATTCGATCCAATAAAAACATATAAAACTGAACATTTTTTTGTTGGATTAAAATTTTAAATTTAATTAAAAACAATCCTATTTTAACTAAATCAAACTAAAAAAAAGTATGAAATTTCATATATGAACTTATTACAGCACTCGTACTTATATTATATAAATGGATATTGATAAAATTACCATATTATTTTTGTTTTATTCCTAGTCCTATATCTAAAATCTGTTCATTATCTTAATGATTTGTATGTTTATTAATTCCAAATAAATTTTAAAAAGTTACGTTGGAAAAGGTTTTTATAGTAAAGGTATAAACATGAAAAAATATTAATTCTTTTACCGAAAAATAATAAGTATGATGAAATATATTTTTAGGGAATTAATAAGTAAATCACGACAATTAGTTGACTTTTATTTGAAAAACATTAACCGTTATAGTGACACAACTTTCCTTTCAGTAATTCCAAAATAATTAGCATTAATTTATTATAAGTAAGTTAGGAGAAGAGACATTTGATAGTTTAAAATAGATTCCTTGGTTTGAAAATTGTAAGGGTGAGTGAAATGGTTACATTATGTTATAGACAAAATGGCGTCATCCATGGAACAGAACCAATGACATGTCCAGAACTTGCGACTAAAGTGAAAAATTGAAATTATTTTATTTATTTAAAAATAAGAAATAGGTTAATTTGATAAGTTGAGAAGAAGGAGAATATGAGGGGAATTATCTTCCTTCCGTGTAAAAAGTGGCATAACGAAAAAATGTTGTCATTTAGTCGCCACATTCTAAATCCTTGTACACGACATTCAAATCTCGCCTCCTTAAATTGGAGGACAACAACCTTAACCTTCCTCAAATCTTGTTCGTTTCCTATTCTTCTATCTTCTTCAATTGCCAACACCAAAACAATGGGTTCTCTTTCCGCTCTGCACCAACCAATCCAATATCCCGCTGCTCGCAGAGACGACTCCGTCGTTGACCACTTCCACGGGGTCAAGATTGCCGATCCTTACCGATGGTACGCAAATGCAACCAACTTCAGCATTGTATTACGTTTTCATTTTCATTTTCATTTGGCTTTGTTAGGCTGGAGAATCCGGAGGCGGAGGAAGTGAAAGAGTTCGTGCAGAAACAGGTGGCGTTGACGGATTCGGTGCTGCAGAGGTGCGAGTGCAGGGAGAAGCTGTCGGAGAAGATAACGGAGCTCTTTGATAATCCTCGTTACAACGCTCCATTCCGTCGTGGGAATAAGTACTTTTACTTCCACAACACGGGTCTTCAGGCGCAGAGCGTGCTTTACTTGCAGCACAGTTTAGAGGCTGAGGCTGAGGTTTTGCTCGATCCCAATGCGCTCAGTGAAGATGGAACTGTCTCCCTCAACACATTCTCCGTCAGCAAAGATGCTGAGTTCTTGGCCTATGGACTTAGTTCCAGTGGTAGCGACTGGGTCACGATAAAAGTCATGCGTATTCAGGACAGGAGTGTTCAGCCTGATACTTTATCCTGGGTTAGCATTCATATCAGATTCGCAGAAACAATGTTGAAACTCTTGCTGAAAATAGTTCATATCAAGATCATGCTAATGATTGATGTTTCAGGTCAAGTTTTCCTCCATTAGTTGGACGCACGATAGCAAAGGTTTCTTTTACAGCCGCTATCCAGCTCCAAAGTATGTCATCTCTGTTCTCGTGTTCTTTCTAGGATTGAAATTTGAAATTGGTATTTGGTGTTATTAATGTTTACTTTTTGTAAATAACTTAAGCATAGTCATTCTCAGGGAGATGATGGTGGGGTTAGTTTCATATATCCTTGATTCGTAACTTGATTTGATTAGATTGGTTTGGTAAGTAGGGTTGGAGAAGTAGCAGATGCTGGGACTGAAACTAATTCGAACCTTCATCATGAACTCTGTTATCATTTTTTGGGTACTGATCAATCCGAAGACATTCTGTGTTGGAGAGATCCTGAGAATCCTAAATATATGTTTGGAGGAAGTGTTACCGAAGACGGGAAGGTACTCTTTCTGTCATTGCCTTGCAACTATTAAATATTATGTGTACATAAGATATGAAAATGTACTCCCTGTGTTATGTCGTTATTTTCCTCAAGGCTTTAGTAGTATTAATACCGAAGATGCGTCGTTGTTTATATCAAATGTATCATGTTAATGTGGACATATTTGTTTTTTTAATTGGTCTTTTTTAGTCATATCGTAACGTGAAGTCCTGGATCCTTAAACTTTGAAATGTTCTAATTATTGTCAGAAGAACGATTAAGCAATCCACTGTCATGTAATATCTACCTCCGGTAGAATGAACTACGTTTTTTTTTTCTTTTTTCTTTCGTATGTTTTTTGTAAGAGCTAATGTTAAATTCATAGCATTGCAAGTCAGACGTGGTAGTATTGGGCATAATATGATTTTCCTTTGTCAAGGGGCATTACTGTGACGATGTATGCATATGATACCAAATTTCCTAAAAACTGGCTTGTTTTTTTGTTGATTGTGCAGTATGTTCTTCTCTATATTGATGAAGGGTGTGATCCAGTTAACAAGCTTTACTATTATGACCTGTCTGAACTTCCAAACGGGCTGGAAAGTTTTCGGAATGAAAATTCCCTCCTTCCATTTGTCAAGCTTGTTGATAAATTCGATGGACAATATCATGCCATTGTAAATGACGACACTTTATTTACATTTTTAACTAATAAAGATGCTCCAAAATACAAAGTAGTTCGAGTAGATTTGAAAGAACCAAATGCTTGGACTGATGTTATCGAAGAGTCTGAAAAAGATGTGCTTGAGTCAGCACGTGCTGTAAATGGTAACCAACTTATTGTGAGCTACTTGAGTGATGTGAAATATGTTCTGCAAGTCAGAGACTTGGAAACAGGTTCCTTGCAACATCAATTACCAATTGACATTGGCACAGTCAGTGAAATTTCTGGGCGGCGTGAGGATTCCGAGGTTTTCATTGGTTTTACAAGTTTTTTGACTCCTGGAATCATATATCAGTGCGACCTGAGAACACAAGTTCCTGATATGAAGATATTTCGTGAGATTGTTGTCCCTGGGTTTGACCGCTCCGAGTTTCATGTCAATCAGGTAAAAGAAAAAGAAAGAAACATTCACTGAAGCTCAGATGAGTTCTCCTTTGTTTGTCTATTTCACATGTCATGGGTATGGGTGTTGACGTCTCTTAGAACCTGTGCTGTTTATTATGTTCTATTCTCTAATGTACCTTAAAAATTTCAGGTTTTTGTGCCTAGTAAAGACGGTACCAAGGTTCCGATGTTTATTGTTGGCAGAAAGGATATTGTTTTGGATGGTTCACACCCTTGTCTGCTATATGGATACGGTGGCTTTAACGTCAGTCTTACACCATATTTCAGCATCAGTCGTACTGTACTGGCGAGACATTTAGGCGTTGTTTTCTGCATAGCAAATATTCGTGGTGGTGGAGAATATGGAGAGGATTGGCACAAAGCTGGCTCCCTTGCCAACAAGCAAAACTGCTTTGATGACTTCATTGCAGCAGCCGAATACCTTGTATCTTCTGGTTACACCCAACCCAAAAAGTTATGTATCGAGGGTGGAAGCAATGGTGGACTTCTTGTTGGTGCTTGCATAAATCAAGTATGATTCATTTGCCATTTCTTGTGTTTGGTCCTCTGATATTTTGTTAGTGCATTTTTATTGAGTTTGCTGTATTTCTAACCTCTCCCAATTTGTGAGCAGAGACCTGATCTCTTTGGTTGTGCGCTGGCTCATGTTGGTGTTATGGACATGCTACGGTTTCACAAATTTACAATAGGTTTGTTTTGTTCTGTTTTCTCGACTATAGTGTTATTTTGTATCATACTGATATGTTTCTGTTATTCAGGTCATGCTTGGACCACAGATTATGGTTGTTCAGACAAGGAGGAAGAATTTCATTGGCTAATCAAGTGAGCATGGTTATACGTATCATGAAATATAACAATATTTTTATATTTTGAGTGCAAATATGATGTTTCTGTTAATAATATTTATTTATTTATTTTAGTGATGATTTGTATGGGGGCAGCGTGTAAGTAGTGTGGATACTGCGGGCAATATTAAACATTGAGTATCGTTATGATTTTCTACAATACCTTGTTTTAGGTACTCACCATTGCATAACGTCCAGAGACCTTGGGAAAAGCATCCTAATCAGTCAATTCAGTACCCATCAACAATGCTGTTGACTGCTGATCATGATGATCGTGTTGTGCCATTGCATTCATTAAAGCTATTGGCAGTAAGTCTGTTTTTCATAGCTCAATTATTTTTGGGTGGTGCTGCCCTCTTTGACTGGTATTTTTGAGTTATTTTCAGACCTTGCAGTATGTCCTCGTTACTAGTGTTGATAAAAGTCCCCAGACAAACCCTATAATTGGTCGCATTGAGTGCAAGGCTGGGCATGGTGCAGGGCGTCCTACAAAGAAAATGGTAATAGATACGGATCTGGTTATTTTTTAACTTCTATTCCCATTGTTTATTGCTGTACGTCGTTTTTAAGTTTTATTAGTTGGTAACCGCAGATAGATGAAGCTGCTGACCGGTACAGTTTCATGGCCAAAATGTTAGATGCACATTGGATTGAGTAGATATAGATAGAGGGTAGTGAAACACCTTGAAAACAAAGGAACTGCATTGGTGGACAGCAGGACAAATTCTTGTGATTTCACTTTTTGGGGTAGGCCAACCCACGTAAAGTGTCGTAGTAGTATCATTACAAAATGTTACCAACTATGTTGTATATGATCCTGTTTTATTCAAATGGAGGTAGGGACCTCTGTTGAAACACGTAAGAGCATTGCTTTTTTTTAAACATTAACATCGAACACGATTCCATTTACTAGTGGTTCATATTATTATTATTATGTGTAATTTCAGAGAATAAAACCAAACATGACTAACTTTACACAATCCTGATATTATGCGACATCCAATTAAATTGCACAGCAAGTTGTTTAAAATGTTACGTTCAAAAGTAATTATACTTTACAATCTACATAAAACCTTAACAAATAATTCTTTTCAAAAAATCAATTCTACACAAATTCAAACTAAACTAACCGTAAACCTACATCATAAAGTTGTAATAATTAGGACTCCTTTTTTCTACGTTGCTCAAGGGCACTAATGTAAGGGGAACGAAATAAGAGGGTAGTCTGTACGAAAAGATACACTACTGGAAGTAGCTCTACTTGAAGATGCACATGTGTCTATCTCTCATCATAGTACTGCCCACTCCAAAGTCTAGCAGCCATGATTTAAAATCGGATTTATGTCAGGAAACATTCCATTTTTATGTCTGTGACATCAAGTTGCAAAATTTCAGCTCTGCAACCCAAAATTGATCCAATGCTGCAAAACCACAGTAAATAAGGCACTTGACAACATGGTAACGTGTTCCAAATAAATTCCCATAAATTGAAAGTATCGTATCTCGTACCTAGGATGGGTGCGTCCAAGATCTCCATGAACAAATTCCTTGATATAGGTCCCAGCCTGTAAAAGTACAAACTTATTATGCACTCAGAAGACAGAAGTGGTAGTTACATGGCCTATGTAATAAATCCTTTATGTCCACCCATAAATTCTTTTGCATGGCCTCTGTAATATTTACTTGACAAATATTGTTCACCATTCATTTCCAATAAAATGTAAAAAGTATATAGACCATGGAGTTATAAAGTTTGAGGTGCTAAAACTTGAAACCATAACTTAAGCTCCGTTTAAAAAGTAGTTCAGTCACTGAAACTTCATTTATATAAGGGATAATATAAGATTACCTGTGTACATAGGTGCAGAAGAAAATATTGGGAACTTCCAGCAATTGCCTCTATTTTCATCCTAAGATTTGAGAAACAGTAAGGGGTGGTGAAATTTCAGACACGTATCTGAATGCAGCTTTTATATAGTAAACGTAGCATATAACTATCAATATATAGGAGATCCTACCAATGAATAATCTTTTCCCGTTCTAAAGGACTGCGACGATGTAGCACCCTTATTGGGGTCCGCTGCAAAACTTTCTGCTCAAATAAGAAAGAAATTCTGGTTACCACATTTACAAATTAAAACAAAAGCTATTATTAAATGCAAAAAATCCAGCGAGCATGATCCAAAGAGAGAAAAGGTGACAGGCCGTGGTTGACCCACCCAGGTCAATACAAGGAAAAAGTGAGGAACGAAGTTGATAAGGCAAGAGGGTAAACTGGAAGGTAAGGACAATGGAGGAGTCACAGCAATGGGAGGGGTGGTTAGGATAGGAGGGAGCATGGAGAGCAAACTGAATGACCAGGTTGCAAATTTAGGCTGGAAAGGGTAATTCTAGCCTGATTGGGAAGTGTATAGAGTAGACAAGGAGGGGAATATGAGAGAAGTGGGTTTGTATAGAGAAGATTTTAGAGGGTGAAGCTTAGGAAGGCTTCTACCTCAGGAGGAACTAAATTGACATCCATATAGAAGTACATAATGGATAAATCAAAGGCTTAAATGACATAAATACAATCAGATGCGTTACAAAAACAGACATGCATGTCGTAGAGCTACTCAGCGAAAGTCAAATGACGCAGATACAAAAAACAACACGGTTTATGCTTTTTTACGTTTAAGTTAAACATTTAATACAAAATGCATGTTTGATAACAAGTAATACACACAACATAAAGCTTACCAAATCCTTGTGTGAAGAAATACATTGAAAATCTTCATCCTTTAGAGGACGAGATATCCACACTAAAGCAGCATATTGTTTCTACATAGTTGTAAGATTGTAATTGTTAGGACGCATATATAGATAAAACAATGGATGAATGAAAGCTGTAAGAGATCAACAAAGAAATAAAAGTAACTAGTTATTAAGAATCTAGATGAAAGACCTGCTTCTCTGCTTCACCTTCACGCATAAGGTCCCAGCCTTCACTACCAACAAGTTTCAGATTTTTCACCCTAACCTACACAAACATATGATATTATGAATTTAGTAATCATGAAATAAAAAGATAGAGAAACATCACCAGTTCAGCCGCAGCATTACCAATTTATTCTCCATGTTATTTATCTTTCTCTCTACATCTTTTACAAACAGTTCAGATGGGATATGCCGTGCATTTTGCACCTCAACAAGAAAGGGCCTGCCTGGACCCAACATTCGGACCTAGAACAGTTCCATATCAGATAAGTTCATTCATTGATAAACTTTTTAAAAGGACACAACCATAAATTCAGTACATCGATATCTTCTCTGCCTGCAGCGTGAAACTTAAAACTATCACCTTGGCAGGCTTGGAGGATTTTTCCACCAATTATTTCCTACAATGATTTAAAGCATTGTTGTCACCTTTCACAATCAACATTAAAAGGAAACATAAAAGACAACAGCTATTGCCAGGAAGAATAGACAGTACTTCAACCGAGGCTTCTCCCATTCTTTCATCATCAATGATCCAGCATGTTTGACTCACATTCCGTGAATACTGCCATGAAAGTAAACACATAAATTTGAATTTGCACAAGAAATATTCACTCTTTGTCTATCATTGGTTTGGAAATTATAGTTATATGATTATATCTAGACCAAATAAAGGAAATTATATTCCATTACATAAAGAATCTATTTTTTGTGTGAGAATTGATCAATTAATTTATTTCACCTATACATGGGAAAGTGCATAAAGCGAACTTGCAGTTTACATTAAGTATCACATAAATACCTCCACATATTCAATATGTCTATCATGCCATATGACATATCAGAACATGTAAAACTGTAAGTGTGGCATTTGGATAAAGAAATGCAACATTTATGATGTCTTAAAACATTGCTGGAGTAAAAAACATGTATGCCATTGATACATGTAATGACTTCAGAATGCCAGTCCAAATGTCCAATTAGGAAGATTGGGGGAGGATAACAAATTCATTACCTTCAGGTATCTTCCACCAAAATAGAAAGGCGTCCTGTAGCAATAGAAAGTAAAATGGCAAGGCTCGTTTGCCTTAAAAGAAAGGAAAGCAAAGTTAGCGATAGAATCATAGAAAATCTAAATAGCAAAATAGACAATGAATTCAAATTGACCTTTTCTAGCAAGAATTCACAGCCGTCAGAGGAATCATTCTCAAGTGAATTGCCAACAGGTATTTCTGCAACAACATTGGACTCTCCTATAAAATATTAAAATAAAAATGAAATGGTTGATGTAAGAAACTGTAAAATCACAGGCAGTGTTTGTATACACCTCAGACCTATAGACAATCCAACCATATGTTAGAGCCAAAAACTAGTCAAATTTAAAGGAAATCAATCTTATGGCACTTTTTCTACCAGAAAAAGAAAAAGGCTGCAGTGTCCAAAAGGTCAATGAAAAGTGTAAAATCAAAGGCAATGTCTGTCTACACCTTAGACATATAGACAATCTAAGCATATGTTACAGCCAAAAACTAGTCAAAGGAAAACAAAATAAATCTAAGAATATGTTTCAGAGTCCAAAAGGTCAATCAATGAAAACTCATGGGAAAATGGGACCAGCTATATAATGGTTATTGGTTACATAATAAGATGTTAATTTTTAAAGTGCAGAAATTCTGAAGCTCAATGAATGGCAGTCCCTTTAATGTACAGGGAATACTCCTCACAGTAATCAGTCAATAGTAACCATTGGTTTATTGCAAAGCATGCTTCCAGAGGAAAACTAGCATAACTATAAAATAAACAATTCCTTTGTCTGGAATAGAATTTCATTATAGCGGTATTATACTTTGAAAAAGGTTATTCACCGGCACAAAAGGTAATATCAATGCAAGAGAAATCCATTTTATTAACATATCACAATACTCAAGAATTCGTTGGTTTTTACTTTGTCCTGAATTCTGAAACAGTCAGACTGAAAGGCACAATACTGTACGCAACCACAAAGTAACAGCTCAATTTCATGCGTCAATGTCAGATGTTCTCAGTTTCTTCATAAAAACAGCAACTAAAAAACAACACACAGGATCAATAATAAACTTGGGCATGCCTATTTTTCTTCTCTTGCAAGTCTCGGCACTATCTGACCGGTTCTGATCCCCCTTCGATGCTTTTGTGTGAGTGTAGGTCAAACGAATGCGGAAAGGGCCCATACTCGATTTACATTCCTGCAAAAATAAATTTCTGTAAAGGGTCATTGGAAAACAAATGGACCAAAACATAAACCTCTTGACTGAAACGAAAAAATGACTGACCAGAAGATTTTCAAGAGGATATATTAGAGAAAATTTTAAGGCATCCTTTGTAGATATGCATCCAGTGTGCAAGTTTTCTTGGAACCAAGATTGAGACCCGAATTTGGTTTTCATATATGAGCTACAAAATTAAACAAATATAAGACACTCCTATGAATATTAAACGCGAAGGCAAACAATAGTAATAAGGAGGAATAGAAAGGCACAAGTACAAATACAAAAATAAAAAGTAAAGGAGCATGAAGTAGAATTGTAACCGAAGAGAGTTATCATTGCTGAGAATGATCGGTGGGATGGAAACTTCAAGGGAAAAGGTATGGAACTGATAGGCGTGTCGTTTAACGGTGTCAGCAATGAGAAGTGGGAGGTTCTGATTTTGAAGGAGGGTTTGGGTGTCGTCTGAATAATATGTGAACTGCAGAATACCGAAGCAAAGTGTGCAAAGTTGATGTGTGGTGGCGGAGAGTGAAGAGACAGAAGAAAGGGAAGGAGAAGAAGCGTAGACGCGGCCTTGGAGGCCGAAGAGGCGAAAGATGCAACGGGCGCATACCTGTGATGTGATGTGAAATAGCAGTTAGCAGAAGAGAAAGAAGAGAGAGAGAATGAAGATGAATTACAAAAACTGACCCCTTCGGACAGCAACTCCTTCACGGCGTCGGAGGGTAAATCCCGCACCGATTCTGATACCGATTCTTCTTCTCCTTCTTCTTCACCCAAATGCTTCATGCTTTCTTCCTGCTTATGCTCCTCCATTCTCAATAACCTACTTGCTTCACTGCACACTCCACACAAACACCTTCACTGCGCGGGTTTACCTATTTTTCGATTTTGTTACTTCAGATTTTTAAATTAACTTCCCTTTCTTATTGTGCTTCCTTTTATTTATATTTTCTCCTCAACACATTTTTCCTATGTTTTTATATTTGGTTTTCAATAAACAGTTAATTAATTTTATTTGTATTCAAATTCTAAAATCTATTTTTCAATATTCAAATTTATAAAGCGCATTAAACAAACCTAATGATTAGCAAATTAAAAGTTAAAACCTAGGAATAAACCACCAAATTAATAAAAGCTAAATTATATTTTTTTTTTCTTTTTAATTCTTATATCTAATTTTGGTCTTTCTATTTTAATTTTTTGTGAGTTCAATCTCCATCCAAATTTAAATATATATTTATTTCATGTATTTTAAACATTTAAATTAATTAAATGATTTCTCGATGGAGTGTAATTTCTGCCACTATCTATCAATATTGCCTTTGTAATCAGTGGCTACTTATGCTAATTTAGTTTCAGAAAATGCTTAATTTTCACAATGACAAATATATCATCCGTCTATACCTTCTCTGCCATGGTATCGATGATGGCTAATGACTTGGTTTGAAAGATTAATATTAAAGTTGTGTGTTTGGACACGTAAAATGTAAAGGAATACAAGTGCTCACTATTTTCAATCCATCTGAGAAGAAACTACCAATGCTGAATGAATTACACTTGCCACCACCTAAATGCCAATATTAATATGCAATAAAAACAGTAAATTCGGAAAATTACAAAGAGAATAGAATATTGTTTCTTTCTTCTTCTTTTTTCTGGGAAAGAATTAACGTGACCTCGAGCTGGGGTCACCTGTGGCTTAAATCATACATGTCCGTCGTAATCATACCATCAATAATAACATAAATTACCCAAACAAATAAATTCAAAAATCGGAAGCAGAAAAGTAAACTGCTTTTGATATTGGCAGCTCAAAGGGGTCGAGTGTGTCTCCCACTTGCTCTACCACAAAGCAGTGCATTCTTGGGAACAGGATATTCATCTCTGATTGAGGTTGATGTTGTATAAACGCGCATGTAAAACTGTTGACCAAGGTATTGCCGTGCCCAAAATTCAGATCTCAAGTTCCACATTCCCACATTGTCAAGAGCAATATAGATAGCAGTCCATGACTTGGGATATACCTGCATGCACCAATAACCACATTATCAAATATTTTGATCAGTAAATACTCTTTTGTTGAGACAGAATGCCTATTATTCGCACCTGAGTGGTGGACCGCGAAACTGCATCGCGAAGATTGTACTGGTTCCTGCTAGCAGCTGTCCACTGTCCTCCGTCCATACTACGCATAAACACACCACAAACGTTTCACAACTTATGGTGGCGAACAAGAAGTTGACCAAGTATATGAATGAATAATGGTAGATGAGCGATGATGACTCACCCAACCACAAAGAAAGAGTAGCCATCGAGATGATAGCTCTGAATGACGTCTTCGTCGTTTTGGATGACAATCTCCACAAATGTTCTGTAGTCGGTTTGCAAAACAGATGTGTCAAGGTAAATGCCACCACCAGTGGGCCTGTCAGAAATGCTTCCGACACGGAAAACACCTGAGATTTTGAAGTAGTCGGCGAGCTTAAGAGGAGTGTCTGGAGCAAGGTAAGAGACGCTGTTGATTCCGTATCTTTGTTTGCCGTTCACTATACCAGCTGAACTCGACAGTATGATGGTCCTCGTCGTGTTTATCAGACCGTAGTGGTACGATCCTTGCGGGTTCGGCCTTGGTCCACTTGCTGTCAGGTTCGTCCTGAAACAACCATTTAGGTTCCTCAGCTTCACTGCATAGCGCATAAACAAAAGTAACGAATTTGACAAAAAAAGAAGATACCTGATGGAGCGGGCCTGGTTGAGAGACCAATCAATCTGAATGGTAGGTCCACCAGGGGGTGGGCCTGATACTGGGCCTGCGGAGTTGCTGTAGCGAAGAATGGCAGTGGAGGTGAGAACTGTAGATGTAAATCGAGAAGAAACCACGATGTAATAGTCCTGAGCGGGTTGATCCGCAGTGACCAGAACAGAGTAAGACTGGCCCACGTGCACGTCAAGAGATGAGTAGGTTGTTTGAACCGTGTGCGTTCCTTCCACTTCTACCAGCTTTAATTTGTGGTTCTGTATGCGGAAATTCAGGGAATTTTCCAACCCCACATTTGATATTCTCAGCCTGTACGTTTTTCCTGCGTGTGCCCCGAAACATACGTTATTTATTTCTCTCATAAATTACTCTGGCCTAGGTTATGTACAACTTTGTTTTTACTTCAATAGTGGAAACAACGATGATCTTTATCGTGAATAAGACAAAAGAGCTCATGTAATGTAGACATGGGATGAGCAAAGCTAAACACATTTATATGAATCGTGTTTAACAAGTTGCAGGAGAAGGTTGTTCGATTTTAAGTGATCTGATTTACGCATGCATACCTTGTTCCACATTGAAAGATGCTCCGTTAGAGCCACGACCATTGATGAGGATTCCATCAGGGAAAGGCAGCTTGCTACCTCCATCAAGAATAGCCCGCAAATCCTGTGAAAAAAAAAAAAAAAACACAAGGGTCACCATTTATCCAATCCCTGATTAATATTTCAAACAACAGAAAAGTTCAACATAATAGAAACACTTTTTTTATTTAACCAAGAAGTTGATTTGCTTAAGAGACACAAATGTCAAAAAGAAGTGTTTTTTTTTTTTTTTAAGCGGCTATTCCCTTCCAACGACATTTGGCAGCTAGCAAGCACCTACCACCCAATAATAGTAAGATGAGTGAGAGAGTAATGCATGGAGAAAGTTAGTTGGGATTTGAATTGAGGCGCACATAGGGAGGTGCAAGAGAATTGACAGGTAGTGAGGAGATTAGTTGTGGGGTATTATTGCAAGCATGTGGAGGGCAGAGAGAGGAGAAAAAAATGATGTTACCGTGTGGTTCAACTTGTACCAATCTCCAATGAGGACAGTGTAATCACCGGCGGGATCGTCGAAAGGGACTGGAATTCTGGGTCTGCTCAAAATCCTAATACCTCCGAATCCACCCGCGGCTTTGTGGAATGCAAGAGATGGGAAATAGTAGAAGCTTCCAATCTGATCCTTCACCTGAAGTATGTATGTGAAGTTCCCTCCCGGTGGAATCGGACACGTTGTTCCCGAAACCCCGTCTTCGAAGGAGTTCCTCCTCTGCTGCACACCGTTCCTGTGTTTTCCAATCAACCACCATTACTATACATGTAACATATATATATATATATATATATATATATATATATATATATATATATATATATATATATATATATATATATATATATATATATATATATTTCTTTTCTTTTAATTCTTCAAGCATGCCAGATATAACGTTTCTTTCATTAGATTACTTTATTTCGGAAGCGTGGATTTAATGCTTCTTAATGAATGGATTGGTTGGAGGTGAAGTTAATTGAAGAAGTAAAGGTCTCTGTTTTGAGTGGCAAAAAGAAAAATCAAGTGATAATCAATCTCCAGCGGAGAACAGCGAAGCATAGATAAGTAATTGGGCCCACAATATAAATTATTGGCTTCTTAGCTAAGCAATTACAGAAAATCAAACTCATAATCATACACTGTTTCGCCTTCTTCATTGTGATTTGCAAAGCTACTTTTATGGAATCATAGATCTAAAACGATCACCATCTTTCATCTGCTACAATAATCCCCTAAATATTTTTCTCTTTCGGTGCCAACATAAAAAAAAAAAAAAATCTATTTCTATCACAGGAATCAATTTCTTTTCACTCAAATCAACTCATTCTGAACATAATGATCCACGGAGGTCTTCTGTTCGATCAATTTTTCAATGGATTTAGTTTTTTATAACTTAATTATTTTGAAACTATCTTAGGAATTATACATATCAAATTGTAATGTTCCAGTCAAGTAATTTCATAGGCCGTGTTTACTTATATTTTAAAAAATATACAGTGTATATGCTAAATTAAATAAATTCAAATTTTCTAAAACGTTTATTATAGATTGAAGTTCTAATTTAACAATTTAGATTATTGAAATTTAAGATATAACGAAAATGAATTTCGCGTGTATCTGAAAATATTCATCTTCTTAACTGTTTATATATGATAAACCAGTAGGCTGATATCATTCATAATACTTGTTTAGTAGACAAGTCTATAAATTTTTATAAAGTCTTTACATATAATATAAAAATAATTTACAAATGTTAAATTAAATCAGTTCAATTTACATATAATATGAGCTTTCAAAAAATGCAATTAGTGATAACATTATATAGCTATATGTATATCTATTTTATCCAAAATGTGGTATCAAAGGATTGAAGAGTTAGCTTAATGGAATTGAATACGTATTGAGAAACATAAATAATAAATAAATAACAGTAACTTGTTTGATTGTGATATTTTTATAAATAGAGATGAGATCTGTTAAGGCATTCTCTGAGGTAGAAGATTTGGAGTTGGAATCGAATGGAAAGAAAGCATAAGAAGTATCGATTATTACCAGGATAGGAGAAAGGGTTGGTCCAAGCTGTTGAAGACATTGATGATGAGGTTGTCGTTGGTAACAGAATGAATGTCTGGACCTGGGAATTGACCGTTGATAAGTATTCCCTGTATGTGTATGCGTGATACATACGAATGAGATCCTCCAACACAACACAAATATACGAAACATAGGAAGAGAAAAGAACCTGTTGGCGAACACCAAGTGGATAAATGTCTCCGTAAGTAACATTCCAGTTGAAGAACCTGTACGGATCTTCAGCGACAGCAACCATGGCAAACAGAGAAAAACACAGCACAACCGCCATGTTGAGCGACATCATCGCTCTATGCTTCCTCTGCTAATGAATGAACACAAGAGAGAGAGAGAGAAAGAGAGAGAGAGTAATGGAGCCACTAGGGATGGATTCACATTTAAACTGAAGTGCAGTGGGACAGAGAGAGAGAGAAAGAGAGAGAAGAAACCCGACTTCTCTCAAATCAATATAGCCGTAAAGGGTAAAATCAAAAAACAGAGGAAAAGTTGGTAGCCCACGCTAATATTATTCTTTCTTTCTTTTCTCTACAACCATCCACACCAATTAAAAAAATTAACCAACAGGCAAAACTTCACTTTTTTTATATCAGACAATAGTTTTAAGTGTATTTAAATCATTTAAAAGTGTTGCATTCAGAAGAAAAATGAGGAAAGATTGTTGAAATGCATGAAGCGTTTCTGAAAGTGGTGATACATAGAGAGAGAAATTTAATTAGTTAGAAAAGGGGAGAAGAGAAGCGACAGGGGTGTCGGTGGCGGGTCCTAGGATGCAATGAAAATTTGAATCATGTGTTGTGTTGTGTTGTTGTGTAGTGTGACCCAACTCAACACAACCCACATGGGCTCCTCATTCTGCACACAACTGTGCCTAGTAATTGCTTTTGTTTTCACTTCCAACACACAACTTCACGTGTCAATTTTATACGTAAAATTTTCAATCACAAAAAAGAACATGTTCTTTTCACATTAGCTACTTCTGAAAACATGCTGAAACCTCCTTTCACCAATCAACCTTTTTACCCTATCTTATTCTAAAACCTCAAAGTCAAATACACACTTATTTCCCCGCTTATTGTGGTGTTGGAATCTTCTTTAGACACCTAATGTGTTGCCAGATGTTAAATAAACTAACTTAAATTACTAGCCACTACTCACTACCCATTTTCCTTCCACTTTCTATGGTTTACTTCTTATCCTTATGAGTGTGGGTTGAGTTTTGAATGCACATGTCTGGTTTGAGTGAGTCAAGTAATACAGTATTATGAGGAATTAAGAATAGGTGAATCTGTCTTTTAGTGACAGTAGGCCATGTACTGCAAAATAAGGTACTGTACACACAGTGAAGGCTCACTCACATGCCAACTATAGCACTGCAAATTATTCACACCTACCTCACTTTTCGTTTTCCACCCCACTACTTGTACATACACTACATACCAAAAATAGAATATTAGTTTTCCTTACAATTTTATTTTCACGATAAACAACCCCTTTTCTAACCTATGCAAAACTTATAAGATAAAAAAATATTGGTTGATACAGAAAGGTAGATCTCCCGTTAGAAGGTAATAATCTTCTATTTTGAAATTCTTTTTAGAAAGGGTTCATGAATAAACTTTGTTTTATTAAATTTCAAAACTAAGTTATATCGGCAATACTTTTTATAGAATGAATTTTACTATTTTGAGAATCACAGTTAGACAAACGAGTGAATGCACCAAATACAGGAAAAAAAAACAAGAATGATTAATAGTTAGATTAATAAATTAATTTTTTTATATTTATACAATACATGAATAAAATAAAACGACTAAATCATCTATGTTACAACCTATCTCTTATATTTTTAAAATCTAAGGTTGTGTTTGTTTGAAATACATTCATTACTTGCAAGGAAGAACAATGATGAATTAAATGATGAATTAGAAGGTGAGATGCATGTTCGTTTTAGTACATGTGAGAGCAAGGAAAGGTGATGATTTGCAGGATGGGATGATTTTTCAATCTTGCGTTCATGAAGGTGATTTGAGGGTATACCTTATGTAAATATTATTTTACCCTACATTATTCAATGGTCTGTGTGAGATTCCCGACACAGCAAGATAGTAGTGAAGACATGAAGGTCATGGTTCATGGTTGAAGATGTAAAGAACTCTTTTGTTGATGGAGAAGAAAGGATTCAAGAAGGTGGAACCAAGACACTAACGTGAAGAGGGATCCAATCCCATCACCTTGGATCCAATCCAACAGAGCATGATGAGAGATGGATTCGATCCTAACCTGTTTGGAACCAATCCATGAGTGTATGAGTGAGAGGCAAATCCGATTAATGAGCTTTGTATCCGATCCATTGGAGAGTGGATCCAATCCCAACTTTGGTGGAATTGATCCACACACTTCTTTGTTGCATGCATTGAGGTTTTGGATGTTGTTGAACCCATTCCAGTTCACTTATGGTGCTACTTATATGAAGGTCAAGTCAACATTAGAAAAGTTAACTTTAAGAAATGAAAATTAAAGACAAGAAAGATGATTAAAGGCCTCCCTTCTAGTTATATTCCTTGTGATTCTCCTTGGAAGGTCCTTAATGCTCTTGAGGAGTCATGGGCTCATAATCTTCCCTTTATAGAGAGAATTCGACTACAAATTTGCAAAATCACTTCCTTAAAGAAGACATTTGTAATGAATCTTATATCATCTACCTTGTTGCATGGAATAAAATGAACCATATTAGGAACCTTATCAAAGACCACAAATATAGAGTCCTTACCTTTCCATGTCCTTGGAAGCCCTAGTATGAAATTGTTCTTGTCGACGAGTTGAACGATGGCCGACGAGTCAGCCAATCACTTCCTATGTGCGATGAGCACGAGATTTAGGAAGTTGTTGAAGTAATTTCAATCAGCGTCGAGATAATGCGTAATTTTTATGATGCCTTCTTCTACTCCACATGCAATTCGAGATTGTTTCTCTCTTATATTCAAATTGCCCATACTTTGCTCCTAACTTCCCTGGATCCGTGAGCACGATCTAGAGTGCGAAGGCTGAAGCGGTGTTGATTCCTACATGCAAGGCGATCGTTGGCATGTCTTTTGCGCCAAAGACAGATTCAAGTTGGATTGGGCTTCACATTGTTATAACGAAGTTGGGCCTGGATGTGGGACCCTAGTCTGGGGAAGGTTGGGCTTGGACGTTACTCGTCATTATAGATTGAGATAGGACATGGTCAAGATTAAATCGGGGTCGAAGCCCAGATCGACCTGTCATCGGGTGCGCTGGGACAAAAATCCATTGAAATGTCTATCCAAGACAAAAAAAAGGCATGGGTAAAAGAATGTAAAGGCCATGGAGATAAGCCTTAAACTTGGCCTTCTTGCATACTATTCAACTCTAATAATGGCTCTCAACACGCTTCCTCATATGAGGCAAAAAGCAGTGTTTTTCCAAGACTTAAAAAAGTCTTTATGGCCCTAAAGTGCCCCACTAAAATCTACTCATGTGCCTCTATAATGAGTGGTGCTCTTAAAGAACCTTTGGGTATCCAAAGTCTCTTACAATTAAAAAGATAGTCATGATAGAGGTAAAATTATTTTCCTGCCCTCAAGTGACACGTACTATGAATGGAGAAGAAACCATTAAGGATGTCAAAGCGAGTCTAGCTTGCCAAGCCAACCCGTCAACCCGTTAAGAAAAGGGTGGGCTGGGTTGAAGTTTCCAACCACCAACCCACCTTGGCCCAATCCGCCTAGCTCTTCAAACTGGCGAGTCAAAGGCAAGCCAACCTGTCCTTAATCCGTAGCCCGTCTTCCTTTTTTATTTTTTTAATTTGTTTAAAAATTAAAGATAATTAAAAAATACATATAATATTTTTTTATAAATGTTAATATGCAATATTATTATAATTTAAATCATTGATACTTATAAATTAAGTTCTAATTATTAGTTATAATGGAATATGTAAATATAATAGTTATTCTCATTTATCCAATTAAAGATATTAATTGACCAATTACAAATTTAGAACATATATGATTAAATATGCTCTAAATATTTTTCTATAAACAAAAAAAAAGAGTAACTGGACAGGTTGTAAATTTTAACCCATTTATCAATGACATTTATCAATGGCAGGATAGACCAAAATGAGTCAGACTGACCCATTTTGTCCCCTTAAAAATCATAATCTTTAGAATACAATTTCTTAATGTAATCAAAGTTTAAAAATTTGACTTCAAAGAAGGAGGGTTATTAGAAATTTAACATAAGAATCATACATTAAATAAAAATGAGTAAAATGACTAGTATATAAGTAGAAGAACTCATAAACTTATTGTCATAAGTTTTTGAATACAATGAATAAAATGATTAATATATAAGTAGAACAACTCATATTGACTTAAAATTTTGAATTAAAAGTAATGTTCTAATATTGATTTGTTTGTGACTCATTGATATCACATCTTTCCTCGTAAAAACATTGTATGATATAATCAAGAATTACTGTTCAAATATTATTTTAAATATGTTTAAAAGTATGTTTGGTTTCGAATTCTTTTCAAAAATGTGTTTATCATCTTCCATCCTGTCCATTTAACGTTATTATACTCCCCATTTAACGTTATTATAGTCGTTGGTTACACATCTTTTCTGCAACTTTAGCATTTCCAAGAGAAGATTATGCCAACTCCAAATATATGTTGGACTAGAAATAATTGCAAAACAAACAAATTTGAGCAAACCATTTGAAAATTCTTTGATTTCCATTATTAATGCTTAGGGCTTTAAAAATGCTACATTAACGAAGGTTCAGCCTATTTAAGCAGACAAAGGCACATGCATGAGAGGCGCAGAGCACAGTATTGGACACAATACCTTCAATCAGCCCCGGAAACCAAAACCCACAAAATTGGTGCATTTAAATGAATCTATGACAAGTCATAAAAAAAGGAAAACGTCAAGTCATTAACAAAACTATGCAAGTTTGGAAATAACGTCACTGGAAAGTGATTAGGAGGAAGGAAAGAGTTTATCTAGTTTGCAATCGTAGTCTACTATTCTTCACTCACCATAATGCGAACTTTTTTTACAGAACCAACTGTAGAACAAGTCAAACTCGAAGCAGGCAAGGAGAAAGGGAAATGCGATACACAATACAAGTTTGTACCGGTTGTTCTAATTCTATTATTACAGTATAAACTTCAATAGTAATTGCAGTATTATGCAAAGATAAAAGATAAACATATCTTTATCAATTTATCTAACCTAGTTTAAGATGAAACAACCGAAGAAAAACATATTTGACATGGAAAGATAGTAACTATGTGTAACATTGATATATCATCTTGAAATAATAGTAATAAATAATCTTACATAACAAAACTCGTGAGTTTAATGAGAGAAGTACATGGCACAGAAGTGCTGATTTTTTTTCAAATAGTCCTCGGTCTAAAAAATATACTTCAAACCTGGACAAACGCAGTTGTAATGCAACTAGATTCAGCCATTTATGGAAGCGCTAGAAGTACAAGACTATTTGATGAAACATCCACTGTCTGAATTAAGCCCAAAAGAGGGTGAGTCAGAAAAGACAAAATGCGGCAGTGGAAGTCATTAAACAGGTTCCAATTTCCTCCATCTCACTATTTTTCTCTCATTCCCATTCATATGAAACGAGCTTTTCTTATTCTTACATTCCGGATACCGGAATCTCCATTCCAGAATGAGAATGAACAGGAGGCGGGAGAAGAAATTAGTGAGGTGTGGGAAAAAATAGTCAACTTCTCAACGCTACATTTGAAACACCCGTCTAGCATGTGGTGGTGTAAGTTAATTTTCACACATGATCTGGAAGTCCGTCAAAATGATCCAGATCAATTAATGATCAATCAATTATTTAGGACACTACACGCCATAACTGATTTTCTAGAAGAAGTTTCGTGAAGGTCAAGAGTTCTGACACAATAGAAGCAATGGGAGCAGAAAATGTGTATTCATACACTATAGTTAGGATTTGTCCGGTTTAGAACGTCCCTCGAGCAGCTTACTTACATCATATCGCAACATATCTACATATTCCTGCACAACCAACAATTTTCTTTTAGGCTGGGCATAAATCATCGAGAATTTAGAAGAAATGATTTGTATATTTAGGCAGTGCAACAAACAACTTTCAGCTCAACATAAAGGACTACTTACCCTGGCAAGACTCTCATTGTGGCATAACTCATCCAGAAGATCATTAGAAGCGCTTCCCAAGCCAGATAGCTGGACAGCATTTTCAGCTACAGCACCGAAAATATCTACAGAAGGACTCAAATGCTCAATCCTCTCAGCCAGTGGTTGAAGGTCGAGCTGGAGAACACAAAGAAATTGTCACAATAGGACTACAGCTATAGCCTTTCAGCTTAGCAAACAAATTATTAATATTCCTAGGCATTACCAAAAGAGTTTATTCTAAGAAGCAATCTATGTTCACTTACAAAATTAGTTTGGGGTGATGCTCAGATCATTTAACTACATAATAATATAGTTGCTAAAAACAGAAAAGGGCTTGATTTACATCCCACCCCTTCCTAGCCTTAGTTTTTGGTCCTAACTCTCATAGATAGATAATTGGGTCATCCTGGCTGGCCCAGCTGCAAAAGTCATTTTGTTCCATCTTTTTTCAACAGAAATAGTGTAGGATACCTTCCACTCATACAGAGAAGGAACCACGAAAAACTGTTAACGATGCAAAAGCAGTAGATTTAACAAAACAAAAAAGAATTTCTGTTACCAAATTACTAAACACGGAGGTGCAGTAATACAGCTAGTGAATTTCTGTTACCAAATTGATACAAACCTGTAAACTTGGATTATCAGAATATCCATCTCTTCGGTTAACTGTTCCATCTTGGTAGGGTGCACCAGGAACTGCTTCTTCAACAGAGAACAGTGAGGAAGGATTTGCCCCACCAAGAGCTTGAGATACAATGGGCATCATCTGCTGAAACATCCTTGAAATGTCAATACCACCACCCTGCCCTCTTTCTGCTCCAGCAAACATATTCCCCACATCCTGACTGCCAACCTGTTGGACAATTTGGTTGACTGTATTCATCAGTTGTGGGCTCTGTGTGAACTGCTGCAACATGTTTCTCAAACCATCAGGTGAGTCAACTCCAGTTTGCTGTGAAACCCCTTCCAACAAACCATTCAAAGCAGGACTTTGTAAAGCCTGAGACATTAAACCAGCCACATCAATCGGTCGGTCACTGGAGGGCAAGGGCCGCTGGGATGGGCCATTAGCATTTCTTGAATTCAAAGCAGATCCATGACTTGCAAGAGTTTGTAGTATATGTTGACCATCTGTTCTGGTTTGCTGACTTTTATCGACAGAAGAACTCGAAGATCCATCATCAGCAACTTTACTCACAGGAGGTTGAGGTCTGGTTCGCTTCTGTTTTGGCATGCAAATTTCCGAAGGTTAATTCAAGAATATAGTTATGGATGCAATAATCATCAGGAAGATCAGAGATATATAGAATTCCAAATCACGACAACCAAGAATCCGTGCTAATGCACAAATGTGTTAATGTGAAAAATACAGGAAAGCCCCACACAAACATTGGAGAAGGGAAGCAATGGGTATACTTTAACTCCCATCATGTTAATGGCACCAGGACAGGGATGCTTCAACTTTGTTGGAAGGGTAGAATGGCAAACATATTATCATGGTAAACTTTCGGTTTGAAAGAATTTGCACTTTTTTTCACCGTATTATTATTTAAAAAATTTAGACAAAATGTGAAAACAACATTGCTTTCATTGTTTCATAATAGAAATCATTGAAAACGAGACAACCGATAACAAGTTGACATTTTTGTTTTTCAAGTGAATGAAAATAGAAAATAATTTTTCAAACTGAAGGGCTCCAAGAATTTCTACAAAGTTTTAAAGAATCCCAAAACATTACATGTAATTACATCCTTACTACGTCTTAACAGTCAATTACGAAATCACAATAAAATAAATTACTTTCAAGAAGCTATCCTACTACATCAACCCTAATGCTTGCCTTCGGAATGGGATTCAAAGCAAATTGTCAAAGAGACAAATTGAAGTGAGTATATATATATGTGTGTGTGTGTGTGTGTGTAAGCACTTATTCTTCAATTTGCCTCATGTATCCTTGTTTGATACACCAATACTCTAGGATACTTCACCTATATATAAGTCTATGTGTCAATAAAGTATCCAAACCTATGAAGTACCATTACTTCTATTTGTTTCACATATAAGATATAAGATACTTTTAAAAAATGAACCTTAAGCATAACTCAATCCTAAAAACAAACTTGTAAGGTGAGATGTGAGATTTACAATTTATATACTTATAAATTATCACAAAAACAGAGTTGTAAGGTGAGATGTGAGATTTACTTTACACACATTTATATCACAAGTAGATGTGGTATCTTCGACAGATACCAATATTTTTGGATAATTCACGGCTATGTTTGGTGAACTTAAAGCATTTATATCCATTAAACTACAAGAAACATACATGTGTAATATAGAACCATATAAACATTGTTTCTTCATAAACCAAGGAGGGAAATTGTTCTCTATGAATTATTTTAAAAAAGTAACGTGATTGATAATGTTATTCTTATATGTAAATAATAGAAAGTAATTTTTATTTTTATGCATAATAATAGAAAGTAATTTATGATAACAATAATTTATAAATTTTATTTTGACAATGCCTAAGAAATGCGATTTTGATTTATATTTGCACAATTGCAGTTTTATATTTACTGTGCTTTATGAAATTTTATACATTTTTAAATGTGTCTTGCACATATCATATCATGTTATTCTTAGAATAAACCATATTGTCATATGCTTATCATATCCACGCACCATAGATGTATACTAAACATCAAATGAGACATCTTATCAACAAGCAACACAAAAACAACCAAAACCGAAATCTTTACTTTTTTCAGTTTCTAACTAATACATATTACAAAAATTTTCTCCAATTGCTTATACACAATATTGAAAGCCCTGTAGACCACCTATGCTAATTTTAAAAAGATTTTTAAAGTGATTACTTTGGAGCAATACATGCTGGATAATATAATGTGTTCATATTGAGAATACACAGGGATGGTGTATGCTGAAAAATTCATATGAGGCTATGACTTCAAAAGGAAAATATAAGTTTTAAGACAATAAAAAGACTCATTCAGCAGCCTCTCAAATATTATGAAAATACTATTTCAAGTTCTAACATTATAGCAAACAAATCAATTTGCGTAGCATGGCACAACAATTAGGAAATTCAGGCTTCTTATGCACAAAACCATAACCAATAAGTTTACCTTCCGCTCTAAGCCACCCATACCCAATCCTAGGGGAGCAGACTTGGCAGGTTCCGTTACATCTTGTCTGTCACTGACAGCTGAAACGTCTCCGTCTTTTTCTGGTTTTACAATTGTTTCTCCACTAGAACAACTTTGTAAATCTTGTTTGGAAGAAGAAACAAATTTATCAACCAAAACATCTCTCTCAGCATTACTAGAGGTTTGGACTGCCTCAGTTTGGAGCTGGAGGTGATTGAGAGGTAAACATCAGTCAACTAAAAGCTACGCATGTAGGAGACAGATGAATCACCAGGTATGTGCAAAAGTACTACCTTCTGTACCTCACTTTCAGGCGTACTGCCAACTAAGGAAGCACTGGAAGCCCCAAAGCCATTCATTTCCACGGTATCTTGCTGTGCATTTAGTGTAGAAGGTCTTGATTCAGAACCAGAAGACAAGTCCCTGCTGATTGATTCCATTTCACCTGGCCGGATGCAAATAAATGTTTTGAAATTAAATGCTAATCTATCAAAAGACTACATATAGTGAAACCAAAAATGGTAATCACCTGATGGAGCTGTGTTATCTCCTTGCATACTGCCAACAACATTCATAAGGCGAGCATTAATTTCAGCTAAAGCAGACGACAATGAAGCTGAATCAGGTGGCTGTGAAGTAGAAACACTGAATCCAGTTTGCGTGCTACTAGAGACTCCAACACCAGGAGGGTGTGATGGGATAGTTGCGGCTATGACATTTCTAACAGGTAATACCCGTGTTGAACCTGAACCACCAGAACCAGGCTCATTATGCTGTTCACCTCGTGTCCCTTCCCCATTATTTGGCCTAGAACCAATTGCTGAAACAAGGGGTGCAATAGAGGTACCTAGTATGAAGAAAAATTAATAAAAGTTGAATATTTCATGGGTTGAAGTACACTTAGTTTTTATTTACCAGCATGTATATGAATGTTCACGTTCCTAGGAGCACTTCCAATACCAATGGTACCCAAATTTGCAGGAGTTGAGGAGGGAAGTGAGCCACCAAAGAGGGAGCTTGCCTGAAGTGGAAAAGGCTGAAAATAGCAGAACTTCGTTAGGACCAGAAATAGCAAATGTAGACAATAAAAATCCAGAGATAGAAATGTGACCACAAAAATAAGAGGTGGATTTTGGTAATTTGAACTGCTATAAGTACACGTAATTACCCACCCCCAGTGAACCACAACTGGATTGTACATAGTATAAATTCAGATAGCTGAAATTCCAACATCAACCATGAGTTGGGGAGACAGAAAATGCTTTTGTAGTTAACCCACAGGGTTGTGTTGGCCTCTGATTTTTATTTTTTTTATCAGCAGTGTTGGACTCTGATTAATCAAACTTGGTTGCTAAAGTAGTGCCTTTTAATTAAATTTGTCAGCAAAAAGCAAAGAAGTATTTGAGGAACCATTTGCTAAGCATCTAATATAAAAAACCTTTCAATCTTGGTGGTTCATGAAACAGTATCAGAGCCTTTATCATCAAGCGGACTAGAGTTGATACTTCTCCTAATTATAAAAGTTAAATTTCAACTACAAGGTCAGTGAACTTTCCCATTATCGACGCTTCAAGCACAAACAGAAGACTTTATAAAACCTTTCCTGTGACTTCACCTAATAGCTTAGGCTTTTGGTATTAATGAATCAACATTAGCTTCGTGTCCTCTGCTTGATTTTTTTTTTGATCGGCCATGTCCTCTGCTTGATGAGTGTCTTACATGCTTAGATAAATAATTTAGTCTGTTAGACTGAACTGTGTCACCTGTCAGTATGGCAATTTGCAGTGTTTGAATGATTCTATAACTACTTTTTCTCAAGATAGGTAGTCTTCAATCATTGCTACTACCTCCATTCCCATTTATAAGAAAAAAATAGCCAATTTCCTAAGAGCAATGAAGATGGTTTAGTGATTTTTAAATAATGATAGCATAAGTAATAGTTTCATTCCAAAATTATCCTTACAATAGTGTATCAAAAATACATTTTTTAATAATTCTAGGGTATATCAGTAATTTAACAAGGAATACGCTTGAAAATAGGTGAATATTTCTTACAAAGAATCAAGAAAAATAAAACTTTTTTGTTTTCTACAAATGGGAACGAAGGCAGTATTTCTTATAGGGAGGTTAACACCAGTTATTTTTGTAACATTATAATTAGTTTGCAGTTAAAAAAAATAAAGAATGTTTTGAAAGTATTAGTGACAATATGTTACCGTGGATAATACCACACTTGTAGCATATTTAGAAGAGAGAAACCGAGATGGGATACCACAAATTTTGGGTTGTGTATATATGATTATACTTATAAAGGAGAAGAGCTACAATAATAAGAAACAAAATGTACATATAATAATGAAAATTATTTGGTAAGATATTCTACTATTAAATCATATCACATCTTCCAACGTAATGTAACCAAATCATATCTCTACCATGATCATATCGTATCTGTAATACTTTCTCTCGACTTGGAGCATATGTATCATATGACATAAGTTTGTTACAAATGTCGTCAACACAGGACTGCTCGAGAGACTTAGTTAACATGTCAACCAATTGGCTTTTGTAGCTTTAATAATGACAAAGTAGATATTTTCTGTACACAAATTTCTCTATGTCAAAGTGGGAATAAATATTCAATATGCTTCATCTTTTTAAATCACATCTTTAACACTTCCCTGGAATGGAGCATATGTATCATGAGTTAAACTTGTTAAAAATAGTCAGAGTACCCAACAGCTGCCAGAGAGCAAAAGTGACCAAAGAACATGACAGTTATCATAAAAACAAAAAATGCTCATAGGACACGGTGGCTGGCACAAAGCAACAATGATCAAAGGAAATGACTGTAGCCGTAAATAAATAAAAAATTGCTCCAAGGACACGACGGCTGTTGAAAAGCAAATATTGAAGGATATGACGGTTGTCTGAAAGAAAAAATGCTTACAGAACAAGGCTGCTGCTAGAAAGCAAAAATGTGATTGTTGAAGAGCCCGACTAACCATCAGTGGTGGTGGTCTCTGGCCAGAAGAAGCTTGCCATTAAAAAGTTGAACGGGATGATTGACCAAAGAAAGCTCACCAGTAAAATGGTGCCAGTTCAGCCCGAAAAGGTTTGTCAGGAAGTTGCTGATGAACAACAGTGACGCCAGTGGTGAACAGTATATTTGGCATGAACAGTGGCAGTAGGGAATAGTCAGAAATAGGAAAAATACATTGTTTCGATGAAAATTTACACTGAGGGTTGACAGCCCTCAGGGAAAGCTCATAACAGTTTTTCTTTCTCGTTGGGCTCTAATACTATCTTAGAAACTATAATTAGGTCTCATTCCAACCTTACAAACCTGACCTACTTGTGATATGAGATTTACACATACTTATATACTATAATTTGACCATATCTCAAGTTCATGTAAGATCCCCACTCGAAACCACGAATTAAAAAGAGATAGAAAAGAAAAAAATTTATTGAACACGAATGAAAGAACAATGAATAGGAGAGAAAACTCTCATCTAAAATTTTCCCCTTCATACAAAGAGACAATCCTCAATTTACAATGATAGCCCATCTTAATCTCTCCCATCCTTTTTCTCCTACTTACACTTAACTAACCCCTCTAACTAAATCATTAATAATCTAAATATGTTAACAAGCATCTTATATTCTCAACCACAATTTTAATTTAGCAGACAGCACACGGCAGAGAAAAGACCTAAAGAGAAAGAATGAAGTAAGCAAAGGTTTTGGGTTGAATCCTAGATTCTTTACACTGGTGAGGAAGAGAAAAGATAGTATAGGGAATGTAAATGGACTCACTCTAAAACTCCATCTCATGAATCCGGGAATAAAAAGAAAAAACAACTACTCAGTGAAACTTGTCAACCAAATAAAATAAACTAATTTAATTTTATACTAAAAGTTTAGTTTTTAAAATTCCGATATGCATAATCCAAGTTAGCTTTATTTGAATACCAATTTTAGTTATCCAAAGATGTTGACATAACTTTGGTCTGCCAAAGAAAGTTGACATCAATTTAAAACCTCAATCATGGAAAGTGACAATAAAATCATCCTTCTATACAGCCACCACAGGAACACCAATATTAAGTATCAACAAGGTAGTTTATTAAGGATCAATCAACTTAACCAAAAGATCAGCCAGTACTTAAATAATTAAACTTGGCATGAGGCATCACCATGAATGAACTTAGAATAGATCAAAATAGCTGACAAACCTGCGCCATTATAGGATTTGGCCCTGATGGAGAAATGTAAACAGCTGGTCCATTGTTAACAACTGATTCTGCCTGAAGTTTGAAAGTAGTCATGAATGAATGATACGCTGACACAATAAAGTAAACCAAATCACTTAAGAAAATAACGGAAACATACAGAAGATTGTCCCATACGCAGTGTCAGCATTGTCCGGCCAAGTTCAAGTAGAAGTGCACCCAAATGCTGCATAGCAAGTCCTATCTGCACTGACTCTGACTGTATCTGACCTCTTACACGTGGATCAGCAGAAGCTCTTTCTCTTTCCAAGCGTCCTGCAATATGCTAGAGTCGCACATTACAAGTAAAACATAATCAGAAAAGATAAATGATGAAGATAGTAAGACTTATTCACACAAACAAATCCTTAAATGAAATATGCACTTCGTGATAACAACTTTTCAGGGTTAAACAGAAGTAAGATTTTCGTATCATTACATCTGCTAATATGGTTATGGACAAGGATGGATATATCAAGAGTCTTAAGGTTTTATAAGTATGCAATAAATACATGTCTCAAACGTGAGTGCATGTTTCGATAACTGTTGGAAAGAGCAAACCTTCTAAAAATACGTTCAGACTAAAAGATACAGTGGATATCCTTCTTCAAAAGTACTTTCAGCACCCTCCAACAGAAAACAAAGACAATCCAAACACAGCTTGAGTTGTCTTAAAATTAAATCTCAAACGGATTTGAGTTTGACTACATATCCTAGATATATTAACCAGGTTAAACAGGTCAAATGTGGACATCCCTAAACTGGTCAATTCACAAGATAGTTCAAATTGTATGTCTTGTCACAGTTAACCGAGACAAACCCTGCTAAATTGGTAAGTGCTGCAACATCAAAATAAAGGTTTATTTGGAATCAACAAGTTAATTGAAACCCTAGACTAGGATGAGACACCAATTATTTTGAGTCACATAAATAAATAAAGAATCACCATAAGCCTATGAAATATGAGCATACTCAACAACATGGCTGTCATTCTAACATTTAATTTGCTCGAAAGACAAATACATGGTGTATTCATGCTTTCAAGGTATTATTGATTAAAAGGATCATGCAATTTTTATTTTGCCCAAAATTTAAACTTATGTAGCAAATCTATAACGTACAAGGACTTTCACAGCAAACATCTAATACTCGCAGATAATAGAAAATGTATTTACTATTAGGGGAAAACAAATATTTGTAAATAGGATGTGTTCATTACTGAAAGTGCAGCAACAGTTTGACCACCAAGTAGTCGCTCTGCACGACGCAAGACAGTACTTAATGCTTCAAGAGTCGGCATCCCTTGCTGATTAGAAGGCAATTCCTCTCTCTGATCTCCAGGGTTAGCTGGTGAAAAATTTGACTCATAACCTGCATAAGCATTAAGCAATTATCAATATTTTAATTTCCTTTTAAATTAAAAATAAAAATGCAACAATCATAACATCATCACCATTTTGTGTCAGTGTCTGTTCCATGCGATTCATAAACTCAATCAGTGTGTTCAATGAATCAGGAATTGGCTGAAATGAAGGGGAAAGAAAAAAAAGTTAAACAACATGAAGAATGTTAAATTTCCACAAGAAAAATTTGAGTGCCAAAAGAGAGGTCATGTTCCCACTGCATTGAGAGATGGGAGGGGTATGGATCCTGCTGCCACAGGAATCTGAACAACATGAGATACAGATTGAAATGTTGGACCATGAAATGTCTGTCCAGATGGTGCCTGGTTTCCAGCTGGGTTTTGATTTCCAGCACGCATTCCTTCAGTTTCATTGCCTGGTTGAGCCTGATACACACACCAACCTAGTTCAAAGGATATGTATTGCATAATGCACGTAGGAAAAAAACATTTAGAGACTTCAAAGTGTATCAGTAGAAGTCTGTTGTGTTCTATCAATTTTATTCACAAACTAAACTGATAATAACACATAAGAGGGCTTAATAATACCCTGTTGTTACTATTGAAAGGAAAAACAAATATATATATCCGTTGAACCAGAAAAAAATAAATAAGGTTAAAGATTCCATAATTAAGATAAATAACACCTCATTGGGTACATTTTTTATCAGACATTCATGAGGTACTTGAGATTTCACACTATTAGGACAATGGATAAATACTTTTATGCTACAAAGCACAAGTCACCTGAACTAAAAACCACATGATATTGCTTCAGGATTTAAGAAAATGAGACTGAACAAGGCAAGCAAAATTAAATATGCAAAGTTGCAAGGAGAACTCAAATATGAAGGAGAAATCAGACAATCAATGAATGTAAAACTAACTTGATCACTCATGGTTAAGAAAATTAATTATATGAATACAATACCCCAGGAAATCATACAAATGATAGAAAATAAAACAATGTATGATCATCTATTCAACCAAAAATGGTACTAACTGAAGGAGTTTGCACAGCATTAGGACCATTTACTGTACTTTGGCCACCGTTTCCAATAGAATTTAAAACATGCCCAATAACCTGAAAAAAAAAACGGTATGTAAATGCCTCTCAGGCAATATCAAAGAAAATCATTATTGCCAATACCGCATGACTATGAACTACATAAGATAGACGCAAAGAATACGATAACAAACCCGAGTGAGGTCATGAACAATTCCTTCACCCTGTTCCCCCACGTTAAATGTCCCAAGAACAACACTGTGTGAAATTTGCCCAACACGGTTACGAGGAGGCCCTGAGCCCACGTCATTTCCTTCCAAACAACGAAATATATCACTAGCATAGTACAACAGTACAAGAGATGTCCGATAATGTCTTAAAATCTGAAGATAAAAAACATAAAAAGGACCAACCTGAAGGTATACCTTGGTTACTACTTGTACCAGTGGGCTCATCAGCACTCGTACCAGAAGCCTGTGGCTGATTTGGTTGTCTTTCAACTAAATGCAATGTATGCCCATTCTCAACATCTTAAATGGTTAAGGATTTGATTATAAAACAGAGATGAGTATCACGGTTTGAGTCAAAATACTAACTCATTTCAGCATATAATAAACAAATTCTAATATAGGGGTCACAGAATTTCCTTCTGTCAAGCAATCCCAATTTCCAAATCCAAACTAATAAGGGTGTTGAAAAGAAGAGAAAAAAAAAGGACACTGAACATATATAATGCGTTCACTTCATGATGAAACAAATTATTTTAAAACTGAGAAAAATCCAGGTCCGTTACTCATGAAGTTGTCAGTAAAAAAAAATGCAATTTGAAGGATACGATACTCGGAAAGAACATGCTCATCCTTTAAGACTTTTCCTCTAAATATCAATCGTTGCTGACTAACTGGAACACCAATTTCATTTGCAATTTTCTCTTTGAACAACGAAACAGGCATCTGAAACGATTTTGGAGACCAGTTTGAGGGTTATGCACGATGCTATTGATATTTACCTCAATAGGACTTAAAAAAAGACAAGAACGACAGGATTGGATATTATAGCTTACATTTTTGTTCACTTGAAAACTGTAGATGCGGGAATCTAGAGTTTTAATATTGAGCTGAACAGTTGAATCTGAACACTCTGCTGAAATATTTCCAGTACTGGAGCCTTCATTGGAGCACTGACCCGCCATCTGTCGGTTCAGCTGCAAATGTGTTGGACCAAGGAAGTCGACAGAACTAACCCAGACAAAAAGATACCAAAGTAGCTGCAACTAAACACAACGCAGATGATGGGCATATTAATCACCCAAAGAGTGAAAGAAATTCATCGACGCATCAGTATAAGCAACAGGAGAGAGCAGCAAAAATCGCAAAATGAACACACTATGTTTGTATGGCCGGCAATGCTAAAACACATCAGTGTGCAAAAGATATGCAATATAAAACCCAGTAAACCTCCATATTCAGTCATTAAATCAAACTATTAAAAAAAAAAAAACAGCAGATAGCAAGTTATCTCAGAAATTCCAATATAAAATGTGAATATCAAGAACTTCGGTGTCATTGGAAACATCAATTAGGTTTTCGGGAACGAACAGATGTTGGTGATACATTTCTCCAAACATAAAAACATCTAGTAACCATCAAAATAATGTTGTATGATGCACATGCAATCACACGTGAATATGGCTATGTTCACAACCAATAAAAATAAACGCAGAGCAACACAGCTTCAAAATATAATCAAGATTGGCTAAAGATTGGTCAGGTTTTTGATAGCCCATTTCAACCGGGGGAAAAATCAAATATGAAAAGAATTTGACAGATGAATCGGGAAATTCTGATTTTTTTTCAAAAAGAAAAAGTAGAATCAATAATTAAATTAGGAATAGTATATTAAAGTGCGATTAAAGGTTGCGAGAGATTTTAGCAGAGGAAGGTGATACCTGGCCTGAGTAGAGGAAGTTGGCGTGGGTAAAGAAAAGAGGCGCAAGAAGTGAGAGGGGAAGAAATATAAGAGATCTGCGTTTGGAAGATTCTAGAGAGCTTAGGAGGAAAATAAAAGGAAGAGTAAGTGCTCACCGTGAGTCACCGGAGATGGATTCGGGCTTATGATCTTTCCAGAAGGTGATGATGTTGATGATGATGATGATGACGATGCTACTGCTAGGTGCTTCTGCTCCCTAATCTCCTATATAAATCTCATTATGTTATATGCGTATACACAAACATGCCTTGGTTCCAAAGTTTTCATTTCTCTGCATAGACTTCAAGAATACCAACTGGTCGTCTACAAGTCCTTTTGGACTGGGCTGGCCACTCTTCCCAGCCCATTATGGCCCAATTGCTGGTCTTTCATCTATGTCCAGAGTTTACAAGGAATTAAATTAAAAAAAAATAGAAAATCATATTTTACGTATTTTTAAAATTACATTTTCAGTAGAGAAAATAAAATTTTGATCAGACAAATGAGTCACGTAAAGCGAATCATAATGTAAAATACTTCAATAATGAATTTTTTAAATGTAAAATATTTTACTTAATTGAAAGTACAATTTGAACGAAAAGTTTAAGTGCAATTATGCAATGATAAAAATATCATCTCTCGAATTTCAAAATATGAACACAGCAAATAATAAGGGAACATTTCCGAAAAAAAAAAATATAAGGAACTCAGAGAACATATACCATTTATATAAATTGATAAATATGGATATAAACATAAATTCTTTTATTAAATTTTCCATTTTAATATTACAGAATTGTTGACATTTTATACCTAGTTTTTCACATCTAAATAGATATTTCTACTCTTATTTATAAACTAAGTTCAATTATTATTTATTTATGATGCGTTAACATGACATGTTTTCTTTATATTGAAAACTTTTTTATAAACACTGGTAAATAACATTGTTTTTTAAAGTAATTTTTTTTATATATACTTATGTTAAGGACATCGAGAGAATAATCAAATTAAAAGATTACGTCATGTAAAGGTGGGAAAATGATGTATCAAGATAAGTAGAATTGAAAGAAAAAATCGAGTAAAAAATACTATTGAAAGATCAAAATAAGTTAGATCGAAGGAGAAAAAAGCATTAAGCAAAGAATAATCGAAATAGAAATTAAAACTAATTTGATAGGGAAGTCATGTGCAATAACTATTGCAAAATGTGGAATCAATATAAATAAATGGGTGACTAATTATGAATACAATTTCAAATGTATTAATAACATCCCTAGCAATATATGTCACCACTTCATTAATTTCCTTTAACCGTTTTTGTTTTATCTGGTAGTTTATTTTAGTGCAATTTGTATTTTTCCAAATCCTTCACCACTATTTTCTTTTTATCTCTATTTTGATTCTTTAATTATTTTATCTTTAACAACAAAAATATCAAAAATATGATTTCTGAAAAAAAAATGAATTGATTGAAGTTGATATCAAGCAAAAATCTAGTAATTTAAAGATTTTTGTGATTTGATCCACAATATAAATGAATTATTTGTTAAATTTGTTCTAGCAATGGACACATAAACACTTGATACTTAAAATCAAACTTAAAAACTTCAAGTTTGCTGGCCCTGTGAACGAACCGCATCAAGTAGATTTCATCACTATAAAAACATTCAATCTAAATTCTCAAGAAACGACTTGTTCTTTTTATCAATAATTTTTTCCTTTCCATTCTCTAATTCTTTTTCCATTTCTTAAAATAATAACTTTTATTTTCATGATTCCAACAAAATCAAAACTCAACCTATACTTATTGTTCGAACACACACACACGTGTGTGTGTGTATATATATATATATATATATATATCTTAGTATAAACACATGCATTATCATGTGTGTACGCATTTTTAAAATAGGTATGATATTATATTAGTATGTGATGATATTGTAATATTATTAAGTTAATATATAAAATAAAATTATATTTATTAAAAATAAAGTGAAAAATATAAAAAAAAATTAAAGAATAATCTTTGATAAATAAAGAAGAAGAGAAAAAGCAAAGATAGACCATTTTATAAAAAACTTGTAAAAATAATAATCAATTTTCAAAAATTTAATAAATAATTATATTTTAAAGGATAAAATTGGTATTTTGAAATGTGTACACAAAAAAGATATTCATCTTTATATATTGTTATAGATATATATGACCTAAAACAAATTATTAAATAAATAAAAACATTTTCATAAATATTATATTTTATCATTGTAATAAATATATATCACATCATAATAAATATAATTTATTATGAATATAATATATCACGAATTTTATTAAATTCAGTAATTGACACAAATACAAAAATAATAAATCAAATAGCGATTATTTCATCGATTAACCTTATCTTGCAATCATACAGATTACACGATTTAAATCATTGACCTATTCATAATTTTGTATCTTTTCCATAAATATAAAGATACGCAAAGAAAATATGAAGGTGCAGAAAGGGAAATAATAATTTAACAAAAAGTTTTGTTTCATAAACTTTAACAAATAACCATATTTAATAAAAAAAAATCTAAAATTTTACTGCTTTATTTTTGTAACTTCTTTGAAAAATAAAAATAAATTACATTTAGTAACTTTATGAACTTTGTCAAACTAAATGTTTGTCCAAAAAAGTTTCGTAGGAACTTAAAATCATTTAAACTGACCACACCTTCCCAAAATAATGAAACACTTTCACCCTGTAACAATTCAAACGTTCATTCTATGACCATATACATATACATATAAATCAGTAACATTAACTGAGAAAACAGAATTTCTTAAAATGTTAAGTAACAACATGGTAATATGGTGGGAGAAGTAAGATTAAGGAAGGAAGATTGAGGTGGTAATAATTAGGTAAGAGTATGAACAGGAAGGGCAGACATATGTGTGAAGGTGGAAAGACGCGTGTTTCCGAAGCAACGACAGAAGATAGTCCATGAAGGGTGCGTGACAGGGTAATATTATTGGACCCTGAGTTGGAAGTCCCAAGTGTTCCTCAGACATCCTCAAAAGCTCTCTGAATACGTTGTTCCTCAAATAGGTCAGTGGTAGCACGAAGCGTGCCTTGTCAATGGTGTACACCACAAAGTGACCCTTTTGCCTTCTTTTGATTGCCATGCCAATTACTCTTTTTAAGCTCAACATGTTGCAATCGGAGATTCAACACCTAATTATGTCTATGTTTGTTTCAGTGTGCTTATATATATAGGAATAAGTGAGAGGCAAAAGGTAGTTTGGAAGAAACCATGTGCTTATGGTCATGTTCACTTTGGGAGTGGGAGTGGAGTTCCCGAGGTACGTATATATAAACAATGTGCTGTAGCCGCTTTCTTCTTTTTTGCCCATGCTCACTACAACACAAAGCTTCAGGGTTGAATACACGTCAACCAAAGTGTTACAGTAATCAACTGATTTATAACAGTAGTTAACTAAATGCCAGTTATAGATGTTAGTTTGTTTCGGTTAAAGAATCTCCTATTCTTTTTAACTGCTAGTCAACCAGCATCGATACTTGTGAAATGTACCTAGATGTCATGCAACTAAAATATATTTATTATCTAGTGATATTTTTATCGATTTACCACAGTTTTATCATTCATCAAACTTGATTTCAACTTGTAAGTTCATCATCTTTTAAGCACTTGGATTTTTTTTTTTTTCATTGGTAAGTTTTTGCGTGATTGTGTTTTTGCATGCTACTATAGAAAAAGTTAATAAACAAAATGATTGTTGTGGTATAATATAAGTATTATGTTTAAGTCACGCGTAAGCTTTCTCAATTTAATTGTATTTAAATGTTTGTACAAGTTTGATCACACAAAAATGACAGAAAATATTATTTCCATCACCAAGACAGTTTTATTCCCGCTATGGAGGTGTAGTGGAGACTTGGTGGAAAGAGTGATGCATGCATGCATGCATGCTCAGAGTTTAGAAGTTGCAAGCTTGATGAGATCCTTGCGAAGAATTTTGCCAGATGGATTTTTAGGTATGGAGGAGATAAACGCAACTTTTCGAATCCGCTTGTAGGGAGCCACCTGTAATTAATGTGTAACCCACAGAAACAGAATCCTGAGAATTTAATACTGAGTTCCGCCGTAAAAGTTGAACTCCGGCAATTCAAAATATATCATTATAATAACAGCAAAACAACGCAGCCCTGGTGTTTGTTGAAACTACAACTAACCTGTTCTGCAACAAAATCCATAACTTGGCTTTCCGACAAGCTACTTCCATCCTTCCTCACAACGTATGCCATTGGAAACTGCCCAGCCTCTCTATCTGGATACCTGTTCATCACAAAACTACATTCATTCATCTACTGCTCTCACAATTTATATATTTATTGTAGATGGATGTAATTCAAAGACTTACGGGATAACAGCAGCATCTAAAATAGCAGGATGAGTCAGTAACAAGGCCTCAAGTTCTGCTGGAGGTACCTGAAACAGGCATCAACAACACCATCTCAACTCATTTTTCCCTTTTCTTCATAACAATCCTTGCTTTAACTACCATTCATAATTTACTTTACCTGATATCCCTTGTATTTTATAAGCTCTTTTAGTCGATCCACAATAAATATGAATCCATCATTGTCAATGTAACAAACATCCCCTGTTCTTAACCATCCTTTTGAATCAAGGGTTGATGTCGTCGCCTCTTCGTTACTGAAATAACCTGCCATCCCCACCTTTTCAATGTTAATATTATACACCAAATCACAACTTCATCTACTTACTATTAAACCACATGCAAGATTTTACAGATTCAAAAACATGTTCATATTCGGAAAGTTTTATGACTTTTGACCTGAGTGGACTTGGGAACTGTGGCTTATCGTTGAAGTAGGTAAAAGGTTTGAACCCATGACAAAAAACCTATAGCTAAGAAGTCCTAAAGTACCTAACCTAAGCATTATAGTAATGAAGATCTAAGGCTCAGCAAGTGAATTCTTAATCGACACAATTAAAAGGGTTTATTTATCTATCCATCAACCTAAACCAATCATACCATATGTTTGAAAATATAATGTTTCACATTATATGTACATCACTTGAGGCATCAAAATGAGTAGGGACAGCACGTGAAATGGGTCGTTGGCGTTGTTGATGCCAAATTTTGACAGTCAAATAATGTGTATGGTATTTGTAATAGGAGTCCTTGTCCGTATTCCTTTTCAACGACAGCGCACAATTAATTATAAAAACGTTGTATAAAAATATTTTCCCGGAGAAAAGACAGCAGAGAGTGACGTAACAACTCCACTTGGATGAGTATGAGCAAGACTTGAAAAGAAAAGAAAAAGTAGAAGGAAAAGAAAAGTTGAATACTTAATGATTCCTCACCTTTCATGATGGTGGGACCCCTGAGCCAGAGCTCACCGGTGCGGTTAACCGGAAGCGACTGGCCGGAGTCAGGGTCGACGATCATGGCTTGGGTTCCCGGCGACAAGAGCCCCGCGGTGCCGTATCTGCGACTCTCCTCCAAGGAGTCGGTGGAGGCCCCGACACCGGTGGATTCCGTCAAACCATAACCCTGAAGGATGGTGACGTTGGGGTACTTGTCGACAAACCCCTCAATGACCTCCTTACTCAAGGGAGCGCCGCCGGATAGAACCCAATGCAGGGACCCGATATCGTACTTTTTCTTGATGGCGTCTGCGTTGTTGAGCATGGCAACCAGAATGGGTGGAACCAGGGGGAGGTACGTGGCGCGGAACCTCTGGATGGCAGAGAGCATGTCGTGCATCTCGAACTTGGTGAGGACGACGATGGTGGAGCCGGAGGCGAGGAGGCCGGTGGCGAAGGCGACGAGACCGTATATGTGAAACATGGGGACCGTGCAGATGTAGGTTTCGATGTCTCCGGCGTGGAAGCGACCGAGGACGATTTGGACCATGGCTATGAGGTTCCGGTGGGAGGAAAGCACGCCCTTGCTGGGTCCCGTGGTGCCGGAGGAGTAGAGCAGCGTGGCCGTGTCGTCCTGCTCCACGCGCTCCCTCACGCGCTGAGCGCTGGGTTCCTTCTGGGCCATGTCGTGGAGGGTGGCTACAATTTTGGCTTCGGGAATGGATGGATGAGTGGTGGCGTCCATGAGAACGATCGGTAGAGAGGGTGCTGCCTGGGTGACTTTGGGAAGCAAGAGAGTAGTGGTGAAGGCGAGGAGGGGTTTGGAATCTGCGATCTGTTTGGCGATTTCCCGCGTGGTGTTGAGGGGGTTGGTGGTGGTGATGACGGCGCCGAGGGACATGATGGCGAGGCACACCACCGGGAAGTCGATGGAGTTGGGAGAGAGGACAAGGACGACGTTGCCCTTTCGGATCCCCATGTCCCAGAGAGACCCCGCCACGCCCTCCACCGCTCGCCATAGCTGGCTGTAGCTGAGGTGGCGGCCTGTGGCGGCGTCGATGAAGGCGGTGGTTCCGCGGTGGGCTCGGGAGGAGATGAAGGTGGTGACGTCGAGGGCGTTGTTGGGAGCGAGTGGGAGTGGCTTCCTCTTGCTGTAGAAGACTGAGTTGGAAACGCAGAAGCCACTCCTTGGATCTATTTGCTCCTCCATGCTTTCTTTTCCCTCTTCTTCAAAATCACTTTTTTACTTCTTACTTTTCCACTTCTCAAACTTAATACTCCAATATATATAGAACACCAACACCGTGGTTTCATTTCTTTGTCTGTTTCTTTCCGTCCAACCATGTGTTACATTACAGTCTTACTCGTCTTATTTTGACAACACACGTTTTGCATATGATCAAAGTCTTCCAATTTTTAATGAAAGTGCATTTGATTCTGTTCCCATTATTTACTTTATTTTATATTTTTAATCACAATTTTTAGGATCTTAATTCATGCCATGACTAATGTCCCATGGGAGGCTTCAATATGTCTAATGAAATGAATCGTTTTAGCCTGATTTAATCTTTATTAAATATATATTTAATTATGGAAGTCCATTAAAAAACTGAAAAAGATGGAACTTGCAAAACCTTAGTTGCATTTATAAATCTGTGTTGAATTTGACTATAATCTGCAACTGGTCTCTTCTTATCGTCATCATCTCCTTCGTCACAAAACACGTTCCTAACTATTATATTCTCAGTCTCACATTGTGTCTCTCTCCTCATCCCATGGAATTAATTTATACTGCTTTCAAAGTTTGTTCCGTTTTGTTGATTTTTGTATAAAATATAAACAATTCTTTTATATACACAAATGGAAAAAAAACAGTTTTCGCCTTATAAAAAGTTTAGATATTGAAGATAGATTTATCTTTATATGTATTTAATCCACATGATCAAATAATAAAACTAGTTTTTACTGTGGAATTTATTTAAACAACAGAGATTCAAAGTTGAAAGTTGGTGCAATCAAATAAGTCTAATTAAGATAATGGATTATTTGATCAAAATAAAAACTACAAGGAGACAAACGTGCTAATATGATTATATCTAACAAAGTGCTGTAGGAAGACTATTTTTATTTTCTTCTCCCATAGGTTAAGACTTGTAGATTTTAAATTCTGTGAATGATTCATTTATAGTTTTTATATATTTAATGTGTTATAAAAAACTTTATCTACTTGTTTTAACGTGATTGGAGAAGACACAAAATAAGATAAAATCCAAACACTTTTTCGAAAATGTGTAATCCCTATGTCAAGTTGTCTACGTATTATTAGTTGCAAAATCTGGGAACATTATCTCTAACTTTCAAATTAACTATGATAATAATAATTAGTTGTCAAAGCAAATCCCTTAAACTTTTTGATTGACCATAAGGACGGTGAATGAATGAATGAATCAAAATGCTATGATATAAAAAGTGATTAAGGTAGTATGAAGAACAGGATAATGGAACACAATTATCTCTGGCAATGCATACATCAAATCAGTCTTTTCTCTAAAGAAGATTTGGTGGAATTCCAACTCACTGAACTCTGTTTGGATGTCTGTTATTTGTCTGATACTATTTCTTCTTATTATGATATGATGACATATAGGTGTATTTTCATCCATGATAATCATCGTGATCATTGAAGAATCTATTGTTTTCTTAAACCCTCCAAAAAAAGGTGTGGATAATTGGATCTGACAGAGCATTGGGGGTCATTCTGTAAATTCGATCCTTACTGTGCAACACAATCTAGTGTAAAGTTAGGATGATAACAGCGTAATGTTAATAAAGTTTATTTCCTTCGTCTCTTCGTTCATCATGATGTTTCTACAGACAACGATTGCACCCAAATGTCATAATTTCCTCTCTTTAAAATAAAGTCGCACCTCTAAATCTAATCTATTCACTGCAACTCCTGTTCCTTTTTGTTTCTTCACTTCAGAATCAAGCAGTTTCAAAACAAAAATGCTCCATTTGGTTGTGTTTGTAGCAATCATAAATTAATATTTTCTGATTAAAATTCGTTATAAAAGCTTTTTGAAGTTTTTAAAAAGTCTAATTATAAGGCAAAGGGCAGAGTAGTATTTTCTCATGTTGTAAGAATTTCTCATAGATGTGCTTCTCTGTTTTGTGACGTGTCTTTTTGGACTATGATCACCAATATATGTATGAGATTCGCATGAATAAAATAAGGAGAATTATCAGCACCTCTTTCTCTGTTTTTCTTCTGTTTTCTGTTCGAGGAAGCTTAACCTGTAATACATTAACAGTAACCTTATCCAACATAAGCACAATTTGTAACATAGATAAATATCACGAGGGTCTATATCTTAAAATACGTTTAACCATTGGAAGTTTTTAATTCAGAGCTAACTCCAAACTTTTTGTTGGATTATTATTTTTGGGCCGAATATAATATTTTTTTAAAAAAATATACATATATGAATGTTAAACAAGTAAATGCCTATAGTTCTGGAAAGTAAATGTTAGCAACGCAAATTGTGTACCAGTGTAAACATTCAACTCCAAATGCGTGCGTTTGCAACTTGCATGTTGACTTGTGGAAGGGGATTCAGGAAGTTCGTTTAGTTACTATAAAATTCTAAATCTTCGAATTTTACCATTTTCATATACTAGAGTAACCAGAGGTAGCAGACAATCAGCGAGAAGAGAGTTTAAAAGCCATTTCATGTTTAGGTACAAAGTCTATATCTTGTTTCACCATACGTGATTCTGAATTATGACAAAGTATTTCAATGTCAAATCGAAATGTTAAACTACTTTCCATTTATTACAAAAAGACCCACAGTTTACTAAAATTTATTAGTTAAAAAATTGTGCACCAAACGTAAAAAAATTTCAAATCTGGTGCAACTCAGAAAAGTTGAGCTAGTTCCAAAATGATCGAAACTTGTATCCATAGGATTAAAAAATTTAACTCCTGCGCAGAGCTGAATGTGTCTCTATTAAAACTATCTAACTGGGTGTCTTCGTAAAACTCGGGTTCACAATCTTTTTCCTTCCAGTCTTCTTGCCCACATACTTTCATCAGCTGACTCGCAGATTGGGAATCCAGCTATGGCACACCATCTTAAATTCAACAACCCAATTGCAAGTTCATCTTCAGAATCTTCAAATAACTTGAGTATCTGTGACTCAGCAGCCAAATCTTCAGACAGAATGAATTCATTTACAAACTTTTTCTTCTCCCCAAGTATGTTGCCATCTTCAGACATCATACGCAAACTTAATACCTGCAAGGCTTCAATTGCTGTATTGTGAAAACCAGAATTTACATATGCAGAGAACACATAGCCGCATGTTCTTGGATCGGGGGGAACTTTCTCTCGGTGCATACGCTCCACAACGAACTCAATTACATCAATTCTTCCCTAATTCATGGACGAAATTAAATGACATTAGGGCACATTCTAATTCATCAAAAGGATAAAACACACATCTGACTTTTAATCAGGATAGAAATTTTCTTTTCCTGAGCAAGCTAAGTGCGCAGAAATGAACCTGAGTTATAATTATTATTGAAAGGATTGTTTGTAATTGTGAGTTGTGGACACACATGGGTATTCTTATTTAGAATGAAAAAGAGATACAGTCATAAGAAACAAAATCAATAACTAATAATGAGAAATATTGGCCAAGAAACTTTCCTTTTTGATGCAATCAAATCACTCCATATTATCTTTAACTCACCTCCTCAAGTTGAGGCATAGATATCATGAGTCAAGCATGTTACAAATGTCATCAACACAAGACATAAACAAAAATGCTTGAAGGATACTGTGGTTACTGGAGAACACAAATGCCTGGAGGGCACGACGGCTGCAGGATAGCAAAAATGTTTGGATGGCTGTTGGAGGGTGCGGTTACTGCCGAAGAGATAAAATGCTGAGAACATGGTGGCTTCCATTTGGGTAAAAACTGCTTCGAGAGCAAAAATGCTCTGCTGAGAAGGTTTGCTAAAGAGCAAAACTACTAGGAGGGCACGACAATAACTAGAGAGCAAAAGTGCTTGGTGGGCATGGCTGCTGCACGAGAGAAAAAATGCTTAAGGACATGGTGGTTGTCGAAGAGCAAAACTGCTTGGAGGGTGTGGTGGCTGCTAGAGAAGAAAAATGCTTTCAGGGTGTGGTGACTGCTGAAGATCAAAAAATGGTCAGATGGCACAATGACTGCTGAGAACCGAAGTGCTTAGCAGGTGCAACATCTATCAAAGAGAAAATAAAATGCTCGGAGTGTGGCAGCTGTTGGCAGCTGTTGGCAGCTGTGAACAGCAAAAATGCTAGGAGAACATGGCAGAAATCATAAAGAAAAAAATCCTCGGGTGGAGTGAAGGCTGTTGAGCAAAAATGCTCAAAGATCATGATGGCTTACAGGGAGCAAAACTGTTCATCGAAGACCAAAAATGTTGCGGCGATGTTTACTATGAGAGAAAATTAGAGTGACTAAGTCAGGAATAACGAGTTTAGGGAAAAATTCATGGCCCAACAGCGGACTGGTAATAAAATGGGTCAAGGAGGATGCTGCTCTAATACCATATCAAAAGGATTACTTGTAATTGTGTGTTGTGTACACACGCAAGTATTCTTATTTATAATAATAAAGAAGAGATATAGTAACAAAAAACAAAATCAAGAATCAATAATGACAAATTTTGCTAAGATATTTCTCTATTTGATGTAATACAATCATATCATATTTCCCTATTTAATGTATCAAATAAGATCTCTAATAAGTATTATAGCATAACACTTCAATTTCTTGAGAAACATATTATATTATAGCCATAATTTTGGGAGTGATAAATAAGTGACTCCTATAAACTTTGACTCATCCCTCAACCACCCTTGAATATATTAGGAGTTCCACATGGAATAAGATAAGCTCCTTGGTGTGGTACTTAAGCCTAGAGGTTCTCCTTCCACCTAATTGACTAGTCTTCTGTGTTGGACTCTTCCTGTGTTTGAGTACTAACAATTTGTGATTTCATTGAGAGTTGGACTACAGAAAGGGCTCTACCTGTCTTAGGCTGGATTAAGATACAAAACTGAATACTGAGCGAAGCTGTCTCAATGAGAAAAGGCCACCACCAGGTCAGTATCAATAGAGTGAAGTCACTGTTGACATTGGCCCTTAAAGAGGTGACAATGTTAGGGGTATCACATTGAGTAATAAGCTACTTTATGTGGTACTTAAGCCTAGAGGTTCTCCCACCTAATGGACTAGACCTTTGAGTTGGAATCTCCTCTTGTGCTTAAATCCTAATACAACGGTGACAACTTTTACCTAAATTCAACTAATGGCAATGAAGCATTACACATCCCTTAACCTCAGATTTTGAAACAAATTCCTTTTATTTCACCTTTTATCCCCCTTCTAGATTTTAATATGAAAGGTGAAGTACCTTGTAACAAGCTTGTTTAAGAACTGTATTGAACAGCAGTACATCAGGTTGGATGCCATCCAATTTGACTTGTTTCAAAAGATTCAGGGCTTCATCAAAGTTGTCATCTTCCAACAAAATCTGAAACAAACAAACTCCGTATCAAATTGGGATACACAGTTCCAAAAGTAAATTTACAAGTTGAGTAAGACTGATGTCATGGCAACTCATGAACAAAGAGTAAATATATCAGCACATGCACAATGAATGACACGATACAACCATTATAAGCCAACTTTCACGATGACCATCAGTCAGCTGCATGATTCCAGCAATTTGGACATTTCTCTAGTAAAATAGTGTCCTCTCAAGAAAAAATAAGTAAAATTAGTTATATGATCAAGATGAACCAAAGCTTGACAATCTAGAAGAAATCCATGCTTTCCTTAGGCAGTCACTACGTGTTATTTTTAATCCCAATGCCTTAGCCATTACATATCTGAGCAGTGATTTAGTGCATTTTGTACATTCAAACTCCATCCAGCATAAGATGTTCAATGTCTAATGTTATGAAAAAGACAATGCATACTGCACTGTGAGCATAGAGAATGTAACTTTGGAGCGATCTGCAGAAAGGCTCCTGAAGCACCATTTCAACAAAATGTCATCACTTTATTACGTAAATGCTACTAATTCTGCATGAATTCTGTAAATAACATGAAAATTATGTAGTAGTAGAAACATTTAACACCAGATGCACGCATTTGTCAATTATCACTTGCAGGTTGACTACTTGCTTACTGAAGGGGATTAGGAAATGCATCAAGGCTACTATAATAAAATCATAAATCTGCGCATTTTACTCTTTTCACATTAAATCAAGTACAAAGCAAAATCTTTGACTAAATAATAATAATTTGGGCTGGATTATCAGAGATTAAAATGAAATGAACCTTAATGATAGCGGTATATGTACATATCGCTGGACAAAACCCTTTCCGTATCATCATTGAAATCAGCAAACAAGCAGAACTGTAACTTTGTATGATGGTACAACAGTCAATCATTATATTGTATGTCTCAGAGTCCGGGTCGCAGCCACATAACTTCATCTTCTTGAAAACTGCAATCGCCATGTCACTCTGCATATCATGTTGTGGAAAAACTCATATTCCAGTCAGGCATGCATAATAACTCACTTCACAAAGTAGGTGTCAAAATACAAAGTAATGATGTATAAGTCACTCACTTCTTTGGCTTCAACAAGATAATGTAACACTGTGTTGTACATAGGTGTTCCCAATGAAGGGCTTCGATAAATGAAAAGATTCTCTGCCAGGTGTAAATACTGGATCAGCTCTCTTATCATCCCTTCTTCTCCAAGGGCTTTCAACTGAAAAGACAGAATGGACATGTCCAAGTCATAAGCAATGTAAATCAACAAGATACCAATCATGTCTTACCCTAACAAAAGTGATATTTAGATCTCTTAAACTTTATGGTTTTACTCATAATATCAACAGTATGGTTGGGTCTCTTGTAAGTATACTGTAACCAAAAAAATCATTTCCCTATTAAATGAGATTAGATTCATGGATTGGGCGACACCATTCTTTTCTACTAAAACCACATCTTTTAAAAGGTCATCTGCATCAAGGTCTCAATGATTTCACTAAAATATTTATCCTTTAATTTCCTGCACTTCTGTTTATAAGGCAGCGCCATCTATAATCACATGAATTCTTTTATTTCTTTGGTACAACATTTAAGGCAAAAATTCTGTTGTTTTTTCCTCAACAAGTATTCTAGTAATACTAAGTTCAAATATTTCATATCTAGTATTCTAGTATTTTCAGTCCATCATCAGCACTGCGAAGCATGTGACATTTCAGTAAAGGTTTCTTTTGACCTTGAGGGACCCCTTCTAATCACAAATAACACAACATTTCTTCATTTCATTCAGACTAGGTTGAATCCTATGATTTCCAACATCCTTAATTACTAAACAGAACAGGTAAAAAGGATTGACATGGTAATGACACACAAAGGGACTAATAAATCCGCATTCTAGTACAAAACCTATTTATTTTTTACATTAATTGCACCCCAGAAAGTGTTACTGACCACTTAGTTGAACCCCTCCATGTTTTCTGAATCAGGCATACAAGTTATTCATACATTTGAACAGAAGAAACCCCTCCAGAGATTTCATTATTCTTAAATTATGTGAAAAAGGAGACATAAATGAAACTTACTATGTTTTTTATTGAAAGATGACTGTGCTTAATGCCATTTGTGACCATATCTTTTTCTATAGCATTTATTCTTTTAGCAGCATCCACCTGTGACAGTATATCACTGTCTTCATAAGGGGCATTTACAACACCAAATAACGAGAATAGAAGCTCACAAGTCCTGATATTAGGCAAAACTTTTTTCTGCTTCATCTTGGCAAACACTTGCACAGCACGTTCAGGTTGATTCTGCAAATTTTAATAAGATAAACAAAATGTAAATGTAATGTATAAATTCAATTGCTCATCTTAATTGGTCCTCTGCAACCCATTGATGAAATAGATAACTTAATATCAAATTGCCACAAGTGCAAACCAAGCAGTAACAAACCTCATAATAAAAAAAACACACCCAAGAATCTTATTTAACTGTATTAGAAAAACAATTGTATGAATTAAGAAGTTTCCCCATTTCATTTTTATGTACATTTAATAATTGCAGTACTATCATACATCACCTTTTATTTTACAAGCATATTATTCAAAACTATAAATAGGATATGAAAGTACATGTATTGGACTCACTCAGTCAAATATTTTAGGAATTTTCACTGACCCTTCCTCTCACTCAACATATAACACCTCAATTAGCTATCTTTCAAAAGTCTTATCAAAGAATATAATAAGACATTATAGTCTTATAGACAATAAAATGGTAAATGAAAATTCTGTTTTGAAATTTCATAATTGAGCTCACCAATTCATCGCACGATGCTAGCAAAGCATTATAAGGATGTGGATATAGACATCCAGAAATCTGATTCAGAAAAGCCTCAGCTAAATCTAACTGTAGTGCTTTGCTGCATGTGATTGAAAGTGTTGCTAAAGTTGAATCATTCGGCTTCAAATTCTTCTGCTGCATTTTTTTCAACTGCATATTAAAAGAAAATAATATAAGGCCAAGAAAATTTTTCAGTAGTTAACTTGAGTATTGGCAAACACGAGACCATATAACTGTCACACTAGATCTCACATCAGATTCCAATTTGACAGGATTTGAGGTTCTATTTGACCTAATCTTAAGTGCTAAAAATTTCTGAACAGAACTCCCACAGATAGTTGCTCAAAGAATAAAAAGTTAAATATATTTTTAGTCTTTAAACTTGGACGTGCAAATGAAATTCATCTCAGTCCAAAACTTTGATACATTTTGGTCACCAAAGTTAGAAAATGAATGAATATAGTCCTCCTACCCCAATTGCGCTAAACTTTTTTTACATGTCAAATAGGTTTTAGGATGACATTTGAATTGTTTACACCATTTTGATACGTTACAACTCAAATATCAGCCTGAAACATCGTTTAACCAACCAAAAAAAATTAATGTCAGTGGGTTAAAACGACTATATCCATTTATTTTAAAAGTTTGGGAACTAAAATGTATCAAAGTTTGAAATATGGACAAATTCCAATTTCGCGTCCAAGTTTAGGGACTAAAAACATATTTAACCCAAAATAAACTAAAAAAAAAAATAACAACAAGTGATTCTAGACATAATTATTGTCACTGAACTCACCACTCCTATGGCATCTCCAAAATTTCCATGAGAAACAGCGGCTTTAATAATACCATTATATGTATGGCAGGATGGCTGCAAACCAAGATTTTCCATCTGAACAGAGAAGCGCCCTTCAAGATGTTAAAATACATTAATATAAACGTTATCAATGGATAAAATTCAAAATTCCCATAAACTTTGATAACTACCAGAAATTTATTTATGCTAAAAAATTGTGAAAGGAGGATGTATAAGGCATGTTAATATTGATATTCATTCGCTATTGAGAATCAACTAACAGAAGCTTTCAATAATTGAAATCTTAGGGGATTTGATGTCTTAAAATTCAATATTTAACATTCTCTGTGTAGAGAACCTTTCACCTATGAAGCACAAACTGATAAATACAAAACTTTACGTGTTTGGCAGGTGTTGGAAAGGTTTTACGGTCCATGTTGGAAAGATTTTTGACATTGTGACATTTGAAAGAGGTAAGGTGTCCTTGCTTCATAACCTTTTCGAATCAGAGTGTTGGAGAAAAATATTTTAATCTCTGACCTGTGTTACATGGAGCATTACAGAACATGTACATGCTTAGTGAAATATATACCTGTAACATAAGCTTCCTTGCAAGAATATAATTCTTTTGGTTTGCACACCCATGTATTATGTCATTAAAGGACCACCTCAACACCTTAACAAGTAGTGAGTGTTCTTCTCCATTCAGCCCAGACAATTCAGCACTCGTACAAGAGTCCAATTTTTTTATCTCCTTCAAGTCTGATAGAGTCAAGTCTAGCCCCTTATTTGAAGGCACAGGGATGTCCATTCTAGTAGAATACAACTTCCCATAAACTGTTTTAGCAATAGAAAAGTTTCCCCTGACGGCTAATGACACCATTTGTTGTAGTGTTTTATAAGCAGATTCTAAATCTCCTAACCTTGTAAATGACCAAATGAATTTACGCAGAGCAATGATACTCATGCTATAGTTTTTCATATACTCCTGCCAAACAAGATGGGCTGCTGGCAAGTCTTTCAGCAAAACTGCAAGCTGAGAAACAGGGTAAGTTCAGTGACAGTTGTCCTATGAAAAACAGAGAAAACATTCAAACACAGAAAACATGTTTAATAAAATACAGAGCAATAAAATAAACAGTGTGCTGTCACTTGATTCAAAACCATTTATGATGTCATAAAAGTTAGCAATAGATAGGCCGATTTTTCTTTAAGTTTTAATAGAAACTATATCAGAATCCCTGAGAGAAAAGCTCTTCTGTCAGAAATGCATACAAAGGGTTCCCAGAACTTTGTGTAGGCCGAAACACTCCCACAACAATCTAAATCTCCCTCTCAACCTTATTTGTAGGCAACATGCATGTTTCTCTAATTATATCAATCGCACACTAACTAGATATGGTATTACATATCATTACGCTACCCCCTAAAAATTCACCTTGTCGTCAAGGTAAAACATAGTAGCTGAAAACACCATCTCATTGGGGTTCCAACTGATTCAAGCATGACAATCAAGCCAACCTCACCCTGCACAAGTGAATGACCCCATGCTCCTTTGACATTCTGTTTTCTGCAGTATTTATGTTTATGAGACAGAGAATCATTTTGTAGTTATTCTTGAAGAGATTTCAGATAAATGAAACAGTGAAAAAACTACACTGTTACTGTTTTACTACTATTTATATAAGAAGATAGTAAGCAGAATACAAAGAGTCAAGGCCCAGTCCTAACCCTAACCCTAAAGAAAGGATCCCATACATGATAAATAAAATATTACATCTCAACACTCCCCCTCAAGCTGGAGCATATAGATCATATGCTCCAAGCTTGGAACATATAAATTGAATTCTAGGCCCTCTTAAAGATTTAGTCAGAATGTCTGCAAGTTGTTCATTAGAGCCGACAAACTTTGTAACAAGATCCTTGGATAGTAATTTCTCTCTAACAAAATGACAATCAATTTCTATATGCTTTGTTCTCTCATGAAACACCGGATTGGAGGCAATGTGAAGGGCTGCTTGGTTGTCACAATATAACTTCATCTGCTCATTTTCACAAAATTTCAACTCTTGAAGGAGTTGTTTAATCCATACTAGTTCACATGTAGCTAGAGCCATAGATCGATATTCCGCCTCTGCACTAGATCGAGCAACAACACTTTGTTTCTTACTTTTCCAAGATACAAGGTTCCCTCCAAGGAATACACAATACCCTGTGGTAGATCTTCTATCAATTGGACAACCAGCCCAATCTGCATCACAATACGCTTCAACTTGAGTACTTCCCTTGTTCTCATACAACAATCCTTGTCCTGGGTTACCTTTTACATATCTGAGAATGCGAATCACAGCATTCCAATGATCAATGTGGGGATTTTGCATAAATTGACTAACAACTCCCACTGGATAAGAAAGATCAAGCATTCCAATGATCAATGTGGGGATTTTGCATAAATTGACTAACAACTCCCACTGGATAAGAAAGATCAGGTCTTGTTATAGTAAGGTAGATGAGTTTTCCAACCAACCTTCTATATCTCTCTGGATCTGAGAAAAGTTCACCTTGATCTCTTGTTAATTTTTGATTTGAGTCCATAGGGCTATCAATGGGCTTGCAATTTGTCAGACCTGTTTCTTCCAAAATATCAAGAGCATATTTTCTCTGTGCAATGATGACACCTTCTTTTGATTGCGCCACTTCAATACCAAGAAAATATTTAAGACGACCCAAATCTTTGGTCTGAAAGTGGCTAAACAAATGGTTCTTCAATTGAGCAATTCTAGTGATATCATTTCCTGTGATAACAATATCATCAACATAAACCATAAGATAAACACATTTATCAGGAGAAGTATAACCATAAAATACTGAATGATCCGCTTCACAACGTTTCAATCCAAAATTCTGCACAACACGACTAAATTTACCAAACCAAGCTCGAGGAGATTGCTTCAAGCCATAGAGAGAACGATGCAACTTACAAACTAACCCAGACTCCCCCTGAGCAACAAACCCAGGAGGTTGCTCCATGTATATCTCCTCTTCCAGATCACCATGAAGAAAGGCATTTTTAATGTCCAACTGATACAGAGGCCATTGGCGAATGGCAGCCATAGCAAGGAAAAGACGAACAGAACTTATTTTAGCCACAGGAGAAAAAGTATCACAATAGTCAAGACCGTAAACCTGAGTATACCCCTTAGCGACGAGACGGGCTTTGAGTCGGTCTACAGCGCCAGTCGGACCAACCTTAATAGCATAGACCCATCTACAGCCCACAGACTTCTTACCAGGAGGAAGAGAGACAAGTTCCCAAGTCCCACTGTGTTCAAGTGCTTGCATTTCATCAATCATGGCTTGTCTCCATCCAGGATGACCAAGTGCCTCATCAACATTCTTAGGAACCTTAATGGTAGACAAGGAGGAAACAAAAGAGAAATATGGAGGAGACAAACGATGATAACTCAAAAAGTTATAAATAGGATGTGGATTACGAGTAGAGCGAGTACCTTTCCGAAGGGCAATAGGCCAAGTGTGATCGGAGTCAAGAGAAGATGAAGAGGATGAAGGATCCATGATTCGAGAATCTGGTGGAGAAGGATTTGAGTCACAGGGGTCTTCAGGCAAGGAAGGAGTCACTGGAGTGCGACGCTGATATGTGAGAAGAGGTGGTTGAACAATGTCATTGGCATTTTGAGGTTGAGTTTCAGGAAGAACCAAGGGATCACAGGATGGTAAAGGAAGGACTTGTTGAATAGATGAACTCTCCTCCATGGAGGACAAGAAAAAAGGTGTGTCCTCAAAGAATGTAACATCAGCAGACATATAATACCTTTTGGTTGAGGGAGAATAACATTTATACCCTTTCTGAAGGCGAGAATATCCCAAAAAGACACACTTAATAGCCTTTGCAGAAAGTTTATCAAGACCTGGAGAGACATTATGAACAAAACAAGTACATCCAAACACACGTGGAGAAACACGATACAAAGGATCATTTGGAAAAATTATCGAGTGAGGAATTTTATTTTCAATAGAAGAAGAAGGCATCCTATTGATTAGAAAACAAGCAGTGAGGACTGCATCTCCCCAATGATGAATAGGAACATTGGTATTCAACATGAGAGAGCGTGCAGTTTCGATAAGGTGTCTATTCTTTCTTTCGGCTATGCCATTTTGTTGTGGAGTATGAGGACATGTTGACTGATGTAAAATTCCTTGGGAAGATAAAAATGAGGAAAACGCAGCAGAAAAATATTCCTTAGCATTATCACTTCTGAGAATTTTAATTGTCTTCCCAAATTGGTTCTTAATTTCATTAAAGAAGGACACAAATATGGATAAAAGTTCCGATCTTTCTTTCATTAGATAAACCCAAGTACATCGAGAGAATTCATCAATGAACGTTACAAAATAGTTAAAACCAAAAGAAGTGACACGACTTGGTCCCCAAACATCAGAATGAACAGTAGAAAAAGCAAAATTACATCGTGTCTCAGACTTTTTAGGGAAGGAAGATCTAACATGCTTTCCTAACTGACACGATTCACAATCTAAGGCTTGAATGTGTTTGAGACTCGGAACCATCATCTTCAACTTAGACAAATTTGGGTGACCTAAACGATCATGCAAAAGTTTTGGGGATGAAGTTGCAAAACAAGATACTGAGGAGCTTGGTTTTAGGAAATAAAGTCCCCGTGACTCATGTCCTTCTCCAATCAGACGACCCGTACCATGTTCCTGTATAGCAAAGGAATTAGCAGTAAAGGTTACAGAACAATTTAAGGAACGAGTCAATTGACTCAAAGAGATTAAATTATAAGGACAATGAGGAATGTACAAAACAGAGTTTAAATTTAGTGAAGGTGATAAAGAAACTTTGCCAATTCCTTGAGATGCCACTTTGGATCCACTTGCAACAGTAATAAAATGAGGACTTTTGGGAGAGGAAATGGAGGAAAATGAGGAAATGTTACCAGAGACATGATCTGAGGCACCTGAGTCAAGAATCCATGGACTAAGACCTTCCACAGATTGAGAGATGCATGCAGTTGACATTGAAGAGGATGGGTCAGGATTGTTGGATTTCTCAGATTTGTACCTCAAGAATTCTTGGTACTCTTCATCAGAAATTCTAGATTCTGAATGATCAGACTTGGACACATGAGCAGCTTTATCGGGAAAACCATGTAAGGAATAACACTTGTCTTTGGTATGGCCCATTCTATTACAATATGAGCATTGAGGACGCCCACTTCGACCACCACGTCCTCCACGGTTGCTCCGACCTCCTCCTCTTCCTCGTGGTGCTACCATTGCTGATGTTTCAAAAACATCAGTTGAACTTTCATCTTTGACCAATGTAGGTACACGAAGAAGTCTAGTAACTAAGTTGTCCATCAAAGGGATTTGATCACCGGCTAAAACTTGATCACGCACATGATCAAAAGTCGAGTGTAGGCTCCTCAGAATTAAGACCATGTAAAACTTATCAAGTTTTTTGTTGATATCTTCTAATGAATCAGCCACAAAAAAACTCTTCAATTCTTCTACTGCAGCCCTAGCCTTTCCGATATGAGAAACCATATCATGATTGATTTGTTTGAGTGAGGCTACTCTTTGAGTTGCATCAAAGAGGCGTTGAATGTCGTTAGCAAAAATATCTTGTGCCCTTTTCCAAAAAGAGAAGCATGTCTTGTAAGGTCTCAAAATGTCTAAGACCCCTTGCTCAACTGATTGCCATAAAACAGCACACAACTGAAAATCCAATTTCTGCCACTTAAGTTTCTCTTCCTCTGAAATATTAGAGACCTCTTTTTCAAGATGATCATGATAACCTTGACCAAGAAACCACAACTCCACCGAAGCTGACCAAGAGGAGTAATTTTTCCAGTTCAGTTTCGCAGAGGTAATAATAGGAGTAGCTGATAGAGAGGGAGACATTCCACCCGTAGAAGCCATTAAAAAAAAAAAACTTAACTTTTGAGAAGAAACCCTAGGTTCAAGATATGGTCACCGAAACAGAGAACCAAGAGCAGATATAAGACCAGGAGGCTCCGGCGAGACGAACGACGGTGGCGCGGCGCGATTCCGGCGCCGGGAAGGCGGCGCGTGGTGTACACGTGCTTGAAGGTCGCCGGAGAGAAGCGGAGCGTGGCGGCGCGTGCGGAGGTTTCTGGGGACGTGACTTGCGGGGATGGGTTGCGCTCCTCGAGGCGCACCTAACCCTGACTTCGCCGGAGTAAACACGCCGGCGGCGACGGCGACGACGGCGGACGGCGCGGCGGACGGCGGCGGACAGTGGCGGAAGACGGCGGACGATGATAGTCACTGTGACAAACAGTGAAGATGAACCAGACTCATGTTCTGGCTCTTGATACCATCTTGAAGAGATTTCAGATAAATGAAACAGTGAAAAAACTACACTGTTACTGTTTTACTACTGTTTATATAAGAAGATAGTAAGCAGAATACAAAGAGTCAAGGCCCAGTCCTAACCCTAACCCTAAAGAAAGGATCCCATACATGATAAATAAAATATTACATCTCAACAGTTATAATGAGAAAATCTTAGTCTAGCAAACTGCACAATGGCATATACTTGCAACTGAGGATTATCAAGACCCTTCACTTTATTGTTCTTTTGTGACTGGTTGATGATACTACCTAACCCAAAAATCCACTTTTATCATTGGTTCAGTCAGGCGCTTCTTCCCTAAGTAATGCGTAGGGTTGAGGAGAGGAGGAAGAGGATAGGGCAGTTTTTGAGTCAGTGAGAGCTGGAGAGGGTCGATGAGTATCAAAAGGAGGTGGAGGAAAGTATCAGAAAACATTAAACAATTTCTAAATACTTAAAACCATAGCAAACAAACTCTTTTTTTTTTGCTGTTTACAAAAGTCAGTTAGAAATAGATTTAAAGTTTTTCAGTAAAATATTTTGACCCCCTGTTATCCAAACATGTTTTCTTTTTCAAATTAAGTTCGAAAATAAAAAGTACAAACTTACAAACAGCCAAAAAAGATTATATAATAAAGTTGAAATATATAACAATCTGTCAAGATATCTACATTTCCCTGCTCAATGTCAAGAGATGGTTGAATGATAAATGTCAATGGCAGGAGAGAAAAGCATCATCACCTGTCAATTAATAATTATCATTATACTTAGAAAGGAAGAAGGTGAAAGCTTTCCTTCGGTTAAGCAGAAAAGTTAATATGCAAAATTATGCCACAATTGGAATAGGATTTTGAATTATCTCTAAGCTTTGCATTATCTGTCTGTTCGGTACATTACTATGAAGTAAAAAGAATGTAATAATAATAGCTGAAATTTCACCAAGCGAAACAACATATAGCCATTATTTGGAATTTAAACCAGAGAAGAACAGGTCCTTGTGCAAACTAGCACGTTTTTTAACAAATACTATCAGGAACATTCACTTTAGTCCAGATCAAGTGGTTGACCTTGAATCACGTGCATATAAATGCTTTCAAACTTAATAATCTATCAAATAAAACAACTTTAACAGATAACAGACAATACTATTCTCAAAAAGAGTAATTTTATTTTTTATTCACAACCATAATAGAATGATGATAGATCTTTCTGTTTGCAAACCTTGAGAAGCTCGGTATATGTAACTTCACTCTTCCCTAACATCTTCTTTTCCATTAAGTCCAAACATTTGTTTGCTTGAATTAGACTCTGCATTTTCGTGCAGGATCCTAAGAGACTATTGTAAAGTGGGAGAACTGGATATAGACATTGACTTCCTCCGAGAAAATCCATGATATCAAAGGCCTGGACATAATATAACAGGTAGAAATGAGAAAAAAACAAAAACCCTCGCAGCTAAGATGAAGCTGATTTACTAATAACTGCCTCATATACACCGTTTAACATGCAATTCAATGTCATGATAAAGTATCCATATATCATATGGAATTGTATTTTCAGAAAGGAAGAAAAACCTTTTATTTTTTAAAGTCCCTGAAATTGTAGTGGGTTAATCCCAAACCAATGCCCGTAGCATAACCCCTTTCCCCAATACTAAACCCAAGAAGGAAAGAAGCATTAATGAACCTATCCCCTTTCCTCAATACAAAGCCCAAGAAGGAAAAGGAGCATAAAGGAAAAATTTAGTCAATTATATTTCATGTATAAAACTAATAGTTTACCTCCTCCAAGTAACCTCCTTTACAAAGGGCCTCCATCATAAGAGATGAACATATATTGTTCATGCTAACACCTTTTGATTCCATGAATCTCCAAATCTCCATTACAAACTGAACAAAATAAAACAGGGAAGGAATAAATTTGACATTCAAAAAAGGTTCTACCATTACTCATGGTCAGAGACGTTCAAGGAAAGTGTGCATAGTCATGCAAATACAAAAGTTGAGATAATTTCCTATGCTTCCAACTCACACACGAGAACATAAATATGTTATTAGCCAATTTCCTATGTCATGGACTTTCAGAACTGGTGCAGTTAGAAGCTAATAATACATAGATAAGAATCGGTATTGGATCAATTTGTCAGACTGCCAAGGATATATATATATATATATATATATATATATATATATATATATATATATATATATATTACAAGTCGAGTAAAAATCATATCTGGTATCATACATTTGTAAAGCCAAGCTTAAAGCAAACTTTAACATGTTGATTTTGCAAACAGAGAAAAGGCTGGAGGGGATTAAAAAAAATGAAATTTGAATATTAGGAATCCAGAAATAAAAAATTGGTTATTTGGGAAATACATACCAATGGATCAGGAGAGCGTGCACAGTACTTAAAAATATGAAGAAAATCGTCTGCTGTTAATAAGTGGGTTCTGGAACCAAAACCCAAAAGTAAGTCTGAAGCCTTCTTTCTCTCACCCGAGCAGAGTGCCTTAAGCACTTGCATCTGCATAGATGGTTCTGTTGCAAATCCAACAAATTCAGGACCTGCATTTTGTTATATACTATGATACCACGTGTTAGGCGAATGAAAATTATCGATTGACAAATTCTTAGATATACAAGTGCAACATTTATGAAAATATCTATATAAAGTGATTGAGCTGCGATTGAGCTGCTATATTAGCAGAAAAGGTATGCATCTTAAATAAATGAAGAGACTCATGAAATGGAGAATGCATACCTGTTTTGGAGGTGCGATTTTGAGAGAAGTGAATTTGAGCCTCCTACAATATAGTAAGCGGAAAGAAGCATTTGGTTAGGTTAGGATAGGAAGAGAAAAAGTAAAATTAGCGGAAAAAGACATACATGGTGTTGATGCCACTTAGATTTACAAAGTGAAATTGAGCGCAGAAAAACCCTTGCTCTGAATCTATGCATATGCGTATGCATGCTTTGCTTTAGCTTTCACTTGTTAAGCACCAGGGTGAGGAAAATCCCGCTGCTTCATAACTTCACACTGCTCTGCTTTGCTCTGGTTTTTTTTTTTATCTCCACTTCTTAGCGGGTTTTCTTCCTGCACCCCATTATTGCTAACGACATCTCATGCTAATACAGAAAGCCTAAGATACCCTCTTCATTACATCACGTCATCGTTATCATTACTGTCACTTCATTTCTTCACAGAAGAGAATAGAAAGTTCATTCTAAAAAAAATAAAAAAAGTTATTTTGTATATTTTAAAATATTTGTTCTGGAAAACTTATTTTTAAATATATTTTATATATATTTCAAAAATTTTATTGAAAATTCTGTTTTGGAAAAAATTATTTCAGAATGCATTTTGCATTCCAGAAAACTTGTTTCAGATATTTTTTTTTTTCTGAAAAATTTATTCTTGAAATCATGTTTAGAAAATTCTACAAAGTTTGTTTTTTAAGATTTTCAGAATAGCTAATTTAAATATCACTTTTATAAAATGTAAAATAACCATTTTAAAATTATGGGAATGCATGTAAAAATTATGGGAGTGTAAGAGAGTTTCTTTTAACACTTCCTTTCCATGGGTTCTGGATCTTCAGACATACTATGTATAGTAGAGAGTTTCTTTTAACACATTTTTCTTCTTTTTTTTCTTCCACATGTATTAGTAAACCAGTATAACTAATTAAGAATTCAACATGAATAATCATGTTTAATTTTTTTTATTTATTATAAAAATATTTTCATTTTCTTTTAGGTCTGATTAAAATCTTGACCTTTTGATGGTTTCATCCAACACTTTATCTGTTAATTTTCCGTAATTTATTAATATACAGTTATATTTTATAAATTAAATAAACCATCATTTTACTTAATAATTAAGTTATAGAAACTCGTTTATATGCCTATTCCAATGGTTGACTTTATTTGGAAAATTTTGATTTAAAACTTAATTCTAATTGTAATGGATTCATTAACAACATTTAAGTGTTTTACAAAATTAATTCACAACTAGATTGCTTTACGTCAATTGGAGGTATCAACACATTTATCGTATGAAAATAACTGAAATACGTGCAAAAAAGAAAAATGTTTTCAAATCATTGATACAAATTGGTGAACATTAATACATTTTCTATACATTATTGGACTTTATTTTGCTTCAACAGATTAATATGGGAAACGTTTGTTGTGCAACCATCTTATTATAAATTTCACGTGGAAACAAATTAAAATATACTATTCGAGTGAGATTTCTAATTGTCTATTTTAAGTTAATAATACAATTAAAAATATACACGGACATAATAATGCACATGCCCTGATTGTGATTTTTTTTATTCAACATTAGGTATCAAATTTCCTCCTTTATTTGGAGAAAATATTGATTAATAATTTTCAATCTATGAATGAGAGAATACGATTGACTGTTTCCTGTACTTAATATATTAACTCATATATAAGCTAAGTTATCGAAACTTTAAAAACAAATATTTCAATTTACAAAATTTCGTGATTTATTGCTATCAATTCCAATATAAAATTTATGAATTCACCTCCATTGTTAACGAAAATCAAAGTTTCTTCTCCAGCTGGTATTTTATTAAAAGACGTTGCGATGAAGAGCAACCTCTATGACTAAGTTTCTTGTAATCACATTTAAAAAAAGCTACCACTAAATTGTGAAACTTGACTTCTCTTGAAACAACAAACCTTCTTCCATGACTTAGCAAACCATAATGTACATGACGGAGGTGAATTGTATGTATTTTGGGAAAGTATGGTGGTGTTGGCATGCTTAACGGTAACGAACCAAAATCTTTTCAGAGGAAGTAGCCATAGAGTTCCAAGTAACAAATGCAGAAATTCCAGGGATTGGTGGCATCGGTGGTGGGTCCAGTGAGAACAACCCGGAAATACCTGAAAGGAAGCAGAGCGTTGGGGCCAACTATCGGCCAAGAGGCAAACTGACCCGGTTTACATACGCTCCGATCATTTTCATGGACCCTCAAATTCGTCCAGCTCTTTCCCTCCTGTGAGCCCTGAAATTTTTACACACCATAACTCGTTAATATTTCCCTTTAACGTATAAAAATATTAGGACAGAAACCCTCCACAGTTCAAGGGACTGTTTACCTGAATGTTCCAACATCTGGGGAAGGCCTTGGAACCGTCCTGCCTTAGGGTATAGTAGTTGCACATAAGCTGCATCCATCCATTTTATTCAGAATGTGCATTACATCTAACAGAATGTGCATTACATCTAAGAAGTAAGGATCCATTCAAATTGATAAATGAGGTTGGAGAGCTGCAGTAAAATCTTTAAGCATCCACTACTCGAAGCGCATGACCAAATGGGAGTACTATTATTAAATGGTAGTAAACATACATACATACATAATCAACATATTTCATACCTGATGATCTTGGCCAAGATCAACCATCCACCAGGTACAATTCTGCCCATTTTCCAAGCGGGGCCCGGCAAAACATGTTCCCTGCGATGGTCACATGAAGTTAGATACCGTACAATAAAATAAGAGTTCAACAGTCAATTGTAGTTAAAATGCTTAGCATACCTGGTAGGTTCTAGAGACCAAAACCTTGGGATCAGTGTATCTTGAGTGGGGGCTGCTGGCTGTTATGGTAATTTTCCTGGGCTGCCACATACAAGTTTTAGTTAAGGGAATGCATAAACAGTTAATTCGTAAGACCTTAGCATAACAACTCCTAAAGAGAAGATTTAATTACTCATTCAGCTTCTATACCTATACAATCTCAAGGCTTCTATACCTATACAATCTCAAGGTTTTAAAGTCCTTGTACCTAGAAGGCACTTCCTTTGAGTTCCTACAGATAACCTTTTTTAACTGTTTTATCTCTGTACATACGTCTTTTAATCTGCTTTAGTCCCTACAATTTTGGACAATAGGACTTTGTAGGGACGAAAATAAGTAGGTTTTAGGAATGAAAACTAAAAAACGAAGATTGTATATGATATATAGACCATATAAGTTATTAAACCAAATAAAAATGAAGGGAGGAGAGATAAATTAGAAGTATACCTCTGCCAAAAGAGGATTAACCCAAGGGTGTTCACCATAGGATGTGCCAGCAAAATACAGAACTCCGTGGTCATCCCCATCGCAAATATACTGGAGTTCCTTATAACTGGACCGTCTATGTTGGAATCGAACACTATAATGAAAGTAAGCTAACTATTGTTAGACGTGTTCTTCTCTAGGAAAAGAAAAATGAGAGTAATTCATAACGTAAATAGAAAAATCATTAGTCACAACTTAGAAGTTCAAAAACTTATAAAGCAAACAACAACTCCAAATACTCCCAAATTGTTATCCAAGTATCCCATTTCGGATAAGAACGCCAATTTAATTTAGAAATACTTAGAAAACCCCAAGTGTCCAAGAAACTAACGAATACCTTATAATACCATCCTCAAATCATATACTTATATGATATACCCATTTTCAGTTTTCCACGGTCCACTCTTCCAATATTTCCTTTCCCACATCCATTATTATATCCCTACTTCAAACTCACCAGCATGTGCCCTAGAACGGCTATTTGGAGGAGGAAAACAAGGATAGAAAAAGAGGAAGGATAGAGTACGAAGCTTGAGAGAGAGAGAGAGAGAGTGTGTCACCCAATAGATTATGTCATCAAATTCTTGTACGGGTCTTGAATAGAAATCCCCCTCTATAATCCAAGTCAACCAATAAGTTTGTTTTAAAAAAAATGAGAATAACCCAGAATTAATGAATCCAAAATCATAATACCTTATTTAATAGGATTACAGATGATTTCTCACAACCAAATAAGGTAGTTATTTTTTAGAGAGGCTACAATCTAGATGTTGAAACGTTACACAACCAAAGTGCACTGCATGACTTAAAAGCCCCAATGAAGAAGCTGAGGCAAACTAAAGCGAAAAACTTACTTCTCTTCATTTTCTAGCCCTGCCAGCCCACAATTAACAAAATTGATTGCCTCATTAACCTGTAACAAATAAAATAACACAATAGTTATTCAAAATAAGATTTACACGAATCACATTACACATACAGCCTGAATTGATTCAGAGACAGCAAACTTACAAGATTTTGGAAAACAGGGATATGCTGACCAATGTTGCTATTCTGCAACTGCACATTAATTACAAAAATAACATTATAGTTAGAACAAGTAAATACTATTTATGTAAGGTATTCATAGGTGCCTCAATGTTACCAACCTTCTCAAGTAAGGAATATTGTAGCAGTGGAAATCTCACGAACGGCAACAAGTCATGGACTAACTGAAGCCTCTCACCAAAAAGGAGTTCGGGTTTCGAATTTACTATTAACTCAGCCACCTCTTCCCACCCAAACAACTCTTTAGAATTCATGCCAAACATTAGAATTGCATTAAGAACTTTCTCTTCAGATGTTACTGTCAGATCCGGATGCTGCAAAATCCAAATATAGGTCAAGAAATTATAAGTTATATGACCTAATACTGCAAAATTATACCTACTGGGACAGACAATTTTGCTGATGAATAAATTATACCTAATCTAGCATTCAGGGGATTAGAAGAGAAATTTATTGTTTCAAATGAGAGAAGTTATATCTACAATTCTCATATAAAACAGCTAAGGCCTCCTCAGAATTTCATACGCAGAAATTCAATAAAATCATGTTTTTAAATTCAATGGCATGTATAGATAAGTAGATCTTCAATCCTTTATTGCTTATGCCACGCTACTAACAAAACTTTTCTGCTTTACATTAAGCCAATGTAGATCCATGATCTTTTGGATATTATGGGCATTACTTGAATTTACCAAAAAATGAGCATCATGACAAGAAACACACCTTAATGATATTGATTAATGTTGTCTCATCTAACAAAACAAAGTCAGTACTTGCACTGGTATAATAGTCAAAGTTCATGGAAATTCTCCTCTGCAATGATTCTTTAATAAGTCGGCACGATGGGATTGATGAAACCACTTGGACAAGTGGACATACAGAGTCCTGCAACAAAGTTCAACGGTTAGCTTCAAAGGCCACGGTATTATTAGTTGCCAAATTTGTCTGCTTCCTCCATTCAATTTGTGTGTAACAGAAAAACTTTGTTGTATGACCTTCACCCAATAGAAGAACTTCATCCCTGCATATAATATGTTGACGAGAAGTATCAATATCTTAGAGTTGATTACTATAAAATGTATCTCTTCTTTTGTTTTCACAACTCCGAAACCGCAACTCTCTTCTCCAAACAGTTAGTTCAAGTGGCATCCACAGGATAAATGATTCTAACTTCCAAATAAGTACTGATTTCCGTTGAGTGAAGATTACCAAACTACCTCTGAGAGACATTCTAAAAGCATTTTGCAGCATTCTTGTTGAAGAAAAGTCACTCCAAATTGATCAGCTAATAAAAGGAGTTGGAGCAACAAAGCACCAGAATCAATAACTTTATCATGCAATTGCCCATCATATAAACAGTCGAGCATAGCCCTGAAAGCTTCTGGTGGCACATCCCTTAAAGTAACCTCCGAGGACACGCTTTCACTCATTCCATTTGTGAACATCTGATAAAATAACGGGATCTTTAACTAATAGCTCAAATTGACAGTTGCAAGAATACATAACCACTAGGTAAAACACAGCATAGTTGTTACTTGCATAAATAGAAATTTATGATGCATAAAGATAAGACAAATACTTGTTTAAATTGCATTGCAAAGACACAAGTAGAACACAGGTCATTGAAGAAATTTACAACAGTATTGAGGTGTACATTAATTAGCCTCACAAAATTAAATTTGTAACAAGGCATGTTGATTCTGAATAACTTGATTTAATGCTAAACATGAAAATCGTTTTATTAACTAGATTGAATTTGTAGTCATTCCTTAGACCTCAGAAAGTCAAGTTGTTACCAGAAGATATACCTCCACTGTAGAAAAAATAATTTAAGAGACTTGTAACTCTTTCAAAGGTTTTGCTGAGTATATAGTTTTTCATTTACAAAATTAACTCTCTTATAATTAAGTTTAACTAAGTTAATACTTCCTCCATAAAAGTAGAAACTTATCTCTAAGCAAATAAATATTAATTCTTTGGATCTTAAAAACCACCCCCAAAGGGAGGAGATGGCAGCTAACATTAAATCTGACAAGATTGTGAAATTGGCTCACCCGAGCAAAGGGGATACTCCATAAGCTGAGAACAATTTTATGTGCTTGTGCAATGAGCCCATAACTCTCAATGTAGATGCTTACGTCACTGAACTGGCCTGTTAATTTCAATTGTCTCAGTTGATGAATGTTGATAGGAAGTGAGGGCAAAGTTGAACAATGAGGTCGGATAGATGGATAGGTTAGCTCCACATTCTTTCCCGTGTCCAACAACTTCTTATCTAGCTTTAAGCGTTCCATAGTCTCTTCACACTGCTTCACCAGTGGCATCACTTCAAACTGTACGCTTAAAGCCCTCAAAGAACAAAGTTGTTCCTGTGGAATCTACATGATACAAAGACGCAATCACCTTGAGAATATAAATATCAATAGGAATTTAACGGGTACAATACAACACATCAAATTAAATTAAAATCACCAGGAAAGAAGTAAGATAACCAGTTCGACAAAGTCACAAACTTACCATGGTGATAAAAAAATAAACATGAATATACACAGAAAACTGATGATCTCAATTTCCAGGTTTAACATCAACAATAACAAATATAAAACTAATAAGGTATTACCTGGGTCCAGCCCACGTAGATGTAGTGAAGCAGTGCATGGAAAAGCGGATACGGTACAGTGGGTATGCTGATGACAAATGAGGAGGAGCACACAGGAAAGTTTCCAGATGCAGCTAAAATTGCCTTATGAGAAGGAACGGGCTTCTGCTCTTCACCAACTATGAATAACACATCAGACAAGTCCCAACTCTCAAGGAAATTTTTGAGCCCCCATTTGTCATAATCCATGTGTTTGTAATTGAAAGAGTCTGCTGCATCAAGCTCATCCTCCACTTGATAATCACCAAAAACAACATGCTTCGAAAGGGGCATATGAGTGTGGGTTAAGGACAAAACATTTACATTTCTATACTTAACATGTTTATCCCAGCTGCTGAGGCCAATATACTGAACATTACAATTGGGACAAGAATCTAACCACTGGAAAACAACATCCTGAAAAGGGTATTTGCCATTGCCTATGCTAATCAAGCCATCGTAGATGCTGATCCAGTAACTCTGAAAGGAGGAGGAGCAACAAAGGCCAACCCCTGCGACATCGACAACAGCTTTTCCATTGACCTCAATTCTGAGTCGGCGATTCCTGTGACTCCCCAATATGATTGTGTAGTGAGGACTGCTATCTCTTTTATAATGGTAACCCTGGCTTCCCACATTCTCCCGGAAAACCAGGGTAACATCATTGCAGGCGAATGCTTCAAAGGCCACACAACCTCGACCTGCTTCCCGGAATTTCAAATCCTCTCTCCAGGCGCACTCAAATGGCGGCACGGTCAGAAACTTGGCCGACATGTTTATTCTTCGACACCGAACACTATCAACCAATATGCAATATTGTATGTTTAAAAATAGGGAATGGATGAGTAATGTAACTTTGGAGTATGAGAAGGAATGAGAACAGTTAAATACAATTTATAACAGATAGATATGTAAAACAAACATCACTATCTGAATAAAAGATAAATTGCCAGAAACAGGCTACTAGAAGCTTTCAGACTTGACCCCAAACAAATAATAAAGGCAGAAGAAACAAGGAAAATAGAAATAGCAGGAGTTGTTGGGTGGATGAATGGATCTCATTCTCAATCCTACGCCACATCCTTATCCAAACAAATACAAACTAAAAGCATGAAATATCTATGCTGACTAAGATCCTCGTAAGGAAAATGAACAAAAATGATTTCGGAAACATCACTGATTGTCATGTTGTGCGTATCTTTGCCTGATTGGACATGAGTAGGACCATCCTCGTCAGCTAATTGCTCGGTCTCAGCCTCGCCATTCATATTTCACATCAAAACTTTAATTATTAATTTGTTAAAACAAAAATTACCTTCCGTACTGCTAAATCGCCATGGACTTTTGTTATGGTGCCATGGCACCGTTGCGCGCGTAATCACCCTGCCTCTGCCTGTGGCTGTGGCTGTGCGTTGTGGATCATTTCCTAACCTCACACCCAAACCTATCCCCAACTGTTACCTCTTCACCTAGTATGTCCTGTCAGATCTCGATCATTTCATCTTTTCATAAATTAATTATCAACGCATTTTTCTTACCTATTAATTACTATTAATTACAAAGTGAAAACATATTTGTTAAGGCATGTGTTATTTTATTTAAATAATAAATAATAAAAATAAATGTAAATAATTCTTGTAATTTATTTTATACATAATTCTTTTATTAAAAATATTTATTTCATTTTTTAAATATGAATATATATATATATATATATAAAGTTAAATTTAAAAAAATGTTTAAAAGATAAAACTAATAAAATAATTATTTTAATTTAAAAAACCATTATTTATTAAAAGGTAAAAATGAAAAATATGTTTATAAATTATATTGAAATAAATTTTAACTAAAATAAAATCATAAAATCTTTATAAATAAACATTATACTTTAGACTAGTGTAGAAAAACATTTTTTCCAACTGTAAATATTTGTTTTGTAAAATCTTTTTCCAATTCCTAGATTGTCTACCTTCATTATTAGAGTGTCTCTGCCAGAATACCAGTGGTGGATAGTCTTAATTTAGTGTTTAATGTGTTGGCATGTATTGAATCTAATGCATCTAGTATAACTTTAGTGAAGCTAGCACTATTCACAAGTCTTTTTTACGTTTAAGTGTGTTTCACGAAAGTTAGTTAAGATAGTTATGTTACTTTATTTAGGAATATGTAACGACAATTGTAATAATTAATAAAGAGTTGTAAGTTTAATGTATTTTGAGTTGCAAAAAGTTCGAGAATCTTTAAGTTGTAATCTTTGGTTCATAAATAAAAGTTCATTACTACTTCAATTGAATTGTATTCTTTTTTTTTTGTTTCTTTTTTCATTAATCTTCTATGATCATTTGTAGTGTCTTTCATTATTGTCATATTTGTGTTTGTGTTGGTAGCCAAGTAATCAATTTGTTAAGTATTTTTCTTCAATTGATCAGTGTAATGCATATATAATTTAATCATCATGACATCTTTGAAGTATATGATTAAGAAATTCACTGGTATAAATAATTTTGAATTATGACAATCGAATATGAGTGATTTATTAGAACCAGATGATACAACAAACTCCAAAAGTTCTAAGTAATTTTGATAATAATAAATATTATTAAGTGATGTAAGTGAATGTTATTAATTGTTTAACATGTTTAGTTTTGTAAATAAAAGTATTTTAAGATAATAAACTTAAGATATGAAGTGTTATCACAGGAGTAATTGACAAATATCTCGTTTATCATTTACGGTATATCATTTTATAGTGTTGTTTAAGTGTTAAATGCTTTTTGCTAAATTGAAAATTATATTTGATGCGAGAATAAGATAAATAAGGTTCAACGACTTATTTATCTTTATGTTAATCCTTTCAATGTCTCATTAACCAAATTTAGGAAACAAATAATTATATGATTATGTTTAATTTGATGTTAATGTTATATTTGTATAATTTACTTGAAAAGTTTCTTTTATCATATACATTCTTAATGTTAGAGAAGAACATCAAATCATTATAAAACAAATATTCTTTAATCTCAAGATGAAAGATAAAAATCAAAATATCAAATGATCAAAATTTTGTGAGAAAGTTATGATACTCATTTAATGCATACTTTGACTTTACTCGTCTAGTCAACCTTCCATTTGAATCATATAATGAAAGTACTCTTCTAGTAAGGATATTCGACATTTTGTAAAAATGGATATAACTTGTAAAAATGCATATTACATGAGTTGTCTATTGTATATCTATTGTCGTCTTTAATCTAGCTCACCCATTATTTATTTAATCCTTGTTCAAATATATTGTTTAATCATTCTTAATTTAACTGAGTAATTGTATTAATGACTTGATTTTCTTGTTTCATTATAAATTTTATTATCATCAAAACATATATATTGTCAAGCTCTTCCAATAGGATTTTTCAACATCTAATACTAACACCATGACTTGAAAAATTGAAGAAGAACAAGTAAAAAAAAACACTTTGGAATATAGAGTATTAGATATTTCTTTTTATTTGTATTGCATATAACTTATATAGGATTATTTTCCTTTTGTAAAAATTATAATTATAAAAAGGATTACACTTAGTCTCGTATAAGTCAAGCCCAAGTAAGACACTCGATTAATCAAAGAACATATATCAACTCTTCATACAACTACAATCACCCACCAAGTGTCAAATGTTATAAACATTTCAAAATAGCAAAGATTGTCCAATGTTAAACTCTTTTCTAAACGTTGAGAATTTTAAATTACTTTTAATCCAACATTGTTTTGGATCATGAGATGCGAGGGGTTTATGTATCTCTAAATAAAACCCTTGCAACAAATTTAGAAGGATAAGATTACAACAAGATTATAGACAAAGCTCAAAAATTTGTCCAAGACGAAATTTGTGATATAGTCTATATATAACTCGAAGCATTATTCTCATTAAATATTGAAAATATAGTTTCTAAATAAAATTACACTAAATAAATGTTATAAAGTACATAATGTTGCTTTAAATTTTGTAAATAATGCGCTAGATAGGAGAAGCATCATTCATTTTATTTTTAACGAGAAAATATGATTTATTAGTTTTTTAAGTAATAATAGTCGATGAATTATATTAATTTGAAGAAAAAATGATACATAGTTATTTAAAATATTTATTTGTGTCTTCATTATTACCGTGTTAACATGTACATGTACTTATTTTTTTATTGATTTTAATTAATAATTTTACATTTTTTGTATAATTAATAATTTTAAATATATCTATTATAAAACGAAATTTAAATTTTCAAGTTGCTTTAATTTTTATTATTATATATGGTAGTTACTTTATTAAATATATAACTTTTCAGGTTTAGAGTTAATGATATGTCATAAATTAAACATTTACAAGTCATTATTATTATTATTATTATTTGATTTTAAGTTTATTTAGAGATTTTAAATCTCATATTTATACTTATGATATGTTTAGTGTAATTATTTCCTATAACATATTAATAACAAATTAGTATCTATCAATATTAATCCTTGTAATGCGGAGACAATTAGATAGGAAAAGAGGATAAGTAGGTGAACTGAAAAGAGGGAAAAGCGGTAGCCGTATAAAATTGTGCCCATAGACTCGTAAAATGTTATTAACATTTTTTATTTTATGATTAATCCATCTTATGCGGAGAGATTAATGATGATAAGTATCGGAGCTAGAAACAAGGGAAAATAAAATAAAATTGAGTCGTACCTATAAGCCATGGCCAGTGTGACACACACATGCTCCTCCTTTACCAAATTCCACTCATCTCCATCATCTCTGTCTCTATCTCCCTCTGATCCTGTTTCCTCTCGGGAGCCATGGATCCCTACAAGGTTTGCTTTTCTTTCATTTTACATTCTATTCTGATACTCAAATTTCAACTTTTTTCTTTTCCTTTTTTTCCATGTAGAATTGCCCATCAAGCGCCTTCAATTCTCCCTTCTGGACCACTAATTCTGGTGCCCCCATCTGGAACAATAACTCCTCGCTCACGGTTGGATCAAGAGGTACATATTGCTTTCATCCAATTGTATTGTATTGAATTGAATTGAATAAATAAATGATCCGAAATTGTTTGCGAAGGTCCAATTCTTCTGGAGGATTATCATCTGGTGGAGAAGCTTGCAAACTTCGACAGGGAAAGGATCCCGGAGCGAGTGGTCCATGCCAGAGGAGCCAGCGCAAAGGGTTTCTTTGAAGTCACGCATGACGTCTCTCACCTCACCTGTGCTGACTTCCTTCGCGCCCCTGGAGTTCAGACTCCGCTCATCGTTCGCTTCTCCACCGTCATCCACGAGCGTGGCAGCCCTGAAACCCTGAGGGATCCCAGAGGATTTGCCGTCAAATTTTACACCAGGGAGGGTAACTTCGACCTCGTCGGAAACAACTTCCCCGTGTTTTTCGTCCGTGATGGCCTCAAGTTCCCCGACATGGTCCATGCCCTGAAACCCAATCCCAAGTCCCACATCCAGGAGAATTGGAGGATCCTCGATTTCTTCTCCTACGTTCCCGAAAGCCTTCACATGTTCTCCTTCTTATTCGACGACGTAGGTATCCCCCAGGATTACAGGCACATGGATGGTTTTGGTGTCAACACATACACCCTCATTAGCAAAACCGGCAAGGCTCACTATGTCAAATTCCATTGGAAAGCCACCTGTGGTGAAAAATGTCTCTTGGATGAGGAGGCCATCAGAGTTGGAGGATCCAACCATAGTCATGCCACCCAAGACCTTTACGATTCAATTGCTGCTGGAAACTATCCTGAGTGGAAACTTTATATCCAAACAATGGATCCTGAACACGAGGACAGATTTGATTTTGACCCACTTGATGTAACTAAGATCTGGCCTGAGGATGTTTTGCCCCTCCAGCCTGTTGGTCGCATGGTCTTGAATAAGAACATAGACAACTTCTTTGCCGAGAACGAACAACTTGCATTTTGCCCTGCCATTGTTGTACCTGGCATTTACTACTCCGATGACAAATTGCTTCAGACTCGGATATTCTCCTATGCCGATAGCCAGAGACACAGACTTGGTCCCAATTATCTGCAGATCCCTGCCAATGCACCCAAGTGTGCCCATCACAACAATCACCATGAAGGTTTCATGAATTTCATGCACAGGGATGAAGAGGTAAATTATTCCACCGTGATACTTCAACTTATTCTTTTCTTGTTTGCATTTCCCTCCATAACGATTGATCTCTACTGGTTCATAGGTCAATTACTTCCCTTCAAGGTTTGATCCTGTTCGGCATGCAGAAAGGATTCCCATTCCTCCTCGAATCCTAGATGGGAAGCGTGAAAAGGTTAGTTTTCCTTGGGTATAAAGGTTAAGATTGTTTTTATTTGTATTACATAGCTTATTCCTAGAAGAGCTTACTAATTAATTACGTTTCTATTCAACAGATTATAAGATTTAGAAAAGTGATTACTAAGCTATGTAAATATGAGTAAATGTGTTGACATCTTACTTTTTCCAGTGTATGATTGAGAAGGAGAACAACTTTAAGCAACCTGGAGAGAGATACCGATCCTGGGCCCCTGACAGGTTCGTTTCATAAATTACTGGTATGATCAATGAGGTAATTTTGGCTTGTCTACTGACTGGGCTTTCTTTTCTATTTTCTGACTTCAGGCAAGAAAGATTTCTACGCCGATGGGTTGATGCTTTGTCTGAACCACGTGTGACCCATGAAATTCGCAGCATCTGGATATCATACTGGTCTCAGGTGAGTTATTCGTACACCCTTATTGCCACTGTAAACAATGTGCCTAATTTCTTCCTTATTGGCACATTTCATGGGACCACGATATATATGGTGTGGCCCCTTGAACTGAAATTAGCGTAAATCCGCATTTGGGGTGCTCACGTGATATTTCATGGATGGATTGTTGCGCAGGCTGATCGTTCTCTCGGACAAAAGATAGCATCTCACCTGAATTTGAAGCCAAGCATCTAAGATTGGTGGTGACGACCCGAGCTTCTGAGAGTTGCAGATGCAGGAGCAATTGAGAAGTTTGTGGCACTGTAGTAGTTTCAAAGGACTGGTTATTACAGTATTATATTGTATATTGCTTGTTTCGCGAACTCCACTTCTTGACTTGTTTCAACGTAATAATACAAGTCCATTGTGATACGGTGAAGATCTGCACGACCCACTGTTTCACAGGACTTTTTCGCCAGCTTCTAATTTTTTTCTCTTCATCGTACATTTCATTATCATTAATTTTGATATTTTAAAATATATTAAAAAATATTTAAAATATCAGTATAATTTTAATACTCAAGACAAAAAAAAAGAAGAGGAAAACACAAAAAAAACAAGTATAAAGGTTAAACTATCTGAAAAACTTGTATGACTTTTTAGTAAACAATTTTTTTTTATACAAGCTTATATTTCTAATTTCTATCTTTTATATATGTGCGTATTTCTTCTTTCACGGCCATAAATATATTTAACTTTTATATATATACATATATATAATGTTATTGTCGATGTCCGTCCGATTTTGATTTCAAACTTACCGATTAGGTGTATAGCAAGAGCAATATTTTGTATATTATTCCGGCAAAAAGTTGAATAATTTTACCGAAGACAAAAATTATAAGAATCTTTCTGATTTAACATACAATAAAGAGCACACTGAAGCCAGAAAATCATCCCCTGATCCTGAGGGTTAATCTCTCATTTATAGACAAAACAAAACAATTACAAATATGATAACCGACTGACCCAAAAATATCTCAAATAAAAAATATCTTAATAAAATATCAATTAGGCCCAAATTTCTAGGTTCATAAGCTTTCATGAATCGGGTCGGACCTTGGACGACCAAGACGATACATATATAATTAGAATATAATAATAATACAATTTATTTACTGAGTGTTATTTAAATCTAACATTAATTAATTTAAGGGTTAAGTATGTTTTTAGTCCCTGAACTTTAGTCAAAATTTGGAATTCATCCTTGGTCGAAACTTCGATAAATTTTGGTTCCTAAACTTTAAAAATGAATGACTGTAGTCCTTTTAACCCAATTTTGTTGACTTTTTTCAACATGTTGAATGTGTTTCATGTTAATATTGGAGTTGTTAACGTCGTTTGACACATTATCGGCTCAATATTTACTGAGAAATGCGTTCGAAACCTAAAAAAAATTAACAAAAATTGGAGATATATGTACCGCATGAATAGAGAGGAACAAATTCCAATTTAGGGACTCTTAATTTAATTTAATTACTCGAATGGAGATATATGTACCGCATGAATAGAGAGGGGTGAAATGAAATGCTGTATCAATTTTAAAAGGAAAAAAGTTTAACAAACACAAAAAAATGAATTCAATTTTTTATTTTTCACTTCTTCCTGTATAATGAGAGATCTTAGAAGAAACTTGTAAATAATCGATTAAAAATCAAAACGTAACTTATTATTCTTATAATATTATAAGTATATATATGATAAAGGTATGTAAATGATTAAATAAATATATTTTATATTATATTATAATAAAATGAAAATATTAAAATATTGAGTTATATTAAAATAAAAATATTAAAATTTATTTTAATATTATTTTTAAAATTTATTTTTTATTTTAAATGATTTAAAAAATATTTTACAATTTACTTTTTAAATATATTAATATATAAAAAAATGTAATGATACATTAATAGAATCATCTACAATCTTTTCACTTATTTCCACTCTCTTTCCCTTTATTCAAACAATTTCATTTTTATTGTCGTTCGTTTAATTTTCTTCTCTATTTTCACTCCCTGACGTTCTTTTATCAAATGTTTCAGAAAAGGGATTTAGAAGTGTATAGGAATGAAACTTCTTCTAGTTTAAATAAAATTTTAATGAAAAATAACACGTTACTTAATAAACTATTTAATATAGTAATAAACTTAAAACAACATATTGTTCTTTAAGTTTATCCTGGAGGGTTCCCGGGTTTTGATAAATCCAATGCTATCAGCTGCAGTGTGTTTCTTCCGCTTACTAATGCTGGCAATATCATGAATGGAACCTGACCAAGCTTAGAATAATTGTTCCTTAGAAATAGTGTATGAGGTTAAACCCAAAGAGTTGTTAGAAGAAACAATATCTGAATCAATGTGATTTGAGGATCCAAAGGAAAGCCAATTTGTCCATCTTCATGTCGGGGAGGCAACTTTTCACTCTTGTTTAAGGATTAAATGTCCTTCTCTGTTACATGCAATCAAAATCATCAATAATCTACATTATTTTCATACTTTCCAATCATAATTATATGCATTTTCAACTATCAATTATATAATTGTTGACTTTGTAAAATCTTTAATTGAAATTCTTGTTAATACAAAAATGTTTTCAACTCTTGACTTTACTTCTTTTATAAAGTTAAAACCAGTTCCTTATTATTTTTTGCTTGTGAATCATTCTAAAAAATATTCTTAAGAGTTCATGACGTGAAGTTGAATGGTATATATATTAATGTCATTATCAAAAGAAAAAGATCAAATTAAGTTAAAATACAAGCTGTATATTGAAACAAAATTTAAGTATCTTTATATATCTCTCTCTATATGAAATAAAAACATCACCATCAATTAAAAATGAAGAAAAAAATTATAATAAGAAACAAGTTAAGAAAAAAACACTCTAGATATAGTAAAAACATAAATTATCAACCCAAAAAACATGATATACCAATTTATATGATAACTTTAGTAAAAAAATCAGTAAACTTATACATAATAATTTTTATTGAATAACAATAAACTTTTTACAATTTATTCCATTATATTCCCCTACATATCAAAGAAAGAATAATTTATTCCATTATATAAAAAATGGTTGAAGAAACAAGCAATTGATTAGATATATGTTGTATTAAACTTGACATTTACAAATTGTAAATTGATCGGTATAAAACTTTGATATCAACAACTACATAAAATATAATTGAAGAAATATAAATTAAGAGTAGAAAGAAAACAAATTGACCATGTTATTGGTCTTCTGTGCTTGGAAATTATTTAGTTTAAAATCATATGGACAAAAAATAGTTCTTTTAATTTTGGAACATATATTTTTTCATAAATTCTGAAATGATTTTGGTAAAATTCATTTTTTATTTGAGTCCCTATATGATACCTTTTATTTATACTTTTAATTCCTATAATATATATATATATATATAGTTACTTCATTTTGTGAATTTAGAGTGAAGTGTTAGAAAGTAAAAGCAAAGTATTGGAAGCAAGAAAAAAAGATTGAGAGGGAGTAATTAATATAAAATAAGAAAGGTAATAAAAATATATAGAAAAAAAATAAAAAAAGAAGAAGATGATGAATATATTACAGGGATGAAAAGATGGTGAATTCTAGTGTGGGTCTGTTTGGGTATCGGATATCGAGAGTGATTGGCGTGGTGGGCTGCGTGAACGGTGCCTGGTGACTTCAGAGACACTTTCGGAGGCCAGGTACTCCAACGCAACAACAATGTCACTTATGGAGGGACGGAGATTGGGTTGCTCCTGGAGGCACATTGCAGTTATAGCAACTGCATTCTGCAAACAACGTAAGGGGTAGTTTCCTTCCAGAAGAGGGTCAACAATCTGATTAACCTTTCTCCGGTCGCTCAAATATGGGCGAGCCTGGATCAAGAAATTTAAGAATAATGGATGAAGAAACATAAACATATATATATATATATATATATATATATATATATATATATATATATATATATATATATATATATATATATATATGTACGAGAATGAATTAATGTTAATGTTATTTATTATTTACCCATGCAACCAGGCTTTGCTCCCGTTGTTTCCTAGTGACATCCATGGCCTTGCGTCCGGTGATCAACTCGAGCAAGACGACGCCAAAGCAGTAGATATCAGATTTAAGAGTTAATTTGCCACTCATGGCATACTCGGGGGCGCAGTACCCGTATGTTCCCATCACTCTGGTGGAAACATGGGTATTGTCTCCAACGGGTCCTAGCTTCGCAAGCCCAAAGTCAGAGAGTTTTGGGTGCAAATTGCTGTCTAGCAAGATGTTGGCAGATTTCAGGTCCCGATAGATAACCGGAGGATTCGCTACACAGTGTAGATACTGGAGGCCCCGCGCAGCGCCCAAGCCAATCATGAGTCGAGTTCTCCAGCTCAGTGCTTTCTTCTCCGAGATATGTTGCTCGAGGCTTCCCATGGGCATGTATTCGTAAACCAAAAGCCTCTGATCCCCATGGGTGCAGTAGCCATGCAATTTGACAAGATTGGAATGGTGGAGGAGGCTGAGCATAAGAACCTCCGTCACAAATTCCCGATTACCCTGATGAGTTTCACCATCTAGACGTAATTGTTTTATGGCCACAAGCTGCCCTGTAGAGAGACGACCCTTGTACACCTTTCCGAAACCCCCTTCCCCGATCAAGTTCTCTTTGTTAAAACCCCTCGACGCCGCTGCAAGCTCGCGAAAACTGTAACTCGTTGCAGACGATCTCTTCGACTTCGTCTTTGAGTTTGACCGTAAACTGCTCTCAAGGCCCACATCCTTCCGACGAGTTCCAGAACAAAAGCAGCTCATCCCTCTCTCCCTTAAATCACATCAATCTCTCTTTCTCTCTCTCTATATCTCTGTATAATCTAACCTAACACAAACCATTCTCTTTCATTCTTTAATCATAATATACAAAACTCTCTATCTATGTCTGCCCCTTCACGCCAATTTTCGAACACTAATTTTAGCGCATGCCAACTGCAACACGCTAACTATATCCAAATTAACGCCTATATAACCATTTCCTCCTTTCTTTAGCCCAATCACACCGCCTCTTTCTTTCTCTTTCTATATATAATAATAAATATGGAGTTTTCTTCAAGCCGATTAAATTTTTCATATAATGTAATGTTTTATCAATACTTTTATTTGAACGAACGAAGTAATTTTCAAAATATAATGAAATATCCTATAAAATTTTTATACCTTGATTATTATTGTATCAAAAGGTTGACATATATAATTATTAATTAATATAGGTATGTAATTTAGATATCAATTAATATATTACTAAACAAAGTAGCTTTGAAGGACTTGTTACATAACGTTTGTTTTTCGTTATTAAAAAGTATTTTCTGATTTTAAAAACAATATATCTAGAAGACATGTGTATTGTATTAGTTGTTCGGGCCAACTTGATTCTTATAAGACGGTCTTACCTAAAATTTGTGGATCTAGGAATTATACCTAAATTTGTCTTGCAACTTGTTAATATTTTATTAATATTTTGTGTATAAGAGAAATATTTGAGTCAATTGGTTATTATTTTTGTAATTACTTTACTTATAAGTTAAAGGTTAACTCTTAGAGTTCTTAGATTTAAAAAAAACTATTTTGTCACCTTAGTGTTTAAATGATTCATTTTTTATTTAGATAAGACCACTCAGATTTTTGCCATAAGAACATGTTTGTTAACCTATAGTCTTTAGAACTGTATAAAATATAATACCTCCTTCTTGGTTTTTAAAATAAAATAAGGCAAAAATACTTTTAACACATTTTAACTTTTTATTCAATTCGTTGTTACTCATCCATTCTAAAAACTAAAAAAATTAGCAAACATAACGCCTGAATAAAAAAATTTCTCTATAGATATAGTACAAAAACTATAAAAAAATGAAAAAAAAATATTCAACTTTGGAGTAAGGAGGAGCAGAAGGGTGTGGATTAAGAGCAGAGGATGAAAAACAAATAAGATTAAAATGGTGATCCAAAAGGGAAAAATACAAGTTGGAGGAAGCATTTACTTGATAAACTGTCATGGTTTCAGAGAAACAGGATAGAGAGAGTGAAGAGAAAAGAGACATAAAATAAGCTGCTGTCTTTTGCGGATGTAGCATACTTCAGTACTGAATTCGTGAAGGAACATCCAAGCCCTTTATATGAAGACGTAAACTTAGAAAATGACAAAATGACACAGAGAAAAGCAGTAGAACAATTATGATACAAACATTGTAAGTGAATGGATGACTACAGGGTGAAGAAAAGGATAATCCGTATATCCAAGAACAGGGTGAGGCGTGTAAAAGGTGGTGGCGTCGGGTTCGTTTAACTCAGCATCCACTTCAAATCTTGCGGGGAGATCTGGATTGGCCAAAAAGAGGCGTCCATAAGCGACCAAATCGGCGGCGGCGCTAGATATAGCCTGGTTTCCCTCACTCCTATCGTAACCACCAGCCACAATAAAAGTCCCCTTGAAGGCCTTCCTCATTGGTGTTAGGGACCATTTGGTGTCAAACTTTTCGAATTGTGTTACCATCCTGGGCTCAATCAAGTGAAGATACAGAATCCCCACTTCATTCAATGACTCAGCCATGTATTGCCCCAATGCCTGAGGGTTAGAGTCTCCACAATCGTTATAATCAGCGAATGGCGACAGCCTAATCCCAACCTTATCAGCTCCGATCTCATCAGCCACTGCCTTCACCACTTGCAGTGGGAAGCGGCAACGATTTTCTAAGCTTCCTCCGTATTCGTCATCTCTGTCGTTCACCTTGTCCTTTAGAAACTGGTCCAGTAAGTACCCGTTCGCCCCGTGTATCTCCACTCCATCAAAACCTGTACGTATGTCAACAACATCAAAATACAAAACACAAGATGGTTATTTTTTATAAAATGACGATGATTGAGAGTCGAATATCACTATCAAACGTATACTTGCCCGCTTCAATGGCATTTTTAGCAGCAACGACGAAGTCATTGACAAGTTTGAGGACTTCATCGGTTCTCACCCGGCGAGGAGTTGCGTATCTATCAGCTGTTGCTTTATCATTTGTAATATCCTTACGAAGTCGCTTCTCTGTACTTGATATCGGGGCTTCGCCATCTGGTTGGTATTCTACAGTTGTATACAAATAAATTCATAATCAGCGTCAGTTGTTTTCATTATCAAATCATAAACTTAACTTTTAGTATATACCAGAGTTAGAGACTCTTCCGGCGTGCCAAAGTTGACAAAAGAAAATAGCTCCCTTTTCATGAACAGCGCTCACAATGGGTTTCCAAGCTTCCACTTGTTCTCTTGTCCAAATTCCAGGTGTGTTAGGGTACCTTTGGTTTGGTCAAATCCAATCCAGCCACGCATATATGCATGGGTTAGAAGAACAACTACGTACCGTACATTACTAGATAGAGTACGTGTGGTCCATATACGACGATATGAAACATGGGAAAAAAAAATAGTGAAGAGTATGTACCCCTGTGCTGTAGGAGACACCCCGGAGGCCTCCCCAATCAAGAAGCCACCCTTAGTTGCTCTCTGAGAATAATATACAGCAGCATGCGGCTGAGCGACGAAGTTGTAAGACCTCGATCGTGTTAATGGTGCCAACACTATCCTAAACAGGATGATAAAAAATCATGATTAGCAAGCATATGTACACACGTCGATAGAGAAAAGAAAGAGAAAGGGTACCTGTGGGATAGATTAAAATTCCCCATCTTGTATGGAGTGAGCAGGGGTATAACCTCTCCTTCATCAACTCTTTTGCTTTCTTCTTTCCTGCTCATGTCCATAGTTCTCCCACTTACAACCAGATGATTTCAAAATTTGTATGATTTTGAATACCATGTTATATATATATAAGAGTTAAGTCATTTATATATCAATATGCTACCTGTGGAAATAAAAAAAAAAAGGAATCCGTGGAAAAAAGTCCAACAACTATGTGATTAATTGCACCAAAGTCAATGACTTTAAGGACTAAAAGAAGGTGATTGAAAGAGATTATTACATGAATTATCCCATTGAAGTAATGTTCCTAGTTGATTGGTATTTTGCACACCATTTATAGAAACAATAAGTGATTCAATAGTCGAATAATTAGCCTTATCCATCTTCTCAATGTTAACAATATGATTAGAAAAGATGAGAAAATATGTTTTGGAGGTTGATGTTGCGTTGGAAGACATTTTTTTTCCTAAAAGGCTATAGGAAATAAACATCGAGAAAAGGCATCAAATAGTGAAAGCAAAACTCATAAATAAGTTTGTAAACAAATCTTCTAAAGAGGAAGGGTATACGAACCAAAAGAAATCTAACAGGGGAAGAATGAAAGTGAGCATGAAATAAATGTTTGTAAAAAGAAATTATTAGAGACAATGAATCTACAAAAATTTACAGGATTTACTTATTTGTTATTTTTTTTTTTCAATTTAAATATCTACTGCTTATGTTTTTTCATATAATCTTGTGCCAAATTATATACATTTGTTAGTAGACTTTTAAATTAGGATTATAAATTAAAAAATAGGTTTTCAAAGTTAGTGCCGAAGATTTAAAATTGTATTAAAAGGACATTTATATCAAATTCATGGGTTTTTTTTCCCTTCTAGGCAAATGAGTTTGGGTTATTACGGAAGTAGGCAGTTTTTTAAAAAATTATAGAAGTAGGCAAAACGTTTTGGGGTGCACGTTTTCGTATGAAGAAATCGTGTAGCCCCCATACGTTGTTCGGTCAGAATTTGTCAATGAGCGAAATCGTGTAGGGGGTGGACGATCTTCAAAGGAAATCGTGTGGGGGGGTGAACGATCTTCAAAGGAAATCGTTGGGGGGCTGCACGTTTTTAGATGAAATCGTGCGGGGGGATACGTTTTTCATCCAGTAATCGATTACCGTATGCTGTAATCGATTACTGCATGTGTTGCTGTTTTCTGGGTGTAATGTAATCGATTACAGACGAAGTGTAATCGATTACATGGTTAATGCATTTTGTTCGAGTGAATTGTAATCGATTACAATAGCATTGTAATCGATTACAGTTCAAATTTAAAAAAAAAGGTGATTAAATTATAATTGGATACAGAGGCGAGCATAATAATTTGTTCTGATTTTATAAAGTTTTTTTGTCCATAAAAGAATAAAGTATTTCAACTTGTAGTTGATGAAGGCATAAGAAATATTAATGTTCATATAAAATTGTCTTAGTTTTAACATTGTAGAAAGAAGAAGAAAACATTGAAAATTAAATTAATTGAAATAAAAAATGTACAAATTATTGGTGAAATGGACATTGTCCCCTATGATGACCCTCAGTGCGACAATAAGAGCATTTTTTTGGCTTATCCGTAACGGGTTGATCCATTTCGTTATGGATCATAGTCGTTGTAGGTCGTCCCGAAGCCTTACGCCTAGTTTGGGGGTCTGGAGTGAAATCAGGGCCTGTATATGTTGACCAATAGTCCTCATTTCGCAGGGGGTGGAATTGGACTTGATAAGCCTTATTTATGTTATCAAGGGTGTAAACTGGATCGATAAAATTTGAAAGTGGCATATGACCAAAAGAACAAACAGTTATGATGTGATGACAGGGTAATCGACTTGCTTGGAAGTGACCACAATCACACCACCAATCGTTTAATCTGACAGTGAATGAGATCGGTTTTGGCCGATAGTGATGGGGGCTCGATATCTCTTGCACCTCGAATTCTGAATTATCTCGATCGTAGCGTTGAACATGACAATATGCAGATTTCTGATGATTTTGTTGGAGCAAGGTTGTGACATCTTCTGGATATTGATGGCCAGCTCTTAACATAGAGTCTGCCTTTAAGCCGCGTTCAACAAACCAAGCATTTATGTTTTGAAATGTAATTTTCAATAGTGCACAGATAGGTAATGAGCGAGCCCCCTTAAGCACAGAGTTCATGCACTCCGCCAAGTTTGTTGTCATGTTCGTGTACCTGCGCCCCCCATCATAAGCCTGAGACCACTTATGTAAGGGAATTTTATCAATCCAAGCTACTGCTTGTGGGAATTGGGACCTTATAACTGAAAGTTTTGCTTGCACGGTAGATTGTTTGACTTCATAAGCTGTGAAAAAGAAATATAAAATAAAATGAAAAAATATTATGTATAGGAAATATTTTGTGCATCTGGAATTTAAAGTTAGGAAAACGTCGTACCCAAGTTAATGAATTGTTTATTGAGATCGGCATTTTTGAAGCAGTTGTTGAAGTTGGAACCCAGATGACGTATGCAGTAGACAGAGTGAAGATTGTCTGATTACCAGTCAACTTCTTCCGTTCGTAGGGCTGACAAAATTTCCTTGCCTCTATCAGTAATTAGGCAGAGATTTGGCTGAGGAGTTACATGCTCTCGTAGTAGTTGAAAAAACCAAATCAATGCCTCCTTTGTCTCACCTTTTACTATTGCAAATGCCAAAGGAAATATGTTTCTATTTCCATCCTGAGCAATTGCAGTTAGCAAGGTGGCATGATATCTGCCTGTTAAAAAGGTTCCATCCACTTGAACAACAGGTTTACAATACTTAAAACCTTCAATGCATGGTCCAAATGCCCAAAAGCAACGTTCCATGATGTATGTGGAACTTTCATCCTCAACATCAATATTAACTGGAGGACTGGAAAGTTGAAAAATTGTCCCAGGATTGGTTTGTTGGGCAGCTAGTAACCATCTGGGAACTTCATTATAAGATTGGTCCCAATCACCATACTCCATTGTAATTACTTTCTCCTTCGCAATCCATACTCTTCTATATGTGACTGTGTATCCGTAACGACTTTTGATGTCAGCGACCAAGCTTTTGATGCGAATGCTTGGATTTGTGCAGACCAAATGAAAAACAATGGAAGCAATTTGGGTCGAATCTAGATTGCAGTGATCTTGTGACATTAATGTAGAGAAACAAGTATGTGTACCATCAATGGACTTGATTTCCTAATGATGTCGGATTTTACTATAACTAGCCCTCAAACGCCATTGACATCCATTGTTGTAATGGATGCATCGTGCAACATAAAGATGCGGTTTTGATTCTACCACGTTGAAGTTGTATCCATTAGTGATGTGATAATGTTTGATGGCAGACACTGTTGCCTCTTTAGAATCGAATTGCATGTGTTCTTGTAGTTCGACTTCCTCATAGGGATTGTAATCCATAGGAGGAATCGGGACAATTTCTTGATTGTCTGCATTGTCTTCATAAAAATCATCGGAAGTAAACTCTTCGACAATGTCTGGAATGACAGATTCGTCATCGATTGGATTAAACGAAGAAGATCCTCCATAATTTCACGAACTCATTATGACCATGTTGGTATGGAAGTGTAGACCCGAATATTTCAGATCGAAAAATAGATCAGGATATTTCAGATGTGAAGCTTGGTATGCAGAGAAGTTTTGATAGGAGAAACAATGGTAGTGTGGTAGAATATATAAGCGTTTTAGTCAGTAGAATCAAATGGAGTGGGTTGGAGTGCAAAAGGAGTGGGTAGGGGTGCGAAAAGAAAAAAAATAAATTTTTTTAGAAAACGTGCACCCCCCACACGTTTTCATAGAGAAGTCGTGTACCCCCCACACGATTTCTATTCAGAAAACGTGCCCCCCCACACGATTTCTATTCAAAAAATGTGCACCCCACACGTTTTCTATTCAAAAAACGTGCCCCCCATTACACTTTCATTTGAAAAACGTGTACCCCCATGACGTTTTCTTCTTACACTTTTTTGATTCTCCAATTCGGCGTGATTCCTGGACTGCTGCACCTGCCATGATACTATTACAACTTCACGCTTCTGCACTCACAATAAATCACGCTTCTGCACATTACTATTGAAAATAATGCATCCTTTTTTGTTGTGCATGATAATATTCACAATAATGGTTTGATTGGAAATGTCTCTGCCACCTGCAAATTTGAAAAATAGTATGAGATTATCTGAAAGTGTTATTATTATTGAAAAGAAGGTTTGTGTGGTGAATAGAAGAAGCCATGTGGTGGTGTGCATGGAGGTGTAGGAAAATAGGCTCCTATTTTTTAGACAGGTGCTTTGCTACGTGAGAGAGAGAAAAATGAAAAGTAAGGCATGCGAGTGAATAGTGTGGTGAGGTAGTTTAAATACCTATATCAGGTGCAACATTCACATCACTGAATACTTCATTGCCTTCCCATTGTAGTTGGATTTGCAGCGTATCAAAATTAATTTGTCCTCCGTCAATCTAACAGGTTCGGTCAATTTTATGATAATTTGTTTTTTGTTTGTTTTGTTAGTGATTAACTTGAAATGATATTTTGTTAATATTTTCATATACTTTTACGTAGTTTATTATGACTCAGAACAACAACCTGCCAGCAAACTTGTCCGTGTTGCGTCATCAAGACGATCACATCACCAACCAGATTTGGGAAAGAAACGAGAGGTCCTCCGGCCACGACGCCATTCTATCTGGATACTAAAACATACAGATCTTATTGACCCTAGGGTCAGAATGTTAATTGATGCAGCTGGTTTTGGTCACGTTCTAAAAGTGAGTAATATGGAGATTAACCACCTAATGGTAACAGCATTATGTGAAAGGTGGAGAACTGAAACTCACACCTTTCACATGCCACTCGGAGAAACAACTGTTACCCTGGAAGATGTTTCACTGCAACTGGGGATGCCAATTGATGGTGAACCCGTGACCGGTGGAAGTTCTGGAAACCTGCTACAATTGTGTCAAGATTTATTGGGGGATATTCCTCCCGAAAATATGATTACAGGGAACCAAATGAAGCTATCATGACTAAATAGCAGATTCCGAGAATTACCGGATGACGCAACACTGACTATCGTTGGACAGTATGCACGAGCACACATCCTCATTTTGATTGGCAGCATGTTGATGCCGGATACATCAGCCAATCTCGTGCATTTTATGTTCCTGCCATTGTTAATGGATTTGGAGCATATTTCAAATTTTAGTTGGGGTTCCGCAGTATTGGCATGCCTCTATCGTGCACTGGATCACAACACAAAATTCCATCAAGACAACATTGGTGGATGCATGTTATTGCTCCAGCGTTGGGCGTGGGAGAGATTTACATGCATCTCTTCAGAAATACAACCAGTCATGGAGGACGAGATTGTGGCTGGGCTTGCGTTCCCCTTAAGTGTGAGGTGGTGTCGGCAAACACGTTCTGTGTTCCATGACCAAACTACTGTGGTGGGCTTCCGAAAAAAATTTGATCAAATTCAACCAAAGCAGGTTCATTATCACCAATGCTCTACTATTTTGTTTCTTGAAATTCCCTTCGTTTTTTTTTTAAATTATTAACACTAATTTTTGCAGTGTTTATGGACACCATATCGACAACCACATGTTAGTCGCATGATAATCATAAATGTTTCTCCAATTAGTCGGGCATTGGTTCCTCTTATATGTTTTGCGACGGTTGAATTTCACCAAGTTGACCGGGTAGTCAGACAGTTTGGTTGGCGACAAAACATCTCATCCGACCCGATGAACTTGGATGAGATTCACCGAATTGATCTCCAAGGAAGGGGGGAAATTAATTGGAGGCAATATCACCATCGCTTTATCATGCTATGGAATAATCGCCATAATTCCATTGTTCAGGGTGAACCTTTCACCAAAAGTGGCCATCTGCGTGATAACTCGCCCTACATGCAATGGTACATAAACCATACCATCCGGTATATCACGGCTATTGCGCAATCATCCGATGATGAAGTGAGAATCATTTTTTCATTCACTGCATGTTAATTAAAGTTTCGATTATAATTGATTTTAAATAATAAAATTTAATTTGTTATTTTGTTTTAGTATGACATGCCGGAGCAATATCAGAATCCGCCTTCACATCAGCAGTTTCATCCGGATACACCCTTTTCCGGCCTCCTTCAGTCACAAAATGTAACTGCTGGTTTTGGGAATTGGGATCACAGAATGCATCCTCCATCGTCATCTCAACAGGTCCCTACTTCATATGGTTTTTTTCCAGCGCCTTCAAACTTTGGATCTGATCCAGCGCAATATTATGGTGGTTCATCTGGCCCACATATTTCCAGCTATGGGGGTGTTCCATCACAAATGTTTGGGACATCATCACTAACTCCACCATCTGCATACTGAGGCGCCTCATCTTCACAACCATACTACAGACCTGAAATTCCATTTAATGTTTCAGAAGGAGGTTCTTAATCTATGAAAGTGGAAGATACTGATGATGAAAGTGAGTCACCCCCTCCTCCCCCACAACCTGAGAGACGACCTCGACGACCGACACGAAGGCCACCATGCGGCACATGCAGCCACCGTTGAATAATGTTGTTGTGAAATAAAGTTATCACATTATGGGAGAATATTGTACTATGTATGTGTACTATTTCAATATGACAATTGCACATGTACGTAATGAATTCAACCTTTATCATTTTGTCTTTCTTGATTCACTCAATAATTGTGCAACTACTATGCTTATAAAAACCACATCCCCACACTGCATCAAATGCAAACTTTCAACTTTCCAACACATCAATTGCTTGGCATCTCCTTCCTCTTTTTCTTTCTTAATTGAAAACCGAAAGATGGAACAATTTTCCCCTGAAATGTTTGGCATCACAGAGTCGCAGGATTTCACCAATTCTTACATAGCTGCCTTATACACAAATGGTGAAATGAAACTCTGTGAGGATGGGGTGAAGTTCATATGTCAGACTTCGGAGATTGTTCGCATTCCATACAACTGCACATACAACATGCTGAACCAAAGAGTTTGTGCAGCCATTCCAAGCCAGGCACACACAACCATTAACAACCTATACTTCAGACGACCCACAACGACTTCTGAAGGAAATATTGTCTATGACGCATTTGAAATAAAGACAGATGAACATGTTTTTCAAATGTTGGAATGTAAGTCTTCTTTCACTTTCAACACCATGATTGAATTGTATGTGACCTTCACAAGATCACCTGAAGAAATCCTTTCTCTTTTAACTACAAACACCCCATCATCATCATCCTCAAACTCTCTCCCAACTTCACCAACTATTCTTTATTATGGTGGACTTTTAAGGGGTGCTGATATCATAGAGAGTCGATCTGGTTTTGGTCTTGAGTTTCGTTCCGATGCCACGAAAACCTTCTCCATCAGACATGATTGCACCTACAATGAATTATTACAAATCGTAACTCAATTAGTCGAGTGTGGTGACCGTAGAGTTGTCAAACAAATTGACTATCGTCACCCTTCAACAATACGCAACAGGCGACTATTTCATGACACCGCGGAAATCAAATGTGACTTTAATGTTTCACAAATGATCAGTCGTTGGAAACACGTACAAAGTCTAGACCAATCTGTCAAAAAATCGCGCATCTCTTCCTATATCGAGCTTTTCATCCAAACTAGAGACATCAGACCACCAACACCTTCTGAAGAATACCAAGATATCAATTCTGGATGGTTTGTGGATCACCGGGGAAGAAGAAGATACAGATGGTTGCCGTAAATCGTTTTATGTGCAACTTATTTATCATTTTATTTTTCTTTAATTAATGGAATATGTTAAACTTTTTTATTAATGGAGTACAAATGCTAAAAAAAATGTTATGCTGTAATCCCTCACCACAATTAATTTTCAGCAACAATGCGTGCGGTAATCGATTACCATGAAAGTGTAATCGATTACCATGACCAAAATTTGGACATCTGATATGAGCGTAATCGATTACACAAGCCCAAATTTGTACAATGTAATCGATTACCAAAGCCTGTAATCGATTACTTAAGTAACATGACAACCTGGAACATAAATAATACCTTCGTAATCGATTACAACACACCTTTAATCGATTAACAGGAGAATTTGCAAAATTATTTCTAGATTGGTAATCGATTACATAAACTCTGTAATCGATTACAACTCTAACACGAGCTACTAGAACTTAATTTTTTCCGTCGTAATCGATTATCGAAACCCTGTAATCGATTACACCACTACTAGGAGCCCCTGGAATGTTATTTTTAACGTGGTAATCGATTACACAAACCCTGTAATCGATTACGCGTCATCTTCCACTATAAAAACAACATTTTCTCTCTCCGCCGCTGCATCCCAAAAACCCCACCCGCGCCCCCTTTCTCTCCTCCGTGATTTCATCATTGTGCCTTCATTTCTTAACCAAATCACCTCCCGTTTGTTGCAATCTTTCTCATTTTTAATTATCTACAAAACCCACCGATTAAAATCTTCAGAAACACCCTAAAATGGCAGAATCGTCAAGGAAACGCAAGACTCAAGTCGGTGCTTGCCGCCGTGGTCCCGCCGTCAACGAACCTGAAGAAATAATTGGACCTTCACAACCACAGAGACTGTTCTCTTCCGTAGCACAATATGAGAGGTATACTTCAAAATTTTCTGCCAGAGATATTCTTGAACCCAGATATCCTGATGATTTTATTGCTGAGCAAAACTTTGAGTGCTATGATATACTCCACAACTTGAGATTATTACCTTTTTTGACTAATCGTCAACGTTATTATCCGGAATTAGTTAGAGTATTTTATTCCAACTTACAAATTACTAAGGAAGGGGTTATTCTTAGTGAAGTTAAGCATGTGAAAATTAGGATGGATATAGATATGTTTTATCGTATAACTCAATTGGGCACTCAAGGGGTCTGTTTTGAGGGAAACATGGTTGAGGAATTGAGAGATGATTATTCAAGTCACAATGCAAAAATGATGATTTGTCGTGACAATGTAAATATTGGAGGAAGAATACTGGCATGGCAAATGAAAGTGGAAACACGTATCCTGCACTACATCTTATGTCGATGCCTGGTGCCCCGATCAACTAACCTTGCCCAAGCTACTGAAGAAGACATTATCTTAATGTGGGCAATGCTGACCGGAAGGTAGCTTAACTGGGGTCATCTGATTAGATATTGCATGAAAAAGGCATTAAGAGACCATGCCCCTTTACCATATGCTAATCATATTACTGACATTTTCATTAAGTTTAATGTTCCTCTAGAAGATGAACCATTTGAGGAGATTAATTGGAGAACAGGTCCAATTGGTGCTGAAGTGATTCATTCCTTTGGTTCTGTAAAAAACCAAAATGATGAATGGATTCATAAACGTGATATGCAGGATGCACCTATTCATGATGACCGCACACCATCTCCACCGCCTCAGCCTACCCAGGATGCATCTGCTGCTATGCTTAATGATATTATCCACGAAATCCGCGATCTCCGGACTTGTGTTGGTTCAAGATTTGACAGTATAGATGCTCGGGTTGGTCAACTTGAGGAAGACATGACTTATGTGAGGCGCCAATTTCCTCCATCTTAGATGCATTTTCATGTTTATTTTCATTCAAAAACTTTGTATTTCTTTAATGCACTTTGACATTGATATTATTATCTTAGTACTTTAATTGATTGTAATCTTTTTTTTTTCACTAATATCACTGTTTTTAGTTTCATATTCAACTATATTATACATCATTGCTTTCCTATCCAGTGAAATGTTTGTTAACGTTTTTTTTTTCAAAAAATTACGCATGTAATCGATTACAGTTCGTGCGTAATCGATTACACAATACCCAAAAAACTGCAACACATTCAGTAATCGATTACACACTACAGTAATCGATTACGGCTTCAAAGACGTTATCCCCCTGCATGATTACAGCATGCAATAATCGATTCAACATACGGTAATCAATTACGGCACCAAAAACGTTCACCTCCCACACGATTTCGCCCTCTAACCCAGTTGACCACAAAAACGTATAGGGACTACACGATTTCTTCATACAAAAACGTGCACCCCATAACGTTTTGCCTTCGATAATTTTTTAAAAAGCTGCCTAATTTCGTAATAAACTAAAGTCAATTGCCTGTAATGGAAAAAAAACCGTAAAAAGTTAGTGCCGAAAATTTAAAATTGTATTAAAAGGACATTTATACCAAATTCATGCACTCATCACAAAAATTTACATCGTAAAAAGTTTTTATTTTATTTTATTTAATTATAAGAGCTACTAAAGTTTTTTCATATAATTTCGTACAAACTAAATCATTTAACCTAAACATTACAAAATATTAAATAACAAAAACTAAACAAAAAGAGCTAATGTTTCCTAAACCATCAACATAGCCGCCAAATCCTTCTGATAACCTTTTTCCCGCCTAAACTTAAACAGTGCAGAAGTAGAGAGGCAGAGTATGGACATCTCATCTCATATTGTGAAATCTGAAGTGAATTACAAAGAAAAAAAATGGTCTCTGCATCAAACCCTAACCCTAAACCTAAAAATGTTTACCACATCGGAGGTCTGGAAGTAGAATTTCCTTACCAACCATATGGGTCTCAGTTTGCGTTTATGGGTAGAGTAATCTCTACCCTCAATCAGGCTCGGAGAGAAGGCCACTGTCACGCGTTGCTCGAGTCTCCAACTGGCACCGGCAAGTCCCTTTCGCTTCTCTGTTCATCTCTCGCTTGGCAGCACCACTATAAATATAAACAAGACCACCTCAATCCCCCCCCGGAGGCAACCACCGATCCTCTGGCTTATGGCGGCGGATTTGTCATCGAGGAGCTTTCACTATCTTCTGGTATGCTAATTGCCTAGTCTAATGGGCCATATTTTTTTATTTGCTTTTCGTTTTCCTCACCAAATTCTCCTGCTTTTAGCATCTGAAAACCCGGACCGTACGCAAACTGAGGCTAACAACAAGAAGCAGAAGAAAAAGGAAGCACCGACTATTTATTACGCTTCGTATGTTTTTTTACCTTCATCATTTGAGTCCCTTTTGCTTGTTGCTTCAGTAATTCATGGTATACAATTATTATTTTTATTTAATTATTATCGTAGTTTCACTTAACCAGCATTGCTATGCATTTTAGACATGTTTATATTAGATTAAATGGTTCCATTCCGGAGTTTCCATGTCATACGGGTATCTTCACTTATCCGGCTAATTTTTTACTCTACTTTACAAGGAGAACGCACTCACAGATTTCTCAAGTGGTGCACGAATTGCGCAAAACTTCATACAGGGTACCAATGGCTGTGTTGGTAGGTTGAATCCGTTTATTATCTTATCTCGTTTGATTTGTTTGGTATTTTCCCTCTTAAGTAATTCACCTTTTGATTTGCTTTTTTAACCAATATTAATGGAGCTACTGCAAAATATCATATCTTTTTATATCATTCCGAAGAATGTGTTTATTCAGCATTTCTCCAGACTGAAGCATTTTTAATTTCCTTTATTATTTTTGTAATAATAACCTATATTTTCGTTTTGTTTGTGAAGCATATTATATATTATATGTTAGTTTTAAAGCATTGCTGATGAGATACTAATCAGCACCCAACTTGTATGTTATCGATTTTAATTTAGCAATGGTTTTAGCAAAAGTCAGTATGCATTTTTGCGTTGATACTTATTATTGGATATGCAAAAAGATATGTTACATTCAGTGAAGTAATATGAATTTAAATATTTTTCCCTCATTTATTTGGCAGGCATCGCGGAAACATTACTGCACAAATAAAAATATAATTGGCAAAGAGAATATCAATGAAGAATGGTGCTTTTTACCTTGACGTTTTTTACTTCATGACAATCTCTTTTCCCTCTTCAATCTTGGTACTGATATTTTTCATAAAATTTTGTCAGTAAACTATTATTGAAAGATGAGGCAACAGGGTGTCCAGAATTCAAGTGAGTTTATGCTCATCCACGCATGCTTCCTCTCTATCTTTTATGTTGCTCTTGAAGTAACCAAAATGAGAAACTTATAATCTATGCAGAAATGCTCATAAAGTCAAAGGTCATCCATCCCTTCAGAAAGGAGGATGCAATGAGGTGCATGACATAGAAGATCTCGTAAAAGTTGGACAATTGGTCAAAGGTTTGGCCTTGTACTATTATTTTGGTCTTTTACTTATTTCTTTTGAAGTATATGCGAAGCTTTGTAATGTACAAGTCTTCTGCTGTCTCCACTTTCAGGGTGCTCTTATTATGCTGCTCGTTCTATGTCAGATGATGCACAATTGGTATTTTGCCCTTATAGCTATATCATTAATCCAGTCATCCGGGCAGCAATGGACGTGGATATCAAAGGAGCCGTAGTGATTCTTGATGAAGCTCAGTGAGTTGCTGTTCTCTTTCTGTTTAATTGCCAAATCAATCAAACAGTTATAGGAGTCCAGTTAAATTGAACTGGCTTTATTTTATTTTTTTTAAGATAGTGCATAGGTTCTAGTTGTCTATCAGACACCATCTGTTGTATTGTATGCAAGCCAATGCAGAACTGAAAGACAACTTTGTATAGTTTGGTTGTAATTTATTCCTGTTTTTGTCTATGAAATGGCCCTCACATACTTGCACTTTGCAGCAATATAGAGGACATTGCTCGTGATGCTGGAAGTGTGGATATTGAAGAGGATGTTTTGGATAGTATGCTATGAACCTTACTCTTTTATTTTCACTATCACTAATAATTGAGACTTACTTTCATGGTCACAACTAATGATGCTTAACTACATGACTGTACCTTTGAAAGAACTACAAATGGAACTCCAACAACTTTGTTCAATTAATACTGCAATTTACCAACCACTATATGAAATGACACAGGTAATAGGATTATATATTGGGTTTGAAATGTTTGACTAATAAATTTATCCTCAGTGAATGTATATATTCAATATGTGCTGTATTTGTATAGGGCCTTACTAGTTGGATGGAACGGAAGAAAAACAAACTCGAAAGACGTGATTTTCACCACTATGTATCGTGGTAAGTTAAGGATTTTTCCATTTTGTATGCCTCTATTCATTATTTATTATTTTGTAAATGCAGTTTTTGCTTTATAATTTGGTTCTTGAGGTTGTAAAATTGTTTTGCTTTAGATTTGATATGATCATGCTTTATAGAGTGATATGCGACTGGTAGATGACTGGGATTTCAACAATCACACTGAATCAATGGGTATTGGTAAAGGGAGACTCTTCTTGGGTTGGGATAATACTGTTAATTGTAATCTTGTTGCATGTTACATAATTTCTTCTCTTAATAAGGTACATGCGTTTTTTTTCCCCAAGTGAATCTCCATTTGTTTAATTTGATCAGGAGATTATATATTATTCTTTTTTCATTCTTTTGAACCCATTTCACGTGTTGATAAGATTTAATCTTTATTCTTGTCAACTTTTAAAATTCTGTTTTATTGTCTCCATTCACGTATGACATCTACTAGTGGAGAGCTCAAGTGTTGCTTTAAGCTCTATGAACTTTTTTGCGTTTAGACTATTTTTCCTCTGTTGTAGTTGAATTGATATTTTTTAAAAAAGTATTCAACTGTTGTGTCCTTTGTTGGCTAAAATAAAACCCATGACTTGTGAGCTAATCTGGGATTTAATAACACAAGCTTCCTATATGTATGTATAGTTGGACTGGTGATAATGCTTTACGAGAGCTTGAAGAAGCAAATATTTCGAAGCAGTGTTTCCCTATCTTGCTGGAATGTGCTACCAAGGTATCTCATTTGTTGGCATTTGTATTTATTCTTATGATTGCATGCCATTCATCTACTTGATACTTTGTTCAAGGCAATCAAAGTTGCTACAGACTTGGAGACAGATGAACCGCGTATAAGTGGCACGGCAGTGATAACATTGGAAGGTTTGGGTTTATGGTTTTAATATATGTGGAATTATATTCAGTTATCCACTTAGCTCAAAATATTCGTTACTACCAATGATATTTATTGATCTCATTTCAGGCTTATTCTCGTCTCTAACTTATTTCTTCTCAAGAAATGGATCTCACATGTTGGATTACCAGCTTGCTCTTCAGCGATGTGTTAAAAAAGATACTGGTAAGTAGTTGTAATTTTTTAGACTAACAATAATATGCAGCAGAACTGCAAATGACATGGTTGCTGTCCATACACAAGTGAATGGGAAATGGTTTGGAAAACCTTTTGGTTATTTGATTGACTTTTTTAGGAGCCTCTAATTTAAAATATTATAGAATCTAAATTAACAAATTGAAATCATTTATGCGGAGGAAACAATTTAAAGATTTACTTGAAACATGAACGATTAAATTGTTTTTAAGGAGACATGAAATGAGATACAAAATAGTCTGCATTTATTTTGTGAACTGAAGACAAATGAGGATCCTTTTCCTTGTAAGATTAGTCGACCAATTACAGGTTGATTACTCAATGGCATTGTAAAGGGTTCCAATAAATAGTATATAACTATTTATTTTATGTTCATGCTGGAGTTATTACTGCATTACTACAACTAACATTCATTGGTTCTGCCAGGAAGAGCTACTGGAAACTGGACATGCGCTTTTAGTTTATGGTGTTTGAATCCAGCAGTTGTGTTTAGAGATGTTGCTGAGCTTTCTTTATCAATTATCTTGACTTCAGGGTAAGCATAATGGGTACCTAATGACCAACCAAGCCCAAGTTTATAATTGGTTCAGAACAGATTTATTTTTGCATTTTTTTCTCATGATTCAAGAATGCATCTCAAAATTTATTCCTGAGCAATGTTCCTATTAGTCAGTACCATTTTCTGAGTCTGGGGGAAATTTCTACGGAGCCAGTGGGTTGGTTGGGATTTTATAGCCTGACCTCATCATCTAGACTAATATAAGGCAGGAAAAAGCAGGTCTTTTAAGCCTGATTTCATATAAGCATATAATTATGACCGGGCCTGTATTCTTTTGGATCTGGGAGGGTGGGGAGTGCAATTTTTTTTTTTCAGTTTTGGCAGAATTAACCTGAATATCTAGACTAATTTTTTTAGAAGCATCTATGTCGGAATACATGTTCTGTATTCCAGTAATGTAGTCTCAAATATTATGTTAAAATTTCTCAAATTAACTTGGTGTCTTTTTTGTAAAACTGTATCGTTTATTAATTTCCCTCCTATTCAGCTCTTCACATTTCATTGTAATGTCTGTAGAAATACCCAACTATATGTCTGGGTTATCGAAATAGCCTTTTCACTGTTATGTTCTGTAAAATGCATTTGTTGAAATATAGTCCAATTGAGGCATTGCTACCACAAGCCTTCATGTTAAAGGTAAACTGATAAGGACTTGAATTTAATAGTGTGCCTAAATTCTACATTGAGTAATACACGATGTTTGATGGCATCTTTAATTATTTGGTTTTCTCTTCATAATAGTTAGCTCTTGAGTGTGGGTTCCGTAAGTGCTTTGGTGCTTATCATAAACTTTCACCAAATAATTCATAATTGATATATGTATATGTGTGTCTGTCGTACAATTTTTCATTGCTAAGATGAGGTGAGTCTGTAATTCTTATTTTTAATTTCCATGACACTCTGCATATTAGGGCCAAGAATTGTTGAGGAACGAGCTTAATTCTCATTGCATCTTTACTTCCTCACATCCTTTTAGTATCTTTTACATGCTTATTTTTGTATTTCAGAACACTATCACCGTTGGCATCCTTTACTTCTGAGCTTGGAGTTCATTTTGAAACTAGTCTAGAAGCTCCTCATGTAATTGATGTTGACTCACAGGTCTTGGCTACTTGTCCACTTATTCTTTTAGCCCTATAAGTGCTAGTTCAACAAGTTATAACATAAGACCTCTTGAATATAGGTGTGGCCTGCTGTAATCTCCACTGGTCCTGGCAATTATCCTTTGAATGCAAGTTATAAAACTGCAGATGGATATGCATTCCAGGTATGTTTCCTCTTCACATATTTTTCAGACTATGTTATTCTTGCATTTAGAATACGTCTGGTTATAATTAGTTATGATTTAGGACGCAGTTGGAAATTCTTTAGAGGAAATCTTCAAGATTGTTCCAGGCGGATGCCTTGTGTTCTTTCCAAGTTATAAATTGATGGACAAATTACGCAACCGTTGGGCTGAAACAGGTCAATGGTCTCGACTAAATGCAGAAAAACCCCTTTTTGTCGGTGAGTTATCCTTATTTTCCAAATGCTTTTTGTGCACTAGGATCAGGATGAGTTTATGTTGATATGTTTGCTTTTACCTTTTGCTATCTATTTTTTCTGCAATGCAAATGTTTAAGTAGAGAGAACATTACTCTGGTATTTATATCTAGGAAAGCACTGCTTGTAACTGTGTGATCAATATACATGGGTTCTCGTATCTACGAAATCTTATTACTTGTAATTGTGTAATCTCTGATTTATATAGATTTGAAAAATCAATATCTAATAATAATGGGGAATATTTGATCGTATCTCTTTATTTATAATCAAATAACAAATGATATGTTTAACAACATCTAAAGATAACTTTGTTGTCCTGGAAATATTTTTGGTTGTATTAAGAATTTTGTGGTTGATTTGTAGAACCAAGAGGAGGAAGCCAAGATGATTTTGAACTGGTATTAAAAGGGTATTATGATTCAATTCATTGCGAAAAAAGACCTGCGCGGGGAAGGAAAAGAAGGATTAAGACAATAGATCTAAATCGTGTTCAGGCAGTTGATTCCCTACCGAATTCTAGGAAAGGAGGAGCAGCTTTACTTGGTGTTTGTCGAGGAAAGGTGCGTCAGAATTTTACTATTATCTAATTCTTTTAGATGCTGCTTTTTCTGGTAACAATTATGGAATGGGTAATTTGATTTTTTCTATTCTTTAGTAGTTACAGTTATATTTCCTATAATTTTTCCTTTGATAGGACTATTTTTTTTTTTGTGAGAATGAGAGAAACAAATATTGACCACTAGATTTTACTATGAGTGATTCAGATTAAATCATGCCAAGTCATGTGAAAAAGTCATATCAGAATTTTAAGAGATTATTTTTGATTTTAAAGACTTTAATTTGGATTTAGAATTGTATGGCCAAAATTTGATTCTCATTCATAAAATCCTCCTTTTGCTATGATTCATTTATGTATAAATAGAGAAAGAAGAGAGATGGAATTACTATCGCTGAATTTTTTCACTTTATTGTCTTTCTGTATATACATACAATCTTATTTATCCAACCCTTAAATTAAAACTTATCTAAGTATATTTTGATCTTGTCTATAATTTGTCACATTTTTTATGCTTTATTTAATCAATTTAATTTAAAATATCATATACTTTTTAAAAATATAGGTAAATGTTGTCTACAAGAGTACGTAATCACAACATTTCTCTAAAATCTGGTATGTTCAATGGTTGAATTAAGAAAAGTTAATATTTGCAAAGAGTTACTGGAGTATTGCTAGCTGACATCGAGGGAGGTGTGTGAAGTCAAGATTCGATTTAAGGTCCTTGTAATCAACTGTGGAAAACTTAACCGTATTATGACAAGCTGGCACCTTCTGCTGCAATATACTATTACTAAAATATATTTATGAAAACAAATATTATAATGGACTAAAAATAAAAAGTTCTACTTACCCAGTTTGCATGATTAAAAGAAATCTACAGCATCCACTGTTTAATTATTCGTATTCACTTGTAGTCACCCATTTTACACTTTTATTGTTAACAAGTAGACGTTTTTTATAAAATTTTGATGAAGCATCCGTCAATCTAAATCTACCATCTACAAGTGGTCATATTGATCACAATGCTGTATTTTTCGCAAGTTCTCTAATATATAAAATAGTATCCGTACACGAGGTTGAGTTTATGGAGCACCAAATTATTCAAGGCTCAGCATATATTGGCACAATATGTTTATTCTTCATGCTCTTTACCCTAATTGTCATATCTTACAGCAACTATAACCTTATCTCATTAGGTGAAATTGATTACATGGATAACCTGACATAATTGTGCTTGGTCAAAAAACAAATTCTGAGGAGTAAGTTCACTATGGAGTCATTTTTAATAATTTTCTTCAGGTGTCCCTTTGTCTCAATCCCTTTTTACAAGTTAAAAAACCATACAATTTTCTCTTTTCACCAGAGCCTCATATTGAAACCGCCTTATAAATTCAATTTGCCTTTAGCATAGTTACTTGTGTATATGACCTCATAATTACAAGCTTGTGTTTATTTGATCAAACAGAATAATGTCTGTGTTGCAGGTTTCTGAAGGAATTGATTTCTCCGATGATAATGCTAGAGTAGTTGTATCCTTATTTCTACTTATAATTGATTGTTTCACCATTCTGTGGGGAAGAGATCTTATCTACCATGTGAGTATAGTATATTTTTGTGAGGATTGAAAGTAGGTATGCTCTCAGATTATCAAGATGAAGATTAATAAATATGGTTGTGAAATTGAACCACTTCAAGGTAGCCTATAGTTATAATGAGTTTGATCACACAGACATTGCAATGTCTAATAACCAGTGTAAATGTTAACTATAGATTGTATGTCCTTCACAATCTCAGATTATTGTTGGTATTCCATTTCCAAATATGTAAGACTCCTTTCTTTTCTCCTATTAGTTTGAAGGAATCATGCTACGAGAATAAAATTTTCTGATTGCCTGATTTATTAAACTACCAGAAATGATATTCAAGTTGCATTGAAGAAGAAATATAATGACACCTACAAATCATTCAAAAGTCTATTGAGTGGAAATGAGTGGTACTGCCACCAAGCATTCCGAGCTTTAAATCAAGCCGCAGGTAAGGCTTAAATCCATTTAAACCAAAGCTCATTATTTTTGAAATTTTTATACTGATTTCCTTTTATTTTCTGTAGGGCGCTGTATACGTCATAAATTTGATTATGGAGCAATTATCCTATTGGGTACAAACTGCGTTCTATTTTGGATCTCTTCCTCTTTATATGTCGTTTCTCTCCCTTTGGAATTTAGAATTTTAAAAACTGAGTTTTATATTTGAGAGGGAGGTTGGAATTTTTCGGTTTTCTAGAGTATGCAAAATATTACACTGGTGGTTGCTTTGCAAGAGTTTACAGCTTTAAAACTATTTTCTTTTTCATCAGTTGGTTTGGAACTAATTCCTTTAAGCATACTTTGAATGTTGGTAGTTTCTACCATTGGAAAATATTTTCCTATGGAATGTAAAACTTATCATGAGTCGTTTGTGACAGTTATTCCTATGGGGCAAAACGGTAGTTCTGTCTTTTGAGCTACTTATTTTTGTTTAGACTACAATAATCTGGTGTTTCCCATTGTGTTCTGGTAGACCGTTGCTTTGCTGTTTATTCTTGGGCTAGAGTTTTTGTTAACACTGTTCTTTGTATAACTATCAACTGTACACTTCCAACCCAATTTTCAATCGTAATTGGTGTAATTATTATTATGGAGTTAGATGAACGTTTTCAAGAAGAAAGAAATAAGGCATTCATTTCAAAGTGGATAAGAAGACCGTTGAAAGTATATGACAGCTTTGATTTGTCATTGGAGGGATTAAAGTCTTTCTTTGAGAATGCGAAGGTACATTGCATGTTAGTTTATTATAACTATCTCGATCTTCTTCAAGGTTTAGTGGTAAAAGAATTACCGATGCATGGTCAACTTGCTGCAGGAACATTATGGCATAAATACAGTGCATGCGACACAGAGTTTGGATATAAATGGGCATGATGTCCATAAGAAGGATCAGAATGCATGTTCCACAAGAAAAAAAAATCAGAAGCTGAACAAGTCTGATAATGGAGATGAGAGAGAAACAACAATGATCGAGAATAGCATTTCTTCACCCACCCTAACCTCTCAAGATCTTGTTGAGTGTCAGCCATCAGCTCAAAAGAATAGTAACACTTACCGTCGTAAATATCTCCCACAGTACTTTAAAAAGACAGATCCAAGGTATCTTTCTGTTTCCATCATCTTGTTGTAATTTGTATGATTCTTATTTTTAGTAACTAAACGTCTAAACTTAATGATAGACACGTCTGTTTTGAAGAATTGGGGCAGTTAAATCCTTCTTTGACCTCCAATATCAAATTTCATTGATATTCAAGGGAGGGATATTAATCTTCTATCTTCTATTTAGTACAAACTGAAATACAGAACATCCAGCTGATTCTGTGATTGTTTATTTAACAAATAACATTTTCCTTTCGTGTTGTCAACTAATCTTCCAGCATATGTAGTGGTATGATTGAGTTAGCCAAACTGTCAGGGGTCTTATTTTAAAACTCGTGGTACTGGTGTAATTTTTCTCTTTTCGATGAATAAGTGAAGGCACCAATTGACCTGGATGAAATATTTTCCTTTTTAAATTTAAATGGAAAAAGTAGAAAATTTAAATGTGCTGTTCCCTTATGCTTGTGTATCTTTCTATTTTGTATTGGATGGGTTCATTCAGGGTTTTCAATTCTGTAATACAGGATCACACTTTGTCTTCAACGAAAGATAATCTAGACATTCATTTCTATGCCATCAATTACCAATCTCTAAACATAAATATATTTTTCAATTATTTTTACATTATGAAGCAACATCAGTGCAGTTACTTGTTGGAAATGTAATTCTTGTAGGTTCACTGTGGAATCATCTCTTGCAATCATGCACGAGGAAACTTCCATTGTCAAGGAAACCCCTTGTATAGACGTTGACTATGGTTCCAGTATCCCTCATTACTCCAAAGATGACAACTCTGGCTCCTTCATAATTGAGGCCCCAGCTCAAATTCCAGATCAAGTGTCAAGTCTTTCAATGTCTTTGACTACTGGAAGCACAAATTCTTCAAGGGCTCAGTCTTCAATTACAATTACTCCCAAAAAGAATGTAATTACAAATGATATTCCAGAAATGGAAAGTGTTAATTCTTACCATCATAAAAGGATGAGGCCCGCAGTCACTCCTTATATAAACCTTGTTGAAGAAGAAAACTCTATTGCACCTTGTGCCAGTCCTCCTCTTACACGGTACAGAAAGAGCTCTGTAGTTGTTAGAGAGACAACTCAGGGAAGTGAATATGATTTTGAGAGGATTTTGAAGTCAAATTCTCCTCCATTACTGATAAGCAATAATATACCTGGTTCATGTTCACCAACTGCCCCTCCACTAGACCAAAAATTATTGATTTTTTGTTCGCTCTGCAAAAGTCCATTAGGCCGACCTGAGAACCATCTATATCTTACTTGCTCGTTGATTTCATCATCAAAAGTTCATTTGAGATCCCTTTTGAAACAGAGGCTGAGAACTTGCACTACTGATACTTCAAAGAGTATTCCAGTTCTCATTACTGATTCTTTATTTGTTGATCAACGAATTTGCAATAGAATACCCAAAAGCGCACCAGAACACAGTATTTGGTGTCCAGAAGATGGGTGTGTTTTCAGCACCCTTTTCTGCCCCTTTTGCAGTAATGGCAGCAATTTGCTAGGAGTTCAGGTCATGGCTACCGACTCATCAAATGTTCAGTTGCTTGACAAGGTAATTTACCACCAGGATCAGGCAACCTCGTTTCATTTATGCATGAATATTAATATCCTTTTTTTGCGCTGTACTTTGATGTTCCAGTTCCAGCTGTGTCAATTTTCTCTGCTAGCGTGTTCTTTGTATTTTTCTCTAACATTTCTTTTCCAGATTTTGTTTTACTTTGATTCATTGGACGTGAAGAGCAGTGAGGAATCAGGGAACATTGCTTCAGGGAAAGTGGTAAGATTAAATAGTTTTTTTGTTTTTGCTTTTTTTGTGATAGTGGCCACTTTGTTTTCTAGCATAATACCAAAAGCACATGTTTTATGACGGGAAAAATATTTGAAACAGGAATCTAAAACATCCCCAAACACTATCTCTTATGTATACTTTTGAAATTGTTCTTCATGGATGCTGAATTATAATTTATAAATGAGCTATATATTCCTCTGACACTTTATGAAAACATCTCCTGAATTGGTACAGGATCTGTCTCCGGTTAATGACTCTGATGAGGATAAAATTACTGTCTTAAATTCTATTGAAAAATATTCTTATCTTCACCGACCAGGGAATGAAGAAGTTTGGAAGACAGGAAAATCAAAGGTAAGAATTCAAGTAATGCTTCATGCATTTTTTTTGTTGAAAAGTATACTTTTGTCTTAGAGCTGTCTTGTTTATAAATGATGCAGCAAACACCAAGAGGCTTACGATGTGCAGCAAACAAAAGCTGAAGCCAGTAAGATTGGATTTGTGACACAGCTTTGGTAACCGTGTTAAGACACAAATTGACATGAGTATGCTGGTTTTTCAAGAATTGAATCAAAAAATATGTTTTGTTTGACATCAATCACATTTAATGTAATTAAATTTACTACGTGAGTATGTTTTTATTTTGAATTTAATTGAATAGATACCAAAAGTTGGGAAACCAGTCATTCTGGGCCTTCCGTATCTCACCGACTAACAACATTTTAGAATCAAATACTTAATTAATCCCAATAAGTAGCTTTTTCAATTTTTTTCTTCATCATGTCGGGGAAGTATCTGTAATTTATATAAGTAGTTTTTTTGTTATTGATTAGCTAATTTTCTATCTATGTAGTATTATATTTTGCACAAAGTACTAGTGTTGATGATGGTTTCATCACTTTGGAATTTCAGGATTAATTTGTTTTCCGGTCTTCAAGGTCTGTCTGCCTCCATCGCTCACCACCCGCAAATTACCAGATACTAAGTAGGAACAATGACATGTCTCGGTGATATCGGAATATCTCATAGTTACCGCCAAGATAACAATGACCCGAATTGTAGTGGTGCTTCTGTACAGCAAGTTATAAAAAATTGTTTTCTCTTTGTACATTCTGGAAGATGATTTCTAGTTACATATGTTGACTCAACAGAGTTTTTCTGTTTTTCTGTAAAGCATTTCCAACAATACCATCCTGTTTATACGTGGAACTATGTTCGAATATTTAATTGCAGTATGTATGTTTTAGCATCCACAACACCAAGTAAAGAAGCTCCTCTTTTCTTAGAGTTACGTAGAGAATCTACATGAACATGATTTAGATAAATTCTGAATCCTCTTTCCATGAATTGAATTATAATACCCCAATGCAGTTTAAAATCACCATTGCTTCTTTTTATTTTGAGAATACATTATCAAAGTCGATGTTTAGCTCTTTTCAATATTTTGAAGAACAAAATGACTATTCAATTTTTGAACTTTAAAATTGCGTGAACACATCGCTTACCGTTAAAACACTTTTTCAAGCATAAAAGTGACGAAAAAGAGCATATATCATATAACATTTTTAAGAATTTTTCAATTACTTAGATTATGTACAAATACTTATGTAATTATGTAGAAAAAAAATAAATTATTTAGTACCAAAATCTTTTTATCTTGAGAATACATTATCAATATCAGATTTTTAACTCCTTTTAAATGTTGAGAACAAAATGACTTTTTTGAATTTTTCGAACTTAAGTTAGGTGAACAAATCAATTTCCCTAAAAACATTTTTTTTCTTCTGAAAATACATATATATATATATATATATATATATATATATATATATATATATATATATATATATTATAACTTGAGAATCACATAATTTAATTATAACTTAAGAATTTTGCAATTATTTAGGTTGTGCACAAATGCTTATATAATTATGTAAAAAAAATAAAACTTTAGATCTAAATACTAACTCTCACCCAAACAGTACTACCAAAATCTTTTTATTTTGAGAATGACAAACAAAGTCGATGTACTCCTTTTAAATATTTTGAATAACAGAATGAGTTGAGTTTTTTGAACTCTGAAAGTAGGTGAATACCTCTCCCTTTCCATAAGAATACTCATTCTCCGTAACAATACTTATGTCCTTGCTCTTTTCAAAAGGAAGCGCAACGAAAACATGCCAAGAGCAAACGTTTGCCAAAACCATCCTCTTGCATTGGAAGGATCCACCCTTCGAGCCAGGTGCCAAGCATAAATGGCCTCAGCAATATGTGCAATTGTAGCCAGAAGAAACACTAGCCTTGTCACCCACATTGATCGAAAGACAAATAGACATGTAGCTCTGAGAAAGAACACGATCCCTATGTCAGGTAAGAAAGCACCGCAAAAGAGTGCGACCATTCCAATGACGCCAAACAACCACGCATAGATCGTGGGTCCATCCAGAGTCGCTCTTTTCCTCTGTTGCCAGTAAGATATGGTCAAAGCCATCCCCTCACGTGAGGTAACCATGGGAACATAGCCAATCTCCTGTCTGGCTTTAAGATAGGAGAAGTAATGGGTGACCCCCACCTGTCCAAAAAACAAATACGGAAGTAGATAATACAACATTCCCGAATCATGATAACCTGAGGAGGTTCTACCTATTAATTAGAGAAAAGGACGGACCTTGTGTACTTCAGAGGGAAGAATGAATGGCTGTGGAAGCCACCACCGATTGAGCCATGGATATAGGATTGTATAAACAGCCGAGCAAATCCTGCCAAGAACAAGAGCCCGATCCACAGGTAGTGTAGTCTTTGGTAGTTCATAATCTAAACTCCTAAGCAGAGGCTGTAGGAATTCAAAAGAATTGACCGGTGAACCTGAGAAAAGAAGATATGTTAGGAGAGACAGTAAGAAAGAAAGAAAAGGATGATGGATTACCATCAGATATAAAGTAGGCCTGGCCAGCAGCTACAGGGCGTTTTGCCTGGCTAGGATTGTCATCAAGAAGTCCCATGCTGGCCAATATAAGAGCAAGGACAAGGTTATCCACAAAAACCCAATCTGATTTTACACTTTGGTCGCCAATTCTGAACAGAAGGAGACCCAACTTTGCCATGCTTACGATCCTTGGAAGGTGCCTGTCTTCGGCCGGTCCATAGATTGCAGCTGGACGAATAGCACAAGTGTAAAGATTACCGGATTGGTTCCTGTAAGAGGAAAAAGTAGTTAGTTAGAAGTGTAGGAAAGAGCTCAAAAGAATTACATACATAGATACATACTTGAGAGGGCGAGCATTGTTCTTTAGAACAAACTGCTCAGCGATTGATTTACTACGGCCATAGGGATCGGCATGGTGATCAATTGGGAAATAAGGCAATGTCTCATTCCCGTTGATGATCTGTTGACCACCGAAGACAACATTGTACGTGCTACAGTAGACAAGCCTTGTGATGCCGAGGTCGATACAAGCGTCGAGAACATGGCATGTCCCATTTATGTTGACTTCATCGACACGACCAAACTGGAGCATCTCTTTACCTGACATTCCAAAGGCCGCAAGGTGGAAAACACAATCGGCACCGCGGAGGGCCCTCTCGACGTCTTCTTTCCGGCGAATGTCACCTGTGCAGAGAAATAGAGAGTTAGGTTTAAAAAAAAGAAAGAAAAAATGGAAATTGAAAAGGTAACCTTGGATGCAGCGGACTCCATTATCGTGGAGAGCAGGGGAAAAGGGAGAAGAGGAGCGGAGGTCAAATGCTCGGACCTCTCTGGCATCTCTTCGGATGAGCTCCAAGCAGAGAGCAGAGCCTACGAAGCCCAGTCCACCGGTCACTACAAAGGCCTTCCCCTCTATCCCTTCGTTCTCGCTCAAGTGCATTCTTCTCTTCTCTTTTTCAGATCTTCTCGCCTCTCTCACCTACACTCTCCTTCCCCCAATTTATCACATATTCTATTCACACGGGAAACTCACCTTTTTTTTTAAAGAAAAAAATCCAATAAACAGACAATTTATTAATCATCAATGTTTAATATTAACACCAACGATTGAATATATATTTATAACCACAATTTAATATATATTACCAACAATTAAGTGTCTTTTAAGAGTAACTACTTAATATATTGTAAACTATTAACAACATCAATAATTCACATTAAGAGCACCAATAATTTACATTTACTCTACCAATAAATTCACATTAGCAACACGGATAGAATACTATTAACAAATTATTCAAATAAATTTTATATTGGTCTTTGAATTTATTCAAAAATCTCGATTAGGGTTTTATATTTTAATTAATCTTAATTAGGTCTTAGATGTGTAAGGATGAAAAAAAATATTTGTCACTCGAGTATTCATAAATAAAATTCACCGAGAATAGTTAGTATCCATGGATATTTAATATCATTTATAAACAAGTCGAGTGACTATCATACAATTTGTATCGGCAAGCATCCTTAATCTACCAATTAAATTGTATTTGAATTGCTTGCAATTAAATTTCCTTCATTTTTTAAATAACTTGTTTGGATAAAGAAATCAAAATAGCTTATATTTCAATTTCTTGTTTGGATAAAATAATCGAATTTCTTGTAAGATAAAATTTCATTTTAACAATATTTATTTTAGGCTTAATTATGTTTTGAGTTCATAATAAATTTGGACACGGACTCGATGATCCAAAGGGGTTGGTTCGACCCGACGACTCAATCAGGCCGGAAAACCAAGACAGGATAGGTTGGGTCGATCCAGACAAGCCTAATAAGCCTAACGGCCCATATGGACTGGTCATGCCTGTCAAGTTCGTCGACCTAGGCCGACCCAACCCGTCTAGGTCGTTGGCCTGGCTTGGCTCTACTAGGTCCTCAGGAACATATAACTAAACATATATGTGGGTACTAATTCAAAATTCAAGGAGAATTAGCTATATACTGTAGTAATGTATGCATTGAAGTGAGAATTGTGTTGGCTTGGCAGTTATCCTGACGTTCTAATAACCATTCAAGTTCTCAAATAGAGGAATGATGTATGTGGTGAGAGTAATAAGAGGTCCTAGTTTAAGAGATTTTCTTTAACCATAGGTGTTAACAGAATAACCTTATATGTGGTAGAGTTTGACTTTTTTATCTACTGCTCTATAGAGCATGAGATGTTATTACAAGTGCACAACTGTTTGGATCGAACCTCAATGCATATATCCTGATTAATTGAATCTTGATTATAAAATTGTGTGAAACTAATTGATTATTTGTACCTGATGTATGCTATTAACTATAGAATCAAATTATATATTTTTTTTAAATCATTAGTTTACCCTTCTTTTGTCTCTTTTGTTTTGGGTGTTTGTTATTGTTTTCTATGATCACCAGATTGGTGTGAACAGTTGAAGATCTTGGAGCTAGCCCTGCAAGGAAGAGAAGGATCTGCTCTAGAGTAGAGTTTCCTTAGAATTGTTGCATTTTGGTATAGACTTGTGTTTTCTTGTTGAAAATTCTAGTGTAGTTGTGTACATAAGCTTTATAGCAGTTTATCTAGTTTCTTGGGATAACTATAATATACTGTTTCTGTTTTGGGTATTATGCTGTGAACTATCAAATATGCAATATTTAGTTTGATGGTTTAGACTATTAAATAGAATGTTACAGTCTAGTATCTCAATGTATATATGTGAGTGTGCATTTGTGTATGTGTTTGTGTCTATGTGTGTGTCAAATGTGAGTTATGTGACCTTTTATTTTTATGTGTGTGTCAAATGTGAGTTAGATCTTTATTTTTATGTTTATCACCATTAGTATGTAAGGTTTATTCAATGATGATTCATGCTCAATCAAGACATCATGGGTTAACAAAATTGTAAAAGATACTGTCAAGGTAAAAATATTTGCTACTTTAGATTGAGTTATGTCAATATGGAAAACATGTTCATCACTTATTTTCCTAATAAACAAAATGGCTTCAATTGTATATTGACATCTTTGGAAAAATGAGGAACAAATAAGAAAATTTGGATGACATAATACTTTGTGACAAACATCCTCGAAACTATGTATATAATATTCCTTCTCCCAATAATTATTTTCTATATACAAGTACCTATCTTACTCATTCGTTATTATATCTTCCAAGACTATCAATCTTTAACGAAATTTCTTAAATGATAAGAAAACTTTGGTTTCACTAATTCTGTTGCACAAACAAAAACATCTTTTAATGGTCTCATTCATTCCAACTCTCTTAACCCTTGGGTTATGGACTTCACATTATAGATAATAAATCTCTTTTCTTTTCTTTTGTCTACTTTGTTGGGTTATATACCTTTGTTACCATGACCAGTGGATATGTATTATTCATCTTCTTCCTTTTGTATCTATTGATTATATTCTTTGTCTCTAGGTCTATATTTAACTTATTATCTCATGGTCGTCTCACACGTTCCCTGTATTCTCTTTTACCACAGATTCTATTTGTAAAAATTCTAGGGAAAGAATATGTAAAAAATGGAAAATGTAAAAAATCTGATCCCAAGATATCATTGAAAGAGAACTGTTGTTTTTACGAATAGAAGAAATCAAATAGATTAGGGATAGATAATAAAATGGAAGGGAAACAATGTAAAAAATAATAAATGTAAGAAAAGGAATCTGAATACTTCGGAAATTTTGGTGCTAATAACAAAACTGTTACTGTAACTGTAATTTAATAATGGCCTGCTATTAAAATTTATAGCATATGAATGAAAATTGATTTTCAAATTACATTACATTCTTTTATGAAACAAAAGAAACACTACTACATGCCTTGTGAGTTACTCCAGCAAACGTTTGTGCTTACACCAGGCAATGGCAACTACATACAAGAATATGGTCCCTGCAGTGCTACCACCAACTGTCCACAGGAACTCTGTCATCCCGGCTTTATCGGGATCAAATAGCTCAATGTGAATATTCATGCCGAAAACTCCGGCCACAACAACAAAGCCACTCACTACCAGAGTTGCTGTGGTCAACATGACTCCCATTTTGAGGAGATGGTTCTGTTTGTCATCCAGCATGATATTGATGTAATCCTCCGTGTCATCAACATATTCCCTCAGCTTCATCAGGACAATGAGCAAATAAGAAAGAGACAGCGACAGAGAAGTCAATTTAAACTTCATTTTCCAGGTAACTAGTAAATTATAATATAATGTCAAATTTTTACAGAAGATAACCATATTGGATCATAAATGTTCAAAGATCATAACCTAAAGTTGCCAACCACGTGCTTTGATAAACTCCCTTACATATAACTCATCCGTCTTACAAGAGTTTGTTACAAAGGTTTGAAATAACATGCATCCTTAATCCCGTATGTAACAGCATTTTAGCCCCTAAAAGATAAGGGGTCTTGATGATTGCCGAAAGCTGGAACTTGTCAAATACAGCCTTGAAAGACTAGTTTGTCGGTCAAATTGGTCAACAACTCCCCTAGTTCCAAAAGTGCTCACTGTCAAGGTTGGATCGGAAGCAAATGTTGATCTTGGGTGATGTGTTTGTTGCCAGTTTCGAGTATAAGTAGATAATGACGGATAGAGCGTCACCACTGATGGCTATCAGGAGCAGTATATTGATGAGTTTGTCCATTGGTGAATTCAATTGTGGTTTGGTAGCAAATAGCAAATGACAATTGGCATTGATAATCTTTTTCCTATCTTTTCTGTTTCGGGAGTGATAACAGAGAGGCATGGAAGTTAATAATGGGTTTAGTTTGCCTGAAGGGTTATTGTTACTGGTTTTTGGGGAGGTTTGACAAGGTTCCAAGCAAAATAGTGTCTGTTTTGGGTCTAATGGTTTGATTTAACACTAAGTTGAAGTTGCTTATATAAAGCACATGGCTAGGGAGCTCATAGATTGAGAGTTTCTCGATAGGTGTTAGACTGAAGAGTTTCCTATGTGTTCGATTAGTACCAAGTTTATTTCTGGATCTTGATTTTATTGCGTGATGTTAGAGGCTATTACATATAGTACGTTCCACCAGGTTGTTTGATATCATTGATGGTGAAAGGTTAAGAAAGTTGGTCATTAAAAGATAAGAGCAAGATCTAAATATGTTGCCTGCTCTACAACCAACAAAAGTCTCTTCTCCCATGACTAATAGGGCCAAGCTTCAGTCAACCAAGCCTTTTATCTCAACCATGGTGTCTTTCCTCTCTGCTCTGGTTTCATTTTAGTCTCTAGTCCGTATTAGTGATTACTAATATGACATACACAAAAAAATGTTGTCATGAAAGATCCGTAGATGACAATTAACATGTATGTGAGATTTCTGTAAATGTTAACTCAAGCCTCTCAATTGATCCATGGACTAAACTTTCCAAATTTAACATTTTTCATCTTTTAGGGAGACCAACTTAACCGACTTCCCGTTTTTGAAGGGCAAAAATGATTGGGGCAACCCGTTACATGTTTTCCTGTGAAACAGCGTTGGAAGAACTCCTGCCAATCTATGCTCTCAAATACAAACCAGAAAGAAAAAAGTTACTATTCTCATGGCTTCTCCTCCAACCTTATATACAGAACCTCTTCCAGCTTCAAATAAGGTTTCACTATGCTACTTAATCAGAAAGAAGCCATTGGTGTCTGTATGCACTTAGAGGGGAAGGAAAAAGTAATAAAATAGGGGTGATCAACCGATAGTGCAGACGGAATATAAGATGAAGGGGCGTGCATACCGTCGAGAGCTTGTTCAAGGTGCCATCGATCTGCACAAAGTAAGCCTCCAAAAGCATTTCAAGCTCCTCGACATCAAGCTGCTTGGTGACGGCACTGTAGGTGCTACCACGGGTTCCATGGTTGTCCCTACCAAGAACATTGTAGACATTGTGATGATCCTCGAAGCCCACAGGGGGTCCTCCAGCCTCAGAGGATATTTCTGGAACGGTCCTAAAAATGGATAGAAATTTTATATTCAGAGGTATGAAAGAGAGTTAAAAAGAGGTAAAGGCGTAAAAAGGTGGATGCCTGTCGTCTAAATCCTCGTCGTGGTGGTCATGTATGGAGGATGGGGAAGAGCTCTCTTCCATCTGCTGTTCGGCTAACTTTTCCGTCAGATACATCTCAGCCATATCATCATCGTCGTCCAGCAAGTGCTCCAATTCATCCCTCACCTGGACACATGATCAAACAATCAAATAATGAAACTCCCGGAAGCCCATGCCATGCATCAATCACGTCAACCAACCTTCTGAACACGACCAGTGATGGCGACTAATCGGCTCTTAATTTGACGAACTCGTTCCAAATTGAGAGTACTGATCTTGGATGTGAGCTTGTCCAAGGCCGGATGAGCCTCCTGCTCCAACGTCTTTGCCTGTCAGTTGGCAGAGGAAAGGTTTAGAGTGAAGACAGAGGGAAATTATCGGCAAGAAATCAAAAGAAGAGAAGATGGAAGCACGGACTTCGTTCTCCAATACGCTACAGGCGGATTCAAGGCAGGCCTCCAGGGCTACGAACTCGAAAGGGAGAATCTTAATGGCATCGGGGTCGTGGTCGCGGTCGGGCTCGTAGTTAGTGTGGTGGTCATGGTTTTTGGAAGAGGAGGAGGAGGCCTGGTGATGGCGGAGGATCCTGGCCTGGAGCTCGTGGACGAAGGGGGTGACGGAGGGGTCACGTGAGTTGAGGAGGAGAACCTCTTGGGCGGTGATGATGGCCTTGATGTGCTCCAAGTTGATGACGATGGCCCTCTCACGGCCAAGAAGGGTGGAAGGGTAGGAGAGGAGAGGGTCCAATATGCGGAGGTCACGGGCGGGGAGGCCGGTGCGCCTCATGATGGCGTGCTTCCCGGCCTCCACCACCTCCGTCTCTCCTTTCCCGTCGAGCAGTAGCCATTGCCTGATTCCGCTTCCCTTCTTCCGAATCCCCGTCACTGTCTGTCTCTCCTCTCCGCTCCTCATCTCATCTCCTTCTCAAGGTGCTAACTGGAAAGCAGAGGAGAAAATATGTTCAAGAAGAATGCATATTTTTTGTTCACCATCAGTGGGCAAAGTATAACATAAATTACAAAGACCTGAACGATTAAGGATAAAACATCAGGGTTCATGATTCTGTGACCCACGTCGTTATGCCCTGCAATGTCCACTCTAGCCGCATCTGAAAAACACCATGCGATTTTGCGACCCACGCCATTATGCCCTGCAATGTCCACCCCAGCCGCATCTGAAAAAACCCATGCGATTTGGCAACTTCCACTCTATAATTGGCCTTGCATTTGATATTGATTTAGAAATATTGATAAAATGAAAAAGCTCTTTTGAGCTTTCTATTAACAACTTACGATCGAGATGAAGCGACCCTTGTTTTTAAGCTACGTAATCCTTACCCAATGGTTTCTTTTATGTTGAAATCTCTAAATAACTTTTATCATTTTTTAATAACGTTGACTTGTACTCCTATAAACATATAGTGATATGGGGCGTTAGTTCCACATGAAATAGTGATATGGTTTACGTAGAGCTCATAAAGCTTGGTTTACAAGCCAGGTTGCTTCACCACATGCAGTACCACTCTAAATGACCTACGCCTTTAAATACAATAAATGCAATTGATTTATATATCACATGCAAAATAAGTGCTCAAAACTAAGAAGTACTTAAAAGTTAATAATTTTATCATCTGTAGTCCAAAGTCACACAGTCATTGCTTGGACAATAAGTCAGTAAGCCATGCCATGGATTTAAGTGAGAATTAAGCTTTCAAATGGATATTTCATTTAAAAAACAATTCAATTTTTGAAGATTTGCTGCAGGATTAAACCATTATAGTGATTTAAATCTGAAACGAGATGTTATAGGAATTCTGGAGCGTGAAGGGCTGCTATACTAAGGTCCACTGTGATACTATGGCTGTGATTGACAACTTTAGACTTTAATATTGAATATTCAGTTTAAGTCTCGTAATATCAGCTTAAGTTTATCCTTGGAATCAACATTTTGCATAACTAACAGCTTGTGTTTATCCTAACAAGAGTTTAGGATTGTTTTTTCTTACTCTAACTTTATTGTGTTTGGTGGCAGGTTTGGCAGGCACTTTTAGTTGTGCTGCCTCCTGTGGAAGATGTTGAAACCTGGCTCAAATTCGCTTCCCTTTGCAGAAAAAAGTGAACGGACTAGCCAGGCAAAATATACTTTAATTAAACTTCCACAGGTTTGTGCTGTATACCTGATCTAAGTAGTTTGCTATATGTTACTCCTTTATTCTTGTGTACCCAACGCAAGCTATTGTTCATTCTATCAGTATGATCCTGAAAATGTACGATACCATGGTCATCCTCAAATAATGCTGGCATACTTGAAGTACCAGTGATCTCTTGAAGAGGATTCAATGCGCAGAGAGTCTATTGTATGTCTTTCTATTGTATAGAGGGAGTCTATCTGAAATTAAATATTTTCCACTGGTCATCTGCTTGCATTATGTGACTTAGAATTTAGCTATGGAACTTTCAAGTGCACCCAACATTCGACCAATTACACCATCAAGCTTCACAAGTGGTTTGAATCCCAGTGTCCTCTCCTTGTTCGTGTATATCTAAATCTTGGCCTGGGATGGTTGATGAATCCATTAAAGATTCTTAGTTCTCAGTTTTGATTTCGAACACAAAATGATGATTATTTTTTTTCTAAATTTAGTTTCATTGTAGATATTCGTAATGCGTTCACAAAAGCTTCTCACTTATGCAAATAAATAGGGGAAAGCTTGGAATAAATGGGCATTATTCAACAAAGCAGTGGTGTCTCATTACACACCTTCAGTGGTCTCCCTGATATTGCAGCACAGTTTGTTGTTTGTTACAGCTGTAACTGGATCCTTTCATTCTATAGCATGTGCAGCAAATTCCAGAGGTGTCTATGATAGTTTACAGGTAAACTACAATTTCCGTTATAATATGAAACCATCCACACATGTATCTATCAATGTATCTATTAAAGACAATGCTGGCAATACTGGCAGTGATTGTATGCACTGACTCATGCAGTGTGATACAACTATTAATCAGTGTATTATTCAAAAGATTGCAAAAACTTATGTTCTCATGTTTCATTCTTTATTATAACTCTCAGCATTGCTTTCTTGACATAGCTGTAATCTCTGTTCTTAAAATTCACTTATTGACCATAAATTTGCGAAGACCTTGAATGCAAGTAGATTGATGCTTAAAATCTGACAGTTTGATGCTTACCAAAATTTTTTTACTTTCACTTTTTTTTTTCCTTAAAAACACAAAAGTCAATTTTTGTTAAGAACATTTTTTTCCCTATAAAATTGTCAAATGATAATAAAAGGTGTTAAAAGAACCCTCACTATGTTGTCATTTTTTAAAGACAAAGACAAGTTAGATAAGAAAAATCAGTCAAGAAATTGTTTAAGAAAGAAAGATTAAGGGTGTCTTCTTTTGGTGTTGAATTCGGGAAAGAATGTGAAAATGAATTTGTGTGGATTTGAAGAGATGAATGTGTGTATTTTTTTGAGTAAATTTGAATGGTAAAGTGAGTAAATTTGGAGATAAATTTTATGAAAATTACTGAATCATTTGATTGATATAATAAATTAAAACAATTGTTGTAATAGATAAAATTTAAAATTTACCAAAATATCCTTCATAATAAAAATTTAATAAAATCATAATTGAATGAATTCAAAATATTAAAATTTAAGAATATTTTAATTACATTTGTATATATTAATTATTATTATATATATATATATATATATATAAATTAATAATAATAATTACATATATTATTAGTTTTAACAATATTATAATAATTATTAATTATTGTATACTTTAATTAATTAATAATAATAATCATTTTATATATATTATTAGTTATTATATATTAATATATTAATCATAATATTTTAATTATTCTATTTATAGTTATAAATATTTAAATTATCCTATTTATAGTTATAAATATTTTAATTAATAATAATTATTATTATATATATTATTAATAATATAATTTATTCTATATATATATATATATAATAAATTATAATAATAAATAATATATATTTAATAATTAATAGAATTATTATTATTATTATTAATATTATTAATATATTATATGATAATAAAATGTGAGGAGAAAAGCGTAAAATTTGATATATTAGCACAAATCGTTGTATTTTTGGTGAGATTGAATTGTGATATATTTTTTCAAATCTATTTATGGTTTTTTTTTTCTCAAACGAACAATATTTTATATTTTAATCCGTCTTTTTAAATCTGTTTAAAATGTAGTATCCGTTGAAAGGAACACTGCGAAAGAGAGGTGCTAAATTTGTTCTCTAACATTTTATCTTTAGATAGAAAATTCTTTGTACAAACTTTTATTTTTAGGTGCAAAATATCATTTTAAGGTTGTAAGACGCTGTTAAAAATTTTACTTAGCAGAAGGGTACGGTCTCCGTACGAGAGAATTAGCATTAAAAAGATGCAGAATTATATTACGAAATTTTCAGATTTTCGTCAGAATGACTAGAAAGAAAACAAAGAAGCAATACTACTAAAATAAATCCTAAGGCCAATTCACTCCATAGTTCAACCAATATAGAAAAGAAAACAACTTAAAGTGATTGCTTAAACGCACTATGGATGCACACGCTCGAGAGAAGCATACATGGGGAGCAAATTGTTAGTCCTAAATTTCTACCGTCCAAATGTTCAAACAAGTTGTTCTCCCCCTAAAGGTGCCTCTTGTCCAGGTCATCAAAGTAGGCATGTTCCATTGCTTTCTTTGCAGAAATCCTCTTGGAAGGTTCATATTTCAACATTTGCTGAAAAGGAAAGACAAAATATTCAATGAATGGAAATTCAACAGGAAGTACTAGAAAGAGTAAGCTAATGAGTAACTAACAGATAGTAGATCGATTCCAAGCTCATCCAAACTCGGAACAGCCGTTGACAGACTTTGAGGATTCCATTGGGGGTATTCGTGCCAGTTCATTAGTTTACTCACGCCTGGCCACACCTCTTCATTAGGAGTGCCCAATAGCCTGCACAAACAGAGTAGAATTATATGCAAAATCAGGCAAACACAGTTGACAAAGACAAACAAAGACCGGTATATTATTGCTAAATGCCTCACCTGAATATATGAAGGAGTTGTTGAAGCTCGGAATCACCCTGAAAAAGTGCTTGTTTGGTGACAAGTTCGGCTACAATCGAGACACAAACAACATTACTAAACCCTCTACCTGACATACAAACAACAAGTTAAACAATATATTTTATCCATACCAAATATGCAGGCAACGGACCATATGTCCACAGCCATTGAGTAATGAGTGGCTCCCAAAAGAACTTCAGGGGCTCTATACCACAGGGTAAGTATCTGAAAATAGAGATATTGACTTACAAATGATTAACGAATCCAGAGGAAAAAATAATTATTTTTCAGATAAGATGCTATCCCTCATGTCTTTTTACCTCATGCGTATATTTCTTAATCGGCACCGTAAATGCTCGAGCGAGTCCAAGATCAGCTATTTTAAGCATCATTGTTTTCCGGTCCATCAAGAGATTGTGAGGCTTCAAGTCCCTAAATAAACATTGAATTTACATTCAATTGTTAATATATGTATATATGTATATGTATATACACACACATTTGCAAATGCGAGAAAAAGGAAAGGAAACCAGGAAAAGGGGTTAACAACCTGTGCAAGATTCCGTGGCCGTGGCAGAAAGCAACGCCCTTGCAAAGTTGGTACATCAAGCTCTGTAACCAAATTCACGATTCACAAAAATTGATTAAAAAAAAGAAAAGGGAAGAACACTGAGAGAGATCTGAAAAATTAAAAGTATGTATTACTTTGATGGTTTGAGGTGGAATGGATTCTCCGGTTTGACGGAAAGAGCGAATGAATTTCTTGAGATCGGTATCCATGTACTCAAATACCAAGTAGAGCACGGTCTTGCCTTCCTTGTTCTGACCTTGTTTGACATCCATTAACCTGTGTGTGGTGTGGAACTAGGAATAACTAAACAAGGAAAGAAAGAAACAGCAGAAAAGTGGGCAGAGGAGAAAGAATTGAAACCTGACGACATGGGGATCGCGAGAGAGCATCCGCAGAATTGAAACCTCACGGAGGGTGGTGGGAGGGACACCTTCTTCGTCCTCATGGAGGCGAGTCTTCTTTAGGGCAACGATCTTCCCAGTGGCCTTTTCTCTTGCCCTGTACACCTTTCCGTACGTCCCTTCTCCAACCTTTTCGAGCTTCTCGAATGCCTCCTTCGCTGATAGTACTCCTGCCTTCTCCATTTCTCTTCCTCTCCCTTCTTAATTCAAATCAGATTTCGTACCCTTCGCTTCAAACAATACAAAGCCCCTTCCAACATTTTCGATTATATATAACGATAAATTTCAAATCAGAATCTTAGTCGTTGTGCAACGGACACTTATTTTTTGAATTTCAAATCCGGCTCCCCTTCCCTTATCAACATCAAATTAGGAATATCAATATTTTTATTTTTATTTTTTCCTTTTCTTTCCACAAAATATATTCATTCCTATTCTAGGTATATGCAAATGTCATGTAATGATGCTATATCGAATATTTTATATCTTAAGTGAGTATTTTAAATTTGATTAAAATAATACACATTTTAGGATAAAATTAATATTATTTACTATACCTTTTTCTTATTTAAAATACATGCATTAACTAACATAAATCTAAATTAATTAACATTTTAAAAAAATTAACATTTCCTCAAGGAATATGACTTAGTTTTTCAATCCAACTTTGTAAGTTGAAGTGTAAACTTTTTTTCATCATGGTATTTGCATAATGTGATATTCTTTAAAATCCAAAATAGTATAATTACGACCTGAACTTTGTAACGTCCCATTTAATTAATAACGTACTTAAAAGAAGCGTCACGATGCCAAAAGAAACAGTTACAAAATATTATACAGAAATTAACTTGAGATGTAAGGGACAGATGCTACACGGGTCGTGGCCCTAAAAGAAAGATCATGGATCAGGATCTAGCCAAGGCAGGCTACGCAGCGGAGTCACCATTCCCCTGTTGACCGCGAGAACCTCTCGCTTCTATTCATATCAATAATTTGATGATCATCGCAAAAGAGAAAAGACAATCAAACAAGCAAAGGGTAAGCTAGAGCCAAAAACCATTTCATCAAAGAAATCAGATACATAATCACAGTCCATTATACATACATCACACAAGCATGTTACGACCTTCCAAACAATACACTAAGACTCGACTCGACTCGACTCATCCGGATACGTATAACCTGGTCAGATTCAACGGATGCTTGCACTTGTGGTGGATACCTCTGCTCACCCCTGAGCTGCTCACCCCCGAGCTATGTGTTACAAGTGTTACAATGAATCAATTTTCCCTCACCACAAGGTTAGCCCTTAATGAATTTTAGGCCTCCTACTACTCTCACCACAGGAATCAGTCCGCTCTAGGTGAGACTAATGGACTCCTTAGAGTGTCAGGATGCAACCTTACCTTGAATCCTTACCTAGTTATACAGATGGGGCACCACCATGGACACCCACTAACAGGGGTCATGGGATTACGTCCCGACCACTGAAGCACGACCCTAAGAATCTCACCAAGAGATCTTAAGGAATTAAGCACTGACACGGACCAACATTCTTAATCAATCAAGCGGATTCAGCATGCGTATACACATATATACATATACATAACATACAATTTCTCATAATTCACCTCTTTCATATTCCCAGCCAAACCATACCAACTCATTATTCTCGAACCATGAATATGGAATTCCGTCTCATACCATCGTCATGCCACATTGATACCAACCCTTTCGTGTCTCATGTCGAACTCATACCAAACTCATCATTTCAATTCCATGAATCATCTCATACATATATCATACTCACATCATGTAAAACTCATATATCTCAACGTTACCATCCCATACATACAAAATCACTCAATTCATAACTCATGAACCACATCCCTCATGCATAAACATTCAGAACATACTTTAGCACAATAACCCAGTCATACATGTGATATTCACCCAATTAACATAGAAGAAAACAGTACAGGGTGCATCCTCGCCCAACTATCGCTCAATCTGAGGATACTCGCTCAGGCGAGAGGTTTCCCTCGCTCAGGCGGACTCCCCTCGCTCAGGCGAGAATTCGAGGAGTGGGAATAGTGGCTCCCTACGAGGTCTCGCTCAGGCGAGCCCTCATCGCTTAAGCGAGAATGCATCTCGCTCAAAACGGGGACTCTTCGCCTAAGCGACCCCTCGCGTAGGAATCCTGGGCGAAACCTCTGCTAGTCTCACCTAGGCGAGATTATCAGACTTCGCCGCTGTCCGCACCTGCATCAGTTGTATTTTACGCATATTCAATATTACCAACCCTTCCCCGCATTCACAGTAACATACCAGTTCAAGAATCACGAAACAACAACCAGACAACAGACAAGCACATGAAACAAAAAAGGGTTCTAGCTTCCCTTACCTGGAAAAGCTAGCAGAAACTTTGATATGCAACCGTGAGCACCACAGCTCTACGAGCAGACCCAAAACTGGAAACACGATGGAACAGAACCAGAGCAAGGTTACTACGAAATCCTAATTGGAATAATAGAAACGCAGCTGGAGAAAGATCAGCGTTAGCTAAGGAATACTTACGTGGGATATAGAAACGAAGTTGAGCTTTGTTTGATCGAGATGGCCTAAACCCTAGCAGAGCTCTTTTGGGCAGCGGAGGAAGACGGCGACGTATAAGTGAAAGAGTGTGTTAGGGCAGATTTGCAAAAGTGGGGCTGAAAGGGAACCCTAGTAGATTTAGGGCCTTAGCACCCTATGGACCACCCTTTAAGCCCAACAGATTAAGGCCAGCCCTTAAATATTAGGGCAGAAAATTAAAACTGGGCCTTACATTCTCCCCAACAACAAAAATTTCCGTCCTCGAAAATTCATCGATGAGGTAGGAAGGAACTATGTTCTCATTATTTCCTCTGAGAACCACCACTTAGACACGACTGATATAACGACTCAACGCCTATAGTCATTGGAAACTTTGCCTTTGTGCTAAGCGATATGTGTTCAACTGTGTGGATTGGTTTAGTCACTACTCTCGAAGTAACTTTTCTCTAAAATTATGTATGAAGAACACGATGTTAATCTTATGTCAATTATTCTTCCTATCCCGATTCTATTTGAACTTCTTAACAAACATTATGATACTGCTAAAAATTTACTTTAGAGAATAATTTTAAAATTTTATTATTAAGTGATGAGATCTTAAAAATTATAAAACACTTTGAAAAGCTTTTCACAATAAGCTTATCAGAAGTTGGAAAGGTTTGTTTGATAGTTTTTAAAACAAATTCACAATATTTTCAAAAAGTTTAAACGATGATCAAGAGTAATTAACTTGCCTAATTAAAAAAATGACAATGAAAACATATTGGTTTGTATCGGTTAATCCCAACTTATTTTGTGTCTAATTCTCCTTTGTCAAATGTAAAGTGATCGATTAATCAATTTTAATTACAAGTATTGTTGTTAGATAATATAGTATTTTCTCTAGTAGTTGGACTCAGTCTATTATGTATTTTTGGGCACGACCCATTAGCATTATAAATAAATTATCTATTGTGTATGTTTTACAGAAGGGAGATTAATCCCTAAACCTATTTTCATGTTATTCAACATGGTATCTCGAGCTTAGGTTAGTTTATTATTGTAGTTGTTGTCCTAACACTCATCATCGTCGTTTCCGCCATCGCCATCGTCGGAGTTGCTGTTTTGACAGACGACCACATGATTCTGTTCATCTTGGCCAGGCGACCCTAATGCCATTGTGATCGCCACCACCAAAGCTCACATGTGTCGCCGTAAGCCTTGTCAGTCGTTGCTTCTCTACTAGTGTGTGACAACATGTCGTCAATTTTTTGCCGTGCGGATCAACTTCGCCTAAGTCACCTTCTTGCCCTCTTTCTGGATCTGTGGTTGTTGTATCAATTAGAGAACTTTGAATTTTTAGGGTTTCTCTCTCAATGTCTTATTCCACTACCTCTTTCGGTGTCTCGTCTTCAAGCACCCCCTTGTCTGACCCTCCATCTACACCAATTACATTAATGTACATTTATCCATAGACAAGTTGGATGACACGAATTATGCGACGTGACTGTCTGACATCAAGCTTTGACTCAAGAGTCAAGGATACGAAGATCATCCCACCCAGAGTGAGACTATTGTTGTTGTATATGAAGTTTCCCGCTAGACAAAAATTGATGCCCATTTATGCATCGTTATCAAGTCCACCATTAACTCTTCCCTAAAAGATGTTTCGTTCATGTGAAACATGTTCAAACGTATGGACACAAGCAAAGTTATTATACACCAATGACACTCAACGTCTTTATGGTGTTTGTCAAGATCTTCTCATTGTTGCTCCGTAGAGTCCTGGTCCCATGGCTAAATATTTGGGTAAAATTCATGCTTTTCTTCATGAGTTTAATAAGTTATTACCTCCTGCCTACACTCTAGCTGAAGAACTTGAGCAACAATCAAAGTTCTTCATGTTGTTGGCATTACATGTAATTTATGATGAATATTTCCATGTTCGCGACCAGATTTTGGGTTCTCTTGTTGTGCCCAACTTTATTGCCACTAGTTCTACCCTTTTGCGTGTGCTAAGAAAACAAGTCATTGATGTACCTGCTTATGCCGATGATTTCTCAGTCTTGTCCTCTCAACGGGATGATTGCAATCATTCTAGCAAGCTAAGAAAGGGACGTCCCAAGTGTGACCATTGTGGCAAGTTAGGCCACAAGAGTGACGAGTGTTATGTTCTTCATGGACATCCTCCTCGATCTGCTATAGTGGTCCACTTTAATCGTCCTCCCTGATCAATGAATGTGGATCCTGCTTCATTTGATACCGTAAGAAACTGCTATTTTCAATGACTTTCTCAGATGGTATGAGGAACGCCAGAGTTCTAATTCCACTACATCTACCTCTGTTGCATGCACAAGTACATCATTTGTTGGCCTGACTCACTCTGATTCTCTTGGACCTTGGGTTCTTGACTTAGGCCCCATAAATCATATTAGTGGTAACAAATTTTTGCTTTCCTCTTTGTCTTGTCCGGATAATTTACCTTCAGTTACAATGGCTGATGGGTCTAGAGTCTCATCTCATGGTGTTGGTATTGTTAATATTTTTCCATCCATATCCATTTATCATGTTCTTTAGGTCCCTAGGGCTCCATTCAATTTATTATCCGTCAGTCATTTAACTCATTCTCTTTATTGTGTTATTTCCCTTACCAAAGATTCTGTTTGTTTACATGACCAAAGTTTGAGACACGTGATTGGAACCGGATGTGAGTCTCATGATTTGTATCATCTTCGTTCTCCTTAACATGTTGGCACAACTATGGAATCACCATCCCTCCTTCATGTGCATAATCATAAATTCTATTAAATTGTTCTACAAATGACCCATCAACTTGCTCAACAGGCAGTGTTTTTGCTCTACGAGCCATGGACTTTGTCACAACAATATTCCACTTCCTAGTTACTTTATTGCGAATATCAACTGCCCTCAGACTTGGGTTGTCTCTTAATGTGTTTTCCAACCTACTACTTAACCACTTAGCATTTAGCATTTTCACATTGAATTCTCTGTTGCACTTGTGTTTGTCATTAATTCTCCTTAACTTCCATATGTTTGTTTCAGCCATATAAGCATAATAGGCAAACCAAGAACACTTTGCTTTCCCACCCAAACATATCACTCTACATCTATGTTTATCATTTTTTTTGAAGTTTTAGCCTTCTTCCAGATTGCACTCCATATGTCCTTATTGCCTCTACAAATGTCTATTTATTTGGAAAATATGTTCCAACTTCCCACTGGTATTGGGCCATGCTTTTGGGCATTTTAAAGGTCCCAAAGTTTGCCTTACATTGGCTGCCACTAGCCAATGAGTCATCACTACTTGGATCATCGTTGTACATGTCATCTGATTCCCACCCATCATCAGATAACCCCCTATCATGCATATCAACATGAGCACTGCCATCAAATTCTAAGTCTTCCTCCTTACCATCTTCTTCCCCATTTCCTTCCCACAAATTGTCCTCATAATGGACACTTACATCATGTAGATCTTCCTCACTCATGCTATGATCAGAATCAGTTTCACCTTCATTTCTTTCCTCCCCAATCCTTGTTTCTGCCTCAGCTCCTGTTTGCAAACCACCTACTGCCTCATGTGCCTCAGCTTCAGTTTCCTCACCTTCACCTACTGCATCAGCTCCAATTTCCTCAACCCGAATTTGATCCACTTCAGGTTGGACACCAACTTCTGCTTCAACCTCATTATTTTCATCAAATTCAGTTTTTGGCTGTACTTCAACATTGACAACAACCTCAATTTTTGGATCCATTTCAGTTTGTGGCTCCACCCTAATGTTATGGTGACTATCAGCGTCATCTTCCAATTTATATTCCATATCACAACCATTTTTATCCTATTGCATTTCAGCCTCATGAACCACATTATTATTCTGCTCATGATTAATGTGATCTCCATCGCCATAACCACTGTGACCATCCACCTCAGCCTGGACCTCAACATTTGTAGTTCCTGTTTCTGCAACCACCTCTTCAGGGAAGCATTCCAAAAAATTGTCCACAACCTCAAGTTCATAAATTGAGTGATTAACAAACATATGAACCTGCCCATTCCTTCTAGCAATATTGACCATGTGCATTGCAACCATGGGACAAAATTTTCAAATTGTTCTTCAATACATCTGACCTACTAACTTTATACCACAAATCTTTAATGTTTACATAACCCATTTCCCTAATTATTCTCATTATTTCAAAATAGCTCCACCTATCTAGGTCACAAGCCAACGTGGACGTTAACCCATTATTATAACTCTATGTTTCATTCCTTTCAAAGTATCCCGCATGGTGGACCACCACCTCAAATCTATCATCACACATCCCAACCTATAAAATAACATAAACCATGTTACTCTACGCACTACTAATGCCCACATATACAATACATATTACAACCCATACCCAAAAAAGTTAAAAGGGGCCACAACCCACTGACCACAAACCAACAGGACCACCACAAACCAACGGGACCACAACCCACACACCATTACAAACACACAGACAAAATAACACATAAAAAACAATACCAACACCCACAATTTCAATACTATATAAGTAAAACGCGACATTCAATCCATTAAAAAACCAAAAAACTTACCTTCAATTTCGTGCCACTACGAACAAAGCGACGAACCTATGCCACACCGAAGGAGAGCGCGAATCCTTCCTCTTCGAATCGTTATCTATTGATTGATTTTCGCTTCTTCCTCGAACCCTAATTTCTTCAACCCTTATCCCCAATTTCTTCCTCGAACCCTAATTTCTTTCTTTCTTCCTCGAACCCTAATTTCTTTCAAAACACTCCAACCCTAATTTCTTTCAAAACCCAATTAACATTGTTTTTCATTTCTCGTTGTTTACAGTCCACATAATCTGATGTCCCTACCTTGCCACAGTATCACATCATATCATTCTGCCGTTAACTTATTTAACGCTATTAACGTCGAGGACTAAATTGAACCTCCTACACAAACTAGGGGACTAAATTGAACCCTGAAAAAATTAGAGGACCAAAATGAACCCACCATATAAATTAGAGGACCAAAAGTCTAATTAAGCCTTATGTAAATATTTGTATTAACTATTTGCTTTGTATCCTGTATAGATTACATGTATAAACAACTCTCCCTATTAATAATAACACACACACACACACACCTAAATAGTAATATTCCTATCACACACAAAAAAATTGCTCTTCTTCCTCTTTTCTCTATTCTTCCTTTTCTTCTCTCCTCTATTATTAGCTTATTAGTTTTATCTTATAATAAAGTCTTAATAGTAATATAAAAGTTAAGGTTGGACTGGGCTATTTTTTTTTTCTGCTCATCAATGTTCTCATTTATATATGTTAGATCTTTTAAATACATTTTATTTTATTTTTAATTAATCATGGAGCGTGTATTAGAATGACACAAATTATTTTTTTATAGAAAAAATTAAATAAGACGTAGTATGTCATTAGTCAAGTATATAAATTTTAATGCTGTTGAAAAAATAAAAACCATTTTTAAAAGTACATGATGAAATAGTATACAAGTTTCAAAACCTATTTTTAATTTTACTAAATATTTCAGAAAAAAGAACATATTTTACATAAAATTATATCTAAATTTTAGTTTCTTAAAATTTCATATAATTATTTAAACTTTTTAGAATATTATATTTTAGTTGTTTTTTTTTTCACGTTGCACGCACTTTCTTACGCTTATACTCCAAATAAAGTAAGAAAATATAAGTGCAGTTTAAGAAAATCTTAATATTAACTTAATTACTCCAAAATCTATATTGCTATAATATTATTTACAATGCAAATTTTCTGTGTAAAACATCAGTAGAAGATATTAGTATCAAGGTCTGTGAATGAAAGAAGGGAAAGGGCATTTGAAGTGAGAGTTAGCGGTGAGGGGTCATGGTTTCGCTTCATCCACTAGTGTGTCCTTTGTCAGTTTCCTCTTCCTCCTCTGACCTTTTTAGATGCTCCCTTTGGTCTAGCTGCTACCGGTCCGTAAGTTTTGCCCCGAAACGAAGAAATAGCTCCAAAACAGAGCAGCGTTCTCTCATCTGCAATGCTTCGTGGCAAGAGGTCCGAGCTATTCCATTTCGTACTTTCTTCTTTCCAGTGTTACTGCTTTCATTCTTTCTTCCTATGATTCATTTGAGAATATGTTCCTTTTAAGCTCGCCGGAGTTTTACTATTCTCAGCGATTCCTTTCACTGCCGTGAAAGCCATAGCTAATAGTCCGTTAGGAGAGTCGCTTCAGAGGAAAACGGAGGAGGAGAAGAAATCTGCTGAAAAAAACTCGTCTAAATTCAAGGCATTAGCCAACAAGGCCCGAAAGGAGAGGTAATCTTCGGTAAGCAACTGTATCCATCTTGAGCGTTTCAGCTGTGACCATAACTCACCTGAAAATTATTTTTGTAAAGAAAAATCCTGAGAACACTATTTTTGCTTTTGTGAGTTGTGATGACTAATTAGTGTTATCAATTCAAGATATGAGAGATAAATCATAACGATGTTAGGAATTCAATTTGATTTGGATTAACATGAATATGAATATATAAGTATAAGAACCATAAATCCATTCTGTTATGATTTTGTATTAAAAGTGGTGTTCTAGTATTTATATGGCTTTGTTTATGACTCATTGATACTGAATCTTTGTGGTGTCTCTGTTCAAAAAACTTTACAATGATATTAGAGCCAATGATTCATTTCAAACAAGTATAATATAGAGTAGGTGAAAAATCCTAAAATTTAAGGGTCTTTTGTATTGAAAGTCTTCCATTTCAGAAAAGCTTATCCTATTGTAGAATGACGGTACAGAGGAATGTTACCACTTAGATTATGGTTGAGATAGATGTTCTAATGTGGAGAGATTCACGTTTGAGGGAGAGATTGTTAGGAATTTAAGGTGAGTTGGAAGTTTCACATTGGGTAAAAATGAGTAAGATGAACAATACATAAGTAGGAAGACCCATAAACCCATTGTTTTAAGGTTTTGGGTTGAAAGTGATGTTCTAGTATCTTATATGGCTTTGCTCACGACTCATCGATACCAAATTGTATTTCAATTGGCCTTGATTCCTAAGTGATATAGAATTATTTGGTGTATCGGAACAAACCCTTAGTTGAGGGCAAAGGGAACAAGAGTTTGTCTCTGGAACTACTTTTTGATTCCTATAGATGCCTTCAATTTTCTAACCTCAAGTTCATTGAGATAATATTGTTAGGGTCAATTACCTCGCTTTGGAGCTTGGAACTACGTCATGATTTTCTTCTATAAAAGGCATATTGAAGGGTTAAGGGAGAAAAATGTATTTAAATTACCTTTCATCTCAACTCTTAAACGATGTGATGTGAGACTATTAGGTGTACCGAAACAAAAGGGTTTGTAGTGTTGACCGGAGAGAGGTTGGAGTCTCTTGAATTTTGCGAAGAACAAAACACATTTGCTGTTTGTTTTTGTTTCTCAGGACTAGAAGTCAAAACTATTGGTTAAGTTATAACAATTCCCACCATGTGATCCAAACCCTTTGCGGTGTTTTGTGGTTTTAAAACACTTTATGGAAACAAATTTCAAAACTTGGAATGAGAAACTAATTGTTGAATAAAATAGAATTGTCTTTTGACCTCAAGTCCGTTTAGATAATATCGTTAGAGTCAATTATCACATCTAGGGTATTGTCTATTTTGGAACTTAGACTCCCATTATGCTTTTATGCTTAAAATGTGTCATTGCGAGTTAAGGGAGAAAGGTGTATTAATTACTATTGACCTTCACTTCTAAGCAACGTGGGACTACTGGACAACCGAAGAAAGCCTCCTAATCGAGGTCTAAGCGAACGATGGTTTGTTATCGAAACCGCTTTTTATTTCTCTCAATTGAGGACTAAGGGAATGGGGGTTTGTTTTCAGAATCACTTTTCCATTCCTTTAGGAAATGAGGATTTGTCTTTGAAACTTCTTTTCTTTTCCCACAGGCAATGCTAATGTTCCGATATCACGTCTGTTGAGATAACATTGTTAGGGTCAACCATTGCAGTTGAGGTATTGTTTGCTTTCGAGCTTGGATTTCTATAAGAGTTTTGTCCTTAAAAGGTGTCTCAGAGGGTTAAAGGAGTAAGTTGTATTTAAATTGTCCTAGACCTCGATTTCTAAGCAATCCCACATAAAGCACCTATGTTTCAACCTTAAGTTCATTAAGATAAGATTGTTAGATTCAGATCAACTCCTAGGTGGCATGGGACTATTGAACCTACCAGAACACCCTAGCTAAAAAGTAATTTTTTTAAAAAAGGTGAGAAGTAAATCAACCATACCAAGAGGGAGCTCTATCTTGATTTAGTTCTATCAACAAGTATAGAGCTATCTTGATTTAGAGGAAGCAATACATATTTTAGCCAAGCAATGAGGTGAGATTAGATTTCATGGATAGAAGATTATAACCTTGGAAGGGAGAAGACATGATTAGAAAAGGAATGTGTGGTTCCAACAATCTTGCAATGTGATGCAAGAAGCAAGAATGATCAAGACTGGAGATATTCTTCAAAATCTGACCTGAACTTTGACAATGCTACAATTGAAATGAGTGCATTAGATAGGTCAGAAAATGGAGGATAGGAAGATGGGGTTAGAGATAGATAGGAGACCTCACTCAAGAGAAGAATGTTGGAGGAAATTATAAATTCCTTTGTTCATTAGAGTTGATGCCAATGATTTTGTTAACTGTGTTGAGATATAGTGGTTTAAGTGGTGGTATTCTTTAGTTCCAAATCCATCTTGGATGATTTTTAGGAACATTGTAATTGGATCTTAAGAAAGAAGGTATAGTGCAAGAATATTGGGATCTTTGAAAGGCTCAAGGAGGAGGTGAGATCGGTATTGCACATGTTAGTAGTTGGAGTACTAAGTGAAGAACTCTTTCTTTCCTAACAATTATGTTGGGTGAAGAACCCGGAGAGATGTCGGACAAAGTGAGTGATGAACACACCTATCAGAGACCATGACATCACTTTCACTTCAAAACCTTACGTCATAGTTTTTGTGTCTTTTCTGCTCATATGTGGTACTTGTCTATTTCTAGTTCATCCTTGACTCCAAATTATAGGTCAGAATTGGCAAAAGGTAATGAAGGACTTTGATGATCATCTTTTGCCAATGGAGCCTTAGGTTCTTGTTAGACATTGATGCTCTGTTATGGGGTCAATAACATAGTAAAAGTCGAAGACGAGAAGAGATTGGAAGCACTTACTTGCTTGTGTTTGATCCAGGATGGGTAGAGCTATTTTGGGCTTCAAGACGCGGATTGACTTGATCATAAGGCTTGAACCAATTGGACCTCAAGGACAAGGTGAATATTTAGGGGAAAGAAGGAGTAGTTAGGTTACAATAGGTAAGTCATTGACCCGTTTTTAGTTATATCTTATATTAGTGAGTTAGTTATGTAGATAGTTTGAAGAAGGCGTGTTGCCTATAGAAAAGAAAAAGGTTTGAGAAAGGGGGACCTTATCTTGTACTCAGAGACTAGGGAATGGGGAGAGGTCAGGATCTCTTGAATACCTTGTGCACTAATTTAATTAATCTCTTGCTCTGTTATCAGAGGGGTTGTACTAAAGAATACATAAGAGAAAGAGAGTTTCAAATTATCATTTCATTGCTTTATTATCATTCCGACTGACGCTTGTGTGTCCAATTTGAAGCTAATTTCGTTAAAAATTCACTACTATATTTAACTAATTTTCAGCTGTTGGTATGGAGAAGATCGGCCTCGTTGGCTTGGTCCTATATCATATGAATACCCATCATATCTTACTGGGGACTTGCCTGGGGATTATGGCTTTGACATTGCAGGGCTAGGCAAAGATCCTGTGGCGCTGCATAAATACTTCAAGTATGTTATATTTAATATTTTAATGGAAGCCATTATGCATGTGTTCCTTCTGCTCGTCATGTATGGTAATTTTTCATATGATAAAATGTTTGAATTTTTAATTTACTTATATATAAAAGAAAAAATGCTAATTATTATGGTATACTTAGGACAATAATTCCTATTTCTTTTAAATAGTTTATCAATAATTTAAAGTGTCTGTTTCCAAAATTAACAGAAAAACATTATATAAAACAAAATTGTTTATTAATGATGTTATATTGTGTGAAGCTTTATATATGATCATTTTAACCTCTTTTATCAATAAGTTTTGAGATATTGCATGCTCGGTGGGCTATGCTTGCATCTATCGGAGCTTTGATTCCAGAATTATTAGACCTATTGGGAGCCTTTCACTTTGTGGAACCTGTGTGGTGGCGTGTTGGTTATTCAAAGCTCAAGGTTGGGATGTCCTGTTTCTTGGACCATCTTTTGTACAATCTTGCTTGTTAATTTGTTGGGTTTTATCATTTAGAAGTTTGTGCTATTAATTAATTGGAAATGTCTATACAATTTGGTCTCTATTAAATATTAGGGTAGATGTTATAACCCCTTTTTGGGTTTTTTTTTTAACTCTTCCGTTAATGGAGTTATAAAAAATCTATTGTAATTTTGGGTTATAAAAACCATTTCTGTTGATAATAAAATTAAGCAAAATAGTTCAGAAACTTTCTATTGAGAAGTGTGTAGTGTTACTTGACTCTGGCAGTAATAGTGGTGAGTTGTGTGTCGGTGCACTGCTGTAAGTAAAGGAAGCGGTGGAAAAGATTGATAGAATAGTTTGGAGTCACGGGAAGAGGTGGAAAAGGTGAAAGGTTGTGTCAAGATGAGGTGGCAAGAAGAGAGTGATGGGAAGGGAATTCATTATAAAGGACGAGGCCATTACAATTGGTATTAGTTAAGCCGAGAATGATGGTTACTAACAAGGATAACAAAAGGAGTTAGAGAACATGGTAGATCAAGGTAATTAAAATCGAAATCCTACTCGGAAAGGAAAATATAAATCATAAATGGAAAGATTGTAACCTAAATTGTAAGATCGTACAAATTTTATTGTCACTCAAAATTCATAGCTAAACTTTATAATATATGAAAAAAGAGAGTATATCATTAGGTACAAAAACAACATCCTAGCTATATAGGAGTAATTCCTTCCAGGTTACAAAACAGTTTATCTAAACCAAATAATCATGTATGTTAAATTAATAATCTTCAGAGACCTTCAAATCCATTATTTCCATCTCCTTCACCGTTCAAATCAGCCATATCTAAGTCATGACTATGGAAAGTTTCATCCTCCTCACCCTTAACCGGAATCAAGTTTCCATCTAAATCGAATGCTTCATTGTGCTCATGTTGATCTTCTATAATCCATGCTTCATCAGATGAACAATCATCAATGTTAATTATGAGCTGGTTTTCTTGTTTGTTTCTTCTTAGCTAATTTTTAATTGGCCATAACAAAATCACCATAATCCACTCTTTATCATATGAACAATCATCATTGTTAATTATGAGCTGGTTTCTTGTTTGTTTCTTCTTGGCTAGTTTTTAATTTGCCATAACAAAAAAAATATCATTCATTTTGCTTTGTTTTAGCTTATTTCTTCTCTTTGTATGGACCTAAACAAATGCAAAGACAACTATGATAAACAAGCATTAAACTAGTAATTTATTATAGAGATATATTCTAACATTAACTTACCATGTCAAAGAAACTTCAATTACACTTACAGCCGGAGGAGCTACATGTCAAGCTCAATAAATGAATGGAAAAATTTTGGAGTTCAGGATACTCGTCACCATAAGACTCCCACCAATTTGCTGGAGTGTTTAAATTAATTGACCTAGTAGCCAAGGGACAACCAAAACATTTTGCTCATTTTCTCAAATCATCAATTTGAACATCAATGAGAGTTTGTTCATCCTCATCCTCCACCATCCTAGTTATACATTCCATCTAACCTTGTTTCATTTACAAATTTGTTTTAAATCCAAGACGACGATAATGCATTTGAGGGTTAAGAAAATAGCCTGCATTGTGCAAGGGCCTATGGAGTTGCGTGTCGCACCTTTCATCTATGATGTTCCACAAAGGTAAATAACTAGCCAAAATACACTATATTGAGCTAGTTTTTTGTTTTCCATTTCAAAATCACTATCTTAACAAAAATATAGATAGTTAGATGACTAATACCTTTTCTTTTGACAACATTGAAAGCCTTTTGAATCTTCTCCTTAGCTTGGTCCATTGCTTCATAAATGAATCCTATGACCGAATTTTGATCTGAATCAAACAATCAAAGCACTTCACTTATAGGCAATGCACCCTTCAAAAAAGTTATTATATTCTTCCAGAAGTCCTTATCTAAAACAACATCTTAAACAATTTTACCATCAATTGTTTTAGCAAACTTGCTTGACTTCCACTCATTACTAGTAAACATTCTAATCAAAACACCCTTATTATCATGTAGGCATCCTAATGTTAGGTAGGATGTAGCGAAATGAGTAACACCATGCCGCACCAAATCTCTTCCTTTTGTGAAATGTTATAGTAGAGAAATTAGAGAAGATCTTGAATAGATAAAGGTAGTAATTTTTTTACCTTTTGGAATTGTCTTATCATGAATGAGGATCTTCTTCTCGTAATCTTCCAACATTAAGTCAATATAATGTGCAACACAAGGTGCCCAAAATAGTCTTTTCCTCTTTGTTATCAACATTTGACCAACAACTCTGTAGTTTGTTGCATTATCTGTCACAACTTGAATGACATTTTCTTCTCCCACCTCTTCAACCATGCTATCCATCATGTCCAAAAACATAGTTCCCTTTGTGTAATGACTTTATTACACTTATCTCAAATTTTAATTTTGATAATAATATTAATATTGTATGATTTTATTTTCATTATTATTATTTGCAACTATTATTATTTATTACTTGTGTTGTGATATTTTTATTTATTGTTGTTATCATATAAATTTATTTCATTGTTACTATTAATAGTAACTTTTATATAATATTATTTTTATTTTATTACTAATATTGTTTATTATTATATAAATTTATTTGTATTATTATTACTAGTGAAAATACATGCTTGTAGCAAAAATTTATTAAACTATAAAATAATTTTCATCAAAAGTAATTATAAAAAAAATAATTTGTATATTCTTTTTTGTTACATAAATATTGTTAGCGAACACACAGGTGTGCACTTTTTAATTTTTAAGAAATTTAAGTTAGATCAATAACAAATATATAATTAATTTTTAAAATAGTTGTTAAATGTAAAATTAAAAAAATAAGATATATACAATTGTTTTTTAAAAATAATGGTTTAAGAAAAAAGAGATTTTTAGAATAATGGTTAAAAGTAAATTATTTATAGAATAATTAATTTTTAAAATAATTAAGGGTAAAATTGGTATTATAAAATGTGAAAACAAAAGAGAGAATTCTCTATAGATTATTTGAATTAAAAAAGTAGTTGGATAAAATTAGAAAATAATTTTTTTATTATTTGTAATTATTTGAATTTAAAAAGGTGCTACTAAAGGGTAAAATTGAAAAGAAAAGTGAATACCAAAAATATGAATCCTCTTTTTATAACAGTATAGTTTATTTTTTATTTTCTATTTTAATTATTTTTTCTTATAATTATTAATGGAATTTATTTTTATTATTTTTTATTTTATTTTGATTATTATTTTGTTATATTATCTATACTGTTAATTTATATCTATACTATTAACAGGGGGTTTGGTCCTGTACATATCTATTTTTTCGGTTTTATCATTTTGGTAACTACTTTTCAATTCAAATAAATACTTACCGTAAATAACTATTTTTCGGGTTTACCCTTTTAATAAATACTTTTTTTAATCCAAATAATTATTCATAGTAAAAAACTCATTTAATGAATAAAAATTATTTATAATAAAATTATAAAAACTATTTAGTTCTATAGTTACTTTTTATTTCAATAATTAAAAATCATTTTATAATTTAATAGAGCTTTTACTATAGTAAAAGAAAAGTGATACACCGTGCATGTATTTTCACTAATACAATATAATTATAATTGATTATTTTAATATAATTGATTATATGTTTAAATATAACGTAATATTACAACATAATAGATTATCTGTTTACTTTACATGATCTGCTCTAGGTGTTTGGGCTTCATCTTTAGCTTTGGAGTGTATATATATATAGCGATCCGGATTTCTTTTGCAGAATTCAAAAATATGTTAGTATCATTGGTTATGGGATCATTTAATTCCACAGTCACACCATGATTATAGAATCCTCTTCCCATTTTGTAAATTTGGGATCTTTCTGGTCCGGGGCATCACCACTTAAGTTATTAGCTTTCCTTTACCTTTTAAAGTGGTCCAAACAAGTTGAGACTATTTTAAGTAATCTTTTTCATTCAATCAATATGCATGCAATGTTAAGATTTTGAAGCTCTCCATGAGTTTGGGATTTATTATCCCCTATTTCAGTTGCTGTGTCAACAGAATCCGCCATGGCTGCAACAAGACACACAATGAATGACAAGATAAATCATGGCAACAATTAAGGCTGCCTTCAAAGAGATGGTAGACAAAATGAAGGTTGTAATCTAGGATTTTAGATTATTGGCACCAATGAAGGCTATCATCTAGGATGTTTGGATGCATAGTCAGTGGGCTCTTAGGATTTGAATGCTCTAATACAACCTCCAATATTAGGGTAGTATAGAAGGATTTTATTGCTCATATATAATATTGGAAGACTAATTTAAGAAATATAATAACCATACTAATGTAATCAGATTCCTGTGATTCGTATATAAACGGATTTCTATGATTCAGAGATATAATTAGATCCAAATGATTCAAGGACGTTTCCATTTAGTTATAATATGAAAAATATGGAAGTAACAGAATATGATTGCCGACATTCTCCATAAAGCTACACATGCTTTAGACATTGTTAAATGACAATTAAATATTCGCAAATGGGTCCTGATAAATTTCTTTGAAGTTAAGAAATCTTGATTATAGCTCTTGGCATACTTTGTATCTTGTAATAGGTTTTTTGATCATGTTTTTATCCTTTACCTCATTGACTATGTGTTTTAGTATTGATGGTGAAGATGACAATGATAGGGATGGTGGTGCTGGTAGTAGTATCTATGCAGGCTCTCATACACTAAACAATTTTAACCTGTAAAGATAATGGTAATAAATGTAATTAACGCTTCCTTGCTTACGAGTACTTTAATTTTCAACAGGGAGATACTTTGGATTACCTTGGCATCCAAGGTCTTCACTTTGCTGGAAGTCAGGGAGTGGTCGTGATTGCTATTTGCCAAGCACTCCTTATGGTAATGCTTGTATCCCTAACTACGTTTATGAGTTTTGTTAACAATTATTTCTTGTGCTTATAAAGTTTTTGTTGTGCTATTTGTCATCTGGTGGTTTTTGAATTAGAGAGTACTAAGTGGCAATGTGGTGTAGCACATATGATTTCAGATTGGCAACTAGGAAGTATTGGATGAGCTTTTCCATTTAATTCTACAAAAATATGGCCTGGAATACTTCATATGTCAAGAGACATAACATAGTGCAATGTTAGAAAAACTCATGATATTTGTCATAATGTTTTTTTGTCTATTATATATATTTATCTATCTTGAGTGGGTCGTAGGTGTCCTAGGTTGTAACCATGCTCTATCTCTGTAAATCATATCCAGATTATTGTTATACACACGCACAAACAAATAGTTTAGCTTAGTGAAAATTCGCTCAAGTTGTCCATCTTAATGTTAGACTTTAACTTGATATTAGAATGGGTTCAGTTACACTATCTTTCTTCATCTTCTGGTCACGCCCATTGTTGTCTGCCGTCACCGACCACCATTTTCTTTTGCAAATCCCAAATCTAGTGCACCACTTTGAGTGAGATCCAATCTTGAGAGTTTTGGAGGCAAAAACTACTTTGTGCAGTATTTGTCACGTGTGTGCAGTTAGTGCATTGTCTTTTTGTCATCCTAATTTAGGTGCAACACCACCACCAATAGTCTTGTTGGTGCTTCATGGTCCCGTTTCTAGCCTCATCTTGTCACTCTACTTTCCTTTGGATATTGGGTCTGAGATTTGTGATCCTTTACTTTAATTTTTATTTCTTTGGTTATAGAAATGTCATTTATAGGTCTTGTTCCCTTTTTTAAAACTCCTACTATCACTATTGAGAAACTCAATGGAAACATTACATGTTGTGGTTTTCCTTTGTTGATCTTGGTTCCTTGATCATGGCTACCATGATCATCCGGGAAAGGAAATTATTACCCAAAACAAATGTTCAATGGTAGAAACATGATTTTCAGTTGTGTTGTGTTGTAGTAATCTGTAGAACCAAATATCTTAGGGACTAAGAATTTTTAAGACTTTTTCATCTGGAAGAAAGCTTAGCATTTTTGCTAATGATATTTAACATCTATATGACTGTCCAAAGTTTAGCTTCTCAAACAAATTAGTCATGGCATGATTTTACATGTTGCTCAAACTCAATCTACATAGAAGAATTAAAGATGTTCTTAAAAATTCGATTTATTGGAGGAAATTGCTACATGCCTCGTCAAGAAAGAAAGAACACAAAACGAGAAATGTAGACTGAATATGTTTTGCAGTATTGTTTCAGCAATTGTCAGTATTGTACACCAACATCCGCATACAAAGGAAGGCACTTCCTTTCACACAGGATATTCCCTGTTTACACAACCAATGACTCTAGAAAGCCCCTAACACCCTTCAGAGGGTGGACTATATATAGACTTTCTCACAAAAGTCTCTCTCCTGAAACTACTAACATGATTACTATTTATTTTTAAATTTCTTTCTATGGCACAATTCCACTCTCTCATTATTCCCCTGTCTAATATTACCCAGCGCTGCCAGAACAACCTTGTCTCCAAGGTTGAATTCTGAAAATTGATCTTTAATGGTAGAAACGTCTTCCCACGTGGCTGCTTTGGACCCGTCCTCTTGCCATTGCACCAACACTTGTTGTGGTGACTCTTGCTTCGAATTCTAGTTGTCATAGTCCTTGGCATGCTAGACATGGTCATCCTAGCTCTCATGTTCTTAAACTCATACTTAAATCGATGTAATATCCCTTCAATGAATAAAAATTGTTATATTGGAAAATCCTGTAGACTTACTTCTTCTGCATCTGAAACTGTTTATACAACTCCTTTGGAAGTTATTTTTAGTGATCTTTGGGGACCCTCATATACCTCACATTCTGTATACACTTATTTTGTCTCCCTTTTAAAATCTAAATCTGAAACTCTTAAAGGGAGTTTAGAAAAAGCTGTTTTGTTATCTGTCATAAACCTGGTTTTAGTTGTATAGTGAATGTCTGTGCATATCTGTTGATGTCTTAAGTTGTATTGCTGCAAACCATATCCAAATTATTGTTTTATATGTATATAATACTTAGTTCAGCTGGGTGAAAATTCGTTCAAGCTTGTCATCCTATTCCCTGTCTCTAACTGTCACTTCAAAATTTGAAAGTGAAATTCAAATTCCTCTCCCGTTCATTTTGTATAGGGACTAAAAATAAAAAGTTTCAAATAATTGGAGATTTATAATAGTTAGAGATTCTTTAACAGGTTGGACCAGAATACGCTAGATATTGTGGGACTGAGGCATTGGAGCCCCTAGGAATATATCTGCCCGGTGATATAAATTATCCTGGAGGAGCTTTGTTTGATCCCTTGAATCTGTCCAACGATCCCGAAGCTTTTGAAGAGCTGAAGGTAAAAGAAATTAAAAATGGACGCTTGGCAATGGTGGCCTGGTTAGGCTTTTACGTGCAAGCAGCACTGACGGGTAAAGGTCCTGTTCAGAACCTTGTTGATCACATCTCTGATCCTTTCCACAACAACTTTCTGAACTCCCTCAACATTATGAAATTCGTCATATGATGTCGGTAAGGAATTTACATTCATTTGGGTGCTCTTTTCTACGTTTATGCTGATGGAATTCTTGTCAGAATGGTATAACCATCAGCCATGTACCGTTCGCAATCAATAGTCAAATCTCTGTACAAAAGAAACTATTTCTAATATTTTGCATGTCACTCTTTGGACAAGGAAAATTATGTTTTGACAAAAATTATTTTGACAAATTCGACAAAGTTGCTATAAATAAAATTAAAATAAATAATTTTTTATTTTTTAATCAAAATAAAGTAATAAAGTAGTACTTTTTTTTATCTAAATTAGTTTGTCAAAAAAACAAAACATTGTTAAACTATCATTCTCCTTTAAAATAATTTTATTAATGGTATGATGACAATGCATAATTACTACCAGCTAGCTTGGTTGGACCAATTAGTACAATAGATTACATAAAATTTAAAAGTTCCTTGCCAATAATTGCATTCACATTAGAGCTGTCAAAACAGGTAATCCGGTCCGATCCGGCTTAACCCATCACGGGTTGATGATTTAGTGATCCAACCCAACTCGACTTACTTTTTAGCGAGTCAAAAAAATTGGAACCCGACTCGGTCCATCACGGGTTGGCGGGTTAAACAGGTTGGCTCACGGGTTTCCAAATGTAAAACGCAACTTAATAAAAAACACTTGCGTGACCCTTTTATCTGCGGGTTGGTGAGCTAACCCGACTCACCACGGGTTCAACCCGGATGAGCCGGGTTCTAGATGAGCCGGGTCAAAAATCAACCCATATTGAAATTTGTAAAAAAATTTCAACCCAATCCGACTCGAACCCGTGGTGAGTCGGGTTGGCTCGCGGGTTCCAACTCATTTTGACAGCTCTAATTCATATAATCAAACACGAGTATTGCTTAGACATGAATGGAATGTATTCCTGTATCCCACGAGTATTTTTCGTTTAGGTCTATCTCACGTTTAGCCTATGTGAGTCGAATTATCCTGTCTCACTTAAAAAATATAGATTGAAAATGTTAGCCTGTCTTGCATAGTTAATGGTAAAGATGACAAAACGGATTGGTCCAGTCTGGACCATCGAAAAAAGATTGGATTGGACTGGTTTGTCAAACAGAAACGGATCAATAATCATAACTCGTTCTATCTAGAATGGGCTGATGAGTTGGACTGGTCTGTTAGTTTTTTCTTCTTTTATTTTTAAATTTTTTAACTTTAATTTGTTTTCAAATTTTTTTTATTTTTAACTTTTTTTATATATACATTTAAATTAATTTTAAATGTATATTTAATCAAATAAAATATTTTTTAAACTTTTAATTGACTAGTTAATGTTTTTAATTAGATAAATTAACATAATGATTATATTTATATATTAAATTACTCAATTATAGTTAACAATGGACACTTCATTTGTAGATATTAGTGATTTAAATTATAATACTATTATATATTTACACATTTAAAAAATATAATATAAAAAATTAATCTTTTTAATTATCTTTATTTTATTTTATTTTTTAAAAACAGGATGACGGGTTGGAGCCCGTCAAATTGATAAACTGGATGGAACGGTCAGAATGGACGGGATCAGAACTTGTAATTGAGGATGAAGCCTTGAAACAAGGTTGGAGGGATGCAATGGTCTAAGAGATTAAGTCAATTGAAAAAAAAAAAAAAAAAAACAAACGTGGGAACTGGTTGAACTTCCGGATGGAAAACAGAAAATTGGAGTAAAGTGGGTATTCCAGAAAAAGTTGAATCCTGATGACTCAATCTCAAAGCACAAGGCCATATTAGTAGCAAAGGGTTTTCTCCAAAGGCAAGGCTTGGATTTTTCGGAGGTTTATGCACTAGTGGCTCGGCTGGAAAGAATTAGAGTGGTTGCAATTGCTTGCGCTAAGAAATGGCCCTTATTTCAACTTGATGTAAAATCAGCCTTTCTCCATGGACACTTAGAAGAAGAGGTTTATATCCAGCAACCCCCTGGATTTGTTATAGAAGGAACATCAAGTCTACAAGCTAAGAAAGGCTTTGTATGGATTAAGGCAAACCCTGAGAGCTTGGAACAGAAAAATTGATTCAGTTTTGCTCTAAATCCAGTTTACAAAATGCATGGTTGAGCATGGAGTATATGTGAGGGAGCATAGAGGAAGAAACCTGCTTATAATTTGTCTTTATGTTGACAACTTACTGGTAATAGGATCAAACTCTGAGTCAATGGAAAAATTCAAGAAAACCATGGTAGCAGAATTCAAGATGACAGATTTAGGAAAGTTAAGTTACTTTCTAGGTTTGGAATTTGCTTATAGATATGCAGGTTTGGTAATGAACCAAAAGAAATATGTTGGAGACATATTGAGGAAGTTCAACATGGCTTCCTGTAATGCAGTAATCAACCCATTGGAGATTAATTTGAAGCTTACTAAAGATGAAAGTGGTGAATCAGTGGATGAAACTGCCTTCAAGCAAATTAAAGGCTCGTTAAGGTACCTATATAATAGCAGACCAAAGTTGTCATTTGGAGTTGGTTGGTTTGATAAGCAGGTTTATGAGCAATCCAAAGAAGTGTCATATGCTAGCTGCCAAAAGAATATTAAGATACATACAAGGAACGTCTGACTATAGTGTGTTGTTTCCTTTTGGAGAACAAAATTCAGAGGTAGAACTAATTGGTTTCGCGACTCTGACTATGGTGGAGATTTGGTTGAAAGGAAAAGCACTTCCGGTGTTCAAAGAAGCAGCCTGTTGTTGCTTTGTCCAGCTGTGAAGCTGAATACATATTTGGAAGCTTTGTCGCATGTCAAGCAATGTGGCTTGTGGAGTTGCTGCGAGGTTTGAAGGTTTCGGTGAAGGCACCATTGGAGTTAAGGATAGACAACATTTATGCCATAAATCCTGTAAGCCATGAAAAAGGCAAGCACATAGAAATCATATTGCATTTCCTTAAGAGACTTGGTGAATAAGGTCGCTGTGGTGTACTGCAAGACAGAGTTGCACTTGGCTGATGCAATGACTAAAGTCTTGAAGAATGATAGATTTGAAGGCTTAAGAAAATCAATTGGAGTAGTCTCTCTTAAGTACTTGACATAGGGGAGAGTGTTAGTTAGTTGTTAAGTCAAGTATTAACCTGCTTAACAGTTAGCTTACATTTTTTTTTTCTTTTCTCTTCTGTTATTCTGTTACCATGACAGAACCCACTTGCATCTTGTATAAAATACCGTTCATCACATGAATAAAAGTTAGAGACTTTTACACAGCAAATTATTACTTGTTTCTCTTAAGACCCAACAACGTCGACGGAGATGACTGCATCCTAGCGACGACTCAACAAACTTAAACCCTAAGCATGAGAGCTCTATCATCTTTGCAGGGAGAGAAATTGTTCTTCAAGGGTGAAGGAACTGTCTTGCCAAGTATCCCCACCCATGTGAGCAAAAAACGATCGCACAGTGATGATGGTAATGATAGGCGTGGTTGCAGAAGTAGAAGAGTATGGAGTTGTATAGAATCCATGAGAAGTGGAGTCTGACGCCGAAGGAAAAGGATTGGGAACCACAAAGTTGTGGAGAAAAGAAGAGGGGTGCAGCGGCAAAATTAGGGTTAAGGAAACTTTTGCTTTTATCTATGGTTAAAATACTCCATTGGTTTTCTTCAAAATCTCAATTAGGTCTTCAGATTTTTTAGTCTCAATTAGGTTCATATTTTTAAATGTATAACAATTAGGTTTATTCTGTTAGTATGGTGGTAACGGTGTTAAAGATATGTCACGTGTGAGCAGCTCATTTTTTTGAATTTTTTTTTATTATTTTTATTATTTTTTTTTTATTTTTTTATTTGAAAATTATTCATGCCACATAACACGTCAATATTGTGTCACGTGTCAAGTCAGTCTGTGTGGAGTCATTGTCTGAATTTCAATTTACTCCATATATTTGTTATTTTGATTATATTTCAGTCCATTAATTTTAAAATTTTAAATATATTTATTTTACAAAATTGTTTTAAAATTTATATTTAAATTTATAAAATTGTTATTTTTAAATCAACTCCAACATTTGTATATAAATTATTTAAAATAATTTTGTAACAAGTTAAAATAAATATTTTAAAATTTTTAAAACAAAATATAAGTAAAGTAATGTAAAATAAAAATTTAAATAAACTTAATATTATTAAAATGTTTAATAAAAATATCATTATAAAATTTATATGATAGTTAAATTTGGTTTCAATTTGGAGAAGGTGAAATTGAAAATAAAAAAAAATGAACTGAAATATAATCAAAATAACAAATATATGAACCAAACTGAGATTCAGACAATGACTTGACACGTGTCACCTTATTGACTTGACACATGGCACAATAATAACGTGACATGAATAAATTTTAAAGAAAAATTAAAAAAAGAATTCAAAAAAATGAGGAGCTAACACGTGGCACATCTTTAACACCGTTATCATCTTATTAACGGAATGGACCTAATTATCACGTATTTTTAAAAATATGGACCTAATTGAGACTGAAAAAAATCTTAGAATTTAATTGAGATTTTATGAACAAAAACATGGACCAATAGAATATTTTAACCTCTGTTATAAACCCAAATTCAAAATAAAACTGAGCAGACAACAATTTTGTTTTCAAATCGCTCAGATTCGGACAGGTACAATTTATTTGCTTAGGCCTTCTAGGCTTTATGTCTGAAGAATGATTTTGTGATATCGTTGTCAAGATATATATTATGAAGTTGAGGTGTATGCAAAATCACACTAACACTAAAGTACACATAATAAATGCTATATTAAATAATAAACAATACATAAATCTTAAATAGTAAAATACACATAATAAATGTTATATAAAATAATAAACCGTTCATACATAGTAAATAATATCCCATTTATAGTGTTTTGATGGATCATTAACTAGATGAACCTAAACTAGATAGGTCATACCTAAGTTGAAGAAGTCCAAAATGTCGTAATATTTATTTAACTAGTATTATCATAATCTAATACAATCTGTTTAAAATGATAATTATACTATAATGTCACATGCTATGACCAATATGATCTTCTCAACATTCATATCATGAAATGACATCATCTAAATTTTGTAGGGAGCGAATGGCCCTATTATCTCGACCTTCATATGGTACACATAGTATCAAATTAAACACTATAAATATATAAGAATCAAATTAAGAAGACAAAGAGACGCCGATGAAAGGAATAAAATCGGTAACAACATTTACACGTAAAGACCAACCTAACACGAAAAGATCAAATTAAGAATTCATTATACCTACAGAGTAGCTAAAATATGTTTAACCAAAATTTTACGACACCTACTGTATGATGACTAATTACATTCTCTAACTTGTTCCCGCTTTTAATAATGAAGGAAAATCCAAATCCAGTCAACAAATTTTTAATTACCAATGCGCTAAAAAGTTTGTGCGGGAGTTTGTAAGCCCTATAGTCGAACAAATGCAAGTTCATAAACTGCTCGTTGTTTAAAACCAAACTTCATTCACTTGAAACATTAATCTGAACTCGCTTGAAGAAAGAGACTACATTCATTGATCAGTAAGATCTGGTCAAACACGATGGACAGAATCGGTTAGATCTAAGTTAGGTCATCCCATCTATTAGACAACCCCAAGTAAAGAATTTCTTTTTCTTTTTTTTAAAACAAAGCTACAAATTAATACACAGATAACAGATAATCTGTTCTCAACTGATTAATTCTTAGTCATGCCAAATCACATTCGCTTTCCTTCTCGTAAGCTTCTTCCTCTCCTGTAGTCAATCTCAGCATCGGAGCACGATAACCCCATCTTATATTTCCTGCTAATTCTTGAAGATTCCATTTTTGAGAATATATCCTCATCATCCACAAAAGTAGGGTTCTCTGGTGGGCTGAACCCAGAGCTGTTGCTACCATGCCTTTGTGATTTAAGATCTGACATGCAAGAAAAGACATATTTGCTTACAGGTTGATAAAGAAAAGGGTATGAAAAAGTAGAACACAGAAAATCCCGATTGTTAAAATGCATATATCAACCTAACACAAAATTACCCTCCATCTTTTCCAGATAATATACAAAGATGACCAATGTCTTACATTCTTACCGGACAAAAAATATTATAACCTTTATCCATCAAAAGTCAGTAGAGCACAGATCATGACAGGGCACCAAGGCTCTAGTTATAGAAACGATATTATATATAATGTTGAAACCAAATTGCAAGTAATTTAGACGTGCTACTATATTTTATTTTTCATTTCCATGGTTTCTCAAGATGCAATGAAACAAATTAATATTTAAACCTAGAATTTACAACATACCTTCATATCCTTGATATATAGCGGCCTGATTGTGTCCCTCCTTGCCTACTGGACCTGGATCTGAGCCAAGACTTTTAAGACTCTGCAATGCTACCTGAGTCTCCTGAGCTTTGAACCCTTTCATTAAAGAAGGCTCTATGTTTTCTTCCATTGTAGACTTGCCAGAGGCAAAGGGCATCATAGTAAATGAATCCTCCATTACATCAGAAATTTCCACATATTGAGAGGTAGTTATAATCTCGTCTGCACTGAAACCAAACGATGCCCGGTAAGCTTCTATTTCTTCCACATCCTGCTTAGGACTTCTAGCATGCCTACTCTGATGTCCATTTCCACCATTAGATTGAACATCTGAATCTTTTGAAACACTTAATCTCCCACCATTATGAGGAAATGGAGGATTTTGGTCCAAGTAGAATTGTGCATAGGTAGCAGGGCAAAAGAAATTTGTATCTTGGGATGCACTAGTGACACCATTTGTGTCATGCCCAGATACCCTCCCCGACCCTGTTCTCTGATATTTTCCATTCTCAGGAGACAATGATGAATCCCACTGTGGACGGAACTCTCGTTCAGGAAAAGAGGATGATAAACAGTCACCCGAGTTTCTTGATATTGGAGATATGAGGCTGCTGGCAGGACTTCCAGGGTAGAGTGAATATGTGGCTTGAAGATCATTTGCACTGATGTAGTTACCCTTATCACTGTTTTTGAGATCCACAGAAGATGAGAGAAAGTGAGCAAAAGGTACATCTGGGGAAGAGGGAGTTGTTAAATGAGCCAACTCAGGTGGAGGAGTGAGAGGGGCAGTTGATGGTTCAGTAGTGAAGTTTGAGAAGACTGGAGGAGACACCGGCTGTGTTTCATGAGCGTATGGTCCTGTGACATACATTGTAGATGAAGGACCACCAGGTGAGTTAGCAGATAAGGATAAGAAACAACTAGGTGATTGTGCAGTGGAAGGAAGGGCAGAATGAGTGAAGGATGCTGGTGAAGAAGGTGGGGCTAAGAGAGAAGGAGCTAGTCCTGTGGCTTGATTGGTCAACCCAACCACTTGAGGTCCATTTGGCTGAGAGGCTGGCCCGCTACTCTCAGGAATGCGAGATGCAGGTACAATGCGCTTCCCACCTTTCTGTGAACCAAAACAAGAAAATGCACCCCAGCATCCTCCCCATCTCTTTCGCTGTTAATGCAAGGGAAGCAATATAGACTTACACAAAGTTTAAAGGAGATCAATAACAAGTACATCTGAAATGAAACAGTAACTATTTAAAGTTCTTTTTGAAATTTTAAATATTTGACAAGAATTGAACCTCTTAAACATCTTTATATCTTTTCACTGTTCCACATAAACATCAACACATACTTCATATTATCACTTAACTTTTACGCATGCCAAACAAAAGCTTACAGTCAGCAATCAAAACATATCTTTCAGGATCAAAGTTTATATCTATGAACTAAATTTTATGAAAACTGTTAAGGGATTTCTACATTAACATCCTATACATCACAAAGTTAAACGACCAGCTTCCTTTTGGCACCTTGATTCTAGTAGTCTCACTGTTATTAATTAATAGACAATAGTTTGGCCTTTATATTTTTTATGTTTTTTTAATGTATTTCTCCTTCAATATTTATCATACTATCCTACAATCCTGTAGTTTTGCCTTCACAGACCTGATCATAAATCTAAATCGTCACGAGGTTAATTACTTCAATCAGAAATTATAGTGCTTTCTATGACAAGCTCCACTTCCAAGATTTTGACTTCACACAGTGCTTTCTCTTAATGAGCAAGCATTAAGTGCCAGAATTGAGGCAGCAACTCATGAGTAAATTTTTCATAATACAGTTTAAAAGGTTTTAGCAGGAAAAAGGAGGCTATGGTCAATTATGTGGCAGTGCAAGTTTATACAGTTCTTCAGTGCATTTACTCAGAAATGAATGCCATATTTTCAAAGGTCTCTCTACCTTTAATTTCGATATGGTATAGGATTTTTGCTTTTGACTTCTCTTACATACAATATAAACAGAGGGATTGGAGAGCTTTTAGGTTTTTATAGCCATTTTCATTTTGGCTTGATACTTAGCTGTTTCCTTTTCTCATTTCAGGATAATGCTTTTGTGCCCATAGATGCATATTGTCTTTGTTTCAATTAATACTCCATTCTTTTATCAACAAGCAGAAGAGACCATGAGATCAACAGAATCTATCCAGCATTCATCTTGAAGGCCACTGAAATTCTAGCAATTAAAATGCTTATCAATGAAGAAATGAGATCATAAAACATTTGAAATGGAAAAAAAAAGGAAAATTGAAAGTTGCAGACCTGTAGATAGAAATTTAAGAAAAGCTAGAATAATCTTACTAACCAAATTTAGAAAAATTAATCTTAGATTTGGCATGACTTTTTGGTGCTAATATATATCCCAACAATAGTTTGTTTTAAAATGCTTTCTCAAAATGTTTCATTCCGGGAAGCAAATAGTATATGCTTAATCATCTTTTATTCCTGATCAACACAATCATATCCTATTTATTCCTCCAATCTTATGCAAAGCCTTAACCTATTTCATTTCCACAAAATGTTCAATCCAAGTACCATAGGGCATGCAGAAATAAATGTCCATACTAAATAAGAACGAAATCCTAGATAGCAGTGCGAAGCAACTGACCTCAAAACCACTAATTCGGGATAGAGATAATGGGATGGACGACTGCTATTCTAGATATTTTTATGACTATCATTATTTAGTTTATTATATTATATGTTATGCTTTATTGGGTTTTTCTATGACTATTGTCACTTGATTAACTATATTATTTTGTTTACTGCTGCTCTTTCGTTTATTATATTACATATTATGCTTTATTTAGTCTATTATTGCTATTATTTTTTCGTTTATTATATTATATGTTACGATTTTAAACAACAAAAATATGAAACTGAACTCAAACTGAAAGCCCAAAAAAGAAAAAAACAAAGGGAGAAAAGAAACACTGAAAAACGTGTAGCCCACAAGGCCCAACTTCACTAGTCAGCTCTCTGCTAGCTAAGTGTCACCACCTGTGTCTGAAACTGAAACCCAATGGCACCATCAAAGATGGAAGACTGGAAGGTTTAGGTAAATAGCTATAGAAGCAAGGTACCAGAGCTATCCAGCAAAGGGGCATGCAGCACACACTGTCCAACAACAGGCACAGGTTGAAGAACCTGTCTGGCTTTCGACTTTTGGCCATGCTTCACAAATTGCAGACATAAAGATGCAAGACTTCCATGTTTCCTTCACATATAACAACTGTTTTTCCTAAATGCAAGGACCTATTGTGTCACCCAAGCTCAGATTTTGAAAAAGTGTGCCCCCCATTCATTGTGATAGTTACATTATTGACTTCATAGCATACTAAGTTTAGAGCACTGAAAGAAAACTCCAAACTTTTCAAGTTATTTTTATCCCAAAGGTTGATAGACACGAAAAGAAAAAGAGGCATAGGAGTAAAAGAATGGTTGACCCCTTTTTAAGAGATACATACAAAGATGCGGCAAGCTGAGGATACTTACTTTGGTTTATTTCTTTTTTTGGAATCCAGTATTATTAATGAGAAAGAAGAAAGATTTCAGAATAGTGGAGAATAAGCCCTACTCCTAAACAGAAGTGCAAGGAAAAAATAAGAAGAATCAGGCACTACAAAATCTGCATGTATCTATTAAAGAAGGCTCCTTTATGGAGACCATAGGCCAATCAATAAAGGGTAAAAATAAACAATGTTGTCAATTCTCAAATCTGATCAAGATCCTGAAAATAATTCTTGAAATATAAAAGCAGTTTATTCAAGCCAAATAAATAAAATGCACTACATTAAGCATGACCCCATAAATGCTAATCAAAAGAAACTGTATGAAACTGAGAGCCAGAACCCTGTATATAACCCCAAAAATAGCAAATAACTTATTTGAAATGACAGTGGCTTTTGGCGGATGTAAGGAAAACTGGGCAATCCTTCAGGAAGTTACGACTTATTCCTTAATCTTATAACTCCCCTAGTTCCACTCTTTCCTTACTTACCAAATTATGAAATTACATGAAAATCAAAAGTCACAAAACCACAAAAACAGTACAAGTTTTAACATGATTTTGTTTACCAATTTGCAGAACTATTTGACGTTATAAAGCTTTTATAGGACAAATCTCAGAAAATTTGACATAAATTGTGCATTTAAAAATAATTTTATCTTGCTGATAGCAAAATTTGTATCATAAACTAATACAGGACTCTTCATCTTCTCACCCCATTCGTTCTTAAGTAATTATCTCAATAGCCATAAATTACAGTGGCACACAAAATTTACAGTCATTTAAGACTCATTCCACAAAAGCATCAATTTAACTCTAATACTATTTTTCCTTCTGTGAATGAGAATCTGAAACTTATGTTAAAATTGTATACAAGTAGTAATTAATTATTATTTTAAAAGTATAGATTCTTCTAGCTTCAAGTTACATCATATACTTCCTAATTATGAAGAAATATATATATATATATATATATATATATATATATATATATATATATATATATATATATATATATATATAAGAACCATATAACAGAACCCTTAAAGTTTGTTTAATATTACAAAGCAAAGTATCAAACCACAATAATAAGGTTTGATAGTACATTAGAACTAAAAGATCAAACTACATCAATGACAAAATCATTTGTTCAAAAATTGAAACATAAGTTACTAAAGTGAAAATATTTTAAAAAGGAGTTAATTTCTCCAAATCATTTGGGCCTTGATAGACACAGCCACTTTGGGGGTCAAAAATTGTATTTGATTTCAAGCTAGCTTCTTGACTCAAAATTTGATGGGAGTTTATCTAGAAAGTTAGTTTGTTTTTTACCCCTCGTAAAATTGTAACAGTTTATGAGTTAGTGTGAAAGTTTGACAACCTTATCCACGTGGGTAGTCCAGGCTATTAGGATATGACACAAACCTACACACATAAAGGGAAAAAAGAAAGAGAAAGAAAGAATCTACTGGTTGTTAAAAGAAAGATAAAGCAAAAATTCTATTTATTATATAAGAGACAGGCATTCTTTCAATACCTACCAAAAGATAAAAACAAAACAATCTCAAATAGTTATTGATTGTATGGGTTTATTTTCTTATCTCTATAGCATACAAAAACATGAGAATCCTTCTGCATACAGAATTCTCAGTAGTTTTTCAAAATCACGGTTTACGTAACACAACAAAACATAAAGCAAGCGTGGATGTGATACTATGGATCTAGATTCTGAATGCAAAATTGAAATGAAATATAAAAAAGAAAAGGCCAATTGCACCAAAAGGAGTGAAGTAAGCCGCCCTTCACACTAGCTTATGGGGAAATATTTCTCTACAAAGCTACTACTAAATCATAAAAAAGGGTAGCTTTGAAAACTAATAATTCAGCCATCAGATCGGTCCAAGTTTAGCTCGGGCGGGTTTCTGGCCGTGAGAATTGTTTGTCGTCCATAATGTTCTCGAAGGCTAACAGATTCAAGTATAACCAGAAGACGATACAGAAAAGCAATGACACCCAATATGTAAACTAAGTAACTAAAGCAACTATCGTCGTCTGACGTGAGATCTGAGGAGGATATGTGCTTAATAGAATGAAAACGGCAATGAAAAAACATGAGAAGCGATCCCCAACCGAAAATATACAAGTTTGGGGTTAGGTTATGTACTAGGGACCTCAGATCTAACCCGAAAAACCCTTATAACACTGGCAAATAATCTATAAAGCATAAGTGTTGTGGTTTAGAAATGAAATTCGTGAAGAGTAAATAGAAGGACACGTGAGATTGAAGGAGTGAGAAAGATACTCTTTCGTGCTGAGGAAATCGATTCTGCTCCGACCCCATTAGATAGTAGTCGGAGGCCCAGTTCGCGAGCTCTGGCAGTTGACGCCGATGATCGTGGTAGATGAAGTTTCAGGAGGCTGAGGCGTGGCGCCTTGCGGAGGAGGAACGACAAGAGAGAGAAATCGGAGAAGGGGATTGTTCTGTGAGGGTTTGGTTCCAGTGAGGTTTTTCGTGAGTTAGTGGAGAAGTGTTATCATTTTTCTTTTTTTTTTAAGCCCAAGTTGGATCATAGACTAAAGTTATTATTTTTCATTTTAAGTTTTTTATTTTCTTTTTACAAATTCTATTTCATTTAATCGAAGTGATGACCGTTATTAATATTGAGTTATTAAGATTAGAGATATAGAGTCAAGTACCACATCACATAAATTACAATCGAAACACGTGAAGTTCATTTCTCAAGGTTCAAAAATATTTTAAAAATTATTGTTCTGATACTAAATGAAACATCTCAACCGGATATTATGGAATTAAATAATAAAATAAAATGAGAAAATAAAATCACATTTATTATAAATCCATTTTCCAAACCCCATGGACTTTCACATTTCTTCTTCACAAGCTGAAACCCCATGGACTTCTAGCTTCTCTATGTGATGAGAGGGATGGGGAATATTAACTAGTTTATGGCAACAATCAGAGGACAAGGAAAGACAAAAGCGAAAAAGATTAAAGTGTGTGGGATGAAGATAGAGAAAAAGCATGGAGGCCGGGCCAAGGCCTATATACTTTATATTATTAACATTGTTACTGGAAAAACACGCATACATTACTGTCCAGATGAAATTAAGAGTTTACTTATGCAAAGAATTTCATTTTATACCGACAAATAACTACAAAATCATCTTCAATCATATTAATTAATTGATCTTCTTTTAAGGTAAGATCTTGAAATGACAATTGAGAGAAACATTGGATAATGAAAATGATAAAAGTTCAAAAAGTTATAAATGAAAGGCGAAATAATATGAGAATTTATCAATTTTTGTGTGTATTCAATTTCTATTTAAATATGTATGTCTCGCATCGCAATACAATTTAACTAAAAACTCGCCATCTCTTTAGAAAATTCTCACAATTTGAATATAAACTTAAACACGAGTATTTGTATAATGACTTTAAATAAATTTTATGAAACCTCTTTGAAACATCCTTCAAATAATTTTTCATAATAGTGAATTATCGTTTCATAGAAATAATTTCCTGAACTCAGCCAACTAAATTATCTTTATTTTTAATCTCACATTCATGCGTCACTGGATATATTTTAAATGTTCAAGTTTGATGATCCATTTTATTTATTTTGCAGAGTTAGAAAATAAGTTTAAATTCAATTCCATTTTATAGAGTGAACTTTCGAGATTTATATTTATTTACATATTTTACTTTAATTATATTTTCAAAGATATAAAATCTCCGAACATTATTTAAAAATATTTTGTATTTAGAAGGCTTCTAATCAACCAACACATTTAACAGGCGGTGAATTAACTTCATACTTTAGGTCTTTAAAATTAGAGAAAGAGACTTTCAAAATAATAGAGATGATGTAACAAAAATAACGGGGCATAAACCCTTGGTATTATAAAAAGTTGTTCACTAAATCACATAAAGACGTTGGTTTATACTTTATTGGTATGCACTAAGAAAACTTTTCCCTTTTAGCACATCTTAATTAAAAATCTAAAGGTCCATATGTGGTGGATTAAAGTGATAAAAATAAGAAAAACAAATTATGAAAAAAAAATATAAAGAAGATAGAAAGAAAAATAAAAGAGAAAGGGAATAAATAGTTATGGAAGGAGGGATTCAATAGAGTCTTAAACTCTTTTCTTGCTAGACTTTCTAGTAAGTGATAAAAAATAATACACAAATTTTATATGGATTTACTTTAAACTCTTGAGTTATGCTTAAGAGATTCTACAAATTAAATCAATGATTATAAGTTGAGTACACAAACCACTCTTACAAGTATATAAACAACTTTTGATTTTCATAAATACGTAAATCGCTCTTAGATAATGATAAGTTATCGTTGATGCTACCAAATAAATGTCACTCTCCTAATGCACTAGTGCATAAAGAGTAAAGAAAAGAGTATAAATATGGTTAAGCAAACCCCAATCGTCAACCAACAAATTAAGTGTAAGAATTTTACTTAGAGCAATATTTATTAAAATATGCATTAAGGTGTTATAAATATAAACAATAAAGGGCTTTCAAGAGGGTCCATGATGACTTCTCTCCTAACTCCTTTAAGATATACATGAAGATGGAAGAAAGCTTTATAAGGAGAGGTGAGGTCAACTCTTAAGGAAGGAAGTCTGGAAGAGGGAGCTACGCTAGAGAGAACTCAAAGTCTAATGAATTGTATAATTTAGGCAACATTTTAGTACTAAACACTAGATGAATATTTTGTATAAACCAAGGCCAAAAAACCACCCTACTTCATTATGAATGAAAAATATCCTTTTGAACCTTGGCCTTAAACATGCACCTAAGCATAGAATGTAGGAAATCAAACCCTTCTTAATGATGAGAAGGATACAATGAATGTGTGTGTGTCATGAAGGGATTGGTGATTTGTGAAATAGACGAAGGAATAAAGTTGGGGTATGCTGAAAGCATACCTAAGAATGCAAAGAAAAATGAAAATGGCAGCAAAAAGGAAATTGAAACTGGACACCTCAAATCTGAAAATGATAAATCAAAGCAAATAGTACCTAATAGGAATGAATTGAAAAGAAATTGGCAGAAGAGAAAAACAAAACAAAAAGATGGTTGGAATAGGCTAGAGTCATAGCATTTGCAAATTGTTGTTTTCCTTTTTAGTAGTAAGTCTTGCTTGTCTTGAAAAACAAAGTTTTTTGATAGCCCAGCCACGTTACAAGCCCAAAAGACCTTTGTGATCTTTGCCAATCATGTCTACATAACTGTGGAGAATGAAAATACAAAGCTAAGTGGACAATTGTAAAGGATGATAAGACAACAAACACTTTAACCACTTCGAAGGATGCAATTATGCACTTAAGCAGAAAATCATTTGAGAGACCTTGTGTTTAATCTTTAACTATGATAACTTGTGTCAAACTGATTTCATTAGTTCTAATTCAAGTACTTGATTGCATTTCTCTTAGCTTTTTGATAAAGTGTGATTTATGAATTTCTAAACAACCATGATCAAATCTTTTTGAAACCATTTTGTGGAACTGTTTCAAGCTTTTTTTTAGGACAAGTAAAGAGCTAAAGTTGGGACATGTTGTTAAGTGTCTAGTATTAGTTAAATTGCATGTCATTTAGACACTTATCTTGTATTAATTCTATGAAAAAATGTTCATAAAGGCCTTAATTACACATATTGTGGTTATGAGAAAATATAAAAAGTGAAATTTGATACATTTTATGCTCTTTTGCAAGTAAAATGAAGAAAATATGAAGTTGTTACTAAGCCCCAAAAGTTGTAGCTCAAGCCAGAAAGATGAACTAAGAAAAAAAATTTAAGCCTACAACTAAGTAATGAAATTTGACGCTAAGTAACATTTTAAGAAACCTTCACTGCAAGGAAACATTAAGCTCCAAATTTGAAGCTAAGCATAAAAGGAAAATCCTCGTGGCAAGGAAACCTCCCTCCATTGCTAAATATGATAAAGATATATTATGGTAACTCAAAATAATTAAAAACAAAATATGAATTACAAGTAGACTAAATACCTTTCCATATAAGAATACACAAGAGCAAGAGTAATTACTTATGTCCTTCGTTGGTATGTAAGATGAGTCAATGTTAGACTGGTTTTCATTAGGGTTAGAATAATAAGAATTTGGAATCATAAAATGATCAAAGGTTAAAAAGGGAAAACATGTGTCCTAAAAAATGTGACATTAGGTAACATATCATATCTTTTGGTAGTTGAAGGGTTATATTTGTATCTGTTTTTTTAACATAAGAATATTTTAGAAAAATATATTTAACATTTTCTGTAAAGTGTTTATCTAAACCTTAAGAGGCATTGGAAACCACATAAGAAGAATCAAACATCCTAAAGTTAAGAATGACAACGATACGACCGTGTTACTTGCTTTATCTAAAATGAAAAAATGAATGAAAATGAAAAGTTTTTACAAGAAATATGATTAAAGATACATGAAAGTATTCATGGATCTTAACCTTCTACAAATAAAGAAATACAAGTTGTTGAAATGCTTGAAACAACACTAAATATGAATACGTGTGTTTTAATACAATTACATACTTCATAAAGAACTATAAACACAACCTTGACAATCTAACACTTAAATGCATTTAATAAAGGAAAATGCTGCAACCCAATTAATTTTGTCTAAGCTTGAAAAACTAATCTTAGTAACAATCATATTACTTGAAGGCTGCTACTTCCCGCACCACTTTTTTTTCTTCCAGCACCCCGTATACTTTAAATTTCCCCTTTTACCCCTAATTCAAAGTAAAAATCCAAAATTACTTTTCATTCCCATTTCCCCCTTCCCCTTGCGCTTGTGCCATCCATATTAAAAATACCTTCCGTACCAACCATTTCGGAATAAAAAAAATAAAATCCAAAACAAGTGTTTCAGAAATTATTTCAAAATTCGAAAATATTTGTATTCTAAATCCAGAAATTACTTCTGGAATACCCAACCAAAAATCGAAAAATATTAATAAGGTGTAGGAATTTTTATTATAATTTTAATGAGATTTAATATAGGAATTTCATATCTTATGGTGGTGTAGGAAAAGTCACCCTTACTTGAATTAATAAGTTATTTAAATGTAGTATACAATATGCAACCTTCTATAAATAAATTAATGATATCTGAATGAATATTTGTAATAACTATATAAAAAGTTTAGGACGAGACTTAGAAAAAGAAAATGTAAGTTTGAGGGTTAATATACTTTTGACGCTTCTCATTATCTCTTTCGTTTTTTCTCATATATATATATATATATATATATATATATATATATATATATATATATATATATATATATACACACACACACATAATATGGAGAGGAAAATTTTACTGAAATGTGCAAATAGAGAAAAAAATGGTAATAGTAAAAAAAACATGTTAGCAGAAAAGAAAAATAAGAAAAAATGGGAAAAAGGCTCGGATAGTAAATAAGAAATCAAATCAAAATATATTAAAAATATCTACTTAAACTTTCCCTAATCTTTGAATCCTTTGCTAAAAGCAGCAGATAGACATTTGCGCAAATATAGTGTGTAATATTAGTATTAAGAAACCTTTGCTGCAAAAATATATTTACTGTAACATTACGCATGATGGTAAAACCATAAGGGAAACAAATGACTAAACAAAAAATGTTACCACTACAGTATTCAAAACTTTGCTGCAAAAAGTGGAGCACCAATATTCGAATTTCATTCTAAAATTTCTCCCTCTTCATCAGATTTCTCAAATCCTTCTTTAACCAAGGAAAAAAGTTCTTTGTGTGGATTATTATGTACAATAGAGTCATTCTCATCCACATCACTGTCTTCGTCTTCACTACTATGATCATTATTATTTAGGCTAGCAATTTTTTTGACAGCTCCCTCGTTCCCGCGTTTAGGAACATCTTTTTTAGTGTCAACTTCAGACCAGTTCTCTTTAACCATGACTGATGGATATCTAAGTGGCTTATCAGGACAATGTTTGAAGAAAGAATTTATTACCATGAACCTGAAAACCTGAAACAGGTGGCTCTTATCCTTGCTTATATCTGCACTCAAGAGTTTCTGCAATAAAGTTGGCTTCCTCATTTTTAATGAAGGGCTTTCTAAAAAGTCAGCAAACTTTTGCTTCTTGCCGAACCGACCTTTTCTGTCTAATTTCTTGTTGAACTTGTTTTGGAACTTTCTTTTGTCACTAAATTTGTTTTTCCCTTCATTCTGAAGACCTTGATTATCAGAATTCTTAAGGTAGTGTGATGGTATTTCAGCAACTTCGATTCCCAATTCAGCTTGCTTTGCTAAAACCTCCTTAAGCTGCAAAGACAAGATATATACACTGCTAATGAATTGGAATACCATTTGCTGAGTTCAAGGAATATTTATGTCAGCACATATATTTCCTGCTAAAAAAGCCTATTTTCTTAACTTATATATTGAACAACATTATTAAATTTTACATGATAATATTATATTGGGAAGTGTTACATGCTAATAACATCCCTCTAAGTATACCTCTCTTTGTAAGACCTCCCTTTTAATGACCTTGGAGTCCATCGGCCATTCACAGTGCCTCTGCAATTAGTATTCAGGAATTGATATTTAGAAAATAACATCTGATAAACACAAGCAGTAGATACATCAGTTTGTTTACAACCTTCTGAAAGTTGTTACAAGGATGATTCTTTTTCCGTGCTTCACGCCATTGTTTGATTTCTTGCTCAGTGTAAATCACAGAGAAAGATCTAACCATTCAAGAAATGAAATAATAGCAATCATTAAAAAATCAGGGTTAGAGTTAAGGTATTTTCAGTATAAAAGAATAAGTTGAGAAATTCGAAGTTTAAGAAAAGTAATTTAATAGTGAAAAGACAATAAAAATCTAATAAGAAAGCAGACAATTTATAAAAATAACACCAAAAGCAAATCTAATTTCGTTTAGAAGGTTATCTGGATTCTGGAAAACATTTATTTGGACAAAAATCACAAGTCTGGTACCGAAATTGTGAAAGGCCACAACCTTATTGATTCAATATGTTGAAGGGAGGCAGGACGATATAATTATATAGAACCACATGTGTTGTTTGACTACCACACTTGTCTTACACACAACACATACTTATGTCCATGTTGAATGCAAAAGTTAAAAATACTATACTAGATGTATTATCTGTTTATCATGCCTCCATTACAAGAATCAATTTGGAAAATTTCCCTCCAACAGAAATTTCCATATGTAAGTCTTTGCCAACTGTTTCACCTTTCTAGTCGAGAGCATCTTTGCAAAAAAGATTCTATTAATCAATTGTTTGGTGCAACATATATGATTTCTTTAATTGAGTTGCACCAAAGAATAAGTTTTAAAGAATTAATCTTTCTAGAAATAATTTAAATTTCATAGGTCTAAAGAAAACAAATATAAATATATAAAATCAAATTCTAAAACATTCTTTAATAAATAATACTTCTCTCACTCGTGACTAAATTTTTTACCACTTGTTTCTTCAAATATTCAAATAAAATTCACTAATAATGATTAGCAAGTATATGTGGGTTGAATACCATGATATCCATACCCGTTTTATTAAGAACCGAGTAATTGAAATACTCTTGTCCATTATCCATGGTTATCCATTAATAATATTCTTTTAGAATTTGTTACGAATTTTATAATACAGATTTCCTCTAGTGTAGATTTATTTGTCATCCCTAATTCTACTATCTATCTTAGTGGGATGTATTTCTTATCCTATGAGAAGAGCTAGATTAGAAGGCAACATGATAGAATAGTCTACCTTTCTACTCTCACACCACTCCAACTCCATTATTATCATTGTCACCACCCCTGTCATAATTGTCCCTGCTCTTGCCACCATCCCTCCCATTATTGCCTCTGTTACCATTTTCACTACCCTTATTGTTGTTGCCACCACCCCACATACACCCGCTCTACTATCATACTTGAAAGAATTAATGTAAACGAAAGAAGATTTTTATTCAATTGATTCAAAACAGTACATCCACTTCTATATATAGAGAACTCAAACCTTAAAGTAATAATTACAAGAGATCTTTAGAATCTACTAACAACTTCTAGTAATTTAATATCCTAACAACACTCCCCCTCAAGCTAGTGGAATGGATATCTATCATTCCTAACTTGCATGTGAAATCATGAAATCACTTACTAGGAAGACCTTTTGTAAACAAATCTGCTAACTGAAGTTCAGATGGGATATAACAAGTAGTAACAAGGCCACTATCTAATTTCTATTTAATTAAGTGTCGATCTATCTCTATGTGTTTGGTCTATCATACTGAACTGGATTGTGAACAATGCTAATAGCTGACTTATTATCACAAAAGATAAAGAATGATAGGTTCTTAACATGCCACTTTAAGATCATTTAGAATAATTCTCATCCATAACAATTCACATAGCTTGGAATTTAGCCTCTACACTAGACCTTGCAACAACATTTTGTTTCTTACTTTTCCTCACCAAATTTCTACCCAAGAACATGCAAATATCCTAAGGTGGATTTCCTATCTATGACAAACCCTGCATCATCTGCATCAATTGGTATTTTTCCTACCATGATTCCTAAACATAACAAACTAGAAAATGTTAATTGGGAGAAAAATCATCTTTGTTTGGTCTCTATTATATTTTGGCTAGTTAGAAATTTAAGTATGAGTTGAAAGTTCCTCATTGAGTAAAAATGAAAAAGTTGAGTGATGTATAAGGTAAAAAGACCCACAAACACAAATCCTTAAGATTTTGGGTTGAAAATGGTGCCATGCTTTCTTATATGGATTTGCTCTAACTCATTGGTATTAAATCTCTTCAATATATCCTCGTAGAAAATTCCTAATATTAGAACCCGATGACATGTCTTGGTGGCAAACTCAAACAAAGGCAAGCATGCCCCATTTTGGTAAGAATTCTATAGTAGTTAGGGTTAGGAGAAGTGTGTTGAGATAAATGGGAAGGAGGAGAACAAGCATGTCCTGTAGCTTAGTCTTTGAATCATGTGTGTAAAACCATATCAAATTCCTTGCTTATTATGGCTATTAAAAGAAAAACATAAGGTCAACTTCTAAAACTAAATTTAACTACCCAAGGAACTCCTCTTAACACCTAATCATCAATATCAAATACCCATGAATCTATATAAGAACCATTAAAAGGCAAAAAAAGTTACCATTGTTGGACCCTTAATGCCACATACACTGCAAGAGTGTGTGCAGTCATCCCAAATAAACTTTTGTTTTCAGAGATGTTCAAAGCATGACCTACAAAGTACAGTGGTGGACACAATTGTGAGCCTGTAACATGGCTTGATGGTTACCATTATGTCCATCTAGTATTTTCAGTCTCAGATGTTTTCTGACTACCATGCTTCATCTCACAGTTCAAAATTAAAATAGACCGAAATATTTTCCTGTACTACAACATGCTTATATGCCAACAATTTTTACATTGCTAACCTTTAGCTAAAATGAATAGTTGATTAATGCATGTATTAGAGCTGGTTACAAATAAGGGTTAAATATAGAGTTGGCTTTCCCTATGGCCCATAGGTAGTGAGTAATGACAGTTAAGAAAACTGGACATTTGTACACAGAATCAAGGATAATATGCCAAAACTTCTAGCTGAGTGGCGAGAATTTTCTATTAACATTGTTCTACTTTTGTGGTGTACATCATTCTTTTTCAAGTAAATTCTCACATTTTCAAGAAAATATTACATTCAGTTGATATCTACTAGCATCATTTTTAGCACTCCAGAATCAGCAATGTAAAATAACCTTCAATTTCAGGAAGTAACAAATAAACTAAGAACTATTTAATTAGCATCTCGTTGTTACACATTATCATTATCAACAAAGACAATTAAAAAAGGACTGCAAACAAGTAATAGACTGGTACCAGATAAAAAAGAATCAGAAAGTGAAGCAGAAGCTACCTTTCTAGTTGCTGCTTAAGTTCCTTTGATCTTACACTATCCTGTGCTGCCCTCCCACTGTAAGGGCCTGTTTCCATCACAACATTAGCCTAACCATAGAAAATATTTCATCTGGGTAACAAGGTAGAAAAGTTCAAACCTCTTCCATTATGATCTTTAAGAAACCCAGTTCTGCGCTTTCCATTATTCACATCATTAAATTTAGACTTCTGGAATCTAAAGAAATAGGACAATTGTAACGCCGAGGAAAAACAGGCAAGTGATCAAGAGTAACAAAGAGAAAAAAAAATAACATACCCTCCTTTAAACCCCCCTCGTGTTGGTCTATTTTTGAAGTTTTTGCTGGGTGATCCATCCCAGTTGGTATTTGGAACATTAGTTTTAATATTTCCATAAGGATTCACCTGCAACAATTATTGAGATTTGCAGTAAATATAATACCACAGCTTCATTTACAATAGTATTTACATGTAGTAGAACAATAAATTCTGCTAACATACATTGAAAAGACATAAAACACTTCAATTTAAATACCTGTGAGTGCGACTTTAAAAGTGCAGGAGGTTGAGAGTTACTTGTATGAGCCAAATCAGAATTAAGTGACCCAGAAGTATTCCCTTGTAATTGATGAGATGAAAAAGGCGACTGTGATACAAAAGCATTTGCATTCACGTTTGGTGGAGCAAGGTTTTTCTCGTTCGGGTCAATATGCAGCCGGACATGCCTTCCAGGCTCAAAACCTAACTGTGGACTTGGAGAAAGTAATGAACTCTGAGGGACCATAGCCTGAGGCAGTTGGTTTGGAAACCCAAACATGGGGAAGGAACCAGGATGCATGCCATGCGGAACCACTTGAGAAGGGCTTGACATTTGTGTAGGTAACTGTTGATTCATATTCTGCATAGGATAAGGGGCACGAAATTGGCCATTTGGCATACTCATATTCACATTAGACGGCTGAAGTATATTCAAAATACTCTGTGCCAACATTTGTCCCTGTAAATGAGACAAATTGATTTGAGCTGCATTCAGTATGACTTGTCCCTGAACAGGATACATTGGATTGCTGTAATTGGGATTGCCAACGTTATTTTGGGGACCTAAAACCCCCACAAGGGGTTGACCCTGTTGATGACCAGGCATACCCATTTGACACAGATGCATCTGATCGTTTTGCAAGGGAAAATGATTATGATTTGCAGCATTCATGAAAGGTGCCACATTCATGGGTAGTCGCTGCATAAAAGGGGGTGACAGGCTTTGGCTTTGGTGGTTGCCAGAACAAAATTGGGGCTGGGGTGTCATGCCCACACCATTGTTTTGTAAGAAATTTTGATGGTTAGGATTAGGAGCATAAGGGGGTTGGGTTTTGGAGGAGGAGTTGGCATTGTTAGCCATTATGTTAACATAAACACAAGAAACTTATACAATTCAAAGTTTCAGTTAAACACAGTTTTCGAATCTGAAGGGTGGGAAGGAACACAATAACTCTGAACGTGGTCAAAGCAAAAAAGGACAGCAACCTCCATTAAACACAGTTGCGATCATTAAATATATGGAATCTGCCTGCATGCCAAATTTAACAAGATTGGAAATATCAGTTAAGAAATGAACCAAACAACTGAGGAAGAACAACAACCAATTGAGAGACAATGACAAGACAAATAAAAAAGAGGTGACAATCAGAGGCAAATAACTGTTGAGAAAGAAGGCTTACCAATTGAGAGAGAATAACAAGACAAATAAAAAAGAGGTGACAAAGGAACATTTTCTAATTAAGCCAATAGACAGTTACTAATTAAGCCCATTTTCTAAACAGATTCCAACTGTAGTATGAACATTTTACTCAAAGAAAAAACGAATATGCACAAACTTTGATGGTCAGATTTGGAGGGAATGATATCATGGCTTAAGCTGTTACAATGTTTGAACCCAAAACAGTATAAAGAAAAGTTATTTAACATGACCAAACTCTATGAATAAGCCAATAGTCACAGTCCAACATATGTCTACCATGGAACTACATATACAATTACCTTAGTTTTTTTTTTAATTACAAAGATGTACAAAACATGAACAAAAGGTCAAAACAGAAGTTTTTAACAACTAAGTGACTTCTCTCAATCTCAATTACAAAATAAAAAACCTAATGACACAAAATGTGAAAGTAAAAGTTGGTACATAATCATATTATGAAAAGTGAAAAATATCATATATTCAATTACATTAGTGTTACGGGTGACTTCCTTTCCTATTTCTTTAGGAATAATATACCTTTCTATGGTTCTAAATTTAACTTCATTTAGTTTTGAATCTTTTAAAATGGTTAATTTTAACCCTCGTAAATTTTAAATAAGATGTTGTCCCATTTAATGTTTCCACGTAACCAAAACTATCTCTAGATCTCTTTCACTCTTTATCTTCACCCAAAACCCTTCTCCAAAATATTTCAATGTATTCTATAATTCTTGACTGTTTTATTTCTAAATAAATCCATCACATCAGTATCCATAGCCCTCTTTCTATACCCTAAAAACTCACATAATCACATATTGATGGGTGGGTTATAGTCATTAATTATGGTTCTATATATATGACATTGGTCTTACACATATAAGACATTTGACACAATTTTTACTATTTTTATCCTCAAAATCTAAAATCTTAAGCCAATGGAGTTATAGGCCTTTCATCTTATATAATATTTAACTTTGTCTATTCTATAAAATATGGGATTTAACTCACACTTGGAGTATTCCAAGTATATATATATATGTGTGTGTGTGTGAAAGACCTAAACCAATAAACACACAATAAAGGTGCAATTACAACTACACTGGAAAACCAAATCTTGCAATTTCAGAACACCAAACCAGTACCAATCCCAAACAAATGTATCAAAATAAACAAATGTCTTGCAATTTTATAATGAACGACGTTAAAAATCTCACAGGAGAATCACAACACCGTCTTTGACCTTCACAGGGGAAGCATTAACGCCACCACGAGCTCACCTCCTCGGCAGCGGGTTTGAGCTTCTCAAATTTCTAGTTGAAGATTCGTGCTTCATGCACGAACTTGATTTCAAAGAACTGAATTTGAGACCTATTAAGGTGGCGACTGGCAGTTTAGGGCTCAGGTACCGCACTAGTGAGGTTCCAACGGTAGTTGGCGAGGGCGAGCGGTGGCTCTTGCCGTCGGAGGCCCAGTTCGCGAGCTCTGGCAGTTGACGCCGATGATCGTGGTAGATGAAGTTTCAGGAGGCTGAGGCGTGGCGCCTTGCGGAGGAGGAACGACAAGAGAGAGAAATCGGAGAAGGGGATTGTTCTGTGAGGGTTTGGTTCCAGTGAGGTTTTTCGTGAGTTAGTGGAGAAGTGTTATCATTTTTCTTTTTTTTTTTAGGTTTAATTATGTCTTTTATCCCTATTTTGGAGTTCCCTTTTTTGTTAAAACGTCTCACGTTTGCCCTTGCCATTAAGTCAAGGGTGACGCCGTTAGAGGAGTGCCACGTGTCAGTTCCTCGATTTTTTGAATTTTTTTATTAATTTTTTTTTTGAATTTTTTTTTATTTTTTATTTTTTTTTGAATATTTTTAAAAAAATCAAAAAATTGCCACGTGTCAAGTTGTCATCGTGTCACGTGGCATTGACAGTGACACGTGGCGTAATACTGGCACGTGTCACTGTCACTGCCACGTGGCACGATGACAACTTGACACGTGGCATTTTTTAAATTTTTTTTAAAAAAAATTCAAAATAAAATAAAAAATAAAAAAAAATTCAAAAAAAAATAATAAAAAAATTCAAAAAATCGAGGAACTGACACGTGGCACTCCCTCTAACGGTGTCAACGTTGACTTAACGGCAAGGGTAAACGTGAGACGTTTCAACAAAAAAGGGGACTATTTTGAGACTTTTAAAAATATGGGTACCATTTTGAGATTTTGACTCTAAAATGGGGACCAAAGCCATAATTAAACCTTTTTTTTAAGCCCAAGTTGGGTCATAGACTAAAGTTATTATTTTTCATTTTAAGTTTTTTATTTTCTTTTTACAAATTCTATTTCATTTAATCGAAGTGTTGACCGTTATTAATATTGAGTTATTAAGATTAGAGATACAGAGTCAAGTACCACATCACATAAATTACAATCGAAACACGTCAAGTTCATTTCTCAAGGTTCAAAAATATTTTAAAAATCATTGTTTTGATACCAAATGAAACATCTCAACCGGATATTATGGAATTAAATAATAAAATAAAATGATAAAATAAAATCACATTTATTATAAATCCATTTTCCAAAAACGAGAGAAATTTTAAATAATTTATTTCATAGTAAAGATAACACTAAGTTCAAATCTTCTCAAAATTCAATAAAATACCAAAACAGTTTCATAATAGTTTACATCTTTATTCCAAAACCATGAATGATAAAACTCTATAAAACTGTTCCCATGAGTTTTCTCCGCTCCGCTGCTAAGTTTCACCAGATCCACCTGCAACATCATCTGCTCCCGTGTACCGCATACACGATCATCGCCAAACACAAGCAGATAGGGTGAACTAATAAAATAAAAATGTATATATGGCACAAGTATATATATATATATATATATATATATATATATATATATATCACACAAACACACCAAAGGAATTCCTTCCTTTGATTCCAAACCACATGGCCACAACCATGTTATTCGTGTTCTATATCTTTTAGTGAGTACCTCAAGATGTCTTGCTGCCATACCTATCGGCCACAACCGATAGAGCACGTGCGGGAAACCATGCTACGGATCACACGCTGTAACGCTAGGTGGAGTTTCCAAATACGAACATAGTCATAACGTTCCAAGACTACCAAACTCGTCAGCTAATTATTGAGGAGGAAAATCCATTTGGACCCATCCGTACTGGCCACAACCAGCACACTCACACCGGCAACACTCGCCAACCGAGCTCAACTCAAGGGTTCCTCGTGTTCATCCGCCATCCCGAGCTCAACTCAAGGGATGTCATTCTGAGCTTAACTTGAGGAATGCCACGTGCTTAACCCCTATCCCGAATTCAACTTAAGGGATACTGATAACGTTATCGTTGACGCGGTCAAATTAATACTACTAAGCTATAACAACTTCAGTATTGTTAAGAAAGTAGTCAACAAAATAGAAAGGGTAAAGTAACCCTGGCCCAAAGTCGTTTCCCAACGAACACGAAAATGATTTTTAACAAATTAGTTCTTATAAAAACTATACAAAACGGTTAGTCAAATAAAATAATAAAAATATGGGAGGATTAAGATAAACAAGAATGAAATAGAAAAGATAAAAAGAGATAAAAACAATAGTAAAGAAAATAGATTGATTCCATTGCTTTTTCAAAATAGATTCATCATCGGTTATCTAAAGATTATTGCTCAATTAATTATTGTTGTAGATTTAGAAATTAATCAATGTAAAGTCTCAATTAATTTGTTGGCTCGTTCTCACTTTTAACCAAAGTACAGTCTCAATTAAAAGTGAGAACTTTTAGATTATCCATAGTAAATTCAATCAAAGTACAGTCTCAATCAAATTTTACTATGCCTAATCATGTCTATTCTTTTATCTTCTCACCAAATAAAAAGCTTAATTAATCAAAGTAAAGTCTAAATTAATTTTCGTTAAAGTAAATACCTGTAATCAAAGTAAAGTCTCAATTATTAGTAAAAACTCATTTAATCACATGAAAGTTTCTAAATTAAATCAAAGTAAAGTCTCAATTAAATTTAAAAACCCTTGAACTCATATGATCAACATACATATAGATTTAAAATCATTACTTTTTACGTGATTCAAAGATAAAAGACATAGATGAATTAAAACCTCAACAATAATAACAAGAACAAAGAAATTATTTCATTCTAACCTCAGAATCCATAATGAAATTACAATGGAATCAACCCAAGAAGATTAGTAATCCATAGAATGCAAAAGTAAAATAAAAATAGAAAGAAGAATAGAGAGAAAAAGGAAACGAAATTAGGCCCCTTAAGGGTTCTAAAACTCCGAAGTCCCGAGCTTGTTAGTGCAAGGATTGTTGCCACATGGAATGTTTTAATTGGACAGATTTAAAAAATGAGGATTGCCACATGGCATGATCTGGTTGAGTGGATTTTAAGTGGTAGGAATGGTGCAACTTAGTAAAAACTGGGGGTGCAAAACAGGTTTTTGTGGTCCACTTGCAGGAGGAGTGTGTAAACAAAAACAGGGAGTGCATTTAGATCCTGAATTATTCTTTTCCAAAATTTTGTAATTTTGGACTTATTTTGTAACTTTGAATATTTCAAATCCAAACTTTTAATGACCCAAATTAAATTTCAGTTGCATTAACAAACGTTAGAATATCCAATAATATTTTATACAACTAAAATCAATTTTTACACCATTTTTAACTTACGTACTCAATAAATCCAATAATCACAAATCCTAATTAAATCAATCCTTAAGCACAAAAATTCTATTAAATCCCCAATTTTAAACATTAAATGAGGGCAAAAATTTCATTTGGACCCATCCGTATTGGCCACAACCAGCACACTCACACCGGCAACACTCGCCAACTTGAGCTCAACTCAAGGGTTCCTCATGTTCATCCGCCATCCCGAGCTCAACTCAAGGGATGTCATTCTGAGCTCACCTCGAGGAATGCCACGTGCTTAACTCCTATCCCGAGTTCAACTCAAGGGATACGTTCCAAGCTCAACTCAAGGAACACCAGCAAACCGACCTTTAAAGTATCTTAAAAGCCTTGTAGATCACGCACGCAGAAACAACAACCCAAGGTTGCTGCAGTAAAATCGCATGGCAGGGGACACATACCACCAGGCGTTGTCGCTTCCAGACCGCCTGGCGGGTGATGCGTACCGCCAAGCGTGTAGCGCCTCTGATTCATCCACGTTGCAAATACCGCCTGGCGGGAAGACCGTCACCGCCAGGAGCACACATTCCAGTAGCTCTTTGTTGGGCAGCTATCGCTTGGCGGCTTCAGCTCTATCGCCAAGCGCGACACCAGTACAACAATTGTACTGTTTTTCTGAATTTTATTTATTTACAATCTTCCAGTCACGCACTTACACACTTCCAGAGTATCTATTACCCCTCTATTCAGTACTTTACTAGTCTATACATTGTATTCCTTGGCATACAATTTCCTTCTTACCTTTATTAACTTATAGTCCTTTGATTTAAGTCGTAGATTCAACATGTCTAAATCAGATTACCACTATTAGCTTCATTCCCTTCTTTCTATTAATTTACCAATTGTTACCAAGCCTTCCCCAAATTCTACATGACATGGCCCCCATCACCTAGTCATATTTACATCATTCTTCACATTTCTCAATTCCAATTACTCTCACCATCCCCTATTTACCCTAGCAATGTCTTATTATGATTCATATTACAGTAGATTATCCACACTTTATATCTCACTCTAACTGCAATTCCTACTGCATTACCATGACAGTCATCTTCCATTCAAATCCTAGAGATTACACCCCTAACCCAATATATTATCACATATGCTTCTATTCAATTAATCCTTCCAATTCCCCAATTAGCACGACCTGACTCACCAAAAATCCAGAACCATAAACTAACACTCGCGATCACATCAAATCCCAGTCTCTACGGTGGCGTCTAGAGGCGAGCCCCGTGCTGCCAGGCGGTGCATGCGGTTCTGGTGAAATTCCAGAATTTCTGCACCTGCACTGCCCTACTACCTATTTCTTGAAACTTTCCTCTGCCTAAGCTCACTATTTCTTACATGATCCACTTCATCGTGATACCAAGACTCCAACTAGACTATATCCAACACAATTCTATGACCAAGTTACCATAAACACACATAATCATGAAACCCCCCAATGTGCCAACCTTAAGATTGGTTCATATATCACCACTTTCATTTAATTCTCTCGTGTCGCACTAAAAGTTCACAATTTAATCATCTCTTTTTGATGAATTCGTAATCACAATACCAATTACGCTGACCAACATATCCCAAAACCCCGAAAACAGCAAAATCGAGCCAATATGGCTCGCGTCGCCTGGCGGTTCAATCACCACCGCCAGGCTCCTCATTAGAAAACCCAGAATTGGGTAAATCACCAAGTGTCGCCTGGCGGACCGTCTCGTTTCGCTAGGCGGTTCCATCTCCGGAACCCAAAATTAGTATAACTGGGATGAGTCGCCTAGTGGAAATTCATCACCCGCCAGGTGGTTTCTGGAAAATTTCCAGAAACGTGAATTTGCACAGCTTTATTCCACTACATGCATCCAATTATTCAATTAATCATGCAATATTAACAACACAAGTAAAAAGACGGAGTCCAGCTCCCCTAACCTGGTTTCCTTTGCTTAAAACTTGAGTAGCCCTTGGTTCTCCCTTGCTTCCAATGGCCTTCCTTTGTTCTCCTCAATTTAGCCTCAATGCCCCACTCAATATACTCACCTTACTCTGACACAAAACCTCTCTCTTTTTCCCTTAATTGGTGTCTTAATGTGGGTTTAATGATGCAAAACGAAAGTACAATTAAACTAAGGTTAATGCCATTCAATTTGTTGTCTTATGATAGTTTTCCAGCCCTCCCTTGGCTGCTAGGGTTTCCTTGCCCTTTCACCTTCATGCCAAATAACATTTTGGCAAAAATAAAGTTTAATTTGGGTTCACCAAGGTTTAAACCCCTTACCTTGCCAAAGCCAAATCAATGTTCCACCATTCAACCACTTCATGTTTCGTGATGATTAATATAATTTTATGATTATATTATCACTCAACATGCTCTACCATATTATTAAAAACAATAATAATTAAATGACACACAAATGGTATACATAAGACTTGAACCCAAGTCCTCTCACACAATCAAGTACTCTCAACCGCTTGAGCTAGTACTTTTCCACATCATAGTAATCCGCATTAAATGCCTTAAAGACTCCTACTACCCGCATTTATTAAATAATTATTTAATTAATTATTTAAATTTCTCGAGTCTTACACTTAGCATCACCTTCACATTGAACACCATCTCCTAAAATAGCAACACTCTCACATTGTCCTCCCTCCTCCCTTAACTCAGCATCACCTTCACCTTCACCTTCACACTCAACACCCTCTCCTAAACTAGCTGCAGCCCCCTCCTCTTGTGTGTCAGGTTCATCCATAAAATATTCCAACATTTCAATCACCTGGGGTTCAGACAATGTGAGTTCCACAAATAAATGAACCTGACCCTTTAGCCTCGCGATATTAACCATATGCATCGCACCAGTGTCATCACATAGAAGCTGCAATATGTCATCCAACACTAAAACACTTCCTATAGAGAACCACAATTGATTCTCTCCAACATACCCTAACCCTTTTATCACACTTAAAACAACATAGTAGCTCCAAATGTCTGGGTCGAAGGACAACGTAGTACTTTCCCCTTCGTACCGCAACTTCCCATCACTTAAGAATTTACCTCCATGGTGAAAAACCACCTCAAAATCCCCGTCCATGATGCAAACAAGTATAAAGATAGATACATAAACCTATTTATAACGCTGTCGTTGACGCGATCAAATTAATACTACTAAATTATAGCAACGTCAGTATTGCTAAGATAGTAGTCAATAAATAGAAAGGGTAAAGTAATCCAAAGTCATCTCCCAACGAACACGAAATTGATTTTTAACAAGTTAGTTCTTATAAAATATATACAAAACGGTTAGTCAAATAAAATAATAAAAATATGGGAGGATTAAGATAAAAAGATAAAATAAGATAGAAACAATAGTAAAGAAAATAGATTGATTCCATTGCTTTTTCAAAATAGATTCATCATCAGTTATCTAAATATTATTGCTCAATTAATTATTTTTGTAGATTTACAAATTAACCAATGTAAAGTCTCAATTAATTTGTTGGCGTTCTCACTTTTAACCAAAGTACAGTCTCAATTAAAAGTGAGAACTTTTAGATTATCCACAGTAAATTCAACCAAAGTACAGTCTCAATCAAATTTTACTATGCCTAATCATGTTTATTCTTTTATCTCCTCACTAAATAAAAAGCTTAATTAATCAAACTAAAGTCTCAATTAATTTTCGTTAAAGTAAATACCTTTAATCAAAGTAAAGTCTCAAATATTGGTAAAAACTCATTCAATCACATGAAAGTTTCTAAATAAAATCAAAGTAAAGTCTAAATTCAATTTAAAAACCCTTGAACTCATATGATCAACATGTATATAGATTTAAAATCATTACTTTTTAAGTGATTCAATGATAAAAGACATAGATGAATTAAAACCTCAACAATAATAAAAAGAACAAAGAAATTATTTCATTCTAACTCAGAATCCATAATGAAATTACAATGGAATCAACCCAAGAAGTTTAGCACTTCATGAAACATAAAATAATATAAAAGAAGAATAGAGAGAGAAAGGAAACGAAATTAGGTCCCCCTTAAGGGTTCCTGAACTCCGAAGTCCCGAGCTTGTTCTTTTTGCTTCCCCCTTGTTCTCTTTATATAGGACTTGGACTGGGCTTTTCGGTTGGTAAAATCTCTCAAATATCTTTCAAAATAAAGATAAAGCTAAATATTTAAAAATATTTGGAGAGATATAGACTATTTGACAAATATAGTTGGTTGATAATATCAATATCTAATATAATTAAATTAATTAATTAATCAAAAATATATGATAAATTATCACCAATTAATATTTGTATTAATTTTCCAAATCAACCCTTTGCAATCTCCTCAAATTATCTTCTAAATAATCCAATATCTTTAAGATATATTTGTTTGTTGTGGATCTAAAAAGATTCAAAAAGATCTTGTCATATTTAAAAAGATTTGGTAGTTATTATCTTTTAATATTTTATGATATAGTTAAATAAGATAATTATTTAAAAATATTAAATAAAATATCTGAAGATATATTTTTCCCAAATTATGTTCTATCATAAAGATAAATAAAATCGCAAGGTCCAATTTTTTTGTTGCTCTCTTCTTGGTTTAGCCAAACTTCTTCACTTTTTCAAGCTTTTCTTGCCGTCTTCAAAGAATGCTTGGCTAGGATTTTTGTGCTTTTGATAATTTCTTATTCTTGGATTTATCTTTAAGGTGTCATGAAACTTTAAGCAATTTATTTCCACACCTCCATGAGCTTAACTTAGCTGCCACTGCACTAACACACTCAAAATATCCAAAGAACATTTATGCAACTAAAAAGCTATTTTTAACATGTTTTTGTATCTCATGCTCAATAAACCCAATTATAGGAAATCTCAATTAAATCAATCTTTAAGCACACAAATTCAATTAAATACCCAGAATTAAACATTAAATGAGGGCAAAAATATGTATTCATCACCTATATATTAATCAAATACCGAAAAAAAAAATATTAAATACAAACCACACTGAAAGAGACACTTCAACACGACTTTAAACATGGGGGACCACATCGCAAAAGCATTTCCATATGGTGGGTCAACATAACCATATTTAAACACCTTCACCCCATAATCAATACTGTGGTTCCCCCAAAACACACAAGCCCTATGACCAATATTCTGCTTCCCCAAAATACAAACACCACAACACACAACGAACAAAACAAATGAACATATTATAGAGAGAAACTCACCTTTTCCCCCCTTCTATTTAAATGAACGCGCGATTTAGACCAACGACTACCACAATTGTACTTGGATTTGAACACCCTCCTCCCCCTTCTCTTCTCTTCTCTTATCTTCTCAAAGAACCCTAAATCGTTTCGTTTCCCCTAATCAGATTTTCGTCCCCTTCTATTCTGTCCAATCCCTAATTATATTATTCAACTAATATAATTTTTTCCAGCTCATTATTTCAACTAAAGCCACATCACTTAAAAACAACACATCAACATGCCTAGTCACTGTTCATTTAACCGTCACTGACATAGTTAACGATTAGAGCTGAATTGTTGCTATTTTTCAAAATTAGGGATCAAATTGAGTCAAATAAAAAGAGGAAGACTTTTGGAATGATTTAACGTAATTGATTTCATGCATCTCTTTCACCGGCAACTATCCAATTACATTTATGTCTCTTCTACTATCAGTTTTGGGTATTCATAATGTGAACTAGATTATGCCAGAGAGAGAATTGATTATTGGTAGCCTAATAATTGATTTCAGATAATGAAAATGATTTTGTTTAGATGAAGGGGATAATGGTATGATATATTTGAAAAAAAATTAATTTTAACATTTTACTCTTACTTAAGTAGCTCTATCCATGTTTTTCTTAAAATTTCAGATTGACGGATTTCAAGCTTTCTCTGCATTTTCTCGTCCCCATTTCCATGTACATCACGTGATCCAAACATAAATGTCATCCATAAATTTGTTTTCAGCAGCCAGGCAATGAGATGACAAACAATGAGAACTGTGAGAAGAATTTAAAACTGAAAACTGATTAAAATGACTCAACAGAAACTCCAATACTCAAACATCTTTAAACCCATTAAAAGACTTTAAAAGCAACTTCCTAAGACTTAAAACAACAAAGGAAAGATGTTAAAAGGTTTAAAACAGAAAAGAAAACTGACTCAAAATGAAAGCTGACATAAACTGAGAAAAAGAAGACTAGAAATCTAAACAACAACTCCTAATAGCTAAAAACTGTTAAAACTTTTTAAAAACTCTTAAACCAACTTGCTACAGCTAAAAAAATTTAAAAGAAAGATGTTAGGAAGTTTGAAAAACAGAGAGAAATTGTCTAGGGGAGCAAAAATAGCTCAAAGCCAGAAAACTAGCTGAAAACAACAACTCTAATAGCTAAAAACTGTTAGAACTACCTAAAGACTTTCAAAAACACTTTTCTACAACTCAAAACAACTTAGGAAAGCTAAGGAAACATGTAAGAAAGCTTAAACAGTAAAAAAAATCAAAACAGATTAAACGGTTAGTGAAACTAAAAAATTCAGCACAAAGGAATAATATAGAGCTAGGAAACCTGATTAGTCCATTCAAAATTCAAAATACGGAATTAAACTACTAATATATACTATTAACATGATCAAAACAGAAAAAAGAGAACTAGTAAACTGATGAAAAAGCAATTCAAACTGAAACAGTAAAACTGGAACAAAATCAGAGAACTTTTTTTAACTTAAATTCCTTAAAAGATCAAACTAATTACTAGCAGCTAGGAATTTCAAAAATTTAAGAGCCTTTCCCCCCACATTTAAATGACACCTTGTCCTCAAGGTGCAAGGGGATCAAAATAGCAAAGAAAAATAGAAAAAGAAAAGAAAATTCACTGTCAGAAAAAATTTCTAAAACAGAATGTAAAAACTCCTCTTTTTGGTGTTTCTTCTAGGCCTCTATCACTGGTTCTGATTTTCCCTAGCGCTAATCACGGGCTGGGTTGTGATGGTTCTAGATTTCTTATGCATCAACTCATTCATGGAGGTAGCCAACTGCCCTATTTGAGTTTTCAAGTCTTGAACACAACTTCAATTGTAGGGTCAGTTCTGTACTACTGCTGTGGCACAAAATTTTGTGGCCTCATCTATTGTGATTGCCTTGAACTGGGTGCTATGCTTGGCCTTGCTTGTTGTGGAATCATCCTTTGTTGATTATTCTGGAAAAACTGCTGCCTTTGCTTAGAATAAGCAAGCTCCCTAAGAATTCTTTCACGCCGTTGAACCATACTCACAGTTTCCCCAAACTTGAGTTCAAAGTTAGCAGCAATGTGATCAAACTGTTCTTTTTTAGCTTGATGTTTCATTTTCTGGTTTGGGTCACATCTAAAATCATGAACCGACCCAACAAAATGGACAAACCTGAAGACTTAGTCGTGTTTGATGACCTGGACAGGCCTGACGACCCGAACAGGCTTAACCATCCCGATAAGCTCGACGATCTAGACAGGCTTGACGACACAAACGAGCTTGATGATCCGGACGGGCCAACGACCCAAACAAACATGACGATTTAGATGATCCAGACGACGCCAATGACCCGAATAGTGCCGATAAGCCGGATGGCCCGACGAGTTGGACATACACAATGAAACAGACATGTCCGACAGACCCAACGACCTAAACAAGCACAACGATCCGAACGAGCCCAACGACTCGAACTTGCCCAACGACCTGAACGAGCACGAAGACCCGAATGAGACCGATGACCCAGACGGGTCCGACGATCCGATCAGGCCCAACAATCCAGACGGGCTTGACGATACAAACGACCTGGACGGGCCTGACGACTCAGACGGACCTGACTATCTGGACAAATTCGACGGTTTAGATAGGCTCGTTCAGATCGTTCGGCCCATCCTGATTGTAAGGGCCGTCCGACTCGTCGAGCCCGTTCTAGTCGTCGAACTCATCTTGGTCATCTGGTTCATCGGACCTGTCTGGGTTGGTGGGCCCATTTGGGTCGTCACGCTTGTTCGGGTCGTTTGGCCCATTCGAATTGTTGGGCCAGTCCGAATCGTCGTGTCCGTCTGAATTGCCAGGCCAGTCTGAATCGTCGGGCCCGTTAGAGTCTTCGGGCCCATCCGTGTCGTTGTGCTGGTCCGGGTCATTTGGTCCATTCGGATCATTGGTCCGACCAGATAGTCAGGCCCGTCTGGATCCTTGGACACGTTCAGATAATTGGGCCCTTCCAGAACCTCGGTTACGTTCGGATCGACAAGCCCATTTTGGTCGTCAGGCTCGTTCGGGTCGTTGAGCCCATTCGGATTGTCGGGCCCGTCCGGGTTATCAGGCTTGTCTGGGTCGTCAAGCTTGTTTGGGGTGTTGTACCCGTCCGAATTGTTGGGCCTGTATTGGTCTTCTAGCCCGTCCGTACCGTCGTGCTGCTCCGGGTCGTTTGGCTCATCCAGATAGTCGGGCTCGGCCAAATAGTCAGGCTCGTCCAGATCCTCGGGCCCGTTCTGGTTGTTGTGTTTGTTCGGGTCGTCAAACTTGTTCGATCGGTGGACCTGTTTGGATCGTCGAGCCTGTTTGGGTCGTCGTGCTTGTTGGGATCGTCGAACAGGTCCGGGTTGTTAGACAGGTTCGGGTCGTCGTGCTTGTTCGAGTTGTTGGGTCCGTCCAGATTGTCGGGCTTGTCCCACAGATAATAATATATTTTTCATGTTGAAGATGAAAGCCCATGGGTTGACCCTGACCCACAAAACTTTTGTGGGGTTTTTGACTGTGCGAACTTCTTTGATGGGGACTTTTTTTCAATGTGGAATTTTTTAGCCCTAGCCCATATGGGTTAGGGAAGCCCTGTGAGCTGAGTCAAATTGACACCTCTACCAATTTGTGTATCAGCCTTGACCTATCCATTATTGACTCCCCTTCAAGAGAATCTTGGCCTCTATCTACTCTTTGACCACTCACACAAATGTATAGCCTTATCAACTATATTACAACAATAAAACCACAAAAACAAACCGAGAAACAATTTAGAAAATACAAATGGAAAGAATATACTACAACATAAGCGCTTGGGAAACCTTGTTCAGAGCACAAGACAACACTTTGATCTTTCAAATCTTTAGAGCACTTGGAAAAGGTGTGTTGTTCTCAGAAAAAAAACGCTTGTTTACTTCTTAGATTGCTTGTAAAAGTTAAGTAAAGATACAACTTACCCTTTTATATAGATCTTAAAACCCATTTTGCAAGTGCAAAATTCATGCATATAATCAATTATATTAGATGGTGGTTGATTATTCTATTTGGTTATCAAAAACATGTCTCAACATCTAAGACATAATTGATTATTTCTCCGTATAATCGATTATACACGCTCCTCATTAATTGCTCAAACCTAATATAACGGATTGGTAATTGATTATATAACTGCAATAGGAAAAGCTTAAAAACATGCATTTCTAAATAATCGGTTATACCAACACATACAACCTCTGAAGATCAATATAACAGTGGGGGAAGTAAAAAACAATGTAAAATCTACTCTACAACAGTGCAACGGATCAAAGAAAAAAAGTTTAAAAAACTGCTGGAAACAGAAATGTACTAAAGGAGTTAAGTATTTGACAGATTTTCAATAGGAAAAAAAAATTATATTTTTTAATGTATAATCTAAAATAATAATTTAACATTTCAGATTATATAGTGCAAACAAAAAAATATAACTCTTTTTTCATTCTAAATTGCACTACCTAAAAGACAAAAATATAACATTTTTTTTTTCCAAATTATGTAATTTAGAAAATCTACGAACTATATTATCTAGAACTTAAACTGAAAAAACAAAAAACTACGTACTCATAAGAGTATAACTGATATTTCAAAATTATAGGATAAAAAAACAATAGGATGGATTAAACAATAACCATTTGGAAGCTCAATGTTTTTAAAATATTATATTATTAAATGTCTTTATTATTAAAACTATAGTACCTAATATCAATAGTTTTGTATAATATTTACAACGTCATTTGGTTAACTTAAAAAAAAAATATAAAATATAGTATTTCATATTGTAGTTGTTATTTGAAAGTAGCTATATTTATATTTGTCGTGCACCAACCAAGTGTTGGAATTGAGTTTATCAATTCATTTTAATTAATTTTGGAATCATTATAAAATATTCGGAAAAATACTTATCTTTAAGTCCAAAGTAAATAGGAAAGGAAGAGAGCAAAAGTTTCCTTTGAATCATCATTTTCTTGTTCTCTTTCTCCTGTTTTAAATATGGAAGAAAAAGAATAAATTTTTTTACAAAACCCACCTAATTCAAACTAACAGATATCGAATTTCAAGACAGACTTCAGCAATTTGTCTCTATTCCCATTTGGTAAAGATTTTTTAGAGGAATTACCACTCTAATGTAAAAATTCAGAAAAAAAAGACTTCTAAATGCAGTGAAATTGTGCCTTTTCGCTTCCCCATTGACTGATTCTCCACTCCTGCTAATAAGGACATTGGAAGCCTACATCATACTCACGTAAACAAACCAAAGCTGGTCATTATAAATGTCTTGATCATCTTGAGTTTTTACAACAACTGGCAAATAAAAGGAGCTGTCAACTACGAAATGGTGGTTGATTCTCAAAAGGAAGCTCTACCGGTGTTGCATTACCATAAAACTCTTCCAAATTGTAGAAAGTTCTCTGTGAGGGAAGGAAGATGTGTACAACAACATCACCTGTAACCAATAAACAATCATTAGACCCACCAGGATCACACAGTACTTAACAAGATTACTAAACCAAGCCTAATCCAGAACTAGTGAAGCAACCGTTTCCATTAATTAACTACACGCATCGGCCAAGTGCACTCTTGATCTGTGGAATTATATAGGCTTTTTGGATTCGGACACAATTTTTTGTTGATTGGCTAAAACGGCTCTGGTGGGATCAAAGAGGGTAGAATCTTCTGAGTTATGTTGTTGCATCATGTTGGAGTACAAAGTATTTAACAAGTTTTGTCTTTGCATGTGTATGCTTTATACATCTTGTTGGAGTGCAATGGCCAACTTCAAGGGATTTCTTCGGGTAAATGGAGACAATTAAAGGGCTTTACTGTATTGATGTACTCTTGCTTTCTGCAGCAGGCTCTGTTCTTCGTTAATTTTCAGGTGGATATTTTATCCTTCAAGAAAATGAAGTTCCTCCCTTTCTAAAAGTTTTCTTCTTTTCATCATAAAAGAAACTGGCTAGAAATGTAAGATATAAAACTTAAGAAACACGTTCTTTAGTAAGATGGCATCAATTTGAGTGGCAGCACTACATGGTACCTATTAGAAGGGAGGTTGGAGTACGATGGCATTGGCATGTAAAGCTTTGTTCTTAAGTGAAAACAAGATTTCTATTAGCAGGTTATGCTATATTATAATTTAAAATCACTTACCGAAGTCCAACAGGGTCCATGAGTTGGGCTTTGTATCTCCTGTTGGAATTTTTCCATATTTTTTCTCAGCTCGATCTCTCATCCTGGACCTAAAACGCAATATCAACAAAAATGAAATCCTCAAACATTGCCTTCTCAGTACAAAGATATCAGTGACAAAGCCCTTACCCAATAGCATCAATCTGCGGACGGGAAAATGCTGTAGCTATGATAAAAAATCGGGTCCAGTAAACAAGTGGCTTCACAAACAAGACCTTTATATCTGCTGCCTTAACCTCGCTTGCAACCGAAGCCAATTCCATAGCAACTACAAATATGACACTTAGCAATTAGACACTATTGAGGCTCATTATATTTCTCCCTCTAATAGTTTTGTATAAGCAGAAAGTAACTGAACTAGTTTTTCGAACAGTTGAACCATTAGGTTTCGAGAGAAGTGAAACCAATTTATCAGCACTCGCACACACAAAAGGATATTAAAAATTACACACTCCAAGAGACTGAATAGGCTATGATTATTCCATTGTAACCAACAAAGTAAACAAGTGGCTTCACAAACAAGACCTTTATATCTGCTGCCTTAACCTTGCTTGCAACCGAAGCCAGTTCCATAGCAACTACAAATATGACACTAAGTAATTAGACAGTATTTGAGGCTCATTATATTTCTCCCTCTCTTAAATAGTTTTGTATAAGAAGAAAGTAACTGAACTAGTTTTTCCAACAGTTGAACCGTTAGGTTTCTAGATAAGTGAAACCAGTTTATCGGCACTCGCACACAGAAAAAGATATCACACTCGAAGATACTGAATAGCCTATGATTATTCGATTGTAACCAACAAAGTAACACGTACAAAGCTTCCAGGGACATTGTTCCCTCCTCACACAGGATAGCAATAATCCTGTTCACTCCCCTTTACAAAAACCTTCCTCCTAAGACAAGGCTACCTATCCCTATATATAAACTTCCATTGAAAGTCTCTCCCCCCTCCAAACTACCAGACAACAACCTATAACCACCTATTTTTTAACAACTTTCCTCCTAACATATACCTTCCTAGTCCTATCATGAACACACTTGTATTAGTATTCAGGGGAAAATAACATGATCTTACAGAAAGATTCCATGGTACAGAACATTAAACAGAAAAGTAAAAACTAATGTGAGAAAACATATGTACAAATTAGGTGTTAGCAGAGGATTTTCTACTTCGAAACACACAAAGAAGATTGACTCAAGTACTTAATAAAATTATAACTGTACCACTAAAATTTATTTGTATATGTTTAATGTTATAACAATTAACATGGAGATTAACTGTGTTCACACATATGTAGTAATATTCTTACAAACAGAATCTACTTACTCATCAATTAAGTCAGAATGACACAGAACTGAAAGCCTGGCCAAATTCAAGCACAACAGGTATATGGTGGAGAGTGGCCATGGAGGCATGGTAAGTACCATGATTTTGTTTACAACCACACATGAAAACAATTACATTTATCAGTTAAACAACGATATCAATAAAAAAATTTCACCAACAAATAGATAAACTAAACAAATTCAAAATATCAAACAAGCTGAGTCCAGTAAAAACATTGGAGCTTAGGTTATTTATTTAAATGAGGCTCCAATCACCCAACAAAGGTGAAGGCAGATCAGGGTATTTATGGGTATTCACTTCCTTTTACAGCCCCATGGCAGCAAGAATATTCCTTATTTTCTTCTGCATTAATTTATTTCAACTTTATTCTCCCAGAATTTATGTTTCATAGTTGCATGTGTATCTGTGTACTTGGGGAACACACCCTAAAAGTCTAGGCTATTAAGGAGAGAGAACCATTCACTTCAATACATAATCGAACATCCATAGTTCTTTATGACACACCAACAACTGGCTTTGATACCAATTCATAAGTACTAAAACACTTGGAAATTCAACCTCAAAAGTTAGCCATTAAGCGGGCAAGAACAAAGCACTTAAATACTCCACCAAAGATTCCATGTTACTCAATGTGTGACTTAAGCACACCACAATAACCAAGTTCCTATCGCTGCGTAACCTCCAAAAATTGTATATATATTTTTAAATCTCTAAGTAATATACCTACCTAAAAACTATAGAAATGAACTCCCTACTTTTTAATATTGTTATTCCTAAATTGCTTTACAAGATTCTTATGTAATTTATCATCCTTCAGATAGTCTGACAGATGAATCTTCTTAAAGAAACCTGATATAATCCAAAAGGTTGAAAGACAGATTGTACATGAATGTAAACAAGGTGGAAATAAATTCTTTGACAAGACTTCTTTTCAGCTTACATGACAGGCTTTCAGCATCATCATCAATCTCTGCGCTAGCAGGCTTTTTGTCTTTTCTACTAAATACCACTTTTCCATAATTATTAATTAAATCTTCATACATGTCATCTGTGTCTTCATTTACATCCTGCAAAGTACACAAGTTTTGTTACTTACGTCCCCTTAATGATGATCATCAACTGCAATTAACATGACAAAGTTTACAAAAGTATCTAAATTTCCTTAGAAAGGGTGTCAGTTGAAATTTGATGTTATAAATCCATGCAGCATACAAACAAATAAAATGTGAAAGAGTCCTATAAAAGACAATTGACCTATATTCTCAATATTAGCAGTTAACATCCAAGTGAGTTCATAAGGTACACTGTTTTCAAGACTAGAATATATAGCGATGAATAACAAGGGGATTGGAAAAAGAAATGTGGCGAAGATGACAAGGTTCACTTGTTGTCATGATGATAAAGGACATGAAAACTAATACTCTTTTTTTTTCACCAAAATCAGGGTGAAATAGGTGAATTAAATTTGTATAATTGAAAACTTCAAAGCAAGCAATTGCATGCTGTGCCGTCCAGGGAATGGCCGACCTCAACATGCTCATTTGGATTCTGACTCGATCAATATTTATCATAAAACAACGAATTTCAGTCACAGGCCGAGGTGACGAGCATTTGGGCCGAGGTGACGAGCATTTGGACCGAGGTCACTGAGGTGACTAGCATTTGGGTCGAGATGGCCGAGGTGACAAGCAAATATCCCTGGATTTTAGGAATAACCACCCCCCATGCGAGATTTCAGGAGAGAATAGTGGAGAAGTGGGTAGGTTGGTTAGCTAAAGATCTGGCAGTAAGATAGCCGTTTGAAGACTGAAAGACCCTATATATATATATGAGGGACGGGTGAAAGAGGGGGGGTCTTTGATGGCAGAGTTGATTCCCAGTTCTGGTTCGGTCCCTAATTCCAGACCGGAACACATGCCTAAGTCAACATTTTATAAAAGTAAGCTTTCAAATTTTCAATTTGTCACCTTCTGGAAGACAAAACTTTGTTGTTCCTTAGGTAGTTATAATGTTTTCCAACCAGAATTGGAGTTTCAAATCAATAATTGTCATAATAAAGGTTGGTAATCAATATATGTTAATAAGGTAAAACTCCAAATATAAACAAAAGGATACTTGTATTGTATCTAAGTCTTTTCTCCCTTGGAACCCAAAATTCAAACTCAACCCAGAAGATTTATGAAGTGCTAAATGTTATCCAAACTGTAACTGGACTTTAAAATGATATTATGCAGCTATATTAAATTAACCAACAATTTAAAAAAAAAACCGAAAATTGCAAGGAACAAGATTATATTTTACCGAGAAAAAGCTGTCTTCGGCTTTTTTACCGAATGCGAAGCTTGAAAGTGAGTTTTGCTTCTTGGACTTGAAACCATTGATGGAGTGTTGCTGTAAATAAAGCTCCTTTATGCACCAACGGCTGAAAACCTTTCTGGGTCTGGGAGAACACTTGGCTTTGAGATGACCCAATTCGCCGGAAAAAATCACCGTCAGTACGGTGCCAGCACCGGCGAGAGACAGAACAGTGGATGATGGTAGCATCTATGAATAAGCCAATAGTCACAGTTCAACATGTGTCTACCATGAAACTACATATACAATTACCTTAATTCTTTTTTAATTACAAAGATGTCCAAAACATGATTAATCACTCAGAATCAATTAACAATCAGTCAAACTGATTAAGACAAACTTCATATCATAAACTTAACCAAGTGACCCTAGCTATAGTATATTATTAAAATCCAGATACTATCTAATGTATCAAGTATGAACAAAAGGTCAAAACAGAAGTTTTTAACAACTAAGTGATTTCTCTCAATCTCAATTATAAAATAAAAAACCTAATGACACAAAATGTTAAAAGTAAAAGTTGGTACATATTCATATTATGAAAAGTGAAAAATATCATATATTCAATTACATTAATGTTACGGGTGACTTCCTTTCCTATTTCTTTACGAATAATATACCTTTCTATGGTTCTAAATTTAACTTCATTAGGTTTTCAATTCCTTTAAAGAATTGTTAATTTTAACCCTCATAAATTTTAAATAAGATGTCCCATTTAATGCTAATATTTCCACGTAACCAAAACTATCTCTTAAAAAATATGAATAACAAACAAAAAATATAAAATTAGAACTACATTAAATAATATCTATTGTAGTAAAAACAAATTTTAATCTTTAAATCAATAATAAATGCAATAAACATGTGTAATCTAAGTGTATAATCTAAGTGTTCTTTGATATTTGCTTAGAACCATAAGTTTAAGAAAGACTAAGGATGAATTACCTCCAGTTTTGGCTGAGAAGACCCAAAACAATCAATTTAAGCCGCAATCCTTAATTGAAGTAAGAACCACTTGCAGAATAATCCCCGGATTGAAACTTGGGGTTAGGCCTAGACACAAGGTAAGATGGGGCTATTGTTTGATATAAAGGTAAACAAAGGGAGGAGAAACATTTCATTCCAAATTTTATTTCCACAAAACAGAGTATGTTGACATAAAGGCTAGCAACATACCATTCAAGCATTATCAGAGAGAAATAACAAAGAATACAATAACTTTAAAGCTAAAAGACATATAAGCATGGATACTTAAAGCTGCATACAAGACAAACCACGTGATTCTCTTTTAGTAAATCATAAATCTGTACACAGAAATTAGAGTTTCATAATATGGCTCACATCGTATTGTGCTAAAAAATTTCTCAATAATTAAAATGCTTACACCATAGCTCTTTCACAAAGTAGGCAACTAAGACAGATCATGTTATCATGTTATCAAAAGACTGTTCTTTTCATTTCACTCAAAAGTAAAGTACATTCTTTTCTCTTGGCAACATTTATATGCAAATTACTGATGCTTGGCTCCAAGACTTCCAAATTGATTAGGCATGAGCAACTCTAGCATATTACAACTTCAATCATTTAAAAACTCAGTAAACATAAAAAAGAAATAATATTAAAAGGTAACAAAGCTCTCGTTGAAGTTATTTTAGTGTAATGTTGTCTTCATTTTTTACTAGTAATGTCTGCAATACTACAATTACTCATTACACAAATCACAGAATAACCACCAAACAAATCACTTATACAAACAATGGACCCCATTTCACTCCCTATATCTAGATCTCTTTCACTCTTTATCTTCACCCAAAACCCTTCTCCAAAATTTTTCAATGTACTCTGTAATTCTTGACTGTTTTATTTGTAAACAAATCCATCACATCAGTATCCATAACCCTCTTTCTATAGCCTAAATACTCACATAATCACATATATATATATATATATAGGAAAGACCTAAACCAATAAACACACAATAAAGGTGCAATTACAACTTCACTGGAAAACCATTTCATATCACTGAAAATCTCAGAACCCAAACCAATACCAATCCCAAACACAAAAATGTATCAAAATAAACAAATGTCTACAATTTTATAATGAACGACGATAAAAATCTCACAGGACAATCACAACACCGTCTTTGACCTTCACAGGGGAAGCATTAGCGCCACCACGTGCTCGACCTCCTCGGCAGCGGGTTTGAGCTTCTCAAATTTCTAGTTGAAGATTCGTGCTTCACGCACGAACTTGATTTCGAAGGACTGAATTTGAGACCTATTAAAGTGGCGACTGGCAGCTTAGGGCTCAGGTACCGCACTAGTGAGGTTCCAGCAGTAGTTGGCGAGGGCGAGCGGCGGCTCTTGCCGTCGGAGGCCCAGTTCGCGAGCTTTGGTAGTTGACGCTGATGGTCGTGGTGGATGAGGTTTCAGGAGGCTGAGGCGTGGCGGCTTGCGGAGGAGGAGCGACAAGAGATAGAAATCGTAGAAGGGGAGTGTTCTGTGAGGGTTTGGTTCCGGTGAGGTTTTTCGTGAATGAGTGGGGAGGTGTTATCTTTTTTTTCGTGTGTTGTTCTGTTGTTCTGAAGTTTGTTAGGATGAGGAGTGTGTGAAAAAACGTCAAAAAAATTGTGTGTGGGTTAGAGAAGTGTGTGTTAGTGTGAGATGTGGAAAGCGAGAAAAATCTGCCACGTGGAGTCGATACAGTGGGTAAGGATTTTTAGGTGAAAAAGAAAAAGACAGGGTGTGGATAGAAATATGGATCGGACTTTATGAGAGGAGAACATGGGTGGTAGTATTCTTTAAGTGACTAAAAAAACTAACTCGGTCAATTAAAATGGGTCAAAATTAATACGAAATTTTGACTTTTTGAATTTTAATAGTAATATTATAGATGAAAAAAGGATATGATTAACATTCTTTTTTCTAGTATTTCTATTGCTAAACATAATGGGATACGTTTCGAACTCGAAAAAAATTAGTTAAGTAAATGACTCAAAAACAACAACTTAATCATTAAAAAATGGTCAAAATTAACACAACATTTCAACTTTTTGAATTTTAATAGTGATATTAGTGGTTTGAAAAAAAATATGATTAACATTCTTTCTCCTAGTGTTCCCACCGCTAAACACAATGAGACAAGTTTTGAACCCGAAAAAAAATTAGTTAAGTATTGTTTAAGTTACTCAAAAACAACAATTTAGTCATTAAAAAAGGGTCAAAATTAACACAACATTTCGACTTTTTGAATTTTAATTGTGATATTATTGGTGCAAAAAAAATATCATTAGCATTCTTTCCTCTAGTATTCTCACCGCTAAACACAATGGGAAAAGTTTCGAACCCGAAAAAAATTAGTTAAGTATTGTTTAAGTGACTCAAAAACAACAACTTAGTCATCAATGGCTGATCTTCACCGAAATTTTTGGGAGAGCTAAAATAATATACTCAAAATTTATATATTTAATATTTTTGTGACTAATTCAATAAAAATGAATACACAATCTAGTACATATATAATTATCAAAGAAATTACACAATCTAAAGGAATGTCTATCGTTTTTGTCATATTTTTTAACTCATGGAAATTGATTATAATTAGATTTTTCAGTTAACTTTTTTCGATGTAAATAATCATATTATCTGCAAAATATTCATCTTCCGTTTTATTAACATACATTTGATTCAAAAAATATTCACAAACTTTCATTTCATTATTATGCGATAAATAACTATATTATCATGTTTTCATCTTCACTAGTAGTTTCTCTATCAATTTTAAAAAATAAATTTATTTTTTTATTTTTCATTAATATACCTATTTAGAAAATAAGTTTAAGACTAAAAAATAATTTATCATAATCTAATCAAAAGTTGAGAGACATAATTACTAAAAAAAACTATGATAATCAAGTTACAATTAAAAATTGACTATGAAAAATCACATAGTACATTGTTTCTTCTTCTATATTAATAAAAAATTAATATACAAAAAGGTCATGAGATAAAAAAATAATACTAAATGTTAAAGAAATAGTTTACTATCAAGTGAGACAAGAGAAAATTACCTTATTTATTTATTTAATAATGGAAGAGAAAATATAAAAAGATGAGGATAGAAATATTGAGTTTATACCTAACTTTTTTTTAGTAACAAAAGAAAATAAATAAACATAAAAGAAGAATACAACATATAAAAAACTCAAAAGATAATTAAGAGAAAAAATTAAAAATATCTTAATAATTTTGTTTTCTTATATATTTAATTTTATATTTTATTATTTATTATTGTACTTTATAAAATAAATAAAAAATAATTAATTTAATTTTTATTCATTTTGAATATAATATTATTTATTTTAAAATATATAAATAATTTAAAATATTTAAAAAAAAATAAATGTAAAATAATGAAAAAAAAAATTAAAAAAATTGGAGAGGGGGTGCCGTGGCACCTGCCTGCCCCTTGTATGCTCCGCCACTATTAGTCATTAAAAAAGGGTAAAATTAACACAACATCACAACTTTTTGAATTTTAATTGTGATATTATTGTTGTGAAAAAAAATATGATTAGCGTTATTTCCTATAGTATTTCCACCGCTAAACACAATGGGATATGTTTTGAACCTGAAAAAATTTAGTTAAGTATTGTTTAAGTGACTCAAAAACAACAATTTAGTCATTAAAAAAGGTTCAGAATTAACATAACATTCCGATTTTTGAATTTTAATAGTGATATTATTGGTGTGAAAAAAATATGATTAATATTCTTTCCTCTAGGATTCCCACCGTTAAACACAATGGGATAAGTTTCGAACCCGAAAAAAATTAGTTAAGTATTGTTTAAATGACTCAAAAACAACAACTTAGTAGTTAAAAAAGGGTCAAAATTGTTGGGGTTTTTAGAGCTTTTGAAAATATGAGAGATAAAGAGAGATATATGTGATATGTTATATGGAGGAACATGTTTTTATATTTTATTGATATATCCTATATATAGAGCAAAGGCAAAGTCATGCTTGTTTATAGGTGTTTCACAAATAATTATGACTAGGATCATGACTCTAAAGTCTCCTAAAGAAATTTGGGAATACTTGAAAGCAGAATATGAAGGCAACGAGAAGATTCGAGGCATGAACGTTTTGAACTTGATAAGGGAGTTCGAGATGCAAAGAATGAAAGAGTCAGAGACAATTAAAGAATACTCAAACAAATTGTTGGGTATTGTTAACAAGATAAAATTAATGGGAAAAGAGTTTCAAGATTCACTACAAAAAAACATGTAAATACCGACGTTTATTTTTGTAATTTACGTCATTTTTAACTGTTGTTATTTACTTGAGCGACGGTTTTCTGAAATGTCGTAATTCTTGCCGTCACAAAGTATAATACGGCGGTTATAGATGAACCGCCGCAACAACCGTCATTTTATACAACGTATAAAGTGGCGGTTTAAAGAGGCAAAAAGCGTCAGTTAAAGCTGACGTAATATTTTCACTGGATGACAAATATAATGTGAAAAACGACACTTTAAACTAACACTATTATCATTATATTATGACATTTTTAAATGTCACCAATTTAATTAATTACAATTTATTATGAGATTAATTACGTCATTATCAAATATATCAAATGACGTAATTTTAATATTTAATTATTTATTTTTTTTAATATTTCTCTAGGATGCCTCATCAATTCGTCTTGGTTTTTTACTGATGCATGCCATGTCATAGAATCACTTGTCTTAGGAGACATAAATAATCTTTGCAATCTCGGCTTTAAAGGAAAGTAACGCAATATCTTTGCATATTGTTTCTTATTTTTATCTTTCCATTTAGACATCTTACATCGTTTACATTCTTCTAAGTCTTCATTCTCTTCACCCCAATATAGCATGCAGTCTTTTGGGCAAGCTGGTATTTTGACATAGTTAAGACCAAGCTTGCTAATTGAATTCTTGGCCTCGTAGAATGAGCTAGGAAACTTAGCATGTTCAAATGCGTCCTTTAGCAACTCTAGAATCAATGTCATTGCTTTGTCACTCATTCTACACATGCACTTTATATGATATAACTTCAACATGAATGATAACTTTGAATACTTTGTACAACCATCGTATAATGGTTGGTTATTTTCCTTCAACAAAGCATCAAAATCTATATTTCCTTCATCACGCATCATATTAGCTTGCACACCATCATCTTCGGTAGCCCTGTCAAAATCATTAACATCATTTCCCACAAACCCGAATGCATCATTCAACATGTCTTCCATTGGATTTTGAGATTCTAAAAAATCTTGAACCACATTTGCACTTCTACCAGCCATGGAATCACTTACACTTGGTCCTTCACCATGCATATACCATGTTTTGTAGTTTTCAAGAAAAGGTCTACATGTTAAGTGTTCTAGAACCGCATCCCTAGTTTGCCATTTATTGAAACCACATTTTGAACATGGACACTTAATAACACGACCATTACCATGTTCAAAAGCAAAATCCAAAAAAATATTCAACCCATTTGAATATTCAATGGTGTTTCGTGGTTTAGAAGTCCACGATTTATCTATTGGCATGACTACAAAATAAACACCAAAGAAAAAAAAATCATTACTTAGGAAAGAAATCATACAAACAAGAGGAAGGTGTTCTATCCTCAAAACAAATAAATGAAAGAGTTAACTAAAATAATTAGTTAACCAAAGTATTCATTCAAAGCAATTATAAAATAAAGGACAAAACATATATATTTTATCCTCAAAATAATTAAATGAAAGAGTTAACTAAAATTATTGAATTGCAAAGAACATGACTTAAGCTCAAACCTTGATATTATATGAAATAAGCTGGACAAAGTTTGCAGCAGCTTTAACTTGCAAGTTGTCCAAGTTTTATCCTATACAAATAGAGAAGGTATATATCAAATTGGAGTTCATGCCATGTAATATCCGATTAGAGAGAAAAAATTGCTGCAGATCCATGCAAACATCAACACCAATAATGTACCAACATAAATAACTAGTATGCAGAACCCCAAAAAAGAATGTATTTGTTAATAAATTTCAGTCAAAAATACAGAATATGAAAAGAATATGCATTGAAGAAATTAGTCTAATTATGCAGCTAATGTAGCAGAATAAAACAGATAAAATAAGTGAAAAGAATATGCAACATAAATAATCTTACATAATCATTTTCCTAGAAACCACAACAGTGTCTTTGGAAAAAAAAATATATACAATCGAAACTTTTAGGCTCTGGCAGAACCATGATGTTTGGAGAAATAATTCATTGCACATAAGCATTGTCCAAAAAACAACAAAACACAGAAGGGGAAAAGTTATGTCAATGCAAAGACCTTAATTATATCTCTACAAATTTAATTAACAAAGCACAGATAATTATATCTCTACAAGTTTAATCCTTGCAGTGTGTGATATCAAATTCACCCCCACAAAGTAAATAATTCTCAGCCTATAAACATGGCATATCATGTTTATAACCAACACATCTGACAGTATCACATACATAGAGATGTTAACCTTGACAAAATTCTTTTATAAATCTCACGAATGAAGCCACTTGGCAATTAACATTTCTTAATTAGTGTGAGTTATACAAAAAATAAAAGATACTAGGAGGAGAAGTCTTGGTAGCCGTAATTTGTGTTGGGGATAAGATTAACGCTCCATCCAAGTCAATAAATAAATTGAGCACGAGCCCTGTTTTTTTGGTGACCATAGCTTGAATAGATTTTAAAGAAAAGATTAAACACCAATGGATGTTAATAAACGAGTCTACCATATAACCGTGAGCTAGCACTTGATTTTGATTCACTTCTCAACCCAATCCATTTGTATCTGGAACAATGGACTAAAATATACATGATAAGACAAAAAAGAAAAAATATTAAACTTGTTTCTAAAGTTTGCCAGGATTTTTTCAAATCCAACCCCAAAAACTGACAATTGCAAGTGACAAGTGATCCGCAAGCACAAGCAACAACGGCGAACTATGTACTATATGAAGATGAAATGCAATCAACACAATATGTCAATGCCACTCAAGCTCGACAGAAATAAAGCCATTCATTCATTCAAGATATTTTGACAAGGTATAGACATCACAAAAATGTTGCTCGCACAGAAAACCCTAATCATAAAATTGGCCACTCAAATCAAAAATAGGCAAGATTAAATTCAAAAACGCAACAATACATTGATGAATGTCATACCAGAAACAGAAAAGGAGTGGACTGAGGCGCAAATGCGAGCAATCGAACCAAATAACCCAATCGAGCAAATGCGAACGGCGGCAATCTGAGGCGCAAATGGAGGTGCAAATGGAGGCGAAGGAAGGAGAAAGGAGAAAGAGGTGAAACAAAAGAGGGGAAACGAAGAGGAGAAAAGGAGAAAGGAGAAACGGAGAGCGAACGGAGAGGTGAGCGAACAGAGAGCGTCACATCCAAGGATCCTCGCCCAGCTAGAATGGCAGCAGCGAGAATGGCGAGGCTGCGGAGGAAGGAGAGGAATCAGATGGTCTGAGAGGCGTCTGGCTCGTCGAGGAATAGTTCCTCAGGCACAAGGAAAGCACTATGGAGGCAATCGACCACGATGCCGAGCATGAGAGCGGAGACGAAGGTGGAGCTGACGCTAGTGATGAACACGACGAAGACGGTGAGCCCAATAACTAGGGTTTCAAAATCTTTAACCGATACAAAGCTCAATTGATTTGTGTGGTGTGTTGAACTTGCTCTTTTCGGTGGGTTTTTATCTCTTTATCCTACTCTGTTGCGATTTAAACATTTAAGAGACACTAAATCAAACACTCATTTAGTCTGTCCAAAAGAATATGAATTCAAGTTTTTTAAATTTCAATTTTCTATAATTTTGATAGTTTTATTGTATAATTAGGAAAATTTATTGAAACAATTTTAATTTATTGTTTGATGCAGAGTATTTTGCTGGAGAGAAAGAAAGTGTTTTGCAAGTAAGTTCATGTTTTGCAAAAGGTGCAATGGTGCTTATCATTGTTCGGTCTGCAACCTCCTCATAAGGTAGAGTTTGTAACCTTACTAGTGAGCTTAATATTAATTTTATACTAATGTTGGGAATTGAATTGGGAATTGTTGTTGAGTTAAAATTCCTGATGTGAATATGACCTGAATTGGTTACTGCTGCTGTCACATAATTTTTACTGTCACAGCTTAAAAATTTTTGCGGCCATGTGATTTAATGTTGTCATAGTCCAGTAAGGGTAACTGCTGTTGTTGCCATGTTTGTGTCACAACTAGTTGAATGAAATTCTTGGACCTGTGCATAGCATTTTAATATAGCAAGTAAACGCCATTTGAAACCAAGTATGAATTAATTAAATACACTTGCATAGTTTGAGCATAAATTTACTATGTCTCAATTTAAGTTGATGTGAATTTGGTTAATAACTCTGTTTTTATGTTGTGCTGATTTGCTTAACGTTGCCAGTTGGATTCACGAATACCAATCATATAGTTCCTTTGATAATACAAAAGTAACTAGTTTATTGTTATTTTAGTCAGCTTTCATTCATAAATTGATAAACTAATATGAAATTAGAAAGATAAATATAACTGCTGGAATATGGTGCAATAAGGAGAAATGAGCGGCACTAATAAAGTGTTTAAAATTAATTTATATCTGTTACCACAAACAGTTTAGAATTAATAGTGATAAGTTTTGTTATCAATTTTAGAGCTAAAGCATCACTTCTTTTTTTTATATGATTTTTGCCTTGATGTAGGTAGTTGACTTTTCTTTTCGGCAATATTTTCATAATGTTTCTTTCGAGTGCTCGTGAATCTATAAAAAGTAATAATACATTATTTTTAATAATTTTGTTAATGTGTTTTAATATTACTATGGTGTAATGTACACTGTCAGTATGCTACCAGTTTTTTTGTATTTTATTTTAACCGTAGTTTTCAATCACGTACCAATTGTTAGGAATTGTTTTGCAGTTCAATTTTGAAATGCTAGAGTGGGAGGGCAAGGATTTCTTAAAAGATGTTCTGTATCCAATCTAAGGCCTATAAACGTGAAGGTTGAATATTTCATTTTTCAGGTGTTTCTGTTGTAGTCCAGGTTGAAAGTCTTCAATGCTATGCATTTCTTTTATAGCCTGGAACTAGATAGATAGAAACTTGGACTTTTAGTTGACTTTTATCTACACTCTTTAAGAAATAATTAAATTAATAGTTAAAGAAAATATTTTGGAAGAAAAGTAATAATTTTTGTCTTTGTCAGTTTATTAGTAAAATCTATATTTTTAATATTTATTTTTTATCATAAATATTAAAGGTAAGTAGGGATATTTTAATGTATGATCATGTATACAGCTTTATAGTGTGTATTGTACCATGGTGTTAAGTTTTATAATTGTTGAGTAACTTACGAGAATAAAGTTACTAGCTATTAAAAGATAGTTACGAGAACCCTTAGAGCACACAAAATCACTTGACGAAAGTAGGTTGCTCTCTATTGTTTTTCCAAATTGTTTTTATGGTATCTTATGTTGCTTCTCGATTGTAGAGCATTTATGTAAACCAACAGATTCAAAGACACATTTTCTCCTTTTCGTCGAAGGGATGTCTGGCTTCGTAGTTTTAGCATTTGTTATTTCTCTCCTTAACAAATCATTTGGTTTGCTTAGATGCCAAGTCCAGTACACCACCATTATTAATATTAGAATTTTTTACATCTAGTTGACCCTTATAATGCTTAGGAAATTTTTTTGCAGTCTGTTAGTATCCCCATACAAAAAAATCATTGGCATCATCATTAAAAACAAATGAGACACAATTATTGCATTGTATTTACAAAAAATACCTTTTGAGCTTGTCCATGAGCCACAGTAAATTCCTTAAGTGCTTGAAAAACTCTACTTAGAAAATTTTAGTATAAATTCCTTTTTCCACAACTTAAATTGGAGTTAATTTTGAATGTGTGACTTCATAGGTATTCTTCCTATCTTTTATTTATACACATGTATGTATCTATGCATTATTTTGAATATGATTTTATGTTTAAGGTGAGGTCATACATTTTGTGTTGTATCTTTTATCTATAATTCTATTTTTTAAGCTGATGTCGCAATTAAATGTTCATAGCAGTTTATCATAGTATAAAGTGGTTGTTGTTTTACAGGGAGAAAATAATGACAACTGCAAGGAAAGAGAAAAAGAGAGAGAGGCTCGAAGAGAAGAGAAGCCTAAGAAAGCAACTTTGTTGGAAAAGGTTAAAGTCAATCCTAATGTTACTCATACACATAATGTTGGAAAGGGTTTATCGGTACAATAGGATAAACCCTTGAAGGAAATATGTTATATTATGAATTTCAGATTTCCATTTATTTTTAGTGAAAAGTATTTTGTATTGCTGGAGAGAAGGAAGTTAAGGTTTGCTTATTGGAAAAGAAATAGAGGATAAAATGGTGTTTCTAAAGGTGACAGTGATTGAGGACAACAACCACCTTTTAATAGGAACTGATAATAACTGGTATGAGCAGTCATGTACTGTTAGATGCTAGTATAATAATATCAGTCATGTTGGCAGTTATGGGTAGAATATGTGCTAGAAAATAACTCGCATTGCGTCAACAGTTCTTTATTAGAATTAGATACTACTGTGATGACAGTTATTCGTAGAGAATAACTGATGGCAGTTATTTAGAAGTTGTAGAGTGTGTAATTAGGCAAAGGGGATTGCTATTTGCAGTTTGTTTGCCGAGAATAATACTCTGTGTAGGATGTCTGTCGGACAGCAAGTGCATTGCTTTGCTACATTGTTTTTGATTTCATGTTCTGCGTGCTGGTTCACCTATTGGTGCTCTATCACTTTTAGATTCTAAAGTTTTAGCATTTTTTGCTGTGGAAAAAAAAAATCTGATTATGTCTTTGTTATAAGAAACATTTAATTTGCATTTACTTCAAATTAAGCATACTACTTGACTGTAACAATGTTGCTGGTCTGTATACAATAATTATAGTTAATGAGTTCACATTTGACCAAATTTTTTCTTATTCAAAGTTTGAATAACCAGTTACCTAGTTCTATTTATTATCAATGTTTGGTTACTTATTCACAGGTTTGCACACATGCTCTCACAAACACACATATAGTTATATTTTATGCTTATCTATGGGTACATCTTTGATCTCTTGGTAATTTTTCATCAGCTTGAAGATGGGGATTCTATTGCTGCAAGCATGCTGCAGGGCTCTCAAATTAATAATGAAAAAGAAGCTGGTTTAATAACTAATTCCATTAATAGTGTCACTCAACTGAAGGAGAGGTTGTCAAGTCATACTCCATACAGAGGCAAGTCTGACTCTGTTAGGTTTGTTGAGTATTGGGTTCCTGTACAAATATCTAATATGCAGCTTGAACAATATTGTTCTATTTTACTGTCAAATGCTTCTATTCTGCGCTCCTCATCAAAGGTTGATAGCATTGAGGCTGTTCGTGATGTTCTTATATTAACTCGGAAGGTTAGGTTTTACTTTCTAAATAAATTGCATGCATATCATAACATCAAAAACAATATAAAGTTGCATGAAATAATGTATTTATTATTATTAGATGTTTAGTGCTAAACTGTTAACAAGTTCTTACTACTGAGCGATATAATTACAATGAGTATGACATCAATATAATCAATTCAGTATTATTAATAAAAATTGATTTTGTTTTATATTGAATTCATTTCAACATCCTATGCTGCATATGAATTGATGCTAATTTTGATTTGGTGTTTCTGATTCATAATTAAAATGAATTTGATATACTAACGTGTACTTTTTTTATATTTGATTTGGTGTTCCTTTTTATTAACTCCAGAGCTGTCAAGTGTTTGTGTATTTTCTTAATAGTTTATTTTTATTGTGGTATCTCTCGACAGTGTCAAGTTGCAACTTTTTCAGGTACACATTTCAGACTGTCTACCCATTAAGTCATTAAATTTACATCATCATCTATTAGTTTCTTTAGCTTCATAGTTATCAATCACAATGAGGAGTGGCTGACCACAAAAATGTTGTAGTTGGGTGACTTTCGTATCAAAGATTTTATATTATAGATATATAAATGCCAAAAACTATTCACAACTATAGGCACATTCATATTAACTGGCATGAGAACACTGGAATGAAGTGATAAATAAAAGACGGAATTAATACATAAGAATGGAACACATAAGTTACGTGTGAGGAGAGTCAAAAGAAGTTGAAAAAAGTATGAAGGCTTTCGAGCAAAGAGCTGAGTGAACAGAGATCCTTATATTGGAGAGCAGTGGTCTATTAGAAAATACTTGGGTTAGCTGGAAATGATACTGCTGAGCTAGGATAGATGAGAGATGAAAGCAGAGGTCATACTTGTTTTTTGTTGTAAAGAAGTTGAGGATGCAATTCATGTTTTTGAATAAAAATACATGTATTCTACACGACTGTGAAAAAGTGAATCATGAAAATACTGCAAAAATGGATTCTATAGCTAAAAAATTTGAGGTGTGGGCAGGGAGATGGTTTTTGGCTATGATGTCATGGTTAGAGTCATGTAGCTTCCTAGGTTGATGTGTTATGGAGACAAAAGACTTTACGCCGCTCAAGAGCCTAAGAATTTGAAGGGACTAATATTAAATTCTATTAGTTGGTATAACAACACTACCCTTCAACGTGAGATCCCTAAATTGTTCTAGAGAAGTCCTTTTGTGAATGCATTAGCTAACTAGAGTCTTGAAGGGACCTACATTGTATCTAGAGGTGTCAAATTGAGCCAATCTGGCTCACATGGGTTTACTCACTTCGGGTTGAGTTAAATACGAGTTAGCTCAACCTGACTCACTTTTTGGTGAGTAAAAAATTTTGCAACCCGGCTTGACTCAAGCTGTGGTGGATTAGTGTGTTGATGCACTTAAAGATGTTTTGTTCTTTCAATTTTTTTTAATATATTCATCGCAGTACAAGCAAAGTAAATTGACTTGACTAATTTTTTATAGCAATATGATAAAAAATCTGGACAAGAAAAGAACAGAATTGGTTTTGTACATTTTGCAGAGAGGTCCAATGCTATGAAAGCACTGAAAGATATGAATTAGAAGGTAGCACATTGTCCAACCTTGTGTGATTGTTTTTGTGAATGTTTGTCAATATTCATTAGCTTTATTCTATGTTTCAGGTAAAGTTTTAGAGTGCTCTTTGACAAAGCCACGGTCTGATCAAAAGTCTGGAGGGTCAAACACACAGAAGTCAGGACCAGGATTGCTTGCAAGTTATCCACAACATGTCGGTTATGGTTTGGTTGGCGGTGCCTATGGTGCACTAGGTGCTGGATATCATGCTCTAGGTCTTGCACAGGTGACATTTTTTTCATTTGTTTTTCCATTAGATATCTTTAGCTTGTTTCCAGATCTAACATCACTATATTATGGTCTTTATTTTTGTGTTAACAGAAATCACTGTATTGATGCTAAATAATGGAATTATAGAGCTACTAACTTCTACAGAATCTAAATCCTTATCGCATTGCATTTAAAGATGTTCAATAATATATTTCAAATTACATTAGAAATCATGCATATGCTACATGAAGTACTATTATGGTGTTGTAGTTATCTGATATAATTTTCGTGAAATTTATTGGAAAATTTTTGTCGACAAATTATAATTAAATTTTTTTCATTCTCATCCACTCAACTTGAATCCTGGATTATGATTAATCTTTCTTTTCATTACATTGTAAGATGGATCCAAGGCATACTGTAATTCCTGAACTTCTTTTCTCAAAATTATCAAAGTCAACTGCCTCCTGAGTTGACTATGTTCAATCCTGCACCGGTAATGTTTAAGACTGGATAACTTCTTTTATTTTTCAGAGTTTACATTTGTAATTATGATTCATATTTATATTGTAGGTTTCTGATCAAGAAAGTGTGCCAACTAATACAAGTTCTGTACATGAGGAAAATCATGTGATAGTTGAAGAATATAATATAATGTGGAAGTTAATTGAATCATTTTATGTTTTGAGAACCATTGCAGTACTTCATGATAGTTTTTGCTGACTAATATTGTACTTGAATTTGAATTTGAATTCGTATATTTGTTATACTTTGATATACATTTAGTCATCTATAAATAATGTCAATTTGATGAGTTTATATCTATTTATGTATAATTTCATTAAATATAGATTAAAAAAATAGAATAAATGTAAATAATTGTGATTGAAAAAATATATATGAATACATAAATGATAAATGAGTAAAATAATATAATAATAATAATTTAAAAATCTATGGTACTTTACAGAGGTTTTGAAACCTATAATATTTTATGAAGGTTTTGAAGTCCAGGGTATTTTAGGAGGTTTTGAAACACATGGTATTTTATGGGGGTTCTGAAACCTATGTTATATATGGAGGTTCTAAAACCCATAGTATTTTATGGAGGTTTCAAAATCCACGATATTTTACGGAGGTTTCAAAATTCATGGTAATTAATCGGGGTTTTAAACCCACAAAACTTAACTGAGGTTTTAAAACTTATGTTAAATACAAGAGGATAAAAAACCTCCGTTATTGATTGGTGCTTCCTGGGGTTCGTAAAAACCCTGGTTAAAACATTCTCCAGGGATGATTTAGCGGGAGAAATCGAAACTCCAGGTAAAAAACTTAGTAGAGGTTTTAACCCTGAGTAATGTAAAAATAAACCTCCGTTAAAAATATTTTTTCTTGTAGTGTTCGTAACGTTAATGGACTTAATTTAAAAGAAAAAAATCTATATTACTAAATCAAAAGAAGATAATTCAAATTTGATTACAGGATTAGCAGGTAGTCTAATATTTACTTTCTCCAAGAGAAATACAATTTACTTAGCAATAGATTTGATGAGAAAATACAATAAAAATAAAAATAAAAAGTGTTATTAAATTATTTTAAAACAAGAGTGCAGTAAACCATATAAATAAAAGGATAACGATAAAATGATTTTATAAAATTATAAAATTATGAAATTATAAAATTATAAAATTATAAAATTATAAAATTATAAATTATAAATTATAAATTATAAAATTATAAAATAAAATATATATTTATATATTTTGTAATTTTGTAATTATATATTTTTATAATTTGTTAATTTTTGTAATTTTATATTTTTAATTTTTTTTTTATAATTTTCCAGTTACATGTTTTATATTTTATAATTTTTTTTTTGCAACTTTTTTGTAAATTTAAAAATTATTTTCTTTAAATGCAATCAATATAGGAAAAGATCAAGTCATAACCGTCTTTTGTAACAAATAATATTTGCAACATTTATAGAAAATGAGAGTGCAAGATAACTGTCACATCATAAAGTTAACAGACACACTTAAGAGTAGGGATTCAATTGAAAAGTTTTAAATTTGAAGGAGAGACCACAACAATTTATTGGGGACGCCAATTGAAAGTTCCCAAAGAGAGACTTAAAACATAATTAAGTCTTTATTTTAATGTATAAAAATTTTAAATTAAATTTAAAACGTATTAGTCAACTTAAGTATTAGTTCAGAGTGTAAGGTAGTGAAAAAGAAATTTTTTTTCAAATTCTACTTATTTTAAGGGTATTTAAATTTCTAATAATTTAACTAATTGAAATACTTTAAAAAATATCTATATTTTAAATATTTTTTAATTTCTCTTTTCAAACAAAGCATTTCATTACAAAAAAAATTAAATTCTCCAAAAAAAAAATAAATTGCTTTATTAGAATACTCTATCCAACTACACCTTGAGGTTCTTTCAAAAACATAAGATTCATGTCATTAATAGTGCACATGATTGAAGTTGCATATTCTAAAATGTTGTGATAAAGCTCGGAACATTCAAAACATCACATAATCAATCAGTTTCATGGGATAATATCTTCCAAATCGTGACGGATTCCATATTGATAAAATCAGGGCATTTGATGGAACATAGCAATAATCCAATAACACTAATATTATTGTAATATTGTATGAATATCATAATTTTAATCAATTATAATCTAATTTACATTAATCAATTAATAGAAGTTAGACAAAATAATCATAATGGTGGTGTGAGTATGCCATTGATAAGATTATCTCAAGAACAAAGATTCTTGGTGTTCAATAGAAGGAGAGCAATGATTTGAACAAGAAAATGAAACAAGATAACAACACAAACACAATTGCCAAATTAAAATGAAGGAAAACAAGAATATGGAAGCATAAGAAGATGGTAATGGAGCAAGGGAGCATGCCACTCATAGTGGGGCCATAAGGCTAACCAACCCTTGGAGATAAGTGATGTTGTGTCGTCACTTGATTACTTAAGACAAGGCAAAGGAGAACCTCCACTCCTTGGAGGAAAAGCTCACGAAAATGTGGTTGAAACAATATAGAAAATACTCAAATTGATCAACCATCGTACATGTCAAAGAGCACTCCTTAAATAGAAAGTTCTAGAGGCCTCTAAACAAAAACCAAAAGTGCAAAAGGGTAGCTAAACAATTACAAAACTCTAGCCTCTAGAAACTAGGTTAAACCTAATACATAAGATGACAAAAATGGAGTAGACTAGGTGGTCTCTTTGTGTGAATTTCGTCCAAGGTACAAGGAGGACCATATGCTCATGTTGCTTTATGTGTTATGCTTTATGTTTTCCTCTCTCATCCACATCACACATGTTTTATGCTTTATGTTTTCCATGTAGACATGTCTTAATCCACTCCCATTAGTGTTCATTCTCTCCTAATTACCATAAGCAAACCTACAAAACAAATAAATAAGGATTACCATGTCAACTAAGGTCAACAAGCCAACCTAAGTCAATCGCCAACAAGTTAACCTAAGTCAATGGTCAACAAGTCAACTCAAGTCAATAGTCAACAAGTCCATCAAAGTCAAGTCAACCAAAGTCAACTTAGGAAAATTCAAACATAATGAAAGCTAAGACAATGGAAGGGATTAGGTAACTCCCTATCTAAACATATGGGTTCTCCAAACCATATGTCTTGGGCCACTATCCTTGGTAAGGATCAAGCCTACATCATCCTCCCCTTCTTTGAGAGAATTTGACCTCAAATTCTTGAAACCCTTGTTGATGGAGCTTGACTTGAGTTGAGGAAGTAATTTCTCTTGAGATCTTTCTCCATCTTTTCTAAGGGTTCCAACCCTAGCCTTGGAGAGGCCATGTTACTTTTCTAAGCCACTTTTCCTCTCTTGCTTGTGCCTTTGTTCTTCTTTCTTGGTTTGGGAAGAAGAGGAAGAATGGTGGTGCACATCTTGCTTTGGAAAACTCTTTTTGTAGGCAATTAACACCTTGGTAAAGACTTGCCCTTTTTCTTTTTCTTCTTTTTCTTCTTTTATTATATTTTCATCCTTATTAACTACTAGAAGTCATAGAGGTAGTAAAGTGATCTTTTTCCCATGTATGAAAAAAATGTATTTGTTGGTATGGCCATCATGTAAAGTTGTTCATCAAATTGTCATGGCCTACCTCGTAAGATATGTGTGACTTCCATGAGAACATCACATAGGACCTCATCTTTGTAGCTTCCTATTGAAAAGTTAATTAGGACTCGTTTATTGACATTTATTTCTCCCTCCTTACTTATCCAAGTAAGCTTGCAAGGCTTAGCATGGGGAATGATTTCTAAGCTAAGTTTTTCCACCAACCTTGTGCTAACCACATTGGTACTACTTCTTCCATCAATAATTAAAGAGCAAATCCACTTATTAATGATGCATCTTGTTTGAAAAATGTCTTATCTTTGAGTTGGCTTACCTCACTTTGAACTTGGTCTATCATGTGCCTCACTAACATAGAGACTCCCTCACAAGTTTTAGTTTTACTAGAGGAAGAAAATTCTTCTCTTGAAGGAGAATGGGGAGATGGGTGCTCACTATCAACATCATCACTCTTCTTTAAGATCATAGTCCTCTTGGTTGGGCAAGTCAAAGCAATATGCCCATACCTAACATTTAAAACATTTAATGGAACTTAATCTTTGAGAAGTGGAATGGAAAGTATGACCACTTGGTGACTTACTTTTACTTGGTGGTTCTTGGTGAAACTTAGAAAGGGACTTATCATGTTTCTTTTTATCCTTTCCCTTCCATGAGTGATTATAGTAGTGGTTAGGTGAGTAACTCTTCTTTGCCTCTCTTTTCCTTTCCAATTGAGGACAAGCCTGTTGTTGAAGGGAGTGACGTTGTTGGAAACCCAACAAGTTTATGGGCTGAAAGAGCCATTGGTCCATGAGGGGCATATGACACCTAAGATATGGAAGGTTTATGTGCGCAAAAGAAAGAAGGGAAATGGGGATGCTGAGGTGGCATGAGTAAGTGGAGAGGTCGCTAGAGGTGAGAGAGTATTTTCTGTTACTTAGTCTGATGAGGCAAAAAGGGCAAGGCATTATGTGATTCTCTGTTATAGGAGCTATGCTCTGGGCAATCGGAGGTTTCCTCCTATTGTAGTTTCCTTTTCATTGCAAATAACATACAAATCACAGTGCCCTCATTTTCTCTGTTCTTTTTTATCACTATATTCTTTGGTTTGTAACATAATTACTAATTATTTAAATATATAAGACAATAATCAATTATAAGATAGTAATTGATTTAAAAGATAATTAATTGAGTATGTCATATGCGGGAAAGTATAACTATGGATATTATTGTTATACTAATTTCATTGACACCACAGTTAGCAACAAAGTGCTGAGAGATGGATTTTTTCCTTGAGTTACCTGAGCACAAAGATTATGATTGGCTAAGTGATGTCACAGAAACAATAATGTTTTTTATTTGAAACTGGATCCCATCTAATAATAAAAATGTAGCTAATGTCAGTTTGTTGTGAACTGCGTAGAATGAAATTACCTTCTTGAACCAAACTTGAAACCAGATCCATTTTTGTTGCATAGAAAGTGTGCACTTGTATTATTGGCAGTCATCACATGTAATTTCACTCTGGTTCAACAGGAGTTTGCGAAATGGTCACTGCTGATAATGATGGCCGTAGGAGAAGGTACAAACCAGGCCCTAAATATGGTATCAATGATATGGGAAGAAGCCAAGAACCTTTGTCAAACCTGCAAATTAGACTAGTGTTAAAATATGTGCTACATTGTCTTTTATTCCCTCCGTTCCACAATAACTGCAGTTTAAGGTTTTCACACACAGGTTTTTTTTAATCAAAATAGGTAACCAAAACATCATTGTCTCGACTCTAATCTCAACTAGGTTGACACTTCTCACACAGATTAAGAATAATAAGTATATCACTTTTTGAAATAATTTTGCTAAAATAGTCTCACTTTTTCAATAAATAAATTGCTCTGAATGAGAAAAAAAGAGTGATTAATTTGAGGATAAACTAGGAAGAGAAAGAATTAATACTTCATTGGAATGTGAGAGCATCAGTCAATTTGGAATTTTTTTTAAATAACTAAAACCGCAGTTATCATGGAACGGATGAAGTATATAACTAGGACTAGGAACTGAATGTAAAAATTAAACTAAGAACTTATATGGCAAGTAATTTACCATTTTCGTGCAGTCATGTCGTTGTATACCCAGAATGGTGCAAATGTGGAAAGTACAATAAAATCAATGGAGGTAATATGAATCTGCAATATGAAAACTCAACCTTAGCACCTAACATTTCCAATTTTATGAAAAATGAACAGTGTAAATCATGAACATGAAGTCTAAGAACTGCATTCTAATGTAGTCATGAACTTGGCCTAGTAGACCAGCAATTGTTGAATTTACATTAGCATTTCATTTAGCAAAGATCATGATAACAAGATTGAAAAAGTCTATGACACTGCTAATGCTTATATAATGAATACAATGAATAGTCATGCCAATTTGTTGAAATGGTGGGTATGAACTTACAAATTTGCTTTCCCTAAAGTACTGGTAAAATTCTTTCCACACATCTTGTCCAGCTAAACCAGCATAAATTATGATGGCTACCCCTGCAACAAGTGATATCTGATGTGCAAGTACGATAAGTTACATCCTTCAATAAAATAAATTAAAAAGAAGAGACTACTGAGATTATGCTATACATTTGTCCATAGGGCTATTCCCATGGATCTTCCATAAAAGGGGCATGCTGACAAGCATGTATAGGAAGAAAGTTTTTCAATGAGGACTAATAGAGGGCCTTTTGAAAACTATTCCAAATCATCATGGTTGTTCAATTTCATCATGATCATATTCTGCTTTTATTGATCAGGTAAGTTTAAGAATGAAAAGAATAGGAAGAGGAATCCAAAACGTTAAAAATAGATTGATTCCATCAAACAATAAGACTAAAAGCAGTTGAATATGAAAACCTTCCAAATATTTTTCTTTCACTGCACCAATGTATGCAGCAGGTTGTGTGTGTGTTTTCTAATGACATACAACTATGATGTTTTTATATAAAACACTAAGGGGCAACCTCTGCAATGGCTTTTTTTAATCATTTTATAACTCAAATCTACACTGCATTTTAAGTGTTTCGCCAATGATAAACATGAGATTGCAAATGGGCTGTTTTTTCTTATGATCATGCAAAATCACCTAACTATGGAATCAGGTTGAGATGAGCATTACCAATGCAGTTACTTTTGATTCCAGAAAATTCAAGGGCCATGTTTTAAGCTGAGTTTCTTCAACAGGAGGTGCTGGCGGTTTCCAAAGTACAAAATAAGGAAGAAGTACATATGCACCTCCAAAACATGAAAGTATCAGGAAGGGCCATACAGGAATACTGTTTTTTGAGCTGTAGAACAACAAAAGGAAGATATGAAACCAGCTTCAGGTATTGTCAAATAGGACATATACATAAGAAAACACAAATTATTGTATTTATGCTGGCACAAGGGAGGGCGGCAAGGCTTAATAAACTATGTATTTGCAAATTAATTCAATGTTTATGGTTCACAATTTTTGTTGTACGATTCAACTAGGCAGCAATTTGTATCATCTATTGAATCTGAAATGGTTAGAAATCTCGCATGGACTAAAAATATGATCAAATTATAAATATACATATTTATATATATATATATATATATGGATGCGAACTCTACCATACAAACTTATTTTGTAAGATTGAATTAGGCTTAAAATTAATGTTCTAAGTCAAATGACACTGAATAGTATGATACATGAATGATTTGGTACAACGTGGTGCTTACTGATATTAATCACATAATTAGATTTGTTGTTTTCTCCTTTTACTTTTCTTTTACCAGTTCTAGTGAAAGATATTAAGAATTTATATAAGCTTAAAAGGTTAAATGAAAAGTTTCTTCCATAAGGTTCCCTCTTTTCTCTATGTTCTTCTAGTCATGCTCAATTCGTAGAACTATAAATTTTCATAACACAACTAAAAGATAGAGGTTTATGAGTGGCTTGAAATCTGATGAAAGAAACATATTACTTATGTTAGACAAATATATATATATATATATATATATATATATATATATATAGATATATATATCAAAGGAAAGTACCTTCTTCCTGTAGGAAGCAAGAGCATGCTATATACCAATGGCCATAAGCCCATTATACACCACAATGATACTAACACTTCATTCATTCTGAAACCATCATCCCCTTTCAGATTCAGGAGCTTTTTCAGGAAATATAAATCCCTTGACTGAAAGAAAGTAAAACCTCACAGGTTAAGTCAAAAGAAAAGGAAAAATAAAAGCATAGGAAGATAAAAACTGCAAAGGCTACTTTCTGTGATGAATCCAAGACCCAGGACAAGTGGGGGGCATTGAGTATAATCACATACTCTTACATCAATATATGAGTCTCTCACTCAACTGCAGGGTCAATACATAAATTTAAGGCTGTAAAAGAATAAAAGTTTAATACAGTAATTAATTGTAATTTCACAAAAATGTGGAGGTGCAACTATGTACCTTATAATGACTCTGGGTTCGCCACCGACTACTTCTTTGCTCTTATAAGAGGACCAAAGAGTATATTGAATCCTTAAAGATCCTACACAGTATATTGATTTCCTATTTTAGTCCATGAGGGACTCTAACATTGTTGAATCTCTTTAGACCTGCCACTAGTTTCCCTCAGCTCAACTAGTTTTGCCAACGATTCTAGCAAAAATCCTTTTGTGGATAATAACTATAATTTTGATTCTCAAATAATATTAGAAGGTTTTGTTGTTGTGGTGGAGATTATATTTCTTCTACAATTATTTTTCATTCTCAAATGAACTGATATAAACAAATCACAAGTAATACACATACGAATATCCAATCTTGGTTCGAAAATACAGCATATATTACGATTAGCATATTCCAAAATGGAAAGAAGAGTGAAGAACATACCGGGGTCTGGTTTGGGGTGAGAAAGAAGACATAGTAGATGAGTGCTGCCCACAGGAGAAAGAGCAAAAAGGAGGTTGTCCAGTCTCTTTCGTCATTCCCACCAACTTCGCTCTCTTTCTTGAAGCTATGGCAGATTTGGACACCACTCTTTTTCTGAAGCGGAGCCAACAAGGTTTTGGGTCTTGCTCTCACACCAAGTGGTTTTGGCATTTGTGAAACTCTGAGAGGAGGAAAATTGTTGTGGGGCTGAAGTGAAGCTCTCAAATTTGTCTTCTTGATGAGAGTGGGAAAGTTGGGAGAGAAGAAAATGGGTTGAGCCAACAGCATGTTCACTACAAAAAAACATGTAAATACCGACGTTTATTTTTGTAATTCCTTTAAAGAATTGTTAATTTTAACCCTCATAAATTTTAAATAAGATGTCCCATTTAATGCTAATATTTCCACGTAACCAAAACTATCTCTTAAAAAATATGAATAACAAACAAAAAATATAAAATTAGAACTACATTAAATAATATCTATTGTAGTAAAAACAAATTTTAATCTTTAAATCAATAATAAATGCAATAAACATGTGTAATCTAAGTGTATAATCTAAGTGTTCTTTGATATTTGCTTAGAACCATAAGTTTAAGAAAGACTAAGGATGAATTACCTCCAGTTTTGGCTGAGAAGACCCAAAAAAATCAATTTAAGCCGCAATCCTTAATTGAAGTAAGAACCACTTGCAGAATAATCCCCGGATTGAAACTTGGGGTTAGGCCTAGACACAAGGTAAGATGGGGCTATTGTTTGATATAAAGGTAAACAAAGGGAGGACAAACATTTCATTCCAAATTTTATTTCCACAAAACAGAGTATGTTGACATAAAGGCTAGCAACATACCATTCAAGCATTATCAGAGAGAAATAACAAAGAATACAATAACTTTAAAGCTAAAAGACATATAAGCATGGATACTTAAAGCTGCATACAAGACAAACCACGTGATTCTCTTTTAGTAAATCATAAATCTGCACACAGAAATTAGAGTTTCATAATATGGCTCACATCGTATTGTGCTAAAAAATTTCTCAATAATTAAAATGCTTACACCATAGCTCTTTCACAAAGTAGGCAACTAAGACAGATCATGTTATCATGTTATCAAAAGACTGTTCTTTTCATTTCACTCAAAAGTAAAGTACATTCTTTTCTCTTGGCAACATTTATATGCAAATTACTGATGCTTGGCTCCAAGACTTTCAAATTGATTAGGCATGAGCAACTCTAGCATATTACAACTTCAATCATTTAAAAACTCAATAAGCATAAAAAAGAAATAATATTAAAAGGTAACAAAGCTCTCGTTGAAGTTATTTTAGTGTAATGTTGTCTTCATTTTTTACTAGTAATGTCTGCAATACTACAATTACTCATTACACAAATCACAGAATAACCACCAAACAAATCACTTATACAAACAATGGACCCCATTTCACTCCCTATCTCTAGATCTCTTTCACTCTTTATCTTCACCCAAAACCCTTCTCCAAAATTTTTCAATGTACTCTGTAATTCTTGACTGTTTTATTTGTAAACAAATCCATCACATCAGTATCCATAACCCTCTTTCTATAGCCTAAATACTCACATAATCACATATATATATATAGGAAAGACCTAAACCAATAAACACACAATAAAGGTGCAATTACAACTTCACTGGAAAACCATATCATATCACTGAAAATCTCAGAACCCAAACCAATACCAATCCCAAACACAAAAATGTATCAAAATAAACAAATGTCTACAATCTTATAATGAATGACGATAAAAATCTCACAGGACAATCACAACACCGTCTTTGACCTTCACAGGGGAAGCATTAGCGCCACCACGTGCTCGACCTCCTCGGCAGCGGGTTTGAGCTTCTCAAATTTCTAGTTGAAGATTCGTGCTTCACGCACGAACTTGATTTCGAAGGACTGAATTTGAGACCTATTAAAGTGGCGACTGGCAGCTTAGGGCTCAGGTACCGCACTAGTGAGGTTCCAGCAGTAGTTGGCGAGGGCGAGCGGCGGCTCTTGCCGTCGGAATGGACCTACGCAATTTATTACCAGGTCGTTCGACCGATGGTGTTTTATGTACGAGTTTTTCCAACCTTGGCCGATGGGCCTGAGGATTGGCTTTGGCCAATTGACCGATGGACATACAGTACACCATTTAAGGAGGACACCGTCTTCGATGCCAAGCTCACCGCTGGGGAGCTCGATCCGGAGGAGGCGAATCTCGTTGAAGTTTTTGAGGACCTGAGTGGGGGAGTGGTGCGTGACGCCGGCGTCTGAGTCATCATCGGTGCCGACGGCAATGGAGGAGGATGGGGTGGGGGAGGAAGAGGATGGGCGTTTGGGGCCGAGAAACTGGCCGAGGGTTTGGATGGGCTTAACGATTCCGCCGAAGACGAGGCGGAGGAGGTTCCAGAAAGGGCCGCGGGACTTGTCGGAGGCGGCGGAGGAGGAAGAAGAGTCGTCGTCGGAGATGACGCAGTCAACGCGGACGACGACGTTTTCGACCTGGGGGACGAGGGAGTGGAAGCGGCGAGAAACGACGCAGCAGCGGCCTAGGGCTTTTACGTCGCCGATCTTGTTGAAGACGAGGAGGAGGAGGGAGTCCGGGAGGCGGTCGAAGTGGTCGATTTGGGATGCATCGGGTTCCGGGAAGATCCGGCACGCTAGATCTGCGCGCTGAGAGGACATTGCACAGAGAGAGCAGAGAAATTGGGGAAATGAATTTACCTGATCCTATCGCAACTGAGAGGACATTGCACAGAGAGAGCAGAGAAATTGGGGAAATGAATTTACCTGATCCGATCGCAAGGGTTTTTCAATTTAGGGGTTCGTTTGCGTCAGATCTACCAACGTCTGAAGCCTAAACAGGGATAAGCAGAGATTGAAAGAGAGCGAGAGACAGAAAGAGAGAGAGATTGGAAGCGATGCAAAATGAGACTGCAAATGGTGGGTTGTGGAGACACATCCACGGTTTTGGTTTTGTCTTTACATATATGAGAGAGAGAGAAAGAAAATAAGAGAGATATTATGCGCGTCGAGGAAAAAGGTGGATCAGTGGTAGAGGGTGTGATTGTGTGTCATCTCATCATTCTTCCTCTCTTCTCCTTTTTCTTATCTTCTGTTAAGCACCTTCTCTAACTCCACTCTCTCCACTCTCTCCCCTCTAATTTCATCAACTGCACAAAATTATTTATTTCTCCATCTAACTCACACACCTCTTTCTATCTTCTTTTCTATTTTTCAAATCCACAATTAACACACTCTTCTCTCTGCTTTATTCTTTCTTTAATTATCTAAATTCATATTCAAATTTTCATATGTTGGAATCTGAAAATTTTCAAAATATAATTTTAATAAACTAATACATTAATACATCATAATGTTAAGTTAAACCAAGCCCACAGATAATTAATTTGATAGGTTGACTGAATAGTTCGACCAACTTTGCTATCAGTTATTGCAAATAATCCCTGTAACTGAAAGTTTGAGTTCTATTCTCATTCTATGTCTTCTCTACCATCTCGAATCAGACTACTTTTCAATTTAATAAATATAAAATATTGTCACATTGATTTTTTTTACCAACTCAATTAAAAAATAATTAAGTGAATAAATATTTTTGGGTATTTTTTAAGCAAAATTTCTCACAGTTCATTACTTTAAAGATTTTATATGATGTTAAACAACTATATGACATTGTTATATTGATTTGTCTATCTGTAGGGTGTAGTTATGACCTAAAACTTGTTCAAAAGCATAAAAAATGCATGTATTTTGTATCCCAATTAGGAATCATAAACCATGTGCACTTAGCATTCTTCTCATAATTTAGATTTGGATCCAAGAAATCACTAACTAAATCAGAACACACGCGCACCATGTGGCATGTGTGCATTCATGGCATATGCTTTCTGAACTCTCTTTTAAGTTTCGCAAAACTAACATGTGCTTTTCAAATATTTTAATAAATATTTCTTTATTGTTCGTTTGATCATTAATTGATTAGATTGATTCACACTAAATTAATTATTTTGGTTTGGATTATCAATATCAATTCAACAGATGAAGATCAGTGGACGGACACTAAAAATTATTTACTACCCGTGTCCCTGTACAGATAATTTAAGGATTTTTTTTTCTTTTCAGAAAATTATTATTATTCATTTGTTTTCTAAATATTTTATAATTACTTTACAACTTTTTATCAATAAAAAAAAAAATCATAAGCTGACGAGACAATCTCTCTCGTGAGGATAAGGAGAAAATAACTAATGTTAGCTAATTAAATGAATGGTAATTTAGTGAATTAATGACATCACCGGTTTCAGTACTTTAAAAATTATATTATTAACTAAAATAACTAATTGTTTTATTTTTTAATTAAGTTAAGACGATGTTACACATATACAAAAATGACCAATAGTATACCTAATAAGTGGTGTTAATCTGTATATCTCTATCTATAACATTAAAATATATAGCAATAAATTTATCTGCTGTGATGAACCTGCAATGCTTTAATATGTGTACTGAAGAATAGTTGTTGTTTTTTTTAGTAAAGTTCTCTTATTCATTATTATTTTTTTACTTAAGTACATTAGTTTGATTGGCAAAACTTGTTGCTATTATATTTTCAAGGACCAAGCAACCATTTGGGATGTAATTGTTGTTATTCCGTGAATTTATGTCTTAAAAAGTACTTTCATATTGGAGATACTTTAAATAAAAGTTATTAAATATATAATGAATAATCATGTTATTTATATACATATAATATGAATTACCATATCACAATTTAAATAAATATAATGATTGAATCTGAAAATTTTGATAATACTAAAACATAGAGAAGAGGTGTGAGTTGCATCGGAAGTTATCCATAATGTAGATTCATTATTAACTACATACACTAAAAAAATAACAATTTTATAATTATTTGGAATTGGATTCATTTTATGAAGAGAATATCATTAATGTTAAAAGATAATTATTGACAGACAGCACGTGCATATTTAGTATATTAGTAGTGATGTATTATATATGTTCTTTTCTTTTCTATTCCTGTAATTAATAATAATTGGACATAAAAATAATTTAGGTTAATTATATTTCAAGTTCTTCATAAATTTCATAACTTTTAATTGAATACTTGTAAGTTTATGTTAACTTTGCGAGTTAACTATTATCTTAAACGGTTATCTTAAATATCATCATATAATATTTATATCTTATTTATGAGAGATCATAATAAAATAATTTTATTCAAAGATATATGATATTTAATGGAAATTAATTTTAAATTTAATTAAAATTATTAAAATATAAAATACAAAATATAAATTATAAAAATATTAGGTATGTAACTATTAAATTATGAAATATAAAATTATAAAGTTAAAATTTATAAAAATAGAAAATTCAAAAATTCAAAAATTATAAAAATAGATAATTAAAAAACTACAAAACTATAAAATCACAAAAGTATGAAATTGTAAAATTGTTATGAAAATATCAAATTATCGATTTGTAGACTTTTTAATTTTGTATTTTTGTAATTTTATAGTTTTGTATTTCATAATTTTGTGGTTAAGTATTTTATACATTTTAAAATTTAAATTTTGTATTTATAATTTTATAACATTAATTAAATTTTAAATAATTTTTACCAAATATAATAAATCTTTAAGGGATCATGTTTACTTATAATAAAATATTATATGATAATATTTAAGCAAAGTGAGAAATGCAAAATATGTCTCACATCGTATAATTAAAAAAACATTTACATGCAAGATTTGAAAATAATGAAATTTGTCATGTACTTAAAACATAATTCAGTAAAAAAAATTACTAAATATATAATTTTTTTATATTAGTTCAATATAAATTAATTAATTTTAAAAGAAATAAAATTTATGAAAAATAAGTATAATATCAAATATATATATATATATTAAATATTTATAATTATATAAATTTTAAATTAAAATACAGTGAATAATATAAAATATCAGGATAAACATAAATAAACTTTAATTACAAACAAAATAAAGTTGTTAAAATAAAAAATATTTGAAAAAAATTAAAAAATATTTAAAAGTATTTTAAATATATTAATTTCTTTTCCTAAAATTTGATAAATTTTTTCTTATATATTAATAAAAATTACATTAGATAAAATTTATTTGTCTAGAAATATATATTATCACTCAATTTTGAATTGAGGTTGTAAAAACATATAAATAGTCTTTACGCGGATAAAATATACCTTTAAAGACTTTCACAAATAACTCACATGTGTTCTAGCAATATTCAAACTGAAATATTCATTATTTAGATATCGTTCCAAATTAAGATTGTAAAATTATGTTTTCAGAAGACATTCATAAAAAATGTGTTAAATAATAATGAACGTAATTAATTTACTTCATATATTATCCTGATTATATTATATTTATAGTATCTAAATAAGTATGAGCAGATGAATAAATTACTTTATTTAATTCTCTTAATATTTTGTTAAAACTTAATGTTATCTGTGCTGATTGAGAGACAATCTCTAGTTAGATGACCAAGAAAATTTTGTATGTACATAGTTCACTTACATTCCAGGCTTGATATGTGATAAATTTCAAATTTTTAAGATATCAATGCCATTTCAGTATATAATAAAAATAAAATTTATATTTGTTTTGTCATCTCGTCCATAAGTATATAAACCAACAATAAAACCATGGAAAAATTAATTTATTAGCTACAGTACCAATTAAGTTCATGTTCATTCTCTTAATAAAAGATGAAGTTGTACCTCTATCCATCCAAGAAACCTTAACTTAAGTTTATTTATATTTTTAATAACACGTTTCTGTTATGATAATAATATGCATATGTACGATCAGTGAAAAAGGATAATAATAATAATAATAATAATAATAATAATAATAATAATAATAAAACAAAAAATCACAATCAGGCATAACTTCAACTGTTTTGCATACTCCAATAAAATTATTCACAGGGAAGTTATATCTATTTTTAAAATAATGTCTTTTTAATCATTATTGTTGATTCAATATAATTTATATATTAATTTGGATGGTATAAATGAATATTAGTTTTCAATCACGAACTGAAGCCATTTAACAATACATTGATTCCCAATTAAAGAAATCAAGTACTATGAAGACTAATTTTCACCTATTCAATTATGGTTTAACAATGCATTAATTTTCACTTTTATATCAAGAATCAAGTAACCTAACTTAATATCAAACCATAATAGTTTAGCGCCTATAAAGATTTCACATAGACCCAATACAAAGTACCCATTTAACATGGTCCAATACAAAATAGCCCAAAGTATAAAAATAGACAGACTTAAGGGTCTTTCTTCCTGTACCTCCAAAATTTCTTCTATACCTCTAAACTTTCTTTAAATTTCTAAAAAACCCTTTGACCATTTAAGAAAATCCACAGACACCACACCCCCAAAATTATGTTGACTTCCGGAAGTCGACTTCCGTTATATATATATAAACGGATTTTCACTTCCGTTTATATATATATACGGAAGTCCGAATTCCGGTTTTATATATATATATATATATATATATATATATATATATTTAACTTTTTATTTTAATTTAAATTATTTTTCATTTTTTTATTTAATATTTTTTTTTAAGTAATTTTTTTAAAATTTATATGTTTTATAATTTTTAATACGTGTTTTTTAAAAATTGAAATAAAATAAAAGTTAGAAAATATAAATTTTAAAAAGAATTAAAAATGTTTAAAATTGATTTAATTTTACTTACGGAAGTTTATTTCCGTAAAGTTTTTTGACTTCTGGAAATCGACTTTCTGGCGTTTCCTTAAATGGTCGTAGGATATTTTGAGAATTTAAAAATATTCTGGAGGTGCATAAGAAATACTTGGAGGTGTAGGAAGAAAGACCCCAGACTTAATCGCAAATGTAATTTTCCTAATCCATAAATCCTCACACCAAAAATAACTAAAATAAAAATGGCACAACAATAACGCTTTGTGTCTTGGTTACTCCTCCTCCCTCCTCTCCGACAAGTCCCTCAGTCCGTTCTGGAACCTACCCGGCGTCGTCTTCAGCGAAAACGTGAAACCCATCCAAACCCTCGAAATCATAAAGCGCAGACAAGATAAAAGTGTTGGAGGCAAGCCTTACTGACAGAAAGAATGCACAATTACTATTTCTCTCATTACAGATTTACAATTGCTAGATAAGGGAAACGCTATTGAACCTGCATTGGGAAGAACTGAATTCACATCTCTTGGAAGAACACCGCCACCGGATGCCGCGAAGAAGAACCGACCCGTTACTTCGAGCCCTACTCAGAACCATCAAATTCAAATTATGATTTACGTGACGTGAGTATTGGAAAGAAATTTAGGATTAGGGCTTGGAATTTTTCATTATTTTCTGCAATTCCTTTTTTCACCTTTTAATTCATGTACTCTTCTCTGTCATTTCATTTTGTTTGAATAGAATTTTCAGAAATTACGTATTTTTAATAAAATAATAATTTTTTTTGTTAGAAATATATGATTTTACTTTAAGCCACTGCTTGCTGTCGAGTAATTTATTAGCAAAAAAATTAGCATCGCAACCTGATCGGAATTTCACGTTGTCTGTGCCCTGTAATGAGTCTAACGATAAATCTTTTTATACACATTGCAGGATTTTCGGGCCTGGTTGCTAGTGTTAGCAAGACTATCTACCTATAGCTTAAGCTCTTGGCCAAAGTATTTTCCTGGTAATTTCTTGTTGCTGATTAAATTGCCCTGGCTTCGTATGTATGTAATGAAATATTTTATAAGGTTTTCTGATACTGGTTTTCTGTTTGGCATGGCAATGCTGTTAATGATTAATTCTTTTTGTTATGTTTATTATTTTTGCATTGTGGTTTTGCTTAACAACTTGTATATGTAATTGTTGCGGAGTTTATAGTTTAAGATGCTAAGATAGATAAGCTGGGGCAATAGGGGGCTGTTTAGGATCCAAGTTGTGAATCTGATATGATATGTTATCCCTTAGCCACGTAAGGTAGTGGATATGAGCAATTAGATTCGTACCCAGCAAGGTCCCACGAAGCTTAGAAATAGGCTGTACACCTTATTAGGACCTTCCAACAACAGTTTGTTTAGAAGCTACGAAAATGAATATTGTTGGTTTAAAAGATAGCCACAAGTTGATCATTAATGCTCTCACTCAAGATAGCCACAAGTTGACCAAAGTAAACTGTAATTTTAATTTCGTAAGAGTATATTTCAAACAAAAAATATATTAAAATACATAACATAATAATTCAATATTATATGATGTTATGAATAAATTTTTATATTTTTTACTGTAATATTGTTATTATTATTAGTTGATAATATTATATACTATTTTAAATATTTTTTATATTTTTCTAGTATTATTATCCTTTTATAATTGCTACATTATCCTTTTTCTAGTTGATAATGTTATATTTTTTATATTTTGCTTTACGTAAAAAGGAAGTTGTTGGACTTAAACTGAGGCCAACAGTCCACTAATTTGACCCTAATATGACCCATAGCTTGGGCCAGCCCTATCAATGTAGCGGAATAGAGAAAGGAAATGGGAGAGTACCATGGCAGATTTTCAATACAATGATGAATGCACTCATTTGTATGATTGAACGTGTGTTAGTGAATGCAGTTATTGGTACCCGTTATTGTTGAATTTGATATTAAAAGAAACAAAATTTGCATTATTCTTGAGCATTTGTTAAGAGTTTAAATGTAATTGAAGGGACGCAACATGGAAAGTCCTCACTCTGTGAACAGTTCAAGAAGAACTCTCAGTCTGTCAAAGAAGCGGAGGGCAACTGTGTCCTTTTTTGACCCTGAAGACAAAACCTCTGGCTTCGGATTGTCTGGCGATCATGGCCCTAAGCCTTCTGAAGTTTATGGTTTTGTAGGTTCTATTACCACTATTGTTGCTACAGGTCTTCTTCCCTTTTATTCTGCTCTTCAGAATTTTAACCCTGTTCTGTCTATACTCTCTTATACGTGACTTTCTATAGCAATATTATACGTGATGATTGTAACTTTTAGTTAGCAACCAAGTTTTTCATGATCCTCATATGTGATTTTGACTTTTATTGTATTTTAATATTTCGTTTGTGAATAGTTATTTTCTTCATATGGGCATATGGTCCAAAATCATGGCTATAATCTGCTGGCATCTCGTACTATCCTAGCAGGTTAGACATCTCCACTCCTCTTGTTATTTGAACCTATGGAAAGTGTCAGATGTAATTGTTTGGGTGCACAAAACAATAATTTTTTGTCGAGAAAACCTGAAGTGAGAAGTTCTGGAGTGTTAATTTTAAGGTTTACAAAAAACTCGGTCATGGTGCATGAAACAATGTCAATTTAGCTGTGTAGTAGGGCTTTTGGGAAGGGATGGAGGGTATTAAGCCCAACTTTTTCCTTTAGAGTCTTTAATAGTGAATATATATGGAAAAAGGATTTCAAATCACCTGTTTATGTAAACAATGAGAATTTTGCATCAGTTTTTGCTTTCGAGATCATAGAGTGGGGAACTTAGTTCGCATATGTAGGAAAAAAAAATTATTTTCGGGTATTGGGCTTTTCAGATTGTTTGTGTGACAAAATGTTAGCAAAACAACTTCTGGCTTTTCAGATATTGGGCTTTAGCAGTACCAACATATGTGATGGTGACCATTGTTTTGATGTTGGGATTCTACATTGGCCTTAACTTCATTTCAACACCTTCCCCTTCTTCTTTAAACACCGTTTTTGGTGAGTTCAATGCCAAATTCTTCAGTGACACTTGTGCTTAATTTTGATTTGGACATGTCAGTAAACAACACAAGTTTGATTTCTTGAGGCTCTGCTATCAGTTTTCTGATAATTGATATGAACATCTCTTTGTTCAGATGAATTCAGTTGAGATCCTTCGAGTAACGAGTGTTCTCTAGAAGATGAAAAACCCATCGATCCCATTTCAGATATCGGCCTTGACAGAATCAATGATATCATGTTCAATAATGCAACTTTACAATCACACATATCTCCAATGTTGTTATGGTAGGAATTGCTATCAAACAAGTGTTGCTAATTTAGGTTATTGTAGGAGAAGTTATAACTACAGAGGTGAAATTTATTGAGTTGGTGTTGTGAAAGAATGATTTCATTCTATCTTACTGTAGAACTTCCTTTTAATGCTTATTTTTTTAGGTCTAGTTTTTAAAAGCTTTTGTCTACTTATTTTAGAGTTTTGAACCTTGCTACTTTATGAATTGGTGGTGAAGAGTTGTAGAGAAGGAAACGGCCTCTTTGTTTATGGGGGTAATATTATGTATCTGACTCATATCCCAGAACTGTGGTTGTATTTGTGGACATGGCTGCTCACTGTGAATTATCAGGCCACAACGTATCTGACATAACGTCTACTTGAACACGCCCAATGCCCAAAATATGGGAAACGGGGATATAACCTTTATGTATGTAATGTGACAAATTTCAATTAAAGATTTATGTAGTTTAAACTAAGGAAACAAATTTATTACAGTTTTCTGCAATAACAACATTATTCACTATATAATTCTAAATACGATAGCTACGTGGAAACAAGACCAAAAAGCGAATCATGCTTTATGTATGCTATAAATTGCTTTTTATTTTTTATTATAGTACTGTTTTGTGAAGAATAGGTGTCGAGGTTAGTCTAAAATGTCGCATAGGGAGTGTCGGATCCAAAAGAAAAATTTGAGTTGTGAAAGTTAAGACGTGTCAAAAGTCTAATGAACCCCCTCTCCACACACACCGACACACACGCGCACGCACACAAACCCACCCACCCCCTCCACACACAACCACCCACCCCCTCCACACACAACCACCCACACACACACCCCCACCCACTCACCCACCCATCCTCACACACATGCACACTCACACACACACACACACACACGTACACACCAGACACACACACAAGTGCACACACACACATGCACACAGACACACACACACACCCACACACACACACAAACACACACACACCCCCATCTAACCACACACACAAGCACCCAACCATCACACACACACACACACCCGCATCCATCCCCACACCCACACCACACGCACACACACACCCACACACACAAGCGCACACATACATAGACACATGCACACACCCACACACACCCACCAAGACACACACACACACACACAAACACCCCCTCCCCGCCAGAAACACACAAACCCACCCCTCCCCCCCACACACACATACACACGCATACACACACACCCACACCCACAACAACACCCACACGACACACACACACACACACACAAACACACACACACGCACGCACACACACGCACACACACCACACATACGCACGCATGCACAGACACACACGGACACACACGCACACCCACAACAACACTCACACGACACACATACACACACACGCACACATACACACACACGCACACGCACACATACACACACACACACAAACACAGACACACACACACCCACCCACCCAGACACCCACACACAACCACCCACCCCCCCAAAGAAATACGCACACACACACCCACCCACACACACACATGGCCGCAAGCACACACACAAAAACGCACACACACGCACACAGACACACACACACCCACCCACCCAAAGACACACACATACCCCCCCACCCCACCACACACCACACACACACACACACACACACGCACACACGCAAACACACACACGCAAACACACACACACACACACACTCACACATACCCTCCCTCCACACACACCCACCCACACCACACACAAACACACACACACACACACAGTCACACACCCATGCACACACACACACACACACACCCACATACACAAACTCACCTATCCACCCAACCACACACACACACAAGCAACTACGAACACACACACACGCACACCCACCCACACACCCACACCCACAGCAAGACCCACACGCCACACATACGCACACACATACACACACACGCACACACACACACACATGTACACACCAAACACACACGCAAACGCACACACACAGACACAGACACACACACCCCCACACACATACAAACACACACACACACACCCATCTAACCACACACACAAACACCCACCCACCCCATACACACACACCCGCACCCATCCCCACACCCACATAACACGCATACACACACACACACACACATACATAGACACATGCACACACACACACCCCCACACACACCCACCAAGCCACACACACACAAACACCCCCTCCCCGCCAGAAACACACACACACCCACCCCCCTCCCCACACACACACGCACACACACACGCACGC